>NC_091287.1:358950765-360403276 GCF_032444005.1 Ranitomeya imitator
GCGACATCTCATTTATATCATTTTTTTATGTTTTGGAGCTTTTATACGATAAAAACTATTTTATAGAAAAAATAATTGTTTTGGCATCGCTTTATTCTCAGGACTATAACTTTTTCATTTTTTTCCTGATGATGCTGTATGGTGGCTCGTTTTTTGCGGGACAAGATGACGCTTTCAGCGGTACCATGGTTATTTATATCTGTCTTTTTGATCACGTGTTATTCCACTTTTTGTTCGGCGGTATGATAATAAAGCGTCGTTTTTTGCCTCGTTTTTTTTTTTTTTTCTTACGGTGTTTACTGAAGGGGTTAACTAGTGTGCCAGTTTTATAGGGCGAGTCGATACGGACGCGGCGATACTAAATATGTGTACTTTTATTGTTTTTTTTTTTTTTATTTAGATGAAGAAATGTATTTATGGGAATATTTTTTTTTTTTTTTCATTATTTAGGAATATTTTTTTTTAATTTTTTTTACACATTTGGAAATTTTTTTTTTTACTTTTTTACTTTGTCCCAGGGGGGGACATCACAGATCAGTGATCTGACAGTTTGCACAGCACTCTGTCAGATCACTGATCTGATATGCAGCGCTGCAGGCTTCACAGTGCCTGCTCTGAGCAGGCTCTGTGAAGCCACCTCCCTCCCTGCAGGACCCGGATCCGCGGCCATCTTGGATCCGGGACCTGGAGCAGGGAGGGAGGGCGGCAAGACCCTCGCAGCAACGCGATTACATCGCGTTGCTGCGGGGGTCTCAGGGAAGCCCGCAGGGAGCCCCCCTCCCTGCGCGGTGCTTCCCTGCACCGCCGGCACATCGCGATCATCTTTGATCGCGGTGTGCCGGGGGTTAATGTGCCGGGGGCGGTCCGTGACCGCTCCTGGCACATAGTGCCGGATGTCAGCTGCGATAGGCAGCTGACACCCGGCCGCGATCGGCGCCGCTCCCCCCGTGAGCGCTGCCGATCGCATATGACGTACTATTGCGTCCTTGGGAAGTAGGGCCCACCCCCCATGGACGCAATAGTACGTCTGATGGCAGAAAGGGGTTAAAAAGACAAGTCACACCTCCACTACTGTTTTACAGTAGAATGGGCTAAATAGTGTACGTGTTTTATTCAGCGTGTGCAAGGAGCAAAATTAATAGAGCAACCTTTTACTTGTGCAGCATTAATGCTGCGCGAGGTGTGGCTCTTGTACATTGCAACACCTGAGGGGGGTTAAAGGTTACCTTTGAAATTGGTTCAACTAGGCTTCGGCCTACACTCTGCTCCTCTCCTCCTCCTGCTGACCCTGGGCTCTAACACCGCCAGTTTTTGCCCGGACGTGCTAGCTGCACAGAGAAAAACACCAGCCAATGTGTTAGTGGGGTTCAGCACCGCCAGCTGTTCCCCAGCTGTGTATCCGGCAACGTGACCTGCAAACGCCACGCAGGCACAACAGAACAAAAGCTGCCACCAGTGCAGGCTTCGGCCTACACTCTGCTCCTCTCCTCCTCCTGCTGACCCAGGGCTCATAACACCGCCAGTTTTAGCCTGGAAGTGCTAGCTGCACAGAGAAAAACACCAGCCAATGTGTCAGTGAGGTTCAGCACCGCCAGCTGTTCCCCAGCTGTGTAGCCGGCAACGTGCCCTGCAAACGCCATGCAGGCACATGAACTGAAATTGAAGGGAGCCTGCCCCCCACCCCCAGGTGTTTCTATGTATAACAGCCACCTTGTTCAGCAGTACTGCTGCATTTGTACAAGGTGGCTGACTTTTTCTCCTTGCCCACGTGGAACTCAACACGTACAAAATTTGTCTCATTGAGACTATTCCACTGTCCCTGAGGTGTGACTTTCCTTTGTAATGATACGCAGCACCCCCCTTGGTAGCGCTTCCCGTCTTTTGACATCATGGTTAGCTGGCTGCGCCTGTGCATCCGCCCTGCGTGAAACAACGCCCCTCGTTGTCTTATTTATTTTGTCAGCGAGGGTGTGGTTTATGGGCACGAGCAGTGCATATGTTCGCCTGTCATCACTCATCTCCTTCCGCCTTATTCAGACTGTGCGGCCTCATGGCCGCGGCATGCGAAAAGGGATCAGCAGAGGCCGCCCAGTGTGAAGCAGGTGTAAGGACGTGTGTGAGCGTCGAAAATATTTACTGCTCAAGGCCACGAATCCCAGCACCGCAGTGTGACTTTATGAAAAGGCAGTGTGGGTCTGGGATTTATGGCCATCGTTAACCGCAGCGGCCAACATGAAATGAGGTCATAAGACGGGCAGCGCTAACAGGGCATTGCCAAGGGATAACACAAGAGCGCAGACTCCTGTACAGCAAAAAACAATGCTCAGGAAGCTGCGCCAAGCACAAAGGCGTTATTTGGGACACCTATGCTGCGTCTCCTTAAAAATACAAGTCACGCCTCAACTACAGTTTGACTGTAGAATGGGCTAAATTGTGTACGTGTTGCATTCAGCGTGTGCAAGTAGAAAAATAAATAGAGCAACCTTTTACTTGTGCAGCATTAATGCTGCACAAGGTGTGGCTCTTGTACTTTGTAACACCTGAGGGGAGGTTAAAGGTTACCTTTGAAATTGGTTCAACTAGGCTTCAGCCTACACTCTGCTCCTCTCCTCCTCCTGCTGACCCTGGGCTGTAACAACGCTAGTTTTTGCCCGGAAGTGCTAGCTGCAGAGAGAAAAACACCAGCCAATGTGTTAGTGGGGTTCAGCACCGCCTGCTGTTCCCCCACTGTGTAGCCGGCAAAGTGTCCTGCAAACGCAACGCAGACACAAAGCTGACTCCAGTGCAGGCTTCGGCCTACACTCTGCTCCCCCTGCTTACCCTTTGCTCCAACACCGCTAGTTGGGGCTGTAGGAAGACAATCTTTGATAGGCAACGCATCCGGGTTCCAGCACCGCCAGCTGGTTCTCGGCAGTGTTTTTGTCACAGGTACTCCCTCGTGCCAAACCTGGTTTCAGCACCGTCAGCTGTTTCCGGGTTGTGTCAAACTCGCTGAGACGCCTATGCTTGCCCCGTCGTGTTGCAGTCGGGTTAGCCAACTCCAGGGTGCCTCCAGTTTAGGAGCTTCCTATGTGGGCTGCGTGAACTGGTAGTCAAGGCTGGTTCTGTAGTGCCAGTAGGCCCAGCTCCCCCTGTAGGACTGTTGGGGTTCGGTAACTGCGGCTGCCTCGCGGCCTAGCTGTTCTCTCCTCTCCTGTGGGCCTTGGGGTCCACCACCTGGTTCCAGCACCGTCAGCTGGTTCCGGGCCGAGCCTTTGGCTTAGGTGCCTCCTCCTGGGTATCCGAGTTCCGCCAACGTCAGGCGGTCCTTGGTAGTGCTTTTAAGCGCGGGCACCTACAGCTTAGTAACCGGGTTCCAGCACCGTCAGCTGGTCCTCGATCGTGCCATTGGCTCTTGCACACTGGGGCAACGCATCTGGGTTCCAGCACCGCCAGCTGGTTCTCGGCAGTGTTTTTGTCACAGGTACTCCCTCGTGCCAAACCTGGTTTCAGCACCGTCAGCTGTTTCCGGGTTGTGTCAAGCTCACTGAGACGCCTATGCTTGCCCCGTCGTGGTGCGGTCGGGTTAGCCAACTCCAGGGTGCCTCCAGTTTAGGAGCTTCCTATGTGGGCTGCGTGACCTGGTAGTCAAGGCTGGTTCTGTAGTGCCAGTAGGCCCAGCTCCCCCTGTAGGACTGTTGGGGTTCGGTAACTGCGGCTGCCTCGCGGCCTAGCTGTTCTCTCCTCTCCTGTGGGCTTTGGGGTCCACCACCTGGTTCCAGCACCGTCAGCTGGTTCCGGGCCGAGCCTTTGGCTTAGGTGCCTCCTCCTGGGTATCCGAGTTCCGCCAACGTCAGGCGGTCCTTGGTAGTGCTTTTAAGCGCGGGCACCTACAGCTTAGTAACCGGGTTCCAGCACCGTCAGCTGGTCCTCGGTCGTGCCATTGGCTCTTGCACACTGGGGCAACGCATCTGGGTTCCAGCACCGCCAGCTGGTTCTCGGCAGTGTATTTGTCACAGGTACTCCCTCGTGCCAAACCTGGTTTCAGCACCGTCAGCTGTTTCCGGGTTGTGTCAAGCTCACTGAGACGCCTATGCTTGCCCCGTCATGGTGCGGTCGGGTTAGCCAACTCCAGGGTGCCTCCAGTTTAGGAGCTTCCTATGTGGGCTGCGTGAACTGGTAGTCAAGGCTGGTTCTGTAGTGCCAGTAGGCCCAGCTCCCCCTGTAGGACTGTTGGGGTTCGGTAACTGCGGCTGCCTCGCGGCCTAGCTGTTCTCTCCTCTCCTGTGGGCTTTGGGGTCCACCACCTGGTTCCAGCACCGTCAGCTGGTTCCGGGCCGAGCCTTTGGCTTAGGTGCCTCCTCCTGGGTATCCGAGTTCCGCCAACGTCAGGCGGTCCTTGGTAGTGCTTTTAAGCGCGGGCACCTACAGCTTAGTAACCGGGTTCCAGCACCGTCAGCTGGTCCTCGGTCGTGCCATTGGCTCTTGCACACTGGGGCAACGCATCTGGGTTCCAGCACCGCCAGCTGGTTCTCGGCAGTGTTTTTGTCACAGGTACTCCCTCGTGCCAAACCTGGTTTCAGCACCGTCAGCTGTTTCCGGGTTGTGTCAAGCTCACTGAGACGCCTATGCTTGCCCCGTCGTGGTGCGGTCGGGTTAGCCAACTCCAGGGTGCCTCCAGTTTAGGAGCTTCCTATGTGGGCTGCGTGAACTGGTAGTCAAGGCTGGTTCTGTAGTGCCAGTAGGCCCAGCTCCCCCTGTAGGACTGTTGGGGTTCGGTAACTGCGGCTGCCTCGCGGCCTAGCTGTTCTCTCCTCTCGTGTGGGCCTTCGGGTCCACCACCTGGTTCCAGCACCGTCAGCTGGTTCCGGGCCGAGCCTTTGGCTTAGGTGCCTCCTCCTGGGTATCCGAGTTCCGCCAACGTCAGGCGGTCCTTGGTAGTGCTTTTAAGCGCGGGCACCTACAGCTTAGTAACCGGGTTCCAGCACCGTCAGCTGGTCCTCGGTCGTGCCATTGGCTCTTGCACACTGGGGCAACGCATCTGGGTTCCAGCACCGCCAGCTGGTTCTCGGCAGTGTTTTTGTCACAGGTACTCCCTCGTGCCAAACCTGGTTTCAGCACCGTCAGCTGTTTCCGGGTTGTGTCAAGCTCACTGAGACGCCTATGCTTGCCCTGTCGTGGTACGGTCGGGTTAGCCAACTCCAGGGTGCCTCCAGTTTAGGAGCTTCCTATGTGGGCTGCGTGAACTGGTAGTCAAGGCTGGTTCTGTAGTGCCAGTGGGCCCAGCTCCCCCTGTAGGACTGTTGGGGTTCGGTAACTGCGGCTGCCTCGCGGCCTAGCTGTTTTCTCCTCTCCTGTGGGCCTTCGGGTCCACCACCTGGTTCCAGCACCGTCAGCTGGTTCCGGGCCGAGCCTTTGGCTTAGGTGCCTCCTCCTGGGTATCCGAGTTCCGCCAACGTCAGGCGGTCCTTGGTAGTGCTTTTAAGTGCGGGCACCTACAGCTTAGTAACCGGGTTCCAGCACCGTCAGCTGGTCCTCGGTCGTGCCATTGGCTCTTGCACACTGGGGCAACGCATCTGGGTTCCAGCACCGCCAGCTGGTTCTCGGCAGTGTTTTTGTCACAGGTACTCCCTCGTGCCAAACCTGGTTTCAGCACCGTCAGCTGTTTCCGGGTTGTGTCAAGCTCACTGAGACGCCTATGCTTGCCCCGTCGTGGTGCGGTCGGGTTAGCGAACTCCAGGGTGCCTCCAGTTTAGGAGCTTCCTATGTGGGCTGCGTGAACTGGTAGTCAAGGCTGGTTCTGTAGTGCCAGTAGGCCCAGCTCCCCCTGTAGGACTGTTGGGGTTCGGTAACTGCAGCTGCCTCGCGGCCTAGCTGTTTTCTCCTCTCCTGTGGGCCTTCGGGTCCACCACCTGGTTCCAGCACCGTCAGCTGGTTCCGGGCCGAGCCTTTGGCTTAGGTGCCTCCTCCTGGGTATCCGAGTTCCGCCAACGTCAGGCGGTCCTTGGTAGTGCTTTTAAGCGCGGGCACCTACAGCTTAGTAACCGGGTTCCAGCACCGTCAGCTGGTCCTCGGTCGTGCCATTGGCTCTTGCACACTGGGGCAACGCATCTGGGTTCCAGCACCGCCAGCTGGTTCTCGGCAGTGTTTTTGTCACAGGTACTCCCTCGTGCCAAACCTGGTTTCAGCACCGTCAGCTGTTTCCGGGTTGTGTCAAGCTCACTGAGACGCCTATGCTTGCCCCGTCGTGGTGCGGTCGGGTTAGCCAACTCCAGGGTGCCTCCAGTTTAGGAGCTTCCTATGTGGGCTGCGTGAACTGGTAGTCAAGGCTGGTTCTGTAGTGCCAGTAGGCCCAGCTCCCCCTGTAGGACTGTTGGGGTTCGGTAACTGCGGCTGCCTCGCGGCCTAGCTGTTCTCTCCTCTCCTGTGGGCCTTCGGGTCCACCACCTGGTTCCAGCACCGTCAGCTGGTTCTCGGCAGTGTCTTTTGCTCTTGTACCTTCTGCTCCCCATCCTGGTTCCAGTACCGTCAGCTGGTTCCGGGCAGAGCCTTTGGCTTAGGTGCCTCCTTCTGGGTATCCAAGTTCCACCAACGTCAGGTGGTCCTTGGTAGTGCTTTCAGGCACGGGTACCTCCTGCTTAGTAACCGGGTTCCAGTAACGTCAGCTGGTCCTCGGTAGTTCCATTGGCTCTTGGACCTTCGGCTACCCATCCGGGTTCCAGTACCGTCAGCTGGTTCTCGGCAGTGTCTTTTGCTCTTGTACCTTCTGCTCCCCATCCTGGTTCCAGTACCGTCAGCTGGTTCCGGGCAGAGCCTTTGGCTTAGGTGCCTCCTTCTGGGTATCCGAGTTCCGCCAACGTCAGGCGGTCCTTGGTAGTGCTTTTTAGCACGGGTACCTCCTGCTTAGTAACCGGGTTCCAGTAACGTCAGCTGGTCCTCGGTAGTTCCATAGGCTCTTGAACCTTCGGGTAGCCATCCGAGTTCCAGTTCCATCATCTGGTTCTTGGCATTTTCTCAGCCTTCTTGTACCTTCTGCTACATTTCCAAGTTGAAGACCCTAAAGTCGACGACCCGGAAGACCACCCCGATGACGACGACGACAACCCGGAAGACCACCCCGATGACGACGACGACGGCGGAGACGACGACGGCGGAGACAACGACGGCGGAGACGACGACGGCGGAGATGACGACACTGGAGACGACGACATGGAAGACCGAGAAGCAGAAGAACAAGAGGCTGCAGAACAAAGAGCAGAAGAACATTAAGCATAACACTTAATATCAGAGCAAAAGATATTATCTCAATTATATGCAGAAGAAGACTAAGCAGTGTATGGGGGTGAGTCCGTTCCTCCTCGTGGTGCCCCTGGATAAAGCCTGATGCTGCAGGCCAAACTGAACGCGGACAAATGTAACTTTTGTGACTGGCAGAACGGAAGGTGTAATCTTCCAACTTTTATAGATAACAACTACGGGAAGGCCTGTCACAAATGAGAATATGATGAAGAAGTAGAATAGGAAGAATAATACAGTTGAATAAAATGAATATGTAGAATAGGAAGAATAATAATAGTTGAATAAAATGAATATGAAGAATGTAATAAAAAAAAAAAAAAAAAAGGTAAAGGATGAAGAAGAAGATGAATAAGGTGAAGAAGAAGTTGATGTCAAAGATGCTGATGATGATGAAGATGAAAGTGTGGGAAAAGTAAAAAAAAAGAAGGGGAAGGGCGTGGAATAGTGAAACATCAATATCTGACAAAATAAAAAACAAAATTTACATAGTCAATATCTTTGTCACTCCGAACGTCTTTAAAAAAAAAAACATGCTATTTTATTTGATTGGGCTAAACCTCTATGACTTTAATGTCTCCGCCACCTCCCCAAATACATCCTGCATTATTCTTAGTTGTTTTCCTTCATGTAGAATGAACCTACAAGGAAAGAAAGGGTTTATTTTAATTCCGATATTTTGGTCCCATTGACTTGCATTGGGATCGGGTATCGGTATCGGCGATATCCGATATTTTTTGAATATCGGCTGATCCTATCCGATACCGATACTTTCCGATATCGGAAGGTATCGCTCAACACTAGTCTCCACCTGTATGCACTAACAACGTGGGACCTGTGGACAGGGCTTTGCGTGTGCAGTGAATATGGCAATGTGGAGTAGGCGGGGCTATGTGGAGTTGGCATTGCTTGATACATACACACACATACTCAGCTTTATATATAAAGATGAAAGGCAATGCAGAGCCCCATCATATTGTATGGCGGAATATGTAGGCCCATTATAATACATGAAGCACTTTTTGTGGCCGTTATACTGTATGGAAGGCTGTATGGAGATTGCAGTTGGAAAATCATACTGTGATGGGGTCACCATTCTTTGTCAAGGGGTTTGAGAGAGGGGGTTACAGTAAAGCCATCATACTGTGCGTATGGAGGAATTTACTGTGGGGGTATCTTACTGTGTTTGGGGGTACTTTTGTTGGCATTATTCAAGGTTTTTTATCCTTTGTTAATATATATTTAAATTAGGCCATTGGGCCATATGCTTTTTGCCATTCATAAATAACATATTATATTATTCCAATATTTTATTCTAAGATCTATTAACTAAAATGTCGTCGGACAACATCTTTTGTTTCCATATCAAAAAGTTCATCATTATATTTGATGATAAGGAAAAACTTCCTCAATTGTAGGCATTTTTTTTATAAATTTCAAGGTTTGCCAGCGACTTTGTCCAAGCTTTTAATTTTGGCCCTCGGTGTATTTGAGTTTGACATCCCTGTTTTATTCATATTTGTGAAAAAAACAACCCCCATCAAAATGGCACATATTTGTTATCGTGTATAGCGAACGCTATTAAAAGAAATATGAAAAACTGTCATAATTGATATTTTTGCTAATCCCGGCTAAAAGAAAATTAAATAAACAGTGATGAATAAGTTGTATGTATACTAAAATGGTACCAATAAAACTATAGCATGTTTCATAATAAACAAGCCTACATGCAGTTTTTTAAACAGAAAAATTTAAAAATTAGGGCTCTTACAAAATGACAACCAAAAAAAAATATATTTTTAAAATTATTTTTCTTGTAGTAGTATGACAAACAATGTTACAAATTGGGTGTCACTCTAATTGTATCAACCTGCAGTATAAAGTTATCATGTCAATTATACTGAAAGGTGAACTCTGTACAAATATTAAAAATTATTTCAGATCCATTTATTGTTTTACATCACTACAAAAAAAGGAATAAAAAGTGATCAAAACATGATATGTTGCCAAAAATAGAACCACTAAGAAGTACAGCTTGTCCTGCAAAAGGCAAATCCCCATAAAGATCAATCTATTGCCAAATTTTAGGCATAGATTCTCCACATCCCGAATGATCTTTCATGTCTTTTGGTAAGACACATGCCTGGAAGGAACTTCACACCATGGTAATATGTAATATGTGCATACCTCTTTGCTTCTTAAAAATACACTTTAACCCCTTTACCCCGAAGGTGGTTTGCATGTTAATGACCAGACCAACTTTTGCAATTCTGACCACTGTCACTTTATGATGTAATAACTCTGGAATGCTTCAATGGATCACAGCGATTCTGAGAATGTTTTTTCGTGACATATTGTTATTCATGATAGTGGTAAAAATTCTTCGATATGACTTGAGTTTATTTGTGAAAAAAATTGAATTTTTGTAAAAATTTTGAGAATTTTGCAATTTTCCAACTTTGAATTTTCATGCCCTTAAATCACAGAGATACAGAATGTCACAGAAAACAGTTAATAAATAACATTTCCCACATGTCTACTTTACATCAGCACAATTTTGGGAAAAAAATGGTTTTGTTAGGAAGTTATAAGGGTTAAAAGTTGACCAGCGATTTTTCATTTTTCCAAAAAATATTCAAAACCAGGAATTTTTGGAATGTGGACTCTGACAAGGGTAACAGGAAAAAATGGACTCAAAAATTTGTTGCATAATTTCTCCTGAGCATGCCGATACTCCGTATGAGGGAGAAAACCACTGTTTGTGCGCACGGCAGAGCTCGGAATGGAAGGAGTGCCATTTGACTTTATGAATGCAAAATTTGCTGGAACATTTGGTGAACATGTCATGTTTGGAGAGCCTCTGATGTGCCTAAATAGTGAAAATCCTCCACAAGTTGCACCATTTTGGAAACTAAACCCCTCAGGGAACTGATCTAGATGTGTGGTGAGCACATTGAGCACATTGAACCTTCAGGTGCTTCACAGAAGTTTATAATGTTGGGTAAAAAAATGTAATATATAAAGCTGAATGTGTGTGTGTATGTGTGTGTGTGTGTGTGTGTGTATGTATGTCCGGGATTGGCATCTGCACCGTCGCAGTTACAGCCACAAAATTTTGCACAGTCACACGTCTGGACCCTGAGAGCGTCATAGGCTATGTTGTGAGGTGAAATTTTAACCCCGCGCTTTCCAATTCACCAAACAATTTTGCCCCTATCTACATAATGGGGAAAAAGTGAAAGGAAAAGTGTTGGAGGCGTCGCAGCTACAGCCACAAAATTTTGCACAGTCACACGTCTCGACCCTGAGAGCATCATAGGCTATGTTGTGAGGTGAAATTTTAACCCTGCACTTTCCAATTCACCAAACAATTTAGCCCCTATCTACATAATGGGGAAAAAGTGAAAGGAAAAGTGTTGGAGGCGTCGCAGCTACAGCCACAAAATTTTGCACAGTCACACGTCTGGAAAAGTGTTGCAGGCAAATTGACAGCTGCTAGATGTGAACAAGGGGGACTTAAAGAATGAGAGTAATGGCGCCAAAGAGTATATACCGTACAATTGCTAAGGTGGGGCCACGACATGGGATACTCACCACACACGGGGATATGAACACACACACAAAATGCACCACACACTACCACATGCTTGAACACATATACCACCCTCAGCACACATTTCACCACACATACACCAACCTCGCCACATAAAAGTCGAAACACAAAAGTCGCCGCTCAAAACTCGCCACGCGCAAAACTCGCCACATGCAAAAACTAGGCTCACGCAAAACTCGCCACAAGTGCAAAACTCACCTCATGGAAAACTCGCCACACGCAAAACTTGCACACGCGGAAAAATTGCCACATGCACAAAAGTTGCAACACATGCAAAAGTTGCCTCACACAAAACTTGCACATACTCAAAAGGCACCACACATAAAACTCGCCACGCGCAAAACTCGCCATACGCAAAACTTGCTGCACACAACTTGCTACACTAACCTGTCACATGCAACTGGACACACAAAAAGTTGCTACACGCATGTTGCCACACAAAACTCATCTCACAAAAGTCGCTACATGCATGTCGCCACACGCAACTCAACACACACAACTTGACAAACGAAACTCGCCCTAAAACACACACAAGTCTGGTATCCTTCAAAAATAAAAATCTGATTAATAAGCAGACAAACTACAAGAGCAACAAATGTACCATATAGGAAATACGGCAGCTGTCAGTCACAAGACCTGTCTATTATGTGTATGTGTGAGCTAATATATACTGCCAGGGGGGAGGGCATCCTGTTGGCTGGGGATTTATCAGGCTGCCAATTTAGCTTACAAATACTGAGGTAAAAATACTGAGCAAATAACGTTTGAACGAGGTCTAATACAGAAGGAGATGACATACAGGTATATACTATATACAGGGGAGATGACACACATATATATACTATATACAGGAGAGATGACACACAGGTATATACTATATAGAGGAGGAGATGACATACAGGTACATACTATATACAGGAGGAGATGACATAAAGGTATATACTATATACAGGAGGAGATGACACACAGGTATATACTATATACAGGAGCAGATGACCTACAGGTATATACTATATACAGGAGGAGATGACATACAGGTATATGCTATATATAGAAGATGACATACAGGTATATACTATATACAGGAGGAGATGACACACAGATATATACTATATACAGGGGATATGACACACAGGTATATACTATGTACAGGAGGAGATGACATATAGGTATATACTATATATAGAAGGAGATGACATACAGGTATATACTATATATAGGAGGAGATGACATACAGGTATATACTGTATACAGGGGAGATGACACACAGCAGGTATATACTATATACAGGGGAGATGACATACAAGTATATACTATATACAGGAGATGACATACAGGTGTATACTATATATAAGGGAGATGACAAACATGTATATACTGAGGTGAAAATGAGAGGTGTGAGGTGAAAATGAAAAGGTGTGAGTGCAAAATGAGAGGAGTGAGGGAAAATAGTGGAGTGATCGGAAAATGACAGATGTGAGGTCGAAATGACAAGTGTTAGGGGGGAATGAGAGGAGTGAGGGAGAAAATGAGAGGTGTGAGGGAGAAAATGAGAGATGTGAGGGGGAAAATGAAAGATGTGATTGGGAAAATGGGAGGCGTGATGGGAAAATAAGAAAAGTGAGGTGCTATAACTAACCACAGATATTTACTATGCCCAGGCAACGTCGGGCTCTTCAGCTAGTAATAAAATATAATTAAAAAAAATCACATTTTCCCCACAAAAATGATTTTAGCCCTAAGTGTTGCATTTTCATAAGGACAACAGGAGAAATTGTACTATACAATTTGTAGTGCAATTTCTCCTGAGCATTTTTAAATTTTAAGAGGGGACTGGATGCCTTTCTTGAATTCATTGATAGGGCGTTGATCCAGGGAACTAGTCTGATTGCCGTATGTGGAGTCAGGAATAGTGATGAGCGAGTGTACTCGCACGCTCTGGTGACCTCCGAGTATTTATGACTGCTCTGAGATTTAGTTTTCATCCCGGCAGCTGAATGATTTACAACTACTAGCCTGCTTGATTACATGTGGGGATTCCCTAGCAACCAGGCAACCCCCACATGTACTCAGCCTGGCTAGTAGCTGTAAATCATTCAGCTGTCACAATGAAAACTAAATCTCCGAGCAGTCATAAATACTCGGATGTCACCCGAAAACCCGAGCAACGAGTACACTCGCTCATCTCTAGTAGGGAAATAATTTTTTTCCCCAATGTGGAGCTTACTGTTTTCCACGTGTTTTTTTCCTTCCTTTGGATCAACATGCTAGTGCATGTTAGGTTAGGCTATAGGTTGAACTAGATGGACTTAAAGTCTTCCTTCAACCTTAAAAACGATGTTACTATGTCCCATTTGGAGAGCCTCTGATGTGCCTAAGCAGTGGAAACCCCCCACAAGTGACCACATTTTGGAAACTAGACTCCTCAAGGAATGTATTTAAATGTGTGGTGAGCACCTTGAACCCCCACATGCTTCACAGAAATTTTTAACGTTGAGCTGTGAAAATAATAAAATCACTTTTTCCCCACGAAAATTTTATTTTAGCCCCAAATGTAGCATTTTCATAAGTCATAATGGTAACAGGAGAAATTGCACCATACAATTTCTCCTGAGTATGCTGGTACCCCATATGAAGGAGAAAACTACTGTTTGGGTGCACTGCAGAACTCTGAAGGAAAGGAGCATTGTGAAGACACAGCATTGTATCTTAATTAACCAGATGACTATTTTTAGCAAACCAAGACGAATAGACAGTTATCTCAATGTTGGCTTTTGAATTTATGTGTTGGTCAAGAAAACAGACTTTTGCTTGTAAGCCTGTAATATTGACCTTTTATATAACATATTGTGCTCTTATCCTTGATGACTAGTGATGTTTACTGATATGCTAATTATGCATTGTGTAGGCTAGATAGTTTGGTGACTTCGAAAACAGAGGAGGAAAAACTAATCAAATAGATTAAATAATCAAGTAATGCAACTTGATGTCATCTCCATTCTTATACTTGTTAAGTATAAAAAGAGGTTACATGCCTCTATAGAGAGAGACACAGAGAGAGACAGCCAGAGATTATGTCAAGCGTAGGGATTTCACTCACTCAGCTGCAACGGCTGACACTCAGAAGGCACGTTCCTTTAAAAGTTCACAGGGTTTATTGCTTCATAAACCATATGGCAAAATAACATAAAGCAAATAGCCTTTGGCTCAGGGAAAGGAAAACAAGTGTCCAGTCCTTCAGGCTCAGTCCTGGAGCCTTAACACACTCTGGAGGGTATCACCTCCACACATCTCTCCTGTGTAAAGCATTAGCCTGTTTTATATGGAGCTAACCACACCCAGAAACCCATCACATGATTAGACATGTGGTTTGACATCACCACAGGTCCTGAAACACATATATATAGGCATGGTTATGTGCAATAAAGAAAACACTCCGGGTTACATCACAGCGACAAGCCACCTATGTGACACATACCTCCCGTCGACTACACAACCTTTAGCCATGCTACACAAGATATCCAAACATCCAGGGGACCCTTCAAGACTGCTGCCAATACATCATGGTTCCATCACAAGGGACACAGATCTATCATTCAACAACCTAAGGGACCTCAACCCTGATTGGAAGAATGCAGATCTGCTCCATTGACCATCACTGAACCATGGATATGTTTGGAGAAAGTCAGGATTGGGGCTCGCTGGTCATCTGGCTCCATGGAGATGTTCGGAGAAGCCAGGTTGTGACCTTTGGGTCAGCTGACCTTGTACCTCAATGGGCTGTCATCTTCCTGAGCTTGTCGTTACCTCCTCTCTGTGTGCGTGCCACAGATGGAGTAATCGATCCTGGAAGATGAAGCCAGGTTGTGACACTCTGGTCAACTGGCCCTTGTATCTGGACTGTCAGTTTCCTATGCTTGTCATTAACTCCTCTCTGCATGCCACAGGTGGGGTATGTGACCCTAGGAGCTCTGAAGTAACAACTGACATTATCCTGGTGAGTCAACGCAAGGGTGAGACTCTGTAATGTGCACCAACTTGGGATATTTTGCTGGGACTGTTCTAAGTGTTATCTGTCTGTTTTGCTGTTCAATAAAGCATTGCCACACTGTTTTACCCTCACCCTGTGTTGTCTGAGTGACATTATGCCCACATTAAAAGGAGAGTGGGAATGCGGTGGGATGATTCCTGGTCCATGTGGTTTTGGCTAGCGGAACAGGGGTTGCTGCCGACCCCTAATGTCTCCATATTATTGTGGCAGCATTGGGATACTACTCAGCCCAGTGGAACCAGGGGAGCTGCAGAGGACTGGTGTTCTCTCACTGTTGTGATAGGCAATTCAGTATCACAATGGACATAGCGGTCAGAGCACATACAGTGATCTGACAATAACCCAAAATAATAGAACGAGCTCTGAGACGTGGGAACTCTGCAGACCGCAATCCCTAATCCTCTCCAAACAACACTAGAGGCAGCCGTGGATTGCGCCTAACTCTGCCTATGCAACTCGGCACAGCCTGAGAAACTAACTAGCCTGAAGATAGAAAATAAGCCTACCTTGCCTCAGAGAAATACCCCAAAGGAAAAGGCAGCCCCCCACATATAATGACTGTGAGTAAGATGAAAAGACAAACGTAGGGATGAAATAGATTCAGCAAAGTGAGGCCCGACTTTCTTAACAGAGCGAGGATAGGAAAGATAACTTTGCGGTCTACACAAAACCCTAAAGAAAACCACGCAAAGGGGGCAAAAAGCCCCTCCGTACCGAACTAACGGCACGGAGGTACACCCTTTGCGTCCCAGAGCTTCCAGCAAAACAATTAGACAAGCTGGACAGAAAAAATAGCAAACAAATAGCAAAGAAGCACTTAGCTATGCAGAGCAGCAGGCCACAGGAAAGATCCAGGGAAAAACAAGTCCAACACTGGAACATTGACAGGAAGCCAGGATCAAAGCATTAGGTGGAGTTAAGTAGAGAAGCACCTAACGACCTCACCAGATCACCTGAGGGAGGAAACTCAGAAGCCGCAGTACCACTTTCCTCCACAAACGGAAGCTCCCAGAGAGAATCAGCCGAAGTACCACTTGTGACCACAGGAGGGAGCTCTGCCACAGAATTCACAACACTCACAAAGTCCAGAGCTCCACAACTAGGGAGGTATACAGACAGACCCATCAGACCATTGATGAGGCATGCACAGTAGGTTTCGGATGCTACTATATTCAACCCCACCAACTCATCCTTGGAAAGAATACCAGAGTGGATGTATAGCCGCAACAAGAAAACAAAACTACAGGAGCTATGCGAGATTAGACAGATTAAATGGGATTTAATCTAGGAACTATAGAATGCTGAAAAAGCCATGTGTGCACACAATGGATAGCAGTTGTTTCTCATCAACTATCTTAACCCCTTCCCGACCCATGACGCCACGTAGGCGTCATGAAAGTCGGTGCCAATCCGACCCATGACGCCTATGCGGCGTCATGGAAAGATCGCGTCCCTGCAGATCGGGTGAAAGGGTTAACTCCCATTTCACCCGGCCTGCAGGGACAGGGGGAGTGGTAGTTTAGCCCAGGGGGGGTGGCTTCACCCCCCCGTGGCTACGATCGCTCTGATTGGCTGTTGAAAGTCAAACTGCCAATCAGAGCGATTTGTAATATTTCACCTATTATAACGGGTGAAATATTACAATCCAGCCATGGCCGATGCTGCAATACCATCAGCCATGGCTGGAAATACTAATGTGCCCCCACCCCACCCCACCGATCGCCCCCCCAGCCCTCCGATCTGCCCGGTACACTGCCCCGCTCCCCTACGTCCTGTGCTCCGCTCCCCCCGTGCTCTTGTCCGCTCACCCCCGTGCTCCAATCACCCCCCCGTGCTCCAATCACCCCCCCCCCCGCACTCCGATCCACCCCCCGTGCTCCGTTCCACCCCCCCGTGCTCCGTTCCACCCCCCCGTGCTCCGTTCCACCCCCCGTGCTCCGTTCCACCCCTCCTGCGTTCCGATCCACCCCCCCATGCTCCGATCCCCCCCCCGTGCTTCCCCCACTCCTTCATACTTACCGATCCTGCCGGGGTCCGTCCGTCTTCTCCCTGGGCGCCGCCATCGTCCAAAATTGCGGGTGCATGCGCAGTGCGCCCGCCGAATCTGCCGGCCGGCAGATTCGTTCAAAGTGCATTTTGATCACTGAGATATAATCTATCCCAGTGATCAAAATAAAAAAATGATAAATGACTCCCCCCCCTTTGTCACCCCCATAGGTAGGGACAATAAAAAAATATAGAATTTTTTTTTTCCACTAATGTTAGAATAGGGTTAGGGTTAGGGGTAGGGTTAGGGGTAGGGTTAGGGCTAGGGGTAGGGTTAGGGGTAGTGTTAGGGTTAGGGCTAGGGCTAGGGTTAGGGGTAGGGGTAGGGTTAGGGCTAGGGTTAGGGTTAGGGCTAGGGTTAGGGCTAGGGTTAGAGCTAGGGTTAGGGCTAGGGTTAGAGCTAGGGTTAGGGCTAGGGTTTTGGTATGTGCACACGTATTCTGGTCCTCTGCGGATTTTTCCGCTGCGGATTTGATAAATCCGCAGTGCTAAACCGCTGCGGATTTATGGCGGATTTACCATGTTTTTTCTGCGCATTTCACTGCGGTTTTACAACTGCGGTTTTCTATTGGAGCAGTTGTAAAACCGCTGCGGAATCCGCAGAAAGAAGAGACATGCTGCGGAATGTAAACCGCTGCGTTTCCGTGCAGTTTTTCTGCAGCATGTGTACAGCAATTTTTGTTTCCCATAGGTTTACATTGAACTATAAACTCATGGGAAACTGCTGCGGAGCCGCAGCGTTTTCTGCAGCGTGTGCACATACCTTTAGAATTAGGCCATGTGCACACGGTGCGGATTTGGCTGCGGATCCGCAGCGGATTGGCCGCTGCGGATTCGCAGCAGTGTTCCATCAGGTTTACAGTACCAAGTAAACCTATGGAAAACCAAATCCGCTGTGCCCATGGTGCGGAAAATACCGCACGGAATCCGCAGATGAAATCCGCACAAAAAACACTGGAAATCCGCGGAAAATCCGCAGGTAAAACGCAGTGCCTTTTACCCGCGGATTTTTCAAAAATGATGCTGAAAAATCTCACACGAATCCGCAACGTGGGCACATAGCCTTAGGGTTAGGGTTGGAATTAGGGCTAGGGATGGAAATAGGGTTAAGATTAGGCTGTGGTTAGGGTTATGGTTAGGGGTGTGTTGGGGTTAGGGTTGTGATTAGGGTTATGGCTACAGTTGGGATTAGGGTTAGGGGTGTGTTGGGGTTTAGTGTTGGAGGTAGAATTGAGGGGTTTCCACTGTTTAGGCACATCAGGGGTCTCCAAACGCAACATGGCGCCACCATTGATTCCAGCCAATCTTGTATTCAAAAAGTCAAATGGTGCTCCCTCAATTCCGAGCCCTGACGTGTGCCCAAACAGTGGTTTACCCCCACATATGGGGTACCAGTATACTCAGGATAAACTGCGCAACAATTACTGGGGTCCAATTTCTCCTGTTACCCTTGTGAAAATAAAAAAATGCTTGCTAAAACATCATTTTTGAGGAAAGAAAAATGATTTTTTATTTTCACGGCTCTGCGTTGTAAACGTCTGTGAAGCACTTGGGGGTTCAAAGTGCTCACCACTATCTAGATAAGTTCCTTGGGGGGTCTAGTTTCTAAAATGAGGTCACTTGTGGGGGGTTTCTACTGTTTAGGCACACCAGGGGCTCTGCAAACGCAAAGTGACGCCCGCAGACCATTCCATCAAAGTCTGCATTTCAAAAGTCACTACTTCCCTTCTGAGCCCCGACGTGTGCCCAAACAGTGGTTTACCCCCACACATGGGGTATCAGCGTACTCAGGAGAAACTGGACAACAACGTTTGGGGTCCAATTTCTCCTGTAACCCTTGGAAAAATAAAAAATTCTGGGCTAAATAATTATTTTTGAGGAAAGAAAACATATTTATTATTTTCACGGCTCTGCGTTGTAAACTTCTGTGAACCACTTGGGGATTCAAAGTGCTCACAACACATCTAGATAAGTTCCTTTCGGGGTCTAGTTTCCAAAATAGGGTCACTTGTTGGGGGTTTCTACTGTTTAGCCACATCAGGGGCTCTGCAAACGCAAGGTGATGCCCGCAGAGCATTCCATCAAAGTCTGCATTTCAAAACGTCACTACTTCACTTCTGAGCCCCGGCGTGTGCCCAAACAGTGGTTTACCCCCACACATGGGGTATCGGTGTACTCAGGAGAAACTGGACAACAACTTTTGGGGTGAAATTTCTCCTGTTACCCTTGGGAAAATAAAAAATTGCAGGCTAAAAGATAATTTTTGAGAAAATAATTTTTATTTTTTATTTTCATGGCTCTGCGTTATAAACTTCTGTGAAGCACTTGGAGGTTCAAAGTCCTCACCACACATCTAGATAAGTTCCTTTCGGGGTCTAGTTTCCAAAATGGGGTCACTTGTGGGGGGTTTCTACTGTTTAGCCACATCAGGGGCTCTGCAAACGCAACGTGACGCCCACAGAGCATTCCATCAAAGTCTGCATTTCAAAACGTCACTACTTCACTTCCGAGCCCCGGCATGTGCCCAAACAGTGGTTTACCCCCACATATGGGGTATCAGCGTACTCAGGAGAAACTGGACAACAACTTTTGGGGTCAAATTTCTCCTGTTACCCTTGGGAAAATAAAAAAATTGCAGGCTAAAAGATAATTTTTGAGAAAATAATTTTTTTTTTTTTCATGGCTCTGCGTTATAAACTTCTGTGAAGCACTTGGGGGTTCAAAGTCCTCACCACACATCTAGATTAGTTCCTTTGGGGGTCTAGTTTCCAAAATGGGGTCATTTGTGGGGGATCTCCAATGTTTAGGCATACAGGGGCTCTCCAAACGTGACATGGTGTCCGCTAATGATTGGAGCTAATTTTCCATTTAAAAAGCCAAATGGCGTGCCTTCCCTTCCGAGCCCTGCCGTGTGCCCAAACAGTGGTTTACCCCCACATATTGGGAATCAGCATACTCAGGACAAACTGGACAACAACATTTGGGGTCCAATTTCTCCTATTACCCTTGGCAAAATAGGAAATTCCAGGCTAAAAAATCATTTTTGAGGAAAGAAAAATTATTTTTTATTTTTATGGCTCTGCGTTATAAACCTCTGTGAAGCACCTGGGGGTTTAAAGTGCTCAATATGCATCTAGATAAGTTCCTTGGGGGGTCTAGTTTCCAAAATGGGGTCACTTGTGGGGGAGCTCCAATGATTAGGCACACAGGGGCTCTCCAAACGCGACATGGTGTCCGCTAACGATGGAGATAATTTTTCATTCAAAAAGTCAAATGGCGCTCCTTCCCTTCCGAGCCTTACCATGTGCCCAAACAGTGGTTTACCCCCACATGTGAGGTATTGGTGTACTCAGGAGAAATTGCCCAACAAATTTTAGGATCCATTTTATCCTGTTGCCCATGTGAAAATGAAAAAATTGAGGCTAAAAGAATTTTTTTGTGAAAAAAAAGTACTTTTTCATTTTTACGGATCAATTTGTGAAGCACCTGGGGGTTCAAAATGCTCACTATGCATCTAGATAAGTTCCTTGGGGCGTCTAGTTTCCAAAATGGGGTCACTTGTGGGGGAGCTCCAATTTTTAGGCACACGGGGGCTCTCCAAACGTGACATGGTGTCCGCTAAAGAGTGGAGCCAATTTTTCATTCAAAAAGTCAAATGGCGCTCCTTCCCTTCCAAGCCCTGCCGTGCGCCCAAACAATGGTTTACCCCAACATATGAGGTATCAGTGTACTCACGACAAATTGGACAACAACGTTCGTGGTTCAGTTTCTCCTTTTACCATTGGGAAAATAAAAAAATTGTTGCTAAAAGATAATTTTTGTGAATAAAAAGTTAAATGTTCATTTTTTCCTTCCATGTTGCTTCTGCTGCTGTGAAGTACCTGAAGGGTTAATAAACTTCTTGAATGTGGTTTTGAGTACCTTGAGGGGTGTAGTTTTTAGAATGGTGTCACTTTTGGGTATTTTCAGCCATATAGACCCCTCAAACTGACTTCAAATGTGAGGTGGTCCCTAAAAAAAATGGTCTTGTAAATTTCGTTGTAAAAATGAGAAATCGCTGGTCAAATTTTAACCCTTATAACTTCCTAGCAAAAAAAAATTTTGTTTCCAAAATTGTGCTGATGTAAAGTATACATGTGGGAAATGTTATTTATTAACTATTTTGTGTCACATAACTCTCTGGTTTAACAGAATAAAAATTCAAAATGTGAAAATTACGAAATTTTCAAAATTTTCGCCAAATTTCCGTTTTTATCACAAATAAACGCAGATTTTATTGACCTAAATTTACCACTAACATGAAGCCCAATATGTCACGAAAAAACAATCTCAGAACCGCTAGGATCCGTTGAAGCGTTCCTGAGTTATTACCTCATAAAGAGACACTGGTCAGAATTGCAAAAAACGGCAAGGTCTTTAAGGTCAAAATAGGCTGGGTCATGAAGGGGTTAAATAACCAGACAACTGTTTTTAGCAAACCAAGAAGAATAGACTTTTATCTGTATGTTGACTTTTGAACTTATGTGTTGGTCAAGAAAACAGACTTTTGCCTGTAATATTGACATTTCATATAACATATTGTGCTCTTATCCTTGGTGACTAGTGATGTTTACTGATATGCTAATTATGCATTGTTTAGGCTAGATAGTTTGATGACTTCGAAAACAGAGGTGAAAAATTATGCAAATAGATTAAATAATTAAGTAATGTTACTTGATCTCATCTCCATTCTTACCCTTTATGTCAATACTGAATTAATGACACTTGTTAAGTATAAAAAGAGGTTACATGCCTCTATAGAGAGAGACAGACATAGATTCTGTCAAGACTTCCAAACATCCAGTGGACCCTACAGGACTGCTGCCAGTATATCATGGTTCCATCATGAGGGACACAGATCTATCATTCTACAGGAAACAACCTAGGGGTTTTCGGCCCCAGTTGGAAGAATACAGATCTGCTCCATTGACCATCGCTGAACCTTGGATACGTTTGGAGAAAGCCAGAAATGGGACCCACTGGTCGCTTGGCAATATGGAGATGTTCAGAGAAGCCAGGTTGCGACCCTCGGGTCAGCTGGCTTTCTACCTCAATGGACTGTCATCTTCCTAAGCTTATCATTACCTCTTCTCTGTGTGTGTGCCACAGGTAGGGTAATCAACCCTGGAAGATGAAGCCAGGGTTGACCCTCCGGTCAACTGGCCCTTGTATCTGAATGGATTGTCATCTTCCTACGCTTGTCATTACCTCCTCTCTGTGCGCATGCCACAGCTGTCATTATCCTGGCGAGTCAGCGGAAGGGTGAGACTCTTTAATGTGCACTAACTTGGGGTATTTGCTGGGACTGTTCTACATGTTATCTGCCTGTTTTGTGGTTCAATAAAGCATTGCCATGTTTTACCATCAACCTGTGTTGCTTGAGTAGCATTATGCCCAAGTTAAAAGAAGAGCGGTCGTGCATTGGGATTAGGGTTGAGCGAAACGGATCGTTCATTTTCATAAGTCGCCGACTTTTGGCAAAGTCGGGTTTCATGAAACCCGACCCGATCCCTGTGTGGGGTCGGCCATGCGGTACGCGACTTTCACGCCAAAGTCGCGTTTCAATGACGCGAAAAGCGCCCTTTCTCAGCCAATGAAGGTGGACGCAGAGTGTGGGCAGCGTGATGACATAGGTCTCAGTCCCCACCATCTTAGAGAAGGGCATTACAGTGATTGGCTTGCTTTCTGCGGCGTCACAGGGGCTATAAAGGGGCGTTCCCGCCGGCCGCCATCTTACTGCTGCTGATCTGAGCATAGGGAGAGGTTGCTGCCGCTTCGTCAGAAGCAGGGATAGCGTTAGGCAGGGTACATTAACCCCCAAACCGCTTGTGCTGCAGCGATTTCCACTGTCCAACACCACCTTTTGTTTGCAGGGACAGTGGAGGCTAAATTTTTTTTCCTCAGCGCTGTAGCTCATTGGGCTGCCGCAGAAGGCTCCCTGATAGCTGCATTGCTGTTTGTACGCCACTGTGCAAACCAACTGCTTTTTTCAAAGCACAAATCCTGTTGCTCCTTCCTTTCTGCACAGCTATCTTGTTTGTTTGTCCACACTTTTGACTTTTTTGTGCAGCAGTCCATTCCTTATTAGGCTACGTTCACATTAGCGTCGCGTCGCTGTTGCGTCGGCGACGCAGCGGCGACGCACGGAAAAACGCGCGCAAACGCGCGCAAAAACGCGCGCGTTTTGCGACGCGTGCGTCGTTTTTTGACGAAATCGGACGCAAGAAAAATGCAACTTGTAGCGTTTTCTTGCGTCCGACGCTAGCGTCTAAAATGACGCACGTGTCGGAAAACGCGTGCAAAAAGACGCACGCGTCCCCTATGTTAAACATAGGGGCGCGTCGCCGCTGCGTCGCCGCTGCGTCGCCGACGCAACAGCGACGCGACGCTAATGTGAACGTAGCCTTATTGCTGCCTGCCATACTTTGCTGAGATTACTGCAGGGAGATAGTAATTGTAGGACAGTCCCTTTTTTTTTTCGTTATATCTCTTCAAGCCACTTTCTGCCACAGAAAATATACTCTAATACAGTGGCCCAGATTTATTCACTAGTCTCCCTGAAGAAAAAAAAAATAAAGGGTGCAGATTAAAATTGACAAATCTGCATCATTGGCAGTCCTGTGTCCTGTGTCTCATTTTCTGGCACAGAAAACATACAGTCTAACAGTGGGCCTGATTTCTTGCCAATTCTCACATAAATAAAAAAAAATTAGTGGGAGATTAAGATTGGCATTTCTGCTTCGGTGCCAGTGCTGTGTGTGGCATCTGTCTCAAATTTTTTGCCACAGAAACCCTAGTGTGTAATACTGGGCCAGATTTTTTTTAAATTCTCCCAGGAAAAAAAAAAATAGTGGGAGATTAAGATTGGCATTTCTGCTTCGGTGCCAGTCCTGTGTGTGCCACCTGTCTTTAATTTTGTGCCACATTAAACCTAGTGTGTAACACTGGGCCAGATTTCTTTTAAATTCTCCCTGAAAAAAAAAAATTGTGGGAGATTAAGATTGGCATTTCTGCTTCGGTGCCAGTCCTGTGTGTGCCACCTGTCTCAAATTTTGTGCCACATTAAACCTAGTGTGTAACACTGGGCCAGATTTCTTTTAAATTCTCCCTGAAAACAAAATAGTGGGAGATTAAGATTGGCATTTCTGCTTCGGTGCCAGTCCTGTGTGTGCCACTTGTCTCTAATTTTGTGCCACATTAAACCTAGTGTGTAACACTGGGCCAGATTTCTTTTAAATTCTCCCTGAAAAAAAAAATAGTGGGAGATTAAGATTGGCATTTCTGCTTCGGTGCCAGTCCTGTGTGTGCCACCTGTCTCTAATTTTGTGCCACAGAAACCCTAGTGTGTAATACTGGGTCAGATTTTTTTTAAATTCTCCCTGGAAAAAAAAATAGTGGGAGATTATGATTGGCATTTCTGCTTCGGTGCCAGTCCTGTGTGTGCCACCTGTCTCTAATTTTGTGCCACAGAAACCCTAGTGTGTAATACTGGGTCAGATTTTTTTAAAATTCTCCCTGGAAAAAAAATAGTGGGAGATTATGATTGGCATTTCTGCTTCGGTGCCAGTCCTGTGTGTGCCACCTGTCTCTAATTTTGTGCCACAGAAACCCTAGTGTGTAACACTGGGCCAGATTTCTTTCAAATTCTCCCGAAAAAAAAAATAGTGGGAGATTAAGATTGGCATTTCTGCTTTGGTGCCAGTCCTGTGTGTGCCACCTGTCTCTAATTTTCTGCCACATTAAACCTAGTGTGTAACACTGGGCCAGTTTTTTTTCAAATTCTCCCTGGAAAAAAAAAATAGTGGGAGATTAAGATTGGCATTACTGCTTCGGTGTCATTCCTGTGTGTGCCACCTGTCTCAAATTTTGTGCCACATTAAACCTAGTGTGTAACACTGGGCCAGATTTCTTTTAAATTCTCCCTGAAAAAAGAAATAGTGGGAGATTAAGATTGGCATTTCTGCTTCGGTGCCAGTCCTGTGTGTGCCACCTGTCTCTAATTTTGTGCCACAGAAACCCTAGTGTGTAATACTGGGCCAGATTTTTTTTAAATTCTCCCTGAAAAAAAAATTGTGGGAGATTAAGATTGGCATTTCTGCTTCGGTGCCAGTCCTGTGTGTGCCACCTGTCTCTAATTTTGTGCCACATTAAACCTAGTGTGTAACACTGGGTCAGATTTCTTTTAAATTCTCCCTGAAAAAAAAAAATAGTGGGAGATTAAGATTGGCATTTCTGCTTCGGTGCCAGTCCTGTGTGTGCCACCTGTCTCTAATTTTGTGCCATAGAAAACCTAGTGTTTAACACTGGGCCAGATTTCTTTTAAATTCTCCCTGGAAAAAAAACAAATAGTGGGAGATTAAGATTGCCAATTCTGCCTCAGTGCCAGTGCTGTGTGTGGCATCTGTCTCTAATTTTGTGCCACAGAACATATACTGTAAAAGAGTGGGCCACATTTCTTCAATATTCTCCCAGAAAAAATAAAAAGGGGGAGATTTTAATTGTTAGTGTCTGCATCAGCGTCAGTCCTGTTATCGGCATATCTGTCTGCCACTGAAGCTGTGTACTGTTATACATTGGGCCTGATTTTCCCTGCAGTTTCACCCACCTATAAAGGGATATATAAATCCAACAGAAGTTTGAGTTCACCTTGTAACTGGTTTTACAGTAACAAATACCGTTAGTTTGGTTACGTTTTTCAAACAATGAGGAAGTCTGGTGGAAGAGGTCATGGCCGTGGGCGGTCATTGCCAGCTGGTAATGATGGTAGTGGTGGTGGAGCATAAGGTGGTCGTTGGAAAAGCAATATAGCACCTAAGTCTCGAGTTGTTGAGCCAGGTTCGTCATCTGGCTACACAAGGCCTCGAACGCTCCCTTTTCTGGGAGTAGGAAAACTGCTTTTAAAGCCGGAGCAGCAAGAACAAGTTTTGGCTTTCCTTGCTGACTCAGCCTCTAGCTCTTTCGCCTCCTTTTCTGAAACTGCTAAATGTAAAAGCAGCGCGTCGTTAGTGGATGTTCACGGTCAGGGACAAGTCGCTTCCTTGTCTTCTTCAACAAGAACAACAGAGAAGTATGTGTCAGGCGACACAACGGGTTACTCCATGAAGCTCTTTACACATACCGTTCCTGGGTTAGAAATTGAAACAGTTAACAGGCCATGCCCATTACAAGTTGAATCGGACATGGAGTGCACAGATGCGCAGCCACAGCCAGATTACTATGCTGTTCCTTTGACTCAGACCAGAACATTGTCCTCGCAGTGTACTGATCCAGAATCAGACCCTGATGAAACTATGGTGCCCCGTCACGAACGCTATACCACCGGCTTACACGGTGACACAGACGAAGTTGCACACGAGATAGAAGAGGAGGTCATAGATGACCCAGTTGTTGACCCCGATTGGCAGCCATTGGGGGAACAGGGTGCAGGCGGCAGTAGTTCTGAAGCAGAGGAGGAGGAGCCGCAGAAGGCATCAACATCGCAACAGGTTCCATCTGCCAGGCCCGTATCTGGCCAAAAACGCGTGGCAAAACCAAAACCAGTTGTGGGACAGTGTGAACATCCAGTTAAAGAAGCTCAGTCTGCAATGCCTGAAAAGGTATCCGATAGTAGAAAGAGTGCAGTCTGGCATTTTTTTAAACAAGATCCAAATGATCAGCGCAAAGTCATCTGTCAAAAATGTTCAACTACCTTAAGCAGAAGTCAGAATCTTAAAAGTCTAAATACAAGTTGCATGCGTAGACATTTAACCACCATGCATTTGCAAGCCTGGACTCACTACCAAACGTCCCTTAAGGTTGTAGCACCCTCGGCCAATGAAGCTAGTCAGCAACGCTACATCCCTTCCCTCACTGTAAGCCCACCATTTCCCACACCACCTGCAGTAAATGTGCAGATATCGTCGCCAGGCCAAAGCAGTCAGGGAATTACCAGTTTCGTATTAGGAAACACTGCATGTAGGGCACCAGCAAGAATACCATCTCAGTCTGCCATGTCCACCGGCACCCCCGCTAGTTCCACGATCTTCAGCTCTCCAGTCCAGCTCACCCTACATGAGACTCTCGTTAGGAAAAGGAAGTACTCATCCTCGCATCCGCGTACACAGGGTTTGAACGCCCACATTGCTAGACTAATCTCATTAGAGATGATGCCCTACCGGTTAGTTGAAAGCAAAGCTTTCAAAGCCCTGATGGACTACGCTGAACCATGCTACGAGCTACCCAGTCGACACTTCTTTTCGAGAAAAGCCATCCCAGCCCTCCACCAGCATGTAAATGACCGCATCGTCCATGCACTCAGGCAATCTGTGAGTACAAAGGTGCACCTGACAACAGATGCATGGACAAGTAGGCATGGCCAGGGACGTTACGTGTCCATCACGGCACACTGGGTTAATGTGGTGGATGCAGGGTCCGCAGGGGACAGCAATATTGGGACAGTTCTGCCTAGCCCATGGTCTAGGAAACAGTTGGCTGTAGGCGTTCGCCCCCCTCCTCCTCCTCCTCGTCCTCCTGCAGAAGCGAGAGCTCATCCACAGACTGCAGTCGCACGAGCACTCCATCCGCAGCTGCCACTGTTGCACACGAGGTGTCCCATTATGGGACAGCTAGTGGCAATCGTCAGCAGGCTGTATTGGCAATGAAGTGTTTGGGCGGCAACAGACACACCGCGGAAGTTCTGTCCGAGTTCTTGCAGCAAGAAACTCAGTCATGGCTGGGCAGTGTATATCTTGAGGCAGGCAAGGTAGTGAGTGATAACGGAAGGAATTTTATGGCTGCCATAGCCCTTTCCCAACTTAAACACATTCCTTGCCTGGCTCACACCTTAAACCTGGTGGTGCAGTGCTTCTTGAAAAGTTATCCGGGGTTACCCGACCTGCTCCTCAAAGTGTGCAGACTTTGCACGCATATCCGCCGTTCGCCCGTACACTCCAGCCATATGCAGAACCATCAGCGGTCTTTGAACCTTCCCCAGCATCGCCTAATCATCGACGTTGCGACAAGGTGGAACTCCACACTGCACATGCTTCAGAGACTGTGCGAACAGAGGCGTGCTGTTATGTATTTGTGGGAGGATACACATACACGGGCAGGCAGTTGGATGGCAGACATGGAGTTGTCAGGTGTGCAGTGGTCGAAGGTACAAGACATGTGTCAAGTCCTTCAGTGTTTTGAGGAATGCACACAGCTGGTTAGTGCAGACAACGCCATAATAAGCATGAGCATCCCCCTAATGCGTCTGCTGATGCAAAGTTTGACGCACATAAAGGAGCAGGCGTCTGCAGCCGAGGAAGAGGAAAGCCTTGATGACAGTCATCCATTGTCTGGTCAGGGCAATCTACAGGATGAGGTAGCGGGCGAAAAGGAGGAAGACGAGGAGGATGATGGGGATGAGTATTTTTTGAATGAGGAAGCTTCTCCGGGGCCAATAGAAACTGGTGGCGTTGCAAGGCCGGGTTCAGGTTTTTTGAGGGAGACAAGTGACGTAGATTTGCCTGAAACTGACCCTCAACCCAGCACAACCGCAGATTTGACAACTGGAAGTTTGGCCCACATGACGGATTATGCCTTACGTATCCTCAAAAGGGACCCACGCATTATTAAAATGATGACCGATGACGATTACTGGTTGGCCTGCCTCCTTGATCCTCGCTATAAAGGCAAATTGCAAGCACCCGTGAGAGTGCCGTTTGTCTGAAGAGGTGGGTGTGCCCGCTTTTGGCCGACGGCACTGCCACTGGGTCCCTCATAGTACAATAAAGTCAGACACACCGTTGTAACATGAAGGGCCCTGGGCCTGTACCGCCGGCCACAAGAGAGTTTCCCCCCCAGCTCAAACAGTGCTCTACCACTTGCAAAATTATCTCTCACAGCTCCACCAATGTTTAGTCTATGCGCTGACATCCTTCAATGCCTGGCACTGACAATACCAATTTGTTGACATGTATGATGCTAGTTAAAATAGTCAGGGTCAGTGGCCTATATTGACACCAGTAAATACTTAGCAGCGCCAAATTACTATGTCTGAAACTCAGCAGAGGAACCCACCCCTGTACCTAAGTATGCCACCCTTTTTTGGGGGGTTTAGTTGTTTTGAGAGACATTAACATCTATTTGTTTTTGGGGAGTATTAACTGTGTCAGACACTCCTTCCAATCGTCCTCCGCTGAACAAACCAATGCTGCCTGTGTACCACTGCAAGATAATTAGAACTGAATTGAGCCTAATTTTTTTTATTTTAGGACTACTGAGTCTGTCTGCGGTCCCTCCTTCCAATAGTCCTCCGCTGACCACACCAATGCTGCCTGTGTACCCCTGGAACCTATTTAAAAGTGCATAGAGCCTACTTTCTTTATTGTAGGCCTACTAAGTCTGTCTGCGGTCCATCCTTCCATTTGTCCTCCGCTGAGCACACCAATGCCGACCGTGTAACCATGTACCTTTTTTTCAACCTGCAGTGAGCCAGCTTTGTGGTGTAAGGCCTACTAGCAGTGTCTGTCTGCGCCACTTAATACAGCTGTTCTCCTCTAAAAAAAAAAAAGGCTGGTTTTCAGCATGTCAGAATTATAAAACTGCATTGGGGCCACAAGTTTCATTGTGGTCTACAAACTGATTCTTCCGCTCCAAGGTGTTCTCCTGGTTGCCTTTCCTGAGCTTCAATCTTCAGGCTCTCGTTAAATAGTTTTTTAATGGAACAACTGCAGTGGGGCTACTAGTTGGGTTGGGGCCTACTACCAGTGTCTGCCGCTCCAAGGTGTTCTCCAGGTTGCCTTTCCTGAGTTTCAATCTTCAGGCTCTTGTTAAATAGTTTTTTAATTGAACAACTGCAGTGGGGCTACTAGTTGGGTTGGGGCCTACTACCAGTGTCTGCCGCTCCAAGGTGTTCTCCAGGTTGCCTTTCCTGAGCTTCAATCTTCAGGCTCTTGTTAAATAGTTTTTTAATCGAACAACTGCAGTGGGGCTACTAGTTTGGTTGGGGCCTACTAACGATGTATGCCGCTCCAAGGTGTTCTCCAGGTTGCCTTTCCTGAGCTGAGCTTCAATCTTCAGGCTCTTGTTAAATAGTTGTTAAATGGAACAACTGCATTTGGCCTACTAGTTGGGTTGGGGCCTACTAACGGTGTATGCCGCTCCAAGGTGTTCTCCAGGTTGCCTTTCCTGAGCTTCAATCTTCTGGCTCTTGTTAAATAGTTTGTTAATCCAGAACGCTACATTCCCCGTGCACGCTACACAGCAAGAATGTGACCCTGCTGAAAGTCAGGTTCCCCTTCCCGCATACCATAACACCTTACACGGGGGAAAGAGGAAGGTGCAGATGAAATTGCAGGTTCCTTCATTAGGTGGGGGGGGAATACTCGTTGGCGACGTCACTGGCACAGGGCCCCTCATAGTACGCAAAAAGTGTCGCTGCCGGTGGGAGGCGCCCCCGCCGTGCAAACACACCACCGTACTTTGAGGGGCCCTGTGCCAGTGCCAATGCCAACGAGTGGGCCCCCCCCTGCTTGCTCAGGATCACAGCACTTGCAAAGTTTAAATACTTACCTCTCCCTGCTCCACTGCCCTGAGGTGGTCCAGATTACCTGGGCCCACTAAATACTTGAACCAGCCCTACCCCCCACAACTTTAGCCAAATGACCCCCAATTTCCAATGCCTAACTATTATTATAAGGTAAATTAAGATTGACAAGCTTCAGTAACAAGAATGGATGTTTTTGCCATTAAAATGGGCACTGTAGGTGTTTTCCTGGCCTCCACTCACTGCCGACTATGCTTCCTGTTATGAATTGGTAATTCAGAACCACAATGGACCTTGAAGTTCAGAGCACACAAAGTGACCTGACAATAACCAAAAGACATAGGACGAGCTCTGAGATGTGGTAACTCTGCTGACCGCAATCCCTAATCCTATCCAACCACACTAGAGGCAGCCGTGGATTGCGCCTAACGCTCCCTATGCAACTCGGCACAGCCTGAGAAACTAGCTAGGCCTAAGAAGGAAAAATAAGCCTACCTTGCCTCAGAGAAATACCCCAAAGGAAAAGGTAGCCCCCCACATATAATGACTGTGAGTTGAGATGAAAATACAAACGCAGAGATGAAATAGATTTAGCAAAGTGAGGCCCAACTTACTGAGCAGACCGAGGATAGAAAAGATTGCTTTGCGGTCAACACAAAACCCTACAAACAACCACGCAAAAGGGGCAAAAAGACCCTCCGCACCGACTAACGGTACGGAGGTGCTCCCTCTGCGTCCCAGAGCTTCCAGCAAGCAAGAAAAACCAATTAAGCAAGCTGGACAGAAAAAATAGCAAACAAAAATAACACAAGCAAAACTTAGCTTATGCAGGAAGACAGGCCACAGGAACGATCCAGGAGGAAGCAAGACCAATACTAGAACATTGACTGGAGGCCAGGAGCAAAGCACTAGGTGGAGTTAAATAGAGCAGCACCTAACGACTTCACCACATCACCTGAGGAAGGAAACTCAGAAGCCGCAGTACCACTTGTGACCACAGGAGCGAGCTCTGCCACAGAATTCACAACAGTACCCCCCCCCTTGAGGAGGGGTCACCGAACCCTCACCAGAGCCCCCAGGCCGACCAGGATGAGCCATATGAAAGTCACGAACAAGATCGGCAGCATGAACATCAGAGGCAAAGACCCAGGAATTATCCTCCTGACCATAACCCTTCCACTTAACCAGATACTGGAGTTTCCGTCTCGAAACATGAGAATCCAAAATCTTCTCTACAATATACTCCAACTCCCCCTCCACCAAAACCGGGGCAGGAGGATCAACAGATGGAACCATAGGTGCCACGTATCTCCGCAACAATGACCTATGGAATACGTTATGGATGGAAAAAGAATCTGGAAGGGTCAAACGAAAAGACACAGGATTAAGAACCTCAGAAATCCTATACGGACCAATGAAACGAGGCTTAAACTTAGGAGAGGAAAACTTCATAGGAATATGACGAAATGACAACCAAACCAAATCCCCAACACGAAGTCGGGGACCCACACAGCGTCTGCGATTAGCGAAACGTTGAGCCTTCTCCTGGGACAAGGTCAAATTGTCCACTACATGAGTCCAAATCTGCTGTAACCTGTCCACCACAGTATCCACACCAGGACAGTCCGAAGACTCAACCTGCCCTGAAGAGAAACGAGGATGGAACCCAGAGTTGCAGAAAAATGGTGAAACCAAGGTAGCGGAGCTGGCCCGATTATTAAGGGCGAACTCCGCCAAAGGCAAGAAGGACACCCAATCATCCTGATCAGCAGAAACAAAGCATCTCAGATATGTTTCCAAGGTCTGATTGGTTCGTTCGGTCTGGCCATTTGTCTGAGGATGGAAAGCCGAGGAAAAAGACAAATCAATGCCCATCCTAGCACAAAAGGCTCGCCAAAACCTCGAAACAAACTGGGAACCTCTGTCAGAAACGATGTTCTCTGGAATGCCATGTAAACGAACCACATGCTGGAAGAACAATGGCACCAAATCAGAGGAGGAAGGTAATTTAGACAAGGGTACCAAATGGACCATCTTAGAGAAGCGATCACAAACCACCCAAATGACCGACATTTTTTGAGAAACGGGGAGATCCGAAATAAAATCCATAGAGAACGCACATCCCGCGACAGAGATGGCCACCAAAAGGATCTAGCCACTAACTCTCTGGTACCAAAGATTCCAGGATGACCAGCCAACACCGAACAATGAACCTCAGAGATAACTTTATTCGTTCACCTATCAGGGACAAACAGTTTCTCCGCTGGGCAACGATAAGGTTTATTAGCCTGAAATTTTTGCAGCACCCGCCGCAAATCAGGGGAGATGGCAGACACAATTACTCCCTCTTTGAGAATACCCGCCGGCTCAGACAAACACGGAGAGTCGGGCACAAAACTCCTAGACAGGGCATCCGCCTTCACATTTTTAGAGCCCGGAAGGTACGAAACCACAAAGTCAAAACGGGAGAAAAACAGCGACCAACGAGCCTGTCTAGGATTCAACTGTTTGGCAGACTCGAGATACGTTAAATTCTTGTGATTAGTCAAGACCACCACGCGATGCTTAGCTCCTTCAAGCCAATGACGCCACTCCTCGAATGCCCACTTCATGGCCAGCAACTCTCGATTGCCAACATCATAATTTTGCTCAGCAGGCGAAAACTTCCTGGAAAAGAAGGCGCATGGTTTCATCACCGAGCAATCAGAACCTCTTTGCGACAAAACAGCCCCCGCTCCAATTTCAGAAGCATCAACCTCGACCTGGAACGGAAGCGAAACATCTGGTTGACACAACACAGGGGCAGAAGAAAAACGACGCTTTAACTCCTGAAAAGCTTCCACAGCAGCAGGAGACCAAGTGACCACATCAGCACCCTTCTTGGTCAAATCGGTCAATGGTTTAGCAATACTAGAAAAATTACAGATGAAACGACGATAAAAATTAGCAAAGCCCAGGAACTTTTGCAGACTCTTCAGAGATGTCGGCTGAGTCCAATCATAGATGGCCTGGACCTTAACAGGGTCCATCTCGATAGTAGAAGGGGAAAAAATGAAACCCAAAAATGAAACCTTCTGAACACCAAAGAGACACTTTGATTCCTTCACAAACAAAGAATTAGCACGCAGGACCTGGAACACCATTCTGACCTGCTTCACATGAGACTCCCAATCATCCGAGAAGACCAAAATATCATCCAAGTATACAATCAGGAATTTATCCAGGTACTCTCGGAAGATGTCATGCATAAAGGACTGAAACACCGATGGAGCATTGGCAAGTCCGAATGGCATAACCAGGTACTCAAAATGGCCCTCGGGCGTATTAAATGCAGTTTTCCATTCATCGCCCCGCTTAATACGCACAAGATTATACGCACCACGAAGATCTATCTTGGTGAACCAACTAGCCCCCTTGATCCGAGCAAACAATTCAGATAACAGCGGCAAGGGGTACTGAAATTTGACCGTGATTTTATTTAGAAGGCGGTAATCTATACAAGGTCTCAGCGAACCATCCTTCTTGGCCACAAAAAAGAACCCCGCTCCCAATGGCGACGATGACGGGCGAATATGACCCTTCTCCAAGGACTCCTTCACGTAACTCCGCATAGCGGCGTGCTCAGGCATAGATAAATTAAACAGTCGACCTTTAGGAAACTTACTACCAGGAATCAAATCGATAGCACAATCACAATCCCTATGCGGAGGTAGGGCATTGGACTTGGGCTCATCAAATAGATCCCGGTAATCAGACAAGAACTCTGGGACCTCAGAAGGGGTGGATGACGAAATAGACAGAAATGGGACATCACCATGTACCCCCTGACAACCCCAGCTGGACACAGACATTGAGTTCCAATCTAATACTGGTGTCATGATCCCAATGGCAGGGGATCACTAAAGGACAAGCACAGATACAAACAAGCTCTAGGGCGATGGAACCTGAGCTGATCGCGACCCTGAACCTAACACACAAATAAAAGTAGCCGGGGAACGTGCCTACGATGATCCTAGACGTCTCGCTCCAGCCGAAGATCTAACTTCCCCTATTAGAAGAAACACAGACCTCTCTTGCCTCCAGAGAAATCCCCCACAGAAATAGCAGCCCCCCACATATAATGACGGTGAAATGAGAGGAAAGCACATACGCAGTATGAAAACAGTTTCAGCAAAATGAGGCCCGCTAAAGCTAGATAGCAGAGGATACAAAAGTGAACTGCGCGGTCAGCGAAAAACCCTTCAAAAAACCATCCTGAAATTACTTGAACTCATGTGCCAACTCATGGTACATGAGGAGCAATTTCAGCCCACTAGAGCAACCAGCAGCAAGAATCACATATCTGCAGGCTGGACTAAAAACCAAATAAAGCAAAACACCAAAACAGGAAAATCCAAACTTAGCTTGACCAGAAGGTTCTAGGAGCAGGGAGCAGAGGTAACAAGACACACTGGATACATTGACAACCAGCGAAGAAATGCCAGCAAAGCCAGGTTAAATAGGAAACTCCCATATCCTGATGGAACAGGTGGAACCCAGAGACCCAGGAAAGACAAGTCACCCAGTACCATCAGTAACCACCAGAGGGAGCCCAAAAACAGAACTCACAACAGTACCCCCCCTTGAGGAGGGGTCACCGAACCCTCACGAGAACCACCAGGGCGACCAGGATGAGCCCTATGAAAAGCGCGAACCAAATCATCAGCATGAACATCCGAGGCAACCACCCAAGAATTATCCTCCTGACCATAACCCTTCCACTTGACCAAATACTGGAGTTTCCGTCTGGAAACACGAGAATCCAAGATCTTCTCCACAACATACTCCAATTCTCCCTCCACCAGCACTGGAGCAGGAGGCTCAAGCGAAGGAACAACAGGTACCTCATACTTCCGCAACAACGACCGATGGAACACATTATGAATAGCAAACGATGCCGGGAGATCCAAACGAAACGACACAGGGTTAAGAATTTCCAAGATCCTATAGGGACCGATGAACCGAGGCTTGAACTTAGGAGAAGAGACCTTCATAGGAACAAAACGAGAAGACAACCACACCAAGTCCCCAACAAGAAGTCGAGGACCCACGCGGCGACGGCGATTAGCAAACTGCTGAGCCTTCTCCTGGGACAACTTCAAATTGTCCACCACATGACTCCAAATCCGATGCAACCTATCCACCACCATGTCCACTCCAGGACAATTAGAAGGTTCCACCTGACCAGAGGAAAAACGAGGATGAAACCCCGAATTACAAAAGAAAGGAGAAACCAAGGTAGCAGAACTAGCCCGATTATTAAGGGCAAACTCGGCCAGCGGCAAAAAGGTAACCCAGTCATCCTGATCAGCAGAAACAAAACACCTTAAATAAGTTTCCAAGGTCTGATTAGTTCGTTCAGTCTGGCCATTCGTCTGAGGATGGAATGCAGACGAAAAGTACAAATCAATGCCCATCTTAGCACAGAATGTCCGCCAAAATCTAGACACAAACTGGGATCCCCTGTCAGAAACGATGTTCTCAGGAATCCCATGCAAACGAACCACATTCTGAAAAAACAGAGGGACCAACTCAGAGGAGGAAGGCAACTTAGGCTAGGGTACCAGATGAACCATTTTAGAAAAGCGATCACACACAACCCAGATGACGGACATTTTTTGAGAGACAGGGAGATCCGAAATAAAGTCCATGGAAATGTGCGTCCAAGGCCTCTTCGGGATAGGCAAAGGTGACAACAATCCACTGGCCCGAGAACAGCAAGGCTTAGCCCGAGCACAAACCTCACAAGACTGCACAAAAGAACGCACATCCCTCGACAAGGAAGGCCACCAAAAAGACCTGGCCACCAAGTCTCTAGTACCAAATATTCCAGGATGACCTGCCAACGCAGAAGAATGGACCTCGGAGATGACTCTACTGGTCCAATTATCCGGAACAAACAGTCTCTCAGGCGGACAACGATCAGGTTTACCCGCCTGAAACTCCTGCAAAGCACGTCGCAAGTCTGGGGAGACAGCAGACAAAATCACCCCATCCCTAAGGATACCAGAGGGCTCAGAATTTCCAAGGGAGTCAGGCACAAAACTCCTAGAAAGAGCATCCGCCTTCACATTCTTTGAACCTGGCAGGTATGAAACCACAAAATTGAAACGAGAGAAAAACAGTGACCAACGAGCCTGTCTAGGATTCAGACGCCTGGCAGACTCAAGGTAAATCAAATTTTTGTGATCAGTCAAGACCACCACACGATGTCTAGCACCCTCTAGCCAATGACGCCACTCCTCAAATGCCCACTTCATGGCCAAAAGTTCCCGATTACCAACATCATAATTCCGCTCAGCCGGCGAAAACTTTTTAGAAAAAAACGCGCATGGCTTCATCACTGAGCCATCGGAGCTTCTCTGTGACAAAACCGCCCCCGCTCCAATCTCGGAAGCATCAACCTCAACCTGAAAAGGGAGCGAAACATCTGGCTGACGCAACACAGGAGCAGAAGAAAACCGGCGCTTAAGTTCCTGAAAGGCCTCCACAGCCGCAGGAGACCAATTAGCAACATCAGCACCCTTCTTAGTCAAATCCGTCAAAGGCTTAACAACACTAGAAAAATTAGTTATAAAACGACGATAGGAATTAGCAAAGCCCAAGAACTTCTGTAGACTCTTAAGAGATGTAGGCTGCGTCCAGTCACAAATAGCCTGAACCTTGACGGGATCCATCTCAATAGTAGAAGGGGAAAAAATATACCCCAAGAAAGAAATCTTCTGGACTCCAAAGAGACACTTTGAGCCTTTTACAAACAAGGAATTGGCCCGCAGGACCTGAAACACCTTCCTGACCTGCTGAACATGAGACTCCCAGTCATCAGAAAAAACCAAAATATCATCCAAATACACAATCATAAATTTATCCAGATATTCACGGAAAATATCGTGCATAAAGGACTGGAAGACTGAAGGAGCATTAGAAAGTCCAAAAGGCATTACCAAATACTCAAAATGGCCCTCAGGCGTATTAAATGCGGTTTTCCACTCATCACCTTGCTTTATTCGTATAAGATTATACGCACCCCGAAGATCAATCTTAGTGAACCATTTAGCCCCCTTAATGCGAGCAAACAAATCAGTCAACAATGGCAAAGGATACTGATATTTTACAGTAATCTTATTCAAAAGACGATAATCTATACAAGGCCTCAAGGAACCATCTTTTTTGGCCACGAAAAAAAAACCTGCTCCCAAAGGGGACAAAGATGGACGGATATGTCCCTTTTCCAAGGACTCCTTAACATAATCCCGCATAGCAGTATGCTCTGGCACTGACAGATTGAACAAACGACCTTTAGGAAATTTACTGCCTGGAATTAAATTTATAGCACAATCGCAATCCCTGTGAGGAGGAAGCGAACTGAGCTTAGGCTCCTCAAAAACATCCCGATAGTCAGACAAAAACACAGGAATCTCAGAAGGAGTAGATGAAGCGATAGAAATCGGAGGTGCATCATCATGAACCCCCTGACAACCCCAGCTTAACACAGACATTGATTTCCAGTCAAGGACTGGATTATGAGTTTGTAACCATGGCAGACCAAGTACTAGAACATCATGCAAATTATACAGTACCAGGAAGCGAATCACCTCCTGATGAACGGGAGTCATACGCATGGTCACTTGTGTCCAGTACTGAGGTTTATTCATAGCCAAAGGTGTAGAGTCAATTCCCTTCAAAGGAATAGGGACTTCCAGAGGCTCCAGACTAAACCCACAGCGATTGGCAAATGACCAATCCATAAGACTCAGGGCAGCGCCTGAATCCACATAGGCATCGACGGAAATGGATGATAATGAACAAATCAGAGTCACAGACAGAATGAACTTAGACTGTAAAGTACTAATGGCAACAGACTTATCAACCTTTTTTGTGCGTTTAGAGCATGCTGATATAACATGAGCTGAATCACCACAATAAAAACACAACCCTTTTTTCCGCCTATACTTTTGCCGTTCACTTCTGGACTGAATTCTATCACATTGCATTATCTCAGGTGACGGTTCAGACGACACCGCCAAATGATGCACAGGTTTGCGCTCCCGTAAACGCCGATCAATCTGAACAGCCATAGTCATAGACTCATTCAGACCAGCAGGCGCAGGGAACCCCACCATAACATCTTTAATGGCCTCAGAAAGGCCATCTCTGAACTTTGCAGCCAGAGCGCACTCATTCCACTGAGTAAGCACCGACCACTTCCGAAATTTTTGACAATAAATTTCTGCTTCATCTTGCCCCTGAGAGAGGGCCAACAAAGCTTTTTCAGCCTGAATCTCTTGGTTAGGTTCCTCATAGAGCAAACCCAATGCCAGAAAAAACGCATCCGCATTAAGCAACGCAGGGTCCCCTGGTGCCAATGCAAATGCCCAATCCTGAGGGTCACCCCGCAGGAAAGATATAATAATCTTGACTTGCTGAGCAGGGTCTCCAGAGGAGCGAGATTTCAAAGAAAGAAACAACTTGCAATTGTTCCTAAAATTCAGAAAACGAGATCTATCTCCAGAAAAAAACTCTGGGACAGGAATTCTAGGTTCAGACATAGGAGCATGTACAACAAAATCCTGTATATTTTGAACCTTAGCGGCAAGATTATTCAGGCTGGAAGCCAAACTCTGGACGTCCATGATAAACAGCTGGGATCAGAGCCATTCAAAGATTAAGAGGAGGAGGAAGTAGCCAGGCTGCAATAAGGCTAGGCAGCAAACTCTGAGGGAAAGAGAAAGAAAAAAAAAAAAAACTTCCTCAGACTACTTATCCTCCTACTTCAGCCAATACAATTAACACTTTGTGGGCCGGTTATACTGTCATGATCCCAATGGCAGGGGATCACTAAAGGACAAGCACAGATACAAACAAGCTCTAGGGCGATGGAACCTGAGCTGACCGCGACCCTGAACCTAACACACAAATAAAAGTAGCCGGGGAACGTGCCTATGATGATCCTAGACGTCTCGCTCCAGCCGAAGATCTAACTTCCCCTATTAGAAGAAACACAGACCTCTCTTGCCTCCAGAGAAATCCCCCACAGAAATAGCAGCCCCCCACATATAATGACGGTGAAATGAGAGGAAAGCACATACGCAGTATGAAAACAGTTTCAGCAAAATGAGGCCCGCTAAAGCTAGATAGCAGAGGATACAAAAGTGAACTGCGCGGTCAGCGAAAAACCCTTCAAAAAACCATCCTGAAATTACTTGAACTCATGTGCCAACTCATGGTACATGAGGAGCAATTTCAGCCCACTAGAGCAACCAGCAGCAAGAATCACATATCTGCAGGCTGGACTAAAAACCAAATAAAGCAAAATACCAAAACAGGAAAATCCAAACTTAGCTTGACCAGAAGGTTCTAGGAGCAGGGAGCAGAGGTAACAAGACACACTGGATACATTGATAACCGGCGAGGAAATGCCAGCAAAGCCAGGTTAAATAGGAAACTCCCATATCCTGATGGAACAGGTGGAACCCAGAGACCCAGGAAAGACAAGTCACCCAGTACCATCAGTAACCACCAGAGGGAGCCCAAAAACAGAACTCACAACATACTGGGTTATGGACTTGTAGCCATGGCAACCCCAACACGACCACATCATGCAGATTATGCAACACCAGAAAGCGAATATCCTCCTGATGTGCAGGAGCCATGTACATGGTCAGCTGGGTCCAGTACTGAGGCTTATTCTTGGCCAAAGGCGTAGCATCAATTCCTCTCAATGGAATAGGACACTGCAAGGGCTCCAAGAAAAACCCACAACGCCTAGCATACTCCAAGTCCATCAAATTCAGGGCAGCGCCTGAATCCACAAATGCCATGACAGAATAAGATGACAAAGAGCAGATCAAAGTAATGGACAAAAGAAATTTTGACTGTACCGTACCAATGGTGGCAGACCTAGCGAACCGCTTAGTGTGCTTAGGACAATCGGAGATAGCATGAGTGGAATCACCACAGTAGAAACACAGCCCATTCTGACGTCTGTGTTCTTGCCGTTCAACTCTGGTCAAAGTCCTATCGCACTGCATAGGCTCAGGTTTATGCTCGGATAATACCGCCAAATGGTGCACAGATTTACGCTCACGCAAGCGTCGACCGATCTGAATGGCCAAAGACATAGACTCATTCAAACCAGCAGGCATAGGAAATCCCACCATGACATCCTTAAGGGCTTCAGAGAGACCCTTTCTGAAAATAGCTGCCAGCGGACCTTCATTCTATTGAGTGAGCACGGACCACTTTCTAAACTTCTGACAATAAATCTCTATCTCATCCTGACCCTGACACAGAGCCAGCAAATTTTTCTCTGCCTGATCCACCGAATTAGGTTCATCGTACAGCAATCCGAGCGCCAGGAAAAACGCATCAATATTACATAATGCAGGATCTCCTGGCGCAAGGGAAAATGCCCAGTCTTGAGGGTCGCCACGTAATAAAGAAATAATAATCCTAACTTGTTGAACTGGGTCACCAGAGGAGCGAGGTTTCAAAGCCAGAAACAGTTTGCAATTATTTTTGAAATTGAGAAACTTAGTTCTATCTCCAGAAAACAAATCAGGAATAGGAATTCTAGGTTCTAACATAGATTTCTGAACCATAATGTCTTGAATATTTTGTACTCTTGCAGTGAGATTATCCACACAAGAAGACAGACCTTTAATGTCCATCACTACACCTGTGTCCTGAACCACCCAAATGTCTAGGGGAAAAAAAAGGCAAAACACAGTGCAAAGAAAAAAAAAATGGTCTCAGAACTTATTTTTTCCCTCTATTGAGAAGCATTAGTACTTTTGGCCTCCAGTACTGTTATGAATTGGTAATTCAGAACCACAATGGACCTTGAAGTTCAGAGCACACAAAGTGACCTAACAATAACCAAAAGACATAGGACGAGCTCTGAGATGTGGTAACTCTGCTGACCGCAATCCCTAATCCTATCCAACCACACTAGAGGCAGCCGTGGATTGCGCCTAACGCTCCCTATGCAACTCGGCACAGCCTGAGAAACTAGCTAGGCCTAAGAAGGAAAAATAAGTCTACCTTGCCTCAGAGAAATACCCCAAAGGAAAAGGCAGCCCCCCACATATAATGACTGTGAGTTGAGATGAAAATACAAACGCAGAGATGAAATAGATTTAGCAAAGGAGGAAAAAGCTAACATATTAAACACCTTCTTCTCCACGGTATTCACGGTGGAAAATGAAATGCTAGGTGAAATCCCAAGAAACAATGAAAACCCTATATTAACGGTCACCAATCTAACCCAAGAAGAGGTGCGAAACCGGCTAAATAAGATCAAAATAGATAAATCTCCGGGTCCGGATGGCATACACCCACGAGTACTAAGAGAACTAAGTAATGTAATAGATAAGCCATTATTTCTTATTTTTAGGGACTCTATGGCGACAGGGTCTGTTCCGCAGGATTGGCGCATAGCAAATGTGGTGCCAATATTCAAAAAGGGCTCTAAACGTGAACCTGGAAATTATAGGCCAGTAAGTCTAACCTCTATTGTTGGTAAAATATTTGAAGGGTTTCTGAGGGATGTTATTCTGGATTATCTCAATGAGAATAACTGTTTAACTCCATATCAGCATGGGTTTATGAGAAATCGCTCCTGTCAAACCAATCTAATCAGTTTTTATGAAGAGGTAAGCTATAGGCTGGACCACGGTGAGTCATTGGACGTGGTATATCTCGATTTTTCCAAAGCGTTTGATACCGTGCCGCACAAGAGGTTGGTACACAAAATGAGAATGCTTGGTCTGGGGGAAAATGTGTGTAAATGGGTTAGTAACTGGCTTAGTGATAGAAAGCAGAGGGTGGTTATAAATGGTATAGTCTCTAACTGGGTCGCTGTGACCAGTGGGGTACCGCAGGGGTCAGTATTGGGACCTGTTCTCTTCAACATATTCATTAATGATCTGGTAGAAGGTTTACACAGTAAAATATCGATATTTGCAGATGATACAAAACTATGTAAAGCAGTTAATACAAGAGAAGATAGTATTCTGCTACAGATGGATCTGGATAAGTTGGAAACTTGGGCTGAAAGGTGGCAGATGAGGTTTAACAATGATAAATGTAAGGTTATACACATGGGAAGAAGGAATCAATATCACCATTACACACTGAATGGGAAACCACTGGGTAAATCTGACAGGGAGAAGGACTTGGGGATCCTAGTTAATGATAAACTTACCTGGAGCAGCCAGTGCCAGGCAGCAGCTGCCAAGGCAAACAGGATCATGGGGTGCATTAAAAGAGGTCTGGATACACATGATGAGAGCATTATACTGCCGCTGTACAAATCCCTAGTTAGACCGCACATGGAGTACTGTGTCCAGTTTTGGGCACCAGTGCTCAGGAAGGATATAATGGAACTAGAGAGAGTACAAAGGAGGGCAACAAAATTAATAAAGGGGATGGGAGAACTACAATACCCAGATAGATTAGTGAAATTAGAATTATTTAGTCTAGAAAAAAGACGACTGAGGGGTGATCTAATAACCATGTATAAGTATATAAGGGGACAATACAAATATCTCGCTGAGGATCTGTTTATACCAAGGAAGGTGACGGGCACAAGGGGGGCATTCTTTGCGTCTGGAGGAGAGAAGGTTTTTCCACCAACATAGAAGAGGATTCTTTACTGTTAGGGCAGTGAGAATCTGGAATTGCTTGCCTGAGGAGGTGGTGATGGCGAACTCAGTCGAGGGGTTCAAGAGAGGCCTGGATGTCTTCCTGGAGCAGAACAATATTGTATCATACAATTAGGTTCTGTAGAAGGACGTAGATCTGGGGATTTATTATGATGGAATATAGGCTGAACTGGATGGACAAATGTCTTTTTTCGGCCTTACTAACTATGTTACTATGTTATGTTACAAAGTGAGGCCCAACTTACTGAACAGACCGAGGATAGAAAAGATTGCTTTGCGGTCAACACAAAACCCTACAAACAACCACGCAAAGGGGGGCAAAAAGACCCTTCGCACCGACTAACGGTACGGAGGTGCTCCCTCTGCGTCCCAGAGCTTCCAGCAAGCAAGAAAAACCAATTAAGCAAGCTGGACAGAAAAAATAGCAAACAAAAATAACACAAGCAAAACTTAGCTTATGCAGGAAGACAGGCCACAGGAACGATCCAGGAGGAAGCAAGACCAATACTAGAACATTGACTGGAGGCCAGGAGCAAAGCACTAGGTGGAGTTAAATAGAGCAGCACCTAACGACTTCACCACATCACCTGAGGAAGGAAACTCAGAAGCCGCAGTACCACTTGTGACCACAGGAGCGAGCTCTGCCACAGAATTCACAACAGCTTCCCCACTGACTTGCATTGGGTTTCGTGTTTCGGTCGATCCCCGACTTTTCGCGATAATCGGACGATTCCACTCGACTCAACTTTTGAGATAGTCGGGTTTCGCGAAACCCGACTCGACCCTAAAAAACTAAAAGTCGCTCAACCCTAGTTGGGATGATTCCTGGTCCATGTGGTTTCGGCTAGCAGACCGGGGCCAACCCCCTATGTTTCCATAAGCATCATTTGACTATTTGAATGTAAAATTTCCTGGAATCATTAGCGGATGTCATGTCCAGTTTGGAGATCCCCTGATGAGGAAACCCCCCACAAGTGACCCCATTTTGGAAACTAGACCCCTCAAGGAATCTGTTTAGATGTGTGGTGAAACCCCGGGTGCTTCACAGAAGTTTATAATGTTGAGCCGTGAAAATAATAAAATCATATTTTCCCCACAAAAAATGTTATTTTAGCCCCAAATTTTGCACTTTCATAAGGGTAACAGGAGAAATTGCACCAAACAATTTGTTGTGCAATTTTTTGTGAGTATGCAGATACCCCATATGTTGGGGAGTACTACTTTTGAGGCACAGTGCAAAGCTCTGGATTTCAGATTTTGCTGGAATGGCTTGAGGGTGTCGTGTCATATTGACAGATCCCATGAGGTGACAGAACAACAGAAGCCCCCTATATGTGAACTAATTTTATAAACTATTCTCCCCAATGAATTCATCTAGGGATGCATTGAGCATATTGACACCAAATGTGCCTCACAGAATTTTATACCATTGAGCCGTGAAGAAAGAATAAATTCAATTTTTACCACTAAATTGATGTTTTAGCCTCAAGATTTTAATTTTTGTAAGAGCTAATAGTATTTTTTTTTACAACAAACTGAGGTCCATTTTTTGCTGAGTGTGCCAATACCCTACATGTAATCGGGAAATATTTTTCAAGCACAATGCTGAGCTCAGAAGGCAAAGAGCGCCAGATTTTACTGTTATGGTTTGCAGGTGCCATGACCCACTGGGAGAGGCCATGAGGTGCCAGAACAGCAGACCTCATTTTACAAACTACATCTCTCAATGAATTTATCTAGGGGTGCAGTGATCATATTGACACCACAGGTGTGTAATACAATTTTATACCATTGGGCAGTGAAGAAAAAATAACTACATTTTTGCCACCAAAATGTTGTTTCAGTCCCAGACCTGACATTTTCACACAAGAAGTGGGTAAAAATGACACCATAATTTGTCCCACAATGTCTTCTGAACGTAGCATTATCCCATATGTGGCTGTACAGTACTACTTGGCCATGCGGAGAGACTCCTGGAGCACATATTTTCCTACAACAGTTTGCTGGCTAAATATAAAGAGCCCCTAATTGCTAAAAGAGCAGAATCACCCATCAAGTGACCCCATTATGGAAATTATACACCTTTACGAATTTATCTACAGTTGTACAGATGGTTTTGACTCCATGGGAATTATCCAGAAACAAGCAACAATGAATGTAGTGACCATTGTAGTGACCAGTACGCTGTAGTGACCAGCAGGGTTGAGCGACCTTTACTTTTATAGGATCGGGTCGGGTTTCACGAAACCCGACTTTCTCAAAAGTCGGGTCGAGTGAAATCGGCCGATCCTATAAAAAAGTCGGGGTCGGGGTCGGCCGAAACTCGAAACCCAATGCAGTGCATTGGGTTTCCAATGGTTCCCAGGGTCTGAAGGAGCGGAAACTCTCCTTCAGGCCTTGGGATCCATATTTAAGTATAAAATAAAGAATTAAAATAAAAAATATCGCCATACTTACCCTCTGACGCGCCCTGGTACTAACCGGGAACCTTCCTTCCTTAGAATCAGCCTTCCAGGACCTTGCGGTGACGTCGCGGTGACGTCGCGGCTTGTGATTGGTCGCACGGCTGCCCATGTGACCGCTCGCGCGACCAATCACAAGCCGCGACGTCACCGCGACGTCACCGCAAGGTCCTGGAAGGCTGATTCTAAGGAAGGAAGGTTCCCGGTTAGTACCAGGGCGCGTCAGAGGGTAAGTATGGCGATATTTTTTATTTTAATTCTTTATTTTACACTTAAATCTGAATTCCGATACCAATTCCCGATATCTTAAACATATCGGGAATCGGTATCGGAATTCCGATTCCAGATTCAGAAGATCGCCAACTTCATGGCCGACCCCACAGAGGGGTCGGGTCGGGTTTCATGAAACCCGACTTTGCCAAAAGTAGGCGACTTCTGAAAATTGCCGACCCGTTTCGCTCAACCCTAGTGACCAGTATGTTGCAGTCACTAGTACATGCTGATTGGGCACTTGCTAGTTACTAGGCCGTGCTGATTGGGGACTTGCTTTTGTTGTGGATTGAGTTGAAGCTTTTATTGGGAATATTTCAAATAACGTTTGTGATCACATTTATCCAGCGCTCTACTCTAAGCACTTACTTTGGGTGTGATGGTGTGATATGTTATGTGGGTATGATTTTGTGTATATTTATACTTTACTGATTTTCATAGTGTTCTCTTGTTGCCTTGTATCATTCCGTGTATTCCCCATATTGTCTAGATCAGTGTTCCCCAACTCCGGTCCTCAAGAGCCACCAACAGGTCATGTTTTCAGGATTTCCTTAGTATTTCACAGGTGATGGAATTCCTGCGTGTGCAGGTGATGCAATTATCACCCAGGCAATACTAAGGAAATCCTGAAAACATGACCTGTTGGTAGCTCTTGAGGACCGGAGTTGGGGAACCCTGGTCTAGAGTCTAAATTACCTTCCAAAAGGCTGATAATTGGATTAGCTCACTTATTGTTTGCAGTCTGACTGTATCTATGCCTCTTGATAACCCCCTGTAGTTCCTTAATCCCCGAGGCACCTTTGTCAGGTCTGGGAGGTCTGAAAACCACCCCAACCTGTCTGACTACCCCTGGAGATAAGGAGGGGGCTGGGAGGACAGGAGCTGGGTGAAGTCAGTTCCCATGTGGTGAGGATGGTGTGAACACAGCAGGTCAGAGAGAAAGGGAAGCATATGGATTTTTTATCCTCTGTCTGCTGGATTATTGGACATTTTATCCTGTTACTGAACTGCATTTGTGTTCTGAACTATTGTATCCTCAGTGTGGTGGATTGTTTATTGACCTTTAAGTTTTGCCTATAAAAAAGGTCTTGGGATTCTTCACTCTTCCCTTGCTCTGTTGATTGTGTGGTATCGGAGAAGGACCCCGTGACATTGGGGTTTTCATCTACTGTAAATCTCTGAGTGATGTGATTCAGATCTAACCCCTGAGGTATCTATTCACTATAACGAGGTAGCAGAGTTACTCTGGACTCTGTCTGGCCTCTGTTCAGCTGTGTCCTTCTTTTCAGAAGTGCCCAAAACTGGCCAATGGCACTTTTATGCAAACCTAAAAAGACAGGCACCATCGGATCACAGGTCAGATTGTGTCCACAGAGTCTCCATCTGCTTCATTATACAGAATCTTCCGCCTGAGGTTCTGATGGGATAACGTATTTCAGAGATTTAAATGGAAACCCTGGTGCAAGCGTTGTCAGAATAACGTATTTCATAGACTTAAATGGAAACCCCAGTGCAAGCGCTCAGCGCAGGTGCAGGATAAATGTGTGCCGAGCCTTACTGTGATCTTTGGGAGGCAGAATGAAAGAATCAACAGCAGGTGAAGAATTGGTTCATTTATTTTTTACATTGTTCCTCGTGCAGTATAAGGGTAAGTTCACACACGGTGTTTTTGCTGTGTTTTTCTGCAGCAAAACCTGATCTTCTTGGCAGGAAAGAAGCTGTGTCAAAAACGCAGGTTTTGGTGCATTTTTGGTGCTTTTTTTTGCTGCATTATTTTTCTTTGTCCATGCTAATGTCCTTGAATTTTCAGCAGCAAAAACTCAGCAAATAATGATACCTGCCTTTTTGCTGCGTTTTTTCAACACCCATTCAAGTAAAAAAAACGCTGAAAGAAGTGACATGCTCTATGTCCAAAAAACACAGCAAAGCACAAAATACTGATCACACAAAAAAAACCAATGTGTGTGCATGAGATTTCTGAAATCTCATAGACTTTGCTGGTATTGTAAAGAGCAGCTGAAAATTAGCATAAAAAAGCAGCAAAAAAACGCCCTGTGTGAACTTACCCTAAGTGATTAGACGACGTCAAGTAATTGCGATTACAACGATACCAGATTTATATCAGGTTTTTATGTTTGGCTGCTCACGCAATAAGGCCGCGTCACACTAGAGAGATTTATGGATGTATGAGAGGCGCAAAAACTACGCATTGCACACGGACCAATGATTCTCTATGGGGCAGCTCCTATCTGCCGTATATTTCTCAGCCGTATTTTACGGGCTGAGAAAATCGCAGCATGCTGCGTTTGTCAGAGTATTGCGCAAAAAACCCGCCAATGAAAGTCTATGGGGGCGAGAAAAATACGGATTACACACGGACCATCAGTGTGACTTGCGAGAAATACGCAGCGGTATTCTATAGAAAAGCTGGCAATTCAGTGCGGTCTACAGTAAAATCACACTGACAGGTTAGAATAGAATAGATACAGTAGAATAAATGTCTACACATAGTATAGGTATATATATATATATATATATAGTCAGTGAGACACATATATATATATATATATATATATATATTTAATATATATATTTAATACATATATATATATATATTTAATACAGCGCTAGATAGCATAGAAGCAGGTAATTCAATTGCCGGCTTTTGCTGTCTCCTTATCAAACCCGACAGGAGATGAGACATGGTTTACATACAGTAAACCATTTCATATCCCTTTTTTTTGCATATTCCTCATTACTAATGTTAGTAGAGTCTGTGTGCAAAATTTGGGGGCTCTAGCTGTTAAAATAAAGGGTTAATTCATGGAAAAAACTGGCGTGGGCTACTGCGCTATTTTGTCTGCCAGAGTGGGAAAGCCAGTGACTGAGGGCAGATATTAATAGCTTAGAGAGGGACCATGGTTATTGCCCCCCCCCCTGGCTAAAACATCTGCCCCCAGATCTGTAAGATTCACCTATTCTGGCACTTAGCCTCTCTCTTCTCACTCCCCTGTAGAGGTGCGATATGGGGTAATAAAGGGTTAATGCCACCTTGCTATTGTAAGGTGATATTAAGCCTGGCTAATAATGGAGAGGTGTCAATACGACACCTATCCATTATTAATCTAAGAGTAGTAAATGGTTAATAAAACGCACACACACACACATTAGGAAAAATGTATTTTATTGAAATAAAGACACATGGGGTTGTAATAGTTTATTATACTCTTAATCCAACTGACGACTCTCGTTCTGTAAAAGAAAAAAATAACAAAGCAACAATATCCCATACCTTTCCGGCGCTCAGTCATATCCCACGCTGTAAATCCATCTGAAGGGGTTAAAAAAATTTACAGCCAGGAGCCTGCTAATGCAGTTGTGCTCCTGACTGTAAAATCTGGGGAATGAATTGAAAGCAGGGGAACGTAGCATCGTAGACTTGCGGTGCTGCGCCCCCTGCTGGCATAAACTCATATGAACTCTAGCGTGGGAATTTTTCTGAAAATTTTCTCACGCTAGAGTTCATATGAGTTTATACCAAAGACATACTGATAAGGATTCTAGATTGTGAGCCCCATCAGGGACAGTGATAATAATGTGTGCAAAACTATAAAGCGCTGCGGAATATGTTAGCGCTATATAAAAATAAAGATGATTATTATTATACCAGCAGGGGGCACAGCACCGCAAGTCTACGATGCTACGTTCCCCTGCTTTCATTTCATTCCCCAGATTTTACAGACAGGAGCACAGCTGCATTAGCAGGCTCCTGGCTGTAATTTTTTTAACCCCTTCAGATGGATATACAGCGTGGGACGTGACTGAGAGCCGGAAAGGTATGGGATATTGTTGCTTTGTTATTTTTTTTCATTTACAGAATGAGAGTCGTCATTTGGATTATGAGTATAATAAACTATTACAACCCCATGTGTCTTTATTTCAATAAAATACATTTTTCCTAATGTATGTGTGTTTTATTAAAAATGTACTACTATTGGATTAATGGTCTTATTAACACCTCACCATTATTAACCAGGCTTAATGTTACCTTACAATAGCAAGGTGGCATTAAACCTTTATTGCCCCATATCCCACCACTACAGGGGAGTGGGAAGAGAGAGGCTAAGTGCCAGAATAGGTGCATCTTACAGATCTGGTGGCAGATGTTTTTAGCCGGGGGGGTCAATAACCATGGTCCCTCTCTAGGCTATTAATATCTGCCCTCAGTCACTGGCTTTCCCACTCTGCCGGAGAAAATTGCGCGGGAGCCCATGCCATTTGTTTCCGCGATTTAACCCTTTATTTTAACTACTAGAGCCCCCAAATTTTGCACACACACTCTAATAACATTAGTAGTGAGGAATATGCAAAGAAAGGGATATGAAATTTTTGCTCTATGTAAACCATGTCTCATATCCTGTCAGGTTTGGGAAGGAGATAGCAAAAGCCGGCAATTGAATTACCTGCTTTTATGCTATCTAGTTCTGTAATAAATATCTATAATATAAGGCTGGGAGCGTCACTCTGTCCGAAGCCTTTATAGACTGTGCAAGAGCAAGCGCCGGCGCAGTCTGGACCCCACAGAGTGATGCAGCCCAGTTGATCGCGGTATGCGTAAGCACTGAACGCACACCACAATCTCCAACGGAGAGGCAGGGACGTGCCAGGAGGGTGAGTATGCTATATTCACCTGTCCCATTCCAGCACTGCGCGTCGCTCCATCTTCTGGGTCCTCTGCCTGTGACGTTCACAGTTCAGAGGGCGCGATGACGCGCTTAATGCTCGCCGCCCTCTCACTGAACAGTCACAGCCAGAGGACCCAGAACACGGAGCGGCACGCAGCGCTGGAACGGGACAGGTGAATATAGCAAGTGTCGGGGGCCTGAGCTAGCGGCGACTCTGGCACCTGACCCCCACAGCGCGCCGGTGTCCCCGCCTGCTCAGGCCCCCCAGCACTCGGTGCCCAGCGAAAATAGGTGAGTATGTTATTTTTTTTTATATATCGCAGCAGCATACGGGGCATATAATACTATGGAGCATCTTATGGGGGCCATCAACATTTATGGAGCAGCATATGGGGCATATACTATGGAGCATCTTATGGGGGCCATAAACCTTTATGGTGCAGCATACGGGGCATATACTATGGAGCATCTTATGTGGGCCATCAACCATATTGGAGCAGTGTACGGGGCATATACTATGGAGCATCTTATGGGGGCCATAAACCTTTATGGAGCAGTGTACAGGGCATATACTATGGAGCATCTTATGGGGGCCATAAACCTTTATGGAGCAGTGTACGGGGCATATACTATGGAGCATCTTATGAGGGCCATAAACCTTTATGGAGCAGTGTACGGGGCATATACTATGGAGCATCTTATGGGGGCCATCAACCATAATGGAGCAGCATATGAGGCATATACTATGGAGCATCTTATGGGGCATATGGATGGGAGCAGCAAATTACAGAACGGTGGCGCAGGATGGGAGCAGCACATGACAGAACGGGGGCGCAGGATGGGAGCAGCACATGACAGAATAGGGCAGCACATGACAGAACGGGGGTGCAGGATGGCAGCAGCACATGACAGAACGGGGGTGCAGGATGGAGGCAGCACATGACAGGATGGGGGCGCAGGATGATAGCAGCAAATGACAGAATGGAGGCGCAGGATGGGTGCAGCACATGTCAGAATGGAGGCGCATGATGGGTGCAGCACATGTGAGAATGGGGGCACAGGATGGGAGCAGCACATGTCAGAATGGGGGCACAGGATGGGAGCAGCACATGACAGAATGGGGGCGCAGGATGGGTGCAGCACATGACAGGATGGGGGCGCAGGATGGAGCAGCACATGACAGGATGGGGGCGCAGGATGGAGCAGCACATGACAGGATGGGGACGCAGGATGGAGCAGCACATGACAGGATGGGGACGCAGAATGGAGCAGCACATGACAGGATGGGGACGCAGGATGGAGCAGCACATACCAGGATGTATGTCGAGGGGTTCAAGAGAGGCCTGGATGTCTTCCTGGAGCAGAACAATATTGTATCACACAATTATTAGGTTCTGTAGAAGGACGTAGATCTGGGGATTTATTATGATGGAATATAGGCTGAACTGGATAGACAAATGTCTTTTTTCGGCCTTACTAACTATGTTACTATGTTAGGATGGAGACCATATACCAATATAAATGCTCGCCACCCGGGCGTAGAACGGGTTCAATAGCTAGTAAATATATATATATATATATATATATATATATACATGTGTCTCACTGACATATATATATATATATATATATATATATATATATATATATATATACAGTGGGGCAAAAAAGTATTTAGTCAGTCAGCAATAGTGCAAGTTCCACCACTTAAAAAGATGAGAGGCGTCTGTAATTTACATCATAGGTAGACCTCAACTATGGGGGACAAACTGAGAAAAAAAATCCAGAAAATCACATTGTCTGTTTTGTTAACATTTTATTTGCATATTATGGTGGAAAATAAGTATTTGGTCAGAAACAAAATTTCATCTCAATACTTTGTAATATATCCTTTGTTGGCAATGACAGAGGTCAAACGTTTTCTGTAAGTCTTCACAAGGTTGCCACACACTGTTGTTGGTATGTTGGCCCATTCCTCCATGCAGATCTCCTCTAGAGCAGTGATGTTTTTGGCTTTTCGCTTGGCAACACGGACTTTCAACTCCCTCCAAAGGTTTTCTATAGGGTTGAGATCTGGAGACTGGCTAGGCCACTCCAGGACCTTGAAATGCTTCTTACGAAGCCACTCCTTCGTTGCCCTGGCGGTGTGCTTTGGATCATTGTCATCTTGAAAGACCCAGCCACGTTTCATATTCAATGCCCTTGCTGATGGAAGGAGGTTTGCACTCAAAATCTCACGATACATGGCCCCATCCATTCTTTCATGTACCCGGATCAGTCATCCTGGCCCCTTTGCAGAGAAACAGCCCCAAAGCATGATGTTTCCACCACCATGCTTTACAGTAGGTATGGTGTTTGATGGATGCAACTCACTATTCTTTTTCCTCCAAACATGACAAGTTGTGTTTCTACAAAACAGTTCCAGTTTGGTTTCATCAGACCATAGGACATTCTCCCAAAACTCCTCTGGATCATCCAAATGCTCTCTAGCAAACTTCAGACGGGCCCGGACATGTACTGGCTTAAGCAGTGGGACACGTCTGGCACTGCAGGATTTGAGTCCATGGTGGCGTAGTGTGTTACTTATGGTAGGCCTTGTTACATTGGTCCCAGCTCTCTGCAGTTCATTCACTAGGTCCCCCCGCATGGTTCTGGGATTTTTGCTCACCGTTCTTGTGATCATTCTGACCCCACGGGGTGGGATTTTGCGTGGAGCCCCAGATCGAGGGAAATTATCAGTGGTCTTGTATGTCTTCCATTTTCTAATTATTGCTCCCACTATTGATTTTTTCACTCCAAGCTGGTTGGCTATTGCAGATTCAGTCTTCCCAGCCTGGTGCAGGGCTACAATTTTGTTTCTGGTGTCCTTTGACAGCTCTTTGGTCTTCACCATAGTGGAGTTTGGAGTCAGACTGTTTGAGGGTGTACACAGGTGTCTTTTTATACTGATACGTTTAAACAGGTGCCATTACTACAGGTAATGAGTGGCGGAAAGAGGAGACTCTTAAAGAAGAAGTTACAGGTCTGTGAGAGCCTGAAATCTTGATTGTTTGTTTCTGACCAAATACTTATTTTCCACCATAATATGCAAATAAAATGTTAAAAAAACAGACAATGTGATTTTCTGCCTAAACCAAAATTGCCCTCTCGGCCAGCAGAGGGCATACCTCTAAGCCTGAACATATAAACCTATAAGAAAAACGCCAGGTGGTGGTTTGGGGTATGAAGTAAAAGGGTATACCAAGTCCAACAAGGACTATAAATATAACCCAAAAACCACAACCAAGCAATAGAGGTATGAACAACAGTTTATTAAAGCAAAAAAATACACACAAAATATGCAATGAATATACATGGACAGCAGATGCTTTGGAAAAACAGAACAAGCAACATCAGCATAATAGATGTAAACTGCTGAAAAAGGAACACAAAAAATCCAGGCATCCTAACTATACCGCCACACCGGGATATGCTCATGAATGGAGTGAGCATCCAAGATGAATCATACAAGGATCGCTCCACATAAGGGCATAACAGTGTCAAATACCAAATAACAGGCCCAGAGCGATAGCCCAAATAGATGATGGGAAATCCCCGAAATAATGTATATATCCGTGAAGCTCAAAGAATATACAGAGCATAAAGATGTAATCAACATCAGCAAGCCCAAGTCCTAGGAGAGATATACGCATGCTGCCAAGAGTGTCAAAATGTTACCTTGAGACATGCTGGTGTCCGGGCGCCGGTGTGGTGGAAGCAGGAAGAGAGCCTCGACGCGCGTTTCGCCGTCGCGGGCTTCGTCAGGAGGCGTGGCTTAACATTAAAAAGGCCGGGGTATAAATGGGACCAGGGGGGGACTCGAAGGCCAATCGGCGCGCTCCCATCATGATGTAAGTGCTTCCGGCCGGCGGATGCATCCGCGCACCACAGAGTATGGGCGGGAGGACAGAACGTCATCTCCGCCCATCTCCACGGCAACGCGGCAAGCACCCCGACCGGCCGAGAACACCACAGCGCATGCATAGTGCGCGCACAGGCCGAGGTAGAAGACAGAAAGGGGATGTTACGCTGCAGCTACAGATGGTAAGAAATAGCCTGCTAGGAGTTTATGAACATACCGCAAACCCCTAAATTCTATCCCTGCGGGACATAAATATGGGCAAGTGTAAGCAATTGTCAAACGCAAAAAGATGTAAATGTAAGCCATACCCATATACAGTCAGGCGACAGAACGGACTGCCGACATGCTGTATAAAAACATAAATGCCCCTAGGACTGAAATAAATAATATGATCCAACATAGGAGAAAAATATATTGCTGGACATACCAAAAAAACCCTGAAACTCACACTATATGAGTGTGAGCACTTGTAAACAGATACCAGTGTATCCCACAAGTGTAAGCCATCACTTTGTATATAACAAAAGGGGCAGATGTATTGTGTCCTACAAGCAATCAAGATCCTATGGGACAAAGGTAAATAATATAATCCCGATAAGGGTCAAGAGCACATCCCAGAACAGTATACTGATCATATGAATGGTATAATACAAGAAATATAAATAATAATATAAAAATACCAAATAATGCAAATTTATACAAGCTCACAACATAAACAATACACATATTAAATAATAATAAGTGACGTGTCGACATAGTGCACCAGCAGACGCTGGCCTAAGTCCAAAAGGCATTATAATATGGCTAATCGGCTGTCCATCAGATGAAATGTCAATGTCCCAAGGAATATCACAATCTTCAAGTGGATGTTATTCACTGCAAGTTCCCACCAGGTAAAGGAGCCAAAAGGGAGAAGAGATAAACATCTATTCAGAAACACAAAATGAACAAACTAATAACACGATATAAACCTACAGACTTTAAAAATAACCCCGGTCAAGCAATTAAAAACAACCCAAATTCATAAAAAGGACTTGAAACTGATAGCCTCATTTAGCCCCATTGGTGAGAGTGTCCCCAATGTGACCATCCAACGTGTTTCTTTTTGAAACAATTTTTGTTTGGTGTTGCCACCACGAATCCCCATATACACATGGTCAATACCACAAAATCTCAAACCCCTGGGATCACTGTGGTGGACATCAAAAAAATGTCTCGGAATGGAAAAGAAAAGGAGCAGAACAAGTGGCTGAATTCCTGATGTCCCTAACGTGTTCCTGAACACGCACTTTAAATGCCCTAGTTGTCATGCCAATATATATACGATCGCACGGACATTGAGCATAGTACACTATGGCTTCCGTATTACATGTAATGTGGTGTACAATCTTATATGTTTTATCCCCGGCCGAGTTCGTGAATTCTTTAGTTCTCAAGACATACTTACAGGCAGAGCAATTGCCACATGGAAAACAACCCCAAGGGGGACCCTTCCGGGTCGTACCAAAGGGGTTGCTTTTAGGGGGGATATAGTGGCTTTTACAGAGTGCATCACGCAGAGTGCGGGACCTACGCCATGTGATAAGTGGATGTGGGGTTAATTGTCTGGACAAGTCCTTGTCCGTCAGAAGGACCGGCCAGTGCCTTTTAAGAATTTCACTGATCTCAGACCAATTGGAGTTGAATTGTGTGATAAACCGTGGTGCTGAGTCTGTATTAGCAGGAGGCCTCCTGGTCGGCCCCGCCAAGAGAGAGGATCTGTCCGAGTACAATGCCCGTGAATAACCTCTCTGAATATCGGTATGTCTATAACCCCTATTCCTAAACCGACGTGTAAGTTCCCCCGCCTGTCTAGAAAAGGTATCATCGTCAGAACAGATTCTGCGAGCCCGCAGAAACTGTCCGATCGGTATAGAGCTCTTAAGTTTGGGCGGGTGAGATGAAGAAAAATGTAAGAGAGCATTGGTGGCCGTGCTCTTGCGGAAGACATCGGTGGCTAGAGTCCCGTCCGGTAACCTTGAGATAGCAAGGTCAAGAAAGTCAATAAAACTCTGGCTATACTTCCAGGTCAGCCTAATATTAAATGGATTGGTGTTAAGACAATTCAGAAAAGTTTCATGTTGCGACGTGGAGCCCTGCCAGATGAAAAAAATATCGTCGATATAGCGCAGCCACGAGACAACGGAGCTGTGACCGGGTGTGTCAAGGACCACATCCCTCTCCCACAGCCCCAGGAACAAGTTCGCATACGAGGGCGCACAAGACGCCCCCATAGCGGTGCCCTGGAGCTGTAGGAAGGGGCGGTCCTTGAACACAAAGAAATTATGGGTTAATACAAAACTTAATAACTCCAAAATGAAATTAATAAGCTCCGGTCCAAGATTGGTCATATCCCAAAAAAATTTGGCAGCCCGCGTCCCGTGGCTATGGTCTATCGACGTATACAGGGACTCCACGTCGCAAGTGACCAGCCACATGTCGTCCTCGAGAGCAAGGCCATCCAGCCTTCTCAAAACGTCGGTGGTATCCTTCACAAAGGACGGAAGGGTCTCCACGCACTTCTGTAAATAAAAGTCGATGAATCGGCATGAAGGCTCACAAAGACCCCCCATACCCGAGACAATGGGTCTGCCCGGTGGGCATGAAGGGTCCTTGTGAACCTTAGGCAGTAAATAGAACGTCGGGACAACAGGAAAATCAGGAAAAAGGGCATCTCTCATCTTCCCGGTAATAGCTGAACATTCCACCCCCTCGTCCAGAAGGGACTTAAGTTTTTGTTGAAAGATGGATAGGGGTATGGTGTCAAGCTTTCTATAATGCTCAGGTCTCTGAAGCTGACGAAAAGCCTCAGCCTCATAAAGGGAAGTTGGCCAAATCACGACATTGCTGCCCTTGTCCGCCTGCTTAATAACCACATCTTGCATGTTACTCAGTTCTTTAACTGCCCTTCTCAGTGGAGGGGTAAGGTTGTCATGATCAAAATCAGTATTCAGTCTCTCAATTTCTTTCCCAACCAATTTGACAAATATTTCCACTGAGGGGCAGGCGGACAAGGGCGGGAAGGTACGCGACCGTCGATATAAATGCGTAGGGACCAAAGAGGAGTCAGAACGATCATTCTACGCCTCCAAGGATTCCAGGTCACTCAAGACCTGTAAATCAATTGGGGACAAAGAGGGATCGGATTTAGAAGCAAAATACTTTTTAAATATCAATTTACGGGCGAAGAGTTGTAAATCCTTAATCAGGGTGAACCTATCAGGACCCTCCACCGGTGAAAAGAAAGGCCTCTAGAGAGTACCTCAAGTTGTGAAGTGCTCAGGGAATGCTGTGATAGGTTAATTACCTTTAGTACCTCCTGGCCTTTTTGTCTCTCATGTTGTAGGAGTGCTTTTTCTTTTTGATGATTGGTGTAGGCGGATACGGAGGGCGAGATCCCACTCCCGATCCGCCCGCTTTGTCTAAAAAAAGATCTCCACATGCCCCCTCGGAGGTGGTAGACAAGCTGGAGAAGGAATGTGACCTAGGGTGTTTTTTAGGGTACTTCTGATGCCACCGATAGACACGATTCTGCTGATAATCTTCAAGGTCGCGTAGATACTTTTTAGTTTTATTGTTCTGTATCTCCTGTTCCCACTTAGAAAGCTCCTCTTCTAAGGATAGATCAAATTTTTTACACTCCTCATCAGTAATAGCGCCTTGGATCAGTTCCCGTGCACTCTCAATCTCTTTCTCAAGGCTTTCAAGGGATCTCTTGTCCGCTCCCACCAATAGCTCCAGTAAAGTCCTTGAGCACTTGGTGAGGGTTTCCTCCCACCTGGTCGTGAAGGAAGAATCCTCCACACCCAACGTGGGAAATATTTGGACTCGCAGGCCTCTGGGAACAATGTCCTGCTGTAAATAATGCTCTAAGGCCGCCTTATTCCACCAAATTTTTGTCCTCTTCTTTAAGAGATCCCTAATTTTCAGTTTCAAGTCCTTAATATCGTGTGTATCCTTATCGTTTCACCGTTTCTCACCAAACACCATCCCAAGTTGATTAACCCAGGCTCTGTCCCGCTTCTTATAATCCATATACCCTGTAGGAGGATCTGTAGATACAAGAAAATTAGCAACAAACGCGTAAACCAAAATTGCCCTCTCGGCCAGCAGAGGGCATACCTCTAAACCTGAACATATAAACCTATAAGAAAAACGCCAGGTGGTGGTTTGGGGTATGAAGTAAAAGGGTATACCAAGTCCGACAAGGACTATAAATATAACCCAAAAACCACAACCAAGCAATAGAGGTATGAACAACAGTTTATTAAAGCAAAAAAATACACACAAAATATGCAATGAATATACATGGACAGCAGATGCTTGGGAAAAACAGAACAAGCAACATCAGCATAATAGATGTAAACTGCTGAAAAAGGAACACAAAAAATCCAGGCATCCTAACTATACCACCACACCGGGATATGCTCATGAATGGAGTGAGCATCCAAGATGAATCATACAAGGATCGCTCCACATAAGGGCATAACAGTGTCAAATACCAAATAACAGGCCCAGAGCGATAGCCCAAATAGATGATGGGAAATCCCCGAAATAATGTATATATCCGTGAAGCTCAAAGAATATACAGAGCATAAAGATGTAATCAACATCAGCAAGCCCAAGTCCTAGGAGAGATATACGCATGCTGCCAACAGTGTCAAAATGTTACCTTGAGACAAGCTGGTGTCCGGGCGCCGGTGTGGTGGAAGCAGGAAGAGAGCCTCGACGCGCGTTTCGCCGTCGCGGGCTTCGTCAGGAGGCGTGGCTTAACATTAAAAAGGCCGGGGTATAAATGGGACCAGGGGGGGACTCGAAGGCCAATCGGCGTGCTCCCATCATGATGTAAGTGCTTCCGGCCGGCGGATGCATCCGCGCACCACAGAGTATGGGCGGGAGGACAGAACGTTATCTCCGCCCATCTCCACGGCAACACGGCAAGCACCCCGACCGGCCGAGAACACCACAGCGCATGCATAGTGCGCGCACAGGCCGAGGTAGAAGACAGAAAGGGGATGTTACGCTGCAGCTACAGATGGTAAGAAATAGCCTGCTAGGAGTTTATGAACATACCGCAAACCCCTAAATTCTATCCCTGCGGGACATAAATATGGGCAAGTGTAAGCAATTGTCAAACGCAAAAAGATGTAAATGTAAGCCATACCCATATACAGTCAGGCGACAGAACGGACTGCCGACATGCTGTATAAAAACATAAATGCCCCTAGGACTGAAATAAATAATATGATCCAACATAGGAGAAAAATATATTGCTGGACATACCAAAAAACCCCTGAAACTCACACTATATGAGTGTGAGCACTTGTAAACAGATACCAGTGTATCCCACAAGTGTAAGCCATCACTTTGTATATAACAAAAGGGGCAGATGTATTGTGTCCTACAAGCAATCAAGATCCTATGGGACAAAGGTAAATAATATAATCCCGATAAGGGTCAAGAGCACATCCAAGAACAGTATACTGATCATATGAATGGTATAATACAAGAAATATAAATAATAATATAAAAATACCAAATAATGCAAATTTATACAAGCTCACAACATAAACAATACACATATTAAATAATAATAAGTGACGTGTCGACATAGTGCACCAGCAGACGCTGGCCTAAGTCCAAAAGGCATTATAATATGGCTAATCGGCTGTCCATCAGATGAAATGTCAATGTCCCAAGGAATATCACAGTCTTCAAGTGGATGTTATTCACTGCAAGTTCCCACCAGGTAAAGGAGCCACAAGGGAGAAGAGATAAACATCTATTCAGAAACACAAAATGAACAAACTAAATAACATAATAACACGATATAAACCTACAGACTTTAAAAAGTATTTTGCTTCTAAATCCAATCCCTCTTTGTCCCCAATTGATTTACAGGTCTTGAGTGACCTGGAATCCTTGGAGGCGGAGAATGATCGTTCTGACTCCTCTTTGGTCCCTACGCATTTATATTGACGGTCGCGTACCTTCCCGCCCTTGTCCGCCTGCCCCTCAGTGGAAATATTTGTCAAATTGGTTGGGAAAGAAATTGAGAGACTGAATACTGATTTGGATCATGACAACCTTACCCCTCCACTGAGAAGGGCAGTTAAAGAACTGAGTAACATGCAAGATGTGGTTATTAAGCAGGCGGACAAGGGCGGCAATGTCGTGATTTGGCCAACGTCCCTTTATGAGGCTGAGGCTTTTCGTCAGCTTCAGAGACCTGAGCATTATAGAAAGCTTGACACCATACCCCTATCCATCTTTCAACAAAAACTTAAGTCCCTTCTGGACGAGGGGGTGGAATGTTCAGCTATTACCGGGAAGATGAGAGATGCCCTTTTTCCTGATTTTCCTGTTGTCCCGACGTTCTATTTACTGCCTAAGGTTCACAAGGACCCTTCATGCCCACCGGGCAGACCCATTGTCTCGGGTATGGGGGGTCTTTGTGAGCCTTCATGCCGATTCATCAACTTTTATTTACAGAAGTGCGTGGAGACCCTTCCGTCCTTTGTGAAGGATACCACCGACGTTTTGAGAAGGCTGGATGGCCTTGCTCTCGAGGACGACATGTGGCTGGTCACTTGCGACGTGGAGTCCCTGTATACGTCGATAGACCATAGCCACGGGACGCAGGCTGCCAAATTTTTTTTGGATATGACCAATCTTGGACCGGAGCTTATTAATTTCATTTTGGAGTTATTAAGTTTTGTATTAACCCATAATTTCTTTGTGTTCAAGGACCGCCCCTTCCTACAGCTCCAGGGCACCGCTATGGGGGCGTCTTGTGCGCCCTCGTATGCGAACTTGTTCCTGGGGCTGTGGGAGAGGGATGTGGTCCTTGACACACCCGGTCACAGCTCCGTTGTCTCGTGGCTGCGCTATATCGACGATATTTTTTTCATCTGGCAGGGCTCCACGTCGCAACTTGAAACTTTTCTGAATTGTCTTAACACCAATCCATTTAATATTAGGCTGACCTGGAAGTATAGCCAGAGTTTTATTGACTTTCTTGACCTTGCTATCTCAAGGTTACCGGACGGGACTCTAGCCACCGATGTCTTCCGCAAGAGCACGGCCACCAATGCTCTCTTACATTTTTCTTCATCTCACCCGCCCAAACTTAAGAGCTCTATACCGATCGGACAGTTTCTGCGGGCTCGCAGAATCTGTTCTGACGATGATACCTTTTCTAGACAGGCGGGGGAACTTACACGTCGGTTTAGGAATAGGGGTTATAGACATGCCGATATTCAGAGAGGTTATTCACGGGCATTGTACTCGGACAGATCCTCTCTCTTGGCTGGGCCGACCAGGAGGCCTCCTGCTAATACAGACTCAGCACCACGGTTTATCACACAATTCAACTCCAATTGGTCTGAGATCAGTGAAATTCTTAAAAGGCACTGGCCGGTCCTTCTGACGGACAAGGACTTGTCCAGACAATTAACCCCACATCCACTTATCACATGGCGTAGGTCCCGCACTCTGCGTGATGCACTCTGTAAAAGCCACTATATCCCCCCTAAAAGCAACCCCGGAAGGGTCCCCCTTGGGGTTGTTTTCCATGTGGCAATTGCTCTGCCTGTAAGTATGTCTCCAGAACTAAAGAATTCACGAACTCGGCCGGGGATAAAACATATAAGATTGTACACCACATTACATGTAATACGGAAGCCATAATGTACTATGCTCAATGTCCGTGCGATCGTATATATATTGGCATGACAACTAGGGCATTTAAAGTGCGTGTTCAGGAACACGTTAGGGACATCAGGAATTCAGCCACTTGTTCTGATCCTTTTCTGTTGAAGTCCATTCCGAGACATTTTTTTGATGTCCACCACAGTGATCCCAGGGGTTTGAGATTTTGTGGTATTGACCATGTGTATATGGGGATTCGTGGTGGCAACACCAAACAAAAATTGTTTCAAAAAGAAACACGTTGGATGGTCACATTGGGGACACTCTCACCAATGGGGCTAAATGAGGCTATCAGTTTCAAGTCCTTTTTATGAATTTGGGTTGTTTTTAATTGCTTGACCGGGGTTATTTTTAAAGTCTGTAGGTTTATATCGTGTTATTATGTTATTTAGTTTGTTCATTTTGTGTTTCTGAATAGATGTTTATCTCTTCTCCCTTTTGGCTCCTTTACCTGGTGGGAACTTGCAGTGAATAACATCCACTTGAAGATTGTGATATTCCTTGGGACATTGACATTTCATCTGATGGACAGCCGATTAGCCATATTATAATGCCTTTTGGACTTAGGCCAGCGTCTGCTGGTGCACTATGTCGACACGTCACTTATTATTATTTAATATGTGTATTGTTTATGTTGTGAGCCTGTATAAATTTGCATTATTTGGTATTTTTATATTATTATTTATATTTCTTGTATTATACCATTCATATGATCAGTATACTGTTCTGGGATGTGCTCTTGACCCTTATCGGGATTATATTATTTACCTTTGTCCCATAGGATCTTGATTGCTTGTAGGACACAATACATCTGCCCCTTTTGTTATATACAAAGTGATGGCTTACACTTGTGGGATACACTGGTATCTGTTTACAAGTGCTCACACTCATATAGTGTGAGTTTCAGGTGGTTTTTGGTATGTCCAGCAATATATTTTTCTCCTATGTTGGATCATATTATTTATTTCAGTCCTAGGGGCATTTATGTTTTTATACAGCATGTCGGCAGTCCGTTCTGTCGCCTGACTGTATATGGGTATGGCTTACATTTACATCTTTTTGCGTTTGACAATTGCTTACACTTGCCCATATTTATGTCCCGCAGGGATAGAATTTAGGGGTTTGCGGTATGTTCATAAACTCCTAGCAGGCTATTTCTTACCATCTGTAGCTGCAGCGTAACATCCCCTTTCTGTCTTCTACCTCGGCCTGTGCGCGCACTATGCATGCGCTGTGGTGTTCTCGGCCGGTCGGGGTGCTTGCCGCGTTGCCGTGGAGATGGGCGGAGATGACGTTCTGTCCTCCCGCCCATACTCTGTGGTGCGCGGATGCATCCGCCGGCCGGAAGCACTTACATCATGATGAGAGCGCGCCGATTGGCCTTCGAGTCCCCCCCTGGTCCCATTTATACCCCGGCTTTTTTAATGTTAAGCCACGCCTCCTGACGAAGCCCGCGACGGCGAAACGCGCGTCGAGGCTCTCTTCCTGCTTCCACCACACCGGCGCCCGGACACCAGCATGTCTCAAGGTAACATTTTGACACTCTTGGCAGCATGCGTATATCTCTCCTAGGACTTGGGCTTGCTGATGTTGATTACATCTTTATGCTCTGTATATTCTTTGAGCTTCACGGATATATACATTATTTCGGGGATTTCCCATCATCTATTTGGGCTATCGCTCTGGGCCTGTTATTTGGTATTTGACACTGTTATGCCCTTATGTGGAGTGATCCTTGTATGATTCATCTTGGATGCTCACTTCATTCATGAGCATATCCCGGTGTGGTGGTATAGTTAGGATGCCTGGATTTTTTGTGTTCCTTTTTCAGCAGTTTACATCTATTATGCTGATGTTGCTTGTTCTGTTTTTCCCAAGCATCTGCTGTCCATGTATATTCATTGCATATTTTGTGTGTATTTTTTTGCTTTAATAAACTGTTGTTCATACCTCTATTGCTTGGTTGTGGTTTTTGGGTTATATTTATAGTCCTTGTCGGACTTGGTATACCCTTTTACTTCATACCCCAAACCACCACCTGGCGTTTTTCTTATAGGTTTAAATGTGATTTTCTGGATTTTTTTTTCTCAGTTTGTCTCCCATAGTTGAGGTCTACCTATGATGTAAATTACAGACGCCTCTCATCTTTTTAAGTGGTGGAACTTGCACTATTGCTGACTGACTAAATACTTTTTTACCCCACTGTATATACAGTACAGAACAAAAGTTTGGACACATCTTCTCATTTAAAGATTTGTCTGTATTTTCATGACTATAAAAATTGTACATTCACACTGAAGGTATCAAAACTATGAATTAACACATGTGGAATTATATACTTACAAAAAAGTGTGAAACAACTGAAATTATGTCTTATATTTTAGGTTCTTCAAAGTAGCCACCTTTTGCTTTGATGACTGCTTTGCACACTCTTAGCATTATCTTGATGAGCTTCAAGAGGTAGTCACCGGGAATAGTCTTCCAACAATCTTGAAGGAGTTCCCAGAGGTGCTTAGCACTTGCTGGCCTTTTTGTCTTCACTCTGCGGTCCAGCTCACCCCAATCCATCTCAATTGGGTTCAGGTCTGGTGACTGTGGAGGCCAGGTCATCTGGCGTAGCACCCCATCACTCTCCTTCTTGGTCAAATAGCCCTTACACAGCCTGGAAGTGTATTTGGGGTCATTGCCCTGTTGAAAAATAAATGATGGTCCAACTAAACGCAAACCGGATGGAATAGCATGCCGCTGCAAGATGCTGTGATAGCCATGCTGGTTCAGCATGCCTTCAATTTTGAATAAATCCTCAACAGTGTCACCAGCAAAGCACCCACACACATCACACCACCTCATCCTCCATGCATCACGGTGGGAACCATCCATCCGTTCACCTTTTCTGCATCGCAGACCAAAGCACATATTTCCACTGGTCTAATGTCCAGTCCTTGTGTTTTTTAGCCTAAGCAAGTCTCTTTTGCTTGTTGCCTGTCCTTAGCAGTGGTTTCCTAGCAGCTATTTTACCACGAAGGCCTGCTGCACAAAGTCTCTTCCTAACAGTTGTTGTAGAGATGTGTCTGCTGCTAGAACTCTGTGAGGCATTGACCTGGTCTCTAATCTGAGCTGCTGTTAACCTGCGATTTTTGAGGCTGGTGACTTGGATAAACATCCTCAGAAGCAGAGGTGACTCTTGGTCTTCCTTTCCTGGGGCGGTCCTCATGTGAGCCAGTTTCTTTGTAGTGCTTGATCGTTTTTGCCACTGCAATTGGGGCCACTTTCAAAGTTTGCCCAATTTTTCCGACTGACTGACCTTCATTTCTTAAAGTAATGATTGTTAGGGGTCGAGTTCCCGCCTCTGCACAGGGGGAATCTCGGGCCATCTCCGCTGCAGTCTCCCATTCTTCTCCTGCCGCAGTGGAGCCTGCTCGGCAGAGACGTCGGTCCCAGCGTTTTGCTAGGTCTGACTCTGTACAAAGAGTTACTGCTGCTTTTCCTGCTTCTGCCATTGAAGTCAGTGCTGGGCAGCGGCGAGCAGACTCTTCTAGGACTAAGTCCTGCTTTTCTCATTCTGAGCATGCCCAGAGTAAGATCTCTCAGTGGAGATCGATGGTCATATGTTCAGATACTGCAGCTAAATCCATTGGTCCTTCTAGGAAGGTCCTGTAGGTGCTCAGGCTCTGTAGCAGCTTCTCATTGGTCCTTCTAGGAAGGTCCTGTACGTGCTGCAACTATTTAAGGCTCGCATGGCTGCACGGCCATGCGCTAGTATCTTCTAAGTTATGTGCTTTGCGCCTGTGTGGTCATGTAAGACTGTGTTCAGGGACCCGGCTGAAATAAGCCCCTAGAATGCTGGCACCTCTGGTGAGGAGTTTGTGTTTGTATGTGTTCAGGGACCAGGCTGAAATAAGCCCCTAGAATGCTGGCACCTCCGGCGAGGAGTTTTGTGTGCGTGCATGACCACTGACTGCTCTCATTTGGGTAGTTAGCCTGTGCCTATGTGAAAGTCTAACAGGGCGCAGTGCTTTGCTTTCACGGCTACTCTGTGAAGTAACAGAGCTAATTCATACCGACATATAGTGCCTCCGTTTGCTAGCAGCAGGTTCTCCTGCATGGTGGACCCCAGGCTGCGAACGAATCAAGTACAGTAAAACATCTATTTATTTCGTGCGTTCCGCTAGCCCTAACCGTGATGGCCACTCGTTTTCCTTTACTTAGCTGCTTTTTTCTTGCCATAATACATTTTCTAACAGTCTATTCAGTAGGACTATCAGCTGTGTATCCACCAGACTTCTGCACAAAACAAATAATGGTCCCAACCCCATTTATAAGGCAAGTAATCCCACTAATTAAACCTGACAGGGCACACCTGTGAAGTGAAAACCATTCCCGGTGACTACCTCTTGAAGCTCATCAAGAGAATCCCAAGAGTGTGCAAAGCAGTCATCAAAGCAAAAGGTGGCTACTTCAAAGAACTTGGAATATAAGACATAATTTCAGTTGTTTCACACTTTTTTGTTAAGTATATAATTCCACATGTGTTAATTCATAGTTTTGATGCCTTCAGTGTGAATGTACAATTTTCATAGTCATGAAAATACATTTAAATCTTTAAATGAGAAGGTCTGTACTTGTATATATAGACTACATATATGTTTTCATAAATATTTGAGCCCATGGGTCCATTCTATGTCCATTTTGCAAGCCGGCGAGAAAATCTCGCTGTATGGATGCCATACGGATTACATACGGAGGTTTACATGTGCAAAATACGCAGCCACACCCTGCCTACGGATGACATACAGATCACTGTTTTGGGAACATTTCTGCGTATTATGCCTGACCATATTTCCCTATGCTGAGTGTGACGCCGGCCTAAAAGACGCTTTTTATTGCAAAAAATAGTTTTACATCACCATAATTTGAGAGCTAGAATTTTTCCATAGTTTGGCCCACAGGGTCATGTGAGGGCTTGTTTTTTGCGGGTCAAGTTGACATTTTTATTGGATCCATTTTTGGACATATTACTTTTTTGATCGCTTTCTATTCAGATTTTTGGGAGGCAGAATGAAGAAAAAACAGCAATTCAGGATTTTTTTGGGGGTTGGTGTTTATGTCTTTCTGCGTGTGGTAAAATTTATAGGGCAGTTTTATTCTTTTGGTCAGTACGATTACAGCGATATCACATTTATATTTTTTATGTTTTGGCGCTTTTGCACAATAAAAATATTTTATAGAAAAAATAATTATTTTTGCACCGCTTTATTCTGAGAGCTATAACTTTTTTATTTTTCCGCTGATGGAACTGTATAGTGGCTTGTTTTTTGCAGGACAAGATAACATTTTCAGTGATAGCATGTTTATTTATATCCATTTTTTTATTATGTTTTATTCCACTTTTTTGTTTCAGTGGTATGATGATAAAGCATTGTTTTTTGCCTTGTCCTTTATTTACTTTTTTATGGTGTTCACTAAAAGGGTTAACTAGTGGCACAGTTTCATGCTGGGTCATTATGAAAGCAGCAATACCAAATATGTGTACTTTTATTGTTTATATTTTTTGCATACAAATGTTTATTTATGGATAAAATAGGTTTTTTTATTTTATTACTATTTTTTCTTTTTTTTAACTATTTTTACAATTATTGTACATTTTTTTTTAACTTTTTTACTTTGTCCCACTATGGAACCATTTTTTCTGACAAAGAAAGTTGCTGATTATGCACTAGGCATGATCAAGCAACTTTCCTAGCTCTGGTGATCTGGATGTCGTCATGACGACATCAGGTCACCATGACAATGATCGGGACCCTGCTTCACGCTGCGGGGTTCTAAGAGGGTGGTGCTGTTATGGACAATAAGAAACATGCTGTCACGTTAAGAGGCTGCATCCCCTTGTCTGGTGTGATGGTATGTTCTGCTGTTCTCTGTTATGAACAGGTGATTTAGAACCACAATGGACCTGGTGGTTAAGAGCACTGAAAATGACCTGATAGTTACTAATAACATAGGACGAGCTCTGAGACGTGGGAACTCTGCTGACCGCAATCTCTAATCCTATCACACCACACTAGAGGTAGCCGTGGAGCGCTCCTGACCAGACCTAGGCGCCTCGGGCACAGCCTGAGAAACTAGCTAGCCCTGAAGATAGAAAAATAAGCCTACCTTGCCTCAGAGAAATTCCCCAAAGGAAAAGGCAGCCCCCACATATAATGACTGTGAGTAAAGATGAAAATACAAACACAGAGATGAAATAGATTTTAGCAAAGTGAGGCCTGACTTACTGAATAGACCGAGGATAGGAAAGATAGCTTTGCGGTCAGCACAAAAACCTACAAACAACCACGCAGAGGGCGCAAAAAGACCCTCCGCACCGACTAACGGTACGGAGGTGCTCCCTCTGCGTCCCAGAGCTACCAGCAAGCAAGACAAACCAATATAGCAAGCTGGACAGAAAAAATAGCAAACAAAAGTAACACAAGCAGAACTTAGCTTATGCAGGGCAGACAGGCCACAAGAACGATCCAGGAGAGAGCAAGACCAATACTGGAACATTGACTGGACGCCAGGAACAAAGAACTAGGTGGAGTTAAATAGAGCAGCACCTAACGACTTAACCTCGTCACCTGAGGAAGGAAACTCAGAAGCCACAGCCCCATTCACATCCACCAAAGGAAGCTCATGGACAGAACCAGCCGAAGTACCACTCATGACCACAGGAGGGACCCTGACCACAGAATTCACAACAGTACCCCCCCCTTGAGGAGGGGTCACCGAACCCTCACCAGAGCCCCCAGGCCGACCAGGATGAGCCAAATGAAAGGCACGAACCAGATCGGCAGCATGAACATCAGAGGCAAAGACCCAGGAATTATCTTCCTGACCATAACCCTTCCACTTAACCAGGTACTGGAGTTTCCGTCTCGAAATATGAGAATCCAAAATCTTCTCCACTATATACTCCAACTCCCCCTCAACCAAAACCGGAGCAGGAGGATCAACGGATGGAACCACAGGTGCCACGTATCTCCGCAACAATGACCTATGGAATACATTATGGATGGAAAAAGAAGCTGGGAGGGTCAAACGAAAAGACACAGGATTAAGAACCTCAGAAATCCTATACGGACCAATGAAACGAGGCTTAAACTTAGGAGAGGAAACTTTCATAGGAATATAACGAGATGACAACCAAACCAAATCCCCAACAAGAAGTCGGGGACCCACACAGCGTCTGCGGTTAGCGAAACGTTGAGCCTTCTCCTGGGACAATGTCAAATTGTCCACTACATGAGTCCAAATCTGCTGCAACCTATCCACCACAGTATCCACACCAGGACAGTCCGAAGACTCAACCTGCCCTGAAGAGAAACGAGGATGGAAACCAGAATTGCAGAAAAACGGCGAAACCAAAGTAGCCGAGCTGGCCCGATTATTAAGGGCGAACTCAGCCAAAGGCAAAAAGGACACCCAATCATCCTGATCAGCAGAAACAAAACATCTCAGATATGTTTCCAAGGTCTGATTGGTTCGTTCAGTTTGGCCATTTGTCTGAGGATGGAAAGCCGAAGAAAAAGACAAGTCAATGCCCATCCTAGCACAAAAGGCTCGCCAAAACCTCGAAACAAACTGGGAACCTCTGTCAGAAACGATGTTCTCCGGAATGCCATGTAAACGAACCACATGCTGGAAAAACAATGGCACCAAATCAGAGGAAGAAGGCAATTTAGACAAGGGTACCAAATGGACCATCTTAGAGAAGCGATCACAAACCACCCAAATGACCGACATCTTTTGAGAGACGGGAAGATCCGAAATAAAATCCATAGAGATATGTGTCCAGGGCCTCTTCGGGACCGGCAAGGGCAAAAGCAACCCACTGGCATGAGAACAGCAGGGCTTAGCCCGAGCACAAATCCCACAGGACTGCACAAACGAACGCACATCCCGCGACAGAGACGGCCACCAAAAGGATCTAGCCACCAAATCTCTGGTACCAAAGATTCCAGGATGACCAGCCAACACCGAACAATGAACCTCAGAGATAACTCTACTCGTCCATTTATCAGGGACAAACAGTTTCTCCGCTGGGCAACGGTCAGGTCTATCAGCCTGAAATTTTTGCAGCACCCGCCGCAAATCAGGGGAGATGGCAGACAAAATTACCCCCTCTTTGAGAATACCCGCCGGCTCAGGCAAACCCGGAGAGTCGGGCACAAAACTCCTAGACAGGGCATCCGCCTTCACATTCTTAGAGCCCGGAAGGTACAAAACCACAAAGTCAAAATGGGAGAAAAACAGCGACCAACGAGCCTGTCTAGGATTCAACCGTTTGGCAGACTCGAGATAAGTCAAGTTCTTGTGATCAGTCAAGACCACCACGCGATGCTTAGCTCCTTCAAGCCAATGACGCCACTCCTTGAATGCCCACTTCATGGCCAGCAACTCTCGATTGCCAACATCATAATTACGCTCAGCAGGCGAAAACTTCCTGGAAAAGAAGGCACATGGTTTCATCACCGAGCCATCAGAACTTCTTTGCGACAAAACATCCCCTGCTCCAATCTCAGAAGCATCAACCTCGACCTGGAACGGGAGCGAAACATCTGGCTGGCACAACACAGGGGCAGAAGAAAAACGACGCTTCAACTCCTGAAAAGCTTCCACAGCAGCAGAAGACCAATTGACCACATCAGCACCCTTCTTGGTTAAATCAGTCAACGGTTTAGCAATACTAGAAAAATTATTGATGAAGCGACGATAAAAATTAGCAAAACCCAGGAACTTTTGCAGACTCTTCAGAGATGTCGGCTGAGTCCAATCATAAATGGCTTGAACTTTAACAGGGTCCATCTCGATAGTAGAAGGGGAAAAAATGAAACCCAAAAATGAAACCTTCTGAACACCAAAGAGACACTTTGACCCCTTCACAAACAAAGAATTAGCACGCAGGACCTGGATCACCATTCTAACCTGCTTCACGTGAGATTCCCAATCATCCGAGAAGTCCAAAATAACATCCAAGTATACAATCAGGAATTTATCCAGGTACTCTCGGAAGATGTCATGCATAAAGGACTGAAATACTGATGGAGCATTGGAAAGCCCGAATGGCATAACCAGGTACTCAAAATGGCCCTCAGCGTATTAAATGCTGTTTTCCATTAATCGCCCTGTTTAAAACGCACAAGATTATACGCACCACGAAGATCTATCTTGGTGAACCAACTAGCCCCCTTAATCCGAGCAAACAAATCAGACAGCAGCGGCAAGGGGTACTGAAATTTGACTGTGATTATATTTAGAAGGCGGTAATCAATACAAGGTCTCAACGAACCATCCTTCTTGGCCACAAAAAAGAACCCTGCTCCCAATGGCGACGATGACGGGCGAATATGACCCTTCTCCAAAGATTCCTTTACGTAACTCCGCATAGCGGCGTGCTCAGGCACAGACAAATTAAACAGTCGACCCTTAGGAAACTTACTACCAGGAATCAAATCGATAGCACATTCGCAATCCCTATGCGGAGGTAGGGCACTGGACTTGGGCTCATCAAATACATCCCGGTAATCTGACAAGAACTCTGGGACCTCAGAAGGGGTGGATGATGAAATAGACAGAAATGGAACATCACCATGTACCCCCTGACAAACCCAGCTGGACACAGACATAGATTTCCAATCCATTACTGGGTTATGGACTTGTAGCCATGGCAACCCCAACACGACCACATCATGCAGATTATGCAACACCAAAAAGCGAATATCCTCCTTATGCGCAAGAGCCATACACATGGTCAGTTGGGTCCAGTACTGAGGCTTATTCTTGACCAAAGGCGTAGCATCAATTCCTCTCAATGGAATAGGATACTTCAAAGGCTCCAAGAAAAACCCACAGCGCCTAGCATACTCCAAGTCCATCAAATTCAGGGCAGCGCCTGAATCCACAAATGCCATGACAGAATAGGATGACAAAGAGCAGATCAAAGTAACGGACAAAAGAAATTTCGACTGTACCGTACCAATGGTGGCAGACCTAGCGAACCGCTTAGTGCGCTTAGGACAATCGGAGATAGCATGAGTGGAATCACCACAGTAAAAACACAGCCCATTCCGACGTCTGTGTTCTTGCCGTTCAGCTCTGGACAAAGTCCTATCACATTGCATAGGCTCAGGTTTATGCTCAGATAATACCGCCAAATGGTGCACAGTTTTACGCTCACGTAAGCGTTGATCGATCTGAATGGCATCTGAATGGCCAAAGACATAGACTCATTCAGACCAGCAGGCATAGGAAATCCCACCATGACATCCTTAAGGGCTTCAGAGAGACCCTTTCTGAAAATTGCTGCCAGCGCACATTCATTCCATTGAGTGAGCACAGACCACTTTCTAAACTTCTGACAATATATCTCTACCTCATCCTGACCCTGACACAGAGCCAGCAAATTTTTCTCTGCCTGATCCACTGAATTAGGTTCATCATACAGCAATCCGAGCGCCAGAAAAAACGCATCAATATCACGTAATGCAGGATCTCCTGGCGCAAGGGAAAATGCCCAGTCTTGAGGGTCGCCACGTAATAAAGAAATAATGATCTTAACTTGTTGCACTGGGTCACCAGAGGAGCGGGGTTTCAAAGCCAGAAATAGTTTACAATTATTTTTAAAACTCAGAAACTTAGCTCTATCTCCAGAAAACAAATCAGGAATAGGAATTCTAGGTTCTAACATAGAATTCTGAACCACAAAGTCTTGAATATTTTGTACTCTTGCAGTGAGATGATCCACACAAGAAGACAGGCCTTTAATGTCCATCACTACACCTGTGTCCTGAACCACCCAAATGTCTAGGGGAAAAGAAAGACAAAACACAGTGCAGAGAAAAAAAAATGGTCTCAGAACTTCTGTTTTCCCTCTATTGAGAAGCATTAGTACTTTGGGCCTCCAGTACTGTTATGAACAGGTGATTTAGAACCACAATGGACCTGGTGGTTAAGAGCACTGAAAATGACCTGATAGTTACTAATAACATAGGACGAGCTCTGAGACGTGGGAACTCTGCTGACCGCAATCCCTAATCCTATCACAACACACTAGAGGTAGCCGTGGAGCGCTCCTGACCAGACCTAGGCGCCTCGGGCACAGCCTGAGAAACTAGCTAGCCCTGAAGATAGAAAAATAAGCCTACCTTGCCTCAGAGAAATTCCCCAAAGGAAAAGGCAGCCCCCACATATAATGACTGTGAGTAAAGATGAAAATACAAACACAGAGATGAAATAGATTTTAGCAAAGTGAGGCCCGACTTACTGAATAGACCGAGGATAGGAAAGATAGCTTTGCGGTCAGCACAAAAACCTACAAACAACCACACAGAGGGCGCAAAAAGACCCTCCGCACCGACTAACGGTACGGAGGTGCTCCCTCTGCGTCCCAGAGCTTCCAGCAAGCAAGACAAACCAATATAGCAAGCTGGACAGAAAAAATAGCAAACAAAAGTAACACAAGCAGAACTTAGCTTATGCAGGGCAGACAGGCCACAAGAACGATCCAGGAGAGAGCAAGACCAATACTGGAACATTGACTGGAGGCCAGGAACAAAGAACTAGGTGGAGTTAAATAGAGCAGCACCTAACGACGTAACCTCGTCACCTGAGGAAGGAAACTCAGAAGCCACAGCCCCACTCACATCCACCAAAGGAAGCTCATGGACAGAACCAGCCGAAGTACCACTCATGACCACTTGAGGGAGCCTGACCACAGAATTCACAACAGTTCTCCCCTGCTCTTATGTTTGCTATGAACTGGTCGGGGCTGTGTGCAGGGGTGTAGCTGAAGCAGCATGTGGAGGGAAAGTTTCAGAGGGAACTGAGAGAACTTTGTGCTGTTCTGTCTGCAAGGAAGAGTCGTTGGCTGCAAGAAAGATTACACAGCTGAGACGAACTGCGTTGGTTAAATAGACTTTCCCGGTTACAGCAAAGGGTGGCTGTTCTGTGCTGGTTTGTGACACCACGAAGATACTGAGAAGGGGACTTACGGTTTCCAGGAGCAAGGAGAAGACCACGCTTTGCAGAGCTGACAGGAATTTGTGCGCACCACCGTTTTGGACTTCGGGGGCCCCCTGGGACTGTACCTGTGTCCCCAACATCACCGTGACTTTGTTCCTGTTTGGTGCACCTGTGAGGGCCTAGTGCAGGCTTCAGTAGTTAGAGCACGGTAGCCGTGTGGCCTGCGTAGTAAAGGACAGGGAGGTTATATGCAGAGTAGCATCTATATATGTTTTATTGTGTAAAGTTGCTTGTGAGACAGATTCTGAGTTTGTAATTGTTGAAGCACTGTGCTATTTTACAGACAAGATAACTCATGTGCATTATCTTTTGCTATTGTAAACTCCTGTTTGCACCTTCCTTGTCCCTTCCATTCCCTGTCTCCCAATAAATCTATCCTTTGTTGTTTGCACCTCATCTTGTGTACAGTAGTCTTCCTGCACCGTGGTGGTCCCCGGGCCATCGCTTCAAGTGGTGCTGCGAGCAGGGTACTGTCACCAAGATGGAGGCAGCAGACAGCAATGGCGGGAATGCTAACATTAATGGGGATGCTGTGGGCATTGGTGGAACCCCTGCAAGGACACTCCCTATGGGCACCATATTTAATTTTGACGGCAAGAATATGCCACTGTCCGACTGGGTGCAAACTGAAGATTTATAACATCAGCCCAGACCTTGAAGCGGACATTGCTTTAACTGCCCTAGAGGGGGAAGCCCGCAGAAACGTCTGCCTACAACCAGAACTCACCCGCAGTACCCTGCAGGAGCTAGTGAAGTTCCTGGAAGAGATCTACGGCGAGACTGCTAGCGCGGGACATCTTCGCGCCAAATTTTTCTCTAGGCTGCAGTGGGAAGAAGAAGGAATTTCTCAGTATGCAACAGCACTGTAAGAAGTGTTCGAAGAGGTGCAGAGAAAGGAGGCAGATGGATTTGGCGGCATGGGCTCTAAAGACCGGATACTTCGGGAGCAATTCATTCTGGGACTACACAGCACATCCTTGAGGCGAGCACTGTCAGAATGGGTCCAGGCAGATCCAGCCCTTACGTTTCGTCAAGTGCTGGCGGAAACAGTGGCCCGAAGTAAAGAAGAAAGCTTTGCATCTGGAGTGATGCATGTCCAGGGCGCCAATTCCAGAGGGGACCCAAACCATCAAGAGGTGCTGGTCCAGGTAGTGCAAGACTTGCAGCGGTCCCTTGTTAACGTGCAAGAGAAACTGACCCAGATGGAGCGAAGAGTGGGGGAACTACAAGAGACTGACCCACCATACTCATGCAACCATTCTTCAGCCCAATCGACAAGGGATCAGTGGGAACAAGCCCCCTCCCATCAGGCATCGGCAGCACGAGGACAGGCTCGAAGTACCCCTTGGCGAGGAGGAGGCATTCAGTGCTGGGAGTGTGGAGGACGGGGGCACCTTGCCAGAGACTGTCGGAACTATACTCAAGGCCAGTGGAAGCCGCCATTAAACTACCAACCCCCGCAGTAGTGCGGCACTCTGCGGGCGAGGCGAGAAGAGAGGCCGCTCCATATCATAACGAACACTTGATTGCTGGGAGCCCCATCCTACGTGCTGAACTTGAAGGAGTTCTGGTGGATTGCCTGGTAGATACCGAGTCACAAGTGACAACGATGCCAGAAGCGTACTTCAAGCAGCATTTCCAGAACCTGGCCAAGCCAGAAAGAGACATTGATTTGCTTGTTTGCTGCCAACCAACAACCGATTCCGGTCACAGGGGTCGTGTGGATGAATATTCAAATCTGTGAGCAAGAAGTTGGAAGAAAAGGGATCCTGCTAGTCCCTGAGCCTGTCAAGGAAGATGTGCCTGTAGTACTGGGAATGAATATCCTACATGAACTCGATCAGATTATGTTTACCAAACGGGACCTGGATATTGGAAGAAGGCTACTCCACATAAGCCTACTCAAGAAGCCCTTCAACGACTGATCCGCGTCTGTGGGACGCAGAAGAGTGTGCCATCTTATCAGACGATAGGGGTCATCCGGGCTCCTGGTAAAGAACCTGTAATCCTACCTCCCGAGCGAGAAACTATAGTATACCTTCCAGTGGGGACTCACCGCAACCTTGATGGGTTGGAAGTGGTTGTTCAGCCTGTGGTAGGCGGAGGAGTGGATCAAGAAGTCATGATAGCTCGTACGATAGCTGTGGTCCAGCGAGGACATGTCCCCATAAGAGCTTTGAATGTGAGCCCAAGGGAGGTCACCTTGCCACGAGGGACAGATCTGGCCCTGGTGTACCTACATAAGGGTGAAGTGGTGAGTCAGAAGGAGATGTTTTTATCACCGAAAGAAGGCGTGGGGTGGACCCTAGCAGTTGCTGCGGGAGACGAAGAGACACCATCCCCAGAGTGGAGTGGACGGGTCATCCTTGAGCAAATGGAGGTGGATGTGAAGGCTATGGGCCCTGAGCGTGTGCAAGCAATAGAAACTATGCTGTGGGAAAATCAGGCCGCATTCGCCCGTCACGCCGAAGATTTCAGCTGTACTGAAGCCATCACGCATGAGATCCCGACTGGGGAAGCTCATCCAATTTGAGAACGATACTAGCAGATCCCGCCCAAAAAGTACCAAGAGGTGAAAACATTACTGAAGCAGATGCTGAATTCAGGAGTGGTGCAGAGTAGTCAGAGCCCTTGGGTAGCCCCGGTGGTGCTCGTCAAGAAAATGGATGGGACCATCAGGTTCTGTGTAGATTACAGGAAACTCAATGCCTGCACTGTTCGAGACTCGTATCCGTTGCCCCGCATCGAGGAATCCTTGACAGCATTGGGGAAAGCCAAGTACTTCTCCACCCTGGATCTAGCAAGCGGATACTGCCAAGTAGCCGTGGCAGAGAAAGACAGAGAGAAAACCGCCTTCATCCTTCCTATGGGACTGTTCGAGTTTAACCGGATGCCCTTCGGGCTCTCCAATGCTCCAGGCACCTTTCAACGGCTGATGGAAAAGTGTTTGGGAGATTTAAATTTCGAGGCTACCCTGATCTATCTGGATGACATCATTGTGTTTTCATCCTCATTCGAAGACCACCTTGCCCGGCTTGGACAGGTACTCGGAAGACTGCGGGCACATAATCTGAAGTTGAAGCCAAAAAAATGCCACCTCTTCAAGAGGGAGATCGAGTACCTAGGCCACATTGTGTCACAAGATGGAGTTCTACCCTCGCCAGAAAAAGCGGCTGCTATCCAGAAGTGGCCAGTCCCTCAAATAGTGAGAGAACTCCAGGCCTTCCTGGGACTCGCGGGGTACTACCGCCGGTTTGTTAAAGACTTCGCAAAGGTGGCAGGTCCTCTCAATGAGTTGCTGAGGGGGACCGCTGGAGTGCCGAAGACCCAGCGCATCCCCTGGGCACAGGGACAACACGAGGCCTTCCAGGCTATAAAGAATGCCCTTACTTCGGCCCCGATTTTGGCCTACGCAGACTTCGATCAACCGTTCCTGTTGTACACCGATGGTAGCCTTCATGGACTCGGTGCAGTACTTTCTCAGATACAGGATGGATATGAGAGAGTTATCGGGTATGCTAGCAGGTCCCTGCGAGACAGCGAAAGAAACCCTCACAATTACAGCTCCTTCCGGTTAGAGCTCCTGGCCCTGGTTTGGGCCATGACAGAAAAGTTTGCAGGCTTCCTGACAGGAACCAAAATTCAAGTTCAAACAGACAATAATCCCCTGGCCCACCTTGAGAATGCTAAACTGGGGGCCTTAGAACAACGGTGGATGGCTCGCCTGGCCAAGTTCGACTTTACCATCCGTTATCGCTCTGCTACCGAAAACGCAAATGCGGATGGGCTGTCAAGAGTTCCTGTGAAGACTCCAGTGGGGGATCTTGATGAGCAACTCGAAGAAGGGGAAACCCCAGACTTCAATAATTTCAAGCCCCCAATGGTTGTGGCCCAGTCAAGAAGGGAGGCCTGCGCATTACCCCGGTCACTGGGGAAAACCAATGAGGAATGGGGACACGTTCAGGATGAAGACGAAGGGCTGAGACAGATGAAATGGTGGGTAACGCAAAAGCGGAAGCCTGGCAAACAAGAGAGAGATAATCAGGACTCTGAAATGAGGAGTGTGTTACACCAGTGGGATAGACTGGAAGTGCGAGAGTCAGTACTATATCGTAAGAGGCAACAGCCAAAAGATATGGAAGTAAGGTGGCAAGTGGTCATCCCAGGAAGAATGGCTCAAGAAATAGCTAAAGAAACCCACGAATTCGGAGCGCACTTCGGCCCCACAAAGACCTACCAATGGTTGCAGCGGTATGTGTATTGCCCCCGGTTGGAGCTTGTGGTGGAAGAGGTTTGCTGGCAGTGTCGAGTATGTGACCGCATTAAGAGTACTGAACAGAGGGCACCCATCCAGACCATACAAACTAAGGAACCGTTGGAAGTCTTGATGATCGACTATCTCCTCGTGGGACACTCGGCCCGGGGGCTGCAATACTGTTTGGTGATGACCGATCATTTCTCTAAGTTCGCAGTAGTCACTCCAACTAGAGACCAGACTGCGGAATCGGCGGCGCGAGCCATCTGTCAAGACCTCATCAGGGTGTATGGGTGCCCAAAGCGCATCCACTCCGACCAAGGCGCATGTTTCCAAGGCAAGGTGATGGAAGAATTGTATCGCAGGGGCAGCACGGTGGCGCAGTGGTTAGCACAGCAGCCTTGCAGCGCTGGGGTCCTGGGTTCTAATCCCACCCAGGACAACATCTGCAAAGAGTTTGTATGTTCTCTCCGTGTTTGCGTGGGTTTCCTCCGGGCACTCCGGTTTCCTCCCACATTCCAAAGACATACTGATAGGGATTCTAGATTGTGAGCCCCATCGGGGACAGTGGTGATACTGTGTGCAAAACTGTAAAGCGCTGCGGAATATGTTAGCGCTATATAAAAATAAAGATTATTATTATTATCGCATGTATGGCCAGACTATCTGCCAGAATTGGTCTGGACCTACAACAATCGGGTCCACTCCACCACGGGTTATACCCCCTATCTACTGTTGTTTGGAAGAGCTGGACGAGAGATCATTGAGCTGAATTTGGAACAGCCAGAGGAGCTGATGGAGCGAAATGTCACCTCATGGGTGAAAGAGCATTGGCAACGTTTGCAAACGATACGGCGGTTGGAGGGTCAGCAACTGCAAGAAAAAGAACATACGGCCCGCAAACCGAGTTACAGCTCCAACCTGGAGACCGGGTATTGGTCAGAGAGAAACGCCCTAAGGGAAAACTAAGTGAGAGATGGGAAGTACAGCCGTACAAGGTTATCGAGCGAGTGTATGCTAACGGCCCTGTCTATAAGGTACAGATTGAAGATAGGGCATCCTGTTGTGAATTCTGTGGCAGAGCTCCCTCCTGTGGTCACAAGTGGTACTTCGGCTGATTCTCTCTGTGAGCTTCCGTTGGTGGAGGAGAGTGGTACTGCGGCTTCTGAGTTTCCTTCCTCAGGTGATGTGGTGAAGTCGTTAGGTGCTCCTCTATTTAACTCCACCTAGTGCTTTGATCCTGGCCTCCAGTCAATGTTCTAGTATTGGACCTGTTTCCTCCTGGATCGTTCCTGTGGCCTGCTGCTCTGCATAGCTAAGTTCCGCTTTTGATATTTGTTTGCTGTTTTTTTCTGTCCAGCTTGCTTATTTGTTTTTTTCTTGCTTGCTGGAAGCTCTGGGACGCAGAGGGTGTACCTCCATGCCGTTAGTTCGGTACGGAGGGTCTTTTTGCCCCCTTTGCGTGGTTGTTTGTAGGGTTTTGTGTTGACCGCAAAGTTACCTTTCCTATCCTCGCTCTGTTCAGAAAGTCAGGCCTCACTTTGCTAAATCTATTTCATCTCTACGTTTGTGTTTTCATCTTAACTCACAGTCATTATATGTGGGGGCTGCCTTTTCCTTTGGGGTATTTCTCTGAGGCAAGGTAGGCTTATTTTCTATCTTCAGGCTAGCTAGTTTCTCAGGCTGTGCCGAGTTGCATAGGGAGCGTTAGGCGCAATCCACGGCTGCCTCTAGTGTGGTCGGAGAGGATTAGGGATTGCGGTCAGCAGAGTTCCCACGTCTCAGAGCTCGTTCTATGTTTTTGGGTTATTGTCAGGTCATTGTATGTGCTCTGACTTCTATGTCCATTGTGGTACTGAATTACCAGTTCATAACAGTACTGGAGGCCCAAAGTACTAATGATTCTCAATAGAGGGAAAAAAGAAGTTCTGAGACCATTTTTTTTCTCTGCACTGTGTTTTGCCTTTTTTTTCCCCTAGACATTTGGGTGGTTCAGGACACAGGTGTAGCGATGGACATTAAAGGTCTGTCTTCATGTGTGCATCAGCTCACGGCAAGAGTACAAAATATTCAAGACTTTGTGGTTCAGAATTCTATGTTAGAACCAAGAATTCCTATTCCTGATTTGTTTTTTGGAGATAGAACTACATTTCTGAGTTTCAAAAATAATTGTAAACTATTTCTGGCTTTGAAACCTCGCTCCTCTGGTGACCCAGTTCAACAAGTTAGGATCGTTATTTCTTTTTTACGTGGCAACCCTCAGGACTGGGCATTTTCTCTTGCGTCAGGAGATCCTGCATTAAGTAATATCGATGCGTTTTTCCTGGCGCTCGGATTGCTGTACGATGAACCTAATTCAGTGGATCAGGCAGAGAAAAATTTGCTGGCTCTGTGTCATGGTCAGGATGAGATAGAGGTATATTGTCAGAAATTTAGAAAGTGGTCCGTACTCACTCAATGGAATGAAGGTGCGCTCGCAGCTATTTTCAGAAAGGGTCTCTCTGAAGCCCTTAAAGATGTCATGGTGGGATTTCCTATGCCTGCTGGTCTGAATGAGTCTATGTCTTTGGCCATTCAGATCGGTCGACGCTTGCGTGAGCGTAAATCTGTGCACCATTTGGCGGTATTATCTGAGCATAAACCTGAGCCTATGCAGTGCGATAGGACTTTGACCAGAGTTGAACGGCAAGAACACAGACGTCTGAATGGGCTGTGTTTCTACTGTGGTGATTCCACTCATGCTATCTCTGATTGTCCTAAGCGCACTAAGCGGTTCGCTAGGTCTGCCACCATTGGTACGGTACAGTCAAAATTTCTTTTGTCCATTACCTTGATCTGCTCTTTGTCATCTTATTCTGTCATGGCATTTGTGGATTCAGGCGCTGCCCTGAATTTGATGGACTTGGAGTATGCTAGGCGTTGTGGGTTTTTCTTGGAGCCCTTGCAGTGTCCTATTCTATTGAGAGGAATTGATGCTACGCCTTTGGCCAAGAATAAGCCTCAGTATTGGACCCAGCTGACCATGTGCATGGCTCCTGCACATCAGGAGGTTATTCGCTTTCTGGTGTTGCATAATCTGCATGATGTGGTCGTGTTGGGGTTGCCATGTCTACAAGTCCATAATCCAGTATTAGATTGGAAATCCATGTCTGTGTCCAGCTGGGGTTGTCAGGGGGTACATGGTGATGTCCCATTTCTGTCTATTTCGTCATCCACCCCTTCTGAGGTTCCAGAGTTCTTGTCTGATTACCGGGATGTATTTGATGAGCCCAAGTCCGATACCCTACCTCCGCATAGGGATTGTGATTGTGCTATCGATTTGATTCCTGGTAGTAAATTCCCAAATGGTCGATTGTTTAATTTATCTGTGCCTGAGCACGCCGCTATGCGGAGTTACGTGAAGGAGTCCTTGGAGAAGGGGCATATTCGCCCGTCATCGTCGCCATTAGGAGCAGGGTTTTTTTTGTGGCCAAGAAGGATGGTTCGCTGAGACCTTGTATAGATTACCGCCTTCTAAATAAGATCACGGTTAAATTTCAGTACCCCTTGCCGTTGTTATCTGATTTGTTTGCTCGGATTAAGGGGGCTAGTTGGTTCACCAAGATAGATCTTCGTAGTGCGTATAATCTTGTGCGTATTAAGCGAGGCGATGAATGGAAAACTGCATTTAATACACCCGAGGGCCATTTTGAGTATCTAGTAATGCCATTCGGACTTGCCAATGCTCCATCAGTGTTTCAGTCCTTTATGCATGACATCTTCCGAGAGTACCTGGATAAATTCCTGATTGTGTACTTGGATGACATTTTGATCTTCTCGGATGATTGGGAGTCTCATGTGAAGCAGGTCAGAACGGTGTTTCAGGTCCTGCGTGCTAATTCTTTGTTTGTGAAGGGATCAAAGTGTCTCTTTGGTGTTCAGAAGGTTTTATTTTTGGGGTTCATCTTTTCCCTTTCTACTATCGAGATGGACCCTGTTAAGGTCCAAGCCATCCATGATTGGACTCAGCCGACATCTCTGAAAAGTCTGCAAAAGTTCCTGGGCTTTGCTAATTTTTATCGTCGCTTCATCTGCAATTTTTCTAGTATTGCTAAACCATTGACCGATTTGACCAAGAAGGGTGCTGATGTGGTCAATTGGTCTTCTGCTGCTGTGGAAGCTTTTCAAGAGTTGAAGCGTCGTTTTTCTTCTGCCCCTGTGTTGTGTCAACCAGATGTTTCGCTTCCATTCCAGGTCGAGGTTGATGCTTCTGAGATTGGAGCAAGGGCTGTTTTGTCACAGAGAAGTTCTGATTGTTCGGTGATGAAACCATGCGCCTTCTTTTCCAGGAAGTTTTCGCCTGCTGAGTGAAATTATGATGTTGGTAATCGAGAGTTGCTGGCCATGAAGTGGGCATTTGAGGAGTGGCGTCATTGGCTTGAAGGAGCTAAGCATCGCGTGGTGGTCTTGACTGATCATAAGAACTTGACTTATCTCGAGTCTGCCAAGCGGTTGAATCCTAGACAGGCTCGTTGGTCGCTGTTTTTTGCCCATTTTGACTTTGTGATTTCGTACCTTCCGGGCTCTAAAAATGTGAAGGCGGATGCTCTGTTTAGGAGTTTTGTGCCCGACTCTCCGGGTTTATCTGAGCCGGCGGGTATTCTCAAAGAGGGAGTAATTGTGTCTGCCATCTCCCCTGATTTGCGGCGGGTGCTGCAAAAATTTCAGGCTAATAAACCTGATCGTTGCCCAGCGGAGAAACTGTTTGTCCCTGATAGGTGGACGAATAAAGTTATCTCTGAGGTTCATTGTTCGGTGTTGGCTGGTCATCCTGGAATCTTTGGTACCAGAGAGTTAGTGGCTAGATCCTTTTGGTGGCCATCTCTGTCGCGGGATGTGCATACTTTTGTGCAGTCCTGTGGGATTTGTGCTCGGGCTAAGCCCTGCAGTTCTCGTGCCAGTGGGTTGCTTTTGCCCTTGCCGGTCCCGAAGAGGCCTTGGACACATATCTCTATGGATTTTATTTCAGATCTTCCCGTCTCTCAAAAAATGTCAGTCATTTGGGTGGTTTGTGATCGCTTCTCTAAGATGGTCCACTTGGTACCCTTGTCTAAATTACCTTCCTCCTCTGATTTGGTGCCATTGTTCTTCCAGCATGTGGTTCGTTTACATGGCATTCCAGAGAATATAGTTTCTGACAGAGGTTCCCAGTTTGTTTCGAGGTTTTGGCGAGCCTTTTGTGCTAGGATGGGCACTGACTTGTCTTTTTCCTCGGCTTTCCATCCTCAGACTAATGGCCAGACCGAACGAACCAATCAGACCTTGGAAACATATCTGAGATGCTTTGTTTCTGCTGATCAGGATGACTGGGTGTCCTTTTTGCCTTTGGCTGAGTTCGCCCTTAATAATCAGGCCAGCTCGGCTACCTTGGTTTCGCCGTTTTTCTGCAACTCTGGTTTCCATCCTCGTTTCTCTTCAGGGCAGGTTGAGTCTTCGGACTGTCCTGGTGTGGATACTGTGGTGGACAGGTTGCAGCAGATTTGGACTCATGTAGTGGACAATTTGACCTTGTCCCAGGAGAAGGCTCAACGTTTCGCTAATCGCAGACGCTGTGTGGGTGCCCGACTTCGTGTTGGGGATTTGGTTTGGTTATCTTCTCATCATATTCCTATGAAGGTTTCCTCTCCTAAGTTTAAACCTCGTTTCATTGGTTCATATAAGATTTCTGAGGTTCTTAATCCTGTGTCTTTTGGTCTGACCCTTCCAGATTCTTTTTCCATTCATAACGTATTCCATAGGTCATTGTTGCGGAGATACGTGGCACCTATGGTTCCATCTGTTGATCCTCCTGCCCCCGTTTTGGTGGAGGGGGAGTTGGAGTATATTGTGGAGAAGATTTTGGATTCTCGTGTTTCAAGACGGAAACTCCAGTATCTGGTTAAGTGGAAGGGTTATGCTCAGGAAGATAATTCCTGGGTCTTTGCCTCTGATGTCCATGCTCCCAATCTTGTTCGTGCCTTTCATATGGCTCATCCTGGTCGTCCTGGGGGCTCTGGTGAGGGTTCGGTGACCCCTCCTCAAGGGGAAGGTACTGTTGTGAATTCTGTGGTAGAGCTCCCTCCTGTGGTCACAAGTGGTACTTCGGCTGATTCTCTCTGTGAGCTTCCGTTGGTGGAGGAGAGTGGTACTGCGGCTTCTGAGTTTCCTTCCTCAGGTGATGTGGTGAAGTCGTTAGGTGCTCCTCTATTTAACTCCACCTAGTGCTTTGATCCTGGCCTCCAGTCAATGTTCTAGTATTGGACCTGTTTCCTCCTGGATCGTTCCTGTGGCCTGCTGCTCTGCATAGCTAAGTTCCGCTTTTGATATTTGTTTGCTGTTTTTTTCTGTCCAGCTTGCTTATTTGTTTTTTTCTTGCTTGCTGGAAGCTCTGGGACGCAGAGGGTGTACCTCCGTGCCGTTAGTTCGGTACGGAGGGTCTTTTTGCCCCCTTTGCGTGGTTGTTTGTAGGGTTTTGTGTTGACCGCAAAGTTACCTTTCCTATCCTCGCTCTGTTCAGAAAGTCGGGCCTCACTTTGCTAAATCTATTTCATCTCTACGTTTGTCTTTTCATCTTAACTCACAGTCATTATATGTGGGGGCTGCCTTTTCCTTTGGGGTATTTCTCTGAGGCAAGGTAGGCTTATTTTCTATCTTCAGGCTAGCTAGTTTCTCAGGCTGTGCCGAGTTGCATAGGGAGCATTAGGCGCAATCCACGGCTGCCTCTAGTGTGGTTGGAGAGGATTAGGGATTGCGGTCAGCAGAGTTCCCACGTCTCAGAGCTCGTTCTATGTTTTTGGGTTATTGTCAGGTCATTGTATGTGCTCTGACTTCTATGTCCATTGTGGTACTGAATTACCAGTTCATAACAGCATCCGCCCCTAGAGTACTTCACAGAAATATGCTGCGGCCTTGCCGGTCTGAGGTCTGTTCTATGCCATTGTCGCCTGGAGGCGCCACTCCACTTCCTGAATCTGTCATGCCTGATGACTAAATCGATGATGAGTGGTGGACTGTCCCTGTCACAGTAGGGGGTCCTCAGCCGCCCAGAGACGGTAATCTCATGGATGTACCAGTACCGCCATGTGAGGATGAGACCAGACAAGAGTGCACAATGTCCCCTGCAACAAGTATTCCTCTGGAAGATAGTCAAGCCTTGCCTGACAGCCAAGAGCTTCGGAGATCCCAGAGGTCTAATGCAGGGGTTCCACCAATCCGATATGTAGAACAATGTGCTCTGTCTGTTTTTACACCTTTGTTGCCTCCTCCATTACACTTTTACCCTGATGCTGTGATGGCCAAGGACGACCATCATTAAGAAGGGAGGCATGTAAGAGGGTGGTGCTGTTATGGACAATAAGAAACACGCTGTCACGCTAAGAGGCTGCATCCCCTTGTCTGGTGTGATGGTATGTTCTGCTGTTCTCCCCTGCTCTTATGTTTGCTATGAACTGGTCGGGGCTGTGTGCAGGGGTGGAGCTGAAGCAGCGTGTGGAGGGAAAGTTTCAGAGTGAACTGAGAGAACTTTGTGCTGTTCTGTCTGCAAGGAAGAGTCGTTGGCTGCAAGAAAGATTACACAGCTGAGACGAACTGCGTTGGTTAACCCCTTCCCGACCCATGACGCCACGTAGGCGTCATGAAAGTCGGTGCCAATCCGACCCATGACGCCTATGTGGCGTCATGGAAAGATCGTGTCCCTGCAGATCGGGTGAAAGGGTTAACTCCCATTTCACCCGATCTGCAGGGACAGGGGAGTGGTAGTACAGCCCAGGGGGGGGGTGGCTTCACCCCCCCCGTGGCTACGATCGCTCAGATTGGCTGTTGAAAGTGAAACTGCCAATCAGAGCGATTTGTAATATTTCACCTATTATAACTGGTGAAATATTACAATCCAGCCATGGCCGATGCTGCAGTATCATCGGCCATGGCTGGAAACACTAATGTGCCCCCACCCCACCCCACCGATCGCCCCCCCAGCCCTCCGATCTGTCCGGTACACTGCTCCGGCTCCCCTCAGTATTGTGCTCCGCTCCCCCCCGTGCTCTTGTCCGCTCCCCCCGTGCTCCAATCACCCTCCCCATGCTCCAATCACCCCCCCTGCACTCCGATCCACCCCCCCGTACTCAGTTCCACCCCCCCGTGCTCCGTTCCACCCCTCCCACGCTCCGATCCACCCCCCCATGCTCTGATCCCCCCCCCCGTGCTGCCCCCCCCCACCCCATCATACTTACCGATCCTGCCGGGGTCCGTCCGTCTTCTCCCTGGGCGCCGCCATCTTCCAAAATGGCGGGCGCATGCGCAGTGTGCCCGCCGAATCAGCCGGCAGGCAGATTCGTTCCAAAGTGCATTTTGATCACTGAGATAGATTATATCTCAGTGATCAAAATAAAAAAAATAATAAATGACCCCCCCCCCCTTTGTCACCCCCATAGGTAGGGACAATAAAAAAATAAAGAATTTTTTTTTCCCACTAATGTTAGAATAGGGTTAGGGTTAGGGGTAGGGTTAGGGGTAGGGCTAGGGTTAGGGCTAGGGTTAGGGTTAGGGCTAGGGTTAGGGTTAGGGTTAGGGGTAGGGTTAGGGCTAGGGTTAGGGCTAGGGTTAGGGCTAGGGTTAGGGGTAGGGTTAGGGTTAGGGCTAGGGGTAGGGTTAGGGCTAGGGTTAGGTTTTCGGTATGTGCACACGTATTCTGTTCCTCTGCGGATTTTTCCGCTGCGGATTTGATAAATCCGCAGTGCTAAACCGCTGCGGATTTATGGCGGATTTACCGCGTTTTTTCTGCGCATTTCACTGCGGTTTTACAACTGCGATTTTCTATTGGAGCAGTTGTAAAACCGCTGCGGAATCCGCACAAAGAAGTGACATGCTGCGGAATGTAAACCGCTGCGTTTCCGTGCAGTTTTTCCGCAGCATGTGTACAGCGATTTTTGTTTCCCATAGGTTTACATTGAACTGTAAACTCATGGGAAACTGCTGCGGATCCGCAGCGTTTTCTGCAGCGTGTGCACAAACCTTTAGAATTAGGCTATGTGCACACGGTGCGGATTTGGCTGCGGATTCGCTGCAGTGTTCCACCAGGTTCACAGTACCATGTAAACCTATGGAAAACCAAATCCGCTGTGCCCATGGTGCGGAAAATACCGCGCAGAAACGCTGCGTTGTATTTTCCGCAGCATGTCAATTCTTTGTGCGGATTCCGCAGCGTTTTACACCTGTTCCTCAATAGGAATCCGCAGGTGAAATCCACACAAAAAACACTGGAAATCCGCGGAAAATCCGCAGGTAAAACGCAGTGCCTTTTACCTGCGGATTTTTCAACAATGGTGCTGAAAAATCTCACACGAATCCGCAACGTGGGCACATAGCCTTAGGGTTAGGGTTGGAATTAGGGTTGTGGGTAGGGGTGTGATTAGGGTTATGGCTACAGTTGGGATTAGAGTTAGGGGTGTGTTGGGGTTAGTGTTGGAGGTAGAATTGAGGGGTTACCACTGTTTAGGCACATCAGAGGTCTCCAAACGCAACATGGCGCCACCATTGATTCCAGCCAATCTCGTATTCAAAAAGTCAAATGGTGCTCCCTCAATTCCGAGCCCCGACGTGTGCCCAAACAGTGGTTTACCCCCACATATGGGGTACCAGCATACTCAGGACAAACTGCGCAACAATTACTGGGGTCCAATTTCTCCTGTTACCCTTGTGAAAATAAAAAAATGCTTGCTAAAACATCATTTTTGAGGAAAGAAAAATGATTTTTTTATTTTCACGGCTCTGCATTATAAACTTCTATGAAGCACTTGGGGGATCAAAGTGCTTACCACACATCTAGATAAGTTCCTTTCGGGGTCTAGTTTCCAAAATGGGGTCACTTGTGGGGGGTTTCTACTGTTTAGGCACACCAGGGGCTCTGCAAACTCAACGTGACGCCCGCAGACCATTCCATCAAAGTCTGCATTTCAAAAGTCACTACTTCCCTTCTGAGCCCCGACGTGTGCCCAAACAGTGGTTTACCTCCACACATGGGGTATCAGCGTACTCAGGAGAAACTGGACAACAACTTTTGGGGTCCAATTTCTCCTGTAACCCTTGGGAAAATAAAAAATTCTGGGCTAAATTATTATTTTTGAGGAAAGAAAACGTATTTATTATTTTCACGGCTCTGTATTATAAACTTCTGTGAAGCACTTGGGGGTTCAAAGTGCTCACCACACATCTAGATAAGTTCCTTTCGGGGTCTAGTTTCCAAAATGGGGTCACTTGTGGGGGGTTTCTACTGTTAAGCCACATCAGGGGCTCTGCAAACGCAACGTGACGCCCACAGAGCATTCCATCAAAGTCTGCATTTCAAAACGTCACTACTTCACTTCCGAGCCCCGGCATGTGCCCAAACAGTGGTTTACCCCCACATATGGGGTATCAGCGTACTCAGGAGAAACTGGAGAACAACTGTTGGGGTCAAATTTCTCCTGTTACCCTTGGGAAAATAAAAAATTGCAGGCTAAAAGATCATTTTTGAGAAAATAATTTTTATTTTTTATTTTCATGGCTCTGCGTTATAAACTTCTGTGAAGCACTTGGGGGTTCAAAGTCCTCACCACACATCTAGATTAGTTCCTTTGGGGGTATAGTTTCCAAAATGGGGTCATTTCTGGGGGATCTCCAATGTTTAGGCACACAGGGGCTCTCCAAACGTGACATGGTGTCCGCTAATGATTGGAGCTAATTTTCCATTTAAAAAGCCAAATGGCGTGCCTTCCCTTCCGAGCCCTGCCGTGCGCCCAAACAGTGGTTTACCCCCACATATGGGGTATCAGCGTACTCAGGACAAACTGGACAACAACATTTGTGGTCCAATTTCTCCTACTACCCTTGGCAAAATAGGAAATTCCAGGCTAAAAATCATTTTTGAGGAAAGAAAAATTATTTTTTATTTTCATGGCTCTGCGTTATAAACTTCTGTGAAGCACCTGGGGGTTTAAAGTGCTCAATATGCATCTAGATAAGTTCCTTGTGGGTTCTAGTTTCCAAAATGGGGTCACTTGTGGGGGAGCTCCAATGTTTAGGCACACAGGGGCTCTCCAAACGCGACATGGTGTCCGCTAACAATTGGAGCTAATTTTCCATTCAAAAAGTCAAATGGCACGCCTTCCCTTCCGAGCCCTGCCGAGTGCCCAAACAGTGGTCTACCCCCACATATGAGGTATCGGCGTACTCGGGAGAAATTGCCCAACAAATTTTATGATCCATTTTATCCTATTGCCCATGCGAAAATTAAAAAATTGAGGCGAAAATAATTTTTTTGTGAAAAAAAAGTACTTTTTCATTTTTACAGATCAATTTGTGAAGCACCTGAGGGTTTAAAGTGCTCACTAGGCATCTAGATAAGTTCCTTGGGGGGTCTAGTTTCCAAAATGGGGTCACTTGTGGGGGAGCGCCAATGTTTAGGCACACAGGGGCTCTCCAAACGCGACATGGTGTCCGCTAACGATGGAGATAATTTTTCATTCAAAAAGTCAAATGGCGCTCCTTCCCTTCCGAGCCTTACCATGTGCCCAAACAGTGGTCTACCCCCACATGTGAGGTATCGGCGTACTCAGGAGAAATTGCCCAACAAATTTTAGGATCCATTTTATCCTGTTGCCCATGTGAAAATGAAAAAATTGAGGTGAAAAGAATTTTTTTGTGAAAAAAAAAGTACTTTTTCATTTTTACGGATCAATTTGTGAAGCACCTGGGGGTTCAAAGTGCTCACTATGCATCTAGATAAGTTCCTTGGGGCGTCTAGTTTCCAAAATGGGGTCACTTGTGGGGGAGCTCCAATTTTTAGGCACAAGGGGGCTCTCCAAACGTGACATGGTGTCCGCTAAAGAGTGGAGCCAATTTTTCATTCAAAAAGTAAAATGGCGCTCCTTCCCTTCCAAGCCCTGCCGTGCGCCCAAACAGTGGTTTACCCCCACATATGAGGTATCAGCGTACTCAGGACAAATTGGACAACAACTTTCGTGGTTCAGTTTCTCCTTTTACCATTGGGAAAATTAAAAAATTGTTGCTAAAAGATAATTTTTGTGACTAAAAAGTTAAATGTTCATTTTTTCCTTCCATGTTGCTTCTGCTGCTGTGAAGCACCTGAAGGGTTAATAAACTTCTTGAATGTGGTTTTGAGTACCTTGAGGGGTGCAGTTTTTAGAATGGTGTCACTTTTGGGTATTTTCAGCCATATAGACCCCTCAAACTGACTTCAAATGTGAGGTGGTCCCTAAAAAAATGGTTTTGTAAATTTCGTTGTAAAAATGAGAAATCGCTGGTCAAATTTTAACCCTTATAACTTCCTAGCAAAAAATAATTTTGTTTCCAAAATTGTGCTGATGTAAAGTATACATGTGGGAAATGTTATTTATTAACTATTTTGTGTCACATAACTCTCTGGTTTAACAGAATAAAAATTTAAAATGTGAAAATTGCGAAATTTTCAAAATTTTCGCCAAATTTCCATTTTTATCATAAATAAACGCAGAATTTATTGACCTAAATTTACCACTAACATGAAGCCCAATATGTCACGAAAAAACAATCTCAGAACCGCTAGGATCCGTTGAAGCGTTCCTGAGTTATTACCTCATAAAGGGACACTGGTCAGAATTGCAAAAAATGGCAAGGTCTTTAAGGTCAAAATAGGCTGGGTCATGAAGGGGTTAAATAGACTTTCCCGGTTACAGCAAAGGATGGCTGTTCTGTGCTGGTTTGTGAAGCCACGAAGATACTGAGAAGGGGACTTACGGTTTCCAGGAGCAAGGAGAAGACCACGCTTTGCAGAGCTGACAGGAATCCGTGCGCACCACAGTTTTGGACTTCGGGGGCCCCCTGGGACTGTACCTCTGTCCCCAACATCACCGTGAGTTTGTTCCTGTTTGGTGCACCTGTGAGGGCCTAGTGCAGGCTTCAGTAGTTAGAGCACGGTAGCCGTGTGGCCTGCGTAGTAAAGGCCAGGGAGGTTATATGCTGAGTAGCATCTATATATGTTTTATTGTGTAAAGTTGCTTGTGAGACAGATTCTGAGTTTGTAATTGTTGAAGCACTGTGCTATTTTACAGACAAGATAACTCATGTGCATTATCTTTTGCTATTGTAAACCCCTGTTTGCACCTTCCTTGTCCCTTCCATTCCCTGTCTCCCAATAAATCTATCCTTTGTTGTTTGCACCTCATCTTGGTGGTGGTCCCCCGGCCATCGCTTCAGGGTCTCCGATCCAAGGTCCCAGCTTTTAGGGGATTCATGTGTCGGGAGCGGTCTGGTACTTAATGCCGGGTGTCAGTTGTCAGAATCAGCTGACACCGGGCGGCGATCACACACGCGCAGCCTGTGTGCACCCACTATCGCATAGACGTAATAATCGGTCCCTGGTCAATAAGGCCCAGGTGTCATGTTGGGTAAAGGATAACTGCACAACAATGGGGAAAGGGACGGGAGAGCCCCAGCACTAGGGATGGGGGAATGGAGACCCCTAGACAGATCTAAAATCAGCCTGTCTGCCTTAATGTCCCTATCCCTGCCTTACCCTAGCGATAGGCCCTTGTTAGGGCGAGGACAGGGTAGCACTAATTAGTCACCACTACAACTAGAGGCAACAAGGGTAGATGAACGAAGGAACACTTAACTTGAGGAGACCACAGCTATATCACGCCAGCAATCCTCTGAGGGTACTCAGGGAAGCCAATAACCGACTATTAGAGCTAACAACAAGGCTGAGGTAAGTAGAGCTAACACCAGCAGCACACTGCAGATGCTGAATGAATTTAAACCCTCACCAGACTGTCTAATCAGCAGCAATTGCTGGGTCCTAAAGAGAGAGAGATATCGTTCCACATCACAGATACAAAATTTAAGAAGGTGCTTGAGCTTATCAAAATGACCTTCTGCAGCCAGATCCAGGATGACTGTCAGTCACCCCTCACACCCATGAAACCAGGGTGCAGGGCTGTATTACTACGTGCTAAGTCAGAAAGTGGTTAATATATATTAAATTAGTTGTCCCGGTTTGATAAAAAAGTCTGCAAGCACTGCTGACTGCAGTGCTGACTGCTGAGCAGACTGCTGAAATGTGACAGTGTGTGGTAATGAAGCAAAGACAGAAGAAGATGAAATGCAAACTGAATTGCTTATGATCATGTTTACAGATGATTAAAGTCTACAAAGATTGTGCTGTATTTTTCTGAGACATTTGGAGTAGTCCTTATGTAATCAACATTGCCTATGTTGGTTGCATTGGACCATTAAACACAATTACACATGCTAAAAGCTAAATAAGTGCAAATTTCAAAAAGTAGGTAAAGAGAAGAGCAGTAGAGTGCAATGCAATTTTTCCTAGAGTAAGTGTAGCATAGTTAGAGATTCCTTCCCTTGAGCTACAGAGCCAACATTAAGTTAATAAATAAATAAATAAATAAATAAATAAATAAATAAAACCAATGTTCTTAAAATAAGTAAAAATAAGGTTGTGCTCAAAATCAGTGGTAGACATTACTGCAAAGAAAAACTGTATCTTGTAATAAATAAATTTGTAGTAATAACTGGAGCTTGATTTGTTTAGAATAAGGGTAATATGGACGGTTATAGGATCTATAGAGGGGTTGGAGCCATTTACCCAAGTACGTACATGTTTTTTTAACAAGCATGGTTTACACACTTTGTTTTGCTAAAATGGACAAGATATTTTTATGCATTTATACTCTAGACACACTCTGGATAGTTGAACTCCACATGGCATATACAGTACATTGCAGCCTTCATTCTGAATTGGTTTCAGTGGCACCCTGATTTAAAAAAGGGATCCTAGTACTTCATGCCTCAATGCAGTAAAATCTCAAAATCACAAGAAAACATGTTAAGCATTCATTTGTTCCTGTGGCTCTCCGGACATGACTACTCCCGGTATGACTTCAGCTAAACAGAAGAATTGCACTTGATTTCTTGATTTCCCCTTTCAAATCGTACTATAGTGAGTATGAATGAAGGATCTGACCTCTAGACATCTGTAATGCATAGCAGATGTGAATAATTGCTTAATTAAAAGGCTCCGACTTAAATGTAGACATGTGGATTACAAGTCTGTCTACTGGAACAAAAGATAGGAAAATGAAAAACAGGAACTAGGCTGTATTCATAATTCAACATCAATGTGCTCTCACTTTACAAGTGGAAGCAATTCCTATAAAAAGAAAAACAGGAGTGGGAAAATGAAATACCAATGAAGGACTGTCTCTTATAGTAGCATGCACAGAATTCTGCCACTGAGGCAAACTAAGGGGGTTTTGATATTCATCTACATGCAAATACAGCTCTGGCAAAAATTAAGAGACCACTGCACAGTTTTATAAAAAAAATCAGCTTCTCTACATGTCTGACAGCCATTCCATTCCAGTGTCAGTTGACTTCCAACAAGAGCACACCTCATTCTACTTAACCCCTTCATAACTCTGGAATGCTTCAACGGATCTGGTTGATTCTGAGAAAGTTTTCTCATGACATATTGTACTTTATGATACTGGTAAAATTTCTTCAATATGACTTACATTTATTTGTGAAAAAAAAATGGAAATTTGGCGAAAATTTTGAAAATTTAGTAATTTTTTAACTTTGAATTTTTATGCCCTTACATCAGAGAGATATGTCTCAAAAATTAGTTCATAAATAACATTTCCCACATGTGTACTATACATCAGCACAATTTTGGAACCAAAATATTTTTTGTCAGGAAGTCATAAGTGTTAGGACAGGCGGAACGCACCAAGTACAAGATGAAATGGAACTAGGTGCGTTCGCAGTCCGAGGTCCACCGTGCAGGTAAAAACCCTGCTGCTAGTAAGACGGACTATATGGCGGTACTACAAGTATACACGCACGGGTTAACTGCACCCTGCGTGAAGGAAGCGATCCTGTTGCGTCACAGGACCGCGGTACCGCACATAGAGCGCGAGCAATAAGTCAGCGAACTCAACCCCAACTAGGATTGAAGTCCGATTAGACACTTGCTGGCACAACACCGCAACTGGGTGTGTAAGGAAACTAAATAATAATATAAAGGCACAAGAGTGCGTGCGGTGCCGCACAGACGGACGCCACTAACCACCCAGGCTTGGGTCAGGAAAGCGTAGAGCAAGCGCACGGCGCCGTACAGGCGGACACAGCAACTGGTAGCTGTAATGTGTGTTACGTGCTGTTGGATAAGTCGGGCGCTAGATAGCAAACATACACCTTCCGCGAACAGACATTCAATAGGGAGGGTATTTAAAGAGCGACTTTCACTCACAACACACACACATATTTACAAGACAATACTAGCGCATGGCCGTGCGGTCATGCGCAGTTTATATAGCTGCAGCACAGGAAACAGCTACAGAAGTTTTGCCCTTTCAGGACCTGCCAAAAGGACCAATGGGATGTGCTGCAGTACCTGAGCATGTGACCCTCGATCTCCAACAGGAGATCTTGCCCTGGGCATGCTCAGTGTGTGCAAATAAGGACTTAGATCCAGAAACGTCCACTCGCCGCTGCCCAGCACTGGCTTCAATGGCAGAAGCAGGAAAAGCAGCAGTAACTCTTCGCAGAGAGTCAGACTGAGCGAGACGCTGGGATCGACGTCCCTGCTGAGCAGACTCCACTGCAGCTGGAGGAGAATGGGAGACCGCAGCGGAGACGGATCGAGATTCCCCCTGTGCAGCAGAGGAAACTCAACTCCTAACAATAAGGGTTAAAAGTTGACCAGCGATTTCTCATTTTTTCAATAAAATTTCCAAAACCATTTTTTTAGGGACAACCTCACACTTGAAGTCACTTTGAAGGGTCTATTTGACAGAAAATACCCAAAAGTGATACCATTCCAAAAACTGCACCCCTAAAGGTATTCAAAACCCCACTCAAGAAGCTTATTAACCCTTCAGGTGCTTCACAGGAGCTGAAGCAATGTGGAAGGAAAAAATTAACATTTAACTTTTTAGTCAGAAAAATGATCTTTCAGCAACAATTTGTTTATTTTTGCAAGGGTAAAAGGAGAAATCAATCCACTAAAGTTGTTGAGCAATTTCTCCTGAGTACGCAGATACCCCATATGTGAGCGAAAACCACTGTTTGGGTGCACGGCAGGGCTCGGAAGGGTAGGAGCACCTTTTAACTTTTTGAAAGCAAAATTGACTGGAATTGAGATCGGACGCCATGTCGCGTTTGGAGACCCCCTGATGTGCCTATACATTGGAAAATGCCCACAAGTGACCCATTTTGGAAACTAGACCCTTTAAAAAACGTATTTAGCTGTGTGGTGAGTACTTTAAACCTCCAGGAGCTTCACAGAAGTTCATAACGTAGAGCCATGAAAATAAAAAATCAAATTTTTTCCACAAAAATGATATTTAGCAAAAAAAAGAAGGAGAAAACGTTCCACAAAACTGTTGAGCAATTTCTCCTGAGTACGCAGATACCCCATTTGTGGGGAAAAACCATTGTTTGGGCACACGGCAGGGCTTGGAAGGGAAGGAGTGCTGTCATGATCCCAATGGCAGGGGATCACAAAAATGACAAGCACAGATACAAACAAGCTCTAGGGCGATGGAACCTGAGCTGACCGCGACCCTAAACCTAACACACAAATAAAAGTAGCCGGGGAACGTGCCTACGATGATCCTAGACGTCTCGCTCCAGCCGAAGATCTAACTTCCCCTATCAGAAGAAACACAGACCTCTCTTGCCTCCAGAGAAATACCCCACAGCAAATAGCAGCCCCCCACATATAATGACGGTGAAATGAGAGGAAAGCACATACGTAGTATGAAAACAGTTTCAGCAAAATGAGGCCCGCTAAAGCTAGATAGCAGAGGATACAAAAGTGAACTGCGCGGTCAGCGAAAAACCCTTCAAAAAACCATCCTGAAATTACTTGAACTCATGTGCCAACTCATGGTACATGAAAAGCAATTTCAGCCCACTAGAGCAACCAGCAGCAGAGAATCACATATCTGCAGGCTGGACTAAAAACCAAATTAAGCAAAACACAAAACAGGAAAATCCAAACTTAGCTTGTCCAGAAGGTTCTAGGAGCAGGGAGCAGAGGTAACAAGACACACTGGATACATTGATAACCGGCGAAGAAATGCCAGCAAAGCCAGGTTAAATAGGAAACTCCCATATGCTGATGGAACAGGTGGAACCCAGAAACCCAGGAAAGACAAGTCACCCAGTACCATCAGTAACCACCAGAGGGAGCCCAAAAACAGAACTCACAACAGTACCCCCCCCTTGAGGAGGGGTCACCGAACCCTCACGAGAACCACCAGGGCGACCAGGATGAGCCCTATGAAAAGCGCGAACCAAATCATCAGCATGAACATCCGAGGCAACCACCCAAGAATTATCCTCCTGACCATAACCCTTCCACTTGACCAAATACTGGAGTTTCCGTCTGGAAACACGAGAATCCAAGATCTTCTCCACAACATACTCCAATTCTCCCTCCACCAGCACTGGAGCAGGAGGCTCAAGCGAAGGAACAACAGGTACCTCATACTTCCGCAACAACGACCGATGGAACACATTATGAATAGCAAACGATGCCGGGAGATCCAAACGAAACGACACAGGGTTAAGAATTTCCAAGATCCTATAGGGACCGATGAACCGAGGCTTGAACTTAGGAGAAGAGACTTTCATAGGAACAAAACGAGAAGACAACCACACCAAGTCACCAACAAGAAGTCGAGGACCCACGCGGCGACGGCGATTAGCAAACTGCTGAGCCTTCTCCTGGGACAACTTCAAATTGTCCACCACATGACTCCAAATCCGATGCAACCTATCCACCACCATGTCCACTCCAGGACAATCAGAAGGTTCCACCTGACCAGAGGAAAAACGAGGATGAAACCCCGAATTACAAAAGAAAGGAGAAACCAAGGTAACATAGTAACATAGTAACATAGTTAGTAAGGCCGAAAAAAGACATTTGTCCATCCAGTTCAGCCTATATTCCATCATAATAAATACCCAGATCTACGTCCTTCTACAGAACCTAATAATTGTATGATACAATATTGTTCTGCTCCAGGAAGACAGGAAGGTAGCAGAACTAGCCCGATTATTAAGGGCAAACTCGGCCAGCGGCAAAAAGGTAACCCAGTCATCCTGATCAGCAGAAACAAAACACCTTAAATAAGTTTCCAAGGTCTGATTAGTTCGTTCAGTCTGGCCATTCGTCTGAGGATGGAATGCAGACGAAAAGGACAAATCAATGCCCATCTTAGCACAGAACGTCCGCCAAAATCTAGACACAAACTGGGATCCCCTGTCAGAAACGATGTTCTCAGGAATCCCATGCAAACGAACCACATTCTGAAAAAACAGAGGGACCAACTCAGAGGAGGAAGGCAACTTAGGCAAGGGTACCAGATGAACCATTTTAGAAAAGCGATCACACACAACCCAGATGACGGACATTTTTTGAGAGACAGGGAGATCCGCAATAAAGTCCATGGAAATGTGCGTCCAAGGCCTCTTCGGGATAGGCAAAGGTGACAACAATCCACTGGCCCGAGAACAGCAAGGCTTAGCCCGAGCGCAAACCTCACAAGACTGCACAAAAGAACGCACATCCCTCGACAAGGAAGGCCACCAAAAAGACCTGGCCACCAAGTCTCTAGTACCAAATATTCCAGGATGACCTGCCAACGCAGAAGAATGGACCTCGGAGATGACTCTACTGGTCCAATTATCCGGAACAAACAGTCTCTCAGGCGGACAACGATCAGGTTTACCCGCCTGAAACTCCTGCAAAGCACGTCGCAAGTCTGGGGAGACAGCAGACAAAATCACCCCATCCCTAAGGATACCAGAGGGCTCAGAATTTCCAAGGGAGTCAGGCACAAAACTCCTAGAAAGAGCATCCGCCTTCACATTCTTTGAACCTGGCAGGTATGAAACCACAAAATTGAAACGAGAGAAAAACAGTGACCAACGAGCCTGTCTAGGATTCAGACGCCTGGCAGACTCAAGGTAAATCAAATTTTTGTGATCAGTCAAGACCACCACACGATGTCTAGCACCCTCTAGCCAATGACGCCACTCCTCAAATGCCCACTTCATGGCCAAAAGTTCCCGATTACCAACATCATAATTCCGCTCAGCCGGCGAAAACTTTCTAGAAAAAAACGCGCATGGCTTCATCACTGAGCCATCGGAGCTTCTCTGTGACAAAACCGCCCCCGCTCCAATCTCGGAAGCATCAACCTCAACCTGAAAAGGGAGCGAAACATCTGGCTGACGCAACACAGGAGCAGAAGAAAACCGGCGCTTAAGTTCCTGAAAGGCCTCCACAGCCGCAGGAGACCAATTAGCAACATCAGCACCCTTCTTAGTCAAATCCGTCAAAGGCTTAACAACACTAGAAAAATTAGTTATAAAACGACGATAGAAATTAGCAAAACCCAAGAACTTCTGTAGACTCTTAAGAGATGTAGGCTGCGTCCAGTCACAAATAGCCTGAACCTTGACGGGATCCATCTCAATAGTAGAAGGGGAAAAAATATACCCCAAGAAAGAAATCTTCTGGACTCCAAAGAGACACTTTGAGCCTTTTACAAACAAGGAATTGGCCCGCAGGACCTGAAACACCTTCCTGACCTGCTGAACATGAGACTCCCAGTCATCAGAAAAAAACAAAATATCATCCAAATACACAATCATAAATTTATCCAGATATTCACGGAAAATATCGTGCATAAAGGACTGGAAGACTGAAGGAGCATTAGAAAGTCCAAAAGGCATTACCAAATACTCAAAATGGCCCTCAGGCGTATTAAATGCGGTTTTCCACTCATCACCTTGCTTTATTCGTATAAGATTATACGCACCTCGAAGATCAATCTTAGTGAACCATTTAGCCCCCTTAATGCGAGCAAACAAATCAGTCAACAATGGCAAAGGATACTGATATTTTACGGTAATCTTATTCAAAAGACGATAATCTATACAAGGCCTCAAGGAACCATCTTTTTTGGCCACGAAAAAAAAACCTGCTCCCAAAGGGGACAAAGATGGACGGATATGTCCCTTTTCCAAGGACTCCTTAACATAATCCCGCATAGCAGTATGCTCTGGCACTGACAGATTGAACAAACGACCTTTAGGAAATTTACTGCCTGGAATTAAATTTATAGCACAATCGCAATCCCTGTGAGGAGGAAGCGAACTGAGCTTAGGCTCCTCAAAAACATCCCGATAGTCAGACAAAAACACAGGAATCTCAGAAGGAGTAGATGAAGCGATAGAAATCGGAGGTGCATCATCATGAACCCCCTGACAACCCCAGCTTAACACAGACATTGATTTCCAGTCAAGGACTGGATTATGAGTTTGTAACCATGGCAGACCAAGTACTAGAACATCATGCAAATTATACAGTACCAGGAAGCGAATCACCTCCTGATGAACGGGAGTCATACGCATGGTCACTTGTGTCCAGTACTGAGGTTTATTCATAGCCAAAGGTGTAGAGTCAATTCCCTTCAAAGGAATAGGGACTTCCAGAGGCTCCAGACTAAACCCACAGCGATTAGCAAATGACCAATACATAAGACTCAGGGCAGCGCCTGAATCCACATAGGCATCGACGGAAATGGATGATAATGAACAAATCAGAGTCACAGACAGAATGAACTTAGACTGTAAAGTACTAATGGCAACAGACTTATCAACCTTTTTTGTGCGTTTAGAGCATGCTGATATAACATGAGCTGAATCACCACAATAAAAGCACAACCCTTTTTTCCGCCTATACTTTTGCCGTTCACTTCTGGACTGAATTCTATCACATAGCATTATCTCAGGTGACGGTTCAGACGACACCGCCAAATGATGCACAGGTTTGCGCTCCCGTAAACGCCGATCAATCTGAACAGCCATAGTCATAGACTCATTCAGACCCGCAGGCGCAGGGAACCCCACCATAACATCTTTAATGGCCTCAGAAAGGCCATCTCTAAACTTTGCAGCCAGATCGCACTCATTCCACTGAGTAAGTACCGACCACTTCCGAAATTTTTGACAATAAATTTCTGCTTCATCTTGCCCCTGAGAGAGGGCCAACAAAGCTTTTTCAGCCTGAATCTCTTGGTTAGGTTCCTCATAGAGCAAACCCAATGCCAGAAAAAACGCATCCGCATTAAGCAACGCAGGGTCCCCTGGTGCCAATGCAAATGCCCAATCCTGAGGGTCACCCCGCAGGAAAGATATAATTATCTTGACTTGCTGAGCAGGGTCTCCAGAGGAGCGAGATTTCAAAGAAAGAAACAACTTGCAATTGTTCCTAAAATTCAGAAAACGAGATCTATCTCCAGAAAAAAACTCTGGGACAGGAATTCTAGGTTCAGACATAGGAGCATGTACAACAAAATCCTGTATATCTTGAACCTTAGCGGCAAGATTATTCAGGCTGGAAGCCAAACTCTGGACGTCCATGATAAACAGCTGAGATCAGAGCCATTCAAAGATTAAGAGGAGGAGGAAGTAGCCAGGCTGCAATAAGGCTAGGCAGCAAACTCTGAGGGAAAGGGGAAAAAAAAAAAAAAAAAAAAAAACTTCCTCAGACTACTTATCCTCCTACTTCAGCCAATACAATTAACACTTTGTGGGCCGGTTATACTGTCATGATCCCAATGGCAGGGGATCACAAAAATGACAAGCACAGATACAAACAAGCTCTAGGGCGATGGAACCTGAGCTGACCGCGACCCTAAACCTAACACACAAATAAAAGTAGCCGGGGAACGTGCCTACGATGATCCTAGACGTCTCGCTCCAGCCGAAGATCTAACTTCCCCTATCAGAAGAAACACAGACCTCTCTTGCCTCCAGAGAAATACCCCACAGCAAATAGCAGCCCACCACATATAATGACGGTGAAATGAGAGGAAAGCACATACGTAGTATGAAAACAGTTTCAGCAAAATGAGGCCCGCTAAAGCTAGATAGCAGAGGATACAAAAGTGAACTGCGCGGTCAGCGAAAAACCCTTCAAAAAACCATCCTGAAATTACTTGAACTCATGTGCCAACTCATGGTACATGAAAAGCAATTTCAGCCCACTAGAGCAACCAGCAGCAGAGAATCACATATCTGCAGGCTGGACTAAAAACCAAATTAAGCAAAACACAAAACAGGAAAATCCAAACTTAGCTTGTCCAGAAGGTTCTAGGAGCAGGGAGCAGAGGTAACAAGACACACTGGATACATTGATAACCGGCGAGGAAATGCCAGCAAAGCCAGGTTAAATAGGAAACTCCCATATGCTGATGGAACAGGTGGAACCCAGAAACCCAGGAAAGACAAGTCACCCAGTACCATCAGTAACCACCAGAGGGAGCCCAAAAACAGAACTCACAACAGAGTGCCTTTTGACTTTTTAAATGCAAAATTGGCTGGAATTGAGAGCGGACGCCATGTCACGTTTGAAGAGCCCCTGATGTGCCTAAACATTGGAAAACCACCACAAGTGACCCCATTTTGGAAACAAAACCCTTTAGCGAACTTATTTAGCTGTGTGGTGAGCAGTTTAAACCCCAAGGCTCTTCACAGAAGTTTATAGCGTAGAGCCTTGAAAAAAAACACACTTTTTTTCCACAGAAATGATCTTTTGGCAATGATTTTTTTTATTTTCACAAGTGTAAAAGGAAAAAACGGTTCACTAAAATTGTTGAGCAATTTCTCCTGAGTACTCCGATACCCCACATGTGGGGGAAAACCACTGTTTGGGTGCACGGCAGGGCTCAGAATGGAAGGAGTGACGTTTTGGATTGCAGACTTTGATGGAATGGTCTGCGGGCATCATGTTGCATTTGCAGAGCCCCTGATGTGCCTTAACAGTGGAAATCCTCCACAACTGACACCATTTCAGCATGGGTTTATGAGAAATCACTCCTGTCAAACCAATCTAATCAGTTTTTATGAAGAGGTAAGCTATAGGCTGGACCACGGTGAGTCAGTGGACGTGGTATAGCTCGATTTTTCCAAAGCGTTTGATACCGTGCCGCACAAGAGGTTGGTACATAAAATGAGAATGCTTGGTCTGGGGGAAAATGTGTGTAAATGGGTTAGTAACTGGCTTAGTGATAAAAAACAGAGGGTGGTTATAAATGGTATAGTTTCTAACTGGGTCGCTGTGACCAGTGGGGTACCGCAGGGGTCGGTATTGTGACCTGTTCTCTTCAACATTTTCATTAATGATCTGGTAGAAGGTTTACACAGTAAAATATCGATATTTGCAGATGATACAAAACTATGTAAAGCAGTTAATACAAGAGAAGATAGTAGTCTGCTACAGATGGATCTGGATAAGTTGGAAACTTGGGCTGAATGGTGGCAGATGAGGTTTAACAATGATAAATGTAAGGTTATACACATGGGAAGAAGGAATCAATATCACCATTACACACTGAACGGGAAACCACTGGGTAAATCTGACAGGGAGAAGGACTTGGGGATCCTAGTTAATGATAAACTTACCTGGAGCAGCCAGTGCCAGGCAGCAGCTGCCAAGGCAAACAGGATCATGGGGTGCATTAAAAGAGGTCTGGATACACATGATGAGAGCATTATACTGCCTCTGTACAAATCCCTAGTTAGACCGCACATGGAGTACTGTGTCCAGTTTTGGGCACCAGTGCTCAGGAAGGATATAATGGAACTAGAGAGAGTACAAAGGAGGGCAACAAAATTAATAAAAGGGATGGGAGAACTACAATACCCAGATAGATTAGCGAAATTAGGATTATTTAGTCTAGAAAAAAGACGACTGAGGGGCGATCTAATAACCATGTATAAGTATATAAGGGGACAATTCAAATATCTCGCTGAGGATCTGTTTATACCAAGGAAGGTGACGGGCACAAGGGGGCATTCTTTGCATCTGGAGGAGAGAAGGTTTTTCCACCAACATAGAAGAGGATTCTTTACTGTTAGGGCAGTGAAAATCTGGAATTGTTTGCCTGAGGAGGTGGTGATGGCGAACTCAGTCGAGGGGTTCAAGAGAGGCCTGGATGTCTTCCTGGAGCAGAACAATATTGTATCATACAATTATTAGGTTCTGTAGAAGGATGTAGATCTGGGGATTTATTATGATGGAATATAGGCAGAACTGGATGGACAAATGTCTTTTTTCGGCCTTACTAACTATGTTACTATGTTATTTTGGAAACTATACCTCTGAAGCAATTTATCTAGAGGCATAGTTTTAAAGTAATAATTATAATGCTTTTGGTTTTAATGGTGTATGAATTTATAATGTGGTGTTATGTGTAAGATGTGCGGGGTACATCAGATTATAAAAGTGTGTTGTGTCGACAGGGTATAAACTAATTTTAGTAATTTGGGACGTGTGGTATGCTTTGAAACAATCCTTAATGCAAAGGCCAGGTTTCTCAGGGCAGGTTTCACAATGGTAAGTTGTGTCCTATCGGATTCCCCTCTTGGAGCATACTCAGCATCGTTTTTGGGATCGGCCTGTGCTCGCTGTTTGGGGAACCTGTCCTGGGAAATGTTGACCTGGGACAATACGGGCACTATCAGATTCATAAGTACTGGGGCCCTTACCTCCCCGAGTGCCAAACATTAGGGCCTTGATGACTTCATCCTGAAACTGAAGGAAGGTCCCTGTAGATCGGAACAGATCAGATGTGCCTGCAGATCGGAACAGCACAAAAGCATTATACAGTGCCATCTGTACAATGTGCATGGCCAATTTTTTGTACCATGCTTTGGCATTTCACATGGCACTATTTGGTTGGAGGACCTGATCTGAAAGATCCACACCTCCCATGTACTGATTGTAATCCAAGATACAATCTGGCTTTCGGACTTGTGCTGTGGTCCCACTAACAGTGACAAGGGTGCTATTGTCACGGTGTATGGTGGTGAAGACAAGAAAATCCCTTTTGTCCTTATACTTGACCACCAGCATATTGTCATTGCATTGGGCTCTGCCATCCCCTTTTCTCAGCGTTTGCCCAATTAGCGGCTTAGGGAGGCCTTGCTGATTTTTTCGCACGGTGCCACATGCAGCTGTACCTCTGGCACAGTGGGCCTTGAAGAGTGGGACGCTGGTGTAAAAGTTATCAATGTAGAGGTGATAACTCTTATCCAGCAGTGGGTGCAGCAATTCCCACACAATTTTCCCACTCACTCCCAGGACGGGGGGGCATTCAGGGGGGTTAATTTGGGTGTCCTTCCCCTCGTAGACCCTAAATCTGTGGGTGTACCCTGAGATACTCTTGCACAGTTTGTACAGTTTTATTCCATACCTGGACCTCTTACTGGGCAGGTATTGTCAGAATTTTAGCCTCCCTTTGAAGTGAACGAGAGATTCATCAATAGCGATGTCCCTCTGGGGTATGTACACTTCAGCAAATTTTCTGCTGAAGTGGTCAACCACTGGCCAAATTTTATATAGATGATCAAAGTTTGGATCATCTCGGGAAGGACACTGTGCATTATAAATATAATGCAAAAATCTTTGGATCCCTTCAAATCGTGTCCTTGTCATGGCCATGTGGAATTCCGGTGTACTGTACAGAATATCAGTGCTCCAATATTGCCAATGCTCTGGTTTTTTTTATTATGCCCACATGCAGCACAATTCCCCAAAATGTCATCATCTCTGCTGCATTTAAGGGGGTCCATCTGGAGTAAGATGACATGGGATTTTGGGTGAAAAATTGTTGGGCACACAGGTTTGTCTGGGCCACCATACGATTTATTATTTCATCACTGAAAAAGAATTTGAAGAAGTCAATTTCAGTGAGGTCAGTGGTGTCAAACTGGATTCCTGAGCTGCTGCTGAATTCCGGAATGACGAGCTGATAATTTTTTTCTTTTTTTTTCGGGGGGGGGGGGGGGGGAGGGGGAATAACAGTGATTTTGATATAGTTTTTTCGTGACACATTATACTTTATGATAATGGTAAATTTAGGTCGATAGGTTTTGTGTTTATTTATAAAAAATATCAGAAATTTGAGAAAAATGTTAAAAAATTAGCAATTTTCAAACTTTGAATGATTATCCCTTTAGTCCAGATGGTCATACCACAGCAAAACATTAATAAATAACATTTCCCACATGTTGGCTTTACATCAGAATAATGTGTAAAATGTTCTTTTATTTTGTTAGCATTTTAGAAGGTTTAAAAATGTAGCAGTAATTTTTCATTTTTTCAAGGAAATTTACAAAATTTATTTTTTTAGGGACTTAGCCATGTTTGAAGTGACTTTAGGGGTCCCATATATTTGGAAACCCCCAAAAGTGATACCATTTTAAAAACGGCACCCCCTGACATATTGAAAACTGCTGTCAGGTAGTTTATTAACCCTTCAGTTGCTTTTCAGAAATTAATGCAAAGTGACATGACAGAAATGAAAATGTGCATTTTTACCACCTAAATGCCTCCAACTTCTGAACAGGTTACAACAGACGGCAGACTCTTAGGCTAGAATTTGGTCATGAATTTCCAATCACAAACATCAGGACCACACAATCGTGATCTGAGGGCACCAATTGGGATTAGGAGGAAGCTCCCACAGTCTGTTAACCATTTATAATGATGTAGTCACTATTGAAAGCAGCATCTAAGGGGTTAAACAGATTTGGAAGGTGCAAACACTGATCGTGGCTGACGCAGCAAATTGTCAGCTATAGTGTACAGCCGACAGCTGCTGAATTGTCACCTGTATAGGGATGCTATTCTCTTAAATCTCAGGTCAGTTAAAAGACATATTGGCTGTCTGTATACGTGAATAAAGAAACAAGAACTTTTGCATAAACTTCAAATATTTGAGTGCGGCTGTTTTCTTGTTGACATTTAGCAACCACAGGATGACATCAAGTGACCTTTAAAAGGAATGGAAAATGGCAGCTTGGGTGAAATGCACGGCAAGAACAGTTCGTAACAGGCTCCTAGAGGCAAGACACAAGTCATGTAAAGCTAGAAAAAAGCCTTTCATCAATGAGAAGCAAAGGAGAGCCAGGCTGAAGTTTGCCAAAGACCATAAGGACTGAACCAAAAAGGACTGGAGTAAGGTAATCATCTCTGATGAGTCTAATTTTCAGCTTTGCCGAACACCTTGTTGTCTAATGGTTAGACGGAGACCTAGAGAGACATATAAGCCACAGTGTCTTGCACCCACTGTGAAATTTGACGGAGGATTGGTGATTATCTGGGGAGCTTCAGCAAGGCTAGAATAGGGCAGATTGTTCTTTGTGAATGATGTATGTATCAAGCCACATACAAGGTTTTCATGGAAAAACAGTTGATTCCTTTTGCTCAGGCAATGTTCCCCTACTCTGATTGTTTTTTCCAGCAGGACAATGAGCCATGCAACACAGCTAGGTATTGATCAAGGTGTGGATAAAGGACTGCCACATCAAATCCTTGTCATGGCCAGCCCAATCTCCAGACCTGAACCCCATTGAAAACCTCGGGAATGTAATCACGAGCCATCAAAAAAGAACTGCTTAAATTTTTGTACCAGTGGCATAAGGTCACCCAAAAGCAGTGTGAAAGACTGGTGGAATGCATGCCAAGATGCATAAGAGCTGTGATTAAAAATCATGGTTATTCCACAAAATATTGATTTCTGAACTCTTCTTGAGTTTAAACATTAGTATTGTTTCTAAATGATTATGAACTTGTTTTTTTTTTTTTTTGCATTATTTGAGATCTCCAAGCAATGCATTTTTTGGAATTTTGACCATTTTTCATTTTCAGAAAATAAATACAAAATATATAGCTTGGAACTTCAGAGACATGTTGTCGAAAGTTTATAGAAAAAAAAGTACAATTTACATTTTACTCAAAAATATACCTGTAAAGAGAAAAGTCAGACAAACTGAAAATTTTGCAGTGGTCTCTTAATTTTTGCCAGAGCTGTATATAAGCACACAAATAAACATTAACCCACAGTTACTTTCTGAACACAGGCAAAGTCACTGTAAAAAAAAAATCAAACACCAAAACTTTATTGTACCCCAAAATAATTCTGCCATACTAATAACTACTAATAATAACACACCTGTAATAAACATGACAAATTTCAATATGGCCATACAGAAGCTAAATAATACACAGGCATACACACACATTGAAGATCACAGCTTACTTTATATACATTTACACCCATGATTTACATACACAGATTTACATTCTGTAGATACACAAATTCATACACTGATTGTTACACCCGGTCTGGTCTCTGTACCTTTGTGGGGTCCCTGTCGGGACTCCCGCTCTGTGCTGGCTCCATGCTGTCAGGATGCAGCTTCCCCTCCTCCTTCCTCTCCTGCTTTCTGGCGTGCTGCCAGCAGGTTCTCAGGCAGAGTGCTTAGGGAAAAAGCGAGCCACAAACTGTGGTCCCCTATCGGAGACAATGTCAGTTGGAACTCCATGGAATCGCACGCTCGGTGCCTCGGGGTGATCCTTGACTCTACCCTCTCTTTCAAGCCACATATCCAAGCCCTTGCCTCCTCTTGCCGATTCCAACTCAAAAAACATTTCCCAGATCCGTACATTCTTTGACCATGAAACCACAAAAACACTAGTACATGCCCTTATCATCTCCTGCCTTGACTACTGCAACCTCCTACTCTCTGGCCTCCCCTCTAGCACTCTGGCACCACTCCAATCCATCCTAAACTCTGCTGCCCAACTAATCCACCTGTCTCCCCGTTACTCCCAAGCCTTTCCTCTTTGCCAGGCCCTTTACTGGCTTCCTATTGCCCAGAGGCTCCAGTTCAAAACACTAACAATGACATACAAAGCCATTCACAATCTGACTCCTCCATACATCTGTGTCATGGTCTCCCGTTACCTACCTACACGCAACCTTCGATTATCTCATGATCTCCTACTCTACTCTTCTCTCATCTCTTCCTCCCACAACCGCATCCAAGACTTCTCCCGTGCTTCCCCTATACCCTGGAACTCTCTACCCCAACACATCAGGCTCTCACCTACCATGGAAACCTTCAAAAGGAACCTGACCACCCACCTCTTCCGACAAGCCTACAACCTGCAGTGATCACCAGTCTACTGAACCGCCACATGATCAGCTCTACCCTCACCTAGTGTATCCTCACACATCCCCTGTAGACTGTGAGCCCTCACGGGCAGGGTCCTCTCTCCTCCTGTACTTGTGTGTGCCTTGTTTTACTCATGTTTATTGTACTTGTCTCTATTTGCCCCGTTCACATGTAAAGCGCCATGGAATAAATGGTGCTATAAAAATGAATAATAATAATAATAATAAGAAGAAGAATCTGACAATCTCTTTCACAAATGCCCTGGCAAGTGTCTTATCGCTGGGTTATTTTTTTGAACGGGACCAGATGACACTTCTTACTAAACTGGTCCACAACGACCCAGATAACAGAAAAACCCTCAGAGACCAGCAGGTCGGTGATAAAAATCCATTGCAAGATGCGTCCATGGAGAACTAGGAACCTCTAATAAGCAAAGCAACCCGACCGCTGGAGCATGAGAAGCCTTAAACCTAGCACACACGGTACACTGGCGCACCCACTTGACAATTTAAGCCACCCCGGCCACCAGAAACTCCAACTTTCTTGTTTCGACAATCCCTAGATGACCCGCCAAACAAGACTCATGACATTCCGTTAAACAAAACTCTCCTCAGGGCTTTAGGCACAAATAATTTCCCATACGGAGTGTTAGTTGGTGCTTCATCCTGGGCTTTAACCCCTTAATGACAGCCAATACGTCTTTTAACTGACCTGAGATATAAGAGAATAGCCTCCCCATACAGGTGACAATCCAGCAGCTGTCAGCTGTACACTATAGTTTACAACTTGCTGCATCAGCCACGATCAGTGTTTGCACCGTCCAAATCTGTTTAACCCCTTTGATGCTGCTGTAAATAGTGACTACATCACTATAAATGGTTAACAGAGTGTGGGGGCTTCCTATTTAACCAAATTGGTGCCCTCAGATCTTGATTTTGTGGTCCTGATGTTTGCCATGGCAATTCATGACCAAATAGTGGCCTTAGAGTCTGCCGGCTGTAGTAATCTGTTCAGAAGTTAGAGGCATTTAGGTGGTAAAAATACATATTTTCACTTCTGTCATACCACTTTGCATTAATTCCTGTAAAGCACCTGAAGGGTTAATAAACTACCTGACTGCAGTTTTCGATATGTCAGAGGGTGCTGTTTTTAAAATGGTATCACGTTTGGGGGTTTCCCAATATATGAGACCCCTAAAGTCACTTCAAACATGGATAAGCCCCTAAAAAAATAAATTTAGGGAATTTCCTTGAAAAAAATGAAAAATTGCTGCTACATTTTTAAACCTCCTAAAATGCTAACAAAATAAAATAACATTTTACAAATGGTGCTGATGTAAAGCCGACATGAGGGAAATGTTATTTATTAATGGTTTGCTTTGGTATGACTATCTGGATTAAAGGGATAATCATTCAATGTTTTAAAATTGCTAATTTTATAACATTTTTCTCAAATTTTTGATATTTTTTATAAATAAACACAAAACATATTGACCTAAATTTACCATTCTCATAAACTATAATGTGTCACGAAAAAACAGTCTCAAAATCACTGGGATTTGTTGAAGCGTTGCAGTTATTACCACATAAAGTGACACTGGTCAGATTTCAAAAATTTGGCTCCGTCACTAAGAGGTTAAGATTGCTATTATCCAACTCAGAACCTAATGCTGCCACGACCACCCCTCTCTGCAGAATAGATTCTTCCTTTTCAGTATTAACCACTGGGGAGAAACTTTGAGACAAAGCATCAGCTTTAATATTTTTTGTCCCATGGATTTATGTAACAGAGAAATGGAACCGGGCAAAAAACAATGCCCACCTAGTTTGATGGGCATTCAAACGTTTAGCAGCATCCAGGTAGATCAGGTTCTTATGATCAGTAAAGACTTGAATAGGATGTCTAGTGCCCTCCAAAAAATGTTGCCAATGTTCAAACGCAAGCTTAATAGCCAGCAATTCTCGGTTCCCAACAAAGAAGAAAAGCACAGGGATGCACCCCATCCTCCCCCTCCTGGGACAGAACAGCCCCCACTCCTGCTGATGAGGCATCCACCTCTACCAGAAAGGGCTTAGTCTCATCTGTCTGGATCAAAACAGGAGCAGAGCTAAACCTCTCCTCGAGATGCTCAAAAGCCTTAACAGCCTCTGGGGACCATTGGACAGTATTGGAACCCTTCTTAGTAAGATCTGTAAGGGGTTTTGCGATAACAGAAACATTATTTATGAATTTTCTATAATAATTAGCAAATCTCAAAAATCTCGGAATCAACTTCAAGCATTCAGGTCTAGGCCACTCCAATACCGCCTGAACCTTCACCGGGTCCATCTCAAAACCATCACTGGAAACAAAGTACCCCAAAAAAACTAATTTTCTGTACTGCAAACTCGCATTTCTCCAGTTTAGCAAAGAGTGTGTTTTCTCTCAGAATCTACAGAAACTCACGGACACTCTGCCAATGCGACTCCAGATCGGACGAATAGATAAAAATATCATCCAAATAAACAATCACACTCCTACCGATCAACGGCCTCAGGATGTCACTAATGATATTTTGAAAGAACGCCGGAGCATTTGTAAGGCCGAAAGGCATAACTAGACACATAACTAGACGCTCAAAATGACATTCCGGGGTATTAAAGGCTATCTTCCATTTATCGTCTTCTTTAACCTGCAGCAAATTATATGCCCCACGGAGATCGATCTTAGAGAACCACTTGGCTCCAACTAATTGGTTAAACAAATCCTGAATTAGCGGCAAGGGGTAAGGATTGCGCACAGTGATCTTATTAATCTCCCTGAAATCCAGACATGGCCTAAGACCCCCCATCTTTTTTTTGACAAAAAAGAACCCCACTGCCACAGGGGACTTAGAGGGTCTTATGTAACCTGCAGCAAGACTAGTCTGCAGGTATTCCTTTAAGGCCTCCCTCTCGGGAATCGTCAGATTAAATAAACGACTCTTAGGGAGAGTAGCACCTGGGACAAAATCAATAGCACAATCGTAATCTCTATGAGGTGGTAGAGCTTGTAACTCCACTTCTGAAAAGACTTTCCAGAATTTCTGAATAGCTTCAGGTAGCTCTTTTTTTCACAACAGCAGCAATGTGTACATCACAACATTTCCCATAACACTCCTGACCCCAGGATCTTATCGTACTTGATGACCAGTCCAGTACAGGATTGTGCATTTTTAACCAGGGTAACCCCAGGACAACTAGGACAACTGGAAAAGGCAATTTATCAAGTAAAAACAAATGTAAAGATTCCTGGTGTTCCATATTCACAGTGAGTGGAAACCCGGTGACCTTTCGAGAAAAGCACCCATGCTCTAGAGGAGTGTTATCTATCGCCACTACAGAAAAAGGGCATGATAAAGGTACAGAATCAAAGGGCATGATAAAGGTACAGAATCAATACTTGTCTAGAAATTTTTGATCAATCAAATTAAGTGCAGAACCAGAGTCCACAAAAAAACAAAGGAGCCAGTTCACCGATTAGTAGGAGAAGCCCGGAACTCCGTCCTGATGAGATGTAGTGAAGACTGTTGTGAATTCTGTTACCGAACTCCCTCCTGTGGTCATGAATGGTACTTCGGGAGTTCTGTCCATGGACTCCCTCTGGTGGCTGTGAGTGGAGCTGCTGCTTCTGAGGTTCCTTCCACAGGTGACGTAGTTTATTCTTTGGCTGGCTGTTCTATTTAACTCCACTCAGATCTTTACTCCATGCCAGCTGTCAATGTTCTTGTACTGGTTCAGTTCGCTCTTTGATCTTTCTGGTGACCTGTCTACTCCAGCAGAAGCTAAGTCCCTGCTAGTTTATTATTTGTTCATTGTTTCCTTGTCCAGCTGGCTATCATGACCTTGCTTTGCTAGCTGGAAGCTCTGGGATGCAGAGTGGCACCTCCGCACCGTGAGTCGGTGCGGAGGTCTTTTTGCACACTCTGCGTGGTCTTTTTGTAGGGTTTTGTCCTGACCGCAAAGATACCTTTCCTATCCTCATTCTGTTTAGTAAGTCGGGCCTCCCTTTGCTGAAACCTGTTTCATTTCTGTGTTTGTGACTTTCATCTTAACTCACAGTCAATATATGTGGGGGGCTTCCTTTTCCTTTGGGGAATTTCTCTGAGGCAAGGTAGGCTTTATTTTCTATCTTTAGGGCTAGTTAGCTCTTAGGCTGTGAAGAGGCGTCTAGGTCGTGTTAGGTACGCTCCACAGCTATTTCTAGTTGTGTGATAGGATTAGGGGTTGCGGTCAGCGGAGCTCCCACTTCCCAGAGCTTGTCCTGTGTGAGTTTAACCATCTGGTCGTTCCGGGTGCTCCTAACCACCAGGTCCATAACAGTACAGCTGGCCCAAAGTATTAATGTATCTCAATAGAGGGATAAGAGAAGTTCTGAGACCATTTTTTTTTCTCTGCAGTGTTTTTTGTCTTTCTTTTCCCCTAAACCTCTGGGTGGTTCAGGACACAGGTGTAGATATGGACATTCAAGGTCTGTCCTCTTGTGTGGATCATCTCACTGCAAGGGTACAAAACATTCAAGATTTTGTGGTTCAGAATCCGATGTTAGAGCCTAGAATTCCAATTCCTGATTTGTTTTCTGGGGATAGATCTAAGTTCCTGAATTTCAAAAATAATTGTAAACTGGTTCTAGCTTTGAAACCCCGCTCCTCTGGTGACCCCGTTCAACAAGTAAAAATCATTATTTCTTTGTTGCGTGGTGACCCTCAAGACTGGGCATTTTCCCTTGCGCCAGGAGATCCTGCATTGCGTGATGTAGATGCGTTTTTTCTGGCGCTTGGATTGCTTTATGATGAACCAAATTCAGTGGATCAGGCAGAGAAAATCTTGCTGGCTTTGTGTCAGGGTCAGGATGAAGCGGAGGTGTACTGTCAGAAGTTTAGAAAGTGGTCTGTGCTTACTCAGTGGAATGAGTGTGCCCTGGCGGCAATTTTCAGAAAGGGTCTTTCTGAAGCCCTTAAGGATGTCATGGTGGGATTTCCCATGCCTGCTGGTCTGAATGAGTCTATGTCCTTGGCCATTCAGATCGATCGGCGCTTGCGTGAGCACAAAGCTGTGCACCATTTGGCGGTATTCTCTGAGCATAGGCCTGAGCCTATGCAGTGTGATAGGACTTTGACCAGAGCTGAATGGCAAGAACACAGACGTCAGAATGGGCTGTGTTTTTACTGTGGTGATTCCACTCATGCTATCTCCGATTGTCCTAAGCGCACTAAGCGGTTCGCTAGGTCTGCCACCATTGGTACGGTACAGTCTAAATTTCTTTTGTCCGTTACTCTGATTTGCTCTCTGTCGTCCTATTCTGTTATGGCATTTGTGGATTCAGGCGCTGCCCTGAATTTGATGGACTTGGAGTTTGCCAGGCGCAGTGGTTTTTTCTTGGAGCCCTTGCAATATCCTATTCCATTGAGAGGAATGAATGCTACGCCTTTGGCCAAGAATAAGCCTCAGTACTGGACTCAATTGACCATGTGCATGGCTCCTGCACATCAGGAGGATATTCGCTTTTTGGTGTTGCATAATCTGCATGATGTGGTCGTTTTGGGGTTGCCATGGCTACAGGTCCATAATCCAGTATTGGATTGGAAATCTATGTCTGTGTCCGGCTGGGGTTGTCAGGGGGTACATGGTGATGTTCCATTGCTCTCGATTTCGCCTTCCATTCCTTCTGAAGTCCCTGAGTTTTTGTCAGATTACCGGGATGTATTTGAAGAGCCCAAATCCGGTGCCTTACCTCCTCATAGGGATTGCGATTGTGCTATTAATTTTATTCCTGGTAGTAAGTTTCCTAAGGGCCGACTGTTTAATTTATCTGTGCCAGAGCATGCCGCTATGCGGAGTTATATAAAGGAATCCTTGGAGAAAGGTCATATTCGCCCGTCGTCATCACCGTTGGGAGCAGGGTTCTTTTTTGTGGCCAAGAAGGATGGCTCTTTGAGACCTTGTATTGATTACCGCCTTCTTAATAAGATCACAGTCAAATTTCAGTACCCTTTGCCGCTGCTGTCTGATTTGTTTGCTCGGATTAAGGGGGCTAGTTGGTTCACCAAGATAGATCTTCGAGGGGCGTATAACCTTGTGCGAATTAAACAGGGCGATGAATGGAAAACAGCATTTAATATGCCCGAGGGCCATTTTGAGTACCTGGTTATGCCATTCGGGCTTTCTAATGCTCCGTGTTTCAGTCCTTTATGCATGACATCTTCCGAAATTACCTGGATAGATTCATGATTGTATATTTGGATGATATTTTGGTCTTTTCGGATGATTGGGAGTCTCATGTGAAGCAGGTCAGAATGGTGTTCCAGGTCCTTCATGCGAATTCCTTGTTTGTGAAGGGGTCGAAATGTCTCTTTGGGGTTCAGAAGGTTTCATTTTTGGGTTTCATTTTTTCCCCTTCTACTATCGAGATGGACCCTGTTAAAGTTCAGGCCATTTATGATAGGACTCAGCCGACATCTGTGAAGAGCCTGCAGAAGTTCCTGGGCTTTGCTAATTTTTACCGTCGCTTCATCGCTAATTTTTCTAGTGTTGTTAAACCGTTGACTGATTTGACCAAGAAAGGTGCTGATGTGGTCAATTGGTCCTCTGCGGCTGTAGAGGCTTTTCAGGAGTTGAAGCGTCATTTTTCTTCTGCCCCTGTGTTGTGCCAGCCAGATGTTTCGCTCCCGTTTCAGGTCGAGGTTGATGCTTCTGAGATTGGAGCAGGGGCTGTTTTGTCGCAAAGAAGTTCTGATGGCTCGGTGATGAAACCATGTGCCTTCTTTTCTAGAAAATTCTTGCCTGCTGAGCGCAATTATGATGTTGGCAATCGAGAGTTGTTGGCCATGAAGTGGGCATTCGAGGAGTGGCGACATTGGCTTGAAGGAGCCAAGCATCGCGTGGTGGTCTTGACGGATCACAAGAATTTGACTTATCTCGAGTCTGCCAAACGGTTGAATCCTAGACAGGCTCGATGGTCGCTGTTTTTCTCCCATTTTGATTTTGTGGTTTCGTACCTTCCGGGCTCTAAGAATGTGAAGTCTGATGCCCTGTCAAGGAGTTTTGTGCCTGACTCTCCGGGTGTTCCTGAGCCGGCGAGTATGCTCAAAGAGGGGGTAATTTTGTCTGCCATCTCCCCTGATTTACGGCGCGTGCTGCAGAAGTTTCAGGCTGATAGACCTGACCGTTGTCCAGCGGAGAAACTGTTTGTCCCTGATAGATGGACTAGTAGAGTTATCTCTGAGGTTCATTGTTCGGTGTTGGCGGGTCATCCTGGAATCTTTGGTACCAGAGATTTGGTGGCTAGATCCTTTTGGTGGCCTTCTTTGTCACGGGATGTGCGTTCTTTTGTGCAGTCCTGTGGGACTTGTGCTCGGGCTAAGCCCTGCTGTTCTCGTGCCAGTGGGTTGCTTTTGCCCTTGCCGGTCCCGAAGAGGCCCTGGACGCATATTTCCATGGATTTTATTTCAGATCTCCCTGTCTCTCAAAGGATGTCGGTCATTTGGGTGGTTTGTGATCGCTTCTCTAAGATGGTCCATTTGGTACCCTTGTCTAAATTGCTTCCTCCTCTGATTTGGTGCCATTGTTTTTCCAGCATGTGGTTCGTTTGCATGGCATTCCGGAGAACATCGTCTCGGACAGAGGTTCCCAGTTTGTTTCGAGGTTTTGGCGGTCCTTTTGTGCTAAGATGGGCATTGATTTGTCTTTTCCTTCGGCTTTCCATCCTCAGACAAATGGCCAAACCGAACGAACTAATCAGACTTTGGAAACATATCTGAGATGCTTTGTTTCTGCTGATCAGGATGATTGGGTGTCCTTCTTGCCTTTGGCTGAGTTCGCCCTTAATAATCGGGCCAGCTCGGCTACTTTGGTTTCGCCTTTTTTCTGTAATTATGGTTTCCATCCTCGTTTCTCTTCAGGGCAGGTTGAGCCTTCGGACTGTCCTGGTGTGGATACGGTGGTGGACAGGTTGCAGCAGATTTAGACTCATGTGGTGGACAATTTGACATTGTCCCAGGAGAAGGCTCAACGTTTCGCTAACCGCCGGCGCTGTGTTGGTCCCCGACTTCGTGTTGGGGATTTGGTTTGGTTGTCATCTCGTCATGTTCCTATGAAGGTTTCCTCTCCTAAGTTTAAGCCTTGTTTCATTGGTCCGTATAAGATTTCTGAAATTCTCAATCCTGTGTTATTTCGTTTGGCCCTCCCAGCTTCTTTTGCCATCCATAATGTGTTCCATAGGTCGTTATTGCGGAGATACGTGGCGCCTATGGTTCCCTCCGTTGATCCTCCTGCCCCGGTGTTGGTCGAGGGGGAGTTGGAGTATATGGTGGACAAGATTTTGGATTCTCGTATTTCGAGACGGAAACTCCAGTACCTGGTCAAGTGGAAGGGTTATGGTCAGGAAGATAATTCCTGGGTTTTTGCCTCTGATGTTCATGCTGCCGATCTAGTTCGTGCCTTTCATTTGGCTCGTCCTGATCAACCTGGGGGGCTCTGGTGAGGGTTCGGTGACCCCTCCTCAAGGGGGGGTACTGTTGTGAATTCTGTTATCGAACTCCCTCCTGTGGTCATGAATGGTACTTCGGCGAGTTCTGTCCATGGACTCCCTCTGGTGGCTGTGAGTGGAGCTGCTGCTTCTGAGGTTCCTTCCACAGGTGACGTAGTTTATTCTTTCTTATAAAAAATGTAACGGCACTCAACATGTATATGCTTGAAAAAGAACTCTTTTATTGAGTATGCAAAATCTAGAATATCACTGTAACGTTACAGTGATATTCTGGATTTTGCATACTCGATAAGAGTTCTTTTTCAAGCATATACATGTTGAGTGCCGTTACATTTTTTATAAGCATGATATGGGTGTGGTAACCCCTGTTTCGGGCACCGAAGTATAAGAGGAGTGACGTGTCAACAGTTGTAGTTTATTCTTTGGCTGGCTGTTCTATTTAACTCCACTCAGATCGTTACTCCATGCCAGCTGTCAATGTTCTTGTACTGGTTCAGTTCGCTCTTGGATCTTTCTGGTGACCTGTCTACTCCAGCAGAAGCTAAGTCCCTGCTAGTTTATTATTTGTTCATTGTTTCCTTGTCCAGCTGGCTATCATGACCTTGCTTTGCTAGCTGGAAGCTCTGCGGAGGTCTTTTTGCACACTCTGCGTGGTCTTTTTGTAGGGTTTTGTGCTGACCGCAAAGATACCTTTCCTATCCTCAGTCTGTTTAGTAAGTCGGGCCTCCCTTTGCTGAAACCTGTTTCATTTCTGTGTTTGTGACTTTCATCTTAACTCACAGTCAATATATGTAGGGGGCTGCCTTTTCCTTTGGGGAATTTCTCTGAGGCAAGGTAGGCTTTATTTTCTATCTTTAGGGCTAGTTAGCTCTTAGGCTGTGAAGAGGCGTCTAGGTCATGTTAGGTACGCTCCACGGCTATTTTTAGTTGTGTGATAGGATTAGGGGTTGCGGTCAGCGGAGCTCCCACTTCCCAGAGCTTGTCCTGTGTGAGTTTAACCATCAGGTCGTTCCGGGTGCTCCTAACCACCAGATCCATAACAGAAGACTCCGCAAAAAGGAAAAAGATTGTTCCAGCTTCTGATAAAATATAAAACTTTAATCCATCATGATTAAAATCAAAATTACTCCTGGGACATCACCATGGCACTAGTGAGGAAAGCGATGCGTTTCGACCGACACAGCGGTCTTTGTAACAGCTGATCTACTTAATAACACATCTAGTATATATAAAAAAAAAAAAAACAATACCAATGAAATGGTGGAAAATTGTCACATGACCAGAAGGTCCTGGTCAATAAAATGAACATATAAAACACACAATAGAAAATACATACTAATGCATAAATATATGGCATCGCATAATAAATAACCTAACATGTGAAGCTAATACATATATAATTATGCAAAAGAAGAATGGAACTGCATCAAAATAATCGCAATTAATAATGGAACATCAATTCGTTCCTTTTGATAAGACCATCTGGAAATCTAGTACCGAGATTGAATATCCAAAACGCCTCCTGTGTGAGCAGGACTCTGTGAGTGTCACCTCCACGTGGGGATTTTTTTATCTTTTCAATACCAGTGACTCTCAGAGAATCCGTGCTGCGGGAATGATGTTCAATAAAATGTTTGGCTGCAAAAGAAACATTACGGCTGTTATTTGTGGTGCAGGAAATATCATAAAGATGTTCCGATATGCGGTTTTTAATTTTCTGATAGTGCACCCAATGTATGCTTTATTGCATGAAATGCAATCAATGGATTCTTACATAAAAAGCACGGAACAGGCTAGACACTAGATATCATGATTAAGGGTGCTTTGCCACCTGAAACGCGTAGATAGATAGTGTTCTTATCCTTATTGTGCTGATGTTTTTATCCTCTGCTTCTACATGAAGTGAATAAAGTACCAAGTTTTTACTTTTCACTGTCTCGTTGAGCTGGATATTTTTTTTTTGCTTTTTGGATTCCCCACGCCTTGACACAGCGTTTCCGTGCTCCGAGTTGAACTGTTACTATGGTGAGCTGGATTTTCTTTTTCGTTACTAATGAATTTTGTACACCACAAAACGAGTATTGCAATTAATGAAATCCTGGATCTTGTATAAATTGCTGTTGCGATGGTCACTAAAAGACTTTGTGGTAATCAAATGCTTGCATGTAGTGCAGTTTGTAACATTACATTTATAGCTACCTGTGCACTTGAGCCAAGTGTCTCTACATTGGTGGGAAGAAAAAGTGCTGGGAGATAATATATTGCCCAATAGTGTTGAGCATTCCGATACCGCAAGTATCGGGTATCGGCCGATATTTGCGGTATCGGAATTCCGATACTGAATTCCGATACTTCCCGCGTATCGGATACCGGAATCGGAAGTTCCCAGAATTCAAATTGAACGCAGCAGCCAATGAGGAATGAATGAAAGTGTGGGCACATCCTGTTTAGCATGGTGGGCATGTAAGTACTGGCAAGGCTGGGATTGGCTGCTGAAATGATGTCACTCTGCACTATAAAAAAGCGCTGCCGCCATTTTGCGCTCACTCTGCTGTGATTTCAGTTAGGGACAGGACGCTGTGTTCTAACTGAGGGCCAGTCGAGCTAGCTAATTGCTTTATTTTCCTTTCCAAAGGCTAATTTAGCAAAACGCTGTGTGTTCTTCACTGTTCACCTTGCTCTTGCCTTGCAGCGCTGTTTTAACAGCGTTCTGCAAGGTCTCTGTGTGTGTGTGTGTGTGCAGCTCACTCTGTAGTCTGTGTGCAGCCATATACCCGGTTGTATTCAGCTCAGGGGGGGTTCACACTGCCTCACACAGTTGTTCTTTTTTGCTCTTAGTGCAGCCTGCTGCACATTTTTTCTCAAATTTCCTATTAGTGTTTTTCCACCAGTCTCCAGCTCTATTGTGGAAAAACACTACATAGGATAACCTAGAGGGGGGTTTTTGGGCCTTGCAGCGCCGTTTACGGCTGTCTGCACGGTCTCCGTGTGAGCCCAGCTCGCCCTGTAGTCTGTGTGCAGCCATAGCCGGTTGGATTCAGCTCAGGGTTCGTTACTGGCTCATACCTTGAGAAAAATTTTCCTTTTTTTCAAATAGTGCAGCCTGTTTAAAATTTGAAAAAAAAAATTCCTATTAGTGTCTTTCCACTCGTATCCAGCTAAATAGTGGAAAAACACTATATAGGATAACCTAGAGGAGGGTTTTTTGGCCTTGCAGCGCCGTTTACGGCTGTCTGCACGGTCTCCGTGTGAGCCCAGCTCGCCCTGTAGTCTGTGTGCAGCCATAGCCGGTTGGATTCAGCTCAGGGTTCGTTACTGGCTCATACCTTGAGAAAAATTTTCCTTTTTTTCAAATAGTGCAGCCTGTTTAAAATCTGAAAAAAAAAATTCCTATTAGTGTCTTTCCACTCGTATCCAGCTAAATAGTGGAAAAACACTATATAGGATAACCGAGAGGAGGGTTTTTTGGCCTTGCAGCGCCGTTTACGGCTGTCTGCACGGTCTCCGTGTGAGCCCAGCTCGCCCTGTAGTCTGTGTGCAGCCATAGCCGGTTGGATTCAGCTCAGGGTTCGTTACTGGCTCATACCTTGAGAAAAATTTTCCTTTTTTTCAAATAGTGCAGCCTGTTTAAAATTTGAAAAAAAAAATTCCTATTAGTGTCTTTCCACTCGTATCCAGCTAAATAGTGGAAAAACACTATATAGGATAACCTAGAGGAGGGTTTTTTGGCCTTGCAGCGCCGTTTACGGCTGTCTGCACGGTCTCTGTGTGAGCGCAGCTCGCCCTGTAGTCTGTGTGCAGCCATAGCCGGTTGGATTCAGCTCAGGGTGCGTTACTGCCTCATACCTTGAAAAACAATTTCCTTTTTTTCAAATAGTGCAGCCAGTTTAAAATTTGAAAAAAAAAATTCCTATTAGTGTCTTTCCACTAGTATCCAGCTAAATAGTGGAAAAACACTATATAGGATAACCGAGAGGAGGGTTTCTTGGCCTTGCAGCGCCGTTTACGGCTGTCTGCACGGTCTCCGTGTGATTTAAACTAGCTCTGTAGCCCGATCTGCACCAAAAAAAAGGTTAAGTTCACCAAACACAACTTACACTTGTGTAGGCCACATTTGCAAAATAATAAAGTTTAGTCCACAATTTACAACATTAGTGTTTCTTACACCTGTTAGGAGGAGCATTACAGGAATAAGCACACTAAGGCCTTAGTACTTTTCTGCTTATCTTTATCTGTCAACCAAGATGAAGAGGGCAGGGAGTAAGGCACGTGGGCGTGGGCGCGGAGCAGGGAGAGGAGCAGGGAGAGGACGTGGTGATTCTGTGCCTGCTGCGGGCGCCGGTGACTCGTCGTCACTCAGTTTCAGCAGGGAACAGTCCTTCATGCGCAGCTTTGTCGGAGAGCGCCGTGCACCGCTGCTGCGTGAAGACCAAATTGAAGCCGTTGTCGGGTGGATGGCAGCTAACGCCTCGGCATCGACTTCAGTTAGTGCCACATCCTCTCAGGCACAGAGCACTGGAGAGCAGCCATCTGTCTCTTCACCACCTGCCAAATTGGCCAGGCAGTCAGAGAGCCCAGGACAGGAGCCGTCTCTACTTCTGTTCTCTGAATCTCTTGGCTTGGAAACAGGGGGCCAGCCAAGCAGCATTGGAGAAATGGAAGAAGAGGCAGTGTGCAGTGATGCCCAACACCTTTTTCTCTCTGACTCTGAAGAGGCAGGTGGGCCAGTGCCTCCGGTGACCACAGCGCAGTACGCATCTGATGATGAAACTCAGGTGCCGCTTTCTCGTGCGTACTGTGCTGCTGAGACTACCCAGGAGGAGCAGTTGGTGGCAGAGGGTAGTGGAGATGATGAGGTCCTTGACCCATCGTGGCGTGAGGAACAGGAAGGTGGTGGGAGCAGCTCAGAGGAAGAGCTTCCTCTTACGGGCCAAAGAGGGAGAGGGAGGGGGAAGACTGCGGAGCCTGGAGCCTCCACTTTGGCACCCGTTAGGAGCCTGTCTCTTTCCAAAGCCAAAAAGGGCGCTCCCAAGACTTGCAGTGCCTGGTCCTTTTTTGACACAGTTGCAGATGACATTTGTTTTGTCAAATGCAAGCTGTGTCATCATAAAGTAAAAAGAGGGAAAAATGTCAGCAACCTCAATACCACAAATATGTGGAAACATGTGCGGACCAGGCACGCGGTGGAGTTACAGAAACACACTGAAGATGTAGGCCAACCAACAGCGGCAGCTACCACCTCTTCAGCTCGTGTTGCCTCTTCCTCCAGCTCACGCACAGCTGGTTTGGCTTCCTCCCAGAGACCTTGTGTAATTCCACCCACAGCACCACCTTCCCAGTCATCCTCACACTCCCAGTCTACTCTACAGCCATCGGTAGTACAGGCATGGGAGAAAAGGCGGGCATTCTCGGCCAACCACCCCCGAGCACAGGCTCTGAATGCAGGCATTGCCAAACTGTTGTCCCTGGAAATGCTCTCGTTCAGGCTGGTGGAGACTGACAGCTTCCGTGACTTGATGGCATTGGCAGTCCCACAGTACAAGGTGCCCAGCCGCTTTTACTTCAGCAGGCAGGCTGTCCCTGCCCTGCACAGGCATGTTGAGGCAAACATAAAACATGCGCTACTGAACGCCGTCAGTAGCAAGGTCCACCTCACCACCGATGCGTGGACCAGTCAGCATGGACAGGGGCGATATGTTTCCCTCACTGCCCATTGGGTTAATGTTGTTGAGCCAGGTACAGATCGTGCGAGTGGCGCAGGACGTGTCCTGCCCACTCCAAGGATTGCAGGAATCCAGTCTGTACGCATCGACTCCTCCTCTTACACCAGTTCCTCTGATTCCTCTCTGCAGGATCCGTCACAGTCCACCCCCACATGGACCCGTGAACGTTTACCTATGACCGACATGAGCACAGCCGTGGCCAAACGTCAGCAGGCCGTCTTGAAACTAGTTTCATTGGGGCATCGAAGCCACACAGCGCAGGAGCTCTGGAATGCCATAAAGCAGGAGAGCGATGTGTGGTTACTGCCAGCGAATCTCCAGCCAGGCATGGTAGTGTGTGACAATGGCCGAAATCTGGTGGCAGCTTTGGCCCTTGGCAACCTCACTCACATCCCATGTCTGGCACATGTGCTCAATTTGGTTGTGCAGAGTTTTCTGAGGGACTATCCGGATCTTGATGCCCTGCTGCACAAGGTCCGCCTAGAGTGTGCTCACTTGCGGCGTTCCAGCTTGGCCAGATCCCGCATTGCTGCTCTGCAGCGCCGATTCCGCCTTCCGGAACACCGCATCATATGTGACCTACCTACCCGGTGGAATTCCACGTTACATATGTTGGAGCGGTTGTGTGAGCAGCAGCAAGCAGTTATGGAGTACCAGCTGCATCAGGCGCAAAGAAGTCGCAGTCAGCGCCGATCAGACTTCACAACCACAGAGTGGGCCACTATGAAGGACGTCTGCCAGGTTTTGCGTCCTTTTGATTATTCCACGCGGATGGCAAGTGCAGATGATGCACTAGTCAGCATGACTGTCCCCCTTATCTGCCTGCTTCAGCAAACTTTGCAAGGGTTAAGGGATGATGTGGTGGAAGAGGTGGAGGATGAGGAGTCACCTTTTCCATCAGCTTCTGGAGAGTCAGCGCCACGTGGTTCCTCACAAAGGGGTACGCAGGGGCCAATTTGTGAGGAGGATGAGGAGGAGTCAATGGAGGAGGAAGAGCTCCGTCCAGAGGAGGGAGCGACACAATTGTCCAGTGGTCAGTGTGTACAGCGAGGGTGGGGTGATGACGAGCGGGCAGAGATCATGTCTCAAGCAGGGGACAGCGTTTCTGGGCCGGTTGGCACTCTGCAGCACATGGTGGATTTCATGCTGCAGTGCCTGAGAAACGACCGCCGCATCGACCACATTCTCAACATGCCTGATTATTGGGTGTTCACCCTCCTCGATCCTCGCTACCGGGACAACGTCCAAAACCTCATCCCTGCGTTGACCCGGGAGCGTAAATTGCGGGAGTACCACGACACACTGGTGAATTCCATCATCTTCTCCTGTCCAACTGAGAGGAGTGCTGCTAGTGCTTTACAAAGCAGCTCAGTGCGTCGAGGCAGTGGGGGAGGCTCTGCCCAAAGAGGGAGCAGAAGCAGTGCCTCTGCCCAAGGCAAGCCCAGTATGGCACAACTCTGGCACACTTTTGTGTGCCCGCCCCAAATGTCTACACCATCACCGGCGGCTCCAGTCAGCAGGAGGCAACGGTTCCGTCAGATGGTGACAGACTACATGGCTTGCCCTCTTACTGTACTCCCAGACGGCTCTTCCCCGTTCAAGTTTTGGGTCTCTAAGCTGGATACATGGCCAGAGCTAAGCCAGTATGCATTGGAGGTGCTGGCTTGCCCTGCGGCTAGTGTCTTATCGGAACGTGTCTTTAGTGCCGCAGGTGGTGTACTAACAGACCGTCGCATGCGACTATCCTCCGATAACGTTGACCGGCTTACTTTCCTGAAAATGAACCAGGCCTGGATCTCGCAGGAATTTGCCACTCCTCTGCCTGATTAAGTAATTGGGTGTCATCCAGGTCTCCTGCTGTGTTCATCTTTCTACCACCTGAACTGCTATTCCTGGGCTCCAACACCGCCAGTTGCGGCTCAGAAGTGCAGGCTGCACAGTAAAAACATACGACCCAGTGTTATTGGGTTTCAGTAACGTCAGCTGATCCCCAGCTGTGTAGCCGGCAATGTGTCCTGCGACCGCCACGCTGGCACAACAACCTAAATGTAAGGGAACCTGTCCCCCCCCCCCCCCGTCGTTTGTTACTGAAAGAGCCATCTTGTGCAGCAGTAATGCTGCACAAGGAAAAGGTAGCTCTTTTTTTTTAGCTCTTTGCACACGCAGAACTTAACACTTATAAAATGTGTTCACTGATACCGTTATACCGTCCCGGAGCTGGGACTTTCCTTCGTAATGTGACGCAGCACAGCCGTCATTCCTACCCCCTTGGTGCCATGCGCTGCCTCCTCAGCGTTGTTTTAAGCTGTCACGGAGCCTGCGCTGTTCTGTTATCCCTTGGGCATGCCCTATTTGCGCTGCCTGTCTTCTGACATAATTTGGTGTCAGGCTGGCTGCGCCTGTGCGGCCGCGGTGCCCGAGATCCCGCCTCGCAGTGTCTTCTGATTGAGTCACACTGCGGGCCTGGGATCCATGGGCATGCGCAGTGCATATCTTCCCCTCGGGCTCTCGCTCATTTCCCTCCGCCTTCTTTAGACTGTGCGCCGTCAGCTGATCCCTAGCATGCCACGGCCGTGACACCGCACAGTCTGAAGAAGAGGGAAGGAGGGGAGTGAGAGTCGAGGTTATGCACTGTGCATGCCCATGGTTCCAAGGCCCGCAGTGGGATTACGTTAGATGAGACTGCGAGGTGGGATCTGGAGCAGCGTGGACGCACAGGCACTGACAGCCTGACACCAAATTATGTCAGAAGACAGGCAGCGCTAATTGGGCATGGCCAAGGGCTAACAGAACAGCGCAGGCTCCGTGGCAGCTTAAAACAACGCTGAGGAGGCAGCGCACGGCATCAAGGGGATAGGAATGACAGCTGTGCTGTGTCCCATTACGAAGGAAATTCGCACCTCCGGAACGGTTTAACGGTATAAAGGGACACATTTTTAGTGTTTACTTCGGTGTTTGCAAGGAGCATAATTAAAAGAGCAACCTTTTCCTTTTGCATCCTTAGTGCTGCACAACATGGCTCTTTCAGCTACAAACGTCTTGGGGGGGGGGTTAAAGGTTTCCTTTCAACTTGCTCCAATCAGGCTTCGGCCTACACTCTGTTCCTCTGCTCCTCCTGCTGTCCCTGGGCTCTAACACCGCCAGTTGGTGCCTGGAAGTGCTGTGTGCACAGTCAACAGTCGCTCCTCTGTTATTGGGGTTCAGTAACGTCAGCTGATCCCCAGCTGTGTGTGCGGCAATACCTCCAATCTGCTCCTCCTGCTGTCCCTGGGCTCTAACACCGCCAGTTGGTGCCTGGAAGTGCTGTGTGCACAGTCAACAGTCGCTCCTCTGTTATTGGGGTTCAGTAACGTCAGCTGATCCCCAGCTGTGTGTGCGGCAATACCTCCAATCTGCTCCTCCTGCTGTCCCTGGGCTCTAACACCGCCAGTTGGTGCCTGGAAGTGCTGTGTGCACAGTCAACAGTCGCTCCTCTGTTATTGGGGTTCAGTAACGTCAGCTGATCCCCAGCTGTGTGTGCGGCAATACCTCCAATCTGCTCCTCCTGCTGTCCCTGGGCTCTAACACCGCCAGTTGGTGCCTGGAAGTGCTGTGTGCACAGTCAACAGTCGCTCCTCTGTTATTGGGGTTCAGTAACGTCAGCTGATCCCCAGCTGTGTATCCGGCAACGTGTCATGCGACCGCCACGCTGGCACAACTAAAATGTAAGGGGACCTGTCCCCCCCCCCCCCCCTAGGCGTTTGTTACTGAAAGAGCCACCATGTGCAGCACTAATACTGCACAAGGGAAAGGTCGCTCTTGAAATTATGCTCCTTGCAAACGCTGAACTACACACTCATGTAATGTGTCCCCTCACACAGTCCAACCGTCCTGGAGGTGGGACTTTCCTTTGTAATGTGACGCAGCACAGCCGTCATTGCTACCCCCTTGGCACCGTGCGCTGCCTCCTTAGCGTTGTTTGATTCCGTCATGGACCCTGCGCTGTTATGTTATCCCTTGGCCATGCACAGTTTGCGCTGCCCGTCCTCTGACATCATTTGTTGTCGTCCTGGCTGCGCCTGTGCGTCCACGCTGCCCGAAATCACACCTCGCAGTGTCGTCTAATGTGATCCCACAGTGGGCCTGGTATCCATGGCCATGCGCAGTGCATATACTAGCCTCTCACTCCCCTTCTTCACGCTTCTTCAGACTAGGCGGCGTCAGCTGATCCCTAATAGCATGCCACGGCCGTGACGCCGCACAGTCTGAAGAAGCAGGAAGGAGGTGAGTGAGAGGCGATGATATGCACTGCGCATGCCCATGGATCCCTGGCCCGCAGTGGGACTACATTAGATGACACTGCAAGGTTGGATCTCGGGCAGCTTGGACGCACAGGCACTGCCAGCCTGACACCTACATGATGTCAGAAGACGGGCACCGCTAACTGTGCATGGCCAAGGGATAACATTACAGTGCGGGCTCCGTGACAGAACCAAACAACGTTGAGGAGGTGGTGCCCGGCACCAAGGGGGTTGGAATGACGGCTGTGCTGTGTCACATTACAAAGGAAAGTCCCACTTCCGGGATGGTTTGACGGTGTGAGGGGACACATTATATGAGTGTGTACTTCAGCGTTTGCAAGGAGCATAATTTTCGGAGCCACCATTTTCCATGTGCAGTATTACTGCTGTACAAGATGGCTCTTTCAGCAACAAATGCCTGGGGGGGGGGGTTAAAGGTTCCCTTTCAACTTGCTCCACTGCAGGCTTCGGCCTACACTCTGCTCCTCTTTGATTCCCTGGGTTTCAACACTGTCAGTTGCCACCTGGAAGTGTTGTCTACACAGAAAAAAACACTAGGTGATGTGTCAGTGGGGTTCAGCACCGCCAGCTGTTCCCCTGCTGTGTAGTCGGCAACGTGTCCAGCACAAGCCACGCTGGCACAACAGAACAAAAGCTGCCACCAGTGCAGGCTTCGGCCTACACTCTGCTCCTCTCCTCCTCCTGCTGACCCTGGGCTCAAACACCGCTAGTTTTTGCCCGGAAGTGCTAGCTGCACAGAGAAAAACACCAGCCAATGTGTTAGTGGGGTTCAGCAACGCCAGCTGTTCCCCTGCTGTGTAGCCGGCAACGTGACCTGCAAACGCCATGCAGGCACAGGAACTGAAATTAAAAGGGAACCTGGCCCCACCCCCCCAGGTGTTTCTATGTATAACAGCCACCTAGTACAGCAGTACTGCTGCATTTGTACAAGGTGGCTGACTTTTTCTCCTTGCCCACGTGGAACTCAACACGTACAAAATGTGTCTCATTGAGACCATTCCACTGTCCCTGAGGTGTGACTTTCCTTTGTAATGATACGCAGCACCCCCCTTGGTAGCGTTTCCCGTCTTTTGTCATCATGGTTAGCTGGCTGCGCCTGTGCATCCGCCCTGCTAGAAACAACGCCCCTCGTTGTCATATTTATTTTGTCAGCGAGGGTGTGGTTTATGGGCACGAGCAGTGCATATGTTCGCCTGTCTTAACTCATCTCCTTCCGCCTTCTTCAGACTGTGCGGCCTCCTGGCCGTGGTAGGCGATAAGGGATCAGCTGAGGCCGCCCAGTCTGGAGCAGGTGTAAGGACATGTGTAAGCGGCAAACCTATTTACTGCACAAGGCCACGAATCCCAGCCACGCAGTGTGATTTTTTGAAAACACACTGTGGGTCTGGGATTCATGTCCATCGCTAACCGCAACGGCCGACATGAAATGAGGTAAGAAGACAGGAAGCGCTCACAGCGCATGGCCAAGGGATCACAATAGCGCAGACTCCTGTACAGCAAATAACAACGCTCAGGAATCTGCGCCCAGTACCTAGGTGCAAATTTTGACACCTGTGCTGCGTCTCGTTAAAAAGACAAGTCACGCCTCCACAACTGTTTGACAGTATAATGGGCTAAATAGTGTACGTGTTTTAGTCAGCGTGTGCAAGGAGCAAAACAAATAGAGCAACCTTTTACTTGTGCAGCATTAATGCTGCACAAGGTGTGGCTCTTGTACCTTGCAACACCTGAGGGGGGGGTTAAAGGTAACCTTTGAAATTGGTTCAACTAGGCTTCGGCCTACACTCTGCTCCTCTACTCCTCCTGCTGACCCTGGGCTCAAACACCGCTAGTTTTTGCCCGGAAATGCTAGCTGCACAGAGAAAAACACCAGCCAATGTGTTAGTGGGGTTCAGCACCGCCAGCTGTTCCCCTGCTGTGTAGTCGGCAACGTGTCCAGCACAAGCCACGCTGGCACAACAGAACAAAAGCTGCCACCAGTGCAGGCTTCGGCCTACACTTTGCTCCTCTCCTCCTCCTGCTGACCCTGGGCTCAAACAACGCCAGTTTCTGCCCGGACATGCTAGCTGCACAGAGAAAAACACCAGCCAATGTGTTAGTGGGGTTCAGCACCGCCTGCTGTTCCCCCGCTGTGTAGCCGGCATCGTGTCCAGCACAAGCCACGCTGGCACAACCGACCAAAAGCTGCCACCAGTGCAGGCTTCGGCCTACACTTTGCTCCTCTCCTCCTCCTGCTGACCCTGGGCTCAAACAACGCCAGTTTCTGCCCGGACATGCTAGCTGCACAGAGAAAAACACCAGCCAATGTGTTAGTGGGGTTCAGCACCGCCAGCTGTTCCCCTGCTGTGCAGCTTGCAACGTGACCTGCAAACGCCACGCAGGCACATGAACTGAAATTGAAGGGAGCCTGCCCCCCACCCACAGGTGTTTCTATGTATATCAGCCACCTTGTACAGCAGTACTGCTGCATTTGTACGAGGTGGCTGACTTTTTCTCCTTGCCCACGTGGAACTCAACACGTAAAAAATGTGTCTCATTAGAGACCATTACAATGTCCCTGAGGTGTGACTTTCCTTTGTAATGACACGCAGCACCCCCATTGTTAGCGCTGCCCGTCTCCTGACATCATTGGTTGGCTGGCTGTGCCTGTGCGTCCCCCCTGCCCGACACAACGCCCCCCGTTGTCTCATATATTTTGACTGCGAGGGTGTGATTGATGGGCACGAGCAGTGCATATGTTCCCCTGTTTTCACTCCCCTCCTTCCGCCTTCTTCTGACTGTGCGGCCTCATGGCCGCGGCATGCGATAAGGGATCAGCTGAGGCCGCCCAGTCTGAAGCAGGTGTAAGGACATGTGTGAGCGGCGAACATATTTACTGCACAAGGCCACGAATCCCAGCACCGCAGTGTGACTTTAGGAAAAGCCACTGTGGGTCTGGGATTTATGGCCATCGTTAACCGCACCGGCCAACATGAAATGAGGTCATGAGACGGCCTGCACTAACAGGGTATTGCCAAGGGATAACACAAGAGCGCAGACTCCTGTACAGCAAATAACAACGCTCAGGAATCTGCGCCCAGTACCTAGGTGCAAATTTTGACACCTGTGCTGCGTCTCGTTAAAAAGACAAGTCACGCCTCCACAACTGTTTGACAGTATAATGGGCTAAATAGTGTACGTGTTTAATTCAGCGTGTGCAAGGAGCAAAATTAAATAGAGCAACCTTTGACTTGTGCATCATTAATGCTGTTCAAGGTGTGGCTCTTGTACCTTGCAACACCTGAGGGGGGGGTTAAAGGTAACCTTTGAAATTGGTTCAACTAGGCTTCGGCCTACACTCTGCTCCTCTACTCCTCCTGCTGACCCTGGGCTCAAACACCGCTAGTTTTTGCCCGGAAATGCTAGCTGCACAGAGAAAAACACCAGCCAATGTGTTAGTGGGGTTCAGCACCGCCAGCTGTTCCCCTGCTGTGTAGTCGGCAACGTGTCCAGCACAAGCCACGCTGGCACAACAGAACAAAAGCTGCCACCAGTGCAGGCTTCGGCCTACACTTTGCTCCTCTCCTCCTCCTGCTGACCCTGGGCTCAAACAACGCCAGTTTCTGCCCGGACATGCTAGCTGCACAGAGAAAAACACCAGCCAATGTGTTAGTGGGGTTCAGCACCGCCTGCTGTTCCCCCGCTGTGTAGCCGGCATCGTGTCCAGCACAAGCCACGCTGGCACAACCGACCAAAAGCTGCCACCAGTGCAGGCTTCGGCCTACACTTTGCTCCTCTCCTCCTCCTGCTGACCCTGGGCTCAAACAACGCCAGTTTCTGCCCGGACATGCTAGCTGCACAGAGAAAAACACCAGCCAATGTGTTAGTGGGGTTCAGCACCGCCAGCTGTTCCCCTGCTGTGCAGCTTGCAACGTGACCTGCAAACGCCACGCAGGCACATGAACTGAAATTGAAGGGAGCCTGCCCCCCACCCACAGGTGTTTCTATGTATATCAGCCACCTTGTACAGCAGTACTGCTGCATTTGTACGAGGTGGCTGACTTTTTCTCCTTGCCCACGTGGAACTCAACACGTAAAAAATGTGTCTCATTAGAGACCATTACAATGTCCCTGAGGTGTGACTTTCCTTTGTAATGACACGCAGCACCCCCATTGTTAGCGCTGCCCGTCTCCTGACATCATTGGTTGGCTGGCTGTGCCTGTGCGTCCCCCCTGCCCGACACAACGCCCCCCGTTGTCTCATATATTTTGACTGCGAGGGTGTGATTGATGGGCACGAGCAGTGCATATGTTCCCCTGTTTTCACTCCCCTCCTTCCGCCTTCTTCTGACTGTGCGGCCTCATGGCCGCGGCATGCGATAAGGGATCAGCTGAGGCCGCCCAGTCTGAAGCAGGTGTAAGGACATGTGTGAGCGGCGAACATATTTACTGCACAAGGCCACGAATCCCAGCACCGCAGTGTGACTTTAGGAAAAGCCACTGTGGGTCTGGGATTTATGGCCATCGTTAACCGCACCGGCCAACATGAAATGAGGTCATGAGACGGCCTGCACTAACAGGGTATTGCCAAGGGATAACACAAGAGCGCAGACTCCTGTACAGCAAATAACAACGCTCAGGAATCTGCGCCCAGTACCTAGGTGCAAATTTTGACACCTGTGCTGCGTCTCGTTAAAAAGACAAGTCACGCCTCCACAACTGTTTGACAGTATAATGGGCTAAATAGTGTACGTGTTTAATTCAGCGTGTGCAAGGAGCAAAATTAAATAGAGCAACCTTTGACTTGTGCATCATTAATGCTGTTCAAGGTGTGGCTCTTGTACCTTGCAACACCTGAGGGGGGGGTTAAAGGTAACCTTTGAAATTGGTTCAACTAGGCTTCGGCCTACACTCTGCTCCTCTACTCCTCCTGCTGACCCTGGGCTCAAACACCGCTAGTTTTTGCCCGGAAATGCTAGCTGCACAGAGAAAAACACCAGCCAATGTGTTAGTGGGGTTCAGCACCGCCAGCTGTTCCCCTGCTGTGTAGTCGGCAACGTGTCCAGCACAAGCCACGCTGGCACAACAGAACAAAAGCTGCCACCAGTGCAGGCTTCGGCCTACACTTTGCTCCTCTCCTCCTCCTGCTGACCCTGGGCTCAAACAACGCCAGTTTCTGCCCGGACATGCTAGCTGCACAGAGAAAAACACCAGCCAATGTGTTAGTGGGGTTCAGCACCGCCAGCTGTTCCCCTGCTGTGCAGCTTGCAACGTGACCTGCAAACGCCACGCAGGCACATGAACTGAAATTGAAGGGAGCCTGCCCCCCACCCACAGGTGTTTCTATGTATATCAGCCACCTTGTACAGCAGTACTGCTGCATTTGTACGAGGTGGCTGACTTTTTCTCCTTGCCCACGTGGAACTCAACACGTAAAAAATGTGTCTCATTAGAGACCATTACAATGTCCCTGAGGTGTGACTTTCCTTTGTAATGACACGCAGCACCCCCATTGTTAGCGCTGCCCGTCTCCTGACATCATTGGTTGGCTGGCTGTGCCTGTGCGTCCCCCCTGCCCGACACAACGCCCCCCGTTGTCTCATATATTTTGACTGCGAGGGTGTGATTGATGGGCACGAGCAGTGCATATGTTCCCCTGTTTTCACTCCCCTCCTTCCGCCTTCTTCTGACTGTGCGGCCTCATGGCCGCGGCATGCGATAAGGGATCAGCTGAGGCCGCCCAGTCTGAAGCAGGTGTAAGGACATGTGTGAGCGGCGAACATATTTACTGCACAAGGCCACGAATCCCAGCACCGCAGTGTGACTTTAGGAAAAGCCACTGTGGGTCTGGGATTTATGGCCATCGTTAACCGCACCGGCCAACATGAAATGAGGTCATGAGACGGCCTGCACTAACAGGGTATTGCCAAGGGATAACACAAGAGCGCAGACTCCTGTACAGCAAATAACAACGCTCAGGAATCTGCGCCCAGTACCTAGGTGCAAATTTTGACACCTGTGCTGCGTCTCGTTAAAAAGACAAGTCACGCCTCCACAACTGTTTGACAGTATAATGGGCTAAATAGTGTACGTGTTTAATTCAGCGTGTGCAAGGAGCAAAATTAAATAGAGCAACCTTTGACTTGTGCATCATTAATGCTGTTCAAGGTGTGGCTCTTGTACCTTGCAACACCTGAGGGGGGGGTTAAAGGTAACCTTTGAAATTGGTTCAACTAGGCTTCGGCCTACACTCTGCTCCTCTACTCCTCCTGCTGACCCTGGGCTCAAACACCGCTAGTTTTTGCCCGGAAATGCTAGCTGCACAGAGAAAAACACCAGCCAATGTGTTAGTGGGGTTCAGCACCGCCAGCTGTTCCCCTGCTGTGTAGTCGGCAACGTGTCCAGCACAAGCCACGCTGGCACAACAGAACAAAAGCTGCCACCAGTGCAGGCTTCGGCCTACACTTTGCTCCTCTCCTCCTCCTGCTGACCCTGGGCTCAAACAACGCCAGTTTCTGCCCGGACATGCTAGCTGCACAGAGAAAAACACCAGCCAATGTGTTAGTGGGGTTCAGCACCGCCAGCTGTTCCCCTGCTGTGCAGCTTGCAACGTGACCTGCAAACGCCACGCAGGCACATGAACTGAAATTGAAGGGAGCCTGCCCCCCACCCACAGGTGTTTCTATGTATATCAGCCACCTTGTACAGCAGTACTGCTGCATTTGTACGAGGTGGCTGACTTTTTCTCCTTGCCCACGTGGAACTCAACACGTAAAAAATGTGTCTCATTAGAGACCATTACAATGTCCCTGAGGTGTGACTTTCCTTTGTAATGACACGCAGCACCCCCATTGTTAGCGCTGCCCGTCTCCTGACATCATTGGTTGGCTGGCTGTGCCTGTGCGTCCCCCCTGCCCGACACAACGCCCCCCGTTGTCTCATATATTTTGACTGCGAGGGTGTGATTGATGGGCACGAGCAGTGCATATGTTCCCCTGTTTTCACTCCCCTCCTTCCGCCTTCTTGTGACTGTGCGGCCTCATGGCCGCGGCATGCGATAAGGGATCAGCTGAGGCCGCCCAGTCTGAAGCAGGTGTAAGGACATGTGTGAGCGGCGAACATATTTACTGCACAAGGCCACGAATCCCAGCACCGCAGTGTGACTTTAGGAAAAGCCACTGTGGGTCTGGGATTTATGGCCATCGTTAACCGCACCGGCCAACATGAAATGAGGTCATGAGACGGCCTGCACTAACAGGGTATTGCCAAGGGATAACACAAGAGCGCAGACTCCTGTACAGCAAATAACAACGCTCAGGAATCTGCGCCCAGTACCTAGGTGCAAATTTTGACACCTGTGCTGCGTCTCGTTAAAAAGACAAGTCACGCCTCCACAACTGTTTGACAGTATAATGGGCTAAATAGTGTACGTGTTTAATTCAGCGTGTGCAAGGAGCAAAATTAAATAGAGCAACCTTTGACTTGTGCATCATTAATGCTGTTCAAGGTGTGGCTCTTGTACCTTGCAACACCTGAGGGGGGGGTTAAAGGTAACCTTTGAAATTGGTTCAACTAGGCTTCGGCCTACACTCTGCTCCTCTACTCCTCCTGCTGACCCTGGGCTCAAACACCGCTAGTTTTTGCCCGGAAATGCTAGCTGCACAGAGAAAAACACCAGCCAATGTGTTAGTGGGGTTCAGCACCGCCAGCTGTTCCCCTGCTGTGTAGTCGGCAACGTGTCCAGCACAAGCCACGCTGGCACAACCGACCAAAAGCTGCCACCAGTGCAGGCTTCGGCCTACACTTTGCTCCTCTCCTCCTCCTGCTGACCCTGGGCTCAAACAACGCCAGTTTCTGCCCGGACATGCTAGCTGCACAGAGAAAAACACCAGCCAATGTGTTAGTGTGGTTCAGCACCGCCAGCTGTTCCCCCGCTGTGTAGCCGGCATCGTGTCCTGCAAACGCAACGCAGACACAAAGCTGCCTCCAGTGCAGGCTTCGGCCTACACTCATCTCCCCCTGCTTACCCTTTGCTCCAACACCGCTAGTTGGGGCTCTAGGAAGACAATCTTTAATAGGCAAGGCAACGCATCCGGGTTCCAGCACCGCCAGCTGGTTCTCGGCAGTGTTCTTGTCACAGGTACTCCCTCGTGCCAAGCCTGGTTTCAGCACCGTCAGCTGTTTCCGGGTTGTGTCAACTTCACTGAGACGCCTATGCTTGCCCCGTCGTGGGGCGGTCGAGTTAGCCAACTCCAGGGTGCCTCCAGTTTAGGAGCTTCCTATGTGGGCTGCGTGAACTGGTAGTCAAGGCTGGTTCTGTAGTGCCAGTAGGCCCAGCTCCCCCTGTAGGACTGTTGGGGTTCGGTAACTGCGGCTGCCTCGCGGCCTAGCTGTTCTCTCCTCTCCTGTGGGCCTTGGGGTCCACCACCTGGTTCCAGCACCGTCAGCTGGTTCCGGGCCGAGCCTTTGGCTTAGGTGCCTCCTCCTGGGTATCCGAGTTCCGCCAACGCCAGGCGGTCCTTGGTAGTGCTTTTAAGCGCGGGCACCTACAGCTTAGTAACCGGGTTCCAGCACCGTCAGCTGGTCCTCGGTCGTGCCATTGGCTCTTGCACACTGGGGCAACGCATCCGGGTTCCAGCACCGCCAGCTGGTTCTCGGCAGTGTTCTTGTCACAGGTACTCCCTCGTGCCAAGCCTGGTTTCAGCACCGTCAGCTGTTTCCGGGTTGTGTCAACTTCACTGAGACGCCTATGCTTGCCCCGTCGTGGGGCGGTCGAGTTAGCCAACTCCAGGGTGCCTCCAGTTTAGGAGCTTCCTATGTGGGCTGCGTGAACTGGTAGTCAAGGCTGGTTCTGTAGTGCCAGTAGGCCCAGCTCCCCCTGTAGGACTGTTGGGGTTCGGTAACTGCGGCTGCCTCGCGGCCTAGCTGTTCTCTCCTCTCCTGTGGGCCTTGGGGTCCACCACCTGGTTCCAGCACCGTCAGCTGGTTCCGGGCCGAGCCTTTGGCTTAGGTGCCTCCTCCTGGGTATCCGAGTTCCGCCAACGCCAGGCGGTCCTTGGTAGTGCTTTTAAGCGCGGGCACCTACAGCTTAGTAACCGGGTTCCAGCACCGTCAGCTGGTCCTCGGTCGTGCCATTGGCTCTTGCACACTGGGGCAACGCATCCGGGTTCCAGCACCGCCAGCTGGTTCTCGGCAGTGTTCTTGTCACAGGTACTCCCTCGTGCCAAGCCTGGTTTCAGCACCGTCAGCTGTTTCCGGGTTGTGTCAACTTCACTGAGACGCCTATGCTTGCCCCGTCGTGGGGCGGTCGAGTTAGCCAACTCCAGGGTGCCTCCAGTTTAGGAGCTTCCTATGTGGGCTGCGTGAACTGGTAGTCAAGGCTGGTTCTGTAGTGCCAGTAGGCCCAGCTCCCCCTGTAGGACTGTTGGGGTTCGGTAACTGCGGCTGCCTCGCGGCCTAGCTGTTCTCTCCTCTCCTGTGGGCCTTCGGGTCCACCACCTGGTTCCAGCACCGTCAGCTGGTTCCGGGCCGAGCCTTTGGCTAAGGTGCCTCCTCCTGGGTATCCGAGTTCCGCCAACGCCAGGCGGTCCTTGGTAGTGCTTTTAAGCGCGGGCACCTACAGCTTAGTAACTGGGTTCCAGCACCGTCAGCTGGTCCTCGGTCGTGCCATTGGCTCTTGCACACTGGGGCAACGCATCCGGGTTCCAGCACCGCCAGCTGGTTCTCGGCAGTGTTCTTGTCACAGGTACTCCCTCGTGCCAAGCCTGGTTTCAGCACCGTCAGCTGTTTCCGGGTTGTGTCAACTTCACTGAGACGCCTATGCTTGCCCCGTCGTGGGGCGGTCGAGTTAGCCAACTCCAGGGTGCCTCCAGTTTAGGAGCTTCCTATGTGGGCTGCGTGAACTGGTAGTCAAGGCTGGTTCTGTAGTGCCAGTAGGCCCAGCTCCCCCTGTAGGACTGTTGGGGTTCGGTAACTGCGGCTGCCTCGCGGCCTAGCTGTTCTCTCCTCTCCTGTGGGCCTTCGGGTCCACCACCTGGTTCCAGCACCGTCAGCTGGTTCCGGGCCGAGCCTTTGGCTAAGGTGCCTCCTCCTGGGTATCCGAGTTCCGCCAACGCCAGGCGGTCCTTGGTAGTGCTTTTAAGCGCGGGCACCTACAGCTTAGTAACCGGGTTCCAGCACCGTCAGCTGGTCCTCGGTCGTGCCATTGGCTCTTGCACACTGGGGCAACGCATCCGGGTTCCAGCACCGCCAGCTGGTTCTCGGCAGTGTTCTTGTCACAGGTACTCCCTCGTGCCAAGCCTGGTTTCAGCACCGTCAGCTGTTTCCGGGTTGTGTCAACTTCACTGAGACGCCTATGCTTGCCCCGTCGTGGGGCGGTCGAGTTAGCCAACTCCAGGGTGCCTCCAGTTTAGGAGCTTCCTATGTGGGCTGCGTGAACTGGTAGTCAAGGCTGGTTCTGTAGTGCCAGTAGGCCCAGCTCCCCCTGTAGGACTGTTGGGGTTCGGTAACTGCGGCTGCCTCGCGGCCTAGCTGTTCTCTCCTCTCCTGTGGGCCTTCGGGTCCACCACCTGGTTCCAGCACCGTCAGCTGGTTCCGGGCCGAGCCTTTGGCTTAGGTGCCTCCTCCTGGGTATCCGAGTTCCGCCAACGCCAGGCGGTCCTTGGTAGTGCTTTTAAGCGCGGGCACCTACAGCTTAGTAACCGGGTTCCAGCACCGTCAGCTGGTCCTCGGTCGTGCCATTGGCTCTTGCACACTGGGGCAACGCATCCGGGTTCCAGCACCGCCAGCTGGTTCTCGGCAGTGTTCTTGTCACAGGTACTCCCTCGTGCCAAGCCTGGTTTCAGCACCGTCAGCTGTTTCCGGGTTGTGTCAACTTCACTGAGACGCCTATGCTTGCCCCGTCGTGGGGCGGTCGAGTTAGCCAACTCCAGGGTGCCTCCAGTTTAGGAGCTTCCTATGTGGGCTGCGTGAACTGGTAGTCAAGGCTGGTTCTGTAGTGCCAGTAGGCCCAGCTCCCCCTGTAGGACTGTTGGGGTTCGGTAACTGCGGCTGCCTCGCGGCCTAGCTGTTCTCTCCTCTCCTGTGGGCCTTCGGGTCCACCACCTGGTTCCAGCACCGTCAGCTGGTTCCGGGCCGAGCCTTTGGCTAAGGTGCCTCCTCCTGGGTATCCGAGTTCCGCCAACGCCAGGCGGTCCTTGGTAGTGCTTTTAAGCGCGGGCACCTACAGCTTAGTAACCGGGTTCCAGCACCGTCAGCTGGTCCTCGGTCGTGCCATTGGCTCTTGCACACTGGGGCAACGCATCCGGGTTCCAGCACCGCCAGCTGGTTCTCGGCAGTGTTCTTGTCACAGGTACTCCCTCGTGCCAAGCCTGGTTTCAGCACCGTCAGCTGTTTCCGGGTTGTGTCAACTTCACTGAGACGCCTATGCTTGCCCCGTCGTGGGGCGGTCGAGTTAGCCAACTCCAGGGTGCCTCCAGTTTAGGAGCTTCCTATGTGGGCTGCGTGAACTGGTAGTCAAGGCTGGTTCTGTAGTGCCAGTAGGCCCAGCTCCCCCTGTAGGACTGTTGGGGTTCGGTAACTGCGGCTGCCTCGCGGCCTAGCTGTTCTCTCCTCTCCTGTGGGCCTTCGGGTCCACCACCTGGTTCCAGCACCGTCAGCTGGTTCTCGGCAGTGTCTTTTGCTCTTGTACCTTCTGCTCCCCATCCTGGTTCCAGTACCGTCAGCTGGTTCCGGGCAGAGCCTTTGGCTTAGGTGCCTCCTTCTGGGTATCCAAGTTCCACCAATGTCAGGTGGTCCTTGGTAGTGCTTTCAGGCACGGGTACCTCCTGCTTAGTAACCGGGTTCCAGTAACGTCAGCTGGTCCTTGGTAGTTCCATTGGCTCTTGGACATTCGGCTACCCATCCGGGTTCCAGTACCGTCAGCTGGTTCTCGGCAGTGTCTTTTGCTCTTGTACCTTCTGCTCCCCATCCTGGTTCCAGTAACGTCATCTGGTTCCGGGCAGAGCCTTTGGCTTAAGTGCCTCCTTCTGGGTATCCGAGTTCCGCCAACGTCAGGCGGTCCTTGGTAGTGCTTTTTAGCACGGGTACCTCCTGCTTAGTAACCGGGTTCCAGTAACGTCAGCTGGTCCTCGGTAGTTCCATAGGCTCTTGAACCTTCGGGTAGCCATCCGAGTTCCAGTTCCATCAGCTGGTTCTTGGCATTTTCTCAGCCTTCTTGTACCTTCTGCTACATTTCCAAGTTGAAGACCCTAACGTCGACAATCCGGAAGACCACCCCGATGACGACGACCCGGAAGACCACCCCGATGACGACGACGACGACGACGGCGGAGACGACGACGGCTGAGACGACGACGGCGGAGATGACGACACTGGAGACGAAGACCCTGGAGACGACAACATGGAAGACCGAGAAGCAGAAGAACAAGAGGCTGCAGAACAAAGAGCAGAAGAACATTAAGCATAAGACTTAATATCAGAGCAAAAGATATTATCTAAATTATATGCAGAAGAAGACTAAGCAGTGTATGGGGGTGAGTCCGTTCCTCCTCGTGGTGCCCCTGGATAAAGCCTGATGCTGCAGGCCAAACTGAACGCGGACAAATGTAACTTTTGTGACTGGCAGAACGGAAGGTGTAATCTTCCAACTTTTATAGATAACAACTACGGGAATGCCTGTCACAAATGAGAATATGATGAAGAAGTAGAATAGGAAGAATAATAACAGTGGAATAAAAAGAATATGTAGAATAGGAAGAATAATAATAGTTGAAGAAAATGAATATGAAGAATGTAATAAAAAAAAAAATAGGTAGAAGATGAAGAAGAAGATGAATAAGGTGAAGAAGTTGATGTCAAGGATGCTGATGATGATGAAGATGAAAGTGTGGGAAAAGAAAAAAAAAAAAAAGAAAAAAAAGAAGGGGAAGGGCGTGGAATAGTGAAACATCAATATCTGACAAAATAAAAAAAATTTACATACTCAATATCTTTTTCAATCCGAACTTCTTTAAAAAAAAAAAAAAAACATGCTATTCTATTTGATTGGACTAATCCTCATTGCCTTTAATGTCTCCGCCACCTCCCCCATACATCCTACATTATTCTTAGTTGTTTTCCTTCAGGTAGAATGAACCTACAAGGAAAGAAAGGGTTTATTTTAATTCCGATATTTTGGTCCCATTGACTTGCATTGGGATCGGGTATCGGTATCGGCGATATCCGATATTTTTTGAATATCGGCCGATCCAAACCGATACCGATACTTTCCGATATCGGAAGGTATCGCTCAACACTATTGCCCAATGAGGGCGCTCTTCTAGCTACAATGTTGCAACCATCATGTAAGATTTTTGCGAGGGTGGGATCTTCATGTAAAATTGGAATTGCTTTATTAATAATAGTTTTGATCGCATTAAATTGTGGACTATACTGTAAACATACATAAGGTCTACTTTCAATATTTTTTTGTTACATTTTTCTGATTTCTTTGGTGATTATTATGATCCCTTTGAGTACATGCTCGTGAAGAAATAAGACTATCTTGGTCTTCTTTTTCTACAATATTTAATGCTCTATTGAGTATCCAGTTGGAATATCCCCGCCTATGAAATTTTTTACATGATTTCATTAAATCATCCTTTAATGCATTGTTGTTATTGCAATTCCGTTTTAGCCTGGTAAACTCACCCACAGGAATTGATCTAACAGTGTGTTTCGGTTGGCTACTGTTCGCATGGAGAATGGTATTGCCTGCTGTTGGTTTAACATACAGGTCCTTCTCAAAAAATTAGCATATAGTGTTAAATTTCATTATTTACCATAATGTAATGATTACAATTAAACTTTCATATATTATAGATTCATTATCCACCAACTGAAATTTGTCAGGTCTTTTATTGTTTTAATACTGATGATTTTGGCATACAACTCCTGATAACCCAAAAAACCTGTCTCAATAAATTAGCATATCAAGAAAAGGTTCTCTAAACGACCTATTACCCTAATCTTCTGAATCAACTAATTAACTCTAAACACATGCAAAAGATACCTGAGGCTTTTATAAACTCCCTGCCTGGTTCATTACTCAAAACCCCCATCATGGGTAAGACTAGCGACCTGACAGATGTCAAGAAGGCCATCATTGACACCCTCAAGCAAGAGGGTAAGACCCAGAAAGAAATTTCTCAACAAATAGGCTGTTCCCAGAGTGCTGTATCAAGGCACCTCAATGGTAAGTCTGTTGGAAGGAAACAATGTGGCAGAAAACGCTGTACAACAAGAAGAGGAGACCGGACCCTGAGGAAGATTGTGGAGAAGGACCGATTCCAGACCTTGGGGAACCTGAGGAAGCAGTGGACTGAGTCTGGTGTGGAAACATCCAGAGCCACCGTGCACAGGCGTGTGCAGGAAATGGGCTACAGGTGCCGCATTCCCCAGGTAAAGCCACTTTTGAACCATAAACAGCGGCAGAGGCGCCTGACCTGGGCTACAGAGAAGCAGCACTGGACTGTTGCTAAGTGGTCCCAAGTACTTTTTTCTGATGAAAGCAAATTTTGCATGTCATTCGGAAATCAAGGTGCCAGAGTCTGGAGGAAGACTGGGGAGAAGGAAATGCCAAAATGCCTGAAGTCCAGTGTCAAGTACCCACAGTCAGTGATGGTGTGGGGTGCCATGTCAGCTGCTGGTGTTGGTCCACTGTGTTTCATCAAGGGCAGGGTCAATGCAGCTAGCTATCAGGAGATTTTGGAGCACTTCATGCTTCCATCGGCTGAAATGCTTTATGGAGATGAAGATTTCATTTTTCAGCACGACCTGGCACCTGCTCACAGTGCCAAAACCACTGGTAAATGGTTTACTGACCATGGTATTACTGTGCTCAATTGGCCTGCCAACTCTCCTGACCTGAACCCCATAGAGAATCTGTGGGATATTGTGAAGAGAAAGTTGAGAGACGCAAGACCCAACACTCTGGATGAGCTTAAGGCCGCTATTGAAGCATCCTGGGCCTCCATAACATCTCAGCAGTGTCACAGGCTGATTGCCTCCATGCCACGCCGCATTGAAGCAGTCATTTCTGCCAAAGGATTCCCGACCAAGTATTGAGTGCATAACTGAACATTATTATTTGATGGTTTTTTTGTTTGTTATTAAAAAACACTTTTATTTGATTGGATGGGTGAAATATGCTAATTTATTGAGACAGGTTTTTTGGGTTATCAGGAGTTGTATGCCAAAATCATCAGTATTAAAACAATAAAAGACCTGACAAATTTCAGTTGGTGGATAATGAATCTATAATATATGAAAGTTTAATTGTAATCATTACATTATGGTAAATAATGAAATTTAACACTATATGCTAATTTTTTGAGAAGGACCTGTATGTCCGTGTGGATATCAATTGGTTGGAAATGCCCGTCAATTCCAAATCAAGAAAAGTAATTTTGGATTCTGCATGGACATATGTGAATTTCAAATTATAATCATTGTCGTTAATATAATCCACAAAATCATGTATGGCAGATACATCGCCTTTCCATATAATTAACGTATCGACGATGTATCTGCCATACCAAAAAATAAAAGAAGAAAATCTGTTGGATGTTGAAAACAAAAACTGAGACTCCCAAAAAGCCATAACTAAATTTGCCAATGATGGTGAAAATTTGGCCCCCATTGCTACACCTGTGCACTGTAAATAATATTCAGAATCAAATGAAAAAAATTATGAGTTAACAAGAAAAAAGTGACCTGTAAAATAAAATACCCGTATATACTCGAGTATAAGCCGACCCGAGTATAAGCCGACCCCCCTAATTTTGCCACAAAAAACTGGGAAAACTTATTGACTCGAGTATAAGCCTAGGGTAGAAAATGCAGCATTTACCGGTGAATTTCAAAAATAAAAATAGATGCTCCATACCGTTCATTATTGCCCCATAGATGCTCCATATACAACTGTGCTATATAGAATGCTCTGCACCGTTGATTATGGCCCCATAGATGCTCCTTATAATGCTGTGCCATATATGCTCTGCACCTTTGATTATGGCCCCATAGGTGCTCCTTATAATGCTGTGCCATATATGCTCTGCACCTTTGATTATGGCCCCATTGGTGCTCCTTATAATGCTGTGCCCCATATATGCTCTGCACCTTTATGGCCCCATAGGTGCTCCTTATAATGCTGTGCCCCATATATGCTCTGCACCTTTATGGCCCCATAGGTGCTCCTTATAATGCTGTGCCCCTTATATGCTCTGCACCTTTGATTATGGCCCCATAGGTGTTCCTTATAATGCTGTGCCCCATATATGCTCTGCACCTTTATGGCCCCATAGGTGCTCCTTATAATGGTGTGCCCCATATATGCTCTGCACCTTTATGGCCCCATAGATGCTCCTTATAATGCTGTGCCCCATATATGCTCTGCACCTTTATGGCCCCATAGGTGCTCCTTATAATGCTGTGCCCCATATATGCTCTGCACCTTTATGGCCCCATGGGTGCTCCTTATAATGCTGTGCCCCTTATATGCTCTGCACCTTTATGGCCCCATAGGTGCTCCTTATAATGCTGTGCCCCATATATGCTCTGCACCTTTATGGCCCCATAGGTGCTCCTTATAATGCTGTGCCATATATGCTCTGCACCTTTGATTATGGCCCCATAGGTGCTCCTTATAATGCTGTGCCATATATGCTCTGCACCTTTGATTATGGCCCCATAGGTGCTCCTTATAATGCTGTGCCATATATGCTCTGCACCTTTGATTATGGCCCCATAGATGCCCCTTATAATGCTGTGCCATATATGCTCTGCACCTTTGATTATGGCCCCATAGGTGCTCCTTATAATGCTGTGCCCCATATATGCTCTGCACCTTTATGGCCCCATAGGTGCTCCTTATAATGCTGTGCCCCTTATATGCTCTGCACCTTTATGGCCCCATAGGTGCTCCTTATAATGCTGTGCCCCATATATGCTCTGCACCTTTATGGCCCCATAGATGCTCCTTATAATGCTGTGCCCCATATATGCTCTGCACCTTTATGGCCCCATAGGTGCTCCTTATAATGCTGTGCCCCATATATGCTCTGCACCTTTATGGCCCCATGGGTGCTCCTTATAATGCTGTGCCCCTTATATGCTCTGCACCTTTATGGCCCCATAGGTGCTCCTTATAATGCTGTGCCCCATATATGCTCTGCACCTTTATGGCCCCATAGGTGCTCCTTATAATGCTGCCCCATATATGCTCTGCACCTTTATGGCCCTATAGGTGCTCCTTATAATGCTGTGCCCCATATATGCTCTGCACCTTTGATTATGGCCCCATAGGTGCTCCTTATAATGCTGTGCCCCATATATGCTCTGCACCTTTATGGCCCCATAGGTGCTCCTTATAATGCTGTGCCCCTTATATGCTCTGCACCTTTATGGCCCCATGGGTGCTCCTTATAATGCTGTGCCCCTTATATGCTCTGCACCTTTATGGCCCCATAGGTGCTCCTTAGAATGCTGCTGGTGCTGCCATAAAAAAAAAAAAAATCACATACTCACCTCTCTTCTCAGGACGCCGGCGCTTTCAATAATTACCTGCTCCTCGTGCGGCTCCGTCTCCAGCACTGACGCTCAGCAGAGGGCGCGCACTTACTACGTCACAGCGCCCTCTAACCTGAGCGTCACTGCTAGAGGACGCTGCAGACGGAGCCGGAGCGAGGAGCAGGTAATTATAGCGCTGCGCTCCCCTTACCTGCTGCGGCGCGGTCCCTGCAGTCCCTGGCTTCTCCGGCGCTGCAGCTTCTTCCTGTAATTGAGCGGTCACATGGCACCGATCATTTACAGCAATGAATATGCGGCTCCTCCCCTATGGGGGTGGAGCTGCCTATTCATTTCTGTAATGAGCGGTGCCATGTGACCGCTCAGTGCAGGAAGAATCTGCAGCGCCGGAGAAGCCAGGGACTGCAGGGACCGCGCTGGGAGCAGGTAAGTATGACTACACAGCCCCCGCTCCCCCTCCTCTGCCGACACCCGGGTATATGACTCGAGTATAAGCCGAGAGGGGGACTTTCAGCCCAAAAAAGTGGGCTGAAAATCTCGGCTTATACTCGAGTATATACGGTATATAAGATTCTGTGAACAAGAACTGTAATTATTCAGATGAAATTGTAGTGCTGACATCGCAACATTATGTGGAATGCACGTATACAAAGAAATGATATCACAGCTCAACCAGGTATAATCTGACTGCCACTTTTTGTGTGTTAAAATATCTGATATAGAAGGGTTAATAGTTTGCCTTTAAGAGCCTTTTGCCTTTAATTGCTAGAATTACTAGAATCTGTTGATGCAGTAGTGCAGTAGTCTGATGGTCTCCTCTTCAAGGAGACTACACTTCTTATCATTTATGTTCTCAATAGTAGGCCACAACATACTCTGGCGGGGGGGAGAAATAAAGGTCAGTATGACCCTGGGTGATGGTGGGGGCTACATGAATTACATTGAGAGTTACATTCGTTGTAAATGGTATAAAATACTGCCTCTTGCTGCATTACATCAGATAAAAGTGACTTGCTCACAGAACATGTGTGAGGTGTGCTTTGTCTCAAAATGGTGGGCGTAACCTCCTGATTTGGCCTCACTGGTGATCTGGCATGTCTGACACTGGGTCAGAACGCAAACAGCTACAACAGTTTTGGCGCCCGAACGGGGGCCGTGGTAACCAGCCTATTCGGAATCCGTATGTGGGAGCTTCCTGGGAGATTGACATGCAAAACATCAGCCGCAGCAAGGTGAGAAATTTTATTCTTACACTCTGTTTTGCACTTGCAATCTCTCTTCTGGATCTCTCCATACCTCTGGGTAAAAGGCTGCGCACATGGTTCAATGAATCCACATCACCAGTGAGTTTTGTGTTTGTTTTCTGTTTATGTCCGTATGAGAATTGAATAATAGAGTTATAAGATGATAATTGTTATCTGTATTTTCTGTCAATATCCTAATTGATTGTGTATTTGTGTAAATGTGAATTACAGAGCTGGGATTGACTCTGTGCAGTGTTGTTGTTTTGGTCATTTTGGATTGGCAGTACATTATATGAAGCTGTATTTTATATAGGGCCGTGGTTTTTGTTGTTTGGCCTTAAAGTGCTTTCAGAGTGTCAGTAGACACTGCTGCAGTTTTTTTTATATAGAGTTGTGTTAATTCCAAAGTGCAAAATAGGCAGGCTGTGTGAACCTTGCATGTATTGTCTATGTCTATGAGAACCTCTGAATGAGATGAGAGGTGAGTAAATGAGTATAAGGGATAAACAAATAAATCCCTGACTGATGAGGGGTTCCGTTAGGTGTGGTCCTCTGTATGTGACAGAAGACATTATTCAGCTCAATTTGAGCTGAATTAGGTGGAGTGATTGAGATAAGGGATATTCTTCTTGTAAGAATCAACTGAAAAGTAAAAGGAAAAAGAAAAAAAAATCCATGAATAAGCACGTATGAATGAATGATCACATAAGTATCATTACTTATCTAATTGTTGTTGAGGGTCCAGGATGAATAAGTTGTGGATATTTTTAATGTACATTTAAAGGGACACGGTCACCTGAATTTGGAGGGAACAATCTTCAGCCATGGAGGCGGGGTTTTTGGGTGTTTAATTCACCCTTTCCTTACCCGCTGGCTGCATGCTGGCTGCAATATTGGATTGAAGTTCATTCTCTGTCCTCCGTAGTACATGCCTGCACAAGGCAATCTTGCCTTGCTGCTGGTGTTTTAAAATAACTCAAAGGGTTTTGACCTACCTCTTCAGAAACCTGGAGGCAGCCAATCATAGATTTTTGTTTCCACCTCCAGATAGTGTTGCCAGTATTCTTTTACCTTTGAACTTGCAAACTATGCTTACAGCTGTACCTCAAAAAACATGCAATGTCTTCGCTATCTCTTTGCATCAATTTAGTTGTATGTGCAAGGTAATTATCTCTCTTGACATATATTTCTTTCTCAGCAATTATGACATTATTAATCCTGACCAAATATATAACGTAACTCCATTTGCTGAAATACAGCCCCAGGAACCTCCACCATGCTTCAGTGATACTTGCAGACACTAATTATTGTGCAGTTTTCGCATCCTTCAGCTAACAAACTGCCTTATGTTACAGCCAAATATCTCAAATTTTGACTCATTAGTCTAGACTTGGAATCTGCTGCCATTGTTTCTGCATCTCAACTCCTATATTTTCATGTATAGTTGAATCATTTGGCTTTGTTTCCATGTTGCAAGTTTCGGTTTTGGATTAAATTCTGTCCAGACTTCTCTGAACAGTAGAAGTAGATGCCAGTTCTGAGCTTGATGGCACTGCTGGACACCTTCCAATTTTTGAAAGGAAGTTTTTGTTATCTTTCTTTTCTTCTCCATCTTGTCCAGATGCCATGTTGACTTTTCACATCCACAGATTGTCCCTACAGACTTCTCCAATCATCTGCAACACATCCTAATATGGTGCCCTTAAAAATAAAAGTTTTAGTTTGATGCCCTCTGCATAAAAATATCTGTTCATACTATGCCCTTAATAAGTCTCCTATGGTATATGGCTTCCACAGTGTCTGTCCTTTTGAGCTACACCTGCCACACTGTCTACCTTAATGAGCTGTAATCACCATATTATTTATTTGCCATTATCAGCTAATGCCACACAATCCACCATTATGAACCTTATGTTCTCTATATCTCCACATTGTCTCCCCACCATGCTAACCTCTCTTAATACTGTGCTCCCAATTCATGCTGCTCCCTCTACATATCCATTCTGTATCCCTCTTAACACTATACTCACATACTACCCTCTCCAAACTGTACTCCATCCTCTCACTGTCCCCCTACACAGTATGATGTCTACCATAGCCCCTCAATATACAATATGTCCACCACAGACCCCCCCATACAGTAATATGTCCACAACAACCCACCAATATACAGTATGATGTTCACTAGTGACCCCTATACAGAATGGTGACCACAGCCACACAAATTGGCTCTTCATACAGTATGATATCCACCACAGTGCCCACAGTCCCACATTCAGTATAATGAACCCCACAGACTAACTATACACAGTATAATGGCCCCCACAGCCCACATATAGTATGATGTCCACTAGAGCCCCTTATACAGTATAATGCCCTCAACATCTTTCTATACAGTATGGTTACCACAGCCCTTTGTATAATAACCTCCACAGCACCCTATACTGTATGGTTACTACAGTATGATGTCCCCACACAGACCCTATGCCATATGATATCCCCACAGCCTCCAGTAGAATGTCGTGAACAGCCCCTAGTTTAACACCTTCACAACATATGCCGTACATGTACGTCACATGTTGTCTCCCCTTTTGCAATCCACCCCAGCTGTTAACCCTTTAAATGCTGCTGTCAATCTCTGACAGCGCACCTATCTCGCACTTCTGGGAAGCACGCCGTAAATCCCCCCCAACGGCGACCCTGTCACGTGATTGTGGGTCACCGAAGGGTCGGCATAACAACCATAGGTTTCTAGCAGACCTCTAAAGTTGTAACTGATGGATTGCTATGAGCACCGCTCAGTGGTTGGCGCTCATAGCAAGTGAGTATTTCTGCTACATACAGGCAATCTGATCATCACCTGTATGTAGCAGAACCGATCAGAAAATTGCAGCTTCTAGTCTCCCATGGAGACTATTGAAGCATGCAAAAAGTAAAAAAAAAAGTTTTTAAAAATACTTAAAAAATTGAAAAAATATAAAAAGTCAAATCACCCCCTTTTCGCTCCATTCAAACTAAAACAATAAAAAAATCAAATATATTTGGCATCGCCAAATTCAGAATCGCCAATCTATCAACATATAAAAAGAATTAATCCAATTGGTAAACCGCGTACCAAAAAAAAAGTAAAAAGCCCAGAATTATGTTTTTTTGGTCGCCGGAACATTGCATTAAAATGTAATAACGGGCGATCAAAAGAATGTATACATACCAAAATGGTATCATTACAAATGTCAGCTTGACACGCTAAAAATAAGCCCTCACCCGGCCCCAGATTCTGAAAAATGGAAACACTACGGGTCTCCGAAAATTACGCTTTTTTAAAAATATTTTTAAGCAAATTTTGGATTTTTTTTCACCACTTAAATAAAAAAGAACCTAGACATGTTTGGTGTCTATAAACTCATAATGATATGGAGAATCATAATGGCAGGTCAGTTTTAGCATTTGGTGAACATGGTAAAAAAAAAACAGTTGTGGAATTGCACTTTTTTGCAGTTTCACCACACATGGAATTTCTTTTCCTTTTTCACGTACATGATATGGTGAAACCAATAGTGTCGTTGAAAAGTACATCTCGTTTTGAAAAAAACAAGCCCTCACATGGCTCTGGGAAGAAGGGTAGCTAAAAACAGAAACGCTAAAACAGAAAAGGGCTTTCTCATGAAGGGGTTAATATTTCCCACAGCCCCCTATACAGTATGGTATCTCCACAGCCCTCAGTAGAAAGTCCCACACAGCCCCCAGTATAATGTTAACTGCAGCTGCCTACATGGTATGATGTCCCCATTGCCACAAGTATAATGTTCCCCACAGCCTTCATATAATATGATGTCCTCACAGCCAAGGTATAATGTCCCCCACAGACCCAGAATAATGTTCCCACAGCTCCCAGCACAATATGATGTGCCCACCACCCCCTTTATATTGTCCCCACAGCCTCTAGTATAATGCCCCCCACAGCTCATCATATAATATGATATCCCCATAGTCCAAGCATAATGTCCCCCACAGCCCCTCATATAGTATAATGTCCCCAACAACCACCAAGTATAATGTCTTCAAAGCACGCAATATAATGTCCCCCACAGTCCTTCAATAATGTAATGTACCGATAGCAAAGTATATGATATCTCCACAGCCCCCATTCACTGGCCAATAATATAAGAAAAATAAAAAAAAACTTAAACTCACCTAATCCAAGCTGCTCAACTACCATGGCCATCTCCTTTTCTATCTTGCATAGCAGTTGGTGCTGGATGGCACTATGGAAAGATGTCATCATGCCACCTGGCGTCCCTTGCTTGGCACGGTCCCCCAACAGGGTTCAGGCCAGAAGTAACCTGTGTCTTGCTGGAGTTGGCAGCAGAGCAGGGAGCTGATCAGATCAGTTCTTAGCTGTTCTTCTCCTGTCATGAAACTCACATCAATTGTATAGTATGAGTCTTAAAGATGCAAATACAAATTAATTCAGGGATGGAAACACAATCAGGGTGCAGGCGGTGAGCAGTGTTAGTGACTCACTGACACTGCTCACCTGTGTGCCTGTGTCCTGCCGTCAGTGTGCTGAATGCCTGCAGATGAAGGAAGTCGCTGGGAGGCTGCAGGTGCAGCACTGTCAGTTTTTTCTTTTTCAAACTGCGCACCCCTCAGGGAGACAAGAGGCAGCTCCCTAGGTGGTAGGTGGATGCTTACCCTGCCTACCCCTTGTCCCAGCTCTGTATAAGCCTAGTTTTTCAAACAATTTAACAAACAACAGATAGATAAGATTATTTTCCACATGTAATGTAAAGGCAGAATTTGAGAAATGTCATCAAACATAGACAACAGTAAATTAAAGTATTTTTTGTAACAGCACTATTGAATTAAAATATCAGGTCCTTTATATACAGGTAACTGTATGTGATGACCTACTTTAAGTAAGGAAAGATAAATTCGTAATGTCTAATTCAGTTTGGCATTTTTTGTCAGTGCTAAATTTTGATGCATGAGGCCTAATATATATTTCTTTTCTCAAAACAAGTGCTACTAGCGTCTCTCACCATATACACGAAAGGGAGAGATCTGTCAGTTTCCTGTATTGGTGCTGGGAAAAGCCAGTTCCCAGTCCGATTTTCAAAGTATATTTTCTCTGAAGCATTTCAGAGAATAATATATCTGGCCGCAATCATACAGTACTTCCCGCAGATTGGGCAGCATGAATCGCATGACAGGTTCACAGGTTCCCTTTGATGAGGTTGTCCACAAATGAACTACTCCTTCTTAAAGGGAACCTGTCATCACTTTTGGCCGATATAAGTTACAGCCATCACCTTTCAGGGCTGTATACAGCATTCTATAATGCTGTATGTCTGCCCCCAACCCAACCTGTAAGAGTAGAAAAATAACTTTTATTATACTCACCTGCGGGGCAGTCAGGTCCGATGGGTGTCGCTCTTCTTGGTCCGGTGCCTCCCATCTTAATGCAATGTCATCCTCCTGCTTGCTTTGTGTCGCGCTCCTGCGCAGGCATACTTGTCTGCCCTTTTGAGGCCAGAGCAAAGTACTGCAGTGCACAGGTGCTGAGAAAGGTCAGAGAGGCGCAGCACCTGTGCACTGAAGTACTTTGCTCTGCCCTCAACAGGGCAGATAAGTACGCCTGCGCAGGAGTGTGATGCCGAGGAGACTGTTTGGATGATGCAGGGACTCGTCATCCACACGAAGCAAAAAGGAGGGGGCGATCATAAGAAGATGGCAGGTGCCCGACCAGGACCAGCGACACTCATTGGACCGAACCACCCTGCAGGTGAGTATAATGAAACATATTTTTCTTCTCTTCCAGGTCGGGTTGGGGGCAGATATACAGCATGATAGAACGCTGTATATCAGCCCTAACTTATATCGGACAAAATTGATGACAAGTTCCCTTTAAGTGCAAGTGTGCCCCACATAGAATTAAAAAAAATACTTGCCTGACGTTGTGTAACCTTTACCACAATGTTGGAGTTGTGTCTCCTAGCATTCATGTGACATTGTTACGTCACACGAGTGCTGCAACCTTCAATTATTAGAATAACAATGTCACATGAATGGTATGAGACACAGCATCAATATCACTGGAATGGTGCTGATCCATGAGGGGAGTAAACCTTTTTTCATTATACTGTATGTGAGTCACACTAGCACTACATAGTCAAGTAAATAAGGCAGCACACTGCAGCGCTAAAACATGCAAACATGAAACACGAAAATTGAACTGCATTACTGCACTAGAAATATGAAAAATGAGAGCGTTTAGCGCATAAAAATGGCCAATTTTATGTGTACCTGGTAGCCACTTTACGGCATCTCTCTTATACCAGGTCCTAAACTTGCCTTTCCTCGCTGAGAATAAACGTCTCCATCTGAATGAGTACCTGTGAAACCTCTTCTTAGACTAAAATTCTCTCTCTCTATGGAGGGGTAATGGACCTGCTGTAATTAAAACACCTGTGGCTAGGAGGCGGAGTGCTCAGTCAGAAGGCTAAAGAATACATTTCAAAAGACTGACCGTCACATCCAAACATAGACTCAATGTTAACAGGTGCTGAACCTAGAGTCGCCAACTCATATATAGTCAAGTAAATAAGGCAGCACACTGCAGCGCTAAAACATGCAAACATGAAACACGAAAATTGAATTGCATTAATGCACTAGAAATATGAAAAATGAGAGCGTTTAGCGCATAAAAATGGCCAATTTTATGTGTACCTGGTAGCCACTTTACGGCATCTCTTTTATACCAGGTCCTAAACTTGCCTTTCCTCGCTGAGAATAAACATCTCAATCTGAATGAGTACCTGTGAAACCTCTTCTTAGACTAAAATTCTCTCTCTCTATGGAGGGGTAATGGACCTGCTGTAATTAAAACACCTGTGGCTAGGAGACAGAGTGCTCAGTCAGAAGGCTAAAGAATACATTTCAAAAGACTGATCGTCACATCCAAACATAGACTCAGTTTGAACAGGTGCTGAACCTAGAATCGCCAACTCATATATAGTCAAGTAAATAAGGCAGCACACTGCAGCGCTAAAACATGCAAACATGAAACACGAAAATTGAACTGCATTACTGCACTAGAAATATGAAAAATGAGAGCGTTTAGCGCATAAAAATTTCAATTTTTACACTGCCTGCCTATGCAGCATCAATAGTAAAAAGATCTAATGTTAAAAATAATTAAAAAAATAAAAAATCATCATATACTCACCTTCTGGCGCCTTTCCTGCTCTTCGCAACGCGCCGGTGACCGGTCCATGCATTGCGATCTCGCGATCTATGTCTTCATCTCGCGAGACCGCAATGCACTCTTGAGACCGGAGTGCGCGAGGAGCGTCGGTAAACGCTTCCTGGATCCAGGGGCCAACGGAAGGTGAGTATATAACTATTTTTTATTTTAATTCTTTTTTTTTTAACAGGGATATGATGCCCACATTGCTATATACTACGTGGGCTGCGCAATATACTATGCGGGCTGGGCAATATACTACGCGGACTGGGCAATGTACTATGCGGGCTGTGCAATATACTACGCTCTCTGGGCAATATACTACGCGCGCTGGGCAATATACTACGCGGGCTGGGCAATATACTACACGGGCTGTGCAATACTGTATACTACGCGGGCTGTGCAATATACTACGCGGGCTGTGCAATATACTACGCGGGCTGTGCAATATACTATGTGGCTGGGCAATATACTACGTGACTGGGCAATATACTACGTGGCTGGGCAATATACTATGTGGCTGGGCAATATAGTACGTGACTGGGCAATATACTACGTGACTGGGCAATATACTATGTGGCTGGGCGATATAGTACGTGACTGGGCAATATAGTACGTGACTGGGCAATATACTACGTGGCTGTGCAATATACTATGTGGCTGGGCAATATACTACGTGACTGGGCAATATACTACATGGCTGGGCAATATACTATGTGGGCTGTGCAATATACTACGTAAACATGCATATTCTAGAATACCCGATGCGTTAGAATCGGGCCACCATCTAGTTAATTTATAATATGCAAGCTAAAAACAAGTTGAGGAAGGAACTGGAACTACATAGTTTATGGGCACTGTCATTTTGTGCTACAATATAAAGTATCTGGAACGCTTGGCTGGGAGTTTTCTCTTTGGACAAATGCACAAATGTAATTGTTCAATCAGAACTATTCATTATAATTATATTATTATATTGTAATTATAATATCATATGTAATTATGTCCTCTTTAATCCACTTAAATTATTTAGGACAGAAAGAAGTAATGACTGTACCTGTGTTAAAAAGTATTACATTTAATTAGAACAAGAAAAAACAAAAAAGGATCTTTACAAACAATTAGTAACCTTTAACAAAACTAGGCATTTCTATTGAAAACAATATTAAGGAATTGGCCATAGCAACAAAGAAAATAGACCATTTCATACACTCTCCCAATGTGTCAAAGTGGTATGTTTAGCCTAGATCGAATGCAATGGTAAATTATTTAGCTACTATACATTTTATGCTTAGGATTGCTGAATAAATTGCATGATCTTTGCCACAAGTTGTTCTTTTTTGTCTCTAGGTCTGGTAGAAATACCATGCTGCTTGAGCCAGTCCTGTAGATCAGCGTTGTTGACTTTAAATAACTACAAAATAATATGTTTAATTATTAATTTGTGAGTTAGTCATATTGTTTTCACAGTAACAAGTTAGTACATTATTGTTATTGATTTTATTTATATATATATATATATATATATATATATATACATATATATATATATACTGTATATATATATATATGTATATATATATATATATACAGTATATATATATTGTAAATGAAATAGAATAAACATCTGGTAGATGGAGGTTGCTCTATTAAGACTAAGATATCTTGAGGATAGGGCTGCACTGCACACATAGGGAATGGAGAGGTGACCGCTTATGTAAAACTCTATACATTTATTGTACGGGACTACCAAAAATTGCAAGTGCTTTGCTTGAGGCCCCATTCTTGAGATCTGGTTCCCATTGTTGATTGCAGTCAATTCATTCATTGCATTGACACATGCAATGTACTATAATTCTTTTCTATGCACACCGTAAAATGATTAGACATAAACTGAATTACCCATTCCTTAAGGCTGGTGTTGTGCATGCCAGTCTTAATGAAGGGGAATGCAGGAGTAACATCTGGACAAATCGTAGATGCCTGACCCTTAATGAATAAGGCACATCTTACAAGTGTTGTGTGCCTCCACCAGAGATGAATTCGAGCTAGGAACTGGAGTATTTTTCTGTCATAACTTTTCATGAATTTGACGAAAGTTTGTGATTTTTTTTAAGGTGTTTTACATAAAAAATTCTACAGTAAATACCTTAATGAATCAATACTTAACGGTTTATGATTTAGGGTGTCTTAATATTTTACTAATTCACTGCACCTATATAAAGCCTACACATATACCATTTTTTGTACTTACAGGGCCTTGCGAAAGTATTCGGTCCCCTGGAACTTTTCAACCTTTTCCCACATATCATGCTTCAAACAAAAAGATACCAAATGTAAATTTTTGGTGAAGAATCAACAAGAAGTGGAACACAATTGTGAAGTTGAACTAAATTTATTGGTTATTTAAAATTTTTGTGGAATATCAAAAACTGAAAAGTGGGGCGTGCAATATTATTCGGCCCCTTCACTTTCAGTGCAGCAAACTCACTCCAGAAGTTCATTTTGGATCTCTGGATCCATTGTTGTTCTAAATGCCTAATGATGATAAAAATAATCCACCTGTGTGTAATCAAGGCTCCGTATAAATGCACCTGCTATGTGATAGTCTCAGGGTTCTGTTTGAAGCACAGAGAGCATCATGAAGACCAAGGAACATAACAGGCAAGTCCGCGATATTGTTGTGGTGCAGTTTAAAGCTGGATTTAGATACAAAATGATTTCCAAAACTTTAAACATCCCAAGGAGCACTGTGCAAGCGATCATATTGAAATTGAAGGAGAATCATACCACTACAAATCTACCAAGACCCGGCCATCCTGCTAAACTTTCATCTCAAACAAGGAGAAGACTGATCAGAGATGCAGCCAAGAGGCCCATGATCACTCTGGATGAACTGCAGAGATCTACAGTTGAGGTGGGACAGTCTGTCCATAGGACAACAATCAGTCGTACACTGCACAAATCTGGCCTTTATAGAGGAGTGGCAAGAAGAAAACCATTTCTCAAAGATATCCATAAAAAGTGTTGTTTAAAGTTTGCAACAAGCCACCTGGGAGACACACCAAACATGTGGAAGAAGGTGGTCTGATCAGCTGAAACCAAAATCGAACTTTTTGGCAACAATGCCAAAAGATATGTTTGGTGGAAAGGCAACACAGCTCATCACCCTGAACACACCATCCCCACTGTCAAACATGGTGGGGGCAGCATCATGGTTTGGGCCTACTTTTGTTCAGCAGGGACAGGGAAGATGGTTAAAATTGATGGGAAGATGGATGGAGCCAAATACAGGACCATTCTTACAGAAAACCTGTTGGAGTCTGCAAAAGACCTGAGACTGGGACGGAGATTTGTCTTCCAACTAGACAATGATCCCAAACATAAAGCAAAATCTACAATGGAATGGTTCACAAATAAACGTATCCAGGTGTTAGAATGGCCAAGTCAAAGTCCAGACCTCAATCCAATCGAGAATCTGTGGAAAGAGATGAAAACTGTTGTTCACAAACGATCTCCATCAAACCTCACTGAGCTCGAGCTGTTTGCCAAGGAAGAATGGGCAAGAATTTCTGTCTCTCAATGTTCAAAACTGATAGAGACATACCCCAAGCGACTTGCAGCTGTAATCACATCAAAAGGTGGTGCAACAAAGTATTAAGTTAAAGGGGCTGAATAATATTGCAAAAATGTAAAATAACCAATAAATTTCGTTCAACTTCACAGTTGTGTTCCACTTGTTGTTGCTTCTTCACCAAAAATTTACATTTGGTATCTTTATGTTTGAAGCATGATATGTGGGAAAAGGTTGAAAAGTTCCAGGGGGCCGAATACTTTCGCAAAGGCACTGTATATGAGGCCCTGTCATAGGACTTCATAGAAGATTGTTACATTTACAAAATGCTGTAAAATATAAAATTATTTCAGTATATTGTTCCTTCAATCAAGCAATAGCAGCTTTGAAACTCAGAGAAACAAAGAAATACATAGTTGAAAATAGTTTAAAATAGTTTTTAAAAATAAAAAAGCAAAAGAAGGTCAAAAATTTAATCACCAATCTCTCATTTTTCTAAAAGAGTCAAAAACATTTTCAAAATATTAAGTTATCCTGGTGATTGTATTGAAAAAAAGCCAGAATAGCTGCCATATTTTGGTTAATTCTTCTTTCCAAATAAAAATGCATAAACAGTGATCAAAAAGTAATTTATAACCGAAAAAGGTACCACTGCAACTCACCCTACAAAAACAAGCTCGGGGATCTGCGCTAGCAGGGACGTTTATGCGCGACCCCTAAAAAGACATTGCGTTAGCGCAATCCGCTAGCGCTTAGCGCTAAACGGATTGCCCTAACGCAATCTGAACCTAAGAGTTCTGGCTCCTACAGACCAGTTAGACGTTCCTAATCAACTTGTTATCTGCATTAAAGACAGCTGTCTTATATAGTCACCTTTATAAAAGACTCCTGTCGACAGACTCAATTAATCAGTCAGACTCTAAACTCTACAACATGGGCAAGACCAAAGAGCTTTACAAAGATGTCAGGGACAAGATCATAGACCTGCACAAAGCTGGAATGGGCTACAAAAACATAAGTAAGAAGCTGGGTGAGAAGCAGACAACCGTTGGTGCAATAGTAAGAAAATGGAAGAAGTACAAAATGACTGTCAATTGACATAGATCTGTGGCACCATGCAAAATCTCACCTTGTGGGGTATCCTTGATCCTGAGGAAGATGAGAGATCAGCCTAAAACTACATGGGGGGAACTTGTTAATGATCTCAAGGTAGCTGAGACCAAGAAAACCAATGGTAACACATTATGCTGTAAAGGTTTAACCCCTTTCTGCCATCGGACAGAATAGTATGTCCGATGGCAGATGCCCTGCTTTGATGCGGGCTGCTTTGATGTGGGCTGAACAGCTGACATGTGCCCACAATAGCGGCGGGTGCAATCACGATCCACCCGCCGCTATTAATTAGTTAAATGCCGCTGTCAAACGCTGACAGTGGCATTTAACAAGCATTGCCGGCCATCAGGGGTCATCGGTGCATTGGCATAACAACCAGAGGTCTTCTGAAGACCTCTATGATTTTTGATGCCAGATTGCTGTGAGCGCCACCCTGTGGTCAGCGCTCCTAGCAATGCTCCTATGTAGCAGAGCCGATCAGGCTATGCCAGCTTCTAGCCTCCCATGGAGGCTATTGAAGCATGGCAAAAGTAAAAAAAAGTTAAAAAAATATGAAAAAAAAAAAAAAAGTTCAAATCACCCCCCTTTCGCCCCATTCAAAATAAAACAATAAAAAAAATCAAACCTACACATATTTGGTATTGCCGAGTTCAGAATCGCCCGACCTATCAATAAAAAAAAGGATTTAACCAGATCTTTACATGGCATAACGACAAAAAAATTCCAAAAATGCAATAGCGGGTGAACAAAATAGCGTATTTGCACCAAAATGGTATTATTAAAAACATCTTTCTGCAAGTTCACCGCACTTGGAATTTTTTTCCCATATTCTAGTACACAACATGGTAAAACCAATGAGGTTGTTCAAAAGTACAACTCGTCCCGCAAAAGATAAGCCCCCACATGGCCATATTAACAGAAAAATAAAAAAGTTATGGCTCTGGGAAGGAGAGAAGTGAAAAACGAAAATGCAAAACCGAAAAAAGCTCTGGGCGTTAAGGGGTTAAAATCCTGCAAAAAACCATGCCCGTGTACGTTAATCCCGTGCCAAGCGAGTGTCCCCCAATACACTCTGTGAGAGCAATCTTACATATGGTGGAGAATGCAGACACGGTTTTTTCAAACAAAACAGTCACTTTGGTTTATTAAATACTCATATAAACCATATCAGGAACAGTCCATTACACATTCCATCAGGATATGACATTAAGTCTGCGGCAACTAAACACGCTGGTCCTCCTAACCAGTTGCCGTGGGTTACCACACAGTTCATATAACATACCAAGCAATTAGCACCAACAGACTATGGTACCTTCTGGGAGCTCCTGCTCCACCTGCTGACTCCTTGTCAGTCCTCACTCTTGGGAAGGCTGCCAAATGGGGATCACCGACTTGCCTGGTCAGCACACATTAGTCAGTCCAGACCCTCCAAAGGACTGTAGCTTTCCCACACAGTAGCTTTGTCACATCATCACATCCATGCCTGTGATTCCCATGCACTCTCACGGCCTCAATACACCTCTGTGTGCATGTGTGCATACTGGGGGGACTATGCAGCACCCCTACCTGTTACAGGGGTCACTGCATCACAATATACTGTATATATATATATATATATATATATATATATATATATATACACATATATATATATCCTAATATATACAGTATTTACCTTGTAATGTCTTCACATCCTATTCCGTCCTGATGTGTCCGGATCCCAGAATTCCAAGTGGCAGATGTTCACCGACCGCCATATTGGGATACCCAAGTGATTGTTGTCTCAATATGGAATCTGCTGGTGGTACCAGCCTCATACTGAGGGATCTCTTGAGGGATCTCCTCCCAGACCTGGATCGTACACACCACACACACAAACACAAACTGGATATGCCGTACGCACCACACACACACACACAGACACTGTTTACACCGTACGCACCACACACACACACACTGTATACGTCATACATAGCCTCTTGTGCAGTACCACCAGCAGAACACTGTCACGAACACGCCGCCGCTGGGATCAGCCGAATAATTCACTGACCGCCACCATTAATGTATAGGAGGAGCGCATGCACAGTTTTAATGTGACCGCCGCCATCTGTCTGCACAAAGATGGCAGTGGTCTGATTTGCTGCGCCTGCACGAATTCCACACAGGCGCAGTGAATCATTTGGCTGATCCCGGTGGCAGATGCTCAACGTGTCCACAGGCAGAGGAAGCCGGTCACATTAAAGGGGTTATCCCAAGAACGAAAGTTTATTTTAAAAATTGTCTACGTCTGACCGTGTGCGGAGCATACCACATCTCCTGGGCAGGGGAGGAAGCAAAAGACAATACCGACATTACAGCAGGGGATCACAGATCACAGATTATTTTGTCAGGTAAAATATTTCACTGACTGTGTTTAAACAATATTTTACCTCACAAAATGTATCCTCTGCGATCTCCTGCTGTAATGTTAGTATTGTCTTTTGCTTCCTTATCTGCCCAGGAGCTGTGGTATGTTCTGTACACGGACAGACACAGACAATTTAAAAAATGAAATGAAAACCCCTTTAACCCCTTTACCCCCAAGGGTGGTTTGCACGTTAATGACTGGGCCAATTTTTACAATTCTGACCACTGTCCCTTTATGAGGTTATAACTCTGGGATGCTTCAACGGATCCCGGTGATTCTGACATTGTTTTCTCGTGACATATTGTACTTGATGATAGTGGTAACATTTCTTTGATATTACCTGTGTTTATTTGTGAAAAAAATGGAAATTTGGCGAAAATTATGAAAATTTCACAATTTTCCAACTTTGAATTTTTATGCAATTAAATATCAGAGATATGTCACACAAAATACTTAATAACTAACATTTCTCACATGTCTACTTTACATCAGCACAATTTTGGAACCAAAATTTGTTTTTGTTAGGGAGTTAAAAGGGTTAAAAGTTGACCAGCAATTTCTCATTTTTACAACACCTTTTTTTTATGGACCACATCTCATTTGAAGTCATTTTGAGGGGTCTATATGATAGAAAATATCCAAGTGTGACACCATTCTAAAAACTGCACCCCTCAAGGTGCTCAAAACCACATTTAAGAAGTTTATTAACCCTTCAGGTGTTTCACAGGAATTTTTGGAATATTTAAATAAAAATGAACATTTAACTTTTTTTCTCAAAAAATTTACTTCAGCTCCAATTTGTTTTATTTTACCAAGGGTAACAGGAGAAAATGGACCCCAAAAGTTGTTGAACAATTTTTCCTGAGTACGCCGATACCCCATATGTTGGGGTGGGTAAACCACTGTTTGGGCACATGGCAGAGCTTGGAAGCGACGGAGCGCCATTTGACTTTTCAATGCAAAATTGACTGGAATTGAGATGGGATGCCATGTTGCGTTTGGAGAGCCACTGATGTGCCCAAACATTGAAACCCCCCACAAGTGACACCATTTTGGAAAGTAGACCCCCTAAGGAACTTATCTAGATGTGTGGTGAGCACTTTGACCCACCAAGTGCTTCACAGAAGTTTATAATGCAGAGCCGTAAAAATAAAAAATCATATTTTTTCACAAAAATGATCTTTTCGCCCCCAATTGTTTATTTTCCCAAGGGTAAGAGAAGAAATTGGACCCCAAAAGTTGTTGTACAATTTGTCTTGAGTACGCTGGTACCGGTGCTTGGCAGAGCTCGGAAGGGAGAGAGCGCCATTTGACTTTTCAATGCAAAATTGACTGGAATTGAGATGGGACGCCATGTGGCGTTTGGAGAGCCACTGATGTGCCTAAACATTGAAACCCCCCACAAGTGACACCATTTTGGAAAGTACACCCCCTATGGAACTCATCTAGTTGTGTTGTGAGATCTTTGAACCCCCAAGTGTTTCACTACAGTTTATAACGCAGAGCCGTGAAAATAAAAATTCTTTTTTTTCCCACAAAAATGATTTTTTAGCCCCCAGTTTTTATTTTCACAAGGGTAACCGGAGAAATTGGACCCCAAAAGTTGTTGTCCAATGTGTCCTAAGTATGCTGATACCCTATATGTTGGGGTAAACACCTGATTGGGTGCACGGGAGAGCTCAGAAGGGAAGGAGCACTGTTTTGCTTTTTCAATGCAGAATTAGCTGGAATTAAGATCGGATGCCATGTCGCGTTTGGAGAGGCTCTGATGTGCCTAAACAGTGGAAACCCCCCCAATTATAACTGAAACACTAATCCAAACACACCCCTAACCCTAATCTCAACGGTAACCCTAACCACGCCTCTCACCCTGACACACCCCTAACCCTAATCCCAACACTATTCCCAACCGTAAATGTAATCCAAACCCTAACCCTAACTTTAGCCCCAACCCTAACCCTAACTTTAGCCCCAACCCTAACCCTAACTTTAGCCCCAACCCTAACTGTAGCCCTAACCCTAGCCCCAACCCTAGCCCTAACCCTAACTCTAGCCCTAACCCTAGCGCTAACCTTAACCCTAGCCCTAACCCTATCCTAACCCTAGCCCTAACCCTAATGGGAAAATGGAAATAAATACATTTTTTAAATTTTTTAATTTTTCCCTAGCTAAGGGGGTGATGAAGGGGGGTTTGATTTACTATTCATAGCGGGTTTTCGAGCGGATTTTTATGATTGGCAGCCGTCGCACACTAAAAGACGCTTTTTATTGCAAAAAATATTTTTTGCTTTACCACATTTTGAGAGCTATAATTTTTCCATATTTTGGTCCACAGAGTCATGTGAGGTCTTGTTTTTTGTGGGACGAGTTGCCGTATTGGTAACATTTTCGGGCACATGAGATTTTTTTTATCGCTTTTTATTCTGATTTTTGTGAGGCAGAATGACCAAAAACCAGCTATTCATGAATTTCTTTGGGGGGGGGCGTTTATACCGTTCCGCGCTTGGTAAAGTGGATAAAGCAGTTTTATTCTTCGGGTCAGTACGATTACAGCGATACCTCATTTATATCATTTTTTTATGTTTTGGCGCTTTTATATGATAAAAACTATTTTATAGAAAAAATAATTATTTTTGCATCGCTTTATTCTGAGGACTATAGCTTTTTTATTTTTTCGCTGATGATGATGCATGGCAGCTTGTTTTTTGCGGGACAAGATGACGTTTTCAGCGGTACCATGTTTATTTATATCGGTCTTTTTGATCGCGTGTTATTCCACTTTTGGTTCGGCGGTATAATAATGAAGCGTTGTTTTTTGCCTCGTTTATTTATTTTTTTTACGGTGTTCACTGAAGGGGTTAACTACTGGGACAGTTTTACAGGTCGGGTCGTTACGGACGCGGCGATACTAAATAAGTGTACTATTATTGTTTTTTTATGTAGATAAAGGAATTTATTTATTGGAACAATATTTTTTTTCATTATTATTTATTTAGGAATTTTTTCTTTTTACACATAGAATTTTTTTTTTTTTTACTTTTTTTTTACTTTGCCCCAGGGGAGGACATCACAGTAAAGTGACAGGTTTCTGATCTGACACTTTGCTGTGCACTGTGTCAGATCAGCGATCTGACGTGCACATCAGGGAGGCTTCCCAGCGCCTGCTCTGAGCAGGCGCTGTGAAGCCACCTCCCTGCAGGACCTGGATGCCGCGGCCATTTTGGATCCGGGCCTGCTGCAGGGAGGAGGCGGTAAGAGACCCTCGCAGCAATGTGATCACATCGCCTTGCTCCGAGGGTCTCAGGAAAGCCCGCAGGGAGCCCCCTCCCTGCGCGATGCTTCCCTGTACTGCCAAAACACTGTGATCATGTTTTATCGCAGTGTGTCGGGGGTTAATGTGCCAGGGGCGGTCTGTGATAGTCAGCTGACACCCGGCCGCGATTGGCTGCGCTCCCCCCATGAGCACTGCCGATTGCGCTGGACGTACTATTCCGTCCTTGGGAAGTAGGGCCCAAGAAGCAAATATAGAAAGGGGTTAAGAAGCAAATATCAACGCCAACATGGCTCCTCCTAAAAATTACGCCAATGACAATGAAAGGAAAGCAGCAAAAGCACAACGTCGAAAACAACAACATGCCAATGAGACTCTTGAAGAGCAACAGCATCGCTGGAACAAAAACAATGCATATAGCACATGCTGTAGAAGTCAGAACATGGGGAAAGAGAGAGTGGATAGGTGGGTGAGCCCAAGAGGGGGGAGAGCTTCTCAACGCTGCAAAGCCTGCCCCCATCGTTACATTACCGCCCTCCTGATGCGATAGCATTGGGCCTCCATCTAGTATATATATATATATATATATATACCAGTATATTTAATATTTATATATATATATATATATATATATATATATAAACCCTAACTAACCCTAACCCTAGCCCTCACTTAGCCTCATCAACAGAAAAATAAAAATGTTACAGGTCTCAAAAAATTGCAGCACAATGCAAAAATATATATTTTTTGTAATATTCAAATTTTTTGTCACCACTTAGAAAAAAACTGCTGCATGTGTTTGGTAATACTATAATTGGACTGAACTAGACAATCATGGTCCCACAATGAATGCCTTAAAAACAAAACCCCCAAAAAAACAATGGCGGAATTGCATTTTTTCACCATTTTGTCACACTTGAATTTCTTTTCCTGTGTTTCAGTACATTATATGATAGAATGGATGATGCAATTCAAAAGCACAACTTGTCCTGCAAAAAAAAGCTTTCACACATCTATGTCGATGGAAAAATAAAAAAAATTATGACTACTGAAAGAAGGTGAGGAAAAAATGAAAGCGCAAAACAGAAAAATTCCTTGGTCCTCAAAGGGTTAAAGTACTAAAACATAAAACGATATAACTTTAATATTGCCAGAATCATATTGACCCACAGAAAAAAGTTAAACAGGATATGCAAGCAGTAAATAACTGTTCAAATCAGGCCAACCACTGAATTTGCAATAAACCGTTCATTATTCAAATGGTCTTGGCAGGACTGAGCAGTTCTGTACATATTTCCACCCACTTGATTACCATCTATCTCAGCTTTCCATTGGCTCCTCTAATTCCAGAGCTGTGAATCAATGAAGAAAAGATGTATGAAAAAACAAAAAGGTGAAAAATTGCACTGTACTGCTTGACCACACCAAGGATGTTCCAAGAATCTCATTAATATTTTAGAATAAAAACTTTCTGGCAAACACAGCAATGGATTTAGACACTAAGGGTATGTGTCCGCGGGCCGTTTTACATCCGGACTAACTGCGGAATGAACGCTACGTGGAGCCGCAGCGTTCAATCCGCAGCGTCCAGATGTTACAGCATAATGGAGGGGATTTTATGAAATCCCATCTCCACTATGCGTGGTAACACGGCCCTGCAATTCTGGACATGTGGCGCGTCTCTTTAGATCGCAGCATGTCCGTTTACCTTGCGATGACGCTGCACCGCTGCAAGGTAAAACACAGGGCCCTATGTGTGGGGTGCGATGATTCCGGATGTGTGCAATGAACACATCCGACATCATCGCATCTCCAGAAGGGGCGGAGCTTTGGGCGGAGCGAGTTTTCCGCTCCGTCCAAAGCACCGGCCATCCTGAACATGGACACGTACCCTAAGGCTACATTCTCACGATGAGCTCTTGGTGAGTTTTTGATGTTTGAGATTTTCTGCACTATTTCTGCACCAAATATGGAAATTATGTTACTTTTAGTTTTTTACTGCATTTTTTACATGTGTTTTTATTGCTGCAATGCTCCTCTGGGAAATATGCAAATTGTCTCTTCAGAGAGGAAGACATTGGCTGTTAGGATTGCTACTTTCAATAGGTGGCACTAGAGTTCTAATGCTCTTCCTCTCTGAAGAGATAATTTGCATATTTCCCAGAGGAGCATTGCAGCTTTAAGTCTCCTCATCTAGATATGCTTAACATGTCACACCTTGCAAGGAGAAATTATACTTCTTGGATCCCGGTCAGACGCCTCGCACTCAGCCAAACCAGATCTCCACTTTGCACTGACGAGGGGCAGTTCCCCGAAACACAGTGTCTGCAAATTGAGATTCTGGTTTGGCTTTTATCCTAAGTCATGTGACAAAGCTCGTTAAAAGGTCGACACTGACTGTTAGGATTGCTACTTCCAATAGGTGGCACTAGAATTCTAGACCTCTTCCTCTCTGAAGAGACAATTTGCATATTTTCCAGAGGAGCATTGCAGCTTTAAGTCTCCTCATCATGACATGCTTAGCATGTCACTCTCCGCAAGGAGAAACGATACTTCTTGGATCCCGGTAAGTCGCCTCTCACTCAGCCAAACCAGATCTCCACTTTGCATTGACGAGGGGCAGTACCCCGAAACACAGTATCTGCAAATTGAGATTCTGGTTTGGCTTTTATCCTAAGTCATGTGACAAAGCTCGTTAAAGGGTCGACACTGACTGTTAGGATTCCTACTTCCAATAGGTGGCACTAGAGTTCTAGTCTTCTTCCTCTCTGAAAGGACAATTTGCATTGTCTCTTTTTGCTACACCAGTTTATTAACCCTTCAGGTGTTTCACAGGAATTTTTGGAATATTTAAATAAAAATGAACATTTAACTTTTTTTCTCAAAAAATTTACTTCAGCTCCAATTTGTTTTATTTTACCAAGGGTAACAGGAGAAAATGGACCCCAAAAGTTGTTGAACAATTTTTCCTGAGTACGCCGATACCCCATATGTTGGGGTGGGTAAACCACTGTTTGGGCACATGGCAGAGCTTGGAAGCGACGGAGCGCCATTTGACTTTTCAATGCAAAATTGACTGGAATTGAGATGGGATGCCATGTTGCGTTTGGAGAGCCACTGATGTGCCCAAACATTGAAACCCCCCACAAGTGACACCATTTTGGAAAGTAGACCCCCTAAGGAACTTATCTAGATGTGTGGTGAGCACTTTGACCCACCAAGTGCTTCACAGAAGTTTATAATGCAGAGCCGTAAAAATAAAAAATCATATTTTTTCACAAAAATGATCTTTTCGCCCCCAATTTTTTATTTTCCCAAGGGTAAGAGAAGAAATTGGACCCCAAAAGTTGTTGTACAATTTGTCTTGAGTACGCTGGTACCGGTGCTTGGCAGAGCTCGGAAGGGAGAGAGCGCCATTTGACTTTTCAATGCAAAATTGACTGGAATTGAGATGGGACGCCATGTGGCGTTTGGAGAGCCACTGATGTGCCTAAACATTGAAACCCCCCACAAGTGACACCATTTTGGAAAGTACACCCCCTATGGAACTCATCTAGTTGTGTTGTGAGATCTTTGAACCCCCAAGTGTTTCACTACAGTTTATAACGCAGAGCCGTGAAAATAAAAATTCTTTTTTTTCCCACAAAAATGATTTTTTAGCCCCCAGTTTTTATTTTCACAAGGGTAACCGGAGAAATTGGACCCCAAAAGTTGTTGTCCAATGTGTCCTAAGTATGCTGATACCCTATATGTTGGGGTAAACACCTGATTGGGTGCACGGGAGAGCTCAGAAGGGAAGGAGCACTGTTTTGCTTTTTCAATGCAGAATTAGCTGGAATTAAGATCGGATGCCATGTCGCGTTTGGAGAGGCTCTGATGTGCCTAAACAGTGGAAACCCCCCAATTATAACTGAAACACTAATCCAAACACACCCCTAACCCTAATCTCAACGGTAACCCTAACCACGCCTCTCACCCTGACACACCCCTAACCCTAATCCCAACACTATTCCCAACCGTAAATGTAATCCAAACCCTAACCCTAACTTTAGCCCCAACCCTAACCCTAACTTTAGCCCCAACCCTAACCCTAACTTTAGCCCCAACCCTAACTGTAGCCCTAACCCTAGCCCCAACCCTAGCCCTAACCCTAACTCTAGCCCTAACCCTAGCGCTAACCTTAACCCTAGCCCTAACCCTATCCTAACCCTAGCCCTAACCCTAATGGGAAAATGGAAATAAATACATTTTTAAAATTTTTTAATTTTTCCCTAGCTAAGGGGGTGATGAAGGGGGGTTTGATTTACTATTCATAGCGGGTTTTCGAGCGGATTTTTATGATTGGCAGCCGTCGCACACTAAAAGACGCTTTTTATTGCAAAAAATATTTTTTGCTTTACCACATTTTGAGAGCTATAATTTTTCCATATTTTGGTCCACAGAGTCATGTGAGGTCTTGTTTTTTGTGGGACGAGTTGCCTAACTCGTGGGGGGGGGGGGGCGTTTATACCGTTCCGCGCTTGGTAAAGTGGATAAAGCAGTTTTATTCTTCGGGTCAGTACGATTACAGCGATACCTCATTTATATCATTTTTTTATGTTTTGGCGCTTTTATATGATAAAAACTATTTTATAGAAAAAATAATTATTTTTGCATCGCTTTATTCTGAGGACTATAGCTTTTTTATTTTTTCGCTGATGATGATGCATGGCAGCTTGTTTTTTGCGGGACAAGATGACGTTTTCAGCGGTACCATGTTTATTTATATCGGTCTTTTTGATCGCGTGTTATTCCACTTTTGGTTCGGCGGTATAATAATGAAGCGTTGTTTTTTGCCTCGTTTATTTATTTTTTTTACGGTGTTCACTGAAGGGGTTAACTACTGGGACAGTTTTACAGGTCGGGTCGTTACGGACGCGGCGATACTAAATAAGTGTACTATTATTGTTTTTTTATGTAGATAAAGGAATTTATTTATTGGAACAATATTTTTTTTCATTATTATTTATTTAGGAATTTTTTCTTTTTACACATAGAATTTTTTTTTTTTTTACTTTTTTTTTACTTTGCCCCAGGGGAGGACATCACAGTAAAGTGACAGGTTTCTGATCTGACACTTTGCTGTGCACTGTGTCAGATCAGCGATCTGACGTGCACATCAGGGAGGCTTCCCAGCGCCTGCTCTGAGCAGGCGCTGTGAAGCCACCTCCCTGCAGGACCTGGATGCCGCGGCCATTTTGGATCCGGGCCTGCTGCAGGGAGGAGGCGGTAAGAGACCCTCGCAGCAATGTGATCACATCGCCTTGCTCCGAGGGTCTCAGGAAAGCCCGCAGGGAGCCCCCTCCCTGCGCGATGCTTCCCTGTACTGCCAAAACACTGTGATCATGTTTTATCGCAGTGTGTCGGGGGTTAATGTGCCAGGGGCGGTCTGTGATAGTCAGCTGACACCCGGCCGCGATTGGCTGCGCTCCCCCCATGAGCACTGCCGATTGCGCTGGACGTACTATTCCGTCCTTGGGAAGTAGGGCCCAAGAAGCAAATATAGAAAGGGGTTAAGAAGCAAATATCAACGCCAACATGGCTCCTCCTAAAAATTACGCCAATGACAATGAAAGGAAAGCAGCAAAAGCACAACGTCGAAAACAACAACATGCCAATGAGACTCTTGAAGAGCAACAGCATCGCTGGAACAAAAACAATGCATATAGCACATGCTGTAGAAGTCAGAACATGGGGAAAGAGAGAGTGGATAGGTGGGTGAGCCCAAGAGGGGGGAGAGCTTCTCAACGCTGCAAAGCCTGCCCCCATCGTTACATTACCGCCCTCCTGATGCGATAGCATTGGGCCTCCATCTAGTATATATATATATATATATATATATATATATATATATATATATATATATATATATATATATATATATATATATATATACCAGTATATTTAATATTTATATATATATATATATATATATATATATATATATATAAACCCTAACTAACCCTAACCCTAGCCCTCACTTAGCCTCATCAACAGAAAAATAAAAATGTTACAGGTCTCAAAAAATTGCAGCACAATGCAAAAATATATATTTTTTGTAATATTCAAATTTTTTGTCACCACTTAGAAAAAAACTGCTGCATGTGTTTGGTAATACTATAATTGGACTGAACTAGACAATCATGGTCCCAGGTAATTATTACCACACAATGAATGCCTTAAAAACAAAACCCCCAAAAAAACAATGGCGGAATTGCATTTTTTCACCATTTTGTCACACTTGAATTTCTTTTCCTGTGTTTCAGTACATTATATGATAGAATGGATGATGCAATTCAAAAGCACAACTTGTCCTGCAAAAAAAAGCTTTCACACATCTATGTCGATGGAAAAATAAAAAAAATTATGACTACTGAAAGAAGGTGAGGAAAAAATGAAAGCGCAAAACAGAAAAATTCCTTGGTCCTCAAAGGGTTAAAGTACTAAAACATAAAACGATATAACTTTAATATTGCCAGAATCATATTGACCCACAGAAAAAAGTTAAACAGGATATGCAAGCAGTAAATAACTGTTCAAATCAGGCCAACCACTGAATTTGCAATAAACCGTTCATTATTCAAATGGTCTTGGCAGGACTGAGCAGTTCTGTACATATTTCCACCCACTTGATTACCATCTATCTCAGCTTTCCATTGGCTCCTCTAATTCCAGAGCTGTGAATCAATGAAGAAAAGATGTATGAAAAAACAAAAAGGTGAAAAATTGCACTGTACTGCTTGACCACACCAAGGATGTTCCAAGAATCTCATTAATATTTTAGAATAAAAACTTTCTGGCAAACACAGCAATGGATTTAGACACTAAGGGTATGTGTCCGCGGGCCGTTTTACATCCGGACTAACTGCGGAATGAACGCTACGTGGAGCCGCAGCGTTCAATCCGCAGCGTCCAGATGTTACAGCATAATGGAGGGGATTTTATGAAATCCCATCTCCACTATGCGTGGTAACACGGCCCTGCAATTCTGGACATGTGGCGCGTCTCTTTAGATCGCAGCATGTCCGTTTACCTTGCGATGACGCTGCACCGCTGCAAGGTAAAACACAGGGCCCTATGTGTGGGGTGCGATGATTCCGGATGTGTGCAATGAACACATCCGACATCATCGCATCTCCAGAAGGGGCGGAGCTTTGGGCGGAGCGAGTTTTCCGCTCCGTCCAAAGCGCCGGCCATCCTGAACATGGACACGTACCCTAAGGCTACATTCTCACGATGAGCTCTTGGTGAGTTTTTGATGTTTGAGATTTTCTGCACTATTTCTGCACCAAATATGGAAATTATGTTACTTTTAGTTTTTTACTGCATTTTTTACATGTGTTTTTATTGCTGCAATGCTCCTCTGGGAAATATGCAAATTGTCTCTTCAGAGAGGAAGACATTGGCTGTTAGGATTGCTACTTTCAATAGGTGGCACTAGAGTTCTAATGCTCTTCCTCTCTGAAGAGATAATTTGCATATTTCCCAGAGGAGCATTGCAGCTTTAAGTCTCCTCATCTAGATATGCTTAACATGTCACACCTTGCAAGGAGAAATTATACTTCTTGGATCCCGGTCAGACGCCTCGCACTCAGCCAAACCAGATCTCCACTTTGCACTGACGAGGGGCAGTTCCCCGAAACACAGTGTCTGCAAATTGAGATTCTGGTTTGGCTTTTATCCTAAGTCATGTGACAAAGCTCGTTAAAAGGTCGACACTGACTGTTAGGATTGCTACTTCCAATAGGTGGCACTAGAATTCTAGACCTCTTCCTCTCTGAAGAGACAATTTGCATATTTTCCAGAGGAGCATTGCAGCTTTAAGTCTCCTCATCATGACATGCTTAGCATGTCACTCTCCGCAAGGAGAAACGATACTTCTTGGATCCCGGTAAGTCGCCTCTCACTCAGCCAAACCAGATCTCCACTTTGCATTGACGAGGGGCAGTACCCCGAAACACAGTATCTGCAAATTGAGATTCTGGTTTGGCTTTTATCCTAAGTCATGTGACAAAGCTCGTTAAAGGGTCGACACTGACTGTTAGGATTCCTACTTCCAATAGGTGGCACTAGAGTTCTAGTCTTCTTCCTCTCTGAAAGGACAATTTGCATTGTCTCTTTTTGCTACACCATGTTTTAACCCCTTAACGACCGTCGATACGCCTTTTAACGGTGGCAGTTAAGGGTACTTATTCCTCAGTGCTGCTTTTTAACAGCACTGAGAAATAAGGTTATAGTGCCCTCAGCATCAGACCCCAGTGTTGCGATCACTGTTATTCACGGAATAAAGACAACTGCAAAAAAAAAGTCAGATTTTCTATTTATTTCTCTCTCCTCTGATATGATCTAGCACACTAGAGGAGAGAGAAATGGGGTACCTCTGGTATCCCCAGGTCCCTCAGGTTCTGTCCCCCGGTGTCTTCTTGTGGGAGAAAATGGCGGGTGCATCCGAAGTGTGCCCGCCTAGATCTGCCGGCTGGCACAAAGCAACAGTAGGTGATTTTTCCTATTGGTTAATTTTGACCCTATCACAGTGATTAAAATTAAAAAAAATAGTAAATCAAACCCCCCTTATCACCCCCTTAGTTAGATAGAAATAGTAAAAATAATACAATAAAAAAATGTACTTATTTCCATTTTTCATTAACCCCTTTACATCCGAGGGTGGTTTGCACGTTAAACATTTTTACAATTCTGACCATTGTCCCTTTATGAGGTAATAACTCTAGAATGTTTCAACGGATCTTGTCAATTCTGAGAAAATGGAAATTTGGTGAAATTTTAACAATTTTTGCAATTTTCAAACTTTGAATTTTTATGCCCTTAAAACAGAGAGATATGTCACACAAAATAGTTAATCAGTAACATTTCCCACATATCTACTTTACATCAGCACAAGTTTGAAAACAAAATTTGTCTTGTTAGGAAGTTATAAGAGTTAAAAGTTGACTAGCAATTTCGCATTTTTCCAACAAAATTTACAAAACCATTTTTTTTAGGGACCACCTCACATTTGAAGTCACTTTGAGGGGTCTATATGGCAAAAAACACCCAAAAGTGACACCATTCTAAAAACTGCACCCCTCAAGCTGATCAAAACCACATTCAAGAAGTTTTTTAACCCTTCAGATGTTTCGCAGAAGCAGCGAGGAGGAAAAAATGAACATTTAACTTTTTAGTCACAAAAATGATATTTTAGCAACAATTTTTTATTTTTACAATGGTAAAAGGAAAAAATGGACAGATAAAGTTATTGTCCAATTTCTTCCGAGTACGTCGGAACCCCATATGTGGGGGAAAATCACTGTTTGGGTGAACGGCAGGGCTCGGAAGGGAAAGAGCGCCGTTTGACTTTTTCAAACCAAAATTATCTGGAATTGAGATCGGACGTCATGTCGCATTTGAAGAGCCCCTGATGTACCTAAACAGTGGAAACCTCCCACAAGTGACCCATTTTGGAAACTAGACCCCCAAGGAACCTATCTAGATGTGTGGTGAGCACTTTGAACCCCCAAGTGTTTCACTAAACTTTATAACGCCGGGGTGTGAAAATAAAAAATCATATTTTTTCCACAAACATGATCTTTTAGTCCCCAATTTTTAATTTTCAAAAGGGTAACAGGAGATATTGGACCCCAAAAGTTGCTGTCCAATTTGACCTGAGTATGCTGATATCCCATATATGGGGGGGGGGAACCACTGTTTGGGCGCACGGCAGAGCTTGAAACGGAAGGAGCGCTGTTTGACTTTTTCAAACCAAAATTGGCTGGAATTGAGATCGGATGCCATGTTGCGTTTGGAGAACCCCTGATGTGCCTAACAGTGTAAACTCCCCACAAGTGACCCCATTTTTGAAACTAGACCCCCTAAGTAACTTATCTAGATGTGTAATGAGAACTTTGAACCCCCAAGTGTTTCACTAAAATTTAAAATTAGTGATGAGCGAACGTGCTCGCCACTACTCGGTACTCGCCTCAGTATCACTATGCTCGGTGTACTCGGTGAGCACCGAGTATTTCTGAGATTATTCGGCGGGAGCTTGGGTCTCTGCCCTGCAATTCTGGTGCTCTTTAGAGTGCCAATGACAGTGCAGGGATTGTCAGCCATGCACTGTAATGCCACAGCCAGCTTTGTTGTGGTATTACAGTGATTGGCTGGCCGCACAGCGTCATCAGGTCTATAAGAGACCTGGCGTCACCCTGCTCACCACATTCTGCTCCGTACTTAGCGAGTGTAGGGAGATCTGCAGCTGAGATAGGGTCAGAATTGTCCTTTTAATAGTTAGTGTAGGTCTGCAACTGTTCAGTCTACAACTCCTGAGAAACCAACAGTCCTTTTTAGGGCTAATTCGGGGGTCCAGAGATTGCAGTGCTAGGTAGGCAGGGGAGTCTATGTGCACATATCCACACCAGTGCAAGACCTGCAGGCACTGTATGTGAGTACATAGCTCTCAGTGCATACATATAAAGGCTCCATTACTGTCTGCTGCTGATTATGTAATATATACCTAGATGCAGTTTTCTGTGACTTTTTTTCTTCACCTTATACCTGCTCATTTTATTCTAAAGCAATCCATAGCCCCTTATTTCAACATTTATTTGCTTGGTCATGCTGCCTACTACAGCCAGGTTATTGTAATCGAAGAATGTGCAAATCTACCATTTTTTTTGTCCCAGGCACCAGATGTGAGTGCGCTCCCTTGTTGACACAAGTTAGTTGTGCCCAAAAAAATCAAGGCCACATTTAGATCAGTCTGTTATCTGAGGCTGACGGCTGGTTTCGCAGGCATAGGTATGGTAGTTCTGTGTGCTAGCCTTGTTCTACTTTCTTTTTTTTTTTTCAAAAATTCACCAAAAAGCAGAAAATATTTTATATAGTCTGTTATCTGTGGCTGCAGCCTGGTGTATCTCTGGTGGAAAAATCGTAGTTTCGCAGGCATAGGTATAATAGTTCTGTCTGCTAGCCTTGTCCCACTCTTTTTTTTTTTTTTTAAATTCTCCAAAAACCAAAAAAGTTTATACAGTCTGTTATTTAAGGCTGAGGCCTGGTTTATCTGTGGTGGAAAAATCGTAGTTTCGCAGGCATGTAGCATAGTTTTGTCTGCTAGCCTTGTTGTACTCATTTTTTATTTTTTGCCAAATTTGACATACAAGCGGAAAAAAGTGATACAGTCTCTTATCTGTGGCTCCGGCTTTGTGTATCTGTGGTGGAAAAATCGTAGTTTCGCAGGCATATGTAGCATAGTTCTGTGTGCTAGCCTTGTTCTACTTTTTTTTTCAAAAATTCACCAAAAAACAAAAATATTTTATACAGTCTGTTATCTGTGGCCTGGTGTATCTGTGGTGGAAAAATCGTAGTTTCGCAGGCATACGTATCATAGTTCTGTGTGCTAGCCTTGTTCTACTTTTTTTTTTCAAAAATTCACCAAAAACCAAAAAAAATTATACAGTCTGTTATGTCAGGCTGAGGCCTGGTGTATTTGTGGTGGAAAATCGTAGGCATACGTACCATAGTTCTATGTGCTAGCCTTCTTCTACTCTTTTTTTTCAAAATTCCACATACAACAGAAAAAATAATTATACAGTCTGTTATCTGTGGCTGCGGCCTGTTGTATCTGTGGTGGAAAAATCGTAGTTTTAAAGGCATACTGATCAGATATAATTTTGCTCCAAATAAATACATTTGTGTTGAGCTTTTGAAATAGTTCAGTAGTCCATTTAACATGGGCAAGGCAAGGGACGGGGAAGTGGATGTGATGCTGATGGTGCATGCAGAGGACGAGGCCGTGGCTAAGCTGAAATTGGGCCACAACAAAGACCCACATATTCTTGCTCAACCTTCCTGTCCCAGTTTCTAGGGAATCACAGCACACCACTATTGAAGCCAGAGCAGTGTGAAACGGTTGTTGGTTGGATAGCAGATAGTGCTTCCAGTCACTTAGCCCCCACCACCACCATGTCTTACACACGGTTAAGTTTGAGTAGCCGTGAGTGTGGACCGGATATTTCTCACCCTGATCCTCCTTCCTCCCATCATGCCGAGTGCCCTGAGACAACTGATCCCACACTTGGACACTCTGAAGAGCTGTTCAGTTTTCCCTTTCAAGATTCCAGACTCTCAGCCGGTCAACTTGAACTGAGGCCAGATGAGATCGCATGTAGCGATGCCCAAAGCTTTGACCAGCCACGGTCACACGAAGGCGATGGTGGGAAACTGTCACAAGGGGTGGACAATTGTCACGCCGCTGTCATTGCCACACTCCGCGCCCTGTCATACTTACCTGTCCTCTGCGTCCCGTCGCGTGTCCTCCTCTGCTGCGTCTTCCTCTCAGCGCTCGCTGCTGCCCTCTGCTGTCCGTCGAGCGGGCGCACGCGCATGCCAGGTTCAGCTTTGTGCGTGCGCATTACTAACCTACCTGCCAGCGCTCTCTCCTTCATCTCTCTCACCCTGGAGGACTCTCACCCAGTGCTGCGTTGTGCCGGTATATTATTCTGTTTTGATCATTTTTTTCTTCGAATGCTCTTGGCCGAACGCTTGTCTTGGTGTTCTTCTTTGCCTAACCCTGCTTCTTCCTTGGTTTCTTCCAGCGCCAGTTCCTGTGTCTTTGCAGCCCCGTGTCTCCTCGTGGCTCTGCAGTCCCAGTACCTCCCTCTGCAGCACTGTGTCTCTCTCATCCCTTGTCTCCACAGCCTCTGTGTTCCTGCAGCTCCGTAATGCAGCCCTCTCATCTCCGCAGTTCCTGTATCTCTGCGGTTCTGTGTCTCTGCCTTTCTCACCAGTCTGGTGTCTCTTCCATTTATTCCAGTTCCTTGTCTCCATTTAGTCTCTTTTTCTGTTCTTGGTCCTCCAGCTTCTGTGGCGATAGTCCTTCATGGGCCTGCCTCTAACTCTCCCTGGGGGCGGTCCACCTGGTCAGCTCGTCCATGAGGGGGTCGTCATCACGGTCCAGAGGGTCCACTAATTCATTTCTCTTGTAAAATTGTCACAACGATGATGAGACACATTTGCCAGAAAGTCAGGAGGAGGAGCAGGGTGAGGATGTGGAAGATGAGGTGCTGGATGACATAGTGACTGACCCAACCTGGCAGGAGGACATGCTGAGCGAGGACAGCGGCACACATGGGGAAGGAGGCATATCACCCCAACAGGCAGGAAGAAGCAGTGTGGTGGCCAAAGACAGAAGGTCTGCATCCGTTCCCCATAGCACCAACATGAGGGAAGCTGACATTCCAACTGTTAGATCATCATGAGCCTGGTTATTTTCTAAAGACTCTGCCAATAACCCCAAACAGGCCATTTGCAGCACTTGCCATGCCTGCATCAGCAGGGGTAGCAAAACTACCAGCCTGATCATCACCAGCATGATCCGGCACATGGCAGCAAAGCACCCGAATTTGTGGGCCGAACCCCAAGCTCCAGGAACACTGTCTGAAGGTGACACCACTGCGTCTTCCACTGTTTTGCGTAGAAGCCAATCCCCAGTCCACCGTGGATGTGAAGATGCCTCTAGCCATGCACCTGTTGTTGCCCACATTGGAACGCAAGCGGAAATACCCAGCCAATGCCCCACAGGCCACAGTACTAAATTTTAGCATTTCTCTTCTGCTTGCGCTCGAAATGTTGCCTTTTAGGCTCGTTGAGATGAAAGCCTTGTGCAACCTGATGGCAGCAGCCATCCCAAGGTACTCGGTCCCCAGTCACCAGTATTTTTCCCGGTGTGCCGTACCGTCAATACACCAGCATGTGTCCCACAACATTACCCGTGCCCTCAATAATGCTGTTACTGGTAAAGTCCACCTAACCATGGAAACGTGGACAAGTGCTTGTGGGCAGGGATGGTACATCTTACTGACGGCACACTGGATTAACATAGTGGAAGCCAGGACCCAGTTGGACCTTAAGATGAAACACATCCTCCCCTCATGGAGGATTGCGGGCCTTACTTCAATCAGGGTTGCCCCCTCAGTCTACAACTCCTGTAGCTCCTCCTCCCCTTCAGCCTCCATCTCTGAAATCAACACATCAGTCAGAAGCTGGAAGCACTGCAGCACTGCCTCAGTCAAGCGGCAACAGGCTGTGCTGAAGCTAATCTGCATAGGTGACAAACCGCACAATGCAGAAGAGTTGTGGACAGCGCTGTAAGAGCAGTCAGATATTTGGATGACACTGCTGAACCTACAGCCAGGCATGGTAGTGTGTGACAGTGGCTGGAACCTGGTGGTGGCTCTGTAGCAAGGTGAACTCACACACGTACCTTGCCTGGCCCATGTGCTTAACCTCGTGGCTCAATGTTTTCTGAACAGCTACCCAGAGCTGCTGAATCTGCTAGTGAAACTACGCCATCTGTCTGCCCATTTTAGAAAGTCAGCTACAGCTTCAGCCACCCTTGCCATGCTTCAGCAGCGTTTGCAGATTCCGGCTCACTGACTGATGTGTGATGTCCCCCAAGCATTGGAACTCTGCGCTGCATATGTTGGAAGGGATTTGTGAGCAGAAGAGGGCAGTTGTTGACTACCAACATCAACAATGCCGTCGATATTCACTTCAGACTCCACACATAAGACCTCAGGAGTGGACATGGATGTCAGACATATGTACCATCCTACAAAACTTTGAGGACTGCACCAAAATGGTGAGCGGCGATGAAGCCATAATTAGCGTCACCATCCCACTTCTCAGCTTTCTGAAAACCTCTCTGCTCACAATTAAAGAGGATGCACTGCAGGCAGAGCACGAGGACATGGAACAAGTAACTATACAGGAAGATTACATTCAGCCCGGCCTCATGTTTTCCCAAAGTGGATTGGTAGGCAATGAGGAGGAGGAGGAGGTTGGAAGAACAGGAGTTACTTTCATGCGCTATAGATGGTACTACAAGCACAGCTGTTATACCGTCTGTTCAGTGGGGATGGCCTGAGGATAGGGAGGAGGAGGATGAGGAGGATGGAATGGTCAGCCGTCCTGTTAGTGAGGACACGGAAGTCTTGCCTGTTAGCAGTCTGGCACGCATGGCTGACTTTATGTTGTGCTGCGTTTCACGTGACCCTTGCATTATAAAAATTTTTGGTGAAACTCATTACTGGTTGGTGACACTTCTAGACCCATGCTACAACGAGAAATTTGAATCTCTTCTGCCAGAGGCCGAGAGGTGTACTAAAATGTTGCAGTACCAGAGGGCCCTTGTAGAGAAATTACTTAGAAAATTCCCATATGAGAACGCTGGCAGCAGATGTCAGAGTTTGTTGTACAACAAAAAGTCCAAATCGAGAGAGACAGAAGTATAATCCAGCTCAGGCAGGGGAACAATAGCAAAGTTCTGGGACAGTTTTCTCAGACCCTCTCATCATGTCGGCACAGAGGCAAGGGGTGCTGTCACAAGAAGTGCAATGTTTGGGAAGATGCTGAGGGAGTACCTTGCAGATCATACAAACGTCCTCCATGATTTCTCTGTGCCTTTAAATTTTGGGGTATCCAAGCTGGACACGTGGCATGAACAGGCTCTCTATGCCTTGGAGGTCCTGGCCTGCCCTGCTGCTAGCATTCTGTCACAGCAGGTTTTTAGTGCCACTGGTGGAATTATAACAGATAAGCGCATCCGCCTGACAACTGAAAATGCTGACAGGCTGACTTATAAAAGTGAAAACAGTGAAACATAACCTCTAATACATTGTCTTTTTTGTGGAGTTGTATTGTCATGCACCTCTCCCCAACCACATATGGCTATCTGCTTCCTGATTTTGTCTGTTGGGTGTTATCTTCCTACTTATCCTCATCCTCATCATCCACAACCAGTACACCAGCAGGGTGAACGTATTCCGTGATGCAAAAGTCACTATCAAACAACCACCAAGGAAAATATGCAAAATAAGGTAAGAAAATGAAAACAAAAAGAACCTTATGTCATAATGATATTGAAGATATTATTTAATCACTTTAAAAACATGAAACATACAATCAACATTCAGACAACTGTGCTGAACTAATGTATCCCTCATACTGTTGATCCTAATTGAAATTGCCTATCAGCGGAGGTTGGCACCCTACAATTATTGCGAGATAGATGCCCCCACTCCTCGGCGGAGGAGTGTGAATCAGATAAACCACCAATCGACCACAACAGGAAAAAAGAAAATGAACAATAATTGCTGATGGAAAGTTTGTTACACGGCAGTCATTAAACAGTGTGAAAGGGAGTGAATGACATGATAACAAAAAGCGCAGAACTGCACGGTACACACATAGTACCTCACTACAACTGTTCCCTGCTGATAAGAAAAGCCTACCTACCTGTGGGGGTTAGCACCCTACTGTTCAGCGGATATGGCGCCCCCTGCTCAACGGCGGCTCACCCTAAGAAGTCGCTAGAGATAAACTGATACTCTCAGAGGGTACCATTTCTTAGGCCCATACAATGGCCATAATAGCGGGCAGGCTAAATTCAATTAGAGCATGCAGGCACACAGTGCAGATATGAGACTGGTGACTTATTTTGCTTCAAAACGATAACAGATGTAAAAGAGGGGTACTCATATCTGATGTTCCAAAAAAAAAGCGCTTCCCCTTGGGAAAATGTTTGTCAGCCCATGCACTGCGTGTATGGGCATTACAAGTCTAGGAGACACACTGCTTTACATTATGCCTATTTTTTCATGAGGCCTTCAGCAAATGTCTCCTCATTCTCCACCACTAGATTACCACGCTTAATGTGTTCTGTGCTGCTACAGGCAGTCTAATTTTTGCCAAGCCTGTCTATGATGTCCATAAATGATTTTTTTAAAAGTTACCCCCCATGGGGAAATGTTTCTCAGCCCATGCACTTCGTGTATGGGCATTACAAGTCTAGGAGACACGCTCCTTTGCATTGGGCCTAGTTTTTTAATGAGGCCTACATCAATGTTTCCTGATTCTCCACCACTAGATCACCATGGTGAACATGTTGTATGCTGCTACAGCCATTCACATTTTGGGCAAGGGTGTCTATGATATCCATAAATAATTTTTTAAAACTGTACCCCCCGTGGGGAAATGTTTTTCAGCCCATGCACTTCGTGTATGGGCATTGCAAGTCTAGGAGACCAGTTCCTTTAAATTGGTCCTAGTTTTTAATGAGGCCTTCCTCCACCTCTCATGATTTTCCTCCACTAGATCACCAGGGTTCATGTGGTCCATGCTGCAACAGACAGTAAATTTTTGGAGAAATGTGTCTGTGTCCATTAAATATTTATCACTCACTCATCATTAATATTTATCACTCAACTGAAACTGCCCTAACTAAAGTCACCAATGACCTACTACTACCTAACTGCCAGGAGCAAGCGACACTACTCTGTCCTCCTTCTCCTGGACCTGTCTTCTGCCTTTGACACTGTGGACCACTCCCTTTTGCTACAAATCCTCTCATCTCTTGGCATCACAGACTTGGCCCTTTCCTGGTTCTCGTCATATCTGACAGACCGAACATTCAGTGTCTCCCTCCCCCACACCACCTCCTCACTTCGCCCCTTGTCAGTCGGTGTTCCTCAAGGCTCTGTTCTAGGACCCCTACTCTTCTCCATCTACACTTTCGGCCTGGGACAGCTCATAGAATCCCACGGTATGCAGTACCATCTCTACGCTGATGACACGCAGATCTACCTATCCGGACCTGACATCACCTCCTTACTTACCATAATCCCGCACTGTCTGTCTGCTATTTCAGCCTTCTTTCCTGCTCGCTTTCTACAACTGAACATGGACAAAACAGAATTCATCATCTTTCCCCCATCTCACTCTACCCCTCCACCAGACCTATCCATCAATGTCAATGGCTGCTCACTTTCCCCAGTCCCACACGCCCGGTGCCTCAGGGTGATCCTCGACTCTGCCCTCTCTTTCAAGCCACATATCCAAGCCCTTGCCTCCTCCTGTTGTCTCAAACTCAAAAATATTTCCCGGATCCATGCTTTCCTTGACCGCAACACTGCAAAAACGCTAGTGCTTGCCCTTATCATCTCCCGCCTCGACTACTGCAACCTCCTACTCTCTTGACTCCCCTCTAGCACCACTCCAATCCATCCTACACTCTGCTGCCCGACTAATCTCCCTGTCTCCCGGCTATTCCCCAGCCTCTCCCCTGTGTCAAGCCCTTCACTGGCTTCCTATCGCCCAGAGACTCCAGTTCAAAACCCTCACACTGACATACAAAGCCATCCACAACCTGTCTCCTCCATACATCTGTGACATGGTCTCCCGGTACCTACCTACACGCAACCTCTGATCCTCTCAAAACCTCCTTCTCTACTCCCCTCTCATCTCTTCTTCCCACAACCGCATCCAAGACTTCTCCCGTGCTTCCCACATACTCTGGAACTCTGTACCCCAACACATCAGACTCTCGCCTACCATAGAAACCTTCAAAAAGAATCTGAAGACTCACCTCTTCCGACAAGCCTACAGCCTGCAGTGATCCTGAAGTTACTAAACCGCCGCACAACCTGCCCTACTCTCTCCTAGTGTTTCATCACCCATCCCCTGCAGACTGTGAGCCCTCGCGGGCAGGGTCCTCCCTCCATAAGTACCCGTGTGCCTTGTTATCTGCTCATGTTTAATGTATTTGTCTATATTTGCCCCTATTCACATGTAAAGCGCCATTGAATAAATGGCGCTATAAAAATGTATAATAATAATAATAATAATAAAAATGTTTCCCCCATGGGGAAATGTTTGTCAGCCCATACACTTAGTGTATGGGCATTACAAGTCTAGAAGACCTGCTCCTTTGTCATTGGAGTTTTTTATGAGGCCCCCCTCCATGTTTCTTCCAAGGGGGATTGGGGTGCGTGCAAATTTGGGTCAAGGCGGCCCTTGCATTCAATGCATAAGGAAACAGCATGGCAAGACCAACTGAAGAATGTGAAGTGGGTTTTCCTGTGGCTATCAAGTACCTGGGTTCAAAGGCATATTGGGGTGCATATGACTTGGTAGTAGGGCAGGCCTTGCAGTTAATACATAAGAAAACAGTATAGCAGGACCAACTGACGAACATGAAGTGGGTTTTCCTGTGGCTATCCAGTACCTGGGCTCAAAGGCTTATTGGGGTGTATATGCATATGACTTGGTGGCAGGGCACACCTTGCAGTTAATACATAAGAAAACAGTATGGCAGGACCAAATGAAGAATGTGAAGTGGGTTTTCCTCTGGCCATCCAGTACCTGGGTTCAAAGGCTTAGTGGGGTGCATATGACTTGATAGCAGGGCAGGTCTTGCATTCAATGCAACATTTTTTCAGGAAGCCTTCCTGTACCTCTCGTGAAAGGCGTATTGGGGTGATTCGTAATTCTTGGCAGGCCAGCCACTCACTGCATAGGCAATAACAGCATAGGAGACCCACTGTTTAATAATGGCCCTTTAAGAATATTAACCCCTTCATGACCAGGGGGATTTTTCGTTTTTCCGTGTTCGTTTTCGCTCCCCTCCTTCCCAGAGCCATAACTTTTTTATTTTTCCGTCAATTTGGCCATGTGAGGGCTTATTTTTTGCGGGACAAGTTGTACTTTTGAACGACATCATTGGTTTTAGCATGTCGTGTACTAGAAAACGGGAAAAAAATTCCAAGTGCGGTGAAATTGCAAAAAAAGTGCAATCCCACATTGGTTTTTTGTTTGGCTTTTTTGCTAGGTTCACTAAATGCTAAAAATGACCTGCCATTATGATTCTCCAGGTCATTACGAGTTCATAGACACCAAACATGACTAGGTTATTTTTTATCTAAGTGGTGAAAAAAAATTCCAAACTTTGCTAAAAAAAAAAAAATAAAATTGCGCCATTTTCCGATACTCGTAGCGTCTCCATTTTTCGTGATCTGGGGTCGGTTGAGGGCTTATTTTTTGTGTGCCGAGATGACGTTTTTAATGATAGCATTTCGGTGCAGATACGTTCTTTTGATCGCCCGTTATTGCATTTTAATGCAATGTCGCGGCGACCAAAAAAATGTAATTCTGGCGTTTCGAGTTTTTTTCCCGCTACGCTGTTTAGCGATCAGGTTAATACTTTTTTTTATTTGATAGATCGGGCAATTCTGAGCGCGGCGATACCAAATATGCGTAGATTTGATTTTTTTTTATTGATTTATTTTGATTGGGGCGAAAGGGGGGTGATTTAAACTTTTATGTTTTTTTTATTTTTTTCACATTTTTTTAAACTTTTTTTTTTAACTTTTGCCATGCTTCAATAGCCTCCATGGGAGGCTAGAAGCAGGCACAGCACGATCGGCTCTGCTACATAGCACCGATCTGCTGATCGCTGCTATGTAGCAGAATTGCACGTGTGCTGTGAGCGCCGACCACAGGGTGGCGCTCACAGCGACGGGCAATCAGTAACCGTAGAGGTCTCAAGGACCTCTATGGCTACAATGGAGACGCATCGCCGACCCCCGGACATGTGACGGGGTCGGCGATGACGTCATTTCCGGCCGCCCGGCCGGAAGCGGTAGTTAAATGCCGCTGTCTGCGTTTGACAGCGGCATTTAACTAGTTAATAGGTGCGGGCAGATCGCGATTCTGCCCGCGCCTATTACGGGCACATGTCAGCTGTTCAAAACAGCTGACATGTCCCGGCTTTGGTGCGGGCTCACCGCGGAGCCCTGCATCAAAGCAGGGGAGCCGGCATGGGACGGTATAGTACGTCCGATGCCGGTAAGGGGTTACTGCCACCTGATGCCCCTCTAAAAATAGGCATTGTGACTTTAAGAGTCCATTTTTCATAAATGAATCAAGATGTGTCTCCTTACGTGTCACACACCACATGGCCAGCTAGGGTTGTTAAATGTTACAATGACATTTCCCAGTGAATGTGTATTGGTTGAAAGCAATGTTAAAGTTGAAAAATGCATCAAAAACGCCCAAGTAGTGGAGGAACATTTTGGTCTGGGGTTAATTATTTTGCCTTATACACAAGTCATTACTCTGGAAAGGATGTACCTTAACATATTTCCCAGCAAAATCCATTTTGATTTAGTTTTTGTATGTTTTTTGGTGCACCTGTAAAAATGGCGTGAAACTCTGACAACATTGCTTACAGCTGTGACCTTGGAGTCAGAAATGCTTCCAGGGGCGATCCCCATGTCATTTCAGCAGTGTTTCCATCATTTTCAGATGTTTTTAGACCTTAAAAGGACCCCCGGGGGGAGCGTGGTAAAAATACTCGGGTTTCCCATAGACCTACATTGGGCTTGTTGCTCGCGTCGAGTACCCGAGTATTCCAATTTGTGCGACCCGAGCATTTTAGTGCTCACTCATCACTATTTATAATGCCCGGAAGTGAAAAAAAAACACATTTTTCCACAAAAAAGATCTTTTAGCCCCCAATTTTTTATTTTCCCAAGGGTAATAGGAGAAACTGGACCCCAATTTGTCCTGAGTACGCTGGTACACCATATGTGGGGAAAAAACTACTGTTTGGGCACACGCCGGGCTCAGAAGCGAAGTAGTGACGTTTTGGAATGCAGACTTTGATGGAATGGTATGCAGGCATCATGTTCCGTTTGCAGAGCCCCTGATGTGTCTAGTAGACAGTAGAAACTCCCCACAAGTAACCCCATTTTGGAAACTAGACCTCCAAGGAACTTATCTAGATGTTTCTAAACAGTGGCAATGCCCAAAAAGTGCCTCCTTTTTGGAACTAATCTACTGTTTCCTGCTATGTAAATTTAAGTAAATTAGTAGTGCATGGAGGTGTAGTACAATTTTAAGCATTCTTTCATACACAGGCGAGTTTTTTGGGGGCAGGTGTTGCATTGTTAAATGGTGTCTTTACGTATTCCCCTTCTGTAACACGCTCAGCACCTTTTTTGCGACTTACCTTTTTTTCCAGTTTGCAGGACCTCTCCCGGGAAATGCTGACTTGGTACGATACAAGCACCTTCAGTTCTGGAAGTATCGGGGCCCACTCCTTCCTGAATGCTAAATATCAGGGCCTTAATCACTACCTCCTGGAACTGAAGGTAGGAAGTATCGTTGTGGCCTGCACATTGTGACAGCAGGAAAGCATTCAGCATTGCCATTTGTACGATGTGCACGGCCAGCTTTTTGTACCTCACCTTGGCCTTTCTCAAAGCACTGTACGGTTGGAGGAGTTGATCAGAGAGATCAACACCCCCCAATGTTTTTGTTATAACCCTGTACACAGTCCGGTTTGCAGACCTGTGTAGAGGTACCTCGTACAGTGCTGAGGGCGCTGCCATCAACGGGTATGGTGGTCAAGAAAAAGACATCACTCTTGCTCTTTTACTTGACCACCAGGAGGTGGTTGCCACATTGGGCTCTTCTGTCACCCCTTCTGAGCATCTGCCCAAGTAGCGTTTTCGGGAGGCCTCTCTGATTTTTGTGGATAGTACTACAGGCTGTGGTACCTCGCACAGAGAGGGATTTGAAGAGTAGGATGCTGGTATAAAAGTTATCGGTGTAGAGGTGATAACCTTTATCCAGCAGTGGGTGCACCAAATCCCACTCAGTTTTCCCACTCACTCCCAGGACAGGGGTACATTCAGGGGGTTCAATCCTGGTGTCCTTCCCTTCGTAAACTCTAAACCTGTGGGGGTACCCTGAGGTACTCTCACACAGCTTATAGAGTTTAATTTCATACCTGGCCCTCTTACTGGGCAGGTACTGATGGAATCTGAGCATTCCCTTAAAATGAATTAAAGACTCATCCACGCAGATGTCCATTTGGGGCATGCACACTTCAGCAAACTTTTGAGACTTATGTCCTCGATGACCGGCCGAACTTTAAAACACGGTCAAAGTTAGGGTCATCTCGTGAGGGACACTGTGCATTATCGGTATAATGCAGGGATTAGTGGATGGCCTCAAAATACCTCCGGGCCATGACCCTCGAGTCGCGGTGATGCACCCTCTGCTCGATGAACTCATATGAACTTGAGCATGGGAAAATATTCTGAAAAGTTCCCAGGCTCGAGTTTATATGAGTTCATCCAGCAGGTGGCGCATCACCGCGACTCGAGGTAACTACAATACATTCCCCTGCATTCCATTCATTCACCAAGTTTTACAGTTAGGAGCACAGTTGCATTAGCAGAGCTCCTGGGTGTAAAATGATTTAACCCCTTCAGAAGGATTTACAGCATGGGACAAGACTGAACGACGGAAGGTATGGAATATTGTTGTTTGTTTTTTTAACTTTGTTTCAGGTGACAAGGGTCTTCAGGTGGATTAAGAGTATAATAAAATATTAAAACACCCTGTGTCTTTATTTCATTAAAATACTTTTTAACCCCTTACCGGCATCGGACGTACTATACCGTCCGATGCCGGCTCCCCTGCTTTGATGCAGGGCTCCGCAGTGAGCCCGCACCAAAGCCGGGACATGTCAGCTGTTTTGAACAGCTGACATGTGCCCGTAATAGGCGCGGGCAGAATCGCGATCTGCCCGCACCTATTAACTAGTTAAATGCCGCTGTCAAACGCAGACAGCGGCATTTAACTACCGCTTCCGGCCGGGCGGCCGGAAATGACGTCATCGCCGACCCCCGTCACATGATCGGGGGTCGGCGATGCTTGTATATTGTAACCATAGAGGTCCTTGAGACCTCTATGGTTACTGATTGCCCGTCGCTGTGAGCACCACCCTGTGGTCGGCGCTCACAGCACACGTGCAATTCTGCTACATAGCAGCGATCAGCAGATCGCTGCTATGTAGCAGAGCCGATCGGGTTGTGCCTGCTTCTAGCCTCTCATGGAGGCTATTGAAGCATGGCAAAAGTTTAAAAAAAAGTTTAAAAAAATGTGAAAAAAATAAAAAAAACATAAAAGTTTAAATCACCCCCCTTTCGCCCCAATCAAAATAAATCAATAAAAAAAATATCAAATCTACGCATATTTGGTATCGCCGCGCTCAGAATCGCCCGATCTATCAAATAAAAAAAAGTATTAACCTGATCGCTAAACAGCGTAGCGGGAAAAAAACTCGAAACGCCAGAATTACGTTTTTTTGGTCGCCGCAACATTGCATTAAAATGCAATAATGGGCGATCAAAAGAACGTATCTGCACTGAAATGCTATCATTAAAAACGTCATCTCGGCACGCAAAAAATAAGCCCTCAACCGACCCCAGATGATGAAAAATGGAGACGCTACGAGTATCGGAAAATGGCACAATTTTTTTTTTTTTTTTTTTAGCAAAGTTTGGAATTTTTTTTCACCACTTAGATAAAAAATAACCTAGTCATGTTTGGTGTCTATGAACTCGTAATGACCTGGAGAATCATAATGGCAGGTCATTTTTAGCATTTAGTGAACCTAGCAAAAAAGCCAAACAAAAAACCAATGTGGGATTGCACTTTTTTTGCAATTTCACCGCACTTGGAATTTTTTTCCCGTTTTCTAGTACACGACATGCTAAAACCAATGATGTCGTTCAAAAGTACAACTCGTCCCGCAAAAAAATAAGCCCTCACATGGCCAAATTGATGGAAAAATAAAAAAGTTATGGCTCTGGGAAGGAGGGGAGCGAAAAACGAACACGGAAAAACGAAAAATCCCCCGGTCATGAAGGGGTTAATAATGTGTGTGTTTTATTAACCATTTCGTACTATTGGATTTATAATGGATAGGTGTCATAATTGACGCCTCTCCATTATTAACCTTGTTTAATGTCACCTTACAATAGCAAGGTGACATTAACCCTTCATTACCCCATATCCCACCGCTACACGGGAATGGGAAGAGAGAGGCTAAGTGCCAGAATAGGCACATCTTCCAGATGTGCCTTTTTTGGGGTGGCTGGGGGCAGATGTTTTTAGCAAGGGGGGTCCTATAACCATGGTCCCCCTCTAGGCTATTAATATCTGCCCTCAGTCACTGGCTTTCCCACTCTGGCGAAGAAAATTGCGTGGGAGCCCACACCAATTTTTTCCGGGATTTAACCCTTTAATAGCTAGACACCCCAAATTTGACACAAAGACACTTCTTACATTACTAAAGAGGAATATGTAATAAAAGAAGGGATATGAGATGGTTTACTGTATGTAAACCTTATCTCATATCCTGTTGGGTTTGGGAAGGAGATAGCAAAAGCCGGCAATTGAATTACCGGCTTTTCTGCTATCTAGCGCTGTATGAAATATAAATATATATATATATATGTCTTACTGACATATATATATATATATATATATATATACTCCTATACTATGTGTAGACATTTATTTTAGCTATTCTATTCTAACCTGTCAGTGTGATTTTACTGTACACCGCACTGAAGTGCCAGGCTTCTATAGAACACTGCTGCATATTTCTCGCAAGTCACACTGTTGGTCCGTGTGTAATCCGTATTTTGCTCGCCCCCATTGACTTTCATTGGTGGATTTTTCTGTGCAATACGCTGACAAACGCAGCATGCTGCGATTTTATACGGCCGTACAAGACCGTATAATATGGATACGTAAAATACGGCAGATAGGAGCTGGGCCATGGAGAATAATTGTACCGTGTGCAATCCGTATTTTCTGCACCTCTCATACGTCCATAAAACTCGCTAGTGTGACGCCGGCCTTAGGGTTGGGGTTAGAATTGTGGGGTTTCCACTGTTTAGGTACATCAGGGGTCTCCAAATGTGACATGGCGCCTGCCATTGCCTCCATCAATTTTGCGTTCAAAAAGTCAAAGGGTGCTCACCCCCTTCTGAGCCTAGCCATGTGCCCAAACAGTCAATTTTCCCCACAAATAAGATATCGGCATACTCAGGAGAAATTGCACAACAAATTTTGTAGTCCATTTTCTCCTGATACCCTTGTAATAAATAAAAAAGTTTGGTTCCCAAGTAAATGTTTTGTGAAAAAAGTAAAATGTTCATTTTTTCCTTCCACATTGCTTTAGTTCTCGTGAAGCACATGAAGAGTTAATAAGCTTCTTCAAGTGCAGTTTTTAGAATGGTGTAACTTTTGGGTATTTTCTGTCATACTGACCCCCCAAACTCACTTCAAATGTGAGGTGGTCCATAAAAAAATGGTTTTGTAAATTTTGTTGGAAAAATGAGACATCGTTGATCAACTTTTAACCCTTATAACATTCTAACAAAAAAAAATAATGTTTCCAAAATTGTGCTGACGTAAAGTAGACATGTGGGAAATGTTATTTATTAACTATTTTGTGAGATATGACTCTGATTTAAGAGCACAAAGTTTGAAAATTGATACATTTTCTAAATTTTTGCCAAATTTCATTTTTTTCCATAAGTAAACGCAAGTCATATCAAAAATTTTTTTACCACTAACATGAAGTACAATATATCAGGAAAAAACATTCTCAGAATCATTGGGATCTGTTGAAAAGTTGCAGAACTAGAACCTCATAAAGTGACTGGTCAGAATTGTAAAAATTGGCTCGGTCATTAAGTACAAAATTGGCTCTGTCACTAAGCGGTTAAACAAAGCTGCTTTGTTTTTTATATTTGTTATATAGCTTTGACCCATTATATTGATATAGTTATGTGTGGATTACATATGTTTTTCATGCATTTCCGCTGTGGAAATGCACTAAAAACGTGTGTTTTTTAGCTGCAGAATTTCTCCACCTAATGTAAGCATATGGCAAAAATAAAAACTCAGCATACCAACAAGTAAATTGAAGTGTTGCGGATTTGAAGAAAACACCGCAGTTCAGTTTACACTGAGAAAAATAGAAGCACTGTGGGTATCAGATTTCTATAAATACCATCCACTTTTCTGGAACTGCAGTATGCTGCGTTTTTGATGCAGAGAAAATACGCAGTCAAAAACTGACGAATAACTTATCATTGGCACACAATCAAAAGGTATGATTTTTGTTAGGATTATCTCTCTTAGACCGGGGTCACATTTACGAGGGCAATGCGAGAAACTCGCACGAGTCTCTTGCATCAATACCCGGCACAGCCGCCGGCACTCGGCTGCATAGAAATACATGCAGCCGCACACTCCGGTCCTAAGTTTCGGGCCAGCAGTGCTTCTTATTGATGCGAGAGACTCGTGCGAGTTTCTCGCATTGCACTCGCAAGTGTGACGCCAGCCTTATAATGTGCTCTGCTTGGTATGACAAGTCATTTTGAATTGATTGACATTTTTTAACATGTTATTTTTAATGCACATTGTATGCAGGGAAAAAAAAATTAAACTGTAAGCAAAAATGGCAGAATTGCATGTCTTTTTGTTACATTTAAAAGACAACTTGTGCCTGAAATAATAAACCTCAACAAAACAAAAAGAAAGCTATTGCTCTTGAAAGTTGAAATGCAAAAACTAAAGAAAAAAAAAAGACCTGGTCATTTTTAAATATATGAGTTATTTGTCGCAGATTTCTGCATAAATACAGTAATTTGCATAATTCTGAATTACAGACATCCTATTATAATAATAATAATCTTTATATAGCGCTAACATTATGCAGCCCCGTTGGGGCTCACAATCTAAATTCCCTATCAGTATGTCTTTGGAATGTGGGAGGAAACCGGCAGAGAACCCGGAGGAAACCCACGCAAACTCTTTGCAGATGTTGTCCCTAGTGGGGCTTGAACCCAGGACTTGAGCACTGCTGCTGTGCTATCCACTGCGCCACCGTGCTGCCCCAATTAAAGTATTTAGTATTAAAGGGTATTCCGTACTTATCACAAGAGTCTGCAGTCACACTGTCACGATTCCCTGTATCTGCCAGAGACAGTGGGTGATCAGGTAAGCGCAAGTATGTGATTTCCATACTCGCAGTTAATGCTAGCTAGATACACTCAGCTTTTCTTCATAGAAATGACATGGAAGAAGCCAGATACTTCTAGTCAGCATGTGACTACAAGTAAGCAAATCACATACATGCAGTCCGGTGACTGACTGCTTTTCATCAGCAATACCAAGGAAACATGACACAATTCACCAGCCTGCAGTCACATAGGACTCAGCCTGGACAACCCCTTTAAGTCTTCACTACAATGTACACACCTTATTGTCTCTTGCTTGCTGTTCTACATCCATTTTCTTTACAGCTTTACTTGTTTTGTATTTCTTGGGAGGCAATATCAAATTCTCTTCCTGTGAATACATTCGAATTGAATATGAAATTACATGAATTTTGCAAATGTATTTTAGGAAAAGCAGCTTGAAATGTAACCACAATAACAGCAATAAATTTTATATAGGTCTATCAGGCTTAGGGCTTATTTACATGTCAGAATTTGTCATCAGTGTTTGTATGAGCATACAAAGAAAATCTATAATTGGAAGATTGACACCTGTTCTGTGTTTTGGAGACAATCCTGGTTCTGACATAGAAACAGTGATGAAATATTGATCAAAACACTTAAGGCCAGCGTCACACTCAGCATAAGACAATACGGTCCGTATATTACGCCGTAATACGCTGAAAAGTCCTCAAAATAGTGGTCCGTAGCTCCTCCGTAGGCAGGGTGTATCAGCGTATTTTGCGCATGGCATCCTCCGTATGTAATCCATATGGCATCCGTACTGCGTGTTTTTCTCGCAGGCTTGCAAAACCGACATACGGCTATACAAGGGATCCATGTGTAAAAATAAACAAAAACATATATACTGTCTATATATATATATATATATATATATATGTGTCAGTAGACACATATATGTATATATATTATTACTTCATACAGTGCTGGATAGCTTAAAAGCCGGTAATTCAATTGCCGGCTTTTGCGATCTCCTTCCTAAACCCGACATGATATGAGACATGGTTTACATACAGTAAACCATCTCATATCCCCATTTTATTTGCATATTCCACACTACTAATGTTAGTAGTGTGTCTATGCAAAATTTGGCCGTTCTAGCTATTAAATTAAAGGGTTAAATGGCGGAAAAAATTGGCGTGGGCTCCCGCGCAATTTTCTCCGCCAGATTAGTAAAGCCAGTGACTGAGGGCAGATATTAATATTCTGGAGAGGGTCCACGGTTATTGCCCCCCCCCTGGCTAAAAACATCTGCCCCCAGCCACCCCAGAAAAGGCACATCTGGAAGATGCGCCTATTCTGGCACTTGGCCACTCTCTTCTCATTCCCGTGTAGCGGTGGGATATGGGGTAATGAAGGGTTAATGCCACCTTGCTATTGTAAGGTGACATTAAGCCAAATTAATAATGGAGAGGCGTCAATTATGACACCTATCCATTATTAATCCAATACTAGCAAAGGGTTAAAAAAACACAAACACATTATTAAAAATTATTTTAATGAAATAAAAACAAAGGTTGTTGTAATAATTTATTCTACGCTCAATCCATCTGAAGACCCTCGCTCTGTAACAAAGAAAAAATAATAAACCAACAATATACATACCTTCCGAAGATCTGTAAGGTCCCACGATGTAAATCCATCTGAAGGGGTTAAAATATTTTGCAGCCACGAGCTCTGCTAATGCAGCGCTGCTCCTGGCTGCAAAACCCCGGGGAATGAAGGTAAAGTAGGTCAATGACCTATATTTACCTTCATTTGCGGTGAGGCACCCTCTGATGGTTGTTCCTGGAGCGTGGGAACTTTCCTAGAAAGCTCCCAGGCTCGAGTTCATATGAGGACAGCGGTGAGGCGCCCTCTGCTGGTTGTCCTCATATGAACTCAAGCCTGGGAGCTTTCTAGGAAAGTTCCCACGCTCCAGGAACAACCAGCAGAGGGCGCCTCACCGCAAATGAAGGTAAATATAGGTCATTGATCTACTTTACCTTCGTTCCCCGGGGTTTTGCAGCCAGGAGCAGCGCTGCATTAGCAGAGCTCGTGGCTGCAAAATATTTTAACCCCTTCAGATGGATTTACATCGTGGGACCTTACAGATCTTCGGAAGGTATGTATATTGTTGGTTTATTATTTTTTCTTTGTTACAGAGCGAGGGTCTTCAGATGGATTGAGCGTAGAATAAATTATTACAACAACCTTTGTTTTTATTTCATTAAAATAATTTTTAATAATGTGTTTGTGTTTTTTTAACCCTTTACTAGTATTGGATTAATAATGGATAGGTGTCATAATTGACGCCTCTCCATTATTAATTTGGCTTAATGTCACCTTACAATAGCAAGGTGGCATTAACCCTTCATTACTCCATATCCCACCGCTACATGGGAATGGGAAGAGAGTGGCCAAGTGCCAGAATAGGCGCATCTTCCAGATGTGCCTTTTCTGGGGTGGCTGGGGCAGGCGTTTTTAGCCAGAGGGGGACAATAACCGTGGACCCTCTCCAGGCTATTAATATCTGCCCTCAGTCACTGGTTTTACTACTCTGGCGGAGAAAATTGCGTGGGAGCCCACGCCAATTTTTTCCGCCATTTAACCCTTTAATTTAATAGCTAGAACGGCCAAATTTTGCATATACACACTACTAACATTAGTAGTGTGGAATATGCAAAAAAAAAATGGGGATATGAGATGGTTTACTGTATGTAAACCATGTCTCATATCATGTCGGGTTTAGGAAGGAGATAGCAAAAGCCGGCAATTGAATTACCGGCTTTTAAGCTATCTAGCGCTGTATGAAATAATAATATATATACATATATGTGTCTCACTGACATATATATATATATATATATATATATATACCTATTCTATGTGTACACATTTATTCTACCTATTCTACTGTAAGCTGTCAGTGTGATTTTACTGTACACTGCAATGAATTACCGGCTTTTCTCTCTAACACCGCTGCGTATTTCTCGCAAGTCACACTGCTGGTCCGTGTGTAATCCGTATTTTTCTGGCTTCCATAGACTTTCATTGGCGTTTTTTTTGCGCAATACGGTGACAAACGCAGCATGCTGCGATTTTCTACGGCCGTAGAAAGCCGTATAATACTGATCAGTAAAATACGGCAGATAGGAGCAGGGGCATAGAGAATAATTGGGACGTTTGTTAGGCGTGTTTTACGGATGTATTTTATGCGCTCATACGTCCTTAAAACTCGCTAGTGTGACGCCGGCCTCAGTGTGAATAGAGTGTTAAATGAACCATTGCATTAACCCCTTCCTGACATTGGGCATATCCATACGTCATGGTTGGCAGGCACTTGCCGACCTATGACGCATGGATAAAACGTGGCAATTCTGCCCTCACATTGGCTATGAACGCGTGATCACCATCGGGTGTCAGCTGATTCTGACAGCTGACACCCAGCACTTTATCCCCCTAAATACTGTGAGGCAAGCATCAAGCAGAGGTGAGCCCCTTTGCACCTTCCGATCGACGACCCCGCGACGTCATCGCGAGGGGTCAATCGCTGCCATGGTCCTCATGACAACATCTGGGTCACCAGAGCTAGAAAACTTGCTAGATCATGCTCAGAGCATGATGTAGCAAGTTTGTCTGTCAAAAGTGAAATCCCATAGTGTAACAAAGTAGAAAAGGGAAAAAATATAAAAATATTAAAAAATATAAATCACAAAATAATAATAAAAAATATATATAGTGTACCCATAAAAATGGTACCAACATCAACTCGTCCTGCAAAAGACAACAGTTATTAATTTTTCCATTCTGCCTCCAAAAGATCGCAGTAAGGTTTGGCACACATTTATCCTGTGCCCTGTGCTGAGTGCTTACCCCTGGGTTTTTGTCTAAATCTCTGAAATACGTGATTCAGATGGAAACCCTGGCGCAAGATTGAGAAATCTAATGAGAAAGATGGAGACACTGTTGACACTGTCTGGCTTATTATCCAGCGGTGTCCATCTTTTTAGTCATTCATAAAAACGCGGTCCTCCACAGTTTTGTGCACTTCTGAAAAAAGACATCACTAAACAGAGGTAACTCTGGTGCCTCATTATAGTGAATAGATGAATCCTTTAGGGTTTCTTCTAAATCATACCACTCAGAGATTTAGATGAAAACCCCAAAGTATGTGCTCAGCATAGACCGCAGGTCAAATGTGATCCCAAACATTATGTAAAATGTTCCCAATAACAGCTTAAACTCATTCTACAAAAAAAGTCCCCACTCAATTCTGTCATCTGTCAATAGAAATATAGAGGGTTTACATTACTAGTAGCGCAAAGGCTTTGGAAAAGCGAAATAGCTTCTTGCCCCCTCAAAAGAAATTCAGCATATTCAAACATTTAGCTTTTTGCATTTCTGTAGAAAATGAGAGTCTGCCTAATTTATGGATGTGTGTCTCCAGAGAATGAGCTGGGCACAATGTACTGGTCACTGCAATGTATTGGTCACTACAATGTACTGGTCACTACAACGGCAGTTTTCAATTTTCACTCAGCAACATCCACTGCTGCCTGTTTCTGGAAAGCACCTATCGAGTCAAAATTGTCACTACACCCGTAGATAAATTCCCAAAGGGGTATAATTTTAAAAATGGGGTCACTTGAGGGGGATTCTGCTCTTCTAGCACTTAGGGGCTCTGTATATGGAATCCGCAAACTATTCTATTGCGCTCCAAGAGGCAAGTAGTGCTCTGTCACTCCCGAGTCTCGCCGTATGGCTAAGCAGCACCGTACAGCAATATATACGGTATTTCTATATATTCAGCAGAAAGTGTGGGAAAAATATTAGTGCCATTTTACCCATTTCCCAGTTTGAAAATGTAAAATCTGGACCTAAAACAAAATTTTGGTGGTAAAAAAGTAACTTTTATTTAATTCACTGCTCAATGGTATAAAATTCTGTGACCCACCTGTGATGTCATTATGATCACTACACCCCTAGATGAATTCATTGAGAGGTGTAGTTTGTAAAATGATGTCTCTTATGGGGGTCTGCTGTTATGGCACCTCAGAGTCTCTGCCCATGCGACATGACACCCTCAAACCACCCCATTTGATTTTATTTTTTATTTTCATAGCTCAAAGGTATACACTTCTGTGAAGCACCTGGGGATTTCAGGTGCTCACCATATATCTAAATAACTTTGTGGGGGTTTCCACTGTTTAGGCACATCAGGAGCTCTCCAAACGCAACATGACATTCACTAATTTTTCCAGCAAATTTTGTATTCAAAAAGTCAAATGGCACTCCTTCCTAACCCTGCCATGAGACAAAACAACAGTTTTCACCCCATAAAAGGGGTATCAGCGTGCTCAGGAAAAATTGCATAACAAATTGTATGGTGCAATTTCTCTTTTTGCCTGTTTGAAAATGCAAGATTTGGGGTAAAAAACTTTTTTGTGGGGAAAATGTGATTTTCATTACTTTCGTGGCTCAATGTTGTAAACTTTTGTGAGGCACCTTGGGGTTCAAGATGATCAGCACACATCTAGATAAGCTGCCAGAGGGGACTAGTTTCCAAAATTATATACATTTTGGGGGGTTCCACTGTTTGGGCACATCAGGGGCTCTCCAAACACGACATGATGTTTGCTAATTATTCCAGCAAATTTTGCTCTTAAAAAGTCAAATGGCACTCCTTCTCTTCCAGGCCCTGCTGTGCGGCCAAATAGTAGTTTTCCTCCACATATTGGGTATCGGCATACTCAGGAGAAATTGCACAACAAATTGTATGGTGTATTTCTACAATTACACTTTTAAAAGTAAAAAATTTGGGGTTAAGAACAGTTTTGTTGGAAAAAGGTGATTCTTTTTAATTTTCACGGCTCATGTTATCAACTTCTGTGAAGCAGCTGGGGGTTCAAGGTGCTCACCACACATCTAGTTACATACAATTTGAGTCCAGTTTCCAATATGGGTCACTTGAGAGCTTTCCACTGTTTAGGCACATCAGGGGCTCTCCAAACGCAACATGGCATCTGATAATTATTCCAGCAAGGTTTTTATTCAAAAAGTCAAATGGTGCTCCTTCCATTTCGAGCTCTGCCATGTGCACCAACAGTAGTTTTCCATCCACATATGTGGTGTCGGCATACTCAGGAGAAATTGTGCAACAAATTGTATGCTGCAATTTCTCATGTTACCCTTGTCAAAATAAACAATATTGGTATCTAAAGTAAAATACTTGTGAAAAATATTAAAATGTTTATTTTTCCTTCCATATTTTAAAAATTCCTGTGAAGCACCTAAAGGGTTTGAAAGGCTAATAAAAATCTTGAACGTGGTTTTGAGATCCTTGAGGGGTGCAGTTTTTAGAATGGTTTTACCTATTTTCTATCATATAGACCCCTCAAAGTCAATTAAAGCTACTTTCACACTAGCGTCGGTACGGGCCCGTCGCAGTGCGTCGGGCCGACTTACCGACGTATACTATGAAATAAAATCACAACGGGGGCAGCGGATGCAGTTTATCAACGCATCCGCTGCCCCATTGTAAGGTCCGGGGAGGAGGGGCCGGAGTTCCGGCCGCGCATGCACGGTCGGAAAAAGCGGACCCTCAGACAAAAAAACGTTGCAACTTTTTTGTCCCAACGGACTGCAAAAACACGTCGCATCCATCGCACGACGGATGCAACGTGTGGCAATCCGTCGCAATGCGTCGCTAATGAAAGTCTATGGAGAAAAAACGCATCCTGCAGGCAACTTTGCAGGATGCCTTTTTTCTTCAAAACGACACATTGCGACGGAGGCCAAATGACGCTAGTGTGAAAGTAGCCTAAAATGTCATGTGGTTCCTAAAAAAAGTTTTTGTAAATTTTGTTGAAAAAATGAGAAATCGCTGGTAAATGTTTAACCCTTATAACTTCCTAACAAGCAAAAACTATGTTTAAAAACGGGTGCTGTTGTAAAGTAGAAATGTGGAAAATGTCATTTATTAACTATTTTGTGACATAAGTTTCTGATTTAAAGGCATAAAAATGAAAAGTTTGAAAATTGCAAAATTTTTGACAATTTCCATTTTTCCCCACAAATAAACGCATGTCATATCAAAGAAATGTTACCACAATCATGAAGTACTATATGTCACAAAAAAAATCTCAGAATCAATACAACCCGTTTAAGCATTCCAGAGTTATTACCTCATAAAGTGACACTGGTCAGTATTGTAAAATTTGGCCTGGTCACGAAGGTGAAAACAAGCTTGGGACTGAAGGGGTTAATATTAAGCATTTTTGATATGTTGATAATTTCCTCAAAATGGAAACAGTAATAAAAAGTAATTTAAAAAATAGTATGATTGCCACAGTAAATAGTTGTGCTAACATTTGGAAGGACCACTTACACTGCTATATTGCTTTACTATAAGCCAAAATCCTTTCTCTCCCACTGAGCTATTGTAGATGCATTAACCCTTTCCCAACATGCGCCGTACTACTACTGCTCTGTGGAAATCTACAGCACTAGTACGGTAGCACGATCGCGTGGCCTGACACTGAGCGCTGCAGTGATCGGGTGCGTGTGTCAGCTGTATGTGACAGCCGACACCCAGCAGCAATGCCCACAATCAGTACTAGCTTCGATCGCAGGCATTTAACCCTTCTGATGCCGCTGTCAGTAGTGACAGCAGCAAAGAGGAGCATCGCGCAGTGAATCAGTTCCCTGTGCGCTTCTCTCAAGGCAACACGATGCGATCGCGTTGTCCTAATAGTCTCCATGGAGACGCCCAGCCCGAAGATGGCCGCGGGGTCCTTCCAGGTCCTGCAGAGAAGGTGGCTTGTGAGCGCCTGCGGCATGCCTCCTTCCCTGCCTGTCAGATTGCTGATCTGATACTCTGCAGTGCAGAGTGTTAGATCAGCAATCTGACACAAGACAGTATTGTCCCATCCTGTAACAATGTAAAAAAGTTAAAAAAATATTACAAAGTGTAAAAATATTTAAAAAAAATGTCCCCAAATAAAGAAAAAACAAATAAATATTTTTCCAATAAATACATTTATTTATGTAAATTAAAAAAACAACAAAAGTACACATATTCGGTATCGCCGCATCCGCAAGGACCCACTCTATAAAATTGGCCCACTAGTTAACCCCTTCAGTGAACACCGTAAAAAAAACAAAAAACAATGCTTTATCATCATACCGCTGAACAAAAACTGCAGTAAAACGCAATAAAAAAAAGGATGTAAATAAAATTGGTACCGAAGAAAATGTCATCTTGTCCCACAAAAAACAAGTCATTCAGCTCCATCAGCAGAATAAAGCGATGCAAAAATAATAATTTTTTCTATACAGTAGCTTTCATTGTGTAAAAGCGCCAAAACGTACAAAAATATATAAATGAAGTATTGCTGTAAGCATACTGACCCAAAGAATAAGTCTGCCTTACCAATTTTACCACACAATATAAAAAAAACAAAAAGCAATTCCTGAATTGATGGTCTTTGGTCATTCTGGCTCCCAAAAATGATAATAGAAATCAATCAAAAAAGGTCATGGGCCTGATAATGGTACCAATAAAAATGTCAGCTCGTCCTGCAAAAAACAAGCCCTCATATGACTCTGTCAGCCGAAATATCGAAAAATTATAGCTCTCAAAATGTAGTGATGCAAAAATTAGTGTGTGACAGCAGCCACACATAAAAACCCGATATAAATCTGGTATCGCTGTAATTGCACCGACCTGAAGAATAAAGTCATCTAATCACTTAGGCTGGGTTCACATTGCGCTGGGGCAGTCCGTCTAACGGACACGTTTTTAAGTAGGCAAAACGCAATGTAACGGACATTGTAATGCACCCATAGACTTGCATTTGTATGACACATCGTAACGCATGTCAAAATTGGCATGCGTTTGCAACATTCCTTTTTTTATGACGCACCTTCCAACGCGGCCTGCAGCGTTTTCAGGTCCAGTCAAGCTAACGCAAGAGTAACGGAAGCATTAATTCTGCCATTGAAGTCTTTTGCTAACGCAGCCAGACGCAAATCAAGCAAAATGTCCAAATGAAACCATGCGTTGGATTGGGTTAATGAGGCTAGTCCTTGTGGTCATGTGACAGGAAATATGATTGCAGCCATTTTGGAGCATATACTCTGCAAACACACTCTGAAAACGCCAGCAACACAGGGTGTGTATCTTGTGAGCGATCAAAAGCAATGCAATTCTATGTATTATATATTTCTGTATACATCATTTGAGTGTGTAGTGCCCGTCGGATGTGTGTGTACTAAATGTATTGTTTTGTTTGTACACAGATGTCGGATAGTGAGGGATCAAGCAGCAGCAGCGTGTCTGCAGTCTTCTCGTCGCATTTGGTATGCTTTCGATTTAAAAAACCACAATAATGTTGTGTGTCAATCCAGTGTATTGAGGTAATCATGTGCAATCATGTTTTTATTGCAAATAGGAATCTTCTGATCCCGAACCTGCCAGGCCACCCCCCAAAAAAGTGGCAAAAGTGTCCAAGAAGGTACATGCCACACATTTTGTGTCTTTTAACACATAAATTAATTGATACAAGAATTTTAATTTTTTTTCTTTTATTACTACACTGTAGGTTGTTGAAAAAGGAAAAAAACAAATCAGCCTCGCCGTCTGTCTTCACCTCACCTAGAAGTGGTAAATATCACACAAAATGTTCCTTTTTGACCCCCAAAAAAACCCAATTAGGCTGGTTTCACATTTGCGGTTTTTTTTTTTGCGTTTTTGCGCTAAAAAATGCAAAAAAAGCATGAGTTTTTTTCCCTATACATAACATTAAAAACGTATGCGTTTTTTGCATGCGTTTTGACGCGTTTTTGCAACGCATGCGTTTTTTCTCTACATGCGTTGTATTGCAGAAATGCAATAGTAATTTTAGCAGCGTTTTTTTGCCGCAAAAAACGTATTGATTTCTATGTAAACGCATGCGTTTTTAAGCACATGCGTTTGCATGCGTTTTTTATAGAAAAACACAAGAATACACACTGATAAGCCACCCCCAAACCCTAACCCTAAGGGATCCTAACCCTAACCCTAAGGGTTAGGGTTAGGATTCCTAGGGTTAGGGTTAGAGTTTGGGTTAGGGTTAGAGTTTGTGTTAGGGTTAGAGTTGGTGTTTTAGGGTTAGGGTTAGAGTTTGTGTTTTAGGGTTAGGGTTTGTGTTTTAGGGTTAGAGTTTGTGTTTTAGGGTTAGGGTTAGAGTTTGTGTTTTAGGGTTAAGGTTAAAGTTTGTGTTTTAGGGTTAGGGTTAGGGTTAGAGTTTGTGTTAGAGTTTGTGTTAGAGTTTGTGTTAGGGTTAGAGTTTGTGTTTTAGGGTTAGGGTTAGAGTTTGTGTTAGAGTTTGTGTTAAGGTTAGGGTTTGGTTTAGGGTTAGGGTTGGAGTTTGGGTTAGGGTTAGAGTTTGTGTTTTAGGGTTAGGGTTAGAGTTTGTGTTAGAGTTTGTTAGAGTTTGTGTTAGGGTTTGTGTTTTAGGGTTAGGGTTAGAGTTTGTGTTAGAGTTTGTGTTAGGGTTAGGGTTAGAGTTTGTGTTAGAGTCTGTGTTAGGGTTAGAGTTTGGGTTAGAGTTTGTTAGAGTTTGTGTTAGAGTTTGTGTTAGGGTTAGGGTTAGAGTTTGTGTTAGAGTTTGTGTTAGAGTTTGTGTTAGAGTTTGTGTTAGGGTTAGAGTTTGGGTTAGGGTTAGTGTTTGTGTTAGAGTTTGTGTTAGAGTTTGTGTTAGGGTTAGAGTTTGGGTTAGAGTTTGTGTTTTAGGGTTAGGGTTAGGGTTAGAGTTTGTGTTAGAGTTTGTTAGAGTTTGTGTTAGGGATAGAGTTTGTGTTAGGGTTAGGGTTTGTGTTTTAGGGTTAGGGTTAGAGTTTGTGTTAGAGTTTGTGTTAGGGTTAGGGTTAGAGTTTGTGTTAGGGTTAGAGTTTGGGTTAGAGTTTGTGTTAGGGTTAGGGTTAGAGTTTGTGTTAGAGTTTGTTAGAGTTTGTGTTAGGGTTAGAGTTTGGGTTAGGGTTAGTGTTTGTGTTAGAGTTTGTGTTAGAGTTTGTGTTAGGGTTAAAGTTTGGGTTAGAGTTTGTGCTTTAGGGTTAGGGTTAGAGTTTGTGTTTTAGGGTTAGGGTTAGAGTTTGTGTTTTAGGGTTAGGGTTAGAGTTTGTGTTTTAGGGTTAGAGTTTGTGTTTTAGGGTTAGGGTTAGAGTTTGTGTTTTAGGGTTAGGGTTAGAGTTTGTGTTAGAGTTTGTGTTAGGGTTAGAGTTTGTGTTAGAGTTTGTGTTAGAGTTTGTGTTAGAGTTTGTGTTAGGGTTAGGGTTAGAGTTTGGGTTAGAGTTTGTGTTAGGGTTAGGGTTAGAGTTTGTGTTTTAGGGTTAGGGTTAGGATCCCTAGTAACCCTAGTAACCCTAGGTATTTCTGTTTATAGTGGGTTTTCTAGTTGATTTTGATGATTAGCAACTGTCACACACTTCTCATCATGCATTTCAAAAACGCAAACGCAGGAAAAAACGCTTGTAAACGTGTCAAAACGCCACGTTTGCGTTAAAACAGGCAAAAACGCATGCGCCTAAAAAGCGTTTAAACGCGTGTTAGGACTGGCGGAACGCACCAAGAAAGATGTAATAGATGCGTTCGCAGTCCGGGGTCCACCGTGCAGGTGAAAACCTGCTGCTAGTAAATGGCAGCGTAATAAGGCGGTGGAAGCGAACCCGGTAAAGCCACAGGTCCGCAATACCGCACTAAAGAGTGCAAGCAAGGAGTCAGCGAACACAACCCCAAGACTCAGGATTGAAGTCCGATTAGACCACTTGCTGACACAACACCGCAACTGGGTGTGTTAGGTAACTATTATAATTAGAGCACCGAAGTGCGAATTGTGCCGTGCTGGCAGACACCACTAAGCACCCAGACGTGGGTCAGGAAGCGCACTACTGGCGCGTGGCGCCGCACTGGCGGACACAGCAATAGACGCTGATACGTGTGTGACACGTTGAGTGGTTAGTCGGGCGCTAGATAGCAGCCATACTCCATACGCGAACAGTCATACAATAGAGTAGGGGTATTTAATGAACGACTTGCACTCACAACAAACACAGGTATACAATTGTACACTAGCGCATGGCCGTGCAGTCATGCGAAGCTTATATAGCTGTAGTACTTTCAGGACCTTCCAATAAAGGACCAATGGGCAGCTGCCACAGAAGTTAGCCCTTTCAGGACCTGCCAGGAGGACCAATAGGAACCACTGCAGCATCTGAGCATGTGACCCTTGATCTCCAACGGGAGATCTCACCCTGGGCATGCTCAGAAGGGAAAAAGGAGGACTTAGTCCCAAAAGCGTCCGCTCGCTGCTGCCCAGCACTGGCTTTAATGGCAAAAGCTGGAGAAGCAACAGCAAGCCTAAGCACAGAGTGAGACTGAGCCAGACGCAAGGACCGACGTCTCCGCTGAGCAGGTTTACCTGCGGCAGGAGAAGAATGGGAGACCGCAGCAGAAGCGGCCCGAGATTCCCCCTGTGCAGAAGCGGGAACTCGACCCCTAACAACGCGTTTTTGCACCAAATGCGTTTGCGTTTAAAACGCTGCAGATCAAAACGCAAGTGTGAAACCAGCCTTAGTTGGTTCCTTTTTTTAAAATTAAAAAATAAAACATACAAAACAAACATAACACAAGAAACATATATATAACAAGGTTTAAAACCCTGGTTAAAAAACTACATATGTATCATAACATAAACCAAACATTACAAGGACAACCAACAAAAAAACGATTAAACATTGCAATATAATTTATAAAATGTTAAAAGTGTTTTAAAAATGAAAAAAATTATTATAACTGTCCTTGATAATAATGTAATGTTTTGGCGATGAGATAAAGGTATGCAACCAAAAATGAACGTATACATTTTAATATAACGTTTTGTGTTTACATAGTCCAAGCAGCCTACCAAAAAAAGAAGGAACATTGCGGTTGACGAAGAGCCCTTGGACATAGAAAACGAGACACTAATAACACTAGTGGAAGCGAATCCGTCCATATGGGATCAAAGTGCCAGCTCCCACAACGATATTATTAAAAACCGGAAGTTATGGGAGAAAATAATATGCCAGTTGAACCCATGATATTTGGATAAGTCTGGATCCTCTAAGAAAAAAAATGGTAATTATTGCTGAACTTAACTTGCAAAATGTAAAGATTGCAAGCTGTCAAATAATTTTTTTTTGTTTTTTTTCTTTGAAGCCGATGCTGTCTATACCCGGTGGAGATCCATTAGAGATCGATTTGTACGGGACTTCCGCAGCAGCCAAAACACCCCCAGTGGATCTGGGGGCAAACGTGTCACCCCTTATATTCATTATGAGCAATTGTTGTTTCTACAGAAAACATCCCAGCGCTCGTAAGTAAAAAGCTTCTGTGTGAGAGACGAACAAGTATTTAATTAAAATCTCTTAAATATATATATATATTTTGCTATAGAACGATATGCAGTACCACTGCGCCTCGAGAGGCAGAGGAACCGGAGCCATCTCGACAGGAAACAAGCCAGCAGACGGGCGCTGAAGATGTGTCTGGCCTGAGCGAGCCACAATCAATGGACAGTAGTACTGTGGCTCCTGTTGTCAGTGCCCATTTGCAAGCACACCGCGGACGCAAGCGATCATCTGCCAAAGATGAAGTCGATGCCATAATTGTATATGGACTCCAACGGTTAGAGGATCTGTGTCGCAGTGAACAAAGAGATCCAAGGCGGGAAATTACGGAATTGCAATCCCGTGAATCAGTATATGCAGCCAATGAGTGGAAGCTCCTGCTTTTGTCATATGTGCCTGTAGTCCAAAAGATACCGCCGCACAGAAATATAATGTTTAGGCAAAGATTTAATGACCTAGTCGAGGAATTTTTGGCCCCTCAGGGGTTGGTAGCACAAGTGGTTGTAAGTTGTTCCAAATGCCAACACAAGTTTCACGAACTAGTTGGCAAATGGATGATTTCCCCAGTCGAAATTGAAAATGCAGTGACGCAAAAGATTCTCCGGTAGCCAGATATATGTCGACAACCACAAAAAAAGAAAAAAATTAGCACTATGGACATATTGTTAAGATTTTAAAGGACAACTAAAATAAAGGCAAGTTAAAATGGAATCGGACAATTGCCAAAGTGGACATAATTTTAAAAAAATGCTCCACGATAAATTACATCCTATCTTTGTCAATAGAACAATGTTAAAAAAGGATAATTACCTCAGAGTCACCACTAAACGTTGCTCCGCACAAATACTATCACGGAAAGTGCTGCGCTGATGATTTATCTCATCCTTCACATGTGAGAGCAGAATATCAAAGGTTTCAATGGACATCCGAAGATAATGTTGAAATTTAAAGGGATGATCCCGAAGCTGAACATACAGGGTGTGAAAGGCACCATATGTATTCAGTAAAAAATTCACTTCATGGATCCAATATCTCCTTTGGGAAATATGCCTTCTCTGGTGAAGTCGCAACTGCATCAAGCAAAATCTAACAAGCTCAGACACAAACATCTTGCTTGCAGAAGTTCACTTAATGCTTTCAAAATGGAGAATGTTATCCATACACATCCAATGATGACAGAAGAGCAAAAAAAAAAAAAAAGGAAAACAACTTTATTGACAGTGCCTGAAGGCAGACAAATGGATGCTTCACAAATGGACATCAAAATGACATAAACGCAGTCACGTACGTTAACGCAAGCGTTAACGTGAAGCCACATTTTCACCAAATTTGACTCATTTCTGTACATGCGTTTAACGGATCTGTTAAACGGATTGTACTAAACGCAATGTGAACCTAGCCTTATACCGCACGAGGAACGGTGCAAAAAATAAATAAAACTAATTCTTCACATGCAGTTTTTTTTATTTTGCCTCCCAAGATTGCAGTCAGGTTCGGTGCACATTTATCCTGTGCTCTGTGGTGAAAGCTTACAGCAGGGTTTCTGCATAAATCTCTAAAATATGTGATTCAGACAGAAACCCCATCGGAAAATTCCCTATAAAGAGGCAGATGGAGGCACTGAGGACGCCATAGGATCCAGTGTGTTCGTCTTTTTAGGATTTATGAGGCAGTGACCAGTGTTATATGCGACGGTCGATAGGTTTCCCACAGAATGTGCGAAGAAGCATATGGAGGTCAGGGGAGTGCATTGCAGTCACAGGCATAGCTGTGATTGCAAGGCAGAATAGAAGTAAGTGTCAGTCTTGGGCCAGCTATTTGTCCAAGGCAGATTTAAGAAAAACCGCCAAGGGCTTTTATTTTTTAAATGGACTACAGGATGGGCAGTCCATTAACTTCCCCAACCCCAGGTTTTCCATGTGGCCTACGGCCATAGGTTTGTTTGTAGAAACCCCTGCAGCAGAGGGTTGGGAGTGTTAGTTTTGGTCTTGCAAGCAAGCAGAACAGAAGATGTTAGAATCTGTTTAGGTTGTGACTATCCGCCATTTTCTTGTGGTGTTCTGGCTGCTGGTCTTTTCCTCTGGTGCTGGGTTGGTCTTGGGTCAGGTGTTTGTATCACTCTTTATTAACCAGCACCTGCCTCCCAGTCCTTGCTGGACAACAGTGTTAATCTGCTTTAGTTCTAGCTTGGTGCTTTGCTTGTCTTCTGTGTGTATAATTTGTACAGTGCTGGGACCTCTGGTTCTACTAGTCTAGTTTTTGTTTTCAGTTGGTTACTGCAACCTTCTCTGTTCCTTCTATTAGGAGGAGACCCGTTTTTGTACCCAGTTCTTATATCTTTCAGGGACCCCCTTCTCCCTATCTATAGGTCTTCACTTGAGATTAACCTAGGATCATCGGTGGGTCTATTCAGTAGGAATGGGTTGCCCAATCCATCGTAGGGTATCAGCCTAGTCATAGTGCAAGGTCAGTTTTCCCCTTCTGCAGTTCAGTAACAGTAGGCTTTGCAGAGCTCAACTTGTGTGAGGCAACACAGCACCAAGCAGAGCCAAAAGGCCAGGCACCCTCAGCGTAAATGGTGGTGCAGTCGCCCACGGCAACCGGTCCCAGACTGTGTTTTTCCCACAATCTGGAGGATCCAATTTACTTTTCCTGTTTTGTGAATAAGCTGTTTATTAAGAGACTTTACTTTGAACTTTTCCTGGGTCACTGCTCAAACATTGCACAGCATGGATACTGCTGCACCACATATAGTTGGAGAATGCAGGCAGTGTGAACTGAAGCATACCCCAAAGCGTGCTGTATGTCAGTATTTAAGCTGGCAACACTACAGCTCAAACCTGCTGACAAGATGGAGGATCTTTTGAAGCAGTTGGTCCTTGCTCAGCAGCGGCAACATGAGCAGCAGCAGCTGCAGTGTCAGCAGCAACAGCAAAAGCAGCAGCAGAAGGAGCAGGAGCAGCAGCAAAGGCAGCACAAAATATTTAATCAGCAAAAGCAGCAGACAAATAACCTGTTGATGCAGCAGATCTTGGCTATGCGAGAGGCAGCCCCACCAGCAACCTCAATCCATTCAGAGGCTCGGTATAAAGTTCGGTCAGCCTTAAGGAAGATGAGTCCTGAGGACAATATGGAAGCCTTTCTCACCGTGTTTGCACACACCGCAAAGTGGGAGAGATTGCCAATGACCCAGTGGACTGAAGAGGTGGCGCCCTTCCTGACAGGAGATGTCCAGAAAGCCTACCTGGACCTCAGTCGGGACAATGCCCTGGACTATGGGAAGCTGAAAGGTGAGATCCTAGCCCAACTGTGGATTAATACATATGTGCGGGCTCAATTGGAATTCCAGTGGTGTTTTGTGGAGTCGCATCCTGCCTGGTCTCAGGCATATGAATTGCTGCAGTTGATTAAAAAATGTCTCCAACCTGAGACCTTAAATCCTTTCCAGATGGTAGAGAGGGTAGTGGTCGGCCAGCTGGTGAGGGCTCTGCCAGCAGCCATAAAGCGTTGGGTGGGACAAGGGGACATGGACACTCTGGATGAGGTGGTAGGACTGATGGAGGGGTATGCAGTCACTCAGGACTTTATACGGGACACTGCTCCACTTCAGCTGTCACGTAAGGCCCCGCCAGCTCAGGAGCCTGGGAAAAGTCCACAAACCTCCACTGGAGCCAAAACGGACCATGCCCGTACTGATGGGGTATCCTGAAAGGAGAGTGACAACAGACCTGTGTCACCTAAATCGGCCTCAAGGTTCCCCCGTGTCACAGCTATTAAGTGTTGGCAGTGCCAAGAGCCAGGACATGTGGTTGCCAACTGCCTCCTAACAACTGAACCCATGGACTGTGGGTACACTCGCTGGGTGTCTATGTATGCCTAGTCAGTCTACCGCCATTACGGGCACTGCCAGCAGAGAACCCCAACTGTGCCAGGTACTCATCAACGGGTACCTGACGGAGGCTCTGTTGGACTCGGGGAGCTTAGTGACTCTCGTTCATGGGTCCCTTGTTGCCTGTGACAACTCCAATGGGTGTAAAGTGGGAGTGGTGTGTATCCATGGGGAACTCCGGGAGTACCCGACCATGGAGGTTATGTTTTCAACACCATGTGGGGAAATAAGACATGTGGTGGGAGTGGTAAAGACTCTTCCGTATGGGACTGTGCTGGGAAGAGACTTGCCCCTGTTCTGGTCCCTGTGGGAGACCAGGGTTAACTCTTCCAAGGTAAATGCTATTCCAGGTGCAGAACCCGAAGATTCTGAGTTAGGGATACCTGCCGTATGGGTCACCTACATAGGGGCAGAGTGTAACCCTGATAGGCTTCCCCTAGAGGTATTGGCAGGAGAGGTCAAGGAGACCCATACAATCCCAGAGCTGGAGGTGTCCCATGGTAAGTTCAGGACAGCTCATCTTCAGGATTCTACCCTGGCACGGGCACAAGAACGGGTGGCTGTAATCAATCGGATAGCTCAGCAACCGGGTGCTGAGACAATTTTTCCTTGCATGGCTATCCACCAGGAGTTGTTGTACTGGGCAGATAAAATCTGTGATGAGGTGGTGAAACAGCTGGTAATGCCCCAACCCTACCATCGGGCGGTGCTCGATATGGCTCACACCTACATGCTAGGAGGGTATTTGGGGGCCAAAACGATGCAGGAGTGCACTGTGCAGTGTTTTTTTTGGCATGGTCTCCACACGGCAGTCCAGGGGTACTGTGACACGTGTCCAGAGTACCAATTATCCTCACCCACCGTGAACTACAGGAGTCCATTTGTACCTCTGCCCATCATAGAGGTACCATTTGAGCAGATCACATAGGATTTGGTAGGCCCCATAGTGAAAATCGACCTTGGCCATCAACATATTCTGGTCATAGTGGACTACGCCACCCGGTACCAAGAGGCGATACCTCTTTTCCACACTTCGGCCAAGCTAATAGTCTGCGAGCTATTTGCTGTGTTTAATCGCCTTGAGCAGCCAAAGGAAATCCTTACAGATCAGGGGACTCCTTTTATGTCCAAGGTGCCCAGGGAGCTATGTAAGCTGCTCCGGATTAAACAACTACACACGTCGGTGTACCACCCACAAACCGACGGGCTGGTGGAGAAATTTAATAAGACCCATAAGTTCATGCTAAAAAAAAGGTGGTAGCCAAGGATGGGAGGGATTGGGACATGTTACTGCCCTATTTAATTTTCGCTATCCGTGGCATCCATGGTGTTCTCTCCATTTGAGCTATTGTATGGAAGGCACCCGAGGGGCATATTAGGCATCAGCATATTAGGATGACATAGTCATCTTTAGTACCGACTGGGATACTCACATGTCCCAGGTACAAGCATTGCTGGAGTTTCTCAGAATAGTGGGGTTACCAGCAAACCCAAAGAAATGTGTGATAGGACTCATGGAGGCCCAGTACTTGGGTTACATGATCGGCAAGGGGTTATCAAGCCCCAAGTGAACAAGATTGAGGCCATTCAAAACTGGCCCAAGCCCTTAAGTACCATACAGATAAAAGAACCTGAAGACCCACCTCTTCCGACAAGCCTATAACCTGCAGTAACCACCAATCGACCAAACCGCTGCATGACCAGCTCTACCCTCGCCTACTGTATTCTCACCCATCCCTTGTAGATTGTGAGCCTTCGCGGGCAGGGTCCTCTCTCCTCCTGTACCAGTTATGACTTGTATTGTTTAAGATTATTGTACTTGTTTTAATTAAGTTGTATGACCAACACAATACCACACGGATCAAAATGCAGAAAAATTACTAAGAGGCATGGGATAAATAATGTATGGCTTTATTAATGGGATGCCTATAATTAACAAAAATTAATATAATATTATTAAAAAAGTTTTAAAAACATGAATGAAATGCGCGCAGTAACAGGATATATTTAAACTGTGTATATTTTCTTACAGTAATAACACCACCACAATACCAGGATTCTTTCAAAATAAAGGCTGTACCAAAATACGTGAAAAGAAAAAATAATTTTTTTTTTTTATAAAACACAATTTATGACAATCAAAGAACAATAACCATATATAATGTTTGCCTATATGGCAAATAAAGTGACCAAGTGCAAAAAAATATATAATAATCTGCAAGTGTAAAAATTAAATCATGGTACTGTCTCACACATATAGTGCTGATTGCACAAATATATTTTCCAGCCAAATAAAGGGTGTAGCAAATCCTATAGGGGTCCGCAATTAAAAAACCCTATATGTATAAAAACAATCTGTGAGAAAACAACAGAAACTGGAAAAAGCTGCTGTGGAATATAATAAGGTGCCAGTTACACCCAAGGAACTAAAGTGCACACGTGCAATGTCCCACAATTAAAAGCAGCGTGGTGTTTCCATAGTAAGTGTGATAAAAAACCGTGCAGCAGTACAGCCTAAAAGAATTGATTTATATATACCTGGGGGGTTAAATCCTGTATATGCGCTCTCCCGACGCGCGTTTCGGAACGTATGTCTTCCTTTCTCCTTACTATGGAAACACCACGGGACATGTCAGCTGTTTTGAACTGAAATGCGGTCATCCCTGACCCTCATCACATGATTGGGGGTCAGTGATGAGTCAGCGTAACAAGCAGAGGTCTCCAAGAGACTGTGGTCGGCGCTCATAGCAATGCTGTAATTCTGCTGCATAGAGGTGATCTGTGCATCACCTCTATGTAGAAGAGGTGATCGAGTTGTGCCAGCTTCTAGCCTTCCATGGAGGCTATTGAAGCATGGCAAAAGTTAAAAAAATGTTTACAATTTTTTTTTTAAAAATATGCATATATAAAAAGTTTGAATCACCCCCCTTTCGCCCCAATCAAAATAGAACAATAGAAAAATCAAATATACACATATTTGGTATCGCCGCATTCAGAATCGCCTGATCTATCAATACAAAAAAGGATTAACCTGATCGCTAAACGGTGCAGCGAGGAAAAAATTTGACACGCCAGAATTACGTTTTTTTTTGTCGTAATGACATTGCATTAAAATGCAATAACAGGCAATCAAAAGAACATATCTGCACCAAAATGGTGTCATTAAAAACGTCAGCTCGGCATGCAAAAAATAAGCCCTCAACCGACCCCAGATCACGAAAAATGGAGACACCACGGGTATCGGAAAATGGCGCAATATTTTTGTTTTTTGTTTTTTTAGCAAAGTTTGAAATTTTTATCACCACTTAGATAAAAAATAACCTAGACATGTTTGGTGTATATGAACTCATAATGACCTGGAGAATCAAAATGGCAGGTAAGTTTTAGCATTTAGTGAACCTAGCAAAAAAGCCAAACAAAAAACAAGTGTGGGATTGCACTTTTTTCGCAACTACAGCGCACTTGGTATTTGTTTCCCATTTTCTAGTACATGACATGGTAAGACCAATGATGTCGTTCAAAAGTACAACTTGTCCCGCAAAAAATAAGCCCTCACATGGCCATATTGATGGAAAAATAAAAAAGTTCTGACTCTGGGATGGAGGGGGGGGGGGGTGGCGAAAAACGAAAATACCCAGGGTCATGAAGGGGTTAAAGTACTGTATGTCACGAGAAAACATTCTCAGAATCATCAGGATCTGTTGAAGCGTTCCAGAGTTATGATCTCATAAAATGACAGTGGTCAGAATTGTAAAAATTGGCCTGGTCTCGAAGTTGAAAACAGGCTTCCGGGTGAAGGGGCTAAGAATAATTTTATGTATACACAAGGAATCAGTATTCTTCTAATTCAGCTCCAGAATGGGCAGAAACTAGCTACATCTCAAAGATTGTGAGCTCTTAGGCCGGCTTCACACTCAGCGTATGAAAATACGGTCCGTATATTACGGCCGTAATACGCTGAAAAGTCCCGAAAATAGTGGTCCGTAGCTCCTCCGTAGGCAGGGTGTTTCAGCGTTTTTTGCGCATGGCATCCTCCGTATGTAATCCGTATGTCATCCGTACTGCGTGTTTTTATCGCAGGCTTGCAAAACCGACATACGACTATACAAGGGATCCATGTTTAAAAAAAAAAAAAAAACATATATACTGTCTATATATATATATATATATATATATATATATATATATGTCAGTAGACACATATATGTATATATATAAATATTTCATCCAGCGCGATATAGCAGAAAGCCGGTAATTCAATTAACGGCTTTTGCTTTCTCCTTCCTAAACCCAACATGATATGAGACATGGTTTACATACAGTAAACCATCTCATATCCCCATTTTTTTTGCATATTCCACACTACTAATGTTAGTGGTGTGTCTATGCAAAATTTGGCCGTTCTAGCTAGTAAATTAAGGGGTTAAATGGCGGAAAAAATTGGCGTGGTCTCCCGCACAATTTTCTCCGCCAGAGTAGTAAAGCCAGTGACTGAGGGCAGATATTAATAGCCTGGAGAGGGTCCATGGTTATTGGCCCCCTCTGGCTAAAAATACCTGCCCCCAGCCACCCCAGAAAAGGCACATCTGGAAGATGCGCCTATTCTGGCACTTGGCCACTCTCTTCCCATTCCCATGTAGCTGTGGGATATGGGGTAATGAAGGGTTAATGCCACCTTGCTATTGTAAGGTGACATTAAGCCAAATTAATAATGGAGAGGCGTCAATTATGACACCTATCCATTATTAATCCAATACTAGTAAAGGGCTAAAAAAATACACAAACACATTATTAAAAATTATTTTAATGAAATAAAAACAAAGGTTGTTTTAATATTTTATTGAACGCCCAATCCAATCACTGAAGACCCTCGTTCTGTAACAAAAAAAACATAATAAACCAACAATATCCTTACCTTCCGCAGATCTGTAAAGTCCAACGATGTAAATCCATCTGAAGTTGTCAAAATATTTAGCGCTGGAAGAAATATTAATATATATATATGTGTCTCACTGACATATATATATATATATATATATACAGTTAGGTCCATATATATTTGGACAGAGACAACATTTTTCTAATTTTGCTTATAGACATTACCACAATGAATTTTAAAGAAAACAATTCAGATGCAGTTGAAGTTCAGACTTTCAGCTTTCATTTGAGGGTATCCACATTTAAATTGGATGAAGGGTTTAGGAGTTTCAGCTCCTTAACATGAGCAACCCTGTTTTTAAAGGGACCAAAAGTAATTGGACAGATTTGAATAATTTTAAATAAAATGTTTATTTTTAGTACTTGTTTGAAAACCCTTTGTTGGCAATGACTGCCTGAAGTCTTGAGCTCATGGACATCACCAGACGCTGTGTTTCCTCCTTTTTCATGCTCTGCCAGGCCTTCACTGTGGTGGTTTTCAGTTGCTGTTTGTTTGTGGGCCTTTCTGTCTGAAGTTTAGTCTTTAACAAGTGAAATGCATGCTCAAATGGGTTGAGATCAGATGACTGACTTGGCCATTCAAGAATATTCCACTTCTTTGCTTTAATAAACTCCTGGGTTGCTTTGGCTTTATGTTTTGGGTCATTGTCCATCTGTAGTATGAAACGACGACCAATCAGTTTTGCTGCATTTGGCTGGATCTGAGCACACAGTATGTCTCTGAATACCTCAGAATTCATTCGGCTGCTTCTGTCCTGTGTCACATCATCAATAAACACTAGTGACCCAGTGCCACTGACAGCCATGCATACCCAAGCCATCACACTGCCTCCGCCGTATTTTACAGATGATGTGGTATTCTTTGGATCATGAGCTGTACCACGCCTTCGCCATACTTTTTCCTTTCCATCATTCTGGTACAGGTTGATCTTGGTTTCACCTGTCCAAAAAATGTTATTCCAGAACTGTGCTGGCTTTTTTAGATTTTTTTTTAGCAAAGTCCAGTCTAGCCTTTTTATTCTTGATGCTTATGAGTGGCTTGCACCATGCAGTGAACCCTCTGTATTTACTTTCATGCAGTCTTCTCTTTATGGTAGATTTGGATATTGACACGCCTACCTCCTGGAGAGTGTTGTTCACTTGGTTGGCTGTTGTGAAAGGTTTCTCTTCACCATGGAGATTATTCTGCGATCATCCACCACTGTTGCCTTCCGTGGGCGCCCAGGTCTTTTTGCATTGATGAGTTCACCAGTGCTTTCTTTCTTTCTCAGGATGTACCAAACTGTAGATTTTGCCACTCCTAATATTGCAGCAATTTCTCGGATGGTTTTTTTCTGTTTTCGCAGCTTAAGGATGGCTTGTTTCACCTGCATGGAGTGCTCCTTTGACCGCATGTTTACTTCACAGCAAAACCTTCCAAATGCAAGCACCACACCTCAAATCAACTCCAGGCATTTTATCTGCTTAATTGAGAATGACATAACGAAGGGATTGCCCACACCTGCCCATGAAATAGCCTTGGAGTCAATTGTCCAATTACTTTTGGTCCCTTTAAAAACAGGGTGGCACATGTTAAGGAGCTGAAACTCCTAAACCCTTCATCCAATTTAAATGTGGATACCCTCAAATGAAAGCTGAAAGTCTGAACTTCAACTGCATCTGAATTGTTTTGTTTAAAATTCATTGTGGTAATGTCTATAGCCAAAATTAGAAAAATTTTGTCTCTGTCCAAATATATATGGACCTAACTGTATATACCTATTCTATGTGTACACATTTATTCTACCTATTCTACTGGAAGCTGTCAGTGTGATTTTAATGTACACCGCAATGAATTACCGGCTTTTCTCGCTAACACCGCTGCGTATTTCTCGCAAGTCACACTGCTGGTCCGTGTGTGATCCGTATTTTTGGGGCTTCCATAGACTTTCATTGACGTTTTATTTGCGCAATACGGTTACAAACGCAGCATGCTGTGATTTTCTACGGCCGTAGAAAGCCGTATAATACTGATCAGTTTAATACGGCAGATAGGAGCAGGGGCATAGAGAATAATTGTGCCGTATGTTTTGCGAGTTTTACGGACGTAGTTTCTGCGCTCTTACGTCCGTAAAACTCGCAAGTGTGAAGCCGACCTTATAGGCAAGGTTCTCACTCCCCAATTAAAGGTGTTGTCTGATCTTAGGCTACGCTAGCTGACTATTAAGTATTAAAATCACAGATACACTGCAGACCACCCTAAAATTATAAAACAATAAAAAATGTATATATGTATATATATACATATATGCATACACACATAAATGTGTGTATATATAGTATAAAACTATAAAAACATGGTATCAGTGCTCTGTGAAAAATGGGTAAGTACTACCCAAGCAGAGAGAAACAACCCAACCAGGAGGGGGCGCTATATTGGATGTGGTGATCCTTGAAGGTAATACTCAGCACATATTCCTTTGTTTACAACCCCACTTTTTTGGCACTTTGCACTTTACCTGTCATGTCAGATGCTATTCACACTAGGGCGTCCGACAGACAGCGGTAACTCCACATTTGTCCACTATATGCTCAGTGGCGCTGGCTAGATTTTATCCAGGTTATCCGGGGTTAATCTAGCTGGTAATCTGGTTCGAGGCTGGGTCATGCTCGTGGCCTTTAAATAGTCATTCTCGACTTTGGGCGTCGCCGATTATAGCTTGTGTCTTGTGCCTGGTGATCTCGGTCTGGAGTGGTGGTCTAGGAGAAGAAATATCGTATCTGGTGGTGTATTATCCTTTGTCATATTTCTCCTTCCTATATTTGTGTTTTTTGCCCTGTGCACATTATAGTGTTTTCCTGTGTGTTTGCGGCGTGGTGCGTTTTTTTAGTTTTCCCTGTCTGTGCTTTCTGTGGAGGTTGGTGTGTGGTCTTATCACTGGGTGGCGGGTGGAGGTTTCAGCATAGGGCAGAAACAAGAGGCAGGGTCAGGCCTGGCGGCCCAGACAAGCACACCATCAGTGTAAATTCTGTGAGAGGGACAGACAGGGTTTTCCCTAGTCTGAGGGATATCACAGGGGCCCAGGTAATCAGCTGTAGTCTACCCAGTACCCCCGTTATTATCGGCCTAAATAAATTTTGGATGCCATGGATCCCATGACTTCCATAACCCACCAGTTGGAGGCGCTGTCCTTACAGGTCACTGAGTTGAAGGGGGCAGTTCAGCAATGGGGTCTTGTAGTACCTAATGTGCAAGCTGAAACTGCAGGTAGAGTTGCAGAGCCAAAGATCCCTTTACCTGAGAGGTTTGCTGGTGAACGCAGTAAATTTGTTTTTCGTGAAGCTTGCAAATTATATTTTCGTATGCGCCCGGTTTCCTCAGGTAATGAGGCTCAGCGTGTGGGCCTGGTATTGTCTTTACTGAACGGAGACCCCCAAGCATGGGCATTTTCATTACCATCTGATTCAGCTGCATTTAACTCAGTGGAGAATTTTTTTATGCTCTTGGACTCATATATGATGATCCTGACAGATTAAAGGGAACCTGTCACCCCGTTTTTTCAGTATGAGATAAAAATACTGTTAAATAGGGCCTGGGCTGTGCGCGTGCGCAGATGGAGATCGCGGCGGCCATTTTCCTGAAGCAGAGTTCTCATCTCGGCTTCAGGAAAATGGCCGCCGCGATCTAAATCTGCGGCATCCCGCGGCCATTTTCCTGAAGCCCCGGGCAGCAGAGGACTCCATCTGCGCACGCGCAGCCTCAGGAAGATGGCCGCCCCCACCGATCACCAGGGAAATAGCGCCGATCGCGCGTTTTTTCTTCACCTGCACCTGCGCAGTGGATTCAGCAGTTGGGCCTGCGCAAACCACTACGCCACCAACGTAAAGATATGCATGATCTGGGGGAAGAAACAGCGATGTCACCACGCCCATCTGACCTGACCAGCCTGATTGACAGGCGAAAATGGTGACTTTGGTAACGTATTTTGGCAGCATAGGTGGGGAATCAGGGTACTACACTATTGTAACGCACAGCCCAGGCCCTATTTAACAGTATTTTTATTTCATACTGAAAAAACAGGGTGACAGGTTCCCTTTAACTCTAGCAGAGTCTAAGATACACGCCCTCCGCCAGGGGGAGCGAATGGCGGAGGATTATTGTTCTGAATTTCGCCGCTGGGCGGTGGACACACAATGGAATGAGCCTGCACTGCGGAGTCAGTTTGTACATGGGGGTTTCAGGAAGGGTTAAACAAGCCCTCCTGATGTGAGACTCCTGCTTCTCTAGAATCTGCCATGAGTCTTGTTGTCCGCATTGATCGCCGATTGCATCAGGGGGTGCAAGAGAAGCCGCTTATGGGGGAGGGCGTAGGTGCACGTGAGGTTGCTGCAGGTGAGCCCACGGAGCCAAATCGCAGGGGTGTCACATCATCTAGCCCCCTCAGTCAGGAAGCAGGGAGCCTGTTTTTGCTGTGGTAAAAAAGGGCATTATGTTAATGCTTGTCCTCTGTTTTCTAAGAAATGCGCAACGGCAGAAAACTTCTAAGCTCATAGGGTGTGGAGGAGGCCAATCTGAGCTTATGCATATCCTCCATGGGGTCTCTCAATGTATGCTCCCTGCCAGAGTTGTGATCACTGGCAGAGAGCTGCCAATCACTGTTTTTGTGGATAGTGGGTCGGCCACTAATCTCATTGATGAGGAGTTTGCGCGCACAGCCGGGTTCACGGTCGAAAAACTGCCTCATCCTATCCGGGTGGTCACCATTAATGCTACTCCACTCCCACAGGGGGAGATTACTGAATTTGTGGCTGAGGTTAAACTCCACAATGGGGTCCTACATTCTGAGCGAGTTACATGTAGGGTGCTCAGTAATCTTCCTGCACAAATGGTTCTGGGTTTTCCATGGTTGTCTATGCACAACCCGGTGATTGACTGGAAAACTCAGGATATAATTCAGTGGAGCGGATTCTGCCAGGAGAATTGCCTGGCCACATGTGTGTCCGCTGTGACTCCTTGCATTCCCGAGTCACTGCTGGATTTCGCAGATGTGTTCTCTGAGAAGGGTTGCTCAGAATTGCCACCACATCGACCCTATGACTGTACTATTAGGTTTAAACCAGGGGCCAAATTGCCAAAAGCTAGGATGTTTAACATTTCTGGTCTGGAGAGGCAAGCTTTAAAAGACTATATTGCTGAGAGTTTGAGCAAAGGGCACATCAGGCCTTCGTCCTCGCAGGTGGCAGCGGGGTTCTTCTTCGTTAAGAAGAAAGATGGCGGACTACGCCCGTGTCTGGATTTTAGGGAGTTAAACCAGATTACGGTTTGTGATCCATACCCTATGCCACTGATACCTGATTTGTTCAACCAGGTGGCTGGTGCTAAGTGGTTTTCCAAGCTTGACCTCAGGGGGGCATACAACCTCATAAGAGTCCATCAAGGTGATGAGTGGAAGACGACTTTTAATACTCCTGAGGGTCATTTTGAAAATTTGGTGATGCCATTTGGGTTGACAAACGCGCCTGCTGTATTTCAACATTTCATAAATTATGTGTTCTCGCATGTACTGGGGAAATTCGTTATTGTGTACCTAGATGACATTCTCATTTATTCATGCGACAGTGATACTCATTTAGAGCATGTGAGGCAGGTGTTACAGCTACTCAGAGAAAATAAGCTCTATGCAAAACTTGAGAAATGTGTATTTTCGGTTCAGGAGTTGCCTTTCTTGGGTTATATTGTGTCTGCTTCAGGGTTAAAATGGACGCCGCTAAGGTGCAAGCGGTGCTGCATTGGAAACGGCCTGATAACTTAAAAGCACTCCAGCGGTTCCTTGGATTTTCTAATTATTATAGAAAATTTATCAAAGATTTTTCTACCATTGCTAAACTGCTTACTGACATGACGAAAAAGGGTACCAATTTCTCCGCCTGGCCTGAGGCTGCTGTGCGCGCATTCGAATTTCTGAAGAACAGTTTTGCTTCGGCCCCCATTCTGGTGCAACCGGACGTATCAAAACCATTTACCGTAGAAGTCGATGCGTCTGAGGTTGGAGTGGGGGCGGTGCTGTCACGAGGCTCATCCTTGGGCGAGTTGCATCCATGCGCCTACTTTTCCAAAAAGCTGTCGCCCGCCGAACGTAATTATGATATCGACAACAGGGAGTTGTTGGCTATCAAGTTGGCTTTTCAGGAATGGCGACAATTCTTGGAGGGGTCGGTCCACCAGGTTACAGTTATCACCGACCATAAAAATCTGCTTTATTTGGAGTCAGCCAAGCGTCTGTCCCCCAGGCAGGCTCGCTGGGCATTGTTTTTCACGCGATTCAACTTTTTTGTCACGTACCGTCCGGGGTCTAAGAACACTAAGGCAGATGCTTTATCCAGGAGTTTTCTGGTTTTCTGGGGGGAGAACCTCGGGAAGATCTGGTACCCATCCTCCAAAAGGATGTAGTGGTCTCGGCTCTCACGACAGAGGTTGAGGCTGAGATTGCCGAGGCTCAGGAGGAAGTACCACCAGAGCTTCCCATTAACAAATCATTTTTACAGCTCCATCTTTGCCTAAAGGTGTTGGGTGAGCATCATGATGCTGTTCTGGCTGGCCATCCAGGGGTTAGGGGTACCTTGGAGTTGGTGTCGCGTCGGTTTTGGTGGCCCAATATCCGACAGGACGTGGTCTCGTACGTATCAGCATGTACCACATGTGCTAGGGCTAAGATGCCTCGCTCCCATCCTGCTGGCTCATTACATCCTCTAGGGGTACCCAGTTGGCCATGGACGGAGATCTCCATGGATTTTATTACAGACCTACCCTCCTCAGCTGGGAACATGGTCATCTTAGTGGTTGTTGATCGGTTCTCAAAGATGTCACACTTTGTGTCCTTGCCTTCGTTGCCTAGCGCGAAGACGCTGGCTCAGGTTTTTGTGCAGGAGGTGGTCAGACTTCACGGGGTCCTGTCTGACATAGTGTCTGATAGGGGTACTCAGTTTGTGGCAAAGTTTTGGAAAGCATTTTGCTCACGGCTGGGGATAAAGTTGTCACATTATTCGGCGCTTCATCCTCAGTTAAATGGTCAGACCAAGCGTATGAACCAGAATTTGGAGCAGTACTTACGCTGCTTTGTTTCTGACAACCAGGAGGAGTGGTCAACGTTCCTTCCTTTGGCTGAGTTTGCCATTAATAATCACCACCAGGAATCGTCTGGGGAGTCTCCGTTCTTTTGTGTTTACGGGCACCATCCTCAATTTTGTACTTTGCGTCAGGGTGGCTCTGCTGGCGTTCCGGAGGAGGACCAGCTAGGAGCACAACTGTCACCCATTTGGAGGAGAGTGAAACAGCACTTGCTGAGCAGGGGTGCAAGGTACAAACGAGTGGCTGACAGTAGACGTGTGCCAGGTCCGGACCTGAGTGTGGGTGATTGGGTGTGGTTGTCCACAAAAAACATAAAACTCAAAGTACCATCCCTGAAATTGGGTCCAAGGTTTATTGGTCCATTTAGGGTCGCTGCCATCATTAACCCGGTAGCCTACCGATTGGAGCTTCCAACGGTATATAAAATACACGTGTTTCACAGATCTCTTTTAAAGAAGGTGGTGGGTTCCGTGGATGCGGCGCCAATGCCACCTCCAGTCTTGGTGGATGGCAATTTGGAGTTTGAAGTCTCCAAGGTGGTTGACTCTTGTATAGTGCGCCGCACATTACAGTACCTGGTACACTGGCGTGGTTATGGCCCGGAGGAGAGGTCTTGGGTACCAGCTTCGGACATACATGCGGGCCGGCTCGTCAGTATGTTTCACCGCCGCCATCCAGACAAGCCAGGTCCTATAAGTCATGAGGGCCCTGGGGTCCCTCGTAGAAGGCGGGGTACTGTCATGTCGGACGCTATTCACACTAGGGCGTCCGACAGACAGCAGTAATTTCACATTTGTCCACTATACGCTCAGTGGCGCCAGCGAGATTTTATCCAGGTTATCCGGGGTTAATCTAGCTGGTAATCTGGTTGGAGGCTGGGTCACGTCCGTGGCCTTTAAATAGTCATTCTGGACTTTGGGCGTCGCCGATTATAGCTTGTGTCTTGTGCCTGGTGATCTCGGTCTGCAGTGGTGGTCTAGGAGAAGAAATATCGTATCTGGTGGTGTATTATCCTTTGTCATATTTCTCCTTCCTATATTTGTGTTTTTTTGCCCTGTGCACATTATAGTGTTTTCCTGTGTGTTTGTGGCGTGGTGCGTTTTTTTAGTTTTCCCTGTCTGTGCTTTCTGTGGAGGTTGGTGTGTGGTCTTATCACTGGGTGGCGGGTGGAGGTTTCAGCATAGGGCTGAAACAGGAGTCAGGGTCAGGCCTGGCAGCCCAGACAAGCACACCATCAGTGTAAATTCTGTGAGAGGGACAGAAAGGGTTTTCCCTAGTCTGAGATATATCGCAGGGGCCCGGGTAATCAGCTGTAGTCTACCCAGTACCCCCGTGACATTACCTCAATATCGTTATGTGATAGTTTTATTATGATGTGGCACAAGGCACTTTGGCCCTTATATAAAACACACCGTTTGTGTACATGGTTTTTTATACCAGGTTTTTTTAGCTGTTGCACATCTTTTTACCTTGCACTTCTGAAGTAATTACCATATGTAAACTGGGTCGTAATTACGTATCAGAGCATATATATTAGCTGGCTCCTAGTCCTATTTTACGCACGGAATATTGATTAATGGTGTTGCCATCTATATAAAATAAAGGCATTTTATAATTTACCCCCTGTATGGTGTTGCTCTGTGGATCTGTTATCTGGTTGTTTGAGTTGTTTCTCTACACTAGCTGACTGCAGACTTATGAATCCTCACATAGCGCACACTGTGACAGGATCGGGTGGTTATGTGACTGCAAGTATGTGATTTACAAACTTTCGGCCATATTCCAACCAGATTTGTCTGGCCTCGCTTACATTGAGTGAGCCTGCACCCATCTAATTAGCAAGTGACTGCATGTATGAAAATCACATTCTGATTACAAAGGCAAATCCTCTCAAGCGCACAGTGAATTAGCTGCCAAGACAAGACAACCCCTTTAAGACTTGCATCTTTTACACCAGTCTTAATGAAAGGAGCACTGAAGATGCACAAATTCTTAAAAAGGCATGCATCTCTTAAAAGCATTTTGCGCATCTTTCAACTGCTGTGCCCCACCTCCAGAAATGTTTGCCTGCCATTTTTGCCATGATACATGCAACCTTTTTTTGCAGAAATTATGATTAATTTGCTGGGTGCACTTTTCCATGCTCTATTGAGCTTCACCCACTTTTCAAAAAATTGAAAGATCTCATATACAGTGCAGGGAATAGTGGACCTCTTGCTCCCCTCTTTCTCCCTTAAAGGAGTTGTTCCATATTGTCTGAATTGCTATATATAAAAACAGCCGGTACTCACCTCGTTCCAGCGACATCAGCGCCTGCTCTCCCGACGCTGCTATTTCACGTGAGCACTACAGTCAATCAGAGGCTGTTTCACTCTCTCTTCCTTTGGACAAAACTAACACCCGAAAGAAGTGAGTTGCTGCTGCCCCCCCCCCCCCCCCCTTTCTCCAGATGTCAGTTATATCCAAAGGAAGTGAGAGTGAAGCAGCCGCTTATTGGGTGTATGGCATAACAACGTCACACATCCTATGAGAAATCCTGGTGCTCAGAGGTGAGTATAGGCTGTTTTTATATTTTATACGGGGGAATATAGCAATTAAGTAGTGGAAAACCCATTTAATGTTAATTTGTATAACTGCATTACTGAGCAGTGAAGCTATGAATCCAAAACTGCTTTAAGGCCATGGATTAATGTCATTGCGCTTTATACAATTGGAGGAAACCTTGCGTGTATGCTGTTTTCTCTACTTAGTACAATACAATTTAAAATATTATTTTGATTTGAATGAAACTTTAAATCATTTTCCAAGAGATGGAGCACTGTATGAGAGCAGTGCCTCTATAAGTCACTGTTTGTCACTGCATACCTCACATACATATCAATTAATCTTAGAAAATATTACATTGCCACAAATCCAGAAACTTAGACTTACCTGAATATTCTCTTCCTTTAATTGGCTTGCAGCAATATGCTTATTGGATGTTTTAGTAACACTGTGATCTTCCTTTCTTTTATGTGAAACGTTGGCAACTATGTCACTTGCGTAGTTTAATTTGCAGGAATCAAATACTTGTGACTGAGAAGGTTCAGAATTCTTTGAGTTTAAGCCAAATGTATCTTTCTTAGGCGCAATGCTAACTGAAAAGCATAACTGCTTTTCTGAAAAAGGAGATGAACATATAAGACCAGTATTTGTGAACACTTCCTTGTTATGTTTCATTTTTATAGATTTGTGTAATACATTGCATGGTGTCTTCGTCTTTGCATCACAGATCTGAAGTAGTGATGCCTTCCTAGGCATAACATCTCTTACACTGAAGTTAGATGTATTATATATGTTTACCTTATCAGAGATATTAGAAACAGCGCTAGTTTTATTTCCTTCAGCAATTTTCATATTATCATTCCGTTTAATTCTTCCCGTCTTACCATGGAAGAAGGGAACATATTTTTGTCCATTTCCTGAATGAGTTGAGCAAATAGGAGGATATGTATTGGAACATTGAGATCCAAGAGACACTTTGTATGATGTAAAGTGTTGTATGTACTGTGATACTGGAGGATGCATTTCAGAACAAGCTAATGGCTGTTTCAATGGAATCTTCTTCTGGGTTATTTCTGTCTGTTCTGAGTTGTTGGGAGTCATTGTTAATTTCATTGATGTTGTTAAATTTGTCAGGTAGTTATTACCCTGGTAATAAAAAATATTTCAAATTACGTCAGTTTTCACTTTTTCACTTTATTTGATCAATTAACAGCCATCTTATGTAAAATATATCTAATATATAAAGCTGAATGTGTGTGTGTATGTGTGTGTGTGTGTATGTATGTCCGGGATTGGCATCTGCACCGTCGCAGCTACAGCCACAAAATTTTGCACAGTCACACGTCTGGACCCCGAGAGCGTCATAGGCTATGTTGTGAGGCGAAATTTTAACCCCGCGCGTTCCAATTCACCAAACAATTTTGCCCCTATCTACATTATGGGGAAAAAGTGAAAGGAAAAGTGTTGGAGGCGTCGCAGCTACAGCCACAAAATTTTGCACAGTCACACGTCTGGACCCTGAGAGCGTCATAGGCTATGTTGTGAGGTGAAATTTAAACCCCGCGCTTTCCAATTCACCAAACAATTTTGCCCCTATCTACATAATGGGGAAAAGTGAAAGGAAAAGTATTGGAGGCAAATTGACAGCTGCCAGATGTGAACAATGGGGACTTAAAGAATGAGAGCGATGGCACCAAAGAGTATATACCGTACAATTGCTAAGGTGGGGCCACGACATGGGATACTCACCACACACGGGGATATGAACACACACACAAAATGCGCCAAACACTACCACGTGCTTGAACACATATACCACCCTTAGCACACATACACCAACCTCGCCACATAAAAGTCGAAAGACAAAAGTCGCCGCTCAAAACTCGCCACGCGCAAAACTCACCACATGCAAAAACTAGGCTCACGCAAAACTCGCCACAAGTGCAAAACTCACCTCATGGAAAACTCGCCACACGCAAAACTTGCACACGCGGAAAAATTGCCACCTGCACAAAAGTTGCAACACATGCAAAAGTTGCCTCACACAAAACTTGCATATACTCAAAAGGCACCACACATAAAACTCGCCATGCGCAAAACTCACCATGCGCAAAACTTGCTGCACACAACTTGCTACACTAACCTGTCACATGCAACTCGACACACAAACAGTTGCTACACGCATGTTGCCACACAAAACTCATCTCACAAAAGTCACTACATGCATGTCGCCACACGCAACTCAACACACACAACTTGACAAACGAAACTCGCCCTAAAACACACACAAGTCTGGTATTATCCTTCAAAAATAAAAATCTGATTAATAAGCAGACAAACTACAAGAGCAACAAATGTACCATATAGGAAATACGGAAGCTGTCAGTCACATGACCTGTCTATTATGTGTATGTGTGAGATAATATATACTGCCAGGGGGAGGGCTTCCTGTTGGCTGGGGATTTATCAGGCTGCCAATTTAGCTTACAAATACTGAGGTAAAAATACTGAGCAAATAACGTGTGAACGAAGTCTAATAAAGGAGGAGATGATACACAGGTATATACTATATACAGGGGAGATGACACACAGATATATACTATATACAGGAGAGATGACACACAGGTATATACTACACGTATATAGAGGAGGAGATGACATACAGATACATACTATATACAGGAGGAGAGGACATACAGGTATATACTATATACAGGAGGAGATGACACACAGGTATATACTATATACAGGAGCAGATGACCTACAGGTATATACTATATACAGGAGGAGATGACACACAGATATATACTATATACAGGGGAGATGACACACAGGTATATACTATATACAGGAGGAGATGACATATAGGTATATACTATATATAGAAGGAGATGACATACAGATATATACTATATATAGGAGGAGATGACATACAGGTATATACTATATACAGGGGAGATGACACACAGCAGGTATATACTATATACAGGGGAGATGACATACAGGTATATACTATATACAGGAGATGACATACAGGTGTATACTATATATAAGGGAGATGACAAACATGTATATACTGAGGTGAAAATGAGAGGTGTGCGGTGAAAATGAAAAGGTGTGAGTGCAAAATGAGAGGACTGAGGGAAAATAGTGGAGTGATCGGAAAATGACAGATGTGAGGTCGAAATGACAAGTGTTAGGGGGGAATGAGAGGAGTAAGGGAGAAAATGAGAGGTGTGAGGGAGAAAATGAGAGATGTGAGGGGGAAAATTAAAGATGTGATTGGGAAAATGAGAGGCGTGATGGGAAAATAAGAGAAATGAGGTGCTATAACTAACCACAGATATTTACTATGCCCAGGCAACGCCGGGCTCTTCAGCTAGTAGTGTATTATATTTTTAAATCTGTATCTGAATGTTTGGAGGCTTATCAATTTTATTATACATTCCTACTTAACTGTTAATGCTTAGACAAATGATGACAGGAAATTCCATATAACATTATCACTTTCCATTCAAGTAAACAAAAAACATACATTAAAATACAAGATAAAATTAGTTAAAAAGCACAACAATTGAAAAGTCAGTGGTCGCAACTATTATGCAGTCAGGTGACCCCCAACATAACATAATGTGAATGGCAGGATAATATCCCAGCAATATACAATACATGCAAAATAACTAAATAAAGCAACAACAAAAAAACAGATGACATATAATGCAAAAAGATCTACATATCATAATATACTATTAAAACTAAAAAATAAAATATGATTTTAAGTGTCTATACGAGTTAGTCAGGATTACTGCTTGATGTGTCAAACAGTTTCACTTTTATGAATATTGTGTTACAATGTTGCTTCATATGTAAAGTACTATAGAGTTTGATGGCACATAACAAATAAATATTAACCCCTTCCTAACTGACCTATTTTCCTCTTTTATTTTTTATCCACTTCTTCAAAGAGCCTTAAAGGGAACTTGTCATGTCCCCAAACTCTATTAACATGCATATTTGGTGTTAATCTGCAGGTTAATATTGTTCTAAAGCTGTCTGGCTCAGTACATAGTGAACGGCAACTGTAAGCATGCCCTGGCACATTGATTGACAGCCACCTCGGCACTGATAGCGTTCAATCAAAGTTCCGTATTAGAACTTTTTTTTTGTTGCAATACTAGTTTTAGTTTTGAATGAAACTATTCATTTTACCTTTCAATGTACCCTAAAATGGGGAACATGCCAAGTGCAGTGGCATGGTGAAAAACAACATTAATTTTGCCATCATATTTTGGGTTTTGTTTTTTACGGCATTCAATGTGGGATAAAAATGACATAAAAACATGATTGTCCAGGTCAGGAAATGTTCACACTTTCAGTATTCAGTCAGCATTTTACATCATTGTGAGCGGAGGTATCGGTAACGTTACTGCTCTTCACAGTCTCCGGGTGTGGGAGTGACAGCTCCTAAAGCTTATAGAACTTCGTGGAAAGCGCTGTGTTGGCAGCAGATAAGTCTCTGTACTGTCCAGTCGTTCAACAGGGAATATATTTTTATTCAGGAAAAAAGATAACACAGCTTACAACTGGTATTTCTTATAGCTTAGGATTTTAGCATCTATTCTGTTACCTTGCAAAGTGAAATTAAAATGTACTCCAGCCACACACAAACACACTGCATTACTGGCATCATAACACTATTGCTGGAGACAGAAACACATACACCATTAAACATTAATAAATAGTAGATGCAATACATACAATAATAATCATTATTCCAACATCGCCATTCAACAACTACTTATCCTATTCATCCCATCCTGGTTTGAATTCTTCAAATTTGACTCTTGGAAGTGGCTTTATCATAACATTAACTATCATCTGATCAGTCTCTCCATAAATAAATCCAATTATGCCACGTTCTATCAAATCACGCAAATGATGATGTTTAACATCAATGAAACTCATGCATTGTTAAACATTAGTAAATAGTATTTGATGCAATATATACAATAATAAGCATTATTCCAACCCGCTGGACTACGTTGGACCTGCATGGGAACTTTTTTTTATATAATAAATTGGTAAAAGAGGAACATTGTCTTGTTTTTATTTCTCCACTTTTTATGTTTTCTGTGGACTACGTTGGATCTGGGTGAGATTTTTTTTTTTTTTTATAAATTGTTGAACCAGGGAAAAAGTCGGAGAGTGTTTTTATAAATAAAGTATAACAGTACAGACCAAAAGTTTAGACACACTTTCTCATTTAACCTCTTTACCCCCAAGGGTGGTTTGCACGTTAATGACCGGGCCAATTTTTACAATTCTGACCACTGTCCCTTTGTGAGGTTATAACTCTGGAACGCTTCAACGGATCCCAGTGATTCTGACACTGTTTTCTCGTGACATATTGTACTTCATGACAATGGTAAAAATTCTTTGATAGTACCTGCGTTTATTTGTGAAAAAAAACGGAAATTTGGCGAAAATTATGAAAATTTCGCAATTTTCCAACTTTGAATTTTTATGCAATTAAATCACAGAGATATGTCGAACAAAATACTTAATAAGTAACATTTCCCACATGTCTACTTTACATCAGCACAATTTTGGAACCAAAATTTTTTTTTGTTAGGGAGTTATAAGGGTTAAAAGTTGACCAGCAATTTCTCATTTCTACAACACCATTTTTTTTTAGGGACCACATCTCATTTGAAGTCATTTTGAGGGGTCTATATGATAGAAAATACCCAAGTGTGACACCATTCTAAAAACTACACCCCTCAAGGTGCTCAAAACCATATTCAAGAAGTTTATTAACCCTTCTGGTGCTTTTTTCACAAAAAATTTAATTCAGCTCCAATTTGTTTAATTTTACCAAGGGTAACAGGAGAAAATAGACCCCAAACATTGTTGTACAATTTGTCCTGAGCATGACAATACCCCACATGTGGGGGTAAACCACTGTTTGGGTGCATGGCAGAGCTCGGAAGCGAAGGAGCGCCATTTGACTTTTCAATGCAAAATTGACTGGAATTGAGATGGGACGCCATGTTTCGTTTGGAGAGCCCCTGATGTGCCTAAACATTGAAACCCCCCACAAGTGACACCATTTTGGAAAGTAGACCCCTTAAGGAACTTATCTAGATGTGTGGTGAGCACTTTGACCCACCAAGTGCTTCATAGAAGTTTATAATGTAGAACCGTAAAAATAAAAAATCATATTTTTTCACAAAAATTAACTTTCGGCCCCCAATTTTTTATTTTCCCAAGGGTAAGAGAAGAAATTGGACCCCAAAAGTTGTTGTACAATTTGTCCTGAGTACGCTGATACCCCATATGTGGGGGTAAACCACTGTTTGGGCGGATGGGAGAGCTCGGAAGGGAAGGAGTGCCATTTGAATGCAGACTTAGATGGAATGGTCTGCAGGTGTCACATTGCGTTTGCAGAGCCCCTAATGTACCTAAACAGAAGAAACCCCCCACAAGTGACACCATTTTGGAAAGTAGACCCCCTAAGGAACTTATCTACATGTGTGGTGAGCACTTTGACCCACCAAGGGCTTCACAGAAGTTTATAATGGAGAGCCGTAAAAATAAAACAAAAATTTTTTCCCACAAAAATTATTTTTTAGCCCCCAGTTTTGTATTTTCCCGAGGGTAACAGGAGAAATTGGACCCCAAAATGTGTTGTCCAATTTGTTCTGAGTGCGTTGATACCCCATATGTGGGGGGGAACCACTGTTTGGGCGCATGGGAGGGCTCAGAAGGGAAGGAGCTCCATTTGGAATGCAGGCTTAGATGGAATGGTCTGCAGGTGTCACATTGCATTTGCAGTGCCCCTAATGTACCGAAACAGTAGAAACCCCCCACAAGTGACACCATTTTGGAAACTAGACCCCTTAAGGAACTCATCTAGATGTGCTGTGAGAGCTTTGAACCCCCAAGTGTTTCACTACAGTTTGTAACGCAGAGCCGTGAAAATTGAAAAAAAAAATCTTTCCCCCAAAAATTATTTTTTAGCCCCCAGTTTTGTATTTTCCCGAGGGTAAGAGGAGAAATTTGACCCCAAAAGTTGTTGTCCAATTTGTCCTGAGGACGCTGATACCCCATATGTTAGGGGGAACCACCGTTTGGGCGCATGGGAGGGCTCGGAAGGGAAGGAGTGCCATTTGGAATGCAGACTTAGATGGAATGGTCTGCAGGCGTCACATTGCGTTTGCAAAACCCCTAATGTACCTAAACAGTAGAAATCCCCCACAAGTGACCCCATATTGGAAACTAGACCCCCATGGAACTTATCTAGATGTGTTGTGAGAACTTTGAACCCCCAAGTGTTTCACTACAGTTTATAACGCAGAGCCGTGAAAATAAAAAATCTTTTTTTTTCCCACAAAAATTATTTTTTAGCCCCCAGTTTTGTATTTTCCCAAGGGTAACAGGAGAAATTGGACCCCAAAAGTTGTTGTCCAATTTGTCCTGAGTATGCTGATACCCCATATGTTAGGGTAAACCCCTGTTTGGGCACACGGGAGAGCTCGGTAGGGAAGAAGCACTGTTTTACTTTTTCAACGCAGAATTGGCTGGAATTGAGATCAGACGCCATGTCGCGTTTGGAGAGCCCCTGATGTGCCTAAACAGTGGAAACCCCCCAATTATAACTGAAACCCTAATCCAAACGCACCCCTAACCCTAATCCCAACAGTAACCCTAACCACACCTCTAACCCTGACACACACCTAACCCTAATCCCAACCCTTTTCCCAACTGTAAATGTAATCTAAACCCTAACCGTAACTTTAGCCCCAACCCAAACTGTAGCCTTAACCCTAGCCCCAACCCTAACTTTAGCCCCAACCCAAACTGTAGCCCTAACCCTAGCCCTAACCATAGCCCTAACCCTAACTTTAGCCCCAACCCTAACTGTAGCCTTAACCCTAGCCCTAACCCTAGCCCTAACCCTAGCCCTAGCCCTAACCCTAGCCTTAACCCTAGCCCTAACCCTAGCCCTAACCCTAGCCCTAATGGAAAAAGGAAATAAATACATTTTTTTAATTTTTCCCTAACTAAGGGGGTGATGAACGGGGGTTTGATTTACTTATATAGCGGGTTATTTAGCGGATTTTTATGATTGGCAGCCGTCACACACTGAAAGACGCTTTTTATTGCAAAAAATATTTTTTGCGTTACCACATTTTGAGAGCTATAATTTTTCCATATTTTGGTTCACAGAGTCATGTGAGGTCTTGTTTTTTGCGGGACGAGTTGACGTTTTTATTGGTAACATTTTCGGGCACGTTACATTTTTTGATCGCTTTTTATTCCGATTTTTGCGAGGCAGAATGACCAAAAACCAGCTATTCATTAATTTCTTTTGAGGGAGGCGTTTATACCGTTCCGCGTTTGGTAAAATTGATAAAGCAGTTTTATTCTTCGGGTCAGTACGATTACAGCGACACCTCATTTATATCATTTTTTTATGTTTTGGCGCTTTTATACGATAAAAACTATTTTATAGAAAAAATAATTATTTTTGCATCGCTTTATTCTCAGGACTATAACTTTTTTTTTTTTTGCTGATGATGCTGTATGGCGGCTCGTTTTTTGCAGAACAAGATGACGCTTTCAACAGTATCATGGTTATTTATATCTGTCTTTTTGATCGCGTGTTATTCCACTTTTTGTTCGGCGGTATGATAATAAAGCTTTGTTTTTTGCCTCGTTTTTTTTTTTCTTACAGTGTTTACTGAAGGGGTTAACTAGTGGGCCAGTTTTGTAGGTCGGGCCGTTATGGACGCGGCGATACTAAATATGTGTACTTTTGTTTTTTTTTTATTTAGATAAAGAAATGTATTTAGGGGAATAATATTTTTTTATTTTTTTTTCATTATTTAGGAATATTTTTTTTTATTTTTTTTTTTTTTACACATTTTGAATTTTTTTTTTTTACTTTTTTACATTGTCCCAGGGGGGGACATCACAGATCAGTGATCTGACAGTGTGCACAGCACTCTGTCAGATCACTGATCTGACATGCAGCGCTGCAGCCTTCACAGTGCCTGCTCTGAGCAGGCTCTGTGAAGTCACCTCCCTCCCTGCAGCACCCGGATCCGCGGCCATCTTGGATCCGGGGCTGGAGGAAGCAGGGAGGGAGGTGAGACCCTCGCAGCAACGCGATCACATCGCGTTGCTGCGGGGGGCTCAGGGAAGCCCGCAGGGAGCCCCCTCCCTGCGGGAAGCTTCCCTATACCGCCGACACATCGCGATCATCTTTGATCGCGGTGTGCCAGGGGTTAATGTGCCGGGGGCGGTCCGTGACCGCTCCTGGCACATAGTGCCGGATGTCAGCTGCGATAAACAGCTGACACACGGCCGCGATCGGCGGCGCTCCCCCCGTGAGCGCCGCCGATCGCGCTGGACGTACTATCCCGTCCATGGTCATGGGGGCCCACCCCACCTCGACGGGATAGTATGTCCCATGTCAGAAAGGGGTTAAAGATTTTTCTATATTTTCTATGAAAATTGTACATTCACACTGAATGCCAAGAGTGTGCAAAGCAGTCATTAAAGCAAAAGGTGGCTACTTTGAAGAACCTAGAATATAAGACATATTTTCAGTTGTTTCACACTTTTTTGTGAAGTATATAATTCCACATGTGCTACTTCATAGTTTTGATGCCTTCAGTGTGAATGTATAATTTTCATAGTCATGAAAATACAGAAAAATCTTTAAATGAGAAGGTGTGTCCAAACTTTTGGTCTGTACTGTATGTGTTTTTTGGGGTTAGTAATGGGGGTGTCGGCTAGACACCTCTTCACTACTAACACTAGGGATTGAAGTCAGCTGTGTTGTTTGACAATTCACAGCTGATATCAACCCCAACAACCATTATCCCGATTGCCAATGCACCAGGGGATCAGGAAGAGCCAAAGCAAAGTGCCAGAATTGGAGAATCTCATGTGATGCTCCACTTCTGGGCCGGCTGTGGGTTCGTAATTTTAGTCTGGTAAGGGCCCAATAACCATGGACCTCCCCAGCCTGATAGTATCAGCTTACAGCTGTCTGCTTTTCCTTTGTCTTTACCTTTTTTATCTTAATTATTAGGTTAACACATGTACAGTAAGCTACATATGCAAGGCACTAATTATATATCTCACACATCTCTTTATCTTATCTATCTATTTACCTCATCTGTTGTGAATTCTGTGGCTGAATTCACTCCTGTGGTCACAAGTGGTACTGCAGCTTCTGAGCTTCCTTCCTCAGGTGTTCTGGTGAGCTCATTAGCTGCTTCGTTACTTAACTCCACCTGATGCTGCTATCCTTGCTCCTAGTCAATGTTCCAGTGTTGGATCTGAGCTTCTCCTGATTGTTCCTGTGACCTGCTGCTCTGTATAGCTAAGTGCTTTTTTGCTATTTTGTTGCCTTTTTTCTGTCCAGCTTGTCTTTTGTTTTGCTGGAAGCTCTGAGACGCAAAGGGTGTACCGCCGTGCCGTTAGTCCGGCACGGTGGGTCTTTTTTGCCCCTTTGCGTGGGTTTTTCTTTAGGGTTTTTTGTAGACTGCAAAGTTCGCTTTACTGTCCTCGCTCTGTCTAAGAATATCGGGCCCCACTTTGCTGAATCTATTTCATCCCTACGTTTGGTCTTTTCATCTTACTCACAGTCATTATATGTGGGGGGCTGCCTTTTCCTTTGGGGTATTTCTCTGGGGGCAAGTCAGGCCTATTTTTCTATCTTCAGGCTAGCTAGTTTCTTAGGCTGTGCCGAGTTGCATAGGTAGTGGTTAGGCGCAATCCACAGCCACTTTTAGTTGTGTTTAGGATAGGATCAGGTGTGCAGTCTACAGAGTTTCCACGTCTCAGAGCTCGTTCTTTTGTTTTTGGGTATTTGTCAGATCACTGTGTGCGCTCTGATCGCTTGGCACACTGTGTCTCTGGATTGCCTTCATTACACCTTTCATTAGCAGACATAACAGTACTAGGAGCCAACTAATGATTCTCAATAGAGGGAAAGAAAAAGTTCTGACATCATTTTTTTTTTTTCTCTGCTCTGTGTTCACTTTTTTTTTTTTTTTTTCCCCTAGACATTTGGGTGTTTCTGGACACAGGTGTGGACATGGATTTTCAGGGTCTGTGCTCTTCAATGGATAATCTCGTTATAAATGTACAAAAGATTCAAGATACTATTGATCAGAAATCTATGTTAGAACCAAGAATTCCTATTCCTGATTTGTTTTTTTGGAGATAGAACTAAGTTTCCAAGTTTCAAAAATAATTGTAAGCTATTTCTGGCCTTGAAACCTCATTCTTCTGGTAATCCTATTCAACAGGTTTTGATTATTATTTCTTTTTTGCGCGGCGACCCTCAGGACTGGGCATTTTCTCTTGCGCCAGGAGACCCTGCATTGAGTAGTGTCGATGCGTTTTTCCTGGCACTCGGATTACTCTACGATGAGCCTAATTCAGTGGATCAGGCTGAGAAAAATTTGCTGGCTTTGTGCCAGGGTCAGGATGATATAGAAGTATATTGTCAGAAATTTAGGAAATGGTCAGTACTCACTCAGTGGAATGAATCTGCGCTGGCAGCTTTGTTCAGAAAGGGTCTCTCTGAGGCTCTTAAGGATGTCATGGTGGGATTTCCTATGCCTGCTGGTTTGAATGAGTCTTTGTCTTTAGCCATTCAGATCGGTAGACGCTTGCGCGAGCGTAAATCTGTGCACCATTTGGCGGTATTGCCTGAGGTTAAACCTGAGCCTATGCAGTGCGATAGGACTATGACCAGAGTGGAACGGCAGGAATACAGACGTCTGAATGGGCTATGTTTCTACTGTGGTGATTCCACTCATGCTATTTCTGATTGTCCTAAGCGCACTAAGCGGTCCGCTAGGTCTGCCGTCATTGGTACTGTACAGTCCAAATTCCTTCTGTCCATTACCTTGATATGCTCTTTGTCGTCGTTTTCTGTCATGGCGTTTGTGGATTCAGGCGCTGCCCTAAATCTGATGGATTTGGATTATGCTAAACGTTGTGGGTTTTTCTTGTAGCCTTTGCGGTGTCCTATTCCATTGAGAGGAATTGATGCTACACCTTTGGCCAAGAATAAACCTCAGTACTGGGCCCAGCTGACCATGTGCATGGCTCCTGCACATCAGGAAGTTATTCGCTTTCTGGTGTTGCATAATCTGCATGATGTGGTCGTGTTGGGGTTGCCATGGCTACAAACCCATAATCCAGTATTGGATTGGAATTCCATGTCGGTATCCAGCTGGGGTTGTCAGGGGGTACATGGTGATGTTCCATTTTTGTCGATTTCGTCATCCACCCCTTCTGAGGTCCCAGAGTTCTTGTCTGATTATCAGGATGTATTTGAAGAGCCCAAGTCCGATGCCCTACCTCCGCATAGGGATTGAGATTGTGCTATCAATTTGATTCCTGGTAGTAAATTCCCTAAAGGTCGATTATTTAATTTATCCGTGCCCGAACACGCCGCTATGCGCAGTTATGTGAAGGAATCCCTAGAGAAGGGACATATTCGCCCATCGTCATCACCACTGGGAGCAGGGTTCTTCTTTGTAGCTAAGAAGGATGGTTCGCTGAGACCGTGTATTGATTACCGCCTTCTTAATAAGATCACTGTTAAATTTCAGTATCCCTTGCCATTGTTATCTGACTTGTTTGCTCGGATTAAGGGGGCTAGTTGGTTCACTAAGATAGATCTTCGTGGTGCGTATAATCTGGTGAGAATCAGGCAAGGAGATGAATGGAAAACTGCATTCAATACGCCCGAGGGTCATTTTGAGTATCTAGTGATGCCGTTCGGACTTGCCAATGCTCCATCAGTGTTTCAATCCTTTATGCATGACATCTTCCGTGAGTACCTGGATAAATTCCTGATTGTTTACTTGGATGACATTTTGATCTTCTCAGATGATTGGGAGTCTCATGTGAAGCAGGTCAGAATGGTTTTTCAGGTCCTGCGTGCTAACTCTTTGTTTGTGAAGGGATCAAAGTGTCTCTTCGGTGTGCAGAAAGTTTCATTTTTGGGATTCATCTTTTCCCCTTCTACTATCGAGATGGATCCAGTTAAGGTCCAAGCCATCCAGGATTGGATTCAGCCGACATCTCTGAAAAGTCTGCAAAAGTTCCTGGGCTTTGCTAATTTTTATCGTCGCTTCATCTGTAATTTTTCTAGCATTGCCAAACCATTGACCGATTTGACCAAGAAGGGTGCTGATTTGGTCAATTGGTCTTCTGCTGCTGTGGAAGCTTTTCAGGAGTTGAAGCGTCGTTTTTGTTCTGCCCCTGTGTTGTGTCAGCCAGATGTTTCTCTTCCGTTCCAGGTCGAGGTTGATGCTTCTGAGATTGGAGCAGGGGCGGTTTTGTCACAGAGAGGTTCTGATTGCTCAGTGATGAAACCATGTGCTTTCTTTTCCAGGAAGTTTTCGCCCGCTGAGCGTAATTATGATGTGGGCAACCGAGAGTTGCTGGCCATGAAGTGGGCATTCGAGGAGTGGCGTCATTGGCTTGAAGGAGCTAAGCATCGCGTGGTGGTATTGACTGATCATAAGAACTTGACTTATCTCGAGTCTGCCAAGCGCTTGAATCCTAGACAGGCCCGTTGGTCGTTATTTTTTGCCCGCTTCGACTTTGTGATTTCGTACCTTCCGGGCTCTAAAAATGTGAAGGCGGATGCTCTGTCTAGGAGTTTTGTGCCCGACTCTCCGGGTTTATCTGAGCCAGCGGGTATCCTCAAGGAGGAGTCATTGTGTCTGCCATCTCCCCTGATTTGCGGCGGGTGCTGCAAAAATTTCAGGCGAATAAACCTGATCGTTGTCCAGTGGAGAAACTGTTCGTCCCTGATAGGTGGACTAATAAACTTATCTCTGAACTTCATTGTTTGGTGTTGGCTGGTCATCCTGGAATCTTTGGTACCAGAGAGTTAGTGGCTAGATCCTTCTGGTGGCCATCTCTGTCACGGGATGTACGTACTTTTGTGCAGTCCTGTGGGATTTGTGCTAGGGCTAAGCCCTCCTGTTCTCGTGCCAGTGGGTTGCTTTTGCCCTTGCCGGTCCCAAAGAGGCCTTGGACACATATTTCGATGGATTTCATTTCTGACCTTCCCGTTTCTCAAAAGATGTCAGTCATTTGGGTGGTCTGTGATCGCTTTTCTAAAATGGTCCATCTGGTGCCCTTGGCTAAATTGCCTTCCTCCTCTGATTTGGTACCTTTGTTCTTTCAGCATGTGGTTCGGTTGCATGGCATTCCTGAGAATATTGTTTCTGACAGAGGTTCCCAGTTTGTTTCAAGGTTCTGGCGAGCCTTTTGTGGTAGGATGGGCATTGACCTATCCTTTTCCTCGGCTTTCCATCCTCAGACTAATGGCCAGACCGAACGAACCAATCAGACCTTGGAAACATATCTGAGATGTTTTGTTTCTGCAGACCAGGATGATTGGGTGTCCTTTTTGCCGTTGGCTGAGTTCGCCCTTAATAATCGGGCCAGCTCGGCTACCTTGGTTTCTCCATTTTTCTGCAATTCTGGGTTCCATCCTCGTTTCTCTTCAGGACAGGTTGAGTCTTCGGACTGTCCTGGTGTGGATTCTGTGGTGGACAGGTTGCAGCAGATCTGGACTCAGGTAGTGGACAATTTGACCTTGTCCCAGGAGAAGGCTCAACTTTTCGCTAATCGCAGACGCCGTGTGGGTCCCCGACTTCGTGTTGGGGATCTGGTTTGGTTATCTTCTCGTCATATTCCTATGAAGGTTTCCTCTCCTAAATTTAAACCTCGTTTTATTGGTCCGTATAGGATTTCTGAGGTTCTCAATCCTGTGTCTTTTCGTCTGACCCTCCCAGACTCCTTTTCCATACATAATGTATTCCATAGGTCATTGTTGCAGAGATACGTGGCACCTATGGTTCCATCTGTTGAGCCTCCTGCCCCGGTTTTGGTGGAGGGGGAATTGGAGTATATTGTGGAGAAGATTTTGGATTCTCGTGTTTCTAGACGGAAACTCCAGTATCTGGTTAAATGGAAGGATTATGCTCAGGAAGATAATTCCTGGGTTTTTGCCTCTGATGTTCATGCTCCCGATCTTGTTCGTGCCTTTCATGTGGCTCATCCTGGTAGGCCTGGGGGCTCTGGTGAGGGTTCGGTGACCCCTCCTCAAGGGGGGGGTACTGTTGTGAATTCTGTGGCTGAATTCACTCCTGTGGTCACAAGTGGTACTGCAGCTTCTGAGCTTCCTTCCTCAGGTGTTCTGGTGAGCTCATTAGCTGCTTCGTTACTTAACTCCACCTGATGCTGCTATCCTTGCTCCTAGTCAATGTTCCAGTGTTGGATCTGAGCTTCTCCTGATTGTTCCTGTGACCTGCTGCTCTGTATAGCTAAGTGCTTTTTTGCTATTTTGTTGCCTTTTTTCTGTCCAGCTTGTCTTTTGTTTTGCTGGAAGCTCTGAGACGCAAAGGGTGTACCGCCGTGCCGTTAGTCCGGCACGGTGGGTCTTTTTTGCCCCTTTGCGTGGGTTTTGCTTTAGGGTTTTTTGTAGACTGCAAAGTTCGCTTTACTGTCCTCGCTCTGTCTAAGAATATCGGGCCCCACTTTGCTGAATCTATTTCATCCCTACGTTTGGTCTTTTCATCTTACTCACAGTCATTATATGTGGGGGGCTGCCTTTTCCTTTGGGGTATTTCTCTGGGGGCAAGTCAGGCCTATTTGTCTATCTTCAGGCTAGCTAGTTTTTTAGGCTGTGCCGAGTTGCATAGGTAGTGGTTAGGCGCAATCCACAGCCACTTTTAGTTGTGTTTAGGATAGGATCAGGTGTGCAGTCTACAGAGTTTCCACGTCTCAGAGCTCGTTCTTTTGTTTTTGGGTATTTGTCAGATCACTGTGTGCGCTCTGATCGCTTGGCACACTGTGTCTCTGGATTGCCTTCATTACACCTTTCATTAGCAGACATAACACTCATCTAACTATTTATCTCTACCTTTGCACATGTTTAAAATATAAAAATCTTTAATTTCCATTCTGCATTGTATGCTGGTACGTGTCACATGGTCAGCAGATGGATATCACATGTACAGGTCCTTCTCAAAAAATTAGCATATAGTGTTAAATTTCATTATTTACCATAATGTAATGATTACAATTAAACTTTCATATATTATAGATTCATTATCCACCAACTGAAATTTGTCAGGTCTTTTATTGTTTTAATACTGATGATTTTGGCATACAACTCCTGATAACCCAAAAAACCTGTCTCAATAAATTAGCATATTTCACCCATCCAATCAAATAAAAGTGTTTTTTAATAACAAACAAAAAAACCATCAAATAATAATGTTCAGTTATGCACTCAATACTTGGTCGGGAATCCTTTGGCAGAAATGACTGCTTCAATGCGGCGTGGCATGGAGGCAATCAGCCTGTGACACTGCTGAGATGTTATGGAGGCCCAGGATGCTTCAATAGCAGCCTTAAGCTCATCCAGAGTGTTGGGTCTTGCGTCTCTCAATTTTCTCTTCACAATATCCCACAGATTCTCTATGGGGTTCAGGTCAGGAGAGTTGGCAGGCCAATTGAGCACAGTAATACCATGGTCAGTAAACCATTTACCAGTGGTTTTGGCACTGTGAGCAGGTGCCAGGTCGTGCTGAAAAATGAAATCTTCATCTCCATAAAGCATTTCAGCCGATGAAAGCATGAAGTGCTCCAAAATCTCCTGATAGCTAGCTGCATTGACCCTGCCCTTGATGAAACACAGTGGACCAACACCAGCAGCTGACATGGCACCCCACACCATCACTGACTGTGGGTACTTGACACTGGACTTCAGGCATTTTGGCATTTCCTTCTCCCCAGTCTTCCTCCAGACTCTGGCACCTTGATTTCCGAATGACATGCAAAATTTGCTTTCATCAGAAAAAAGTACTTGGGACCACTTAGCAACAGTCCAGTGCTGCTTCTCTGTAGCCCAGGTCAGGCACCTCTGCCGCTGTTTATGGTTCAAAAGTGGCTTTACCTGGGGAATGCGGCACCTGTAGCCCATTTCCTGCACACGCCTGTGCACGGTGGCTCTGGATGTTTCCACACCAGACTCAGTCCACTGCTTCCTCAGGTTCCCCAAGGTCTGGAATCGGTCCTTCTCCACAATCTTCCTCAGGGTCCGGTCTCCTCTTCTTGTTGTACAGCGTTTTCTGCCACATTGTTTCCTTCCAACAGACTTACCATTGAGGTGCCTTGATACAGCACTCTGGGAACAGCCTATTTGTTGAGAAATTTCTTTCTGGGTCTTACCCTCTTGCTTGAGGGTGTCAATGATGGCCTTCTTGACATCTGTCAGGTCGCTAGTCTTACCCATGATGGGGGTTTTGAGTAATGAACCAGGCAGGGAGTTTATAAAAGCCTCAGGTATCTTTTGCATGTGTTTAGAGTTAATTAGTTGATTCAGAAGATTAGGGTAATAGGTCGTTTAGAGAACCTTTTCTTGATATGCTAATTTATTGAGACAGGTTTTTTGGGTTATCAGGAGTTGTATGCCAAAATCATCAGTATTAAAACAATAAAAGACCTGACAAATTTCAGTTGGTGGATAATGAATCTATAATATATGAAAGTTTAATTGTAATCATTACATTATGGTAAATAATGAAATTTAACACTATATGCTAATTTTTTGAGAAGGACCTGTATATCATTTGTGTTGCTGGAAAAAAACTGACATGTCTACATGTGGGTCACAATGTCACACGGTCCATGTGAAAACACGGACATGTATTCGGCTCTGTCGATTATAATGGGTGTGAGTGTACATGTCTCCGATACGTGTGAAAACAGGTGCCTCACGTACTGGAAACACAGATGTGTAAAGGGGGCCTTATAGAGTAAATTGCACAGAATAAATCATTTTATACTTTGATAAAACAGCCTGTTGCAGATACAGTATGTCAATATCAAATGTTTATATCTTTTTCAATTTTTAAATGTCTGTATTTATTTTATTGGGGGAAAGAGGATGATTTGAATTTTTCTTTCAGATTTTAAAAACTTGTAAATAGTAACCTCGTAAACAGTGAATATAACAATTTGCTATACAGTTCAGCTGTTGGGGACTACACCACACCCGTGACTGTTGAGGCAACACCTTAACACACATAATTGTGATGCATAGGGGAGGGGTGAAGTCTGATTGTATCAATGCCCCAGTGGGATAGTGAAACTGTAGACTGGGGTGACAGTATTTTTGCCCACAATAAAGGTCATGTGGCCAAAAATCACTCCATGCCAGTGCTACATTCCAGCGTAGTGCATCTGAATGGGAGCTGTTTGGTAACCTCCAGAAACCACCGGAGACTAGAAGGAGGTGGACATGACTTGGGGATGGGTGGACCGAGAACTCCTGCAGCTTTTGATTGTTTTGCTATGTAGATTTTAAACAAGAGTGTTGTTGCTTTAAGATGAAGGAGTTTAGATGTTTGTGCCTGGTGTATTACTGTGAGGAGGGTGGGGCTAATATAGGGGAGGCAACTCTGGCTCTCCCTCTTTCTCTCACAGGATGGACAGGAGGAAACATGTCTGCAGTTTCAGGCAGTATAATACTGGGGTTATCACTTCACATTATAGCTGATAAGAGTACATTCACCTCACACATCATGTATTAGTGTAGTATCAGCTCCTACATCATATATGGGATCAATTTTACCTCAGAAATTCATATAGCCGCCATGTTCTCTCATGTGTACCTCCCTGCAGACATGGCTGATATACTACTCCACATGTATTAGTGTAGTCTCAGCTCTTACATCTTATTTGGGAGTAATATTACCTCAGAGATTCATGTAGCTGCCATGTTCCTTCATGGGTCTGTTACAAGTTGCGCCACACACTGCAGAGACAGCTCCTGTGTGACCTCCTTACAGATATGGCTGTTGTATCACATTTCTGCTGTATTATACAGAGTCTTCATGAGTCTTCATGAGTATACAGTAGGTCAGAGCATTGACACATACAGTGTCTGCTATTGCTAGCCTGGAGCTGGGCAGTTACAGGGACTGGTAAGAGGGAGCAGTAACGGGACGGTATATATACCATATATATATATATATATATGATGGTAAGAGGCTGCACTTCATGTCTGTGCATTGCATGCTGCTGTGTGCTGATTCCCTCCCTTCCCATTTTTGGAGTCTGGTGACCTGTATGTGACCTCATCTCTGCTACAGTACAGTCTGATGATGCTGGGTGTACAGATCCAGCATAACCAGGTGACTCACTATATATATGTTGTGATGGTGTGATATGCTATGTGGGTATCATTTTGTGTATATTTCTATTTTACTTATTTTCATGGTGTTCTCTTGTAGAAGGAGTTATTTGCTAATTGAATTGAATGGCTGTTGCTGCCACCTGATATCAGCCCCCACAGTATTGTATTGTATGCTAATGACATGTTGACCTAACTTGTTGAAACAATGAGCCCCTGAGACCTTCCCCATCCTGACCTGTGAAGGAGGAGAGAGACTTGTAAATATCAGTGAGGTGAGACACAGATCAGTCTTGTGTGGAATAAGGTGAACAGAGCACATCAGAGAAAAGGGGAAGCATATGGACCATTTTTTATCCTCAGTGTGATGGATCATATACATGGACCTTTCGTGTTTTGCCTAAATAAAGGTCTTGGAATTGTTCACTATTCTCTTGCTCTGTTGATTGTGTGATACTGGAGAAGGAACCCGTGACATATGTGATTTATGAGAAAAGGCTCCATCTCTGCGCAGCATGCTTATCATGTATACAGACTTTGAGTACATGTTAGATCCTTGGTCTCCAGGTTATTTTCCTTGTTGCACATACAATCTGTGCATGACTTCCAAATGCATGCTTTATTTCTGGAGATATGGCAGCCTTTAGTCCTATTATGTTGCATGCTGTCCTTCCTGATATATCCACCCCTTTTTCTGTATATTGTCCCCCTCATATGTTTGCAGGATCGGGTTATACCCACTGGGCGCTTTTTTATATTACCTAAGATGGTGGATAGCACTAGCCTGAGTGGATTACCTGGAGCCTTACTATATATATTTTATCAGGTGTCAGTAATTATTCGGGGAGTAATTCAGCACATGGCGGTATGGTGAGTGGGGCACTAATAACGCAGCATTTGGCAGGCAGTGAGTGGGCACTACTAACGCAGTCATGGCGGGCAGTGAGTGGGCACTAATAACTCAGAACATGGCGGGCAGTGAGTGGGCACTCCTAGTGTGATGCTGCACCTTGCTCTGGAGAACACGTCATGGGCCCAGTTTTCAGCCCTGTCTCTCGTCTACTGTATGTAGGTAGTGTGATTGACTGGGGACAGAGACCTTGCAGTTTTCTGCACATACACTTATGGCTGCAGGCAGCTTATGCTAGACATACATATTATATTTTCTTACGATGTATGTGCAGCTGGTGATTAGAGAGCCTGTCTGTAACTGCTATAGAGGAGCAGGCAGCTTCTTTATTGTTACAGCATATAACACAGCATTGCCCATCATCGAATGTATCTGACCTTATGTTGGGACATTTTCCAGTATCAACCTGTAATATACCTTGGTTGTAAACTTACATGGTGTTTTCATCTTCACTTATCCCACATCTTGTGCAGTTGGGGGGGGGGGGGGGTCCTTGAAGTTGGTTATAAATTGGTCTGGGGATCCATTGGGATATGGATTCCTCTTTTTGGAATGTAATTTGGTTCTTCATATGGTGAATGGTAGAGGGGATTTTCAGCAAGGGTTTGTTGTATCCTCAGGAAGTTCAAGTGAACATTGGAACCCTTAGGTTGTGGGGCTCCCGAGCTAGTGGGGTAACGGCTGGGAGTAATTGTTGGTACATTTTATTTTTACTTTTTGTTTGGTAATCACCAGATCTTTATGAGCTTCAAGGACTCCTCCCAGCATGTTAATGTTCTTTATGCTTTGATGTTTTATTGTATGTTCTTTTAATTCTTATATTGTCCCCTTCATATATTTGCAGGAATGGTGTATACCCACCGAGTGCTTAATTTTATATTACCTAAGGTGATGGATAGCACAGACTGAGTGGATTACCTGGAGCTGGGCAGTTGGGGGGGGGTCCTTGAAGTTGGTTACAAATTGGTCTGGGGGATCCATTGGGATATGGATTCCTCCTTTTGGTATTAAGTATGGTGCTTGGATCTGGTGCAATGTGGAGGGGAGTTTCGGCAAGGGTTTGTCGGATCCTCAGGAAGTTCAAGTGAACATTGGAACCCTGTGGTTATGGTGCTCCCAAGCCAGAGGGGTAATGGTTGGGAGTAATTGGTACATTTTATGTTCACTTTATGTTTTGTAATCGCCAGATCTTATGAGCTTCAAGGACTCCTCCCAGCGAGCTAAGGTTATTTATGCTTTGTTGTGTTATTGCATGCTTGTTTTAAGGTGTGTATTATTAAAAAAAAAAAAAAAAAAAGCACTTATTTGTTTCTTTTTTAATGGGTCCTTGAAGCTAATTATAATTTGGTCAGTAGGGGTAACCATCTCAGGTATGGACCCTCTGTTTAGGGGGGGTTTTCATCATAGTATGACCCCTTATGTGGAGGAGTAAACATCTCGGGTATGGCCCCTGTTTGGAGGGGTGTACATCATAGTATGACTCCCTGGTATGGAGGGGTAACCATCTTTGGTATGGCCCCATGGTGTGGAGGAGTGACAATCGCAGTATGGCTGGTTTCCAGAAGCATTTACAGTGGGGCAAAAAAGTATTTAGTCAGTCAGCAATAGTGCAAGTTCCACCACTTAAAAAGATGAGAGGCGTCTGTAGTGTACATCATTGGTAGACCTCAACTATGGGAGACAAACTGAGAAAAAAAAATCCAGAAAATCACATTGTCTGTTTTTTTAACATTTTATTTGCATATTATGGTGGAAAATAAGTATTTGGTCAGAAACAAAATTTCATCTCAATACTTTGTAATATATCCTTTGTTGGCAATGACAGAGGTCAAACGTTTTCTGTAAGTCTTCACAAGGTTGCCACACACTGTTGTTGGTATGTTGGCCCATTCCTCCATGCAGATCTCCTCTAGAGCAGTGATGTTTTTGGCTTTTCGCTTGGCAACACGGACTTTCAACTCTCTCCAAAGGTTTTCTATAGGGTTGAGATCTGGAGACTGGCTAGGCCACTCCAGGACCTTGAAATGCTTCTTACGAAGCCACTCCTTCGTTGCCCTGGCGGTGTGCTTTGGATCATTATCATGTTGAAAGACCCATCCACGTTTCATCTTCAATGCCCTTGCTGATGGAAGGAGGTTTGCACTCAAAATCTCACGATACATGGCCCCATTCATTCTTTCATGTACCCGGATCAGTCGTCCTGGCCCCTTTGCAGAGAAACAGCCCCAAAGCATGATGTTTCCACCACCATGCTTTACAGTAGGTATGGTGTTTGATGGATGCAACTCAGTATTCTTTTTCCTCCAAACACGACAAGTTGTGTTTCTACCAAACAGTTCCAGTTTGGTTTCATCAGACCATAGGACATTCTCCCAAAACTCCTCTGGATCATCCAAATGCTCTCTAGCAAACTTCAGACGGGCCCGGACATGTACTGGCTTAAGCAGTGGGACACGTCTGGCACTGCAGGATCTGAGTCCATGGTGGCGTAGTGTGTTACTTATGGTAGGCCTTGTTACATTGGTCCCAGCTCTCTGCAGTTCATTCACTAGGTCCCCCCGCGTGGTTCTGGGATTTTTGCTCACCGTTCTTGTGATCATTCTGACCCCACGGGGTGGGATTTTGCGTGGCGCCCCAGATCGAGGGAGATTATCAGTGGTCTTGTATGTCTTCCATTTTCTAATTATTGCTCCCACTGTTGATTTCTTCACTCCAAGCTGGTTGGCTATTGCAGATTCAGTCTTCCCAGCCTGATGCAGGTCTACAATTTTGTTTCTGGTGTCCTTTGACAGCTCTTTGGTCTTCACCATAGTGGAGTTTGGAGTCAGACTGTTTGAGGGTGTGCACAGGTGTCTTTTTATACTGATAACAGGTTTAAACAGGTGCCATTACTACAGGTAATGAGTGGAAGAAAGAGGAGACTCTTAAAGAAGAAGTTACAGGTCTGTGAGAGCCAGAAATCTTGATTGTTTGTTTCTGACCAAATACTTATTTTCCACCATAATATGCAAATAAAATGTTAAAAAAAACAGACAATGTGATTTTCTGGATTTTTTTTTCTCTGTTTGTCTCCCATAGTTGAGGTCTACCTATGATGTAAATTACAGACGCCTCTCATCTTTTTAAGTGGTGGAACTTGCACTATTGCTGACTGACTAAATACTTTTTTGCCCCACTGTATATCTTACAAGACCCTGTTGGTCCTGGCAATCATATTTTACATGCCTACAAATTAAATTGGGTCCTATGAGCTAGGAACAATAGCTGGAACAAGAAAAAAAAAAAAGTAGGCATGCATTTCAATACAATCTGTAGCTTCAAGGACGCTCTCTTTTTTCATTTGACTTGAGAATGCTGAGGCACAGATTTTGACTGCTTATGTTGACCAACTCCTGTTTCTTTCAAGGTTGTCGTCTGGACAATGAAGTAATATGTCCAAATATTACTGAAATTATTTAAATTATTTAATGATCGGTTATACTGTCGCTATTATATTGTGTATGGCTTTTAACTGCTCTTTGTTTATAGTATCTTTCTCTTTATATACACTCATCACTTTTTGGGTAGTAATAGTAAGTGGGTTTAAGAATTGGTTACTGCATCCCAGCTACTGTATGTAATGGTGGTTTCTAGAACTAAAATCTGTGAATTGGTGAGTTATTAGAGCTGGCTACAATACATGCGGTATAATAGTTTTTGTGGCATAACAGATGTTATTATACATCTATTATTCCCCATTATAGGATCCTCATTGCAGGATGTTTAGAGGCTGTTATTTTGCTGTAGTTACCGTATGATCGATCATAATTTGGTAGTGTTGCATTGTTAAAATTAATCTGTTGTAGCCCTGGAATTTTGTTACTCATATGCACAGTCTTTCCACAGCAAGCAGAACTGGTTGATGACTTTATTAGGCATGGGTGATGGGGGTTGAGTCCATTCAAGGTGTCAAATGGCCTCGCTGGTGGCGGTTTAGGAGTCAGGTGGAAGTTGCAGACAAGTTAACGTGGACTTATTTTAACTAATAGAGGATGTAAAACCTCATGGTGGTGAGCAGACTCGGCTTTGGTGGCCAGCCTCAAGGACGTTGTAACGGTAATATCAATCAGGGGCGGGCACAGTGGTTAAGCACAGGAGTGATGATAATAGGGTCATTGGTGCCCTGAAAGTTTACTGGCTCTGCTTGAATGGCAAGCCAGTGCGTGCCACCCCTTTATGGCTGTCTGCCCTGGTGCTGTATGTCAGACAGCTGAGGATATCGCAGTACTTGTGAATCCCAATGTACTAGCACTCCACCTGACTCCTACTGTGATTATTTAATCCTGTGAATTGAATAAAAGCTGTGGCCATTTTGACAACCAAAATAATGTGTTTTGTGTATTTATTTTAGTACCTAGGTTTACAGTAGTTATGGTGGTTTTAAGATGGAGTGGGGTCCATCCCATATCCAAAAGTCATAGTCTTCAACAATAACAAGCAAATTGCAGAAAATTACAAATCCATTTGTTACCAACTTTTGGTGATATCATAATCTGATATCTTTTAAATGCATTTTGCTGAATTGTACAAGGTAGGCCATTTATAAGAATACACCTGGGTGGGCCATGTACAGTATATGGATACATCTAAATAAAATGGGAATGGTTAGGGATATCAACTTCCTGTTTGTGGCACATTAGTATATGGGAGGGGGAAAACTTTTCAAGATGGGTGGTGACCATGGTGGCCATTTTCAAGTCAGACATTTTTTAATGCAACTTTATAAATGGCCCACCCAGGTGTATCCATATAAATGGCCCACCCTGTAGAGTGTTGTGCCTAAAATTTTTATGTATCCGCCATGCAAAAGCCATGAACAGTGATTGACAGCAGCATTAAAGAGCTAAAGCAGCAGTTTGCTGTTAGCAGAGGGTGCTATGCCACCTGCACTCAACATGCCAAATATGTTAAATGGATGTTGGAAAGAGGTTAAGGTTAAAATAATATAAAGGTCAGGAGTCAGGTATATTCACATATAGTTTTGTGGAAACAGATTCAATGTAATGGAATTACTTGTTACAAAGCTATTGACTGACACACACACAGACATACGCACACACAAAAACACCTCAAATACACACTCTCGGCTGTTCATAGACTCATCTGCAAATACTCCAATACACAGACACACACAACCACATACGAATTCCAGTCATATTGTCACTGAAGCAGCTTATATAAAAAAGTTTGTTTTCAGTGGGAGGCACTACACTTAATATCTCGTAAGCAAAATGCATGACGTAGAAATACTATAGATGTGGAATACAAGCTCATAAAAAAGGTTTTCTTGTGATGATTTCCATTCTCTTTGGTGTTTAGAAGTTTACATACCCTAGGTTAGAAATGTATTTTCTATTTGATTCAAGTGCCCCCTTGTGGCTACATTCAGCAACTCCTATACATACGCCAGTCAGTTTGTGTTACCTGTATTGGAGGTCTTGACAATTCTTTAACTGGATAAAATGGAGTATTAGTCATGTTTACTGGAATGCCACACAGATGAGGCATTTTAGACTTGAGGTCATCAACAAAGGTATTCATAACTCTAGTTAAATCCACTCGTGGAAAAAATTGAATAGGCTGGCTTCTCAGGCAAATAAAAGGATATCTGGATCTGAAGGTTAAGGTTGAACAGGTGTACCCACACATGCACAAGGATACCAAGTGAACAATTAATTTTTTATTTAAAAAAGATGAAAATTAAGAATATGTTTAAAATCCAACTTTCCTTAAAAAAACAAAATGTGTCATCTGCATTAAAAAAATGTACCAAGTTACAAAATAGGTTAAACTTAAGTTAGTTATAGACTAAATTATTATTTGTACAGTCTATAGGTTTATTTGTGTATTGCCTGCAATATTGATGAATTGCAATATCCCAGCTATAAGCAGCTCCACGCTGTCTCCTACAATGATCAGTGCAGTAAATTAGAAATTGCTTGCAGAGTGTGCTCACATGAATCTTCCAGATCCTGTACTTGGGGAGGGTAGCAGCATAAGTAAAATAAAAAAAAAACTTAAGTCCATACAAAAATATTATCTTAATTATCTTTTGGTAGTTTATGATATGTTAACACTGAGTTTTTCAGGTGTTTGCAAAGCAGAAACTTTTTAACTCTTCAATCAAAATTGGTGTTTTTTAACTCCATGTGGTGTTTGGAGAGTTTCCGCTTCAAAAACTCCCGAAAAATACTCAGTGTGAACATACTTTTAACCCCTTCCTGACCTGTGACGCAGCGTATGCGTCATGAAAGTCGTTGCCAATCCGATCTGTGATGCAGCGTATGCGTCATGGCGGGATCGCGTTCCTGTGGGTCGGGTGAAAGGGTTAACTGAAATTTCACCCCACCCACAGGAACAGAGGGATTTGTACTTGAGCCCAGGGGGGGTGGCTTTGCCCCCCCCCCCCCCCGTGGCTACGATCGCTCTGGTGACCACTTTGTCACCACCCCCCAGATCTGATTGGAGCTAGCGTCCATGTGACGCTATCTCTCCATTCAGATGTGGAGGGGCAGAGTGGACCATGGCTGCCTCACTGTCCAGCTTCATGCCGTCCCTGGAAGCTGAACAAGGTGCCTGCTTGCTGCCCTGCCACATACTGTGATCGCTGCCGCCATCATCGCCGCCAGGTACTCTCCTCTGCTGCCCTCCACTCCCCCCATCTGTTCCCTTCCCCCAGCCCTGGTGATCACCTCCCTTGCTGCTGCATTCAGCTCCATCTGCTGCTGCATCTCCTCAGCCCCTGCGCCTGACAGCCCCCTCCAGCCCCTGGTGATCACCCCCCGCCCGGCAATCACCCCCTGCCCTTCGATCGCCCCCCTGATCGCCCCTGCCCCCTGATTGCCCCGCTGAACTCCCCCTGTTATGAACAGGTAATTCAGAACCACAAAGGACCTTGAAGTTCAGAGCACACAAAGTGACCTGACAATTACCAAAAACATAGGACGAGCTCTGAGACGTGGGAACTCTGCTGACCGCAATCCCTAATCCTATCATACCACACTAGAGGTAGCCGTGGATTGCGCCTAACGCTCCCTATGCAACTCGGCACAGCCTGAGAAACTAACTAGCCCTGAAGATAGAAAAATAAGCCTACCTTGCCTCAGAGAAATTCCCCAAAGGAAAAGGCAGCCCCCCACATATAATGACTGTGAGTAAGATGAAAATACAAACACAGAGATGAAATAGATTTAGCAAAGTGAGGCCCGACTTACTGAATAGACCGAGGATAGGAAAGATAGCTTTGCGGTCAACACAAAAACCTACAAACAACCACGCAGAGGGGCAACAAGACCCTCCGCACCGACTAACGGTACGGAGGTGCTCCCTCTGCGTCTCAGAGCTTCCAGCAAGCAAGAAAAACCAAAATAGCAAGCTGGACAGAAAATATAGCAAACAAAAATAACACAAGCAGAACTTAGCTTATGCAGGAAAGAAAGGCCACAGGAACGATCCAGGAGGAAGCAAGACCAATACTAGAACATTGACTGGAGGCCAGGATCAAAGCACCAGGTGGAGTTAAATAGAGCAGCACCTAACGACTTAACCTCATCACCTGAGGAAGGAAACTCAGAAGCCGCAGTACCACTCTCATCCACCAAAGGAAGCTCATAGACAGAACCAGCCGAAGTACCACTCACGACCACAGGAGGGAGCTTGGCCACAGAATTCACAACATCCCCCCTGATCGCCCGCTGATCTCCCCCTGCCCCGTTGATCTGCCCCCTGCCCCGCAAAAAAATATTTTTTATTTTCACGGCTCTGCATTATAAACGTCTGTAAAGCACTTGGGGGTAAAAAGTGCTCACCACACATCTAGATAAGTTCCTTGGGTGGTCTAGTTTACAAATTGGGGTCACTTGTGCAGGGTTTCTACAGTATAGGCACATCAGGGGCTCTGCAAACGTAACATGACGCCCGCAGACCATTCCAGCAAAGTCTGCTTTTCAAAACCTCACTACTTCCCTTCTGAGCCCCGACGTGTGCCCAAACAGTGGTTCTCACCCACATATGAAGTACCATCGTACTCAGGACAAACCGGACAACAATTTTTGGGGTCCAATTTCTCTTGTTACCCTTGTGAAAATAAAAAATTGTGGGCTAAAAAATCATTTTTGTGGAAAAAAAATGATTTTTTATTTTCATCGCTCTGCATTATAAACTTCTGTGAAGCACTTGGGGGTAAAAAGTGCTCACCATACATCTAGATAAGTTCCTTGGGGGGAGTCTAGTTTACAAAATGGTATCACTTGTGGGGGGTTTCTACTGTTTAGGCACATCAGGGGCTCTGCAAACGTAACATGACGCCCACAGACTATTCCATCAAAGCCTGCATTTCAAAACGTCACTACTTCCCTTCCGAGCCCCGACGTGTGCCCAAACAGTGGTCCCCCAACATATGGGGTACCATAGTACTCAGGACTAACTAGACGAGTTTTGGGTCCAATTTCTCCAGTTAACCTTGCAAAAATAATTTTCAGGCTAAAAAAATCATTTTTTGTGGAAAAGAAGATTTTTTATTTTCACAGCTCTGCGTTATAAACTTCTGTGAAGCACTTGGGGGGTTCAAACTGCTCACCACACATCTAGATAAGTTCCTTGGGAGGTCTAGTTTCCAAAATGGGGTCATTTGTGGGGGAGCTCCAATGTTTAGGCACACAGGGGCTCTCCAAGCACAACATTGTCCGCTAACGATTGAAGCTAATTTTCCATTCAAAAAGTCAAATGGTGCTCCTTCCCTTACGAGCCCTGCCGTGCGCCTAAACAGTGGTTTACCCCCACATATAAGGTATCGGTGCACTCAGGAGAAATTGCCCAACAAATTTTAAGATCCATTTTATCCTGTTGCCTATGTGAAAATGAAAAAAGTTGAGGCTAAAAGAAAATTTTTGTGAAAAAAAAGTAATTTTTCATTTTTATGGATCAACTAGACCAAAACCAATTAAAACAAAAGCATTTCGCTGCTAGCTGGGATTTGAACATTTTGATAGAGCGTCAGTTTAAGTGCAAATCAAGCATTTGGCAAAGAACATTGTATATTATATATAATTTTATTTATTTTTGTTACAAGGTTTTAAGTTTCAAACTTGCTTGTTTTATGTCTCAATTTAGATATAACTAGCTGAAGAGCCCGGCGTTGCCTGGGCATAGTAAATATCTGTGGTTAGCTATAGCACCTCACTTGTCTTATTTTCCCATCATGCCTCTCATTTTCCCAATCACATCTTTCATTCTCCCCCTCACACCTCTCATTTTCTCCCTCACTCCTCTCATTCCCCCCTAACACTTGTCATTTCGACCTCACATCTGTCATTTTCCGATCACGCCACTATTTTTCCCTCAGTCCTCTCATTTTGCACTCACACCTCTCATTTTCACCTCAGTATATACATGTTTGTCATCTCCCTTATATATAGTATACACCTGTATGTCATCTCCTGTATATAGTATATACCTGTATGTCATCTCCCCTGTATATAGTATATACCTGCTGTGTGTTGTCTCCCCTGTATATAGTATATACCTGTATGTCATCTCCCCTGTATATAGTATATACCTGTATGTCATCTCCTCCTATATCCTATATCTAGTATATACCTGTATGTCATCTCCTCCTGTATATAGTATATACCTGTGTGTCAGATTCCCTGTATATAGTATATATCTGTGTGTCATCTCCTCCTGTATATAGTATATACCTGTATGTCATCTCCTCCTGTATATAGTATGTACCTGTATGTCATCTCCTCCTCTATATAGTATATACCTGTGTGTCATCTCTCCTGTATATAGTATATACCTGAGTGTTATCTCCCCTGTACATAGTATATATCTGTATGTCATCTCCTCCTGTCTTCAGTGTGAATTTACAATTTTCATAGTCATGAAAATACAGAAAAATCTTAAAATGAGAAGATGTGTCCAAACTTTTGGCCTGTACTATATATATATATATATATATTCAGACATATACAGTATATATATATATATATATATATATATATATATGCCAGTGAGACACACACATACATATATATATATATATATATATATATATATATATATATATTATATATATATATATTTCATACAGCGCAAGAAAAGCCGGTAGTTCAATTGCTGGCTTTTCCTATCTCCTTACCAAACCCAACAGGCTATGAGACATGGTTTACATACAGTAAACCATTTCATATCCCTTTTTTTTGCATATTCCTCACTAATAATGTTAGTAGAGTCTGTGTGCAAAATTTGGGGGCTCTAGCTGTTAAAATAAAGGGTTAAATCGCGGAAAAAACTGGCATGGGCTCCCGCGCAATTTTCTCCACGAGAGTGGGAAAGCCAGTGACTGAGGGCAGATATTAATAGCCTAGAGAGAGACCATGGATATTGCCCCCCCCCCCCCCCCAAGTCTACAATGCTACGTTCCCCTTCTTTCAATTAATTCCCCAGATTTTACAGTCAGGAGCACAGCTGCATTAGCAGGCTCCTGGCTGCAATTTTTTTTAACCCCTTCAGATGGATTTACAGCGTGGGACGTGACTGAGTGCCGGAAAGGTATGGGATATTGTTGCATTTATCTTTTTTTTCTTTTACAGAACGAGGGTCGTCATTTGGATTAAGAGTATAATAAACTATTAGAACATCCTGTGTCTTTATTTCAATAAAATATTTTTTTCCTAATGTGTGTGTGTTTTATTAACCATTTACTACTATTGGATTAATAATGGATAGGTGTTTTATTGACACCTCTCCATTATTAACCAGGCTTAATGTCACCTTACAATAGCAAGGTGGCATTAACCCTTTATTACCCCACATCCCACCCCTACAGGGGACTGGGAAGAGAGAGGCTAAGTGCCAGAATAGGCACATCTTTTACAGATGTGCTTTTTCTGGGGTGGCTGGGGGCAGATGTTTTTAGGTGGGGGGCCAATAACTATGGTCCCTCTCTAGGCTATTAATATCTGCCCTCAGTCACTGGCTTTCCCACTCTGGCGGAGAAAATTGCGCGGGAGCCCACGCCAGTTTTTTCTGCGATTTAACCCTTTATTTTAACAGCTAGAGCCCCCAAATTCTGCACACAGACTCTACTAACATTAGTAGTGAGGGCTACGCAAAAAAAGGCATATGAAATGGTTTACCGTGTGTAAACAAAGGCTCATATCTTGTCAGGTTTGATAAGGAGATAGCAAAAACCGGTAATTGAATTATCAGCTTTTATGCTATCTAGCGCTGTATTAAATATATATATATGTGTCTCACTGACTATATATACAAGTGCCTACAAGTAGTATTCAACCCCCTGCAGATTTAGCAGGTTTAATAAGATGCAAATAAGTTAGAGCCTTCAAACTTCAAACAAGAGCAGGATTTATTAACAGATGCATAAATCTTACAAACCAAACGTTTTGTTGCTCAGTTAAATTTTTATAAATTTTAAACATAAAAGTGTGGGTCAATTATTATTCAACCCCTAGGTTTAATATTTTGTGTAATAACCTTTGTTTGCAATTACAGCTAATAATCGTCTTTTATAAGACCTGATCAGGCCGGCACAGGTCTCTGGAGTTATCTTGGCCCACTCCTCCATGCAGATCTTCTCCAAGTTATCTAGGTTCTTTGGGTGTCTCATGTGGACTTTAATCTTGAGCTCCTTCCACAAGTTTTCAATTGGGTTAAGGTTAGGAGACTGACTAGGCCACTGCAACACCTTGATTTTTTGCCTCTTGAACCAGGCCTTGGTTTTCTTGGCTGTGTGCTTTGGGTCATTGTCTTCTTGCAAGATGAAATGACGACCCATCTTAAGATCCTTGATGGAGGAGCGGAGGTTCTTGGCCAAAATCTCCAGGTAGGCCATGCTATCCATCTTCCTATGGATGCGGACCAGATGGCCAGGCCCCTTGGCTGAGAAACAGCCCCACAGCATGATGCTGCCACCACCATGCTTGACTGTAGGGATGGTATTCTTGGGGTCGTATGCAGTGCCATCCAGTCTCCAAACGTCACGTGTGTGGTTGGCACCAAAGATCTCGATCTTGGTCTCATCAGACCAGAGAACCTTGAACCAGTCAGTCTCAGAGTCCTCCAAGTGATCATGAGCAAACTGTAGACGAGCCTTGACATGACGCTTTGAAAGTAAAGGTACCTTACGGGCTCGTCTGGAACGGAGACCATTGCGGTGGAGTACGTTACTTATGGTATTGACTGAAACCAATGTCCCCACTGCCATGAGATCTTCCTGGAGCTCCTTCCTTGGGTTAGCCTTGACTCTTCGGACAAGCCTGGCCTTGGCACGGGAGGAAACTTTCAAAGGCTGTCCAGGCCGTGGAAGGCTAACAGTAGTTCCATAAGCCTTCCACTTCCGGATGATGCTCCCAACAGTGGAGACAGGTAGGCCCAACTCCTTGGAAAGGGTTTTGTACCCCTTGCCAGCCTTGTGACCCTCCACGATCTTGTCTCTGATGGCCTTGGAATGCTCCTTTGTCTTTCCCATGTTGACCATGTATGAGTGCTGTTCACAAGTTTGGGGAGGGTCTTAAATAGTCAGAAAAGGCTGGAAAAAGAGATAATTAATCCAAACATGTGAAGCTCATTGTTCTTTGTGCCTGAACTACTTCTTAATACTTTAGGGGAACCAAACAGAATTCTGGTGGGTTGAGGGGTTGAATAATAAATGACCCTCTGAAAAGACTTTTCACAATTTAAAAAAAATAAACAAAGAAATAACATTCTTTTTTGCTGCAGTGCATTTCACACTTCCAGGCTGATCTACAGTCCAAATGTCACAATGCCAAGTTAATTCCAAATGTGTAAACCTGCTAAATCTGCAGGGGGTTGAATACTACTTGTAGGCACTGTATATATATAGACTTTCCTTGGCGGATTTTTTGCACAATACACTGACAAACGCAGCATGCTGCGATTTTCTATGCCCGTAAAATACAGCTGAGAAATATAGGGCAGATAGGTCCGTGTGCAATGCGTAGTTTTTTGTGCCTCTAATATGTCCGTAAAAGCCTCTAGTGTGACGCCAGCCTTAAGGGGTGATTCACAGAAATTTATGCGAAGTGGAATGAAAAATCATTTTTTTACTTAAATGTTGCTTAGTCCCAATGTTTTGATTTACACAAGGTGTATGGGAGGTGGAGCCGCATATTCATCACTGTAATAGGCGGCACCACGTGACCGCTCATACAGGACAAGCTGCGGCGAAGACAGGAAGCAGCGCCAGCGAGGGAGCCGGGTAGGTATTTTATTAACAGCGGGGTGGGGGTGGGGGGGTGGGGGAAGGGCGCACAGGGGGTGGGAGGGGGTTGGGGACAGGGATCTGTATTTTAAATACCCCCCCAAAAAAAAAGATTTTTCATATCTTCTCTCCAGCGAACGATGCTGGAGAGAAGAAATGAATAGCGGCTTCAGCACCACGCTGGGGGGACAGCGCTTACTGTAGTGCTGTCTCTTGCACGGCACACGGACTGCACACGGACAACATCCGTGCATTGACTTTAATGGGTCCATGTAATACGTGCGCTCCCATGAACACTGACATGTCTCCGTGTTTTCCAAACGGACACACGGTCCGTGAAAACACGCTGACATGTGCAGAGACACATTGATTTTAATGTGCCTACGTGAGTCAGTGTCTCCGGTACGTGAGGAAACTGTCACCTCACGTACCGGAGCCACTGACATGTGAAACCGGCCGAAGCTAAACTCCTGAAGGAATTCAGCTATGATCATGTTAAGTGTTTTCAACCAACAGGTGCTTCACAGGATTTTACTACATTTAGACGTGAAAATGAAAATTACGTTTTTTTTCAAGTAAAATATTATTTAGCCCCGAATAAATATTTTTTTCATAAGGGTAATAGGAGAAAATGACTGCTGTTTGGACATAATAGTGCTCATAAGGAAAAAAGCACTTTAGCAGTTTTGGAGCACAAATTTAGAGCATTTCTGCTGGATGACAGACTGTATGGTTGCATCATGCAACCATGCAGCCTGCCATCTTGATGCAGCAGGGCTAGACCCTCATGAGACAAGTGGATTATCATCATCTGTGCAGAAAGATGAGAAATGTTGTTGTTTTTTAATGCTTTTGCAGACAACAATGGCGTCGGAGAAAAGGGCGAGGTTGTAAGTATGGTTTAATTAAGATATTATTAAAGGAGTCTGTCATTCTTTCAATTAAATGACTTTTTCCTGTGTGTCTGTGATTTTATACAATATGACTATGGAGTTAGTAAAGGAGGCGTCTTAGGCCATGTGCACATGTTGCAAATTTCCTGCGGATCCGCAGCGTTTTTTTCCGCTCGGAAACTCTGCAGATCCACAAGTGATTTACAGTACAATGTAAATCAATGGAAAAAAAAATGCTGTGCTAATGCTGCGGAAAACTCCGCACTGAAAATGCTGCAGGTTAAAAGGAGCATGTCATTTATTTGTGCGGATGTGCAGCGTTTCTGCACCCATTGAATTGCATTGAGTCGGGCACATCCGCAGCAAAACCGCAGATCTAATAAAGATCTGAGGTTTTGCTGCGAGAAACGCTGCAGATCGGGAGGGGGGAATAGTGTGAGGGGCAAATACCCGGAAACAGCTGTCTGTGGATGGATACCATGTTATGGCATAGGTGATTTTTCTTTTGGATGCTGCCCTTCCCATGGTTGTTCCTTCCCGGTGAAAGACCTGGCTATTTATTGCTTGCATTGAGAAACACGTGATGGTGTCTCCGCGGCTTTTCTACATGCATTTGCATATTTCCCATAAGGGATGGGGGCAGTGTTCTGGATCACTGCATTGAGAAACACGTGATGGTGTCTCCACGGTGTTGAATGTTTTGATCTCCCCGAGGTCATTCATCCTTATGTTTATAGTCCTTTTACCAGGCACTGCTCCTAATAGCCAGTTTCCTACTCCACAATGATGAGGGGCAAATACCCCAAAACAGCTGTCTGTGGATGGATACCATGTTTTGGCATAGGTGGTTTTCCTTTTGGATGCTGCCCTTCCCGTGGTTGTTCCTTCCCAGTGAAAGACCTGGCTATTTATTGCTTGCGTTGAGAAACACGTGATGGTGTCTCCGTGACTTTTCTAAGTACATACAACATATGACAGAACATACAACAGTACATACAACATACCACATATGACAGTACATACAACATATAACATATGACAGTACATACAACATACAGCATTTGACAGAACATACAACATATGACAGTATATACAACATATAACAGTACATACAACATATAACATACCTACATATAGACATACAATACATACATACAGTACATTCATACATTACATACAATACATACATACAGACATACAGTACATTAAACATAGAGTACATACTCACCATCACCTTGTCACTTTGTTCCCCGAAGCCAGTGTCACCTGTAAAAAATATTAAAATAACAAACAAATACTATACACTCTATTCCGCAGAAATCCAGTTAAAACGAGTGTCCCACGACGATTTCCTGTGGAGAGCAGCAGCATCAGCTGATGCGACCGCTCTCCAGGGGCTCCAAGAATACAATGACAAAGTATCCTTCCGCACTGTATTCCTCTGTCCCTGTGAGAAACAGTCCCTAGTCTCACTCGTGACACTGCTGTGTGAGAAAGTTCCCACGCAGCATTGTCATAAAATGAGACCCTGAACTAAGGTAACCTCAGTGATGCACTGCAGGAGCCATTGTCTCCTGTCAGTGTGTCACTGGAGGGCCTGTAGAGCAGTGACATCACCCGATGTCACTGTTCTATACAGGAGATCGTTGTGGGACACTCATAATTAATTGGACTACGGCGGACAGGTAGTATACGGTTGGTTTATTTTTTTTTATTTTTTGCAGGCGATTGAGTATGGTAAGTATGGTTAAATTAAGAATATTAAAATACTTTTTTCTGGCTGTGTCTTTATTTTTTTAATACTTTCACTACAATAGGATTAATAATGGATAGGTGTCTTATTGACGCCTCTCCATTATTAACCCGGCTTAATGTCACCTTACAATAGCAAGGTGACATTAACCCCTTATTACCCCATAACCCACCGCTACATGGGAGTGAGAAGAGAGGGGCTAAGTGCCGGAATTGGCGCATCTTACAGATGCGCCATTTATGGGGTGGCTGGGGGCTGGTATTTGTAGCTGGGGGGCAATAACCATGGCCCCTATCTAGGCGATGAATATCAGCCAGCAGCTGTCTGCATAGCCTTTCTGGCTATAAAATATAGGGGGACCCCACGTCATTTTTTTTGGGGGGGTCCCCCTAATTTAATAGCCAGTAAAGGCTATGCAGACAGCTGCGGGCTGATATTCATAGCCTGGGAGGGGGCCATGGGTATTACTCCCTGCCCAGGCTACAAATATTGGCCCTCAGCGGTCGGCTTTCACCCTCTGGCGCAGAAAATTGTGCGAGAGCCCACGCCATTTTTTCCCCCGTTTTTTTCTTTATGTCCATTAATCAACATCGGCCTATCTATGGATATACCTATCTATACATATATTTATAAATAGATAGATATATCCATATCTATCTGGCTACTTTCACACATCAGGCTTTTGCCGTCAGGCACAATCCGGTGAGTTTTAAAAAAACGGATCAGTTTTTTTTCCGCCGGATCCATTTTTTTTCTCATAGAGTTGCATTAGAGCCGGATTGCGCCTGATGGCCACGTTTCATCCGTTTTTTTGCCGGATCCGTCAAAAAAGCTGTTTCCTGCGGACGGAGAAAACATACAGAGGAACGATTTTTCTGTACGGCAGAAAACGTATGAAACTGAGATGTTAAATGATGAATCCGGCCTCCGAATCCGTTTTTTCATGCATGTTTCCATTCAAATCATGCACATTTTCCATTCGCTCTCTTTAAAAAAAAAAAAAAAATGGATCAGTTGTATCAATTTTTCAATATTTGCAACGGATCAGTTTTTTCAAAAATTCGCCTGATCCTGCCTGATGGAAAAAAAACTGATATGTGAAAGTAGCCTAACTATCCATATATCTATCTACATCTATCCATCTCATTCCTTCCATCTACTGTATCTATCTATCTATCTAGGCCGGCGTCACACTTGGCATAGGAAAATACAGTCCGCTTTTTATGGGCACAATACACAGAAATGTTCCCAAAACAGTGTTCTGTATGTAATCCGTTGGCAAGGTTGGCAAGTCTTTCATTGGCGGATTTTTTGCACAATACACTGACAAACGCAGCATGCTGCGATTTTCTACGCCTGCAAAATGCGGCTGCGAAATATAGGGCAGATAGGAGCTGCCCCATAGAGAATCATTGGTCCGTGTGCAACGCATTGTTTTTGCGCCTCTCATACATCCGTAAAACTCTCTAGTGTGACGCCGGCCTCATTCCTCCTATCTGTCTGTCTATCTATCTGTCTATCTGTGTGTAATGGAGTGTGGGTTGGACAAATGTAAAAGAGGTTGGACAAGAAATGACATCACAAATCTTTTTTTTTTTTTTTTTCAATAATAGATCTTTATTTAGCTTTCAAAAATGCATACAAATCCGCATGGAAAAAACACATAAAAAACGCATAAAAAAATGCAGCAAAGATGCAGTAAAAACACACCTGTGTTTTCTGGCAAGAGAGGGAAGAATCTGCACAGGAAATTCCACAGGCAAATCTGCAATGTGTGCACATACCCTTATTGACAACTCTCCATTACTAACCCCGGGGCTTGATGTCACCTAATAATACAAAGGTGACATCAACCCCCCAATCATCACCCCACCTGCCACTGCCACAGAACAACATCGGCCCCCAGCCATCGGCTTTCCATCTGCTGGTTAATCAAATTACACTGAAGCCCATGCCATTTTTTTTCAGAAAAATAATCTTTTATTAATTAAATGCATGTACAGAAAGCTGCACACACACTGCACTAATTGTATTTGTCACTGACATATGTATATCTACCTATTCTATGTGTATTTACGGTATGTAATCCACCTATTCTATTCTGTCGGCTTCTGCAGTCATTTTACTGTACACTGCTGCTGAATTGCTAGCTTTTCTTCTATCTACCTATGCAATATAAATATATATATATATGTTACTGTAAAAGTCAGAAGGACGGTAAAACCTAGGATTTACCGGTCAATCTGGACATTCACCGAGGCCGTCGGTAAAAGCTCAAAATGAAAAGTAAAATTGGACTTTTACCGGTGAAGTCTTGGTAAATGTTAACATTTCTCAACAGCGTTGGTAAAAGTCAGATGTATTCCATATAAATGAACGATTTTGGACTTTTACCTGGGCGAATTGGTAAATCTTTACATTTACCAGCATATGTTGGTAAAAGTAACTTTGAGTCACAGAATTCTGACTCTGACCAGCAGATGATGGTGGTAAAAGTTAACTAAGCGCAATTTCCGACTCTGATGAAGGCCTTAATCGTTAGAAATATTTTTATTCTTCAAAATGCAAATGCAAATGAACAAAGACAAATAGGAAAATGCAAACAGAAAACATTTATGTTGCAAAATACTTCTCAAAAATGATAAATTAACGCAAATACAAGAATAACGCAACTTCAAAACTATGTAATTCTGTAATTATAGGAAAATCATTTATGTTGCAAAATACTTCTCAAATATGATAAATTAATGCAAATACAAGAATAACGCAAATTCAAAACTATGTAATTCTGTAATTGAAGGAAAATACTTCTCAAAAATGACAAATTAACGCAAATACAAGAATAACGCAAATTCAAAACTATGTAATTCTGTAATTGTGACTAGGATGTTGCGAGTGTGCAAGGCAGACAGTAATAAACCTAAATTGCAACTTACTGGAGGTTTCCCAGGTCTCGTCGTCCGCGTTCTCCTTCCGGGTCACATGACTGCATACGTCACCACGCAAGTGACGCATGCGTAAGTCATGTGACACAACTCGTGTCACATGACTTATGCACCTGTCGCTTTCGTGGTGACGTATGCAGTCATGTGACCTGGAAGAAGGAGGATGCGGCTGGCCGACGAGACCTGGGAAGCCTCTGGTAGCCTCCGGTAAGTAGTGCTCTTTAAGTGGCGGAGAAGGGGGGTCCGGCCAGAGTGCAAGATGACCCTAGTGGGCGGGGAGTTCCTACTGCAGTGACGCAGCGAGGATCTCCTCGCTCAGGTATGCCCCGGCCGAGTCCCCAGCATCACAGGTGACGGCAGGGATGCCCACCGACGTGCAGGGAGTCTCCCCCGAATCACTGGTGACGGAGGAGGGATGTCCCTGCACATGGATAGTTGTCCCATAGACTTATATGGGACATGGATAGAATCTGGATCCACTCGGATCTTGGTCTTATCCGTACGGATAGACGGATATCCAGCTATCCACTCAACTCTAATTGTGACCCGTTAAATTGCACTTAATTTTTCATCTCAATGAAAAAGACATACAACAAACACAAAAGACGAACTATTTGTTGCAACACGGTTGGGAATTGTGACACTTTGAATGGCACCTCTCTTTTTAGCCATCCTACAAATACATTTCTTGTTTAGTGTTACGCTCACGCCCTGACTGGTGGGCGTGAGCTCGGGGGTTTTGTGGCCCCACTGTGCCACAAACCAGACTACCCTGGAAGGGGCGTGACTATAACAGCTGCCTGGGTTTTCACTGGAGCCTCTGATGGTGAGGACAGGCTTGTTCAGCAGGCAGCTGCCAGGTGCTACTCCAGGGTGGTGTCTGGCTGTGGCTGCTGATCCCACTTGGGAGACAGGAACACCAGGATTGGTGCGGGCATTAGGCAGGACTGGCAGAAGAGCACGGCTGCAACACAGACGAGTAGGCTGGCACGGCTGAGACAGGGCTGGCAGAGACACGGCAGAGAACACAGGGCTGGCAGAGACACGGCAGGAAACAGGACTGGCTAGGACAGCAGGAACACAGGACTGGAAGGCAGGGCAGGAACGGCAGGACTGGCAGGAACACAGGATTGGGAGGCACGGCAGAGAACACAGGACTGGTTGATGTGGTATATGAAGGAACAGGTAAGGGCCTGTTCACACTGGACGTGCAGGTACAGATATGTAGTTTGGAACACAGGGCTGGCAGAGACACGGCAGAGAACACAGGGCTTGCTAGGACAGCAGGAGACACAGGACTGACTTAGGACGGCAGGAGACAGGACTGGCTAGGACGGCAGGAAACACAGGACTAGCTGATGAGATATTAGAATCAGGCTGCACTCAGATGACACCCGAGTGCAGTCCAATTGTGAGTGAGATGAAGGAACAGGTAGGGATATATAGTTTGGAGGAACACGTAGGGACCTGTTCACACAGGAGAGGAGTGAAAGACTGCAGATAGGAATGGAAAAGCAGCAAGCGGTAGCGTAGCGACAAAAGCTGAGCAGAGCCACAAAGAATGTGGAGAGAAGCTGCAGCAAGAGATACTGCAGAAGCTAAGCAAAGTGGAACCGCAAGGATTGCAGAGAGGAACTGCAGCAAGAGGTTTCTGCAGCAACGGGAGCGGAGCAGAGTAAGACGGAGCAGAACCGCAGAAGTGCGGAGCAGCGGTAAAGCCACCAAGATGCAGAGCAGGCAGAGCCGCAAGAGTGCGGAGTGTAAGCAGACTGAGAACACAAGGAAAGACACAGCAGGGAAGGAAGCCACAGACAAGGAGACCGAGATAAGACTAAGTACAGACAAGGCAATGGAACAAGACACAAGGACAAAGACACAGGGACAAAGACACAGGGACCAGGATATTCTGCCTCCTGGAGGGCAGACAAAGAACAAGGCAAAAGCACAGAGAAAAGCCTCCAGAGAGGGAGTAACATAGAGCTAGACCTGGCAAACTCAGAAGCAAAACACTAACTGAGCAAACACATTGCACAGGCCCAGACCACAGGGTGGAGCTGCACTATATACAGGAGGCCTCTTGGCAATTGGCCAGAAGCACCTTAGGGAGGTGCACACAGTCTCAATAAGAATCCGGAGTGGCTGGCGCCGCCCCCCTATGCACACGGCCAGGAAGTGTACACAGAGCAGGCCGCCATGAAGCACATGGCATGGAACCAGCAGCAGACAGATCTCACAGCATGGCACTGGGTGAGTGAGTAGATGTAGCAGGCAGGTGGGGAATGGAAGGCCATGCAGTGATGCCGACAGGGTTGTTACATTTAGGTACTTCTTTTAAACAGTTGCATTTCATCAATCCCTGACCTCCTACCAACGATTGTTGGGAAACCGCCGTGCGAAGGCTGATCTGAACTTTTTTCACATCCTGCAATCCTATGAAATTTTCCTGACAGATGGTGAACTGATTGCGATAATATAATGCATTTAGGATCCCAGCGGTAGTCCCCACTTGGTAGAAGTCATCTTCTTTTTCGGAACAATAATCATAGGATAGTCAGGATTGACATCTGTATATATAGAATGTACATACGTTACAGGGTAGCAGATAACTTAGAGTAGCAGATTTTGTTCATTGTTATTACCATATTTTCCCCATTTACTCTTATTACATTTATAAAAACTTTGAACACTGTGTCCTCCATTTCCTCGCCCGCGGTGGCTTACACTTTTTATTACACCCTTCTCAGCTACATTTACCAAGAAGCCGTGGTAAATGTGCACATTTACCAACAGCGCTTGGTTAAAGTCAGATTTTCCATCTTCACACCAGATATTTCTGACTTTTACCAACGCTGTTGAGAAATGTTAACATTTACCAAGACTTCACCGGTAAAAGTCCAATTTTACTTTTCATTTTGAGCTTTTACCGACGGCCTCGGTGAATGTCCAGATTGATCGGTAAATCCTAGGTTTTACCGTCCTTCTGACTTTTACAGTAACATATATATATATATATATATATATATATATATATATATATATATATATATATATATGTGTGCTGGTCGATTTTTTTTTTCTCGCACCCATAGGCTTGCATTGGTCAGTCTCGGCGCCAATCGCAGCATGTTGTGATTTTACATGCACGCCGAATACGCCGTAGAAAATTAAACGCTGATGTGAGCTGCCCCATAGATTAACACTGGGCCGAGTGGTATACAATAATTTCTCACATAGCACTCATCCGTATTCTATGGCAGTGTGATTCCCACCTTAGTTTTAAAATCCACTAGATGGTTTATGTTCACAAGCCAAAGAGGTGCTTGGAGCACTGTGGAAGGGGCCATGCATTCCAGTGCACCCTTAAACTGACTCAGAATCGATGGGAGGAAGGGTTCAATGGACTGCGTGGCTCTGCCCATCATGCTCTGAACACCTCATTTACACATAAGCATAAAAAATTGTTTTTCTAAAACTATCTAGTAAATTTTTAATCTAAAGGTATGTCTCCTGCTACTGCACAATCTCTTAAAAGATACTGAAACTATAATTACTTTGATACAGATTTTTGGAATTCACAAATACCCATTAAATTAAATATCCCATCAGCCTTTTGCATTTTGCTTGTTTATCGGGTAAATAGCAGTCTGTTTATGCTGTGGCTGGCATTATAATGTGACTAGTGTTCAGTGAAACCATTGCATTATGGCACTAATACTAGCCACAGGATAAGGGCCAACCACAAAAATATCTCCATACCCATTAACAGTGCCTATAATGCAGCACAGTGCTTCCGGTCCCTCACCTCTTCATTTGGGCCAACAGGTTTTTTGTTCTTCCTTCATGAACCTTTTTTGGCACCTACCGTATTTATTTTTTTCTCTTTCTCTGTCCATGTGCCCTGTTTTTTCCCCTCCCCTGATTGCTTTCTCTCATTTCTCTTGTGCTCTTCCCCTTCTTCTGTCCTGCTCTCTTCTTCCCTCTTCCAACTTCCAGAGGGCACAGAAGATCTCAACTAATGAAATGGTCATCACTGGCTAGAGTAGTGGGTGGAGCTCGAAGGGTCATGACCCTCAGACATCCAAAGCAGGAGGACCTAGGCAAACTTCTACCTCTTAACTCCACAGCTCTCCGCAGTGTTTGAGGAATATGTGATCCCCCATTTGCGCTGCAGATCTCATGGTAAATTTCAGAGCACTAGACTTAAAAAAATGCCACTCCTTCAGTAGAACAGCAGAAAGTCACCTGAGGTGAAATACTCATCTCGCCTCATGACAGATGCCGTCCAGGGTTTTTAGTCCTAATGGAAGCACTGTATTTCACAGCATTAATGAAAAGAGTAACTGGGAGTAATATAATATGGAATATGGTCTTCTGACTAGCAAAGTTGAGAAACTCTAGAATCAAGCTGACGTCCTTTACATCCAATCTGCTTATTGGGATCCTGCTCAACTACATTTTTAATGTGTACATATATTTATAAGATGTAAAAGTAATTGCCCATACAGTGGCTACCTGGTTAGTCAAAAATATTGAACAATGTAGGATACGTGAATATTGTCTCTCCGATAAACTTGAAGTAAACACTGCAGTATATCACATCACTTTCAGACATGTATGGAAGCTCATACCCATACTGAGGAAAGATTAAATTGTTATTATTTTGAACTCTGCACACCTAGTTTGTCTATACAGTTCACAATATACATCTAGAAACAATATACAGTATATATTTTTGTCCATGTATACTAAAGTATAAGCATTTTTTTCTAGAGCAAGTCAGTAGCAGACAAATCCAAAAGTATGAGCCTATATTTGAAAAAAAAAAAAAAAAACATAAAATACTTGATTATAACTAGTTCTGTTTACTATTCAAGCAATGGAATTAAAATTTTGCAATTAAAGGTATATCTAAAATTATATGTTTTTTTTATATCTATGTTTTTCCACTAAAATGCATTTTGCAATAAAAAAAATGTAAAATTCAGAAACAACCGAGAAAAGTGTTACCAATGTTTTCCAGTAATTTTGAAAGTCTTTGTAGGATTTAAAAGGACATTCTGGTGGAATATCATGACTTAAGTGTACCACTCTGCCCATCTTCATACTGTCATAAAAAATACGAAAATAAATAGGATATATTACATGTAGAGGTGTGTGAGAATTCATATACAAAGAATAGCTCAGATTTCTCCTGTTTTTATCCTTATATACCCAGTCAATAGCGACCATGTTATCTTAGAGGACTGAGAGTGACTGCAAAATTTCAGCACAAACTAGGTAGTGTCAAAGAGTGTGGTGACATTGATAAGGGTAATGGTAACATCAAGTTACCAATCTATTTATTCAGTTCCAGAAGAACTTACAGAAAAGTGGCAAAATTCAGCATTCAAAGAAATGCGTGTTACAATGATGTTGCCATGATAGCTGAGAGCCTACTGAAGGGCCCATAGCACTACCATACTGATAAACCAATGAAACCCCGCCTGATCAAATAACATTATGTTAAGGACAGCTTGAGAGACAAAAAAAAGTATAAAATAGTTTAAAATAATGTAAAATAGTTTTTTTTAAGAATAAAAAAAATTAAATAATCTTTAATTATAAAAATAAAAACATTAAAAGATAGTTATCTGGTACCCTTTTTGTTATGACCTGGTGGTCAGGACAATAATGGACCTGGTGGTTAAGAGCACACAGAATGACCTGATAGTTACTGATAATAAGGACGAGCTCTGGGACGTGGGAACTCTGCTGACCGCAATCCCTAAACCCATCAAACACACTAGAAATAGCCGTGGATTGCGCCTAACGCTCCCCATGCAACTCGGCACAGCCTAAGAAACTAGCTAGCCCTGAAGATGGAAAAATAAAGCCTACCTTGCCTCAGAGAAATGCCCCAAAGGAAAAGGCAGCCCCCCACATATAATGACTGTGAGTAAAGATGAAAATACAAACACAGAGATGAAATAGATTTAGCAAAGTGAGGCCCGACTTACTGAACAGACCGAGGATAGGAAAGGTTACTTTACGGTCAGCACAAAAACCTACAAAAAGACCACGCAGAGGGCGCAAAAAGACCCTCCGCACCGACTCACGGTGCGGAGGCGCTCCCTCTGCATCCCAGAGCTTCCAGCAAGCAAGACAACAAATTAAATAGCAAGCTGGACAGAAAAATAGCAAACCAAAGAAATACAAGCTGGAACTTAGCTTCTGATGGGAAGACAGGTCACAAGAACGATCCAGAAGTGAACTAGACCAATACTGGAACATTGACAGGTGGCATGGAGCAAAGATCTAAGTGGAGTTAAATAGAGCAGCAGCCAATGAATTAACCTCGTCACCTGTGAAACTCAGAAACACCCACCAGAGGAAGTCCATGGACAGAACCAGCCGAAGCAACACTCATGACCACAGGAGGGAGCCCGACAACAGAATTCACAACAGTACCCCCCCCTTGAGGAGGGGTCACCGAACCCTCACCAGAGCCCCCAGGCCGACCAGGATGAGCCAAATGAAAGGCACGAACCAGGTCGGCAGCATGAACATCAGAGGCAAAAACCCAGGAATTATCTTCCTGACCATAACCCTTCCACTTGACCAGGTACTGGAGTTTCCGTCTCGAAACACGAGAATCCAAAATCTTCTCCACCACATACTCCAACTCCCCCTCAACTAACACCGGGGCAGGAGGATCAACGGATGGAACCACAGGCGCCACGTATCTCCGCAATAACGACCTATGGAACACATTATGGATGGCAAAAGAAGCAGGAAGGGCCAAACAAAATGACACAGGATTGATAACCTCAGAAATCTTACGGACCAATGAAACGAGGCTTAAACTTAGGAGAGGAAACCTTCATAGGAACATAACGAGACGACAACCAAACCAAATCCCCAACACGAAGTCGGGGACCCACACAGCGCCGGCGGTTAGCGAAACGTTGAGCCTTCTCCTGGTACAGTGTCAAATTGTCCACCACATGAGTCCAAATCTGCTGCAACCTATCCACCACAGTATCTACACCAGGACAGTCTGAAGACTCAACCTGCCCTGAAGAGAAACGAGGATGGAAACCAGAATTGCAGAAAAACGGCGAAACCAAAGTAGCCGAGCTGGCCCGATTATTAAGGGCGAACTCAGCCAACGGCAAAAAGGACACCCAATCATCCTGATCAGCAGAAACAAAGTATCTCAGATATGTTTCCAAAGTTTGATTAGTTCGTTCGGTTTGGCCATTTGTCTGAGGATGGAAAGCCGAGGAAAAAGACAAATCAATGCCCATCCTAGCACAAAAGGATCGCCAAAACCTTGAAACAAACTGGGAACCTCTGTCAGAAACGATGTTCTCCGAGATACCATGTAAACGAACTACATGCTGAAAAAATAATGGCACCAAATCAGAGGAGGAAGGTAATTTAGACAAAGGTACCAAATGGACCATCTTAGAAAAGCGATCACAAACCACCCAAATGACCGACATCTTTTGAGAGACGGGGAGATCCGAAATAAAATCCATAGAAATATGCATCCAGGGCCTCTTCGGGACCGGCAAGGGCAAAAGCAACCCACTGGCATGAGAACAGCAGGGCTTAGCCCGAGCACAAGTCTCACAGGACTGCACAAAAGAACGCACATCCCGCGCCAAAGAGGGCCACCAGAAGGATCTAGCCACCAAATCTCTGGTACCAAAGATTCCAGGATGCCCAGCCAACACTGAACAATGAATCTCAGAGATAACTCTACTAGTCCATCTATCAGGGACAAACAGTTTCTCCGCTGGGCAACGGTCAGGTCTATCAGCCTGAAATTTTTGCAGCACCCGCCGCAAATCAGAGGAGATGGCAGACAAAATTACCCCCTCTTTGAAAATACCCACCGGCTCAGGAACACCCGGAGAGTCAGGCACAAAACTCCTTGACAGGGCATCAGCCTTCACATTCTTAGAGCCCGGAAGGTACGAAACCACAAAATCAAAACGGGAGAAAAATGACGACCATCGAGCCTGTCTCTAAGTCAAATTCTTGTGATCTGTCAAGACCACCACGCGATGCTTGGCTCCTTCCAGCCAATGACGCCACTCCTCGAATGCCCACTTCATGGCCAACAATTCACGATTACCAACATCATAGTTACGCTCAGCAGGCGAAAACTTTCTAGAAAAGAAAGCACATGGCTTCATCACCGAGCCATCAGAACTTCTTTGCGACAAAACAGCCCCTGCTTCAATCTCAGAAGCATCAACCTCAACCTGAAACGGAAGCGAAACATCTGGCTGGCACAACACAGGGGCAGAAGAAAAACGACGCTTCAACTCCTGAAAAGCCTCTACAGCCGCAGAAGACCAATTGACCACATCAGCACCCTTCTTGGTCAAATCAGTCAACGGTTTAGCAACAATAGAAAAATTAGCAATGAAGCGCCGATAAAAATTAGCAAAGCCCAGGAACTTTTGCAGGCTTTTCACAGATGTCGGCTGAGTCCAATCGTAAATGGCCTGGACTTTAACAGGGTCCATCTCGATAGTAGAAGGGGAAAAAATGAAACCCAAAAATGAAACCTTCTGAACTCCAAAGAGACACTTTGACCCCTTCACAAACAAGGAATTCGCACGAAGGACCTGGAACACCATTCTGACCTGCTTCACATGAGACTCCCAATCATCTGAAAAGACCAAAATATCATCCAAATACACAATCAGGAATTTATCCAAGTACTCTTGGAAGATGTCATGCATAAAGGACTGAAATACTGATGGAGCATTGGAAAGCCCGAATGGCATAACCAGGTACTCAAAATGGCCCTCGGGCGTCTTAAATGCTGTTTTCCATTCATCGCCTTGTTTAATACGCACAAGATTATACGCCCCTCGAAGATCTATCTTGGTGAACCAACTAGCCCCTTTAATACGAGCAAACAAATCAGACAGCAACGGCAAAGGATACTGAAATTTGACTGAAATTTTATTAAGAAGGCAGTAATCAATACAAGGTCTCAAAGAACCATCCTTCTTGGCCACAAAAAAGAACCCTGCTCCCAATGGTGACGACGACGGGCGAATATGGCCTTTCTCCAAGGATTCCTTTATATAACTCCGCATAGCGGCGTGTTCTGGCACAGATAAATTGAACAATCGGCCCTTAGGAAACTTACTACCAGGAATCAAATTAATTGCACAATCGCAATCCCTATGAGGAGGTAGGGCACTGGCTTTGGGCTCATCAAATACATCCCGATAATCCGACAAAAACTCTGGAACTTCAAAAGGAGTGGAAGACGAAATAGACAAAAATGGAACATCACCATGTACCCCCTGGCAACCCCAGCTGGACACAGACATAGATTTCCAGTCCAATACTGGATTATGAACCTGTAGCCATGGCAACCCCAAAACGACCACATCATGCAGATTATGCAACACCAGAAAGCGGATATCCTCCTGATGTGCAGGAGCCATGCACATGGTCAATTGGGTCCAATACTGAGGCTTATTCTTGGCCAAAGGCGTAGCATTAATTCCTCTCAATGGAATAGGATACTGCAAGGGCTCCAAGAAAAAACCACAGCGCCTAGCATACTCCAAGTCCTTCAAATTCAGGGCAGCGCCTGAATCCACAAATGCCATCACAGAATAGGATGAAAAAGAGCAAATCAGAGTAACGGACAATAGAAATTTAGACTGTACAGTACCAATGGTGGCAGGACAATCGGAGAAAGCATGAGTGGAATCATCACAGTAAAAACATAGCCCATTCTGACGTCTGTGTTCTTGCCGTTCAGCTCTGGTCAAAGTCCTATCACATTGCATAGGCTCAGGCCCATGCTCAGATAGTACCGCCAAATGGTGCACAGCTTTACGCTCATGCAAGCGTCGATCGATCTGAATGGCCAAGGACATAGACTCATTCAGACCAGCAGGCATGGGAAACCCCACCATGACATCCTTAAGGGCTTCATAGAGACCCTTTCTGAAGATTGCTGCCAGGGCATATTCATTCCACTGAGTGAGCACAGACCACTTTCTAAACTTCTGACAATATATCTCCGCTTCATCCTGACCCTGACACAGAGCCAGCAAGATTTTCTCTGCCTGATCCACTGAATTAGGTTCGTCATAAAGCAATCCAAGCGCCAGGAAAAACGCATCAACATCACGCAATGCCGGATCTCCTGGCGCAAGGGAAAATGCCCAGTCTTGAGGGTCACCACGTAACAAAGAAATAATGATCTTTACTTGTTGAACAGGGTCACCTGAGGAGCGAGGTTTCAAGGCAAGAAACAATTTACAATTATTTTTGAAATTCAAGAACTTTGATCTATCACCAAAAAACAAATCAGGAATTGGAATCCTAGGCTCTGACATCGGATTCTGAACCACAAAATCTTGAATATTTTGTATCCTTGTAGTGAGATTATCCATCCAAGAGGACAGACCTTGAATGTCCATGTTTACACCAGTGTCCTGAACCACCCAGAGGTAAAGGGGAAAATTGAGACAAAACACACTGCAAAGAAAAAAAAATGGTCTCAGAACTTCTCTTATCCCTCTATTGAGATGCATTAGTACTTTGGGCCACCAGTACTGTTATGACCTGGTGGTCAGGACAATAATGGACCTGGTGGTTAAGAGCACACGGAATGACCTGATAGTTACTGATAATAAGGACGAGCTCTGGGACGTGGGAACTCTGCTGACCGCAATCCCTAATCCTATCAAACACAGTAGAAATAGCCGTGGATTGCGCCTAACGCTCCCTAGGCAACTCGGCACAGCCTAAGAAACTAGCTAGCCCTGAAGATAGAAAAATAAAGCCTACCTTGCCTCAGAGAAATTCCCCAAAGGAAAAGGCAGCCCCCCACATATAATGACTGTGAGTAAAGATGAAAATACAAACACAGAGATGAAATAGATTAAGCAAAGTGAGGCCCGACTTACTGAACAGACCGAGGATAGGAAAGGTTACTTTGCGGTCAGCACAAAAACCTACAAAAAGACCACGCAGAGGGCGCAAAAAGACCCTCCGCACCGACTCACGGTGCGGAGGCGCTCCCTCTGCATCCCAGAGCTTCCAGCAAGCAAGACAACAAATTAAATAGCAAGCTGGACAGAAAAATAGCAAACCAAAGAAATACAAGCTGGAACTTAGCTTCTGATGGGAAGACAGGTCACAAGAACGATCCAGAAGTGAACTAGACCAATACTGGAACATTGACAGGTGGCATGGAGCAAAGATCTAAGTGGAGTTAAATAGAGCAGCAGCCAATGAATTAACCTCGTCACCTGTGAAACTCAGAAACACCCACCAGAGGAAGTCCATGGACAGAACCAGCCGAAGCACCACTCATGACCACAGGAGGGAGCCCGACAACAGAATTCACAACACCTTTTGTCTGTAAAAAAAGACTTTGCACGGCTCCATCAAGGGAAAAATAAAAAAGTTAACCCCTTTACCCCCAAGGGTGGCTTGCACGTTAATGACTGGGCCAATTTTTACAATTCTGACCACTGTCCCTTTATGAGGTTATAACTCTGGGATGCTTCAACGGATCCCGGTGATTCTGACATTGTTTTCTCGTGACATATTGTACTTGATGATAGTGGTAAAATTTCTTTGATATTACCTGTGTTTATTTGTGAAAAAAATGGAAATTTGGCGAAAATTTTGAAAATTTCACAATTTTCCAACTTTGAATTTTTATGCAATTAAATCACAGAGATATGTCACACAAAATACTTAATAAGTAACATTTCCCACATGTCTACTTTACATCAGCACAATTTTGGAACCAAAATTTTTTTTTGTTAGGGAGTTATAAGGGTTAAAAGTTGACGAGCAATTTCTCATTTTTACAACACCATTTTATTTTAGGGACCACATCTCATTTGAAGTCATTTTGAGGGGTCTATATGATAGAAAATACCCAAGTTTGACACCATTCTAAAAACTACACCCCTCAAGGTGCTCAAAACCATATTCCAGAAGTTTATTAACCCTTCTGGTGCTTCACAGGAATTTTTTGAATGTTTAAATAAAAATGAACATTTAACTTTTTTTCACAAACAATTTAATTCAGCTCCAATATGTTTAATTTTACCAAGGGTAACAGGAGAAAATGGACCCCAAACGTTGTTGTACAATTTGTCCTGAGCACGACAATACCCCACATGTGGGGGTAAACCACTGTTTGGGTGCATGGCAGAGCTCGGAAGGGAAGGAGCGCCGTTTGACTTTTCAATGCAAAATTGACAGGAATTGAGATGGGACGCCATGTTGCGTTTGGAGAGCCCCTGATGTGCCTAAACATTGAAACCCCCCACAAGTGACACCATTTTGGAAAGTAGACCCCTTAAGGAACTTATCTAGATGTGTGGTGAGCACTTTGACCCACCGAGTACTTCACAGAAGTTTATAATGTAGAACCGTAAAAATAAAAAATCATATTTTTTCACAAAATTTCCGCCCCCAATTTTTTACTTTCCCAAGGGTAAGAGAAGAAATTACACCCCAAAAGTTGTTGTAAAATTTGTCCTGAGTACGCTGATACCCCATATGTGGGGGTAAACCACTGTTTGGGCGCATGGGAGGGTTCGGAAGGGAAGGAGTGCCATTTGAATGCAGACTTAGATGGAATGGTCTGCAGGTGTCACATTGCGTTTGCAGAGCCCCTAATGTACCTAAACAGTAGAAACCCCCCACAAGTGACCCCATATTGGAAACTAGACCCCCATGGAACTTATCTAGATGTGTTGTGAGAACTTTGAACCCCCAAGTGTTTCACTACAGTTTATAACGCAGAGCCATGAAAATAAAAAAATCTTTTTTTTCCCTCACAAAAATTATTTTTTAGCCCCCTGTTTTGTATTTTCCCAAGGGTAACAGGAGAAATTGGACCCCAAAATTGTTGTCCTATTTGTCCTGAGTACGCTGATACCCCATATGTTGGGGTAAACCCCTGTTTGGGCACACGGGAGAGCTCGGAAGGGAAGGAGCACTGTTTTACTTTTTCAACGCAGAATTGGCTGGAATTGAGATCGGACGCCATGTCGCGTTTGGAGAGCCCCTGATGTGCCTAAACAGAGGAAACCCCCCAATTATAACTGAAACCCTAATCCAAACACACCCCTAACCCTAATCCCAACAGTAACCCTAACCACACCTCTAACCCTGACACACCCCTAACCCTAATCCCAACCCTATTCCCAACTGTAAATGTAATCTAAACCCTAACCCTAACTTTAGCCCCAACCCTAACTGTAGCCTTAACCCTAGCCCCAACCCTAACTTTAGCCCCAACCCAAACTGTAGCCCTAACCCTAGCCCTAACCATAGCCCTAACCCTAACTTTAGCCCCAACGCTAACTGTAGCCCTAACCCTAGCCCTAACCCTAGCCCTAACCCTAGCCCTAACCCTAGCGCTAACCCTAGCCCTAACCCTAGCCCTAACCCTAACCCTAGCCCTAACCCTAGCCCAAACCCTAACCCTAGCCCTAACCCTAGCCCTAGCCCTAACCCTAGCCCTAATGGAAATAAATACATTTTTTTTAATTTTTCCCTAACTAAGGGGGTGATGAAGGGGGGTTTGATTTACTTTTATAGCGGGTTTTTTAGCGGATTTTTATGATTGGCAGCCGTCACACACTGAAAGATGCTTTTTATTGCAAAAAATATTTTTTGCGTTACCACATTTTGAGAGCTATAATTTTTCCATATTTTGGTTCACAGAGTCATGTGAGGTCTTGTTTTTTGCGGGATGAGTTGACGTTTTTATTGGTAACATTTTCGGGCACGTTACATTTTTTGATCACTTTTTATTCCGATTTTTGCGAGGCAGAATGACCAAAAACCAGCTATTCATGAATTTCTTTTGGGGGAGGCGTTTATACCGTTCCGCGTTTGGTAAAATTGATAAAGCAGTTTTATTCTTCGGGTCAGTACGATTACAGCGACACCTCATTTATATCATTTTTTTATGTTTTGGCGCTTTTATACGATAAAAACTATTTTATAGAAAAAATAATTATTTTTGCATCGCTTTATTCTCAGGACTATAACTTTTTTTTTTTTTGCTGATGATGCTGTATGGCGGCTCGTTTTTTTTGCGGGACAAGATGACGCTTTCAGCGGTATCATGGTTATTTATATCTGTCTTTTTGATCGCGTGTTATTCCACTTTTTGTTCGGCGGTATGATAATAAAGCGTTGTTTTTTGCCTCTTTTTTTTTTTTATTACGGTGTTTACTGATGGGGTTAACTAGTGGGCCAGTTTTATAGGTCGGGCCGTTACGGACGCGGCGATATTAAATATGTGTACTTTTATTGTTTTTTTTTTATTTAGATAAAGAAATGTATTTAGGGGAATAATTTTTTTTTCATTATTTAGGAATATTTTTTTTTTTTTTTTTACACATTTTGAAAATTTTTTTTTAACTTTTTTACATTGTCCCAGGGGGGGACATCACAGATCAGTGATCTGACAGTGTGCACAGCACTCTGTCAGATCACTGATCTGACATGCAGCGCTGCAGCCTTCACAGTGCCTGCTCTGAGCAGGCTTTGTGAAGCCACCTCCCTCCCTGCAGGACCCGGATCCGCGGCCATCTTGGATCCGGGGCTGGAGGAAGCAGGGAGGGAGGTGAGACCCTCGCAGCAACGTGATCACATCGCGTTGCTGCGGGGGGCTCAGGGAAGCCTCCCTATACCGCCGTCACATCGCGATCATCTTTGATTGCGGTGTGCCAGGGGTTAATGTGCCGGGGGCGGTCCGTGACCGCTCCTGGCACATAGTGCCGGATGTCAGCTGCGATAAACAGCTGACACCCGGCCGCGATCGGCGTCGCTTCCCCCGTGAGCGCCGCCGATCGCGCTGGATGTACTATCCCGTCCGTGGTCATGGGGGCCCACCCCACCTCGACGGGATAGTACGTCCCATGTCAGAAAGGGGTTAAAGGTCTCAGAAAACAAGGACACACATCAGATTCCTTTTTAAAAAGTTTTTAATTTTTAATGGCATTACAATATACAGGGTGGGCCATTTATATGGATACACCTGGGTGGGCCATTTATAAAGTTGCATTAAAAAAATGGGCAACTTCAAAATGGCCGCCATGGTCACCACCCATCTTGAAAAGTTTTCCCCCTCCCATATACTAATGTGCCACAGACAGGAAGTTGATATCACTAACCATTCCCATTTTATTTAGATGTATTCATATACATGGCCCAACCAGGTGTATCCATATAAATGACCCACCCTGTATATACAGTGGGCAAAATAAGTACTTTTATACAGGTAACAAGTTTAAACAGGTGCAATTAATACAGGTAATGATGAGTGCAGAGTAGAAGGGCTTCTTAAAGAAAAACTAACAGGTATGTGAGAGAGAATTCTTGCTGCTTGTTGGTAGGTGATCGAATACTTATTGCATGCAATAAAATGCAATTTAATTATTTAACAATCAAACAATGGGATTTTCTTATTTTTATTATTAGATTAAATGTATGATGCATGCACGCTATTGAAAGCTTACCTTGGTAAGACATAGCACCAATTGCTTGAGCCGCTTTTTTTTCTTATAAATGAACTATTCCAAGTTAATGAGCTCTGAAAGCATTCCGAAGCAACATCAAAATCACACAGCTAGATTAAAAAAGAAATGGCATACAAAATCACACAGCTAGATTAAAAAAGAAATAGCATACAAAATCACACAGCTAGATTGAAATGCTATGTCTGGGCAGACCCATAGACAATGAATGGAGCTCTCAGCAATCAGTAACTTACCTATAGTGATGTGCGAACCCGAACAGTAAAGTTCGGCGTCCATACCGAACACCTACTGTTCGGACACGGACACCGAGCACGGACTTCACAAGGAAGTCAGTGTTACTGTTCGGGTTTGGCTGCCCGAATAACCAGTGTTTGCTGCGCAGTCATTTGCATGACAGCGAGGCAAACACCACTTCTGATCGACGGGGAAATCCGCAGTTCCCACGCTATCAAAAGACAGTGGGGGCTCTCAGCTGTGATCGGAGATATAAACTTTGCTTTCAGTCACTGGTATCAGCTGATGGGACTACAGCTCCCATCATTTGACACCTGCTACAGCTAATTACAGCGAGAGCAGCAGTGGAGAATGGGAGTTTTCATCTGCCGCTCCTGCGCTGTAAATAAATAATATTTTTTTAAAAATGGTGTGGGTTCCCCTGTATTTTTGCTAACCAGGCAGACAAAACTCACAGCTGGGGGCTGCAACCTACAGCTGTCAGCTTCCGAAAGGCTAGTTAGCAAGAATAGAGGGGTCCCCACGCTGTTTTTTTAATTATTTAAATAAATAATAAAAAAGCAGCATGGGTCCCCCCATTTTTGGCAACCAGCATTGCTAAATCTCACAGCTGGGGGCTGTTAAGGGGCCATTGATATAGGCCCCCAGCCAAAAAACAGCAGCCTGGCTCTTCACACTTGCCCTGTAGCGATGGTAAGTGAGGTTAATATTTGTGGGGTTGATGTCACCTTTGTATTGTTAGGTGTCATCAAGCCTACGGCTTAGTAATGGAGAGGTGTTTATAAGACACCTCTCCATACTAATCCTATAGTTATATGGTAAATAAAGACACAGCCAGAATAAAGTCCTTTATTTAAAAAAATAAGACTCCTTTATTAATCTCAGTTAAACCATACTTACTGCATCTAATCTCATGGTCCTTAATTATATATATACAGTACAGACCAAAAGTTTGGACACACCTTCTCATTTATTACTATTATTATTATTTATTGTTATAGCGCCATTTATTCCATGGCGCTTTACATGTGAGGAAGAGTATACATAATAAAAACAAGTACAATAATCTTAAATAATACAAGTCATAACTGGTACAGGAGGAGAGAGAACACTGCCCGCGAAGGCTCACAATCTACAAGGGATGGGTGAGAATACAGTAGGCGAGGATAGAGCTGGTCATGCAGCGGTTTGGATCGGTGGTTACTGCAGGTGGTAGGCTTGTCGGAAGAGGTGGGTCTTCAGGCTCTTTCTGAAGGTTTCGATGGTAGGCGAGAGTCTGATGTGTTGTGGTAGAGGGTTCCAGAGTAGGGGTGATACGCGAGAGAAATCTTGTATACGATTGTGAGAAGAGGAGATAAGAGGGGAGTAGAAAAGGAGATCTTGTGAGGATCGGAGGTTGCGTGTAGGTAAGTACCGGGAGACGAGGTCACAGATGTATGGAGGAGACAGGTTGTGGATGGCTTTGTATGTCATGGTTAGGGTTTTGTACTGGAGTATCTGGGCAATGGGGAGCCAGTGAAGGGATTGGCAGAGGGAAGAGGCCAGGGAACAGCGGGGGACAGGTGGATTAGTCGGGCAGCAGAGTTTAGAATAGATTGGAGGGGTGCGAGAGTGTTAGAGGGGAGGCCACAGAGCAGGAGGTTGCAGTAGTCAAGGTGAGAGATGATGAGGGCATGCAATAGGGTTTTTGCAGATCTTGGTTGAGGAATGTACGGATTCGTGAAATATTTTTGAGTTGAAGTCGGCAGGAAGTGGAAAGGGCTTGGATATGTGGTTTGAAGGAGAGATCAGCGTCAAGGATTACCCCGAGGCAGCGAGCTTGTGGGACTGGGGAGAGTGGGCAGCCATTTACTGTAATGGATAGGTTCGTTGGGGAAGTCGCGTGAGATGGGCGAAAGATGATGAATTCTTTTTTGTCCATGTTAAGTTTCAGAAATCTAGCGGAGAAGAATGATGAAATAGTGGACAGACATTGAGGGATTCTGGTTAGTAGGGAGGTGATATCCGGTCCAGAGCTGTAGATCTGTGTGTCATCACCATAGAGGTGATACTGAAAGCCATGAGATTCTATGAGCTGTCCCAGGCCAAAGGTGTAAATGGAGAAGAGCAGGGGCCCTAGGACTGAACCTTGTGGGACTCCGACAGATAGTGTGCGAGGTGAGGAGGTGGTGTGTGAGTGGGAGACGCTGAATATCTGGTCTGTTAGGTATAATGAGATCCAGGATAGGGCAAGTCTGTGATGCCAAGGGATGAGAGGGTCTGTAATAATAAAGAATGGTCCACTGTGTCAAAGGCAACCGACAGGTCAAGGAGGAGGAGGACAGAGTAGTGTCGCTTGCTCTTGGCGGTTAAGAGGTCATTGGTGACCTTAGTTAGGGCAGTTTCACTGGAATGGTGTGACCGGAAGCCAGATTGTAAGCGGTCAAAGAGGGAGCAAGAAGAGAGATGGGAGGACAGTTCAAGGTAGACGTGTTGTTCCAGTAGTTTGGAGGTATAGGGGAGAAGTGAAATATGGAGATAGCTAGATACAGAGGATGGGTCAAGAGAAGGCTTTTTGAGGATAGGTGTGATGGAGGCATGTTTAAAGCTTGAGGGGAAAACACCAGTTGTTAGTGAGAGGTTGAAGAGATGGGTTAGGGTTGGGATGAAGACTGTGGTGTAGAGTTGAGCGACTTTTACTTTTTTAGGATCGAGTAGGGTTTCGCTAAACCCAACTTTTTCAAAAGTCGGGTCGGGTGAAATCGGCCGATTATTGCGAAAAGTCGGGGGCCGACCGAAACAAGAAACCCAATGCAAGTCAATGGGGAATCAAAGTCAGCAGTGAGTGGAGGACAGGAAAACAGCTACAGTGCCCATTTTAATGCCAAAGACATCAATTCGTATTACTGAAGCTTGTCTATCTTAATTTACTTTATAATAATAGTTAAGCATTGAAAACAGGGGGTCATTTGGCTAAAGTTGTGGGGGAGGTAGGGCTGGCTCAAGATTTTCGTGGCCCCAGGAAACGCGGAATACGTCACGGCGGTGGAGTAGGGAGAGGTAAGTATTTCAGCTTTGCAAGTGCTGTGATCCTGAGCAAGCAGAGGGGGCCCACTAGTTGGCACTGGCAAAGGGCCCCTCATAGTACGGCGGTGTGTTTGATGGCGGGTGGCGCCTCCCACTGCCAGAGACACATTTGGGTGCTATGAAGGGCCCTGTGCCAGTGCCAACGAGTATGCCCCCCACCTGATGAAGGAACCTGCATTTTCATCTGCACCTTCCTCTTTGTCCCCATGTAAGGTGGTATAGTATGCGGGAAGGGAAACCTGACTTTCAGCAGGGTCAGATTCTGGCTGTGCAGAGTGCAAGTGGAATGTAGTGGTCTGGGTCAATGTACCAGCAGACTCATCAAGTGGCTGGGCAATGGGCAGGATGAGGAGGAAACACAGATATAGGCCCAAATAATAAAGTAGGCTAAATGCAGTTCAAAATTGGTAACACGAGTGCACAGGCGGCATAGCTTTGTTCAGTGGAGGAGGACAACTGTAATGAGTGGCGCAGAGAAACTTAGTAGGCCCCAAATAAAAAAGTAGGCTAAATGCAGTTCAAAATTGGTAACAGGATTACACAGGCGGCATTGCTTTGCTCAGCGAAGGACAACTGTAATGAGAGGCTGACACAGTTAGTAGGCGCAAAAAAGTAAGTAGGCTAAATGCAGTTCAAAATTGGTAACAGGACTAAACAGGCGGCATTGCTTTATTCAGTGGAGGACAACTGTAATGAGTGGCTGACACAGTTAGTAGGGCAAAATAATAAAGTGGGCTAAATGTCTGCCAAAAAATTGTTCATAAATAAACAGGTGGCATAGCTAGGTACAGGGGTGGGCTCCTGTGCTGAGTAGCAGACAGTGGTAGTTGGCACAAAGTATTAACTGGTCTAAATGGAGGCCAGGGCCCCTGTATATTTTTACTATCATCTATCATTTCAACAAATTTGTATTGGCAGTGCCATTGAAGGATTTAACAGCACAGACTACACAGTGGTGGAGCAGGAAGAGGTAAGTTTTGCAAGTGGTAGAGCACTGTTCGAGCTGAGGGGGAATACTCTCTCGTGGGCAGAGATATCGGCACATGGCCCCTCATATTACGACTGTGCACCACCACTGTCAGAGACACTTCATTGTACTATGAGGGACCCTGTGCCAGTGTCATCGCTTAAGAGTGGGCACACCCACCTGTCCAGGCAAACGGCACTCGCACGGGTGCTTGCGCCAAGTGGTGACCACGGCCCTGTGGGAGGAGTCAGCCCATGTAGGGAGGTATAAAAATGGCCTATGGTGGACATTCAGCAGCTGCAAATGGAGGAATTGGAGCAGTCAGTAAGAGGAGGTCAAAAGCAAGACATTTATCAGGCAAGCTACGTGTCAGCAGGGGAAGGTGGGGCAAAATAATTTGAAATCCATGATTGATTCATTTTAATGAAGGTTAGATCATCAACATTTCGGGTAGGCAGACGTGTCCTTTTTTCGGTCAGAATTGAACAAGCAGCACTGAAGACTCTTTATGATAGCACACTAGCAGCTGAGCAAGCGAGCTCCTGTAATGCATATTCTGCCAATTCAGGCCAGGTGTCTATTTTGGATGCCCAGTAATCAAAGGGGAATGACCTGTGAGGGAGAACATCGATAAGGGAGGAAAAATAGTTCGTAACCATACTGGACAAATGCGGTCTCCTGTCACTTTGAATCGATGCAGCAGTACCTGTCGTGTCTGCGGTCATTGCGAAATCACTCCACAACCTGGTCATAAAACCCCTCTGTCCAACGCCACTTCGGATTTGTGCACCTCTAACACCTCTGCCATGTTGCCCCCTACAGCTCTTGTGAGAACCATCACCGCCGCTGTGTGCTGGGAATGCCTGAACCAAACGGTCTACAAGAGTTGCTTGTTTGGTAGCCAATATTTGCTCAAAGTTCTCATGTGGCATGATATTTTGGAATTTTCCTTTATATCGTGGATCCAGGTGGCAGGACAACCAGTCCCTTTATAGGATACGCAAGGCATACTCAGCCATGTGGGCCAATGTTCCAGGTGTCAATTCACTGCTTGTGCTGGGTTGAGGAGCACTTTCTTGCAAATCAACATCATTTGTGTCCCGCAAAAACCCTGTACCTGACCTTGCAACACCACCAGTTTCTATTGCCCCCTGAGAAGCATCCTCCTCCCATAAATATTCATCCCCATCATCCTCCTCCTCCTCCTCTTCGTCCGCCACCTCGTCCAGGAGAGTTCCCTGAGCAGACAATGGCTGACTGTCATCAAAGCTTCCCTCCTCGGCTGCAGATGCTTGCTCCTTAATGTGCGTCAAACTTTGCATCAGCATACGCATTAGTGGTTGCTTATGCTTATGATGGCGTCGTCTGCACTTACCAGCCATGTGCATTCCTCAAAACACTGAAGGACTTGACAGAGGTCTTGGAGCTTCGACCACTGCACACCAGACAACTCCATGTCTGCCATCCAACTGCCTGCCCGTGTATGTGTATCCTCCAACAAATAAATTACAGCACGCCTCTGTTCGCACAGCCTCTGAAGCATGTGCAGTGTGGAGTTCCACTTTGTTGCAATATCGATTAATAGGCGGTGCTGGGGAAGATTCAGCGATCGCTGATGGTTCAGCATACGGCTGGAGTGTATGGGCGACCGGCGGATGTGAGAGCAAAGTCTTCGCACCTTCAGGAGCAGGGCTGGTAACCCCGGATAATGTGTTTCAGTTCTGAAAGGGCTATGGCAGCTATAAAATTCCTTCCGTTATCACTGACTACCTTGCCTGCTTCAAGATGTACATTGCCTAGCCATGACTGAGTTTCTTGCTGCAAGTATGCAAGTACTCGGCCAGTACTTCCGCGGTGTGTCTGTTGTCGCCCAAACACTTCATTTCTAACACAGCCTGCTGACGCTTACCACCAGCTGTTCGATAATGGGACACCTCGTGTGCAACACTGGCAGCTGCGGATGGAGTGGTCGTGCTTTTCTCACAAAGAAGTGTCGACTGAGTAGGTCATAGCGTGGTACTGCGTATGCCATCAGGGCTTTGAAAGCTTCGCCTTCAACCAACCGGTAGGGCATCATCTCTAACGAGATTAGTCTAGCAATGTGGGCGTTCAAACCCTGTGTACGCGGATGAGAGGATGAGTACTTTCTTTTCCTAACGAGAGTCTCTTGTAGGTTGAGCTGGACTGGAGAGCTGCATATGGTGGAATTAGCGGGGGTGGTGGTGGACATGGCAGATTGAGAGAGGGTTGGTGATGGTATTCTCGATGTTGGCCTACAGTGTTTCGTACCAAGAACCTTGTGATTCCCTGACTGCTTTGGCCTTGCGATGATACCTCCACATTTGCTGCTGGTGGCGTCCTAACCGGTGGGCTTACAGTGAGGGAAGCAATGTAGCGTTGCTGACTACCTTCATTCTGAGCAGGTGCACCAACGTTTGGTAGTTAGTCCAGGCTTGCAAGTGCATGCTGGGTAAATGTCTAAGCATGCACGTTGTATTTAAATTTTGGAGAGTCTTCCCTCTGCTAAAGGTCTTTGAGCATTTCTTACAGATAACTTTTGACTGATCATTCGGATCTTGGTTAATAAAATTCCCACACTGCACTCTTCCAACTATGGAATACCTTTTCAGCCATTGCACGCTGTGCTACTTTCACCGGATGGCCACGCTGTCCTAAAACTGTTTTTTTTTTTTACAAACGTTTTTGGCCAGATACGAGCCTGCCAGATGACAGCTGTTACGATGTAGATGGCTGCTGCGGATCATCCTCCTCCGCTTCTGAGCTACTGGCAGCGGCACCCTCTTCTCCCAATGGCTACCAGTCTGGGTCAACAACTGGGTCATCTATCACCTCCTCTTCAATGTCATGTGCACCTTCCTCTGTGTCACCGTGTAAGGTGCTATAGCATTCGGGACAAGGCACCATAGTCTCATCAGAGTCAGATTCTGGCTCAGTACACTGCGAGGGCAATGTAGTGATCTGAGTCACTGGAACAGCATAATAATCTAGCTGTGGCTGTGCATCAGTGCACTCCATGTCCGATTCATCTTGTAATGGGCTGTTAACAATTTCCCTTTCTAACCCAGGCACGGTATGTGTAAAGAGCTCCATGGAGTAAACTATAATGTCGCCTGCCACATCCTTCACTTTTGGTTTGGGTGAAGGACACAAGGAAGCGACTTGTTCCTGACCGGGAGCATCCAGGGACGACTCCCTGTTTTTACATTTGGAACTTTCTGAAGAGGAGGTGAAAGAGCTAGAGGCTGAGTCAGCAAGGAAAGCCAAAACTTTTTCCTGCTGCTCCGGCTTTAAAAGCAGTTTTCCTACTCCCAGATAAGGAAGCCTTTGAGGCCTCTTGTAGCCAGACGATGACGCTGGCTCAACACCTCAAGCCTTAGGTGCAATTTTTCTTTTCCCATTACCACCAGATGCTCCACCACCACCATCATTACCAGCTGGCAACGACCGCCCACGGCCTCTTCCACCAGACTTCCTCATTTTTGGGAAAATCTAACCAAACTAACAACTGTTATATGGTACTGTAAAACAAGGTAGAAGGTATATATAAACTTGATGAAAATGTAAATCTCCCTTTTTTGGGGGGAGACTGCATCAAAACTCAGGCCCAGTGTATAACACTACACAATGTAAGTGGCAGAACGTGGCTGGAAGATATACGACAAACTAACAGAACTGACGTAGATCCACTTTGTGACAATTTAAATCACCTTTTTTTGGGGGGGGTGACTGCACCAAAACTAAGGCCCAGTGTATAACACTACACAATGTAAGTGGCAGAACGTGGCTGGCTGATGTACGACAAACTAACAGAACTGACGTAGATCCACTTTGTGACAATTTAAATCTCCCTTTTGTGAGGGGGAGACTGCACCAAAACTCAGGCCCAGTGTATAACACTACACAATGTAAGTGGCAGAACGGTGGCTGGAGGATATACGACAAACTAACTGAACTGACGTAGATCCATTTTGTGACAATTTATATCTCCCTTTTTTGGGGGGAGACTGCACCAAAACTCAGGCTCAGTGTATAACACTACACAATGTCAGTGGCAGAACGTGGCTGGCAGATATATCAAAAAATACAAGGCCTTTAGTACTATTTCAATCTCCCTACAATGATCAAAGGACAAATATGGCAGCAATAAAAAGGACTGCTGCACACAAAAGAGTGCAGACAAAGAAACAAGAGAACTGTGCAGAAAGGAGCAACAGGATTGTTGCTTTTAAAAAAAGCAGTTGGTTTGTACAGTGGCGTACAAACAGCAATGCAGCTATCAGGGAGCCTTATAAGGCAGCCTAATAAGCTACAGAGCTGATGCACCAAGATATAAACTCCACTGTCCCTGCAAAGAAAAGGTGGTGTTGGACAGTGGAAATCGCTATAGTACAACCAGTTTTGGGGCTTAATCTTCCCTCCCTAACTATATCCCTTCTTCTGATGCAGCTGCGGCAATCTCTCCCTATGCTACGATCGGCAGAAGTAAGATGGCGGTCGGCGTGCACGCCCCTTTATAGCCCCTGTGACGCCGCAGAAAGCAAGCCAATCACTGTCATGCCCTTCTCTAAGATGGTGGGGGCCGAGACCTATGTCATCACGCTGCCCACACTCTGCGCCCTCCTTCAGAGGAGGCTGAATCATGGCGCTGAAAGTGTCATACGAAACGCGACTTTGGCGCGAAGATCGCTGACCTCATGGCCGATCCCACACTAGGATCGGGTCGGGTTTCATGAAACCCGACTTTGCCGAAAGTCGGCGATTTTTGAATTTGTCCGATCCGTTTCGCTCAACCCTCACACTGATATCTCCGGTACCGGAAATATCAGGATGTGTAAAAGAGCCGATATTCTTATTATGGTGATGTCCCTCAGTGCTTGCTTACCTGTGTTTTCCATTCTGTGTATTTATTGTAAGTTATGTTTTTATATGTATCATTGATAAAGATTGGATTTATTTTACTGGCTTACATTTTTCTATTTTGGTGTTTCATCTATGGGTACCTGTGAAAGATCGCACTGTACTCTGATATCATCACAATGGAGAAGATGGAGAAATTAATTTCTCTGTTTTCTCCATACTTGTGATGCGATTCTCTCATGCGAGAGTTTAAGCCATGTGTCATTAGCATAATCAGCCTGATTTTCTGGCATGAGATAATATGCGGCAGTTTGAGCGAGCACCGAATCTGAGATTCTCTGCTGTAATATTCCACTGTAATGTGGAGAATGCGGAGAATCATCCCTGTAGTTGTGACCCAGCCCAAGGTATTGTAAGGGGGTATGCTATGGAACATGAGATTCCCCAGCATTGTGCAGTGACCGGAGACTGCCCTGTACTGTCCAAGTAGAACTAATGGATGGGGAGCGTGTTGCAGGAAGGATGGGTCTAAAAGCACTGGGTCAAGTGACTTCCGTGACACAGCTACTTGATATAAAAGGCCGGAATGACAAGGTGGTAAAGGAGTTAGAACCAATAAGTGAAAGCAACAGGACGTTTGCTGAGAGGGATACTGCAGTAGAGACCAGCGGAGTGTTGTGATTCAATAACTGGGATCCAAGCGCTGCTTGTCAAGACCCGTAAACCCGGTCACACCGGTCAAGACCTGAGGCCTAGCCCTATGCTAGTGAAGACCTGTGGACCAGACTAAGCCGGTCAAGACCTGAGACATAGCCCTATGCCAGTCAAGACCTTAGGCCCAGCTCTAATTTGTCCTGGCCTGATAGACGACCATCACAAGTCAAGAATTGAAGACGGGGTGTCGACCTCAATCCAGAAGTGAGTGTCCATTGTGGTGATCAGGAACCTGTCCGTTACTTACAACGCTGATGTACTCTACAGGGTTTGGACTGGGGCTGTGCAGCAGACAGAATGGGGGTTGGCCAGTATGAGGAGGGCCGATAGAATATTTCTTGACTTTATTTGAAAGACTTGTGGCCCAACAGGAAAAACAGGTGACCCTGCTAGCGCCAGTAATCTAAGTGAACCATGTTAGAGAACCATTTTAGTGGTGTTCTTATTGCTGTGAATTTCGCACCTACTAGAAAGTACCTAGGTAGTGTAGATGATTCCTGCAAAGTTATAGACTGTTTATAGTCATTTTTACTAATATTGTATACTTTAATATTCTATATTTGAACAATTTACTTCCTATAAAACTAACCCATCCTCATATCTGTGTTAGGAAAATAAATAGTAAAGTTGGTTACTTCCGCCTTGTCTTTATCTGCGTGTTGCACCCTAATGACCTGCTCAAAATATCATAAGTTCATGTAGATTCATAAGAGTGTACAAAAAAAAATCACTCAGAGTTTCAACCAGAAACATGGGCCAATTTTTCCCCACTTGTTATTCATGTGCAATGTATGTGCTGTCTGTATGCTATCTTTTTTTTATAGCAGAAGCTCTATGTTACAGAATTGCATTGTATCCGTGAGAAACTAATGTTTTACTTGTAAGGATATGGACATGATGCCCACATTTTCTTTCTTGAAGAAACAAGTTCATTCTTGAAATGTGTTGTTGTGATGTAATGTGAATAGTGTCCTGCATCTTTTGAATATATTGTGTCATGTGATATGTTACTATATAATATAATGTAATGTGTTAGTAATGTACAGTAGTAGTGTAGCATCGGGTGGTTTCGTCAAACTCAATCTGACAGGTGCCCCGCCCCTATCAAAGTGTATCAAAGTGTGTAACCCCTCCCCTCTCCTTGTCTGACGGCTGGTATCCAGCTGTCCCTCCTTGTCTGATTTCCCCTTTTGATATAGTTTGATATATTTTAATTTGTTGCAGTTTGATATTATTCCCGTATTTGTGGGATAACACGTTTATAATTATATCCTAGTCGTGTATTTATTTTACACGTGGTTTATAACACCTTTCTCATTTGTTTTATATTAGATTTTATACGTAGCTCGAGTTTGATTCTGTAAGCTGTGTTTTATTCACAGTGTACAGATATAGTGCAGAACTTTGTTTTATAACACAACCAGCTGTTTATTTGTGTTTCTACTGACCATTAACTAAATGTTTATTTTCACAAACAGAAAAGACAGATTTTCTGTTTGTACCTGTATTGTACCTGTAGGGTTATGTAGGGTTATCTGCGGGTCAGAGGTTTATAACACCTAGGTCAATTGTTGTTGTATTCGCTTTCCCAGAAAAGTTATTTGTGTCTCTACCTTTCTCAGAAAAGTTATTTGTGTCGCTACTGACCATTAACTAAATGCTTATTTACACAAACAGAAAAGACAGATTTTCTGTTTGTACCTGTAGGGTTATGTAGGGTTATCTGCGGGTCATGTGCACATTATGTATGCGGCCATATTACAACACACGCAAGTATATACGAATATAAAACCAAAGACACGATATTGTAAAAATGTAAAAAAAAAATTTATTTCTCACAATAAAACAGCATCTCAAATTTTAAGTTAGCTAACAGCATGATGCTGACAAATGCATCTTTGCGGAATCTGATAACAACGCGCTGAACAAAGGGCTGAGCCTGAAAATCTTGATGTCACAAAATCTGATACGATTCGATCATTATTCTACAAGTCAGACGTGAAATGCTGTAAAACCTTCTTAAATGGAAAGCCTCGCGCTAAATGGTATAATACATATATGCAATAATGACCGCATACACGGCTATACAAATCTTGAATTTGTGCGCTCTGATAACAATAAGAATAACAATTCTTGTTCAGGAATGTCACAAAAGCGCGTGGAAAGATAATATTATCCGCACGGAAGCCGTAACTGTCAAAAAATATGCCCGTCTTATCGTCGCAGACTACGATTAATATCCAGTGGCGACCAGCTTGATTCGCCGGGTCTGTATTCACAATATATGCCGCGGGTCTCTGAGTCACTCTTTCTTCCGGAAGCAAATCACATGGAAACACACCGGCGAATATGCGGTCTGTATAATTATCGGACCGCGCTACAACTGTAAGCTGCAGACTGTCCATCGTTGCTTAATTAAAATCGTACAAGATCTATCGCCTGTTATTAATTTCCAGAATGGTGTGGTTGACTGCAAAGACAATCATATTTATCGTGTGGGGTGTTGCTATCGCAAAGCGGACTTCAGCACGCATATTACCTGTTTTAACAAACCTGGGAAACACACATTCGCCAGAAGACTCGCTACACTCATCAGGAGGGCGTTAAACTAGAAGAAGAGGGGACGGGAAGAAAAACATTAGACTTGAACAAAGAAGATCCAGGAAAACATACTCAGAAGGGAGGTAAGAACATTTCTAAAACAATCCACAGCGAGGAGATTGGAACAAAACAAAATCCTCTAAACTGCATGCTCGCAAACGCCAGAAGCCTGACAAACAAGATGGAAGAACTAGAAGCAGAAATATCTACAGGTAACTTTGACATAGTGGGAATAACCGAGACATGGTTAGATGAAAGCTATGACTGGGCAGTTAACTTACAGGGTTACAGTCTGTTTAGAAAGGATCGTAAAAATCGGAGAGGAGGAGGGGTTTGTCTCTATGTAAAGTCTTGTCTAAAGTCCACTTTAAGGGAGGATATTAGCGAAGGAAATAAGGATGTCGAGTCCATATGGGTCGAAATTCATGGAGGGAAAAATGGTAACAAAATTCTCATTGGGGTCTGTTACAAACCCCCAAATATAACAGAAACCATGGAAAGTCTACTTCTAAAGCAGATAGATGAAGCTGCAACCCATAATGAGGTCCTGGTTATGGGGGACTTTAACTACCCGGATATTAACTGGGAAACAGAAACCTGTGAAACCCATAAAGGCAACAGGTTTCTGCTAATAACCAAGAAAAATTATCTTTCACAATTGGTGCAGAATCCAACCAGAAGAGCAGCACTTTTAGACCTAATACTATCTAATAGACCTGACAGAATAACAAATCTGCAGGTGGTCGGGCATCTAGGAAATAGCGACCACAATATTGTACAGTTTCACCTGTCTTTCACTAAGGGGACTTGTCAGGGAGTCACAAAAACACTGAACTTTAGGAAGGCAAAGTTTGACCAGCTTAGAGATGCCCTTAATCTGGTAGACTGGGACAATATCCTCAGAAATAAGAATACAGATAATAAATGGGAAATGTTTAAGAACATCCTAAATAGGCAGTGTAAGCGGTTTATACCTTGTGGGAATAAAAGGACTAGAAATAGGAAAAACCCAATGTGGCTAAACAAAGAAGTAAGACAGGCAATTAACAGTAAAAAGAAAGCATTTGCACTACTAAAGCAGGATGGCACCATTGAAGCTCTAAAAAACTATAGGGAGAAAAATACTTCATCTAAAAAACTAATTAAAGCTGCCAAAAAGGAAACAGAAGCACATTGCTAAGGAGAGTAAAACTAATCCCAAACTGTTCTTCAACTATATCAATAGTAAAAGAATAAAAACTGAAAATGTAGGCCCCTTAAAAAATAGTGAGGAAAGAATGGTTGTAGATGACGAGGAAAAAGCTAACATATTAAACACCTTCTTCTCCACGGTATTCACGGTGGAAAATGAAATGCTAGGTGAAATCCCAAGAAACAATGAAAACCCTATATTAAGGGTCACCAATCTAACCCAAGAAGAGGTGCGAAACCGGCTAAATAAGATTAAAATAGATAAATCTCCGGGTCCGGATGGCATACACCCACGAGTACTAAGAGAACTAAGTAATGTAATAGATAAACCATTATTTCTTATTTTTAGGGACTCTATAGCGACAGGGTCTGTTCCGCAGGATTGGCGCATAGCAAATGTGGTGCCAATATTCAAAAAGGGCTCTAAAAGTGAACCTGGAAATTATAGGCCAGTAAGTCTAACCTCTATTGTTGGTAAAATATTTGAAGGGTTTCTGAGGGATGTTATTCTGGATTATCTCAATGAGAATAACTGTTTAACTCCATATCAGCATGGGTTTATGAGAAATCGCTCCTGTCAAACCAATCTAATCAGTTTTTATGAAGAGGTAAGCTATAGGCTGGACCACGGTGAGTCATTGGACGTGGTATATCTCGATTTTTCCAAAGCGTTTGATACCGTGCCGCACAAGAGGTTGGTACACAAAATGAGAATGCTTGGTCTGGGGGAAATTGTGTGTAAATGGGTTAGTAACTGGCTTAGTGATAGAAAGCAGAGGGTGGTTATAAATGGTATAGTCTCTAACTGGGTCGCTGTGACCAGTGGGGTACCGCAGGGGTCAGTATTGGGACCTGTTCTCTTCAACATATTCATTAATGATCTGGTAGAAGGTTTACACAGTAAAATATCGATATTTGCAGATGATACAAAACTATGTAAAGCAGTTAATACAAGAGAAGATAGTATTCTGCTACAGATGGATCTGGATAAGTTGGAAACTTGGGCTGAAAGGTGGCAGATGAGGTTTAACAATGATAAATGTAAGGTTATACACATGGGAAGAAGGAATCAATGTCACCATTACACACTGAATGGGAAACCACTGGGTAAATCTGACAGGGAGAAGGACTTGGGGATCCTAGTTAATGATAAACTTACATGGAGCAGCCAGTGCCAGGCAGCAGCTGCCAAGGCAAACAGGATCATGGGGTGCATTAAAAGAGGTCTGGATACACATGATGAGAGCATTATACTGCCTCTGTACAAATCCCTAGTTAGACCGCACATGGAGTACTGTGTCCAGTTTTGGGCACCGGTGCTCAGGAAGGATATAATGGAACTAGAGAGAGTACAAAGGAGGGCAACAAAATTAATAAAGGGGATGGGAGAACTACAATACCCAGATAGATTAGCGAAATTAGGATTATTTAGTCTAGAAAAAAGACGACTGAGGGGCGATCTAATAACCATGTATAAGTATATAAGGGGACAATACAAATATCTCGCTGAGGATCTGTTTATACCAAGGAAGGTGACGGGCACAAGGGGGCATTCTTTGCGTCTGGAGGAGAGAAGGTTTTTCCACCAACATAGAAGAGGATTCTTTACTGTTAGGGCAGTGAGAATCTGGAATTGCTTGCCTGAGGAGGTGGTGATGGCGAACTCAGTCGAGGGGTTCAAGAGAGGCCTGGATGTCTTCCTGGAGCAGAACAATATTGTATCATACAATTAGGTTCTGTAGAAGGACGTAGATCTGGGGATTTATTATGATGGAATATAGGCTGAACTGGATGGACAAATGTCTTTTTTCGGCCTTACTAACTATGTTACTATGTTACTATGTAATGAGCGAGAAATGGCCTCCAGGCTCTTGATCACGCGATAAATCAAAAGCAAATAGCGTGAAGCCAGCCATAAATTCTTCACGATCTATCGCCATGGCACAATCAGCCTTTTGCTTGCCCGATATATGGGCAAGCGCCATATATTCTCTGATGGCTAAATCAGCATTAAAATTAGGATTATAAGGCCTCGCGGGTATCTGCTGACCATCCAGATATAATGCCGCGTGGTTGACGTGGTAGTGGTGAAAGTCCAGTGGGTTTTTTGTATAAGAACCGCTGAAGCCCTCATTATCTACAAACCCCAATATAACAGTTTTTGGTATCTGTCCTAGGAAGAGGTTCTCGTGGTTCGTGATCCGTGTCCCTGCGGCGATGCTGTACACTTTCAGGCATGTTCGGTCAACAGCGTACTTGGCTGTTGCGGCTAGGAGGGCCTGGCTGTGGCCGATTCGGACAGCCGGAGATACCTGCACTCTTTTCACATAGAGAGCCGCCTGCGAGATTTGTACCTTCAGCGGCTCGGCTTCTGCGGACATGAGGCAGAAAGTATCCTTATTTCTTGACAGCTTAACCTTAAGGTCAAGGCCGTTCAATATTAACTTTGGCTGGTTAAATATATCCCCAAAAATGGGCCCCAAAAGATCGATGGGTTTTGAGCGAGAAGCGGCACTGGCTCTTTTGATAAATCCCGCATTTGCGCCATCCAGGCGCCTGTCATTATGATGCCCCGCAGTGTCTTTATAGAACAAACCGGCTGTAAATTGTGATGCCAGCGTCTGTGAACTGTAATTTAAAAGGGTCTCTATGTACGCTCTATAGCTGTAGAGATTGTCCGATTGTGAGATAAGTCGGTCTCCCAGAGTAATATCGACCTGGTTAAAAAGAGTGGCTAGAGGGTAGTTTATGAGCGCCACACGCGCACCATCGGCGATGGCCGTATTATCCTGCTTCACGATGCGACAGCTTATGTACAGCAGCGTGTTGTTCAGATCATAATAATAATCACCGCTACCAGATATGTAAAACTCCAACGGTCCATTGTCTGACAGAGCAGCAACCGGCTGTACTTCTACAAATAGAGATTTCTCGATGCTTGTTTGAGTCGGTGGTACGGCAAAAATATCCAGTTCAGATTTTGTGCACTCTACAGAAGCGTCATGCAGGAAAGCCATGATAACTGATTAGAAGATGTCGTCCGCAGAGCGTCTTACTCGTTTCTGACGGGGGCGTCTCTTGGATGTAGTTTTATTCATGAGCATCGGCGGTAAAGGAGGGCAAACGCACCGCTTTCTTTTTTGGGCTTTTTTAGCGACATAGATTATCCCAGAGCCGTCTTGCTGGGTTGGTGTATTTATCCTTTTCATAAGGGCAGTCGATGCTGATGTCACGGCATCTGCAGCGATGTTCCGGGCAGCCGTCCGAACGTGTGGTTTTACTAATTCTAAGCCTTTTCTGAAAAGCGGCACGGCGCGACGAAATAAGCCTTTAAATAGCCCTGCCAGGCCAGAGCCATACATGTACTCGCTCCCGCGGAATCCCTCTAGCCCGTGCCCCGACTGGGCAGTATAGTAGCGGGCATAAACAGCAGGATCTCCATACACCCTTTGAGACAGCATTTTATCGTGTCAATGCTGGCGAGGTCTAAAATGTAATCGCACTATACACTTGCCGTATCTGAATTTAACCGGCGTGCCCTGGTCCGACATGACTGTAATGTTTATGGAGTCAAAGTGTTGCTTGCACAGCGGTATGTAATCGGGCCGTGAGTAGCGCACCGTGACAATATCATTATCATCGCCGCTAACTTCTACGGTTCGTAGCAGTTGAACGTAACTGTCACCTACAAGTTGATGTTGAATTATATCAGTGTATACAAAAAGCGAATAAAAACCAGCCTTTGAATCGGGGTAAAAGCGGCGATTCCACGGCATTAAAGCAACGGGGGAGTCATCGACGGTCTGCAGTCCGAAAATAAATTTTAGCTTAGTACCCAGAGCAAACTGTATAGGGGATGGGTCGGGCAGGATCACCTCGTGGCGTAGCTCATCATACCGTATTCTGTAGGCAGGCGTAGATAAATACAGCGCTTCTATTCGGGCATTGACCGCGCCAACTAGCTTAGGAATGGACGAGTAAAATCCTGATTTTATGTGATACTGTACTAACGGCTCGCCGTGTTTAGCCGCGTAGAAGCTCCCTTCAAAAGCATCAAACGTGTTCCACGTATGGGGGTACTGTATTTCCGTTAACGCCACCTCATAATCTGCTGAAAGATGAACGGCCCGCGCTAACTTGGTATTGTACTCAGATATTGTGTTTTCGGGGTACATTTTAATTTGCGAATTACTGGGTAATGTCACGAAAAACGAGCCCGCTTCCATTGTTATATATCTGCCAACTCCGAGGCCGGGATCCAACTATTGAATTTTTCGGGGTAGCCCAGCCATTTGACAAAGCAGTGACTCACACCCCTGACACGTTTTTTTCTCAAAATCTTTTCTACTCTGTAGACACGATCCTCATCCATAGGTATTTTTTGCAGCTCTTCCTTATAAAATGACCCCTCTACAGCCTCCCCGGCTAAATCACTGATTTTATAAAGGGGTTTATGAAATTTATTGGAGACGGCGGTAATTAAAAAAATCTCTTCGCTGTACGTCTTCTCATAGCCCTTACAAAAGGGCGACTTATAGCGCGATATTCTGACATGAGAGCCAACCGTTAAAGACGGTTTAATCGGTTTATTAGTAATATTAGAACTGTAAATATTGCGCCAGATTTGCATCACGTTTCTCTCTGACACAGACGCGGGACTACAGCGGATCGTTGAGTGGTACGTATGGTTGTAGCTATGCAGCAAATCCGGTAAAATATCAATATACCTAAAGGTATTATGATGCGTAAGATAGCGCCACATACGGGTTTTTAATGTGCGATTAAAACGCTCGACCATAGCGGCTTTTACATCATTGTTTGTAAAAAAGTGATGAATATTGTGCGTATTACATAGCTGCTTGAGTGATGAATTTATAAATTCTTTGCCGCGATCCGTCTGCAGTTTCTTCGGTATGCGCTTATCATTTTGAAATATTAATTCTAACGATCTGGCGACACTAGCGCCTGTCTTGTTTGTCAAGGCCACGCACCATGCGTATCTCGATAGAACGTCAATCACCGTCAGGATGTATTTGACATTATCATTTTCCCTTGAATAGTCAATTAAACTTACGAGATCCGCCTGCCACTGCGCATCAATGGCCGAGACGTAATTTTATTTGTCAAAAAGCGTTTTCTAGCAGGCTTGTGTAGCGTGTAGGTGTCTTGCTTATTCAACCAAGCAATCACATCAGATTTCTTTATTCCGCGCGCTCTTGCAGCTCTAAATAATTTGTCAATACCCGAGAATGATCCGGGTGCCTCGCTTGTAAAATATTGTTTTTCTAATATGGCATCATACGATTTAGACGTCATGATTGATTAAAATGATTGTGGCTCGTTAATCAACAGCCTGCTTCTTTCAGAAATTCAGCTGTATAAAAATTCCTGTTTTAATCCGGCTATATCATGTGTGAGTTAATGCATGCATTAATTGCATGTATGGTTGTGTTCTGGGTGTTAACAGAAGGCGTGTGATGGGGCGTAACTGGGTGTGTTTCTGGGTGTTAACAGGTGAGTTGTTTTCTGGCACTCAGGATAAATACAGCTGGATGTACCACTAAGTACAGCAGACATCCACCAGAAGCCAGTCTAGACTAAAAGCCGTGCTATTCTAAATGTAAGTATATAAGACAGTTGTCTTATTATTCGCAAATGCTTAAATTATATTTAACTATGCATCTCTAAAACCATAATTAAGGATGTTATTTGTTTAATAAGTTAGTGTTATACTGGAGGCTAGCTGCATATTTAGTTTTACTGCATTAACCATATTTGTGGTCCATAATTAATATAGAAAGACTTATCCGCGGGCAGCTATTATAACATAATTTATGTAATACAGTAGTTAATAACTGTTAATACGCCCTAACTAGCGTATGCAGCGCTTACTTACTACCTGTGTTTTGTTTAACATAGACATATTTATAGTCATATTTATACAGTAGCGGCATATTTAGTGGCACTGTATAATATAGTTTTACCGCATAAACCATATTTGTGGCGCATAATTAATATAGAAAGACTTAGCCGTATTACCCATGATTTGCTTAGTATAAGCATATTTATACACGGGGCGCAGTTTTATTTGTTGGGGTATATAAATGAGTTTGACGAGTGGTGGCGTGTGGTTAATATAGATTGCACAAAAAATTTACACAGATAATTTATTTTAGATAGAATCCCAAAATTTTTCGGCTTTTTCCAGCCAAGCTGAGGATTCGGTAATAGGTATGTTTCAAGATTTATATACATGTATCTGTTAGTGTCCCATTCTAAGTAAGGGCTGTTTTTATATATTATCTTTATATTGTTTATTCTTTCTTGTTTAAGATGAATTTATCAGGGACAACCCCGATAATGTAGATGAATTTAGCAGGAACACCTCCGATGCTGTAGATGACTTTATCAGAAACTTCAGCGATGATTTTTTAAACAGCTTCAGCGTGCCTACTCTGGAGTGTGATACACCTGGAGCTGAGTATAGTAACACTAATGCAGGTGCCGCTGCTGTGTGGGATTTGACTCAGGACATCATAGGTGCGTTGTGTGTCTGCGTGTGTGTGTGTGTGTGTGTGTGTGTGTGTGTGTGTGTGTGTATATAGCTTTTAAGTATTTAGACGTGTAAATATATATATTAATTCTTTACAGATGTCGACATGTTTCCAGAACCAACCACCTCGGAACACAATCAGCTGCCTGTTGAGGAACTGATGTACCAGACCCCCACGCCGAGAAACAGCCCTGTTTCTAGAGCCCCTAAAAAACAGCTCGGACCGGAGGTCAAGAAAGGGAAAGGTAATCGTGTGAAAAGTTTTTGCACAACCGCTCTGAGAAAATCCACCACGCCTCTACTAAGGCCTATATCTTTATTTATAGCTTGTAAACTGAAGCCTAGAAGAATTTTCACAAAAGAGAATATACCACAGCTAATGGAGAGCCTCGCAGAAGCTACAGAAGACGCCACGGCAATCATTCACCACACATCGCTAGCCCGTAAGTGTATATTTTGGTATACATGCACAGTCTCTGTACAATCAATGATACACGTGTTTCACCATTGAGATCCAGGGCCCACACATCTGACACATGTATAATCTTTCATGCAGCTACGCGCAGCGACCTGCGGTGGTCTCGCACATATCTGACACATGTATAATCTTTCCTGCAGCTAAACGCAAAGTCATGAGAAAAACACCTCCAGTACCTCTACAGCCGCTACAGATCACCGAGAATGGCGCATCACCAGTGTGGACGGCAATACAGACGGCTAATGGAGCTGTTAGAACATCTCCGCTATCACCGATCTGCGTGGTGCAGGACGCAGGAAACACTGTACCGGCGTACCATCGTGAAATACTCCATTCAAGTACCGAACAGCCATCGACCAACCGTGTGAATAAACCCGCGCTACTATATCCAGAAGTGGTCGAGGCACCCCGAAAACATAAGCGAAAAACCAAGCATATTACAGAGCCACCAACCACATCCTGCGCCGTGGGTGCCACAGCCAAGTTGACTCGTGAAGAGTATGATCGCGAGATTTATCAGCTCGCTGATGGTAAGCAATCATCCGTAGAACCGCTCATTATACGTATGCCCCACACTATGCAACCAAAAGCGACATGTCTAACTGTACCTACTAATGCCTCTGGGTCCGGTCCCTCAGGAGTCTCTAATTTGGGCGGCCCATCTCATGTCTGTGTATCTAACTCTGTTAATGTTAAGAAACGGCCAAAGAGGGCGCTACCGGTGGATGTTAAGGCGTGTAAAAAGCCAAGGATTCATGCGCCAGCTACAGATCTGCCGCATGAATCCCACAGCTGGGGCCCCGCTGAAATGCTTGTGTTTCAGGAACACTTCGTCCGCTACTTACGCTACAAACTATGGGCCCCCAAAATAATGTTTTTTTGTGATACTTTTGAAAAATTATTATCAACACAAAGCCCAACACAGGCTAATAAGGCCGAACTATACGCACTCCGGAGCCTGCTACTGGATGGCGAGATAACAACTACAGCGACCCCATTATGACTAAATATGGTCGGCTACGGCATGCATAAATCACCTAAACTAACACTAGCCAGGTATAATGGGGCTAGAGTTATAAAGAGGGCTCTAAAATTGTTGGTCAGCGCTAGACGGGCGCTATGCTCTAGGAGGCGTCGTGGTGGCATGTGTCCTGCAGGGCCTCTACAGACACCCCTGCCGTCGTCACAAGAGCCAGAACAGCACTCACATAGCCCAGGCAGCTCTGCAGATGCTGCACATGCATCTACACAAAATCCACAAGCCTCAGACGCTGCCGCTGCTGGTAATGTGCGGCGCCCCGATCATACAGTATTTTTGCAACACATCCATCATCATGAAAGGGCCCTCCGCAATTTCAACGGCCATATACATACAGATCATTTTAGATTTGTAAATTTGGAGCGTGTACGATCATTTGAAGAGGGCTTGAATATTGTTCATGAAGGCATTCAGGCATTACTGGATAGAATCATCAGGGACATTGAACCTGGCGACTTTGTACAGTTAAGGTTTGATGCCGGCGATACTTTAGACCCTATTTTCACTACAAAACAAACCCGTGAAGATTTTAATTCCGAATCTTTTTTAAATGCTGTTGCCAGCGCACTTCAAAGTAACAATGAATGCATATCATCCAATTCGCTAAAGCTAGTCGTCACCATCATTAAAAACCGACACGGTGGTGTAAAACAAAAAAGGCGCTTGAAATCTATAGCGAGCAGTCAGATCATTAAACAAAAGAGACAATGGCTGTATGATTTTAACAATTACACGACAAATCTGTGTTTGGCTGCTAGTGTGTGCGCCCTGATGGACGACACGGATGTCATTGATGGTGTTTTACTGAGCCGCTCTAAAAACATACACGCAGCACTGGGCATCCCTGATGATCAATTAGTGAGTTTTAGCGACATCCCTGCATTTGAAAAATATTTGGGGGTCACCATTAAAGTACTGTACTATAGTCAGGGCGATTGGCGTTACTTTCAGAGCAGTAATACAGCTAATGGCAAAACAGTATTCATATTGTTCCATGATAATCACTACTACGGGATCAAAAATATGAAGGGTTTATCGGGGCTGATTACTTTTGTGAGCTCTGCAATTCAGTGTTTCACCACAAAAACAAACACTCCTGCCAGTATTTTTGTAAACCCTGTCAGAGAGAGAATTGTGAAGAAAGCAGTGCCGACCAGCAGCCCAGATATCCTGTTTGCAGAGTTTATTGCCACTCGAGCGTGTGCTTAGATTATCACAAACAATTGGGATTAGACGACCCGGCATTCTGCAGACTTAAAACATTTTGTGATAAATGCAACCGTTTTGTCCCCAGAAATAGTGAAACAGAGCATAAATGTAATGGTATGCGCTGTCCTGTATGTCGCAGACATATAAATAAATTCGATGCCCATCTTTGTTACATGCGGAAGTATGTAGCACAGGATGAGACAGATTGTTATATCTTTTATGATTTTGAATGTATGCAGGAGACAGGCACGCACATCCCGAATTACATTTATGTTACAACGCTGTATGGCCACCCCTCCTGGGAGTTTGAGGGTGATACCTGTACACATGACTTTGTACAGTTCTTTACAAGCGGTAAATTTTCAGATCATACATTTATTGCCCACAATGGTGGAAGATACGACGCATACTTTATTGTTAAGGAACTGATTTCTGAAAAACTACAAGTACAGTTGATAACCCAAGGTGGACGTCTCTTGTGTGTGTCGCTACCCGATTTGTCTATAAGGTTCATAGACTCACTAAATTTTATCCCCATGAAACTCAGTAAATTACCACAGGCCATGGGCTTTTCAGGAGGCAAAGGACATTTTCCACACTTTTTCAATATCAGAGAAAACCAAAACTATGTAGGTCCCATACCTGGTGTAAAATATTATGGGGTGGAGTACATGTCACCTGGTGAGAAGGTAGAGTTCCTGGAGTGGTATGAGACACAGGTAAATACAACTTTTGACTTCAAGGCCGAGCTAAAATCTTATTGCAAACAAGATGTTGAAATTTTGAGACACGCCTGCGAGATCTATAGAGAGCGTATTATGCAGATGACACAGAAAAATGTTAAAAAATACTGTAAGCGTCAAAAGCAAACGATTGTAGTGAGCAGATGTGTTGATCCTTTTCAGCTCATCACCCTGGCCTCGGTGTGTATGACAATGTACCGGTTTAAATTTCTTCCAAAAAAGACAATCGCCATTTTACCTGGTGATAATTATCACAAGGCAAAAAAGCGCTACTCGACACCCGCTATACAGTGGCTCATGTATGTAGCCCACTCTGAGAACATCGACATACAGCACGCTTTGAGAGGCGGTGAAAAACAGGTCGGGAAGTATTTTCTAGATGGTTATGCCTATGTTAGCGGCCAGCACATAGCCTTTGAATTTCAGGGGTGTTTTTACCACGGATGCCCCGTGTGCTATAATGAAAATGACACAAATAAGGTCACAAGTACGTCCTACGGCCAGTTATATTACACCTTTTTAGCTAAAAAGCGTTACTTACAGTGCTGCGGGTACACAGTAAGACTGCTGTGGGAACATGAGTGGAATGAAATGATTGAAAATGATTCTAACCTTCAAGCATTTCTCCGCCAGATGGAATTCCCCGTTCCTTTAGACCCCCGTGATGCGCTTTATGGCGGGTGAACTAACGCCATTAAGCTCTATCACCATCTGGAAGAAGGGGAGACTTTACACTACTACGACTTCACCAGTCTGTACCCCTTTGTAAACAAAACTAAAACATACCCTGTAGGCCATCCAGACATCATCTACGACAATTTTGGATTCATTAAAAAATACTTTGGTATTGCTAGAGTCAAGGTCTACCCGCCGAGAGATTTATTTTTTCCAGTTCTACCGGTAAAACTCAACAAAAAATTAATGTTTCCCCTTTGCTACACATGCGCTGCAAATTCCCATGCAGATATTTGTGACCACAGTGATGAAGAACGGGCGCTGACAGGCACCTGGTGCACTATAGAGCTCGAGATGGCTATAGAAAAAGGGTATCGGATCGCCCACATCTATGAAATATGGCATTTTCCTAAAACCACTGATGATCTGTTTGCGCCTTACATTAAATTACATCTTAGGGACAAGCAGGAAGCCTCTGGTTATCCTAGCTGGTGCACTGATGACGCCAAGAAACGGCAGTACATTGACTCTTTTCTTGAAAAAGAAGGTGTCCAATTACGGCCTGAAAATATAGCTGTCAATCCTGCTAAGCGACAGATCTCCAAGCTTTTCTTAAATTCTTTATGGGGAAAGTTTGCTCAGAGATCTAATCTATCATGTACCAGCATTTGTACAGTATGTAAAGTATTTGTTCCTGCCTTACTATGACATTTCAATGTTACATTTCCTTGATGATGACACTGCAACCATTAACTGGAAATATGCAAAAGGCCACCACACACTCAACAAAAACACAAACATTTTTATAGCGTGTTTTACAACAGCATATGCTCGGTTAGAGCTCTATTCGCTGCTGGACCGGCTGCAGGAGCGGTGTCTTTATCACGACACAGATTCAGTTATTTTTGTACAGAGAGATGGTGAGTGGCAACCGCCTTTAGGTGATTACCTGGGGGAACTGACCAGTGAAATACCCGATGGTACACACATCACAGAATTTGTATCCGCGGGCCCCAAAACTTACGGCTACAAACTCAACACCGGTAAAACTGTCTTAAAAGTTAAGGGGATAACACTAAATGTTGGTAACTCTCAATCTATTAATTTCAACAGTCTGAAAGATCTAGTTCTGGACTACCCGCGCAATTCTGCCGCAGAAACTCAGAAATGTATTGTCGTACAGCAGGCGGCCATTGTGAGAAATAAAAAGTACTGGGATATTGAAACAAGGCCATTACGCAAAACACAAAAGTGCGTTTATACAAAGGGCCGACTATTAGACGATTTCACAACATTACCTTTTGGGTATTAGTCGAGTATTGTGATGGATACGCGTCTGCAGCACCCATTCTCGTGCATTCTAGCAGGCCCGTCTAATTCTGGAAAGAGCTATTTTGTAAAACAGCTGCTATATAATATTGAAGCTAATTTTTCTCAGAAACCTGATAATATTGTATGGTTTTATTCGTGTTGGCAAAAACTATATGATGAAATCTCTCTCTCTTTTCCCCACGCCAGATTTGTGGAGGGTCTGCCGAATACATTCGTAGATGATGAATTATTCCCACCGGAGAAGGTGAATTTGGCGATTGTTGATGATCTCATGGAGAGTGCTAGTGAGAATTGTGAGATAGAAAAAGCCTTTACCAAGTATGTGCACCACAGAAATCTCAGCATTTTCTACCTGGTGCAAAACATATTTTGTCAGGGCAAGAAAAGCCGTACGATAAATTTAAACACAAAGTACATGGTGCTTTTTAATAACCCCCGAGATAAATTACAAATTTTAACTCTAGCTCGTCAGATGTATCCCGGAAAAACACGTTTTTTCCTAGAAGCTTTTGAGGATGCCACGCGGGAGCCTTACGGGTATTTGCTTGTAGATTTGAGAGCTAATACGCCTGAGGATCTGCGTTTAAGGACTGGGTTGTTTCCACCCGCGTTGCCCGCTGCCTATGTTCAAAAGAAAAACACTTCTAAAAAGTGAATTTTACCCGGTATCAGACATTCTACGCTGTGTACGTTGTGATGTAAAGATGTCTGAGAGGCTCCGGCGTAACTGGGCTCTCTTAAAAACCCTAGTGAAAGCAACCCCCGCTGTCAGAAAGTCTATTTTGCGCGATGCAAGCAATGATTTAATTACAGCCATAGGCGAGATTGCTTTAAATATCTTAAAAGGCAGGATTCCGCTGAAAGAGCGCCAAAAAGGTATATTAAAGAAGTGGCGTAAAGCTATAAGAACCCTGAGCGACAGATCTCAGCCCATAAAGAAAAAGAAGCACCTACTAAAACAGGCCGGCGGGTTTATCGGACCTCTTTTAGCTTTTGCAATTCCAATAATAACAAGCCTGATCGCCGGAAGATAATGGAGCATGCAGCGAAAATGTATCTAGTCCCCAAACAGGAGCTAGACAAACTAAGACCAGGTACTACAGATAACATACGCGACAGTGTTATTCGACGCCTTGATGGTGAAATTAGCGACATTTTACAGCGTCGTGACATTCCCGATGATGTGAAAATTAAAATGTATAGCTCTGTGCTGCAACGCTACTTGGTACATACGCGACACAGCTCAAAAGAAGTAACGGCTTTAAATCTCGTTAGCCCTCCTGATCCTGGTCAGCAACAATTGCCAAATACCGACTCTGATAAAAATCATGAGATCGCTGAAATTGTCAGCCATATAAACCAAAGATATAAAAAGAATGTTGAATTTTTACTAAACAGGCTGCTGCAGAATAAAAATGTCACAGCATGGAATAATAATGCTGAATTTATTTTCAAAGGATCCGTAATACCAGGGTCTAACTTACTGGATTTGGTACGTAGTACAACGCAGAGCCATGCTCTGAACAGTAGAAATTTACCGCCGGGTTGGGATTCATTTATGCAGGCTATGGCCGAGCTAAATATCCCGTCTACAGTTGTGGGTAACACCGCTACTAGGAAGCTTTTAGATGAATAAAAAATTACCAACAGTGAGACACGCTCTGTATATACACCGCTGAAGTTAGCGGCGGCTCCCCGTACAATTCAATCTTTACATTCCCCGTCATTAGGTACCACACGTGGAACTCTGCTACCTAAAAAAAGGTCTCTACCGATGCTACAAACCATGTGGCTCTCGATGTAAAGAATGTACTGGCTAAAATGCTGTACTCGCCTTGTAACGCTATATTAATTATTTTGTAAGAAGTGTAATGATGTACAGTGGGGCAAAAAAGTATTTAGTCAGTCAGCAATAGTGCAAGTTCCACCACTTAAAAAGATGAGAGGCGTCTGTAATTTACATCATAGGTAGACCTCAACTATGGGAGACAAACTGAGAAAAAAAAATCCAGAAAATCACATTGTCTGTTTTTTTAACATTTTATTTGCATATTATGGTGGAAAATAAGTATTTGGTCAGAAACAAAATTTCATCTCAATACTTTGTAATATATCCTTTGTTGGCAATGACAGAGGTCAAACGTTTTCTGTAAGTCTTCACAAGGTTGCCACACACTGTTGTTGATATGTTGGCCCATTCCTCCATGCAGATCTCCTCTAGAGCAGTGACGTTTTTGGCTTTTCGCTTGGCAACACGGACTTTCAACTCCCTCCAAAGGTTTTCTATAGGATTGAGATCTGGAGAATGGCTAGGCCACTCCAGGACCTTGAAATGCTTCTTACGAAGCCACTCCTTCGTTGCCCTGGTGGTGTGCTTTGGATCATTGTCATGTTGAAAGACCCAGCCACGTTTCATCTTCAATGCCCTTGCTGATGGAAGGAGGTTTGCACTCAAAATCTCACGATACATGGCCCAATTCATTCTTTCATGTACCCGGATCAGTCGTCCTGGCCCCTTTGCAGAGAAATAGCTCCAAAGCATGATGTTTCCACCACCATGCTTTACAGTAGGTATGGTGTTTGATGGATGCAACTCGGTATTCTTTTTCCTCCAAACACGACAAGTTGTGTTTCTACAAAACAGTTCCAGTTTGGTTTCATCAGACCATAGGACATTCTCTCAAAACTCCTCTGGATCATCCAAATGCTCTCTAGCAAACTTCAGACGGGCCCGGACATGTACTGGCTTAAGCAGTGGGACACGTCTGGCACTGCAGGATCTGAGTCCATGGTGGCGTAGTGTGTTACTTATGGTAGGCCTTGTTACATTGGTCCCAGCTCTCTGCAGTTCATTCACTAGGTCCCCCCGCGTGGTTCTGGGATTTTTGCTCACCGTTCTTGTGATCATTCTGACCCCACGGGGTGGGATTTTGCGTGGAGCCTCAGATCGAGGGAGATTATCAGTGGTCTTGTATGTCTTCCATTTTCTAATTATTGCTCCCACTGTTGATTTCTTCACTCCAAGCTGGTTGGCTATTGCAGATTCAGTCTTCCCAGCCTGGTGCAGGGCTACAATTTTGTTTCTGGTGTCCTTTGACAGCTCTTTGGTCTTCACCATAGTGGAGTTTGGAGTCAGACTGTTTGAGGGTGTGCACAGGTGTCTTTTTATACTGATAACAAGTTTAAACAGGTGCCATTACTACAGGTAATGAGTGGAGGAAAGAGGAGACTCTTAAAGAAGAAGTTACAGGTCTGTGAGAGCCAGAAATCTTGATTGTTTGTTTCTGACCAAATACTTATTTTCCACCATAATATGCAAAAAAAATGATAAAAAAAACAGACAATGTGATTTTCTGGATTTTTTTTTCCTCAGTTTGTCTCCCATAGTTGAGGTCTACCTATGATGTAAATTACAGACGCCTCTCATCTTTTTAAGTGGTGGAACTTGCACTATTGCTGACTGACCAAATACTTTTTTGCCCCACTGTATGTTCATTGTACTATTTAATGTTTTTACTTTTTATATTCTGTAAGAATTTTTATAGTATTGAAATGTCTTTGAGATGTATTAATGTTTTTACTTTATATATTCTGTAAGAATTTTTTACTTTTTATATTCTGTAAGAATTTTTATAGTATTGAAATGTCTTTGAGATGTTGTTTTATTGTGAGAAATAAAAAATTTTTTAACATTTTTACAATATCGTGTCTTTGGTTTTATATTCGTATATACTTGCGTGTGTTGTAATATGGCCGCATACATAATGTGCACATGACCCGCAGATAACCCTACATAACCCTACAGGGACAAACAGAAAATCTGTCTTTTCTGTTTGTGTAAATAAGCATTTAGTTAATAGTCAGTAGCGACACAAATAACTTTTCTGAGAAATGTAGAGACACAAATAACTTTTCTAGGAAAGCGAATACAACAACAATTGACCTAGGTGTTATAAACCTCTGACCCGCAGATAACCCTACAGGTACAAACAGAAAATCTGTCTTTTCTGTTTGTGAAAATAAACATTTAGTTAATGGTCAGTAGAAACACAAATAAACAGCTGGTTGTGTTATAAAACAAAGTTCTGCACTATATCTGTACACTGTGAATAAAACACAGCTTACAGAATCAAACTCGAGCTACGTATAAAATCTAATATAAAACAAATGAGAAAGGTGTTATAAACCACGTGTAAAATAAATACACGACTAGGATATAATTATAAACGTGTTATCCCACAAATACGGGAATAATATCAAACTGCAACAAATTAAAATATATCAAACTATATCAAAAGGGGAAATCAGACAAGGAGGGACAGCTGGATACCAGCCGTCAGACAAGGAGAGGGGAGGGGTTACACACTTTGATACACTTTGATAGGGGCGGGGCACCTGTCAGATGGAGTTTGATGAAACCACCCGATGCTACACTACTTACAGTATAGGATGTGATAGGTAGTATAAGATAGGTGACTCTAGTCAGACAGTGACTTTACGGTATTGTAAGAGTTGATGTCTGGTACTAGCCCATAGCGTGAGGGGCTTAGTATTAGGGCAAGTTACAGCTTCCTGCAAACAGCTGGAGTTTGGAGCACCAAGAGAGCAGTGCTGTGAAAGGTTGATTTACAGTAGAGACAAAAATCCAGGGATAGCGAGATCCTGAAGAGAGAAAAGAGAGAGGGTGACTAACGAGACGGAGTGTCCTTCCGCAGAAGGGCCATGGGTAGTGTTGAGCATTCCGATACCGTAAGTATCGGGTATCGGCCGATATTTGCGGTATCGGAATTCCGATACCGAATTCCGATACTTCCCGCGTATCGGATACCGGAATCGGAAGTTCCCAGAATTCAAACTGCACGCAGCAGCCAATGAGGAATGATTGGAAGTGTGGGCACATCCTGTTTAGCATGGTGGGCATGTAAGTACTGGCAAGGCTGTGATTGGCTGCTGAAATGAGGTCACTGCACTATAAAAAATGCTGCCGCCATTTTGCGCTCACTCTGCTGTGATTTCAGTTAGGGACAGGACGCTGTGTTCTAACTGAGGGCCAGTTGAGCTAGCTAATTGCTTTATTTTCCTTTCCAAAGGCTAATTTAGCAAAACGCTGTGTGTTCTTCACTGTTCACCTTGCTCTTGCAGCGCTGTTTTAACAGCATTCTGCAAGGTCTCTGTGTGTGTGTGTGTGTGTGTGCAGCTCACTCTGTAGTCTGTGTGCAGCCATATACCCGGTTGTATTCAGCTCAGGGGGGGTTCACACTGCCTCACACAGTTGTCCTTTTTTGCTCATAGTGCAGCCTGCTGCACATTTTTTCTCAAATTTCCTATTCGTGTTTTTCCACCCGTCTCCAGCTAAATTGTGGAAAAACACTACATAGGATAACCTAGAGGGGTTTTTTTGGGCCTTGCAGCGCCGTTTACGGCTGTCTGCACGGTCTCTGTGTGAGCGCAGCTCGCCCTGTAGTCTGTGTGCAGCTATAGCCGGTTGGATTCAGCTCAGGGTGCGTTACTGCCTCATACCTTGAAAAACAATTTCCTTTTTTTCAAATAGTGCAGCCTGTTTAAAATTTAAAAAAAAAATCCTATTAATGTCTTTCCACCCGTCTCCAGCTAAATAGTGGAAAAATACTACATAGGATAACCTAGAGGAGGGTTTTTTGGCCTTGCAGCGCCGTTTACGGCTGTCTGCACGGTCTCCGTGTGATTTAAACTAGCTCTGTAGCCCGATCTGCACAAAAAAAAAGTAAAGTTCACCAAACACAACTTAACACTTGTGTAGGCCACATTTGAAAAATAATAAAGTTTAGTCCACACTTTACAACATTAGTGTTTCTTACACCTGTTAGGAGGAGCATTTCAGGAATAAGCACGCTAAGGCCTTAGTACTTTTCTGCTTATCTTTATCTGTCAACCAAGATGAAGAGGGCAGGGAGTAAGGGGCGTGGGCGTGGGCGCGGAGCAGGGAGAGGAGCAGGGAGAGGACGTAGTGATTCTGTGCCTGCTGCGGGCGCCGGTGACTCGTCGTCACTCAGTTTCAGCAGGGAACAGTCCTTCATGCGCAGCTTTGTCGGAGAGCGCCGTGCACCGCTGCTGCGTGAAGACCAAATTGAAGCCGTTGTCGGGTGGATGGCAGCTAACGCCTCGGCATCGACTTCAGTTAGTGCCACATCCTCTCAGGCACAGAGCACTGGAGAGCAGCCATCTGTCTCTTCACCACCTGCCAAATTGGCCAGGCAGTCAGAGAGCCCAGGACAGGAGCCGTCTCTACTTCTGTTCTCTGAATCTCTTGGCTTGGAAACAGGGGGCCAGCCAAGCAGCATTGGAGAAATGGAAGAAGAGGCAGTGTGCAGTGATGCCCAACAGCTTTTTCTCTCTGACTCTGAAGAGGCAGGTGGGCCAATGCCTCCGGTGACCACAGCGCAGTACGCATCTGATGATGAAACTCAGGTGCCGCTTTCTGATGCGTACTGTGCTGCCGAGACTACCCAGGAGGAGCAGTTGGTGGCAGAGGGTAGTGGAGATGATGAGGTCCTTGACCCATCGTGGCGTGAGGAACAGGAAGGTGGTGGGAGCAGCTCTGAGGAAGAGCTTCCCCTTACGGGCCAAAGAGGGAGAGGGAGGGGGAAGACTGCGGAGCCTGTAGCCTCCACTTTGGCACCCGTTAGGAGCCTGTCTCTTTCCAAAGCCAAAAAGGGCGCTCCCAAGACTTGCAGTGCCTGGTCCTTTTTTGACACAGTTGCAGATGACATTTGTTTTGTCAAATACAAGCTGTGTCATCAGAAAGTAAAAAGAGGTAAAAGTGTCAGCAACCTCAATACCACAAATATGTGGAAACATGTGCGGACCAGGCACGCGGTGGAGTTACAGAAACACAGTGAAGACGTAGGCCAACCAACAGCGGCAGCTACCACCTCTTCATCTCGTGTTGCCTCTTCCTTCACTGTTGTCCAGAGACCTAGTGTAATTCCACCCACAGCACCACCTTCCCAGTCATCCTCACACTCCCAGTCTACTCTACAGCCATTGGTAGTACAGGCATGGGAGAAAAGGCGGGCATTCTCGGCCAACCACCCCCGAGCACAGGCTCTGAATGCAGGCATTGCCAAACTGTTGTCCCTGGAAATGCTCTCGTTCAGGCTGGTGGAGACTGACAGCTTCCGTGACTTGATGGCATTGGCAGTCCCACAGTACAAGGTGCCCAGCCGCTTTTACTTCAGCAGGCATGCACAGGCATGTTGAGGCAAAGATAAAACATGCGCTACTGAACGCCGTCAGTAGCAAGGTCCACCTCACCACCGATGCGTGGACCAGTCAGCATGGACAGGGGCGATATGTTTCCCTCACTGCCCATTGGGTTAATGTTGTTGAGCCAGGTACAGATCGTGCGAGTGGCGCAGGACGTGTCTTGCCCACTCCAAGGATTGCAGGAATCCAGTCTGTACGCATCGACTCCTCCTCTTACACCAGTTCCTCAGATTCCTCTCTGCAGGATCCGTCACAGTCCACCTCCACATGGACCCGTGAACGTTTACCTATGACCGACATGAGCACAGCCGTGGCCAAACGTCAGCAGGCCGTCTTGAAACTAGTTTCATTGGGGCATCGAAGCCACACCGCGCAGGAGCTCTGGAATTCCATCAAGCAGGAGAGCGATGTGTGGTTACTGCCAGCGAATCTCCAGCCAGGCATGGTAGTGTGTGACAATGGCCGAAATCTGGTGGCAGCTTTGGCCCTTGGCAACCTCACTCACATCCCATGTCTGGCACATGTGCTCAATTTGGTTGTGCAGAGTTTTCTGAGGGACTATCCGGATCTTGATGCCCTGCTGCACAAGGTCCGCCTAGAGTGTGCTCACTTGCGGCGTTCCAGCTTGGCCAGATCCCGCATTGCTGCTCTGCAGCGCCGATTCCGCCTTCCGGAACACCGCATCATATGTGACCTACCTACCCGGTGGAATTCCACGTTACATATGTTGGAGCGGTTGTGTGAGCAGCAGCAAGCAGTTATGGAGTACCAGCTGCATCAGGCGCAAAGAAGTCGCAGTCAGCGCCGATCAGACTTCACAACCACAGAGTGGGCCACTATGAAGGACGTCTGCCAGGTTTTGCATCCTTTTGATTATTCCACGCGGATGGCAAGTGCAGATGATGCACTAGTCAGCATGACTGTCCCCCTTATCTGCCTGCTTCAGCAAACTTTGCAAGGGTTAAGGGATGATGTTGTGGAAGAGGTGGAGGATGAGGAGTCACCTTTTCCATCAGCTTCTGGAGAGTCAGCGCCACGTGGTTCCTCACAAAGGGGTACGCAGGGGCCAATTTGTGAGGAGGATGAGGAGGAGTCAATGGAGGAGGAAGAGCTCCGTCCAGAGGAGGGAGCGACACAATTGTCCAGTGGTCAGTGTGTACAGCGAGGGTGGGGTGATGACGAGCGGGCAGAGATTATGTCTCAAGCAGGGGACAGCGTTTCTGGGCCAGTTGGCACTCTGCAGCACATGGTGGATTTCATGCTGCAGTGCCTGAGAAACGACCGCCGCATCGACCACATTCTCAACATGCCTGATTATTGGGTGTTCACCCTCCTCGATCCTCGCTACCGGGACAACGTCCAAAACCTCATCCCTGCGTTGACCCGGGAGCGTAAATTGCGGGAGTACCACGACACACTGGTGAATTCCATCATCTTCTCCTGTCCAACTGAGAGGAGTGCTGCTAGTGCTTTACAAAGCAGCTCAGTGCGTCGAGGCAGTGGGGGAGGCTCTGCCCAAAGAGGGAGCAGAAGCAGTGCCTCTGCCCAAGGCAAGCCCAGTATGGCACAACTCTGGCACACTTTTGTGTGCCCGCCCCAAATGTCTACACCATCACCGGCGGCTCCAGTCAGCAGGAGGCAACGGTTCCGTCAGATGGTGACAGACTACATGGCTTGCCCTCTTACTGTACTCCCAGACGGCTCTTCCCCGTTCAAGTTTTGGGTCTCTAAGCTGGATACATGGCCAGAGCTAAGCCAGTATGCATTGGAGGTGCTGGCTTGCCCTGCGGCTAGTGTCTTATCGGAACGTGTCTTTAGTGCCGCAGGTGGTGTACTAACAGACCGTCGCATGCGACTATCCTCCGATAACGTTGACCGGCTTACTTTCCTGAAAATGAACCAGGCCTGGATCTCGCAGGAATTTGCCACTCCTCTGCCTGATTAAGTAATTGGGTGTCATCCAGGTCTCCTGCTGTGTTCATCTTTCTACCACCTGAACTGCTATTCCTGGGCTCCAACACCGCCAGTTGCGGCTCAGAAGTGCAGGCTGCACAGTAAAAACATACGACCCAGTGTTATTGGGTTTCAGTAACGTCAGCTGATCCCCAGCTGTGTAGCCGGCAATGTGTCCTGCGACCGCCACGCTGGCACAACAACCTAAATGTAAGGGAACCTGTCCCCCCCCCCGTCGTTTGTTACTGAAAGAGCCAACTTGTGCAGCAGTAATGCTGCACAAGGAAAAGGTAGCTCTTTTTTTTAGCTCCTTGCACACGCAGAACTTAACACTTATAAAATGTATTCACTGATACCGTTATACTGTCCCGGAGCTGGGACTTTCCTTCGCAATGTGACGCAGCACAGCCATCATTCCTACCCCCTTGGTGCCATGCGCTGCCTCCTCAGCGTTGTTTTAAGCTGTCACGGAGCCTGCGCTGTTCTGTTATCCCTTGGGCATGCCCTATTTGCGCTGCCTGTCTTCTGACATAATTTGGTGTCAGGCTGGCTGCGCCTGTGCGGCCGCGCTGCCCGAGATCCCGCCTCGCTGTGTCTTCTGATTGAGTCACACTGCGGGCCTGGGATCCATGGGCATGCGCAGTGCATATCTTCCCCTCGGGCTCTCGCTCATTTCCCTCCGCCTTCTTTAGACTGTGCGCCGTCAGCTGATCCCTAATAGCATGCCACGGCCGTGACACCGCACAGTCTGAAGAAGAGGGAAGGAGGGGAGTGAGAGTCGAGGATATGCACTGTGCATGTCCATGGTTCCAAGGCCCGCAGTGGGATTACGTTGGACGAGACTGCGAGGTGGGATCTGGAGCAGCGTGGACGCACAGGCAGTAACAGCCTGACACCAAATTATGTCAGAAGACAGGCAGCGCTAATTGGGCATGGCCAAGGGCTAACAGAACAGCGCAGGCTCCGTGACAGCTTAAAACAACGCTGAGGAGGCAGCGCACGGCACCAAGGGGATAGGAATGTCAGCTGTGCTGTGTCCCATTACGAATGAAATTCGCACCTCCGGGACGGTTTAACGGTATAAGGGGACACATTTTTAGTGTTTACTTCGGTGTTTGCAAGGAGCATAATTAAAAGAACCACCTTTTCCTTTTGCATCGTTAGTGATGCACAAGATGGCTCTTTCAGCTACAAACGTCTTGGGGGGGGGTTAAAGGTTCCCTTTCAACTTGCTACAATCAGGCTTCGGCCTACACTCTGTTCCTCTGCTCCTCCTGCTGTCCCTGGGCTCTAACAACGCCAGTTGGTGTCTGGAAGTGCTGTGTGCACAGTCAACAGTCGCTCCTCTGTTATTGGGGTTCAGTAACGTCAGCTGATCCCCAGCTGTGTGTGCGGCAATACCTCCAATCTGCTCCTCCTGCTGTCCCAGGGCTCTAACACCGCCAGTTGGTGCCTGGAAGTGCTGTGTGCACAGTCAACAGTCGCTCCTCTGTTATTGGGGTTCAGTAACGTCAGCTGATCCCCAGCTGTGTATCCGGCAACGTGTCATGCGACCGCCACGCTGGCACAACTAAAATGTAAGGGGACCTGTCCCCCCCCCCTAGGCGTTTGTTACTGAAAGAGCCACCATGTGCAGCACTAATACTGCACAAGGGAAAGGTCGCTCTTGAAATTATGCTCCTTGCAAACGCTGAACTACACACTCATGTAATGTGTCCCCTCACACCGTCCAACCGTCCCGGAGGTGGGACTTTCCTTTGTAATGTGACGCAGCACAGCCGTCATTGCTACCCCCTTGGCACCGTGCGCTGCCTCCTTAGCGTTGTTTGATTCCGTCATGGACCCTGCGCTGTTATGTTATCCCTTGGCCATGCACAGTTTGCGCTGCCCGTCCTCTGACATCATTTGTTGTCGTCCTGGCTGCGCCTGTGCGTCCACGCTGCCCGAAATCACACCTCGCAGTGTCGTCTAATGTGATCCCACAGTGGGCCTGGTATCCATGGCCATGCGCAGTGCATCTACTAGCCTCTCACTCCCCTTCTTCACGCTTCTTCAGACTAGCCGGCGTCAGCTGATCCCTAATAGCATGCCACGGCCGTGACGCCGCACAGTCTGAAGAAGCAGGAAGGAGGTGAGTGAGAGGCGATGATATGCACTGCGCATGCCCATGGATCCCTGGCCCGCAGTGGGACTACATTAGATGACACTGCAAGGTTTGATCTCGGGCAGCTTGGACGCACAGGCACTGCCAGCCTGACACCTACATGATGTCAGAAGACGGCCACCGCTAACTGTGCATGGCCAAGGGATAACATTACAGCGCGGGCTCCGTGACAGAACCAAACAACGTTGAGGAGGTGGCGCACGGCACCAAGGGGGTTGGAATGACGGCTGTGCTGTGTCACATTACAAAGGAAAGTCCCACTTCCGGGATGGTTTGACGGTGTGAGGGGACACATTATATGAGTGTGTACTTCAGCGTTTGCAAGGAGCATAATTTTTGGAGCCACCATTTTCCATGTGCAGTATTACTGCTGTACAAGATGGCTCTTTCAGCAACAAATGCCTGGGGGGGGGGGGTTAAAGGTTCCCTTTCAACTTGCTCCACTGCAGGCTTCGGCCTACACTCTGCTCCTCTTTGATTCCCTGGGTTTCAACACTGTCAGTTGCCACCTGGAAGTGTTGTCTACACAGAAAAAACACTAGGTGATGTGTCAGTGGGGTTCAGCACCGCCAGCTGTTCCCCTGCTGTGTAGTCGGCAACGTGTCCAGCACAAGCCACGCTGGCACAACAGAACAAAAGCTGCCACCAGTGCAGGCTTCGACCTACACTCTGCTCCTCTCCTCCTCCTGCTGACCCTGGGCTCAAACACCGCTAGTTTTTGCCCGGAAGTGCTAGCTGCACAGAGAAAAACACCAGCCAATGTGTTAGTGGGGTTCAGCAACGCCAGCTGTTCCCCTGCTGTGTAGCCGGCAACGTGACCTGCAAACGCCATGCAGGCACAGGAACTGAAATTAAAGGGAACCTGGCCCCACCCCCCAGGTGTTTCTATGTATAACAGCCACCTAGTACAGCAGTACTGTTGCATTTGTACAAGGTGGCTGACTTTCTCCTTGCCCACGTGGAACTCAACACGTACAAAATGTGTCTCATTGAGACCATTCCACTGTCCCTGAGGTGTGACTTTCCTTTCTAATGATACGCAGCACCCCCCTTGGTAGCGTTTCCCGGCTTTTGTCATCATGGTTAGCTGGCTGCGCCTGTGCATCCACCCTGCTAGAAACAACGCCCCTCGTTGTGATATTTATTTTGTCAGCGAGGGTGTGGTTTATGGGCACGAGCAGTGCATATGTTCCCCTGTCTTCACTCCCCTCCTTCCGCCTTCTTCTGACTGTGCGGCCTCATGGCCGCGGCATGCGATAAGGGATCAGCTGAGGCCGCCCAGTCTGAAGCAGGTGTAAGGACATGTGTGAGCGGCAAACCTATTTACTGCACAAGGCCACGAATCCCAGCCACGCAGTGTGATTTTTTGAAAACACACTGTGGGTCTGGGATTCATGTCCATCGCTAACCGCAACGGCCGACATGAAATGAGGTCAGAAGACAGGAAGCGCTCACAGCGCATGGCCAAGGGATCACAATAGCGCAGACTCCTGTACAGCAAATAACAACGCTCAGGAATCTGCGCCCAGCAGCTAGGTGTAAATTTTGACACCTGTGCTGCATCTCCTTAAAAAGACAAGTCACGCCAACACTACTGTTTGACAGTATAGTGGGCTAAATAGTGTACGTGTTTTATTCAGCGTGTGCAAAGAGCAAATTAAATAGAGCAATCTTTTACTTGTGCAGCATTAATGCTGCACAAGGTGTGGCTCTTGTACCTTGCAACACCTGAGGGGGGGTTAAAGGTAACCTTTGAAATTGGTTCAACTAGGCTTCGGCCTACACTCTGCTCCTCTCCTGCTGACCCTCGGCTCAAACACCGCTAGTTTTTGCCCGGAACTGCTAGCTGCACAGAGAAAAACACCAGTCAATGTGTTAGTGGGGTTCAGCACCGCCAGCTGTTCCCCCGCTGTGTAGCCGGCATCGTGTCCAGCACAAGCCACGCTGGCACAACTGACGAAAAGCTGCCACCAGTGCAGGCTTCGGCCTACACTCTGCTCCTCTCCTCCTCCTGCTGACCCTGGGCTCAAACACCTCCAGTTTCTGCCCGGAAGTGCTAGCTGCACAGAGAAAAACACCAGCCAATGTGTTAGTGGGGTTCAGCACCGCCAGCTGTTCCCCTGCTGTGTAGCCGGCAACGTGTCCTGCAAACGCCACGCAGGCACATGAACTGAAATTGAAGGGAGCCTGCCCCCCACCCCCAGGTGTTTCTATGTATAACAGCCACCTTGTACAGCAGTACTGCTGCATTTGTACAAGGTGGCTGACTTTTTTCTCCTTGCCCACGTGGAACTCAACACGTACAAAATGTGTCTCATTAGAGACCATTCCACTGTCCCTGAGGTGTGACTTTCCTTTCTAATGACACGCAGCACCCCCATTGTTAGCGCTGCCCGTCTTCTGACATCATTGGTTGGCTGGCTGTGCCTGTGCGTCCGCCCTGCCCGACACAACGCCCCTCGTTGTCTCATATATTTTGACTGCGAGGGTGTGATTGATGGGCACGAGCAGTGCATATGTTCCCCTGTCTTCACTCCCCTCCTTCCGCCTTCTTCTGACTGTGCGGCCTCATGGCCGCGGCATGCGATAAGGGATCAGCTGAGGCCGCCCAGTCTGAAGCAGGTGTAAGGACATGTGTGAGCGGCAAACATATTTACTGCACAAGGCCACGAATCCCAGCACTGCAGTGTGACTTTAGGAAAAGGCACCGTGGGTCTGGGATTTATGGCCATCGTTAACCGCACCGGCCAACATGAAATGAGGTCATGAGACGGCCTGCACTAACAGGGTATTGCCAAGGGATAACACAAGAGCGCAGTTTCCTGTACTGCAAATAACAACGGTAAGGAATCTGCGCCCAGCACCTAGGTGTAAATTTGTACACCTGTGCTGCGTCTCCTTCAAAAGACAAGTCACGCCTCCACTACTGTTTGACAGTATAATGGGCTAAATAGTGTACGTGTTTTATTCAGCGTGTGCAAGGAGCAAAATTAAGAGAGCAACCTTTGACTTGTGCATCATTAATGCAGTTCAAGGTGTGGCTCTTGTACCTTGCAACACCTGAGGGGGGGTTAAAGGTTACCTTTGAAATTGGTTCAACTAGGCTTCGGCCTACACTCTGCTCCCCCTGCTTACCCTTTGCTCCAGCACCGCTAGTTGGGGCTCTAGGAAGACAATCTTTAATAGGCAACGCATCTGGGTTCCAGCACCGTCAGCTGGTTCCGGGCCGAGCCTTTGGCTTAGGTGCCTCCTCCTGGGTATCCGAGTTCCGCCAACGTCAGGCGGTCCTTAGTAGTGCTTTTAAGCGCGGGCACCTACAGCTTAGTAACCGGGTTCCAGCACCGCCAGCTGGTCCTCGGTCGTGCCATTGGCTCTTGCACACTGGGGCAACGCATCTGGGTTCCAGCACCGCCAGCTGGTTCTCGGCAGTGTTCTTGACACAGGTACTCCCTCGTGCCAAGCCTGGTTTCAGCACCGTCAGCTGTTTCCGGGTTGTGTCAAGCTCACTGAGACGCCTATGCTTGCCCCGTCGTGGTGCGGTCGGGTTAGCCAACTCCAGGGTGCCTCCAGTTTAGGAGCTTCCTATGTGGGCTGCGTGAACTGGTAGTCAAGGCTGGTTCTGTAGTGCCAGTAGGCCCAGCTCCCCCTGTAGGACTGTTGGGGTTCGGTAACTGCGGCTGCCTCGCGGCCTAGCTGTTCTCTCCTCTCCTGTGGGCCTTCAGGTCCACCACCTGGTTCCAGCACCGTCAGCTGGTTCTCGGCAGTGTCTTTTGCTCTTGTACCTTCTGCTCCCCATCCTGGTTCCAGTACCGTCAGCTGGTTCCGGGCAGAGCCTTTGGCTTAGGTGCCTCCTTCTGGGTATCCGAGTTCCACCAACGTCAGGCGGTCCTTGGTAGTGCTTTTTAGCACGGGTACCTCCTGCTTAGTAACCGGGTTCCAGTAACGTCAGCTGGTCCTCGGTAGTTCCATAGGCTCTTGAACCTTCGGGTAGCCATCCGAGTTCCAGTTCCATCAGCTGGTTCTTGGCATTTTCTCAGCCTTCTTGTACCTTCTGCTACATTTTCAAGTTGAAGACCCTAAAGTCGACGACCCGGAAGACCACCCCGATGACGACGACGACGACCCGGAAGACCACCCCGATGACGACGACGGCGGAGACGACGACGGCTGAGACGACGACGGCGGAGACGACGACGACCCTGGAGACGACGACATGGAAGACCGAGAAGCAGAAGAACAAGAGGCTGCAGAACAAAGAGCAGAAGAACATTAAGCATAAGACTTAATATCAGAGCAAAAGATATTATCTAAATTATATGCAGAAGACGACTAAGGGTACCGTCACACAGTGAAATTTTGATCGCTACGACGGCACGATTCGTGACGTTCGAGCGATATATCCGTGACGTTCGAGCGATATCGCAATGTCTGACACGCTCCTGCGATCAGGAACCCCGCTGAGAATCGTACGTCGTAGCAGATCGTTTGAAACTTTCTTTCATCGTCTAGTGTCCCGCTGTGACGGCATGATCGCATGGTGTAACATATATCGTATACGATGTGCGCATAGTAACCAACGGCTTCTACATCGCACATACGTCATGAAATTATCGCTCCAGCGTCGTACATTGCAAAGTGTGACAGCAGTCTACGACGCTGGAGCGATATTGTTACGACGCTGGAGCGTCACGGATCGTACTGTTGTAGCGATCAAAATTTCACTGTGTGACGGTACCCTAAGCAGTGTATGGGGGTGAGTCCGTTCCTCCTCGTGGTGCCCCTGGATAAAGCCTGATGCTGCAGGCCAAACTGAACGCAGACAAATGTAACTTTTGTGACTGGCAGAACGGAAGGTGTAATCTTCCAACTTTTATAGATAACAACTACGGGAATGCCTGTCACAAATGAGAATATGATGAAGAAGTAGAATAGGAAGAATAATAACAGTGGAATAAAAAGAATATGTAGAATAGGAAGAATAATAATAGTTGAATAAAATGAATATGAAGAATGTAATCAAAAAAAAAAAAAAAAAAAAGGTAAAGGATGAAGAAGAAGATGAATAAGGTGAAGAAGAAGTTGATGTCAAAGGTGCTGATGATGATGAAGATGAAAGTGTGGGAAAAGAAAAAAAAAAAAAGAAAAAAAGAAGGGGAAGGGCGTGGAATAGTGAAACATCAATATCTGACAAAATAAAAAAAAAATTTACATAGTCAATATCTTTGTCACTCCGAACGTCTTAAAAAAAAAACAAAAAACATGCTATTCTATTTGATTGGGATAAACCTCTATGACTTTAATGTCTCCGCCACCTCCCCAAATACATCCGGCATTATTCTTAGTTGTTTTCCTTCATGTAGAATGAACCTACAAGGCAAGAAAGGGTTTATTTTAATTCCGATATTTTGGTCCCATTGACTTGCATTGGGATCGGGTATCGGTATCGGCGATATCCGATATTTTTTGAATATCGGCCGATCCAATCCGATACCGATACTTTCCGATATCGGAAGGTATCGCTCAACACTAGTCATGAGAACAGGACACCACACCATGAACCAAAAAACTTGGGACGCAGAAGGTGAAGGACCTAAGCAGGACTGGGTATGACGGGCTAGTGTGTGCGCCAAGTGCAAGGGTTCCAGGGCACCCGTAGTGGAAGAAACAGGAACCTGAACCACACAGCAAGTAGAAGACTGGCTGATCAGGACTGTAGCGTTGAAGCTGGGTGGTGGTGAAGTATGGAGAAACCAGTGTGACTCGCTAGCCCTGGAGTAACCTATAAGTGGAAATATGTGTAACAAGATGCTTCATAAATAAAGAGAAAAATCCATAAGACTTTGTACCGCTATCCCATGCATGTATACATCCCTTTCCGAGTTATCGTTCAGTAAAGACATTATGTTTGAACAACAGTCTCCTTTATTGAACTGTGGAACCTATGGTTCTGGCCAGCCAACACTACAGGTGTCCTGGATGGTTGCAAGGCCCTCAAAGCCACAACTCACACATCCAGCCAGGACCCACTCTTTCAAGTAGCGTGCCGGGGCATGACAGGAGAAGATGAGTGCCTACCTCGCAGCTACTGCCCCCCCACCGTGCTACATACTCTATCTCAGCATAGCATCCGATTTTTTTTAATGCATAATGATTTATGGAAGAAACTAGTGTATGCTTTGTCATCTGTACTGTCCAATTGAATAATAATGATCCGAATGCTGTCCATTTTTTTACGGAGAGCACTTGGACTGAAAGAACAGTCTTTGTAAACAAGCACTTAGGTCACGGTCAAGTGTTCAGTATTTGGTCAGCATTTTATATCAGTATTTGTAAGCCAAAACCAGAAGTGAAACAATCAGAAAAAGAGTATAATAGAAACACTCTTCCAAATGACAACCCCTACAAGCTGATTAGAGCGAGAAAAAAACTAGGATTTTGTACCAAGTAAATACATTTTATTCAAGAAATACAATAAATAATGAACAGAATAATACTGCCGAAGCAGGAATAGGGGATCCTAAGTTAACTTATTGACAACCAGTAGTAGGAAAGGGATTGTAGTAGAGCCACCTCATTTGTAGAATAAATAAGAATTCAGTAAGGTTAAATTAATTAGAACTGTACAAACAACCAGATGAATCAAAGGCTGTTTTGTAGCCATGTAAGCTATTCCAATGCATGAAGTATAAAACAGCTCTAATGCACAATTTATTAGACACTGTTCTCATGCGAGGTAATGATATTCCGCAATGTTCTCATGTGAGATAGTGATAGCAGCATGTGGCATGTATATGCCTACAGTATGTAGAAGTAAAGTGCCAATAGTGCAAGAACACAAGTGGGCTCAAAGTGCATAACTTTGGAAAGCTTCAACGGATCCCGGTGATTCTGAGAATGTTTTTTCGTGACATAGTGTACTTTATGATAGCGGTAACAATTCTTTGAAATGACTTTCGTTTATTTGTGAAAAAAATGGAAATTTGACAAAAAAAATTAAACATTTCTCAATTTTCAAACTTTTAATTTTTATGCCCTTAAATCAGAGTCATATCGCACAAAATATTTAAAAAAATAACATTTCCCACATGTCTACTTTACATCAGCACAATTTTGGAAACATTTTTTTTTGTTAGGACGTTATAAGTGTTAAAAGTTGACCAGCGATTTCTCACTTTTACAACAAAATTTGCAAAACCATTTTTTTTAGGGACCACCTCACACTTGAAGTCACTTTGGGGGGTCTATATGACAGAAAATGCCCCAAAATTAAACCACCTCTCAAGGTGCTCAAAACCACATTCAAGAAGTTTATTAACCGTTCAGATGCTTCACATGAATTTTTGGAATGTGGAAGGAAAAAATAAACATTTACTTTTCTTTCACAAAAATTTTCATTTAGACCTATTTTTTTTTACTTTTGCAAGGGTAACAAAAGAGAATGTACCATACATTTTGTTGTGCAGTTTATCCTGAGCTTGCCCCCCCATATGTGGGGAAAGCTACTGGATCGCCCCCATGTAAGGGCAATGGGGTACCCGGTACTGGGTCCTTCAGTTCCCTCAGCTGGGATGTCACGGTGGCCCGACCCGGACCGTGGCCCTACGCGGGGGGCCCAATAAAAGGGGTTAGAGTTTGTAGATAATGGTAGTGTTTGTGATGCCACCTGTGGTATTCGGTCAGGGTGACCGACGCTGCTTAGGGGTCCGCTAGGGTGATGGAATGGCAGCTAGATGGTATACCTTCCCACAGGTGAAGTATATCCCCAGGGCTTCCCAGAAGTGTAGATGGTGATGGTGGGTGGTGCAAGGCGCGGTGCTCCACGCCACCTGTCAATGTTCCAGTATTGGTCTAAGTTCACTCCTGGATCGTTCTTGTGACCTGTCTTCCCATCAGAAGCTAAGTTCCAGCTTGTATTTCTTTGGTTTGCTATTTTTCTGTCCAGCTTGCTATGTAATTTGTTGTCTTGCTTGCTGGAAGCTCTGGGCCGCAGAGGGAGCACCTCCGCACCGTGAGTCGGTGCGGAGGGTCTTTTTGCGCCCTCTGCGTGGTCTTTTTGTAGGTTTTTGTGCTGACCGCAAAGTAACCTTTCCTATCCTCGGTCTGTTCAGTAAGTCGGGCCTCACTTTGCTTAATCTATTTCATCTCTGTGTTTGTATTTTCATCTTTACTCACAGTCATTATACGTGGGGGGCTGCCTTTTCCTTTGGGGAATTTCTCTGAGGCAAGGTAGGCTTTATTTTCCTATCTTCAGGGCTAGCTAGTTTCTTAGGCTGTGCCGAGTTGCATAGGGAGCGTTAGGCGCAATCCACGGCTATTTCTAGTGTGGTTGATAGGATTAGGGATTGCGGTCAGCAGAGTTCCCACGTCCCAGAGCTCGTCCTTATTATCAGTAACTATCAGGTAATTCCGCGTGCTCTTAACCACCAGGTCCATTATTGTCCTGACCACCAGGTCATAACACAAAACAGAGGATCATTTTGAAGAATAATGAAGCCATTCAACGTTTGGAGCGTGAAAGGAAAGCTCAAAGTCGGCTGGGCTTAGTAGAAGAAACAGTCCAAGTACCCAAAGTTCTGGTGACAAAAGTCATTGGGAGACATGGGAAAGCGATGCAGGAGATGGTGGATAAATCTGGTGTGAAGAGACTGAGGATACCGGCTGATGACGAGATCCAGGTCATGGGTGAAGATGGGATGGTTCTATTCCTTGTTGTCGGATCCAGAGAGAGTCTTGAGGATTTCCGCATGCTCCTGGAATATCGAATGGCGATAGGATACCTAAGGGAGGTAGAGCAGCTGAGACTGCAAGTTAATAAACAGCTGCCAGAAAGGCGAAGAAGATGGCGGCCACTTTCGACCCGAAATGTGGACAAACAAAGGGGTGGAAGTATCCATCCTGGTGAAAGAGATAGTGTCGTCTCAGTTAGCTCAGGGCTGAGTGACTTAGGTGGGAGACCCGGTAGCGAATGTGTTGACAAAGAGTCAGCTCAGACAGGTCATATGGTGCAAGGGGATTGTGACGTCAGATTGACCATGATGCCCAAACCCGACTGAGAGGGCCCTCTTGACTAGTAGGGCAAGGTGACTTGGGTACCCGGTCTCGAGGCCCCTGGGTTAAGACAAATGTTCAACCCCACAAGTTTGAACAGGGGGGTATGTGATGCAGTGACCCCTGTAACAGGTGGGGGGCACTGCATGGTCTCCTCAGTATATGTACAGAGGCGTATTGAGGCCATAGGAATGCATGGCAATCGCAGGCATGACTGTGGTAATGTGTCAAAGTCTGGCAGTATTGTGAATGGCCGATACGTGTGTCACAGAGCAGAAGACTCTGCGCTGCCAGCCTGAAGCAATGCGGTGTTCTGGGACCTATAGTCCCTCAAGTGTTTAGTATGTCTATAATGGGAGGCTGGCAGGGCTAGTTATGTGAGATGGGCGGGACACACTAGCCACACACCCACACTCCCACCCAGGGGAGTGATTTAAGGTATGTAATGTGACCAGGGTGTGGGTCACAGGGTCTGAGTGTGTAGACCTGTATGGTACAGGTACAAGGTCCTGATAGAAACCTCTGTGTTGGGTGTGCTAGCCCTGAAGAGCATGTGGTGGGACTTTGCTACTGGTGGTCTGGGTATTGGACGGTCCCAGCCGGGGATGGACGTCCTGAATAGTACCCAGACAGGCCAACTGTTTGTGTTGTGAATTCTGCTTTTGGGTTCCCTCCAGTGGTTGAAGGTGGGAATGCAGTTGTCTCTGAGTCACAGTCCTGACCAGGTGTAGCTGCTGATTGCAGTTCTGACTGGGATATTTAGGTGGTCAGGATTCATTAGTCCTTTCCAGTTGTCAATGTTTCTTGTGAAGTGTTGGATCACTTTCTGGCTTCTCCTGCTTGGCTGCCAATTCAGCAAAGATAAGTGTCTGTTTCTTTTTCTGTGGCACACATGCAGTGTGCTTATATTCTGTGCTTTTCATTTGTTTTTCTCTTGTCCAGCTTAGACTGTGTCAGTGTTTTTCTCAGTCTTGATTCTCTGGAGTTGCAGATATACGCTCCACCTCTTTAGTTAGATTGTGGAGTTTTTGTATTTTCTGCGGTGGATATTTTTGGAAGGATTTTTTAATACTGACCGCTTAGTATCCTGTCCTATCCTTTCCTATTAGCTAGTGTGTGCCTCATTTGCTAAATCCTGTTTCCTGCCTGCGTGTGTCTTTTCCTCTACTACTCACCGTTAATATTTGTGGGGGGCTGCCTATCCTTTGGGGTTCTGCTCTGAGGCAAGATAGGAATACTATTTCCATCTATAGGGGTATTTAGTCCTCCGGCTGTGACGAGGTGTCTAGGTTTTGTTAGGCACACCCCACGGCTACTTCTAGTTGCGGTGTTAAGATCAGGGTTTGTGGTCAGTATAGTTACCACCTACTCCAGTGAAAGTTTTCATGCTGCTCCAAGGTCACCGGATCATAACATGTTTGATCCTGAGTAACCTGGGTGGTGGGAGGTCCTGGGAGTAGAACCGGATCCCTGAACAGCACGAGATGAGGACAGGCATCTGCAGAGCCAGTGCCAGCTACTGTGTAGGGAAGCTGCAGTCCTTCGGTGGGTCTGGACTGACTAATGTGTGCCGACCAGGCAAGTTGGTGATCCCTGTGAGGCAGCCTTCCCAAGAGAGAGGACTGGCAAGGAGTCAGCAGGTGGGGCAGGAGCTCCCAGAAGGTACCATAGTCTGTTGGTGCTAATTGTTTCTATGAACTGTGTGGTAACCCACGGCAACTGGTCAGAAGAGGACCAGCGTGTTTACTTGCTGCAAAGGGAAAATGCAAGCCAATGATACAGTGTGTAATGGACTATATGTAAGCCGGTGATTTGTAACCTGGCTTACGGCGCGGTTTATGATTTGAAAATAAACCGTATGGACTGATTTGTGTTGAAAATTTGTGCCCGTGTGCTTGAATCCTGTGCCAAGCGAGTAATCCCCTACCCATAAGTGAGTGCAATCTTACACCCATTAGATATCACTTGCCCTAATTCTAGCATCCTGTCCCAAAGCGCTGCAACTCTTTTATGCTGCTGGTGAGCTGACGCATGCCTAGCGCATACACCCCCCTCCGTACAGACTTTTCGCAAATGGGCGGTCAGGAGATCTGTCCCTAACGGGGGTTCGTTGCAATCAGTCTCTTAGTCAACAGCATGTGTAGTCAGCGTTGTGTATTCTTTATCAGGTAGGTCATCTATCCGGTCAGGCAGGGCATTCACAACATCATTCTGGCTTGGGTGTCATCCTCTGGTAGGGGAGATTTCTTGCAATGCGATGAGTGGATCCAAGTGGGTCTTCTCTCCAGCTTCACAAAGGTTGGTGTCATCAGCGGCACTTGGACAGGACTCAGGACCATCAAATCTGGGATCGAGTGGTGTTCTCTTTACAAGCTTTTTCACCAACACCCAATCTCCTGGCTTCAGGGAGTATGTACCGGGCACTGAATCTGGATCTAGCAATGAAGAAAAAAACTCGAGAATGGATATTAGCAAGTTTCTTGGTGAGTTTAACTACATAAGCAGACAAAGTACCATATTGCATAGTCAGCTGCTGAGGGAAGAATAACCCTAACCTGGGACTAGACCCAAACAAAATTTCATATGGTGACAGGCAGCTTTTCTGGGCCTCTGGAAGTGTGCCTTAGGCTAGGTTCACATTGCGTTAGTGCAATCCATTTAGCGGATACCCTACGGATTGCGCTAGAGCAATGTCCAAAAAGGGATTGCGTTTGGCAATCCCGCTAGCGCAGATGCCCGATCTGCGCTAACGAGGAACGGACCCTGAATGCTGCAAGCAGCGTTCGAGGTCCGTCCGAAAATAGCAGGACATCGCTGACGCATGCCAAAAATGGCATACGTTTGCAATGCATTAGCGATCCATTAGCACATTGTAGTCAATGGGTGCACTAACGGATCCGTTACATAGTGTTAATTGCGACAATTGCGCCATGTAACGGAGTCCGTTAGCGGACACCCACTAACGCAATGTGAATCTAGTGTGATTGGGAGTGTCTCATGCCATGGTTTGTTTGTCTCTTTGGCAACTTTCAACATCCTGTTCTTAAGTGTTCCATTCAGTCTTTCCACTTTCTCGCTACTCTGGGAATTATAAGGAGTGTGTAGGCCTAAGTCTGACCCTACTGCTGACCAGATCTCTCGTGTGAGATTTGATGTGAATGCGGGTCCCTGGTCACTCTCTCACTTCTGGGACCCCATATCTGCATACTATCTCTGAGAGTAGCTTCTTTGCAGTAGTCTTTGCTGACTGGTTCCTCACTGGGAAAACGTCTGGCCATCCTGAGAACACGTCCACGACCACAGGGGCATATTTGAATCCCCCACTTGGCATCGTCTGGATGTGGTCTATCTGGATCATCTGTAAGGGGTACCGTGGTCTGGCAAGATGATGTGTGGGAACTTTCTCTATTCTTCCAGGGTTGCATTTGCCGCAGGTCAAACAGCTGCTAGTGAACTTGGTTGTTAGGGTGGAGGTCCCTGGAGCAAACCAGTAAGCACCAATCAGATCATTCATCTGTGTCTTTGATCTGTGTGTGGGCCCATGTGCCCACTGGATCACCATAGGGTACATGCTTCAGGGTAAACAGGGTTTGTAGTCCATTGCATATACCCTTCTTTCTTCATGTGTTGCTCCCATCCACATCCAGCATTCCTTCTTATCCTTTGGGGCTTGCTCTTACAGCTTTTTGAGCAGATCCCAGGATGTCATCTGGTCAGGTTTCTCATCTTCAGTCGTCATGTAGTAGCCGTCCCACTCTCCTACCTCTCCCACTTCTCCATATTGTCTTCCTTTGGCTGCCATATCCGCCATGTTATTGCCCTGTGCCTCTATCGTGTTCAGTTTTCCATGTGCTTTGACTTTTAGCGCTGCCACTATTTTTGGAAGTTGGAGTGCATCCAACAGGTCCTTGATGGCTCCATGATGCTTCACGGCTGTTCCGCTTGCTGTGATGAAGTCTCTTGCAGCCCAGATGGGTCCAAAGTCGTGTGCTATGCCATGCGAGTACCTTGAATCGGTATATATGTTCGCAGTCTTGTCTTCTGCCATCTGGCAGACCTTTGTCAGCGCTATCAGTTCTGCTTCCTGGGCTGACAGACTAGGCGGCAGACATTTGGCCCACAGGATCTCTTGATTGCTGGTCACTGCACATCCCGTGTGGAATCTTCCTTCATCATCTGCAAATCTGTAGCCATCCACGTAGAGGATCAACTCTGGGTTGGTCAGTGGCTCTTCTGCCACCTTGGGTAGTCCTGCTGTTTCCTGTTGCATGATGCTGAAGCAATCATGGCCGTCCGTCCGGAGCAAATCTAAATCCCTGCGGAAGGTATCATGCAGATTTTGATCAGAATTTTCATCTGAGGGTCCATATCTGTATCCCCCGTGGGAGTAGAGTGGATGGGTTGAGGACTGTGCATCTGGAGATGGTGACATTGTTGGGCAGGAGTACAGAGCACTGGAGGCAAAAATGCCTGGCGGAGGAAAGATGCTTTGGCTGGGTTTGGTTGAGGATTGCTGAGATGTCATGCGGAGCCAGGATTTCCAATGGATATCCAAGAATGATGTAAGCACTCTTGTCCAGGAGGGCATGTGCTGCAAATGCTGCTCTCATGCAGTAGGGGCCTCCCCTTGCAACTGGATCCAGGCGAGCTGAAAAGTAGCTTAAAGGTCTCTGCTTTCCCCCTTCAAGCTGCGTCAGCACTCCAGTAGCAAGGCCTTCTTTTCACATCAGGTAGAGATGGAATGGCTTCTCGTAGTCAGGCAGGCCTAGTGCTGGCGCTGAGACTACAGAGCCTTTTAACTTCTTGTACGAGCTGAAGGCTGCATCTGTCAGGAGGAGCGGGGTTAAGTTGACGCAATCATACGGAGGCTGCATAGGACTGAGGCATCAGGGATCCAGGCTCTGCAATACGAAACTAGACCAAGGAAGGCCTGTAGCACCTTTGGAGTTGTTGGAGGAACCATCTTCTCCACTGTGGTCTTCCGGTCATCTGTCAGGTGTTTCGTCTAGTGAGCACTGGACTTTGTTCTTTGAGACCTTGCAGTGCTGCTCCGCCAGGTAGAGCGAGAGAGACAAGGAATGGGCTTTACACGTGTCAAAGTCAACTGCACAAAGGAGTAGATTGTCCACGTATTGTAGCAGGGTTACTTCTGCATGTTCTGTGACCCAGTTGGCGAGGACTGTGGACATTGCTTTGGTGAATTGTGAGGGGCTGTTCTGGGCCCGCTGTGGAATCACTGTCCATGTGTGCTGTGCCCCCTGTTGCGTTAAGGCAAACAGGCACTGGTCTTCTGAATTAAGGGGAACACTGGAGAAAGTATTAGCCAGGTCGGTCATGGTGAACACTTTTGCTGTGGAAGGCACATTTGAGAGCAGAGTGTGCAGATTCGGCACAATTGGAGGTTCAAACACCGTGGCATCATTCACAGCTCTCAGGTAATGTACCATTCCGAACTTGGCTGGCTCTCCTTTTACAGTCTTTTTCTTGACCGGGAAAAGCAGGGTATTGCAAGGTGATGTGCAAGGAACAATGATTCCTATTTCCAGGTAGACCTTCAGTTGGTCAGAGACAGCTTGACTCTAGGCGAAGGACAGGGGATACTGGGCCTTACGAGGGTACGGGGTACCTAGCTTGAGTGACACCTGTACTGGGCAATTTGAGGTTTTCCCACGTCCTGGGATCCCTTAGACCATAGACTTTCTGGCACTACGTCCAGTACCTCCTTGGGTAGGCCTCCATCGTTTGTTTGAGGTTCTTGTAAGGCCGCCAGCATGATTCTTCTTGGGTCAGGGATGAAGAAAGTGTCACGGTCCCATCTTCCTGGAACACTGTGGTCGCCTTCAGCTTCTGCAGTAGATCCGCTCCCAGCAGATTGAGTGGCAGGTCCATGACACCACAAACTGGGACAGGATAGAGTGTCCTGGCTGACTGCACACGCTCAGAGGCTTTGTAAGCTGAGAATGTCTGACTTGACCATCAATGCCCGCGCAAGACACAGAGGATGCTGATAGGCAGGTGGGATCGGGGAGTTCTACAGGTCTCATCACACTTCTGGCTGCACCGGTGTGCAGAAGAAAAGATCAGACAACGCCATCCACTTTCAGGGTAATTTGAGGTATTGGTCTTGCACATGGGGTTATACATGTCAGGAGCGTAGTGTCTTGCGGACCTGGCTTGCCCCTGTCCTATGGACGGGGTACTTCACTGCTTTCTGTACTTCTTCCCTGACCCGTTTCTCTGGACCAACTCTTGGTCACCAGATGTTGGGCGCCAGAGTGACCCAGAGTGATTGTCACATCTACACATATGACAATTTTTTTCCCTTTTTTTTTAGAGCACTTCTTCCACTGCGGCAGTGGCTGAACAGGAGCAGCAGGGTCACGATCGAGTGGCAAGGTGGCAACGTGTAAGTATACCTGGCTGACTATTGCATCATGACTTTACTATTCTTGAATGTTCATTTCTTTACTTTCCTCGTTCTTTACCTTTTTCTTCTTGACTCCTGTTTTTCTTGACTTTCAATATTCATGCCAGTTTTCTGTCTCTGTTTTCTTTCTTTTCCTTATGTTAATGTCTCCTACATTAATGTCTTTATTTATTTTCAGGTTCCAGAACGGAATGAGGACCTCATTGAAAATGACCTCCTAATCTCCCTGGTCCATGAGCGAGTCCCGTTGTAGGACACCCGGGTTCCGCAGCACTCGGACAACGTGACGATCCGGCGGCTATGGAATGAGGTGGCCAAAGCGATGTGGGATAGCTAGGACAAAGCCCCGACTCAGGTCCGAAATGCATTTTGTAAGTATTGCAATGCGGTGTGCTGCAGCACTGACCTAGGTCATGATCACACAACTGTGTGTGATGAGAGAAACTCCTGAGAGTTTCTCTCATCACACACAGTTGTGTGATCACAGTCAAAAGTGCATTGTCTAACCATTATTTATATTTTTCAACAGCGCTCAAAGTCAAAACACGTTGGTGTTCGATGAAGGATCACTTCAACAAGGACATTTGTCAAGAGAGCCGGCTTCCTAGTGGTTCTGGAGCAAGGATCCGCAAATACTAGTATCACCGCATCCTTGCATTTTTGAGACTGGTCCTTGCCCAGAGAATGTAAGTATTGCTTGTGGTGTAATGGGTTGTGTTGGATTGCCTAATCTGTATTTTTCTATTTCACAGAAGTTGGCGCTTCACTATTATAAATGTTTGGTAGTAATGTGTTTTTTTCTTCATTTTTCACAGCACATGGAGCAGCACTCTTGACCCTGGTTCTGGAGCGGTCCTTCATCCAACAGCCATGGACCCGTCCCAGCCATCCAGCAGCGCTGCAGCCAGTGGACCTGCCACACAGACAGGAGACCAGGAAGCTGGTCCATCAGGTATTCCCCTTTCCCAGTCCTCTGCCTCCTTTATTTTTTGGGGCTCTTCCCGACAGCGGCAGAGGTCCTCGGACAGGTCACTCATGCCCGAGTTTTTGCACTTGAGCTCAGTCTTTCATGATGGACTCAAGGCGATGGGTGACCGACTGGATAGTGCCATAAACAATATGAATACACGTATCCAGGATGTCACCAGAAGCCTAGACCAAGTTAAAGCCGACCTCCAGAGGCCAGCACATCATTTTTTCAATCAAATTGAACAGGGCATGTCGGAACACCTTACTCCTGATCTCCAGCTTAGTGTCATGCAGGCCTGCAATGCTGCTTACGTACAGGCTATGCAGCAGAGTTGGTATTTTCAGAAGACAGTGGCGGCATATCCACCTGTGCCTACACTCACGTTTGACAATGCTGAGCTCTGCTGCATACCACTGCACGGCCACCTCCATTCCAAGTACTGCCGGACACCACTACAGCACCACCACCATGCCGAGTGCTGTTGGACAGCCTACCACCACCACCACGACAACTGCTGCTCCTGCTTGGACCTCCTCCACTGCCACCACCATGCAGCAGCAACTCCCGGATCAGGACAGGCCGGCCACCATCACCAGGTCCCAGCTACAGCAGCAGCGGCAACTGGATCCTGGCATGCTTTTCAGCACCAGCATGCAGCAGAAGCAGCACCTGAATCTTGGCATGCTTTTCAGCAGCAGCAGCACCCGGACCCTAGAATGGCTTTCACTACAACCAGGATGCAGCACAGCACCCGGACCCTGGCATGGCCTTCCCCACCACCACAACCATGCAGCGGCACACGGACCCTGACAGGTCAGCCACCACGACCAGGCCACAACAAATGAGCCCACCGAGGCTCCCCAGACCGCAGCGCCGATCCCAAAAAGGGAAACAAAATTAAAAACAAAGGACGATCTCAATTCCTCCCCCCTCACCTCCCAATGTGTCTGTAATGTCAGGTTCGTCTTAACCATCCAGTGTGTCTCTGCCCTCTCGTGCATCAAGCCCCATCCCCGAACTCCCAGACCCCACTACTTTAATTGCCTCTTCTCCTGCCACCCCTGTGTCATCCACATTAAGCGAGGCCTCACAGCTACACACACCCAATTTCCGTCACTCTACCCCAAGCAGGCATAGTTAAATTAAGTTGCTTGTTAAAAAATAAATAATAATGTTTTTTGCCCCCAATAATGTTTGGTTAATTGTGTATTTTGCCACCGGCAACACACACCGTGCTCCGAATAAAACACTGCGCCACACACTTTATTTTTTGGCCAACTCATAACTCCAGTAGTTATTAAGTAGAACACTGCAACTTTGTGTGTTTGGTATACAGCTATGAGGTGGCAAAAAAACCCTAAATTACTTGTATTTTCTCCATAATGTTTTCAGTCTGCTTAATCTGTGTCGCAGACTGAAGAGAAAATGGCGGTAATACAAGGCAGAACTATACTCAACAGGTCACATTTCAAAAAAATATTTATTACACCTGACCTGGTGAGTAGAGAACTGCTGTGTATAACCTCCATTTTTTTTTCTTCAGTGTACGTAATCTATTTCACACAAACTGAAGAGACGACGGAGGTCATACAAGGCATATCTATACTCACCTGGACAGGTGTCAGAAATATTGAATTCATGAGGCTGTTATTTGTGCATCAGGAATTCATTATTTATGATATATTATATGAAAAGGTTGCACTCTATCGTGCCAAAGCATTGTCTAATATGAAATATGAATAGCAAAATGGCTTTTGAACATTAGGAAAAATATTTGAGAGACGCTTTGCACAGGATTTGGCCAAATAGTGTGAGCCCATCAACCATCGTCAAGGTGGTTTCATTAAACTGATGGGTCCCTGACCTCCCTGTCCAAATGTGAACACTTACCGAAGGCTAATGTCTGTATGCTTGGGTGAATGTGGACACCTCTGTCAGCAAAGCCTACATATGGGTTGGCCGGAACCAAGTGTGATTAGATGTAATTAAAAAACTCATGGTGAAGGGAGGAGTGCTCAGTCAGTAAGCTAACATAGAAATGACAGAAAATAGACTGGCACATCCAAACTAGTGTGAATAGGTGCATACCAGGAGCAGCTACCTCCATATACAATATGCAAGAAAAGGTTGCACTCTATCGTGCCAAAGCATTGTCTAATATGAAATACATGAAATATGAATAGTAAAATGCAATATGAATAGCAAAAGTGCAACCTTTTCTTGTATATTGTATATGGAGGTAGCTGCTCCTGGTATGCACCTATTCACACTAGTTTGGATGTGCCAGTCTTTTTTCTGTCATTACATTATTTATGACACCTGACTTGATCAGTGTAGATCTGCTTTGTATTATACCTCCATCATATCTTCAGTCTGCGTCCAATAGATACTGCAGAACAGAATCAGGACGTAATGACGTCAACTACCTTTCCACTAACATAAGTGGTTTTTAGAGGAAATATATAGGAGACTCGGTCAAGCTATCAAAACACAAATTTTATTAACAAAAAATATTAACATTTAAAACATAACTGGTACAGGCCCAAACACAACAGGAAATTTTACACAATATTGTCTTGCCATGCCACGAATCAAAAAAGGCAGCAAATTGGTCCCACATGTGTCCAACTTCAACAGTTGACCGCAGTGGGTGATGCTGGTAATCTGGCAATGGGTTTGCAACTGGTTCATTCAGTTCAATGTTTGGTCGCTCCTTAGCCATTACGTAATTGTGGAGAACCAGACAGGCTTTGACCACCTCATCGACTGTCTCCATTTTTAGATTAATGGCTGTCGCAAGAATGCGCCATTTTGAGACTAGAATCTCAAAGGTACACTCTACTGTCCCTGGTCAGTCTGTAGTTATAGATACTTTTAGTGTGGTTCAAGTCCCAACTGGAATATGGCTTCAGTAGGTTTTCACACATCTAAAAGGCCTCATCCCCAATCATAACAAATGGCATCTGTGGGCCTTGAGTGTTGGGGAGAGGTCGTGGCAGTGGAAAATTAAAATTTTTGCCATACACACGTCGGCCCATATCAGAGTTCTTGAAAGTTTGGGAGTCATTGCCACGGCCAAAAGCTCCAATGTCCGCGGCGATGAAGCGACAGTCTGCATCTGCTATTGCCATGAGCACAACTGAGAAATATTTTTTGTAGTTGAAGTACTCCGATCCAGTTCTGGCAGGTTTGATAATGCGCATGTGCTTTCCATCCACCGCTCCTAAACAGTTGTGGAAATCACACACACTCCAGAATTTTTCTGCAATTTCAATCCACATGTCCTCCGTGGCTAGGGGTATAAACTCATTCCGGAGAACATTCCACAAAGCCCGGCAGGTGTCCGCAACTATTCCAGACAGGGTGGAAATTCCAAGCCGATACTGAAAGTGGAGGGATGATAAACTCTCTCCAGTTGCCAGAAATCTGAAATAAAATTAAAAAAAAAAAAAATTACAATCAATTCCATTTATGGTGGTGTTTAGCTAAAGACATAAAGGAAAATGCAAATAACATATGGCAGACCAATAATAATTATGACTGGAATTTGTTTAGAATTATTACGTACCTTAATGTAACCAGGAGACGTTCCTCTGCAGGAATCGCTCTATGGAGCTGGGTGTCCTGTCTCTGGATGGCTCCTTGGACACGTTCAATAATGGGGTGTCTCCAAAAATGCAGATGCCGTGTCCTTCTCTGTCGTTCTCTATTTCTTTGTTGCTCCCAAGCAAATGCGCAGGCAAGAAACAGCTTGATGCTTAAATCCAGGTTGAAATAAAAGCTCTCCATGTGAAGATCCATCATGACACAGGATACAGTAGCAAACTGTGAAGATTTCAGCAGTTCAAGGGTCTATATATAGATATCCCATAATTCACGCCCACTGTAGTCCCATTGGCGGTGTCTGTTTATCTAGATTTTGTTCCTGTTAAATTTTCACCATGCGTACAGAAAATGCAAACGCATGCAAAACGCATGGAAAGGCGTAAAAAAGGTGTTTTTTTAAATGCATGCGTTAACGTATGCGTCTAAAAAGCGCTGCATTTGTACGCGTTTCAATGCATTTTTTCCTGCATTTGCGGTTTAAACGCTGCGGATTCTAACGCAAATGTGAAACTAGCCTTAATGCGAACCCTGCTTCATGATATTTACAGGGAAAACGATCTCTCGTGCATGCGCACTGACATACACAGGATGCCATACAATCTAATACATGGTCCGGCCACACAGCTAGTATGAATTTTCTTAATAGCAATTACTAATTGTTACATACCGTATTTTCCGGCGTATAAGATAACTTTTTGACCCCTAAAAATTGTCCCAAAAGTCGGGGGTCGTCTTATACGCCGGGTATGGCGTGTGCAGGGAGCGATCCTGGATGTCGGTGTGTGGTTCCCAGGGTCTGGAGGAGAGGAGACTCTCCTTCAGGCCCTGGGATCCATATTCATGTAAAAAATAAAGAATAAAAATAAAAAACATGGATATGCTCACCCTCGGACGGCCCCTGGCTCACAGCGCTGATAGCGTCTGCCTCCGTTCCTAAGAATGCAGAGACTGAAGGACCTTTGATGACATTGCGGTCAGGTGAGTATATCCATGTTTTTTATTTTTATTCTTTATTTTTTACATGAATATGGATCCCAGGGCCTGAAGGAGAGTCTCCTCTCCTCCAGACCCTGGGAACCACACGCCATATAAGATGGCTGGGCGTATAAGATGACCCCCGTCTTATACGGCATATCCCAAATTCCATATTTTATATGGAAAAGTTGGGGGTCGTCTTATATGCCCAGTCATCTTATACACCAGAAAATGCGGTATATATAACGACGATATGCAACATTCTTCACTACTAATCCTGAGGAAGACACACTCTTGTGTCGATACGCGTGGGTCCATGTACCCACAAAACCAGACTGCTTGCCTGAAAGGGATGACCATGAGGCTAAATATAAGCTGACCCTGATCTAGCTGACCCTGATCTAGGTTCTATTGAAGGAATATCTTTGAGTAGGTATCAATATTTGGATTATGTTATAGTCTACTTTATTGTTGTTCATCTATGGACATTATTAATGGTGGCAATTGCATGTATATACATTGTATTTTGGACATGTCATAAACTTTGTCTTAATCCTTGATTGAATTATTTATAATCCTGTTGTTATATAGCAAGCAATTTTGTATCATTGGTTTGTGGGTCTATGAGTATTTGACTCTTTATTATGGATCTTTTTCTCAGTGCAATATCCATGTGGGATTTTTAAGTGTTTTTAAAAGTATTGTATATTTCTTTCCAATAAAATTGTATATTTTTATGGTGATCCCTTTTGGTCTGCATATATATTTTCTTTTTCATTGGAGTTCATGCTTTATACATGCAGTAGGTGATCCCAACAATATGTATTAGATAGATGGTGCCCGCATACATATTTCATAAACAGTGGGAACCCCCAACAAGTGACACCATTTTGGAAACTAGACCCCTTAGGGAACTGATCTAGATGTGTATTGAGCACAGGTGCTTCAGAGGCGTTTATAGCGTCGAGCCCTGGAAATAAAAAAAAATAAAAAAAATCAAACTTTTCCCAAATCTTTTTTGGCTTCATATTTTGCATTTAACAGGAGAAATTGCTCTATACAATTTGTTGTGCCATTTCTCCTGAGTACGCCGATACCCCATATAAGGGGGGAAACCACTGTCTGGGCGCACGGCAGGGCTTGGAAGGGAAGGAGCAAAATTTGATGGAATAATTAACAGACACCATGTTGCGTTTGAAGAGCCTCTGATGTGCCTAAACAGTGCCACAAGTGACACCATTTTGGAAACTAGACCCCTTATGGAACTTATCTAGATGTGTATTGAGCACCTTGAACCCCCAGGTGCTTCACAGAAGTTCATAATGTTAAGCCGTAAAAATAAAAAAATCATATTTTTCCCACAAAAATCTTTATTTAGGTGCAAATTTTGCATTTTTGCAAGGGCAAAAGGAGAAAATGGACCTCAAAGTTTATTGTGCAATTTCTACTGAGTTCACCGATACTCCATATGGGGTCAAAAACTACTTTTGAGGCACAGTGCAAAGCTCAGAAGTGAAGTAGCGCCATATTACAGTGCAGATGTACCCCCATAAGGGACCCCATTTTGGAAATTATAACCCTTTGGGAATTTATCTATAGATGTAGTGACGATTTTGACTCAATGAGTGTTTTCCTGAAACAAGCAGCAGTGGATGTTACTGAGTGAAAATTGCAAACGGCCGTTGAAGTGACCAGCACGTTGAAGTCACCAGTACATTATGCCCAGCTCATGCTTCTGGAGACACGCACCTGTAAATTAGGCGGGCTCTCATCACTACAGAAATGACAAACATTTGGGTGCCTATTGTTTAGACACACTGGGGCTCAGAAGGGAGGGGGCATATGGATTTGGGAGCGTAGAATTTGCTGAATTTCTTTTGGTGGGTCAGGAGCCATTTTGCTTTTCCAGATCCTTTGTACTACCAGTAACATGGGAGCCCTCTATATTTCCATTAACAGAAGACAGATCGGAGTGAGGGCTTGCTTTTTTGTGGATCGAGTATAAGCTTTTATGGGGAACATTTTACATAACTTTTTGGATCACATTTATCCGGCTCTCTACAATGAGCATTTACTTTGCGGTTTCCATCTAAATCTCTGAGTTACGTGATTCAGATGAAACCCCTAATGACTATAGTGAGGCAGCAGAGATACTCTGGACTCCATTTGGCCTCTGTTCAGTGGTTTCCTTTTTTTCAGAAGTACACAAACTATGACTGACGGCACTTTTATGCAATCCTAACAAGATGGACACTGCCAGATCACAGATCCTATGGCGCCCACAGTACCTCCATCTGCTTCATTATAGTGAGTCTTCCACCAGAGGTTCTGTCTGAATAACATATTTCAGAGATTTACATGGAAATCCCAGTGCAAGCACTCAGCGCAGAGTGCAAGATAAATGTGCGCTGAGCCTTACTGCGATCTTTGGGAGGCAGAATGAATGTGAAGAATTGGTTTTATTTATTTTTTAAGCCATTCCTTGTGCGGTATAAGAGATCAGGTGACTTTATTCTTCGGGTAAGTGCGATTACAGCGATACCAAATTTACATCTGGTTTTTATGTTTCGCTGCTGTCACAAACTAAGGCTGTGTGCACACGTTGCAGATTTTTCGCGTTTTTTTCACTTTTTTTGCTATAAAACGCAAAAAAAAACGCATACATTATGCATCCCATCATTTTAGAATGTATTCCGCAATTTTTGTGCACATGATGCATTTTTTTCCTCGAAAAAACACATCACGGTAAAAAATGCAGCATGTTCATTAATTTTGCGGATTTTTTGCGGATTTCCCTCTATATTATTGCATTAGGAACCTCCGGAAAAAATCCACAAAAAAGCGCACCAAAAACGCGGTAAAAACGCAAGTAAAACGCATGCGGATTTCTTGCAGAAAATGTCCTGTTTTGCTCAGGAAATTTCTGCAAGAAATCCTGAACGTGTGCACATAGCCTAAAAGACGCTTTTTATTGCGAAAACTAGTTTTTGCATCAGCATATTTTGAAAGCTATAATTTTTTCATATTTCGGTCGATAGAATCATGTGAGGGCTTGTTTTTTGCGGTGAGAGCTGACGTTTTTATTTGTAAAGCAAAAAAAGGGGAAGAAGCCAGCACTGGTTATGGTCAGAACGCAATAACTGAAGTGCAATTGCACATAAATTCTAACTGTATTTCAAATATGAGACATTTAGCAAACAATTGATCAATTCTTTGAGCTACCCCGCCACTTCACGTTATTCTCATAATGGGGCAGTCCTAATCTACGTATTTTATTTACGTTGTGCCATTATGGCCTCCTGAATGTATAAAGAGTATAAAAAAAATAAAAAAAAAAGGAGACCACATTACATGCGAACTGTACCTGGAGCATTTTCAGAATCACTCCCTTGGTGCCAGGAAAGGCAAGCGCAAGTAAAGGCCGATCAGGTCCAGTGCGGACATTTCAGATCTGGCTTCCACACTGCCAAACCCGCACCAAAGATGAAGGGTGAGACAGGCTGAGACACAGGTGCACAATTAACTGAAGCCTGAGGCAGGGCAGGGCTGCTGTGTGTGTGCACAGCAGCCTATCAATCACAGTGAACACGGAAAGAATGGCGCACATAACCCAGCGTGCGCGGCAACAGTGGTGGTCAGCCACATACCAATGCAAAGCAAAAAAAGGGGAAGAAGCCAGCACTGCTTATGGTCAGAACGCAATAACTGAAGTGCAATTGCACATAAATTCTAACTGTATTTCAAATATGAGACATTTAGCAAACAATTGATCAATTCTTTGAGCTACCCCGCCACTTCACGGCATTCTCATAATGGGGCAGTCCTAATCTACGTATTTTATTTACGTTGTGCCATTATGGCCTCCTGAATGTATAAAGAGTATAAAAAAAAAAAAAAAAAAGCGACCACATTACATGCGAACTGTACCTGGAGCATTTTCAGAATCACTCCCTTGGTGCCAGGAAAGGCAAGCGCAGGTAAAGGCCGATCAGGTCCAGTGCGGACATTTCAGATCTGGCTTCCACACTGCCAAACCCGCACCAAAGATGAAGGGTGAGACAGGCTGAGACACAGGTGCACAATTAACTGAAGCCTGAGGCAGGGCAGGGCTGCTGTGTGTGTGCACAGCAGCCTATCAATCACAGTGAACACAGAAAGAATGGTGCACATAACCCAGCGTGCGCGGCAACAGTGGTGGTCAGCCACATACCAATGCAAAGCAAAAAAAGGGGAAGAAGCCAGCACTGCTTATGGTCAGAACGCAATAACTGAAGTGCAATTGCACATAAATTCTAACTGTATTTCAAATATGTTTTTAATGTGGTCTTGCATTTAGTTCATTTAGGAGGCCTTTATGGCACAGCGAATATAAAAAACGTAGTGTAGGACTGCCCCAATATGAGATTGCCGTGAAGAGGCGGGGTGGCTCAAAGAATTGATCAATTGTTTGCTAAATGTCTCATTTTGAAAATACAGTTAGAAATTAATATGTGCATTTGCACTTTATGTATTGCGTCTTAACCTTAGCCTGCGCTGGCTTCTCCCCTTTTTTTGCTCTGTTATTGGTAAGTGGCTGACCACCACTGTTGCCGTGCACCGCGCCTGGTTATGTGCGCCATTCTTTCTGTGTCTCAGTGATTGATAGGCTGCTGTTCACATACAGCAGCCCTGCCCTGCCTCAAGCTTTGTTTAATTATGCACCTGTGCCTCAGCCTGTTTCACTCTTCATCTGTGGCTCTAGATGGGCAGTGTGGAGGTTGGATCCGAAATGTCTGTCTGGACCTGGTCAACCTTTATCCTCGCTTGCCTACTCTGGCGCCATGGGGGTGACTCAGTATATGCTCCAGGTACAGCATGTTTTTAATGTGGTCTTGCATTTAGTTCATTTAGGAGGCCTTTATGGCACAGCGAATATAAAAAACATAGTGTAGGACTGCCCCAATATGAGATTGCCGTGAAGAGGCGGGGTGGCTCAAAGAATTGATCAATTGTTTGCTAAATGTCTCATTTTGAAAATACAGTTAGAAATTAATATGTGCATTTGCACTTTATGTATTGCGTCTTAACCTTAGCCTGCGCTGGCTTCTCCCCTTTTTTTGCGTTTTTATTTGTACCTTTTTCGGGCACATGACATTTTTTGATCGCATTCCATTCCGATTTTTGGGAGACAGAATGAACAAAAACCAGAAATTCAGGAATTGCTTTTGTTTTTTGCTTATTAAACCGTTCCGCGTGTGGTAAAATTGGTAAGGCAGGTTTAGAGTATGTGCACAAATATCTGTGAGGGCTGCGGATTTTTCCGCAGCGGATTTGATATATCCGCAGTGCAAAACCGCTGCGGTTTTTCCTGCAGATTTATTGCGGTTTCTATTGTAGATTCCGCTGCGGGCTTACACCTGCAGTTTTCTATTGGTGCAGGTGTAAACCCGCAGCGGAATCCGCACAAAGAATTGACATGCTGTGGAATGTAAACCGCTGCGTTTCTGCGCGTTTTTTTTCCGCAGCATGTGCACTGCGGATTTCGATTCCCATAGGTTTACATTATACTCTAAACGTATGGGAAACCGCTGCAGACCCGCAGCTGCGGATCCGCAGCGTGTGCACATACCCTAACTCTTCGGGTCAGTACGATTACAGCAATATCTCATTTATATTTTTTTTTATGTCTTGGTGCTTTTACACAATAAAAACTATTTTATAGAAAATTCAGAGAGATATAACTTTTTAATTTTTCTGCTGATTGAGCTGTTTGGTACCTTGTTTTGTGCAGGACAATATTACGTTTTCAGCGGTACCATTTTTATTTACATCCGTTGTTTTGTGAGGGCTTGTTTTTTGCGATGAGAGCTGATGTTTTTATTTGTACCTTTTCGGGCACATGACATTTTTTGATCGCTTTCTATTCCGATTTTTGGGAGACAGAGTGAACAAAAACCAGCAATTCAGGAACTGCTTTTGTTTTTTGTTTTTTATACCATTCCGCGTGTGGTAAAATTGGTAAGGCAGCTTTATTCTTCGGGTCAGTACGATTACAGCGATACCTCATTTATATTTTTTTTATGTCTTGGTGATTTTACACAATAAAAACTATTTTATAGAAAATTCTGAGAGATATAACTTTTCACTGAAGGGGTTACTGTAACTAGTGGGACAGTTTTTAGAGTGGGTTGATACAGATGCAGCAATAACAAATGTGTACTTTTGTTTGGGGGCGTGGCCTGGATCCTGAGCTGAGCGGACGTGTCTGGTACGAGCTCCCCAGACACCCTGAACAAAACCGCTGATTCGGCACCGAAAACCCTTCAAAATCGGAAACCGGAGGACCCCGCACCTTGTGCCACCCGAGCGCCGTACCGAGAGAGGTCCGGAGACGGAGGAGCGCGTGACAGCGCCTGCAGCACCCGGGAGGAGAGACGCCACCGCTGCTCTCCTGTGGAGACCCGAAGGAGGACGAGCTGCCTGCGGTAGCGGACGAGCCCACGGAGCCAGCGCCGGGACATGAGGTAGAGGGGAGACCGCGAAACAACACAGGGAAGCCCCGGGGAGTGTAGGAGTGCCGGCAGTGCAGGGAGAGGACACGTGAGGTAGCGGCGGCCATCTTGGTTCAGAAGCCGCTGGGAGCCGGCGGGCTCGCGGTGTGGCCCGCATGTAGTGCAGCCCTGCTGATCGCCCACATTGCCCCCTCACGTCCCACCACTCCATATTGTGCCCAACTTGCCAGGGAAGAGGACGTGGGACCGCCTGGGGCTGTGGCAGCCCTGTCTCAGACTCCTCCCTCCCCTCTCCTTTTGGCGCCAAAAGCAGCGCTCACACAGCAGACTCACAATAACAACAACGCTGCTTCCACAGCCCAGCTCAGAGCCCACAAGACCCCAAGTCATATCCCCCATCAAATCAGAGGTCATAACAGGGAAAAGGCACCTGCTGTTGGGGGAACTGATTGTCTAATGTAGAAATAATCGCCTCACTGACCCCCCCCCCCCCCCCACGGCCACATAATAGCCACCCCAGAACCTGCCGGAGTATATGGGCAGATCCAAAAAAAGATTTGATCTACCCCCGGATTCTGAAACCCACTTTGATAAAATGGATCGCTTCGTAAATACAAATGGTCAGCATAGGAACACACGATCCAAGTCTTCCAATAAGATCTCGAGCAACAGCTCCTTTATACATGATTCATCAGCCTCCCAGAGCTCCCCTGATAGAATGACTGATGAGGGGGAAGACAATAATGACCTCTTAGATGATATGACTGTGAATGATCTAAGTAAAATTATCAGAACACTCCCCACTAAAAAAGACTTAGAAATTTTTGCATGTCGCATTGAGAACTCCTACAAAAAAAGAGCTGCATGCCCTAAAATTGGAATTCACGTCCCGAGTAGAGGACGTAGAGAAGTCTCAGGAAGTCATTTTACAGGAATTACAAACACAAAGAGAGGTCATAACTAGCCACACTCTGAGGCTGGAGGAGTTAGCAATGGGAATGGAGGACCTAGAAAAGCGCAATAGACAAAACAACATTAGGATATGTGGTCTTCCTGAGTCTAAGCCCACCTGATCTGGATTCCACAGTACAAAAACTGTTCCTTGAATTATTAAACGATGAGGAAGCAGGGTCTATAGAATTTGACCGTATACACAGATCACTTGGACCAAAACCCTCATCTGAATCTAGACCCAGAGAGGTCATTTGTAGAGTACACTACTACAAAGTCAAAGAGGCCATCATGATGGCTGCCAGACAGAGAGGCACTCTCAACTATGGTGGAACTCAGATTCTATTGCTTTCGGACTTATCTAGACGCACCTTGCATCTCAGGAGAGCACTACAGCCTTTATTATCCCTTCTCAAAGAAAAAGACCTCACGTATAGGTGGGGCTTCCCGTTCCAGTTGATAGCCTTTAAAGGGGGGAGGATGGCCATTTTCCGTAATTTAGGGGACCTGGCTAATTTTTTGGGTACCTTTGAGTTACCAATGACCGACCTTCCCGCGTGGCCTCACTCCCCCCAACTTCCAGATATCCCTCCTAGATGGCTAAAGGCTCAGCATAACAAACAACATAAGAACGGACCTCCCCCGACTGCAACTTGAAAGGGACCTGTCTCTCTTCTGACCTATCTCGGCCTTGTGGCGTGTAATGTTACACATGTACCAATTTAATTATACGGTATAATATTTAATGATGATTAAGGCCCCACATGTCTGTGGCCCGCCTTGTGAAACATTCCTTATTGTTATAAGAATCCGGTACCCATAACCGGGATAACCTTGATGAATAGTTGGTTTGCCTCACTGTTTATATTGTTAAGCTTACAGTCATGGCCAAAAGTATTGACACCCCTGCAATTCTGTCAGATAATATTCATTTTCTTCCTGAAACTGATTGCAAACACAAATTATTTGTTATTATTATCTTCATTTAATTTGTCTTAAATGAAAAAACACAAAAAGAGTTGTCCTAAAGCCAAATTGGATATAATTCCACACCAAACATAAAAAAGGGGGAGGACAAAAGTATTGGCACTGTTCGAAAAATCATGTGATGCTTCTCTAATTTGTGTAATTAACACCACCTGTAACTTACCTGTGGCACCTAACAGGTGTTGGCAATAACTAAATCACACTTGCAGCCAGTTGACATGGATTAAAGTTGACTCAACCTCTGTCCTGTGTCCTTGTGTGTACCACATTGAGCTTGGAGAAAAGAAAGAAGACCAAAGAACTGTCTGAGGACTTGAGAAACCAAATTGTGAGGAAGCATGAGCAATCTCAAGGCTAGAAGTCCATCTCCAAAGACCTGAATGTTCCTGTGTCTACCGTGCGCAGTGTCATCAAGAAGTTTAAAGCCCATGGCACTGTGGCTAACCTCCCTAGATGTGGACGGAAAAGAAAAATTGACAAGAGATTTCAACGCAATATTGTGCGGATGTTGGATAAAGAACCTCGACTAACATCCAAACAAGTTCAAGCTGCCCTGCAGTCCAAGGGTACAACAGTGTCAACCTGTACTATCCGTCGGCGTCTGAATGAAAAGGGACTGTATGGTAGGATACCCAGGAAGACCCGACTTGTTACCCCGAGACATAAAAAAGCCAGGCTGGAGTTTGCCAAAACTTACCTGAAAAAGCCTAAAACGTTTTGGAAGAATGTTCTCTGGTCAGATGAGACAAAAGCAGAGCATTTTGGGCAAAGGCATCAACATAGAGTTTACAGGAGAAAAAAAGAGGCATTCAAAGAAAAGAACACGGTCCCTACATTCAAACATGGTGAAGGTTCCCTGATGTTTTGGGGTTGTTTTGCTGCCTCTGGCACTGGACTGCTTGACTGTGTGCATGGCATAATGAAGTCTGAAGACTACCAACAAATTTTGCAGCATAATGTAGGGCCCAGTGTGAGAAAGCTGGGCTCCCTCAGAGGTCATGGGTCTTCCAGCAGGACAATGACCCAATACACACTTCAAAAAGCACTAGAAAATGGTTTGAGAGAAAGCACTGGAGACTTCTATGGTAGCCAGCAATGAGTCCAGACCTGAATCCCATAGAACACCCGTGGAGAGATCTAAAAATGGCAGTTTGGAGAAGGCACCCTTCAAATATGAGGGACCTGGAGCAGTTTGCCAAAGAAGAATGGTCTAAAATTCCAGCAGAGCATTGTAAGAAACTCATTGATGGTTATCGGGAGCGGTTGGTCGCAGTTATTTTGGCTAAAGGTTGTGCAACCAAGTATTAGGCTATGTGCACACGTAGGAAATGTGGTGCAGAATTTTCTGCACTAAATCTGCATCTGCAGATTTGATGCAGTTTCTGTGCAGTTTCTGTGCAGTTTCTGTGCAGTTTCTGTGCAGTACAATGTAAATCAATGTGAAAAAAAAACTGTGCACATGGTGCAGAAGAATCTGCTGCAGAAACGCTGCAGAATTGCACAAAAGAAGTGACATGCACTTCTTTGAAATCTGCAGCATTTCTACGCAGATTTTTCTGCACCATGTGCACAGCTTTTTTTTCACATTGATTTACATTGAACTGTAAATCACAGTGCAGTTCTGCAGCGTTTCTGCAGCAGAAAAATCTGCTGCAGTTCTGCACTAAATCTGCATCGTGTGCACATACCCTTAGGCTGAGGGTGCCAATACTTTTGTCTGGCCCATTTTTGGAGTTTTGTGTGAAATGATCAATGTTTTGCTTTTTGCTTCATTCTCTTTTGTGTTTTTTTCATTTATGACAAATTAAATGAAGATAATAATACCAAAGAATTTGTGATTGCAATCATTTTCAGGAAGAAACTGAGTATTATCTGACAGAATTGCAGGGGTGTCAATACTTTTGGCCATGACTGTAAATCTGAATTTAATCCGGACAGGTTCGGTTGTTAGTTAACGAAGTTTGGTTTGACTTTTTATTACTTAGGTTGTGAGGGTGGTGAACAGAGGCTGGTTCTCACCTTTGGCTTCTTCCCACCCCGATTGCTGTATTTGGTGGCTTCCACCAGATGACCGCATTATGACTTCTTACCCCAGGTGTCCATTCACCATGCACTTAGTTTCTTTTCACCACTTTCAACTCTCTTATTTCTTTTCCCTTTTTTTCTTTTCTACACCCTTCTTCCCTCAACTACCTGACCTGCCCTCATCCCAAGAATCGCATAGAATCCTCCTCAGGTTCTGGTCCCGGTGTCCACACTACCAATTCATTGGAATCTACACCAGTCATGACTGGAATTAAATTTTGTTCCCATAATGTTAGAGGGTTGAATGTGCCCGAGAAAAGGAGACAGATTATGTACTCCAATCATAAACAACACGTATCAATTCTGATGTTCCAGGAGACACATTTTAAAACAGGGGTGACTCCCAACTGTACCTCCTACCACTACCCAAAATGGTTCCATAGTACCAATCCTTGCTCTAAATCCAAAGGAGTGTCTATAGGCTTCCATAAATCCTTCCAACCTGAGATTCTTGACTCCTCAATAGATACAGAGGGACGGTACATCTTCTTGAAGGTGGCCTGGGGCACACGCACCCTGGTCCAGGCGAATGTATACAGTGGGGCAAAAAAGTATTTAGTCAGTCAGCAATAGAGCAAGTTCCACCACTTAAAAAGATGAGAGGCGTCTGTAATTTACATCATAGGTAGACCTCAACTATGGGAGACAAACTGAGAAAAAAAATCCAGAAAATCACATTGTCTGTTTTTTTAACATTTTATTTGCATATTATGGTGGAAAATAAGTATTTGGTCAGAAACAAACAATCAAGATTTCTGGCTCTCACAGATCTGTAACTTCTTCTTTAAGAGTCTCCTCCTTCCTCCACTCATTACCTGTAGATCAGTTCTCGGATCTACTGAGCCCCCCATTTTTATTAACATGTAACTTTGTCTCCTCTGGGGGTTCTTTCCCTCCACAGGCCCTGATTGCCCATATCACAGTCATACCAAAGCCAGGAAAAGATCCGTCCCTCTGCAGCAATTACCACCTCATCTCACTTATAAATTTAGATGTAAAAATCTATGCCAAAATGATCTAAAAAAGACTCAATAGTCTCTTGCCCCACTTAGTTAACCAAGATCAGGTGGGTTTTGTACCCGGAAGGGAAGCAAGGGACAGCACTATTAGATCTATCTCCTTGATTGATAGTGCAAATAGAAGAGGTGATCCTCTATGTATTTTATCGATCGATGCAGAAAAAGCATTCGATAGAGTGGGATGGGAATTCATGTACCAAACGCTCGAGGGAATCGGTCTGCGGAGGAGGGCATTGTGGAGTATCAGGGCCCTCTATGAGTCTCCTTCTGTTCAGGTCAAGGTGAACGACTCGCTGTCAGACCCTTTTCATATTCGTAAAGGTAAAAGACAGGGGTGTCCCTTGTCCCCCCTGCTATACGTACTAACCATGGAGCACTTGGCAACTGCAATCCGTAACAACCCATCTATAGCAGGAGTGGGGATCCAATCGGAAGAACATAAACTGGCACTGTTTGCTGACGACGTACTTATGTATGTCACCTCCACCATTACCAGTCTACCCAATATCCTTTCAGAACTACATAGATTCGGCTCACTAAGTAATTTCAAAATTAATTCACATAAGTCCGAAATACTAAACATCTCATTACCGCCCTCTCTAGTCTCCCAGTTAAGCTCTTCTTTTCCATTCTGATGGCGATCTCTTGACTATTTGGGTATAAAATTAACAGCCAAGCCTCTACAATTATATGACGCCAATTACAAAATAGCTCTGAACAAAGCAGAGCTCGACCTGGAGAAATGGAACAAATTACATCTATCATGGCTGGGAAGAATTAATGCTATTAAAATGGATTTACTTCCATGCCTCCTTTACTTCTTCCAGACCATTCCTCTGTTCCTACCAGTGTCATTCTTCTCTAGACTCAAGACAGCAATAACGAGGTTTGTTTGGTCAGGGAAGCGCCCACGCCTGGCATACCGTCTCCTGAGCAGAACTAAATTAACTGAGGGGTTGGGTCTCCCGGACTTTTCACTTTACAACAACGCATCTCTTGGAACCTGTATCCTAGATTTATTCCATCACAATTTTTTACACAAACATAAAGAGGACTACCCAATAGTCCATGACTACATAGATCAGGACTCAATAAAACCCCTGAGGATGATTTTTGTGGGAGCTGAGCCCCCACCGGGCTCATGGTTCCTCCACGAACAAATTAAAAGCTACCTCACCAAATTATCCAAACAGACTGACATCCACAGACAACTTACTCCCTTTGAGTCTGCGTGCCTGGGTGGGGAACCTCTGACACACACGGTATCACTATTATACAAAATGTTTCAAGGGCACCAAATAACCTCAGATAACTCCACTATATTCTTTTCAAAATGGGAGAATGAACTAGGTAAACAACTGTCACCGGAAGATCGCTACAAGAGCCTTCTCTGTTGGGAAAGGTAATTCAGTACCACAATGGACATAGAGGTCAGCGCACATACAGTGACCTGGCAATAACCCAATAAAACAAGAACGAGCTCTGAGACGTGGGAACTCTGTTGACCGCAATCCCTAATCCTCTCAAACCACACTAAAGGCAGCCGTGGATTGCGCCTAACGCTCCCTATGCAACTCGGCACGGCCTGAGAAACTAGCTAGCCTGAAGATAGAAAATAAGCCTACCTTGCCTCAGAGAAATACCCCAAAGGAAAAGGCAGCCCCCACATATAATGACTGTGGGTTAAGATGAAAAGACAAACGTAGAGATGAAATAGATTTAGCAAAGTGAGGCCCAACTTTCTGAACAGAGCGAGGATAGGAAAGGTAACTTTGCGGTCAACACAAAACCCTACAAACACCACGCAAAGGGGGCAAAAAGACCCTCCGTACCGAACTAACGGCACAGAGGTACACCCTCTGCGTCCCAGAGCTTCCAGCAAGCAGTAAAAAACAAATTGACAAGCTGGACAGAAAAAAACAGCAAACAAATAGCAAAGAGGAACTTAGCTATGCAGAGCAGCAGGCCACAGGAACGATCCAGGAGGAAACAGGTCCAATACTAGAACATTGACTGGAGGCCAGGATCAAAGCACTAGGTGGAGTTAAATAGAGCAGCACCCAACGACTTCACCACATCACCTGAGGAAGGAAACTCAGAAGCCGCAGTACCACTTTCCTCCACCAACGGAAGCTCACAGAGAGAACCAGCCGAAGTACCACTTGTGACCACAGGAGGGAACTCTGCCACAGAATTCACAACACTTCTCTTCACCTTTAGATCCTCTCTATGCTCAGACTACCAAGAGAGAAGCTATAGACTCTTGTATAGGGGGTACAGATGTCCATCAAGTGTCCATATTATTTACCCCACCACCCCAGATACTTGTTGGAGGTGCTGGAGGGATGAGCGGACATGCTCACATGTCTGGTGGTCCTGTCCACCTATACATAATTTTTGGGTAAACATCTTTGAACTTTACAATAAACTATCCTTCCACAAAACCCAACCTACAATGGAATTAGCCTTATTATCTATTTGTGACCTCTCCATTTCCAAATTCAAGAAAAGCCTGTTGAGACACTTTCTAACGGCGGCGCGTAACTTGATTCCTCGCTACTGGAAGCAATCTAAATCTCCTTCGCGCTCTGATTTCATAATGGAACACAATCGTATCTTTAGAATGGAGCAACTGATTGGTCAAGACACTGGAACCTCGGACAGGGTGTTCAGGGTTTGGTCTCCTTGGATCGCCTTTAGGGAAACTGAAGAGCTAAATAACTGGTTACACTAAATAACTAGCCCAGTGCACTAGAAACCCATACTTACCATTTACCTTGGAAATGGGACTAATATTGTACTATCATGAAGAACTACAGACTCTAGTTCACTTGGACCAGAAACCGGATTCTTATTCCCTACCTACCACACCCACATCTTCTCCACTCCCCCCCCTTTTTTTTTTCTTTCTCTCCTCCTCTCCTCTTCTTTCTTTCTACTACTCGTCTTTTTCTCCTATCATAATCTAGGTCACTTATAGAATTTCCTTTAGGAGTTTAGTATTATGGAGAACCTAGTCACCACTACTCCCATTTAACAAATAAATAATATCCTCGTAATTCATAAAAGTGGAGTAGAGAGGGCTCGGGAAGTGTAATATCTACAAACTTATATTACAATCATTAATGAATCTTTAATGTACTAAATGTAGTATGTCCATGTTCACAGGACTAAAACTATAATAACCAGTTTACAACACCCCGACTCCCTTTTTTTTTTTTTTCTTTATACTCTCTTTGTTGAGACAGTTATACTCTTATTATAATATTGCAAGAGTGACAAATATTGGATATACATAATGATTTAAATAATATGATTGTCTTACATCTTTGTATGTGTTTATGAATGCAAATTATTGCTTTGATTCTCATGTTTATTCATAAGCAATTCAATAAATCTGATTTACAAAACAAATGTGTACTTTTATATATTCTCTTTATTTCCATAAATAAATGTATTTATTGGAAAAATATTTATTTCTTTTTTCTTTTTTGGGGATTTAAAAAATATATATTTTTACACATTAGAATATATATATTTTTACTTTGTTTAAGGCCAGCGTCACACTAGCGAGTTTTACGGACATATGAGAGGCGCTGAAAATACAGATTGCATAGGGTACAATGATTCTCTATGGCCTAGCTCCTATCTGCCGTATTTTACGGATCCTTATTATACGGTCTTGTACGGCCGTAGAAAATAGCAGCATGCTGCGTTTGTCATCGTATTGCGCAAAAAAAATCGCCAATGAAAGTCTATGGGGGCGAGAAAAATACGGATTACACATGGACCAACAGTGTGATTTGCGAGAAATACGCCAGACATCTCCGGACATCTCCAGGTGCCAGGAATTGTGTCAAGCCCTCAATCAGGAAGCTCAGACTTGCTAATTAGCTGAAAAAGCCGCACAGACATCCTGGAAGTCTGGTGCTCGACTCCACGGAGTTGCAAGCAGCATGGCAAGCATCATTAACGTGGATATGCTCCTCATCCTGGTCCAAGAAAGGCCAGAAATCTGGGACCAGCGGGATCCAAATTATTCCAACCGGGCCAGGAAAGAGGCAGCTTGGAGGACCATCTGTGGGATCCTATTCCCAGATTATGCCCAACGGCCACGTGCGGAGCAGACACAACTTTGTAAGTACACTCATGTTTCCACAGTAATTAACCTTGAAAAATGCTTTACCTACATGATTACAGGAAGAATATTTTTGGCCTTAGTATGGTATTTTTTGGTAAAAACAAAGATGATTAACATGAGAAAATGTTTACGTACATAGCTAATATGGATGTTACGTTGGGTACTATTTTTTTTTACGCCAAACTGGTACAGAGGGGTGTGGATCCTGTCCTTGTGTTGTTTATTTTTCTTTTTTTTTCTTTTTCTTTTTTTTTGTTTTTAAGCAATTGTAACTTTAGGAAAATCATTTAAGAAGGCATTTTATAATCATCGTTCAAATATGATCTATTAATGCCAACTGTTTTAAGCAATGTGCAGAATGAGCTTAAACAATATTTGTTACCATGTCATTGCAGTGGATGATGTTATGAGACGATGGCGCAGCATCAGGGACCAGTACCGGCGGGAAAGGCAGCAGCGGGCAAGAAGTGGGTCAGTAGCACCACCCAAAAAAAGGAAGTACATTTACTATGATCAGCTTTCCTTTTTGGATGTCAGTATGGATCTAAGACAGTAAGTCAAAACAACACAACACATTTTTTTGTTTGAATATTAGTATTAATATTATTTGTTCTTGTTCAAGCGCCATTTATTCCATGGCGCTTTACATGTAAGGAGGGGTAAACATTTTTAAAAAAATATTATAAAAAAAAATGCAAAAAACAAAATGGTACAGGAGGAGAGAGGACCCTGCCTGCAAAGCCTCACAAGCTACAACAAGGGATGGGTGAGAATGCAGTAGGTGAGGGTAGAGCTGTTCATGCAGTGGTTTGGTCGATCGGTGGTTACTAGGGTTGAGCGACTTTTAGTTTTTTAGGGTCGAGTCGGGTTTCGCGAAACCCGACTATCTCAAAAGTCGAGTCGAGTGGAATCGGCCAATTATCGCGAAAAGTCGGGGATCGACCGAAACACGAAACCCTATGCAAGTCAATGGTGGAGCATAGTTGGCAGTGAGTGGAGGCCAGGAAAACATGTACAGTGCCCATTTTAATGGCAAAAACATACATTCTTGTTACTGAAGCTTGTCAATCTTCATTTACCTTATAATAATACTAAGGCATTGGAAATTGGGGGTCATTTGGCTAAAGTTGTGGGGGGTAGGGCTGGTTCAAGTATTTAGTGGGCCCAGGAAATCTGGACCACGTCACGGCAGTGGAGCAGGGAGAGGTAAGTATTTCAACTTTGCAAGTGCTGTGATCCTGAGCAAGCAGGGGGGCCCACTCGTTGGCATTGGCACTAGCACAGGGCCCCTCAAAGTACGGCGGTGTGTTTGCACGGCGGGGGCGCCTCCCACCGGCAGCGACACTTTTGCGTACTATGAGGGGCCCTGTGCCAGTGACGTCGCCAACGAGTATTCCTCCCCCCACCTGATGAAGGAACCTGCACTTTCATCTGCACCTTCCTCTTTGTCCCCGTGTAAGGTGGTATGGTATGCGGGAAGGGGAACCTGACTTTCAGCAGGGTCACAATCTTGCTGTGTAGCGTGCACGGGGAATGTTGCGATATGGGTCAATGTACCAGCAGACTCATCTATCACTGGCTGGGCAATGGGCAGGATGAGGAGGACACACAGATATAGGCCCAAAGAATAAAGTGGGCAAAATGCAGTTCAAAATTGGTAACAGGACTAACCAGGGGGCATTGCTTTGTTCAGTGGAGTACAACTGTAATGAGAGGCTGACACAGTGAGTAGGCCCAAATCAGTAAGTAGGCTAAATGCAGTTCAAAACTGGTAACAGAAGTAAACAGGCGGCACTGGTTTGTTCAGTGGAGGAGAACATCAAGGAGCGGCAGACACCGATAGTAGGCCCCAACCCAACTAGTAGGCCAAATGCAGTCTAACATTAACAACTACTTAACGAGAGCCTGAAAATGGAATTTCAGGACAGGAAACCAGGAGAACAGCAAGGAGCGGCAGACACTGTTAGTAGGCCCCAACCCAACTAGTAGGCCAAATGCAGTTGTTCCATTTAACAACTATTTAACAAGAGCCTGAAGATAGAAGCTCAGGAAAGGCAACCAGGAGAACACCTTGGAGCGGCAGACACTGTTAGTAGGCCCCAACCAAACTAGTAGCCCCACTGCAGTTTTAAAATTCCGATAGGCTGAAAACCTGATAATTGCAGGTCATTTTTTTAAAGAGGACAGCTGTATTGAGTGGCGCAGCCAGACACTGCAAGTAGGCCTTACACCACAAAGTTGGCTCGACGCAGGTTTAAAAAAGGTTACATGGGTACACGGTCTTCATTGGTGTGCTCAGTGGAGGACAATTGGAAGGAGGGACTGCAGAAAGACTTAGTAGGCCTAAAATAACAAAATAGGCTCTATGCAGCTTCGATTATGTTGCAACCTGGAGAACACCTTGGAGCGGGAGACACCGTCTCTACAAGCCAGACCCAACTTGTAGGCCTAATGCAGTGTTGTTTCAACAACTACTTAACGAGAGCTAGAAGATAGAAGCTATGGAGAGGCAACCTGGAGAACACCATGGAGAGGCAACCTGGAGAACACCTGGGAGCGGCAGACACCGTCTCTACAACCCAGACCCAACTTGTAGGCCTAATGCAGTGTTGTTTCAACAACTACTTAACAAGAGCATGAAGATTAAAGCTATGGAGAGGCAACCTGGAGAACACCTTGCAGCGGGAGACACCGTCTCTACAACCCAGACCCAACTTGTAGGCCTAATGCAGTGTTGTTTCAACAACTACTTAACAAGAGCATGAAGACTGAAGCTATGGAGAGGCAACTTGGAGAACACCTTGGAGTGGGAGACACCGTCTCTACAACCCAGACCCAACTTGTAGGCCTAATGCAGTGTTGTTTCAACAACTACTTAACAAGAGCATGAAGATTTAAGCTATGGAGAGGAAACCTGGAGAACACCTTGGAGCGGGAGACACCGCCTCTACAACCCAGATCCAACTTGTAGGCCTAATGCAGTGTTGTTTCAACAACTACTTAACGAGAGCTAGAAGATAGAAGCTATGGAGAGGCAACCTGGAGAACACCTTGGAGCGGCAGACACCGTCTCTACAACCCAGACCCAACTTGTAGGCCTAATGCAGTGTTGTTTCAACAACTACTTAACAAGAGCATGAAGATGTAAGCTATGGAGAGGCAACCTGGAGAACACCTTGGAGCGGGAGACACCGTCTCTACAACCCAGACCCAACTTGTAGGCCTAATGCAGTGTTGTTTCAACAACTACTTAACAAGAGCATGAAGATTGAAGCTAGGGAGAGGCACCCTGGAGAACACCTTGGAGCGGCAGACACCGTCTCTACAACCCAGACCCAACTTGTAGGCCTAATGCAGTGTTGTTTCAACAACTACTTAATAAGAGCATGAAGATTGCAGCTATGGAGAGGCAATCTGGAGAACACCTTGCAGCGGGAGACACCGTCTCTACAACCCAGACCCAACTTGTAGGCCTAATGCAGTGTTGTTTCAAAAACTACTTAACAAGAGCATGAAGATTGAAGCTATGGAGAGGCAACCTGGAGAACACCTTGGAGCGGGAGACACCGTCTCTACAACCCAGACCCAACTTGTAAGCCTAATGCAGTGTTGTTTCAACAACTACTTAACAAGAGCATGAAGATTGAAGCTAGGGAGAGGCAACCTGGAGAACGCCTTGGAGTGGCAGACATCGTCTCTACAACCCAGACCCAACTTGTAGGCCTAATGCAGTGTTGTTTCAACAATTACTTAACAAGAGCTTCAAGATAGAAGCGAAGGAGAGGCAACAGAGAGAACACCTTGGAGCGGAAGACTCAGAATGTAGACCACAACGAAACTTGTGGCCCCAATGCAGTTTTATAATTCTGACGAGCTGAAAATCCGCCATTTTTTTTAGAGGAGGACAGCTGTATTAAGTGGCGCAGACAGACACTGCTAGTAGGCCTTACACCACAAAGTAGGCTCACTGCAGGATGACAAAAAGTTACATGGGTACACGGTCGGCATTGGTGTGCTCAGCGGAGGACAAATGGAAGGAGGGAACGCAGACAGACTTAGTAGGCCTAAAATAAAAAAAATTAGGCTCAAAGCAGTTTCAATTATCTTGCAGGGGTACACAGGCAGCATTGTTGTGTTCAGCGGAGGACAATTGAAAGGAGGGACCGCAGACAGACTTAGTAGGCTTAAAATAAAAAAAAAATTGGCTCAAAGCAGTTTGAATTATCTTGCAGAGGTACACAGGCAGCATTGGTGTGGTCAGCGGAGGACGATTGGAAGGAGTGTCTGACACAGTTAGTACTCCCAAAAAATAAATAGATGTTAATGTCTCGCAAAACAACAAAACCAAAAAACCAAAGGGTGGCATACTTGGGTACAGGGGTGGGCTCCTCTGCTGAGTTTCAAACATAGTAATTTGGCGCTAAGTATTTACTGGTGTCAATATAGGACACTGACCCTGACTATTTTAACTAGCATCATACATGTCAACAAATTGGTATTGTCAGTGCCAGGCATTGAAGGATGTCAGCGCATAAACTAAACATTGGTGGAGCTGTGAGAGATAATTTTGCAAGTGGTAGAGCACTGTTTGAGCTGGGGGGGAACTCTCTTGTGGCCGGCGGTACAGGCCCAGGGCCCCTCATGTTACAACGGTGTGTCTGAGGTTGGGTGCGCACCACCACCGCCAGAGACACTTTATTGTACTATGAGGGACCCAGTTGCAGTGCCGTCGACCAAAAGCGGGCACACCCACCTCTTCAGACAAACGGCACTCTCACGGGTGCTTGCGCCAAGTGGCACGACCACGGCCCCGTGGGGGGAGTTAGCCCATTTAGGGAGGTGTAAACATGTTGTATGCTGGACAAACAGCTGCTGCAAATTAAGAGATTGGAACAGTCAGCAAGACGAGTCTACAAGCAAGACCTTTTTATAGGAAAGCTAGGTGTCAGCCGGGAAAGGTGGGGCAAATTAATTTGAAATCCATGAGTGGTTCATTTTAATGAAGGTTAGATCATCAACATTTTGGGTAGCCAGACGAGTCCTATTTTCGGTCAATATTGAACCAGCAGCACTGAATACTCTTTCTGATAGCACACTAGCTGCTGGGCAAGCAAGCTCCTGCAATGCATATTCTGCCAATTCAGGCCAGGTGTCTATTTTGGATGCCCAGTAATCAAATGGGAATGACGGTTGAGGGAGAACATCGATAAGGAATGAAAAATAGTTAGTAACCATACTGGACAAATGTTGTCTCCTGTCACTTTGAATTGATGCTGCAGTACCTGTCCTGTCTGCGGTCATTGCGAAATCACTCCACAACCTGGTCAGAAAACCCCTCTGTCCAACGCCACTTCTGATTTGTGCAACTCTAACACCTCTGCCCTGTTGCCCCCTGCAGCTCGTGTGAGAACCATCACCGGCGCTGTGTGCTGGGAATGCCTGAATCAAACGGTCTACAAGAGTTGCTTGTTTGATTGCTAATATTTGTTCGCGGTTCTCATGTGGCATGATATTTTGCAATCTGCCTTTATAGTGAGGATCAAGGAGGCAGGCCAACCAGTAATCGTCATCGGTCATCATTTTAATAATGCGTGAGTCCTTTTTGAGGATACGTAAGGCATAATCCGCCATGTGGGCCAAAGTTCCAGTTGTCAAATCTGCGGTTGTGCTGGGTTGAGGGGCAGTTTCAGGCAAATCTACGTCACTTGTCTCCCTAAAACACCCTGAACCCGGCCTTGCAACGCCACCAGTTGCTATTGGCCCCGGAGAAGCTTCCTCATACAAAAAATACTCATCCCCATCATCCCCCTCGTCCTCTTCCTCTTCGCCCGCTACCTCGTCCTGTAGACTGCCCTGACCAGACAATGGCTGACTGTCATCAAGGCTTCCCTCTTCCTCGGCTGCAGACGCCTGCTCCTTTATGTGCGTCAAACTTTGCATCAGCAGACGCATTAGGGGGATGCTCATGCTTATTATGGCGTTGTCTGCACTAACCAGCCGTGTGCATTCCTCAAAACACTGAAGGACTTGACACATGTCTTGTACCTTCGACCACTGCACACCTGACAACTCCATGTCTGCCATCCAACTGCCTGCCCGTGTATGTGTATCCTCCCACAAATACATAACAGCACGCCTTTGTTCGCACAGTCTCTGAAGCATGTGCAGTGTGGAGTTCCACCTTGTTGCAACGTCGATGATTAGGCGATGCTGGGGAAGGTTCAAAGACCGCTGATGGTTCTGCATACGGCTGGAGTGCACGGGCGAACGGCAGATATGCGAGCAAAGTCTGCGCACTTGGAGGAGCAGGTCGGGTAACCCCGGATAACTTTTCAAGAAGCACTGCACCACCAGGTTTAAGGTGTGAGCCAGGCAAGGAATGTGTTTCAGTTGGGAAAGGGCTATGGCAGCCATAAAATTCCTTCCGTTATCACTCACTACCTTGCCTGCCTCAAGATGTACAGTGCCCAGCCATGACTGAGTTTCTTTCTGCAAGAACTCAGACAGAACTTTCGCGGTGTGTCTGTTGTCGCCCAAATACTTCATTGCCAATACAGCCTGCTGACGCTTGCCACTAGGTGTCCCATAATGGGACACCTCGTGTGCAACAGTGGCAGCTGCGGATGGAGTGCTCGTGCGAATGCAGTCTGTAAACGAGCTCTTGCTTCTGCAGGAGGAGGAGGAGGGGGGGCGAACGCCTACAGCCAACTGCTTCCTAGACCGTGGGCTGTTGTGAATTCTGTGGCAGAGCTCCCTCCTGTGGTCACAAGTGGTACTTCGGCTGATTCTCTCTGGGAGCTTCCGTTTGTGGAGGAAAGTGGTACTGCGGCTTCTGAGTTTCCTCCCTCAGGTGATCTGGTGAGGTCGTTAGGTGCTTCTCTACTTAACCCCACCTAATGCTTTGATCCATGCTTCCTGTCAATGTTCCAGTGTTGGACTTGTTTTTCCCTGGATCATTCCTGTGGCCTGCTGCTCTGCATAGCTAAGTTCTTCTTTGCTATTTGTTTGCTATTTTTTTCTGTCCAGCTTGTCTAATTGTTTTGCTGGAAGCTCTGGGACGCAAAGAGTGTACCTCCGTGCCGTTAGTTCGGTACGGAGGGTCTTTTTGCCCCCATTGCGTGGTTTTCTTTAGGGTTTTGTGTAGACCGCAAAGTTATCTTTCCTATCCTCGCTCTGTTAAGAAAGTCGGGCCTCACTTTGCTGAATCTATTTCATCCCTACGTTTGTCTTTTCATCTTAACTCACAGTCATTATATGTGGGGGGCTGCCTTTTCCTTTGGGGTATTTCTCTGAGGCAAGGTAGGCTTATTTTCTATCTTCAGGCTAGTTAGTTTCTCAGGCTGTGCCGAGTTGCATAGGCAGAGTTAGGCGCAATCCACGGCTGCCTCTAGTGTTGTTTGGAGAGGATTAGGGATTGCGGTCTGCAGAGTTCCCACGTCTCAGAGCTCGTTCTAATATTTTGGGTTATTGTCAGATCACTGTATGTGCTCTGACCGCTATGTCCATTGTGATACTGAATTGCCTATCACAACAGTACAGGAAGCCCAAGTGCTAATGATTCTCAATAGACGGAAAAAAGAAGTTCTGAGACCATTTTTTTTTCTTTGCACTGTGTTTTGCCTTTTTTTTTCCCCTAGACATTTGGGTGGTTCAGGACACAGGTGTAGCAATGGACATTAAAGGTCTGTCTTCATGTGTGGATCAGCTCACGGCAAGAGTTCAAAATATTCAAGATTTTGTGGTTCAGAATTCTTTGTTAGAACCGAGAATTCCTATTCCAGATTTGTTTTTTGGAGATAGAACTAAATTTCTGAGTTTCAAAAATAATTGTAAACTATTTCTGGCTTTGAAACCTCGCTCCTCTGGTGACCCAGTTCAACAGGTTAGGATCGTCATTTCTTTTTTGCGTGGCGACCCTCAGGACTGGGCATTTTCTCTTGCGTCAGGAGATCCTGCATTAAGTAATATCGATGCGTTTTTCCTGGCGCTTGGATTGCTGTACGATGAGCCTAATTCAGTGGATCAGGCAGTTAAAAATTTGCTGGCTCTTTGTCAGGCTCAGGATGAGATAGAGGTATATTGCCAGAAATTCAGAAAGTGGTCCGTGCTCACTCAATGGAATGAATCTGCGCTGGCAGCTATATTCAGAAAGGGTCTCTCTGAAGCCCTTAAGGATGTCATGGTGGGATTTCCTATGCCTGCTGGTTTGAATGAGACTATGTCTTTGGCCATTCAGATCGGTCGATGCTTGCGTGAGCGTAAATCTGTGCACCATTTGGCGGTATTACCTGAGATTAAACCTGAGCCTATGCAGTGCGATAGGACTATGACCAGAGTTGAACGGCAAGAACACAGACGTCTGAATGGGCTGTGTTTCTACTGTGGTGATTCCACTCATGCTATCTCTGATTGTCCTAAGCACACTAAGCGGTTCGCTAGGTCTGCCACCATTGGTACAGTACAGTCAAAATTTCTTCTGTCCGTTACCTTGATCTGCTCTTTGTCATCGTATTCTGTCATGGCGTTTGTGGATTCAGGCGCTGCCCTGAATTTGATGGACTTGGAATATGCTAAGCGTTGTGGGTTTTTCTTGGAGCCCTTTGCAATGTCCTATTCCATTGAGAGGAATTGATGCTACGCCTTTGGCCAAGAATAAGCCTCAATACTGGACCCAGCTGACCATGTGCATGGCTCCTGCACATCAGGAGGTTATTCGCTTTCTGGTGTTGCATAATCTGCATGATGTGGTCGTGTTGGGGTTGCCATGGCTACAAGCCCATAATCCAGTATTGGATTGGAAATCCATGTCGGTGTCCAGCTGGGGTTGTCAGGGGGTACATGGTGATGTTCCATTTCTGTCAATTTCATCATCAACCCCTTCTGAGGTTCCAGAGTTCTTGTCTGATTACCGGGATGTATTTGATGAGCCCAAGTCCGATGCCCTACCTCCGCATAGGGATTGTGATTGTGCTATCAATTTGATTCCTGGTAGTAAATTCCCAAAAGGTCAACTGTTTAATTTATCCATGCCTGAGCACACCGCTATGCGCAGTTATGTGAAGGAATCCCTGGAGAAGGGGCATATTCGCCCGTCATCGTCGCCATTAGGAGCAGGGTTCTTTTTTGTAGCCAAGAAGGATGGTTCGCTGAGACCTTGTATAGATTACCGCCTTCTTAATAAGATCACTGTTAAATTTCAGTACCCCTTGCCATTGTTATCTGATTTGTTTGCTCGGATTAAGGGGGCTAGTTGGTTCACCAAGATAGATCTTCGTGGTGCGTATAATCTGGTGCGTATTAAGAGAGGCGATGAATGGAAAACTGCATTTAATACGCCCAAGGGTCATTTTGAGTATCTAGTGATGCCATTCGGACTTGCCAATGCTCCATCAGTGTTTCAGTCCTTTATGCATGACATCTTCCGAGAGTACCTGGATAAATTCCTGATTGTGTACTTGGATGACATTTTGATCTTCTCGGAGGATTGGGAGTCTCATGTGAAGCAGGTCAGAACGGTTTTTCAGGTCCTGCGTGCTAATTCTTTGTTTGTGAAGGGATCAAAGTGTCTCTTTGGTGTGCAGAAGGTTTCATTTTTGGGGTTCATCTTTTCCCCTTCTACTATCGAGATGGATCCTGTTAAGGTCCAAGCTATCCATGATTGGACTCAGCCGACATCTCTGAAATGTCTGCAAAAGTTCCTGGGCTTTGCTAATTTTTATCGTCGCTTCATCTGCAATTTTTCTAGTATTGCCAAACCATTGACCGATTTGACCAAGAAGGGTGCTGATGTGGTCAATTGGTCTTCTGCTGCTGTGGAAGCTTTTCAAGAGTTGAAGCGTCGTTTTTCTTCTGCCCCTGTGTTGTCAACCAGATGTTTCTCTTCCGTTCCAGGTCGAGGTTGATGCTTCTGAAATTGGAGCAGGGGCTGTTTTGTCGCAGAGAGGTTCTGATTGCTCAGTGATGAAACCATGCACTTTTTTTTCCAGGAAGATTTCGCCTGCTGAGCGAAATTATGATGTGGGCAACCGAGAGTTGCTGGCCATGAAGTGGGCATTCGAGGAGTGGCGTCATTGGCTTGAAGGAGCTAAGCATCGCGTGGTGGTATTGACTGATCATAAGAACTTGACTTATCTCGAGTCTGCTAAGCGTTTGAATCCTAGACAGGCTCGTTGGTCGCTGTTTTTTGCCCATTTTGACTTTGTGATTTCGTACCTTCCGGGCTCTAAAAATGTGAAGGCAGATGCTCTGTCTAGGAGTTTTGTGCCCGACTCTCCGGGTTTATCTGAGCCGGCGGGTATCCTCAAGGAAGGAGTAATTGTGTCTGCCATCTCCCCTGATTTGCGGCGGGTGCTGCAAAAATTTCAGGCTAATAAACCTGATCGTTGTCCAGCGGAGAAACTGTTTGTCCCTGATAGGTGGACGAATAAAGTTATCTCTGAGGTTCATTGTTCGGTGTTGGCTGGTCATCCTGGAATCTTTGGTACCAGAGAGTTAGTGGCTAGATCCTTTTGGTGGCCATCTCTGTCGCGGGATGTGCGTACTTTTGTGCAGTCCTGTGGGATTTGTGCTCGGGCTAAGCCCTGCTGTTCTCGTGCCAGTGGGTTGCTTTTGCCCTTGCCGGTCCCGAAGAGGCCTTGGACACATATCTCTATGGATTTTATTTCAGATCTTCCCGTTTCTCAAAAGATGTCAGTCATTTGGGTGGTCTGTGATCGCTTTTCTAAGATGGTCCATCTGGTACCCTTGTGTAAATTGCCTTCCTCCTCTGATTTGGTGCCATTGTTCTTCCAGCATGTGGTTCGTTTGCATGGCATTCCAGAGAATATCGTTTCTGACAGAGGTTCCCAGTTTGTTTCGAGGTTTTGGCGAGCCTTTTGTGCTAGGATGGGCATTGATTTGTCTTTTTCCTCGGCTTTCCATCCTCAGACTAATGGCAAGACCGAACGAACCAATCAGACCTTGGAAACCTATCTGAGATGCTTTGTTTCTGCCGATCGGGATGACTGGGTGTCCTTTTTGCCTTTGGCTGAGTTCGCCCTTAATAATCGGGCCAGCTCGGCTACCTTGGTTTCGCCATTTTTCTGCAATTCTGGGTTCCATCCTCGTTTCTCTTCAGGACAGGTTGAGTCTTCGGACTGTCCTGGTGTGGATACTGTGGTGGACAGGTTGCAGCAGATTTGGACTCATGTAGTGGACAATTTGACCTTGTCCCAATAGAAGGCTCAACGTTTCGCTAATCGCAGACGCCGTGTGGGTCCCCGACTTCGTGTTGGGGATCTGGTTTGGTTATCTTCTCGTCATATTCCTATGAAGGTTTCCTCTCCTAAGTTTAAACCTCGTTTCATTGGTCCGTATAGGATTTCTGAGGTTCTTAATCCTGTGTCTTTTCGTCTGACCCTCCCAGATTCTTTATCCATACATAACGTATTCCATAGGTCATTGTTGCGGAGATACGTGGCACCTATGGTTCCATCTGTTGACCCTCCTGCCCCGGTTTTGGTGGAGGGGGAATTGGAGTATATTGTGGAGAAGATTTTGGATTGTCGTGTTTCAAGACGGAAACTCCAGTATCTGGTTAAATGGAAGGGTTATGCTCAGGAAGATAATTCCTGGGTTTTTGCCTCTGATGTCCATGCTCCCGATCTTGTTCGTGCCTTTCATGTGGCTCATCCTGGTCGGCCTGGGGGCTCTGGTGAGGGTTCGGTGACGCCTCCTCAAGGGGGGGTACTGTTGTGAATTCTGTGGCAGAGCTCCCTCCTGTGGTCACAAGTGGTACTTCGGCTGATTCTCTCTGGGAGCTTCCGTTTGTGGAGGAAAGTGGTACTGCGGCTTCTGAGTTTCCTCCCTCAGGTGACCTGGTGAGGTCGTTAGGTGCTTCTCTACTTAACTCCACCTAATGCTTTGATCCATGCTTCCTGTCAATGTTCCAGTGTTGGACTTGTTTTTCCCTGGATCATTCCTGTGGCCTGCTGCTCTGCATAGCTAAGTTCTTCTTTGCTATTTGTTTGCTTTTTTTTTCTGTCCAGCTTGTCTAATTGTTTTGCTGGAAGCCCTGGGACGCAAAGGGTGTACCTCCGTGCCGTTAGTTCGGTACGGAGGGTCTTTTTGCCCCCTTTGCGTGGTTTTCTTTAGGGTTTTGTGTTGACCGCAAAGTTATCTTTCCTATCCTCGCTCTGTTAAGAAAGTCGGGCCTCACTTTGCTGAATCTATTTCATTCCTACGTTTGTCTTTTCATCCTAACTCACAGTCATTATATGTGGGGGCCTGCCTTTTCCTTTGGGGTATTTCTCTGAGGCAAGGTAGGCTTATTTTCTATCTTCAGGCTAGTTAGTTTCTCAGGCTGTGCCGAGTTGCATAGGCAGAGTTAGGCGCAATCCACGGCTGCCTCTAGTGTTGTTTGGAGAGGATTAGGGATTGCGGTCTGCAGAGTTCCCACGTCTCAGAGCTCGTTCTAATATTTTGGGTTATTGTCAGATCACTGTATGTGCTCTGACCGCTATGTCCATTGTGATACTGAATTGCCTATCACAACAGTGGGCTAGGCAGAACTGTCCCAATATTGCTGTCCCCTATGGACCCTGCATCCACCACATTAACCCAGTGAGCCGTGATGGACACGTAACGTCCCTGGCCATGCCTACTGGTCCATGCATTTGTTGTCAGGTGCACCTTTGTACTCACAGATTGCCTGAGTGCATGGACGATGCGCTCTTTAACATGCTGGTGGAGGGCTGGGATGGCTTTTCTCGAAAAGAAGTGTCGACTGGGTAGCTCATAGCATGGTTCTGCGTAGTCCATCAGGGCTTTGAAAGCTTCGCTTTCAACTAACCGGTAGGGCATCATCTCTAATGAGATTAGTCTAGCAATATGGGCGTTCAAACGCTGTGTACGCGGATGCGAGGATGAGTACTTCCTTTTCCTAACGAGAGTCTCATGTAGGGTGAGCTGGACTGGAGAGCTGCAGATCGTGGAACTAGCGGGGGTGCCGGTGGACATGGCAGACTGAGAGAGGGTTGGAGATGGTATTCTTGCTGGTGCCCTACATGCAGTGTTTCCTACTACGAAACTGGTGATTCCCTGACTGCTTTGGCCTGGCAACGAAATCTGCACATTTGCTGCAGGTGGTGCGGGAAATGGTGGGCTTACAGTGAGGGAAGGAATGTAGCGTTGCTGACTAGCTTCATTGGCCGAGGGTGCTACAACCTTAAGGGACGTTTGGTAGTGAGTCCAGGCTTGCAAATGCATGGTGGTTAAATGTCTACGCATGCAACTTGTATTTAGACTTTTAAGATTCTGACCTCTGCTTAAGGTAGTTGAACATTTTTGACAGATGACTTTGCGCTGATCATTTGGATGTTGTTTAAAAAAATGCCAGACTGCACTCTTTCTACTATCGGATACCTTTTCAGGCATTGCAGACTGAGCTTCTTTAACCAGATGTCCACGCTGTCCTACAACTGGTTTTGCCACGCGTTTTTGACCAGATACGGGCCTGGCAGATGGAACCTGTTGCGATGTTGATGCCTTCTGCGGCTCCTCCTCCTCCGCTTCAGAGCTACTGCCGCCTGCACCCTGTTCCCCCAATGGCTGCCAATCGGGGTTAACAACTGGGTCATCTATGACCTCCTCTTCTATCTCGTGTGCAACTTCGTCTGTGTCACCGTGTAAGCCGGTGGTATAGCGTTCGTGACGGGGCACCATAGTCTCATCAGGGTCTGATTCTGGATCAGTACACTGCGAGGGCAATGTTGTGGTCTGAGTCAAAGGAACAGCATAGTAATCTGGCTGTGGCTGTGCATCTGTGCACTCCATGTCCGATTCAACTTGTAATGGGCATGGCCTGTTAACTGTTTGACTTTCTAACCCAGGAACGGTATGTGTAAAGAGCTCCATGGAGTAACCCATTGTGTCGCCTGACGCATCCTTCTCTGTTGTTCTTGGTGAAGAAGACAAGGAAGCGACTTGTCCCTGACCGTGAACATCCACTAACGACGCGCTGCTTTTACATTTAGCAGTTTCAGAAGAGGAGGCAAAAGAGCTAGAGGCTGAGTCAGCAAGGAAAGCCAAAACTTGTTCTTGCTGCTCCGGCTTTAAAAGCGGTTTTCCTACTCCCAGAAAAGGGAGCGTACGAGGCCTTATGTAGCCAGACGATGAACCTGGCTCAACAACTCGAGACTTAGGTGCTATATTGCTTTTCCCACGACCAACTGATGCTCCACCACCACTACCATCATTACCAGCTGGCAATGACTGCCCACGGCCACGACCTCTTCCACTAGACTTCCTCATTGTTTGAAAAACGTAACCAAACTAACAGTATTTGTTACTGTAAAACCAGTTACAAGGTGAACTCAAACTTCTGTTGGATTTATATATCCCTTTATAAGTGGGTCAGACTGCAGGGAAAATCAGGCCCAATGTATAACAGTACACAGCTTCCGTGGCAGAAAGATATGCCACTAACAGGAATGACGCTGATGCAGACACTAACAATTCAAATCTCCCCCTTTTTATTTTTTCTGGGAGAATATTGAAGAAATGTGACCCACTCTCATACAGTATATGTTCTGTGGCACACAATTTGAGACAGGTGGCACACACAGGAGTGGCACTGAAGCAGAAATGCCAATCTTAATCTCCCACTATTTTTTTTTCAGGGAGAATTTAAAAGAAATCTGACCCAGTTTTACACACTAGGTTTAATGTGGCACACAGTTTGAGACAGGTGGCACACACAGGAATGGGACTGAAGCAGAAATGCCAATCTTAATCTCCCACTATTTTTTTTTCAGGGAGAATTTAAAAGAAATCTGACCCAGTATTACACACTAGGTTTAATGTGGCACACAATTTGAGACAGGTGGCACACACAGGAGTGGCACTGAAGCAGAAATGCCAATCTTAATCTCCCACTATTTTTTTTTCAGGGAGAATTTAAAAGAATTCTGACCCAGTATTACACACTAGGTTTAATGTGGCACACAATTTGAGACAGGTGGCACACACAGGAGTGGCACTGAAGCAGAAATGCCAATCTTAATCTCCCACTATTTTTTTTTTTTCAGCAAGAATTTAAAAGAAATCTGACCCAGTATTACACACTAGGTTTAATGTGGCACACAATTTGAGACAGGTGCCACAAACAGGACTGCCACTGATACAGATTTGCCAATTTTAATCTGCACTCTTTTCTTCTTCAGGGAGACAAGTGAATAAATCTGGGCCACTGTATTAGAGTATATTTTCTGTGGCAGAAAGTGGCTTGAAGAGATATAACGAAACAAAAAAAAAAAAAGGACTGTCCTACAATTACTATCTCCCTGCAGTAATCTCAGCAATGTATGGCAGGCAGCAATAACAAGGAGTGGACTGCTGCACAAAAAAAGTCAACAGTGTGGACAAACAAACAAGGAAACTGTGCAGAAAGGAAGGAGCAACAGGACTTGTGCTTTGAAAAAAGCAGTTGGTTTGCACAGCGGTGTACAAACAGCAATGCAGCTATCTGGGAGCCTTCTGGGGCAGCCCAATGAGCTACAGCGCTGAGGAAAAAAAAATGTAGCCTCCACTGTCCCTGCAAACAAAAGGTGGTGTTGGACAGTGGAAATCGCTACAGCACAAGCGGTTTGGGGGTTAATGGACCCTGCCTAATGCTATCCCCCTGCTTCTGACGAAGCGGCAGCAACCTCTCCCTATGCTCCGATCAGCAGCAGTAAGATGGCGGTCAGCGGGAACGCCCCTTTATAGCCCCTGTGACGCCGCAGAAAGCAAGCCAATCACTGCAATGCCCTTCTCTAAGATGGTGGGGACTGAGACCTATGTCATCACGCTGCCCACACTCTGTGTCCACCTTCATTGGCTGAGAAATGGCGCTTTTCGCGTCTTTGAAACGCGACTTTGGCGCGAAAGTCGCGTACCACATGGCCGACCCCACACAGGGATCGGGTTGGGTTTCATGAAACCTGACTTTGCCAAAAGTCGGCGACTTATGAAAATGACCGACCCGTTTCGCTCAACCCTAGTGGTTACTGCACAGATGTCTAATCAAATTATTTTATCAAATGACTCAACTAATGTTTTTTTTTGCTTTATTGTTTAATTACAGAACACAGTCCAACCTCACTGAGAGGGAGACCGGTTCTGAGTCGAAGGCTGTGATTGATCCCGTTAGTGTTGAAGAAGAGGTAGCAGGCCCATCTTTGGCCTCTTCTACCTCCATCATTCCAGGTCCATCGGCTTCTGCATCACAAGAGACAGCAGCAAGTGTGGAAGATGCAGCACCACCACCCTCAGCAGCACCTGATCCTGGAAGCCAGGAAGAGCATGGGCACAGCAGCAGCCCTACTGTCCCATTGGTGTCCTCCCCACAGGCAGCTGGCCCTTTATGCAGAGGCCGCAGAAGGAGAGAGCTGCAAGCCAGTAGGAGGGATGTGGATGCTGGGGTCCTCAATTATTTTTCCAGGGAGAGGAGGCCTTTGCTCGCAGCCTTGCCCGGTACCTTCGTCCCCTTCCCCGTGAGGTGAGGCTACGTGTGAGAGGGTGTATTCAAATCCTGATTGATTTAAGCACCCCTCCAAATAACCCCTATGAGGTGTTTGAATTTGTTGAGAGAAGGCAGCTTTCACAAACTAACCTCTTGCGCCTTCAAATAACTCAACAGGTGCATGGTCAATCAGGATTTGAAGCACCTCCTCCACATATGCCTACACCTCAACCCCTCCCAACCCAAAATCAACAAAGGCCAGACTGTACCAAATGGCAGCCTACAACCCAACTTCCCAATATGGCCACTTTTCCAGACCCAGTGATGTAGGCTGGTCACAACCTGCGTTTGGACAACATGGCCATTTTGGGGGTGGGTATGAGTCCAGCCAATATGTCCGTCAGCATGAGGGCCAGAGACAATTACCTTGTGGCCAATACCCAACTGGCCAATATGAACAATTGGCTCAGCAACCCAGTGCATCCTCACAGGGTGAAGGACAATTGGCCCAACAAAGGCCCCCTGAACAGGACCCTGAGTTGCCGCCATCTCCACCGCCAACTTACAGGGATCTGTAAGCCATTTTTCTTTTTTCTTTTTTTTCTTTGTTACGCAAAACCATGTTTTTGTTTATTTTGTGCTGTTTTTGCACTTTGTTGTGTTTTGTTGCTTGCAAAAAATACAAAAACACCAAAAAAATTCAAACCATATGACAAAAATATGGTTAAAACTTTACAACAAAAGGCTTTTGCTGTCAAAAGCCAATTGATGTTTGTGGACCAATCATTATTACATCACACACATATGCTCTGTTCATAATCATCTGGTAATTAAGGAAAGACAACACACACAGTACTGTTTCAGTGGCATAAAAAATTATATTTGACAAATATATTTAGAAAATAAGTTAATCACAACTGAGAAACAGCATAATCTTGCCAGGGAGTAGAACCCTAAGGAGAAACAAAAAAATTGGTGAAAACATCCCTAACTTTTATGCCAGAAAGAGGACGGCGCAGAGGAGGGCCATGTGGTGTAGGCCTAAACACATTGCTCAACATGTGTTCAGCAATATCAGCTGAGGAGCAATCATGTATGCGGGTAAAACTGCGCAACATTACAGTGGCTTTTATGACTTCATTCACTGTAGCCTCACTGAGCTGAATGGCAGACATGAGGACACGCCATTTGGCCACCAGCATACCAAAGGTGCACTCCACCAGTCTCCGCGCCCTAGAAAGCCGCAAATTAAAGATCCTCCGACGGTGGTCCAGGTTGCTTCGGGGATAAGGCCTCATGACGTGTCTCGTCAGTTGGAAGGCCTCATCTCCAACAAGAACAAAAGGCACTGCTTCCGCATTGGAGCCTGGGAGTTGTTGTGGTGGTGGTAGGTCTAACTGGTTGTCACGTAGCCGCCGACCCATAATGGACGAATTGAAGACCCTAGAGTCTCCAGTTCGGCCATAGGCCCCAATGTCTACAATTATAAACCTGTAGTTACTGTCAACTACAGCTAACAGAACTACAGAGAAAAACTGCTTATAATTTTAGAATTGGGAGCCAGAGTTTGGCGGCTTACGTACCCTGATATGTTTCCCATCCACGGCTCCAATGCAGTTTGGGAAGTCACAAGTGTCCTGGAACCCAAGGGCTATTTTGAGCCAATCAACCTGTTTTGGCTCAGGCATCACAAGTTCCTGGAGTTTAGCCCATATTTGACTACAGGTTGACAGCACAATGCCTGAAATTGTCGACCGGCCAATCAGAAACTCCAGGTGTAGTCCCGCATACGACAAGCCAGTGGACAGGAAGCTGAAAGTGTAAAAAAAAGGAATATTAGGTAGGTAACAAGAGTTCACACAAAACATGAAGAAGCACAAGTAGATTGTATATTTTAAAAAACATGATTAACGCTATAAAATCAAAAATTTACCTAGGGTACTTAACTATAAGATTAAACACACTTTTTTGGATCTGCTTCTGCCCTAATGTACACATATACTTTAAAAAACCTGCTAGAACATAACACATAAAAAAAAAAATCATCAACATACAGTATGTGAGGATGTTGAATACATACTGTAAGGTAAGGAGAAGACGCTCCTCTGCGGATATGGCTTTGCGCATCCTGGTGTCCGGATAGGTGATACCTGGACGTAATATCTCCAACAATATATCAAAGGTTCTGATGGTCATGTGACAGTACAGATAGAACTTGTCAGGATGTGCCCACAGAGCTGTGTAGACCCTCTGAAAATGGCCTTTAGAGAGGTGTTTAGTCAAAAGAGGATGCACCCACATTCTTCTTCTCCTCCTTCGCGGATCTACAATCACAGGGTATGGCTGGCCAAACCGACGCGACAAGACCCTGCTGCGTTGGGGTGAAGTGCAGTAGGTTAGACATGGTGCAAACATTACCACAACACAACAACAGATGCACAACCACAAAATGGCCATATGGGTTGGTGCCACCTGTTTTAGAGGCCTTAAATAGGTTTTCTGATGCTGATTTAAATTAATTTCAGCCTCAAAAACCGTTAAATGTCCATTTTGTCAGGTTGCATGAAAAATACGCATTACGGATGTCATACGGATTACATACGCAACATTACATGTGCAAAATACGCGACCACACCTTGCCAACGGATTACATACGGATCACCATTTCTGCGTATTATAGTCATAAAATACGGACCGTATTTCCATACGCTGAGTGTGACGCCGGCCTAAGTGTCCCAGTATGGGACATCACTATATAATGTCAGATCGCTGATCTGACACTTTGCACAGCACAGTGTCAGATAAGCAATCTGACAGGCAGGGAAGGAGGCATGCCGGCGCTTCCTCTCAGCAGGCGCTGACAATCCACCTTCCCTGAAGACCCCGCAGCTATCTTGGGGCCAGGGTCTCCATGGAGACCATGAGAATAATGTGATCACTGCACAATGCCCCTCAATGTCGCTGTCACTACTGACAGCGGCATTAGAGGGGTTAAATGCTGGCAATCGGTGCTAACATTGCTGCGGGGTGTCAACTGTGTACTGCTCCTGGCACAAATGCAGTTCCTGCAGAGCAGTACTAGTATGACTCATGTCGCGAAGGCGTTAATATGAGAGTCCAGAGTGACTGCTTCAAATACATGCAGCTTTCACATTAAGGCCATGTTCACACATTCAGTATTTGTTCAGTATTTTCATCAGTATTTGTAATCCAAAACCAGGAAACTTAAGAGCAGACAGGGTGTTGTCAGATCTGCCTTAGGATCTCCACTTCCCCCTTTCCTAGGGTTTGGGCTCTACCACCCTCTTCCCATTGTTATGCACCTAGCTTCTTCCTCACCTAGCATGACAGACCCAATTCTCTCAGATGAGAGAATTGTAGCATAGATGAGAAGATGGAGAACAAAATTTCTCCATCTTTTCCATTGTGTGAGTTTGCAGAAATCAGACTGCACTCGAAAGTCATCAGAGTACAGTCCGAAGTTTTCCTCACACCCATAGACTTAAATGGGAATCATCTGATTTGTGCTATAAATTTTTTCGCATGCTGAAATCACTATGAGACTAAAATGCAGATCAGAACTGCTCTATAGAATAATATTGGTCTGAGCTCTATCCAATGAAATATCAGGTAGCACTCGTCCGATGTATACACTCGTGTGAGCAAGCCCTCAAAATAAGTTATGCATCCCTGTTGTAACTTCAATCCAAGCTGAGATAGCACCATTAGGACATATTTAATAAATTTTTGGCTACTAAATTACCACCCTGCAAGGATGCATGAGATACATCACTGGCGGTAAAAGGGTTAATGTGTAATTACTTTTGAGATTTGGATAAATGTCTTCATATTTTTATTAAACATATTTTACCACAGATTTCCTTAACCTCACCATAAAATTAAAAATTACCTGACAAGGTGGCAGCCGAATTGCATGCACTTGCACTGTTATAAATAGCTGATTATCCAATACATTGATGGAGATTGCTGAAATAAACAAATTTATGGAGTAAATAAATCATAACAATGATAATAACAAAACTACAAATTAGTGTTACAAATTAAACAGTCATTAGCACTAATTATGTTGAACAGAAAATTAGATGTCCTTTTCTCCGGATAGTTGCAGGGCTTCATTCCCACATTGAGTCTTTGGTGTTGCAGATTTTCTGCAGAATTTCTGTACATATTGGGTAAATTAGCGAACCTTTTAGGGTATGTTCCCACGGTCAGGAACCGGCAGCGCTTTGGACGCAGCACATGTCTGCTCCATCCAAAGCGCTGATGGCTTTTAAACGCAGGTGATTCCGCATGTGTTCATTGAACCGTGCGGAATCACCATGCCCAATACATTGTACGGGGAAATTTATCTTGCGGAGACTGAGCGTCTCCGCAATATAAATTAACATCTGGAAAGATGCGCCGCATGTGCGTCTCCGCAAGGAAGCTGCAGGTGCCGGTGCATGCATAGTGGAGATGGGATTTCTTCAAACCCCATCCACTATGCTGTAACATCTGGCCGTCGCAGGTTGGACGCTGTGGATGCATGCAGCACCTAACCCGATGCATTTACTGACCATGGGAACATACCCTTAAGGTTTGGTTCTGCTATTTTCACCGAACTTTCTGATGTTCGCCAAATGAGTACACTGAACAGTTTGCCAAACATAGCCGAACACCATTGAAACCAATGGGAGGTAAAACCAAACGCATAGACAACACCTTCAGGGGGGCCCAAAAGTTGCCAAAACAGCTCAAATTAGGGGCAGACAAGAAAAATGGCATCAATTGACACTTCAATTGTGCTATAAATAAAAAAGGAAAAAAATTGACATGGGTTCCCCTGTATTTTATGATAACCAGCAAGGCAAAACTGAAGGCTGTGGGCTGCTGCAACCCTCAGCTGTCAGTATTAGCAAGGTTCGTTATCAAGAATAGAGGGGTCACCATGCTGTTTTTTTAAATTACTTAAATTTAAAAAAGCGGCGCAGGGGGTCCACCCCCAGATTTTTGACAGCCAGCTAAGCTAAAACTGAGAGCTGGGGGTTGGTATTCCCAGGCTGGTAAGTGGCCATGGATATTGCCCCCCAGCCTAAAAATAGCAGCCTGCAGCCATCCAGAAATAGTGCATCTATTAGATTGCCCAATTCTGGCATGTTGCCCGTCTCTTCCCACTTTCCCTGTGGCAGTGGCAAGTGGGGTTCATATTTTTGGGGTTGATGTCACCTTTAAATTGTCCTCTGACATCAAGCCCAGAGGTTAGTAAAGTAGAGGCATCTATAATAAGCCCCCATAACTAACCCCATAGTGATATTGTTTGAAAAACACACACACCCAGAATAAAGTCCTTTAAATGAAAGAATGACATAGACAGGAGACATTGGCATGAGTATGGTTTAATTTAAATTCATTAAAGAAGTCTGTCATTCTTTTAATTAAAGTACTTTATTCTGGGTGTGTGTGTTTTTCATACAATATCACTATGGGGTTAGTAATGGGGCACCTTATAGAAGCCTCTCCATTTCTAACCTCTAGGCTTGATGTCAACTGACAATACAAAGGTGACAACAACCCCCCCAACTATCACCCCACTTACCACAACAGGGCAAGTGGAAAGAGCTGGGAAAAGAGCCAGTATTGGCACATCTAATTTTAATGCCTTTTCTGGGGGCAGTCACAGGCTGCTATTATAGGTTGGGGGTAATATTCATGGCCCTTTACAAGCCTGAGAATACCAGCACCCAGCTGTCTGCTTTAGCTTGGCTGCTTGTCAGAATGGTGGGGACCACAAGCCATTTTTGAAAATTATTTATTTAAATAATGAAAAAAATACATTGTGGGTACCCCTTTGTCCTTGATAACCAGCTTTGCTAAAGCTGACAGCTGGGGGTTGCAGCCCGCAGCTGTCTGTTTTGCCTGGCTGGTTATCAAAAATACAGTGGAACCCCATGTCTTTTTTTTTTTTAAACTACTTATTTAGTTATAGTACAGGCAGCAGCTGATGAATAGAGATGAGCGAACCTTTCAAGGATTAGTTCGGCAAACATCCCAACACCTTCAGGAGGGTTAAAAAGCTGCCAAAATAGCTCAAATTAGGGGAAGACACCAGGAAAAGTGGCATCAGTTGACCCAGAGCACAAATAGTATAATTGCGCAGCATGGATGCATGGGACAGGGCATGGACCAGAATTTCTAGATTACACATTGATCAGTAACAGGTGGGTGAGTGACAGATGTAGGGTTGGTGCTCTGAGAGCCCTGCCAAATTAAGGCAACACACATGAAGGAGACCCAGCATGGAGTCCAGACATTTCCAAAAATTAGGGTCAGACTCCAGGAAAAGTGACATCAACTGAGCCATTTAGGTGGTTATGGGAACCGTGATACCTCATGCAAAAGCTCAAACTGCTTTTTTGTTCAGCAACACTCAGGTGGCACAAATATCACCTTGATAGATCATTAATGTTAGAAACATTTAAGGGTAGTAACACAGGTAGTTGACTGATCAATTCACCCACAGAAGAAATTTGATGATGTCCCAGCAGCAGTCAGCCATGGGCCATTCATGAGGTATTAGGGTCTGGGACAGCATTTACAGCTTTGAATTTACATTTTTATTAAGACAAGTTGGGTGATGGACCAGTGCTTGCCTGTTGTGCTGGGAGCCCTGATACCTCATACAACAACTCAAACTGCTTTTTGCTCAGCCACACTCAAGTGGCACAAATATCAGCTTGGCAGACCGCTAATGTTAGAAACATTTAAGGATAGTAACAGGTAGTTGACTGAAAGTAAGTGCAGGCCTGTCGGTCTGGGAGCCCTGCTGCTACAGGCAACACACATGAAGGAGACCCAACTTGGAGTCTCCACATTTACAAAAACTATTGCTACACACTAGTAAAGTGGCATCAAATTTCCCAGAGTAGAAATAGTTTAATGGGGCTCTGACAGACATTCCACTACAGGCAACCCACTAGATGAAGACCTAAGTTAGATTCTCCACATTTCCCAAAATTAGGGGCAGACGCCACTAAAGTGGCATCAATTTCCCCAGAGTAGAAATAGTATAATGGGGCTCTGACACCCCTTCAACTACACCAGATGTTAACCCATAGAACCTACAATTCAATTTCCGTGGCCAAATCGGAAAAATACCCCTTAGGCCAAATACATTAAACCTAAACAAAAAGCGAACTTTTTTTTATGTAAAACCCCAAAAGATATATACCTGGTATATTATCAGTTCATATGATAATAGTTCTATAGTCAGAGGAGTTCACAAACAAATAAGGGGATTTTTTCAAAGTTAACAATATAAATTTTAATTAAATATATTAAGTGTAACAAACAAACAAATAGACAAACGATGTTTATATATAAGAAGCAGCTAAAATAATTTCCTGGCGTAACCAGAGATGGACAATCTTACGCCACGAGATAGGAGAAAAAGACCGTGTCCCACCAAACAACAATATGCCCTGTTACATGGAATAGTGACTCTAAAGAATCTGATTTGGATCCTTAATCATGTCATATAATGCCAATTGGTACGGGCTGTAGGTATAAGCAGTCCACAATGGCTATGTTAGACGTGTTGTATCAGCCGAAAAGCCCTGTCAGGGGTAGTTGGAACCTATGGCATATGGCTCCCCATAAAGTAGTTTATAGTTAGTAAATCAATCTATCCGCGATATCACAATGTAGGGCCTATATTTTAGATATATAATTGGTGTTTACCTTGCGACACGATGGTCACCCCAGCGCTATGGTATTGGTAGGACACACCAGAGCCTCAACGCACGTTTCACCACCCACGACTTCGTCAGTAGGCGTCCTACATTGTGATATTGCGGATAGATTGATTTACTAACTATTAACTACTTTATGGAGGGAGCCATATGCCATAGGTTCCAACTACCCCTGACAGGGCTTTTCGGCTGATACAACACATGTCTAACATAGCCATTGTGGATTGCTTATACCGACAGCCCGTACCAATTGGCATTATATGACATGATTAAGGATCCAAATCAGATTCTTTAGAGTCACTATTCCATGTAACAGAGCATATTGTTGTTTGGTGGGACACGGTCTTTTTCTCCTATCTCCTGGCGTAAGATAGTCCATCTCTGGTTACGCCAGGAAATTATTTTAGCTGCTTCTTATATATAAACATCGTTTGTCTATTTGTTTGTTTGTTACACTTAATATATTTAATAAAAATTTATATTGTTAATTGGAAAAAATCCCCTTACTTTCTTTGTTTGTGAACTCCTCTGACTATAGAACTATTATCATATGACCTGATAATATACCAGGTATATTTCTTTTGGGGTTTTACATAAAAAAAAGTTTGCTTTTTGTTTTGGTTTAATACCAGATGTTAACCCAACTTGGAGTCTCCACATTTCAAAAAATTGTAACATCAGCAGCAGTAGCAATAGCAGGCACAGAAGTCACGACAAAGGTGTCACAGACTGTAATAATGCGAGATCAATGAAGCACACTAAAAGCTACACCATCGCCTAGTTGACCCAGTCCGTGACTGGGGTGCAAAAGTCATTAGAGATCCATTACTTGTTCACTTTGATGAAAGTTAGGCGGTGTACTCTTTCAGGGGACAGCTGGAGGCGCCTATCAGTCAGGACCCTACCAGCAACCCTGAAGACATGTTCTGAGAGGACACTGGCTGCCGGACATGTTAAAACCTCCAAAGCGTGACAGGCGAGCTCAGGACAGAGGAAAAAAAAAAAATCACAGAATGCTGTGATTTCCGATAAATGAGGACAAAGACACGCCAATGCAAGTCAATGGGTGCGATAAAAAAATCTCACAGCACACGTACTGTGTGTGCTGTTCAACTTTTATGCACATATCTCATAGAAAACCCAACATTTCATGAGCCAAGTACAGTAAAATTGCAGTGTGACAATTCAGAATAGAATAGATTGAATATATATATATATGTAACACCTGCACTGGGAACTGTTAGGGCAGCTACTGGTATACTGGGATTTACAGACACTAAGAAGAGCTTTGCAGCTGCTGTTATACCAGGACCTACAGACATTAGCAGATTTTCCTCTGAGCTGCAGTGGACTACAATTCCCAAGGACCCCTGGACTACAATTCCCAGGGATCCTTGTTTGAGTCAGATGACACAGCTTGGATTGGAGGAGGAGGGACTTGGAGGCAGGAGCTGGGGAGAAAGTGAAACTAAGAATTCACAGGAAGAAAAGAGCGTGGTATCTTGTTGGGAGAGACGGAGCACGGGGGACTTGCCTGACCCCATGCTGCAGGGTTGCTGTCCTCCCGGATATACTCGTGTTGCTGGAGAGAGTGCGACTTTGTGTTACCCTCTGGAGCAAGTTGCATCAAAAACTTGGAGATTTCTGTCTGCACTCCCACCGTATAAAGGACTGAATCCGGCCGCCCCCAGCTGGTGTCCAGAGAACCATCCGACCGTTAGAGACGTGCCGTGAGTGACTTTCTGAGACTTGTGGTCCTACCAGCGTTATTTACAGTGAGTACATTACAGCTCAGACTATTGCCAGTTATATTCGTCTAAGTGCACCAACTGTTTTTAATTTGCGCGCCTGCATCCGCGGCAACTGGGCCCCAAAGTTTGGACTGAGTTAAACTAGAAGAAACAAACAAAAAACCCTACTACGTTATACTTGCAGGGTTGAAGTAGAATTAGAGTGAGATGTGTATATGACCTTGACAGAGCACAGTTATTTGTATTTCATGTTATTCTTTTAAATCCATCTAATTTATGCTGCATAGCAATAAACCTGTTAAACTGTTTTACTCCTGATCCCTGTGAGTGTGTACTGAGATTGGCAGGGGTTTCCCGAATCAGCCCCTGGCAGAAGATAATAGCCCTTCTGCAGTCCCAGAGAGAGAACTCCAATCAAGATTCGGGTGGAGGCACTGCGCCCTGGAGAGGTGAGACCCCCCATAACACCCAGTGTACCGTGGTAGCCCTAAAGGGGTGTTACAGTGGAGGCACTGCTGAGATCTAGAACTAACACAGGAGTATTTACTATGGAGACTTTAACAGGACAAGAAGTGTATTTATGGTGTGAAGAGATGGATGTTCCCGCCAAACAAAGCTTTGCAGTGAGTGGTGAGCTCTGTGATGCGTCTGATGAAGAGATACTGGAAATAGTTAACAGACTCACTGAACTTGCCCACCCTAAAGTGGTTGATCGCCGGAAGGAAAAGGGGGGACAGTTACCCACAGCCCTGATTTCAACCGGGCAGATCTTGAGGAAAGAATACTTCCCCTCTATGGTAGTTGTGTCTTCAGAGTATGGTCGACAATGGCAGATCACTTGGCCTACTGAGTCCGAAGTTGAGACTCGGCAACAGGAATCAACCACTCAGCCTAGAAAGACTAGTATATCTCCACCTTCTACTCCACCTAGATTCCATCCTGAAGAGACAGCGGCCCCTGCTGATGTGCTTATGACAGCTATGGAAAAGTTAGTCAGTCAGTTTGCCAAGATGCAGCCAGAAGGGAACTACCGTCGTCTAAGAATTTTCTCGGGTGCCCTCGACACCCCTACTGGAGAAGAAGGATATGATACTTGGAGGGATGTCACTTTACAGTGCCTAGAAGAGTGGCAGTGCACTGATGCTGTAAAGAGGCAGAGAATAGTAGAGAGCTTGAAGGGTACTGCTATGGAGGTGGTGCAGGCTGCTTGGCGGAGCAAGCCTCTGGCAACTTATCAAGATTATATGAGTGCTTTAGAAGATGCTTTTGGATCCCCTGAAGATGCTACTGATCTACTCTTTAAACTCCGTACCACCTACCAACAGCCAGATGAGAAGATGTCCGACTATTTATACCGACTAGATAAGCTGGTTCATAGAATAGTAGCTAAAGGTGGCATCAGCCCTCAAGAAGTTGATCAGTGTCGCCTGGAACAAGTACTCAGAGGAGCTCTCACTCATGATCCAATTGCCCAGCGGATGAGGTCTTGTGATAGAGAGAAGATTCTTGGATCTTTTCATGAGTTGCTTAAGGAAGTTCGGAAGGAGGAGGTTATTTTGGCCGCAAGAGAGAAGGCATCCCCTCGGGTGACTACTGTTGCCTTGAAGCCAGAAGCCGAATGCCGACACATAGAACTGTTGAAAGTCATCGAGAAACAGGGGGAGCAGATTACACAACTGTTAAGTGCTCAGGCCAAGACAATACAGCGACTTCAAAGTGTTGCGGAGGTAGCCGAGCAGAAAACACTGGTTTCAGGAAGAGAGAAAGAAGATCTCGGTAGAGTGGAGAGTAGGAAACCAGAAGGGTGCTTCGTCTGTGGGAGTCCAGGCCATATAGCTCGTCAGTGTCCAAAGAGGTGGAGCTCAAAGAACTCTTCACAGCTTCCCCATCACCCTCAGAGGCAGTCGGGAAACGGGAAAGGGGGCCAGTAGAACCCCATACTGAGCCCCCATCAGCAACTAGGACCTACTCTACCGCCCCATCTAATAGTGCATCATCGAAAACCCTGCCTGAAGGTTTAGTGGGACCATCCCCACATGTCCCCGCATATATCAATGGTCAACCTTGCACAGTATTACTGGATAGCGGGTCTCAAGTATCTATCATTTTTGAAGGATGGTATAAGAGATACAGTATTTATCCAAAGTGCCTCTGAAACCGTTGTCTGGACTCGTGGTGTGGGGACTGAGTGAGCACAGCTACCCCTACAGAGGATACGTGTCCGTGACGCTACAATTCTCAGAGACTGTTGTTGGAGTGGATAAAGAGATACCGATCATAGCGTTAATCTGCCCAGAGGCCGAGGCAGATGAGAGACAAACACCTGTCATAGTGGGAACAAATGCCAACATCTTCCGTAAGTTAGCTCAGTGGTGTCGGGAAGTTGGGGGAGAAAATTACTCGCAGACCCTATCCATCCACCCAGTCTGCCTGGAGGCCTATGTGAGAACGGAGGAGGAGAAGAGGGAACTACGGCCTGAAAGCTTTGACCCTTGTTTTGAAGGAAGCAAGCTAAAAGGAGAAGAGAGGGGGTTGGTCATTGATGGCCTGATGATGCGAGGTGCAGTTTTTTCTCTAGGTGAATGGGACATGGGCCTCGCTCATGGAGTGGAGCATCGCATTCGGTTGAAGGATCAAAAGCCTTTTCGAGAGAGGTCCCGAAGATTGGCTCCAGCAGATATCGAAGATGTCAGGCAGCATCTACGTGGTATGTTAGACACAGGAGTCATCATAGAATCTAGTAGCCCTTATGCTTCCCCCATTGTGATAGCTCGAAAGAAAAATGGAGCTATTCGGATGTGTGTGGATTATCGAACCTTGAATAAGCGTACGATCCCCGACCAGTACACTGTGCCCAGAATCAATGAAGCTTTGGATTGCTTGCAAGGGAGCCAATGGTTTTCTGTGTTAGATCTCCGGAGTGGCTACTATCAGATACCCATGTCAAAAGAAGATCAAGAGAAGACTGCTTTTATCTGCCCCATTGGGTTCTTCGAGTTTCAGAGACTGCCTCAAGGACTGACAGGTGCTCCGGCCACTTTTCAGAGATGTATGGACAAAGTAGTGGGGGACATGCACTTACGTGAGGTCCTGGTTTATCTCGATGATCTAATTGTTTTTGGGAAGACTCTGGAAGAACACAACCAGCGGTTGTTCAAGGTGCTGGATCGGTTGAAGGAGGCTGGGTTGAAGTTGTCCCTTGATAAGTGCCGGATTTGCCAGACGACTGTGAAATATGTGGGGCACATAGTCAGCAGAGAAGGAATTTCCACCGACCCCGCCAAAGTGGAGGCTGTTGTAAACTGGCCAAAACCCACCAAACTGAAGGAGCTTAGGTCCTTTTTAGGATTTTGCGGATACTACCGAAGATTTGTACCCCAGTACTCTCGGATTGCGAAGCCATTAACTGCCCTTACTCAGGGGTATCCCCCTTCCGGGAGGACAGCCCATTCCTCAAGGTCAGGAAAGAAGGTCTACTTTAAAGTTAACGAACTTTTTGGGGATAGATGGACACCGGCATGCGATGAGGCATTCGAGAAATTGAAGTCATGCTTGACCCAAACCCCAGTGTTGGCCTATGCAGACCCCAGCAAACCATATGTGTTACATGTAGATGCTTCTCTTGACGGGCTAGGAGGGATTCTTTATCAAGACCATGAAGGCTGTCTGCGTCCCGTCTACTACATTAGTCGAGGATTGACTCCCAGTGAACGCAACTACCCAGCCCACAAACTGGAGTTTCTGGCCTTGAAATGGGCTGTAGTGGACACGCTGCATGACTACCTCTATGGGGTACCCTTTGTGGTTCATACCGACAACAATCCATTAACCTACGTGAGAACCACGGCAAAACTGGATGCCACGGGGTACCGGTGGCTTGCCGCACTCTCTTTGTACGATTTCAGCTTAAAATATCGACCGGGGATCAGTAACATCGATGCAGACACACTCTCTCGCCTGCCTAGGGAACCCTTAAATGAAGAAGAAGGAGGATGGATAGCGGTCCCTGCCCCTGAGGTGAAGACTCTGTGCCATAGACATCAAATTAATGCTCTCCCTATGCAGGGTTGTGCTGAATCCCTAGGAGTATCCAGTGAAGCGCTCCCGTTGTTGTACTGCCAAGTGACAAATGTAACCCCAGACTTTCTCCCTCAACTGACTCGTAATCAAGTCCAAAAGGCGCAGCAGGAGGATCGATCAGTGGGGGTGGTCCGATGGTGGGTTAAGAGGGGCTGGAGGCCCGAAAAGAATGCATTACGAACAGAGGAATCTGTCCTGCTGACGCGGCAGCTAGAGTCTCTGGTAGTAAGAAATGGACTACTATACCGGGAGGCAAAGCGCCAGAAGGAAGGAGTCCACCGACAGCTGGTGTTACCCACCCGATTCCGGAGCATGGTCATGAAGTCCCTGCATGATGACCATGGACATCTTGGCATCGAAAAGACCACGAGTCTTGTGGCTGACCGATTTTACTGGCCTCGGATGGAAGCGGATATTGAAGACTACTGCAAATCATGCTCCCGATGTGTGTTGAGAAAAACCTTGCCTTTGAGAACAGCCCCCCTTGTGAACATTACCAGTGATGGCCCACTTGAGCTAGTGTGCATTGATTTCCTCTCCATCAAGCCTGATGAAAGCAATGTCAGTAATGTGTTAGTGGTCACTGACCATTTCACCCGATATGCCCAAGCCTACCCCACCAAAGATCAAAGGGCAACTACTGTAGCAAAAACACTATGGGAAAAGTTCTTCGTGCATTATGGGCTGCCTGCCCGCATCCATACCGATCAAGGAAGAGATTTTGAAAGTAGACTAATCAAGGAGCTATGCGCTATCTGTGGGATCAAGAAATCCAGAACCACCCCGTATCACCCCCAAGGGGACCCTCAACCTGAGAGGTTCAACCGTACCCTTCTGAACATGTTAGGCACTTTGGATCCCAGGAAGAAGGGACAATGGAGCAGGCATGTGAGTCAGTTGGTTCATGCCTACAATTGCACCACAAATGAGTCAACGGGATACTCGCCCTATTTTCTCATGTTTGGAAGAAAAGCTCGGCTACCAGTGCATATTAGTTTTGGGACATCCTTTGAAAATTCTAATGGGAAGACCTATTTAAAATATGTGTCCCAGCTAAAAGAAGATTTGGAAAAAGCGTACAGATTGGCAGAGCAGGCCTCTAGTCGGTCAGGGAAGCGCAATAAGACTCGCTACGACTGTAGAGTTCGGAGATAGAGTTCTTATCCAACTTCTAGGTCTTCCTGGGAAGCATAAGCTTGCTGATCGGTGGTGTACTGACCCTTATGTGGTGATGGAGAAGCTGCCTGGTGTCCCGGCCTACAGAGTGAAGCCCGAGAAAGGGAGTGGAGCTGTCAAAACCTATCATCGACACCATTTGTTGCCTGTGGGAAAAAACATCCTGTTACCGCCATTGCCAACCCAAGGAGGTCATACAAACCTTCCATGCAATAGGAGAAGTCGTAGGTGTCAACAACCACCCCAGCCTGGAGTTGCTTCAGGAGGAAGTGACAGCGAGTCTGGGGATGAATGGGGATCTGAAGGTCAATGGAGCTACAGGTGGACTGAGGACCCATGCCCCATAGGGGGGGGCCCTGAAAACCAGACTTCTGACGTGGAAGCACATAAAAAGGACATTCGTCAGGAGGCGAGTGCGCTCTGCCCACCATTGGGGGAGAGTTCAGAAGAGGGACATTTATTAAATGAAGAGATCCACCTGGAGGAGCCCGTTATTGACCGACAAGAGTCGGGAGCTGAGGAGGGGGCCCCCTCAGTACACACTCGTCCCAAACGGGACACTAGGCCACCCATGATGCTGACCTATGATAGAATGGGACATACCACTGAGGTCCCCCGGCTGATACACTTTAATTCAAAATCTGTTTGGCCTTATTTCCCAGTATCTCCTATGTGTCCAGGAGGTGGTTTGCGTGCATGTAAATTTGGTGTTAGTCAGGATGCTTTAACCCCCATTCATGTTTCAGGTGGTGAGTCCTCATGTCGTGATGGGACACTTTCAATGACTCACCAGGGGGAGAGTGTAACACCTGCACTGGGAACTGTTAGGGCAGCTACTGGTATACTGGGATTTACAGACACTAAGAAGAGCTTTGCAGCTGCTGTTATACCAGGACCTACAGACATTAGCAGATTTTCCTCTGAGCTGCAGTGGACTACAATTCCCAAGGGCCCCTGGACTACAATTCCCAGGGATCCTTGTTTGAGTCAGATGACACAGCTTGGATTGGAGGAGGAGGGACTTGGAGGCAGGAGCTGGGGAGAAAGTGAAACTAAGAATTCACAGGAAGAAAAGAGCGTGGTATCTTGTTGGGAGAGACGGAGCACGGGGGACTTGCCTGGCCCCATGCTGCAGGGTTGCTGTCCTCCCGGATATACTCGTGTTGCTGGAGAGAGTGCGACTTTGTGTTACCCTCTGGAGCAAGTTGCATCAAAAACTTGGAGATTTCTGTCTGCACTCCCACCGTATAAAGGACTGAATCCGGCCGCCCCCAGCTGGTGTCCAGAGAACCATCCGACCGTTAGAGACGTGCCGTGAGTGACTTTCTGAGACTTGTGGTCCTACCAGCGTTATTTACAGTGAGTACATTACAGCTCAGACTATTGCCAGTTATATTCGTCTAAGTGCACCAACTGTTTTTAATTTGCGCGCCTGCGTCCGCGGCAACTGGGCCCCAAAGTTTGGACTGAGTTAAACTAGAAGAAACAAACAAAAAACCCTACTACGTTATACTTGCAGGGTTGAAGTAGAATTAGAGTGAGATGTGTATATGACCTTGACAGAGCACAGTTATTTGTATTTCATGTTATTCTTTTAAATCCATCTAATTTATGCTGCATAGCAATAAACCTGTTAAACTGTTTTACTCCTGATCCCTGTGAGTGTGTACTGAGAGTGGCAGGGGTTTCCCGAATCAGCCCCTGGCAGAAGATAATAGCCCTTCTGCAGTCCCAGAGAGAGAACTCCAATCAAGATTCGGGTGGAGGCACTGCGCCCTGGAGAGGTGAGACCCCCCATAACACCCAGTGTACCGTGGTAGCCCTAAAGGGGTGTTAGATATATATATATATATATATATATATATTCATAGAATAGATAGCTACAAATACGTGAGTGACATATATAACTAGAACAATGCTTACTTGTGTAGCTTACTGTACATAAATTAAATTAATTAATTAAAGGAAGAAATGGCGTGGGATCACCCAAAATTTAAAAAGCAGCAGAGGGAAAGAGGACAGCTTGGGGCTTATTTTTATAACCTCAGAAGGAGGTAATAAACATGGAGCTTCCCAGCCTATTAATATCATCTCACAGCTGCATACTTAGCTTTTACTGGTTATTAAAATAGGGGACGTCCCAAAAAATGATGTAGGGTACCCCTTTATTAATAACCAGCAAAGGCTAGGTAGGAAGCTGCGGGCTGATATTAATAAATTAGGAAGGTGCCATGGCAATTGGTCCCCTCCCAGACTAAAAGCATCAGCTCTCAGCCACTCTAGAAATGTCCGAAGGCACATCCAGAGTTCCCTTTGCAGGTGGAAATTGTTGCCTACCACTAGCGCCTGTGTGTTGTAGTGCTTCCCTGCTGAGCATTCGGAATAGTCCTCACAACTTCTATTCTCGTTCTTTCTAGTTCTTTCTCGTTCTTTCTATTCTCCGTCCCCCCAGGTTTGTTATGGCTAGGACGCACCCGTTTGACCGGTAGGCTCGGAGCTCTTCCGGGACCCTAGAGACGCTCCTCTCCACAGTTGCCCCCTATGTCTGCTTAGGTGATGTAAGGTAGACAGCCAACCTATAATTAACTGTCCTGCGGTATTTGAAGTAAGGCATAAAGTCAGTTACTTCCTCGGTGTTCCGGGCACCGGCTGCGCGCCTCAGTATGATGTTGCCGTTCTCCAGGCATGACTCCTACTGGCTCTCCTTTGTGCTTGATCTCGTTTCTCACTGTCCACAATATCCTTCGCTTCATGTCCTTTCTTTAGATGCCGCTGCAAGGTAGTGCAGACGCAGCTCCATAACGTTCTGCCTTGTCGCTAGGTACCTGCCAGGTTCCCACGCCTGACAGGGACCCCCCTGAATCTTCCCCGCAACACCCCCTGCCACGGGATGTTGCCTGGACAAAACCCAGTCAGCTTCTCACTAACTTCCTATCCAACCCCTAGTTTTACCAGTGTGAGGAGTGGCCTAATAAATAGAACCTTTTGCTCCCCCTAGTGGCCGGAGTGTGAAGTGTACTGTGTGCTGGTGATACCTGGTCAGGTGAACTCCTTTAGTGCCATCAGACGTACCATCACTCCCCTTAGTGGCAGAGCGACATTACTGCAACGACCAGGTCTCTGGGGCGCTGCATGGGCATCGGAGGATTATCTTCATGGCAGACAGGTGAGGGATCTGGTTGTTTGTTATTATTATTATGAGCTTCAGTGGATTAGGTAAAGGCGAGTACAAATTTGCTTTTTTATTTTTCATTAAAACAAACGTGTCAGAGTCTTTATTTCAATTAAAAGACTATCAAAAGTTCAAGTCACCTCAGGACACTAATAAATAAGTACAAAAAATTAAGATTTTCTAAAAAAAAAAATAAAGAAATAAAAAAATATTACATTAAGATATTAAATTAACACCTATGCTAAAGGCCCTAAAATGCAATAGAAAGTAAAATGTCATATGAATCCCAAAATAGTGTTGATAATAAAACCAATCTTCTACACAAAAAAACATATTCCCACACAGGACAAGGAGTGGAAAAATATACAAGTTACGGGTCTTGAAAATCGGTGACACAAATGTCAACAAAGCCATACTGACCATAAAAATCATGTTGCCATGTCATTTTTACCTCAAAGAGAACACCGTAAAAATAAATCCAGTACACTGTATGGTAAAAATAAATGGTATCGTTCAAAATTTCAACTTGCCCAAAGAAAAAAACAAGCATCATATGGCTATGTCAATGAAAAAAAAGTTATGGCTCTGAGAAGATGAGAAGCAAAAAAACAATGCACAAAAATGAAAACAATTTGGTCATAAAAGAGTTAAAATGTTGTCCCTGTATGGGCATGACACTTCATAGGCCATCAAGTTGTTACCTGTTTTCTCTCCTGAATTCCGCACTGGGCACGGGCTCCTTTCAATTTTTATATCCTAATATCAGTTACTCATACCGCACAAAATAATTAACAAATAATATTTCCCACATGTCTACTTTAGGCCAGTCTCACACGTCCAGATAATTCCGGTACCGCAAAAATCGGTACCGGAATTATCCGTGTCCGTGTGCCGATGCGTTTCTGTGGCACATCAGTGTGGCACACGTGCGCCGCCCGTGTGCCCACTGGGTACCACACGCACCGTGCCGGAGACAACGCTAAAGGTTAGCGCTGTCCCCTGCATCTGGTGCTGAAGCCCCATTCATATCTTCCCTGCAGCAGCATTTGCTGTAGAGAAGATATGAATAATTGTGTGTAAAATCAAGATCCAGGTCCCCACCCCCTCCCACCGCCTGTGCGCCCCCCGCTGTGATGAAAATACTCACCCGGCTCCCTCGCTGGCTGGTGCTGCTTCCTGTCCTGGCCGCACCTTCTACTGTATGAGCGGTCACGTGGGGCCGCCGATTACTGTCATGAATATGCGGCTCCACCTCCCATAGGGGTGGAGCCGCATATTCATTACTGTAAATGAGCGGCCCCATGTGACCGCTCATACAGTAGAAGGTGCGGCCAGGACAGGACGCTGCGAGGGAGCCGGGTGAGTATTTTAATCACAGAGGGGGGGCGCACAGGGGGTGGGAGGGGGGTGGGGACCTGGATCTTGATTTTACACACAATTATTCATATCTTCTCTACAGCAAATGCTGCTGCAGAGAAGATATGAATGGAGGCTTCAGCACCAGTGGGGGGGACAGCGCTTAATGTAGCGCTGTCTCCTGCACGGCACACGGACTGCACACGGACAATGTGTACGTGCGGTACGTGTTTTACATGGACCCATTGACTTTAATGGGTCCGTGTAATCCGTGCACTCCCACGAACACTGACACGTCTCCGTGTTTGACACACGGAGACACGGTCCGCAAAAAATCAATGACATCTGCACCGATGCATTGATTTTAATGTGTCTACGTGTGTCAGTGGCTCCGGTACGTGAGGAAACTGTCACCTCACGTACCGGAGCCACTGACGTGTGAAACCGGCCTTACATAGTAACATACATAGTAACAGTTATTAAGGTTGAAGGAAGACTTTAAGGCCATCTAGTTCAACCCATAGCCTAACCTAACATTCCCTAACATGTTGATCCAGAGGAAGGCAAAAATAAACCATGTGGCAAACAGTAAGCTTCAAATTGGGGAAAAAAAATTCCTTCCCGACTCCACACATGGCAATCAGACTGCTTCCCTGGATCAACACAATATCAAGGAATCTAGTGAATATAACCTGTAACATTATACTTTTCAAGAAAGGCATCCAGTCCCCACTTAAATTTTAGTAATTAATCACTCATTACAACATCATACAGCAGAGCGTTCTATAGTCTCACTGCTCTTACAGTAAAGAATCCTCGTCTGTTATTATGCTTAAACCTTCTTTCCTCCAGATGTAGAGTATGCCCCATTGTCCCCGTCTCAGGTCTATGAGTAAAAAGGTCATTAGAAAGGTCTTTGTACTGTTCCCTCATATATTTATACATTAACATAAGATCACCCCTTAGCCTTTGTTTTTCCAAAGACCAGAACTGTACACAGTATTCTAAGTGTGATAGACAATTGTTAAATAGACTGACCGCGCTTCAGGGGAGAATATCACAGAGCAAACTAAGTGGGTCCAATAAACAAAGAATATATAGAGACTGGTAGCCATCCACTAAGACAAATGCTAGCCCCAGAAGGCACTCCAAGAGAGAATAGAAAAAAAAAACATAAGACAGGCAGTGAAGCCCTTACTGTTCAGTGGAGAGTGTCCTGTGTGACAGATCTGCAGATATATTGCTGTGAATTGCAGATTCTGATAGCAGTAGAGCAGGACAGCAAATATGAATTATCTTAATCCAATCAGGGAAATTGCTTCTTAAAAAAATTTTAAATAATTTTTTAATTGATTCCTTAAAAAGCTTTAAAAATAATAATAAAAAAAATAATTACCGTATATACTCGATATAAGCTGACCCGAGTATAAGCCGACCCCTAATTTTGCCACAAAAAACTGGGAAAACTTATTGACTCGAGTATAAGCCTAGGGTGGAAATGCAGCATTTACTGGTGAATTTCAAAAATAAAAATAGATCATTATTTCCCCATAGCTGTGCCATATAGTGCTCTGCACCGTTCATTATTTCCCCATAGCTGTGCCATATAGTGCTCTGCACCGTTCATTATTTCCCCATAGCTGTGCCATATAGTGCTCTGCACCGTCCATTATTTCCCCATATCTGTGCCATATAGTGCTCTGCACCGTTCATATTGCCCCATATCTGTGCCATATAGTGCTCTGCACCGTTCATATTGCCCCATATCTGTGCCCCATATATGCTCTGCACCGTTCATATTGCCCCATAGCTGTGCCCCATATAGTGCTCTGCACCGTTCATATTGCCCCATATCTGTGCCATATAGTGCTCTGCACCGTTCATATTTCCCCATAGCTCTGCCATATAGTGCTCTGCACCGTTCATATTGCTCCATAGCTGTGCCCCATATAGTGCTCTGCACCGTTCATATTGCCCCATATCTGTGCCATATAGTGCTCTGCACCGTTCATATTGCCCCATATCTGTGCCATATAGTGCTCTGCACCGTTCATATTGCCCCATATCTGTGCCCCATATAGTGCTCTGCACCGTTCATATTTCCCCATATCTGTGCCCCATATATGCCCTGCACCGTTCATTTTTGTCCCATAGCTGTGCCCCATACAGTGCTCTGCACCATTCATATTTCCCCAAAGATGCTCCACATAAATCTGTGCCGCTACTGCTGCTGCTGCAATAAAAAAAAAAAAAAAAGCCATACTCACCTCTCTTGCTTGCAGCTCCCAGCGTCCGGTCCCGGCGTCTCGTCCCGGCGTCTCTGCACTGACTGATCAGGCAGAGGGCGCCGCGCACACTATATGCGTCATCGCGCCCTCTGACCTGAACAGTCAGAGCGCAGATAGACGCCGGGAAGATGGAGCGGCGCCCGGCGGCTGGAACGTGGACAGGTGAATATGGCATACTTACCTAGTCTCAGCGATCCTGGCACTCCCCGCCTGTCCCACGGTCTTCTGTGCTGCAGCCTCTTCCTCTATCAGCAGTCACCGGCACCGCTGATTAGAGAAATGAATAGGCGGCTCCACCCCTATGGGAGGTGGAGCCGCCTATTCATTTCTCTAATGAGCGGTCCCACGTGACCGCTGAAGAGGGGAAGAAGCTGCAGCACAGAAGACCATGGGACGGCGGGGGGAGCACCAGGATCGCCGGGACTAGGTAAGTATGCCTCAGCGCCCTCTCCCCCTAACCTGCCGACCCCACCGCTACCGTGACTCGAGTATAAGCCGAGAGGGGCACTTTCAGCCCAAAAATTTGGGCTGAAAATCTCGGCTTATACTCGAGTATATACGGTATCTTGATATAGGTTATATTCAAGGAACACCCGAGTGGTGTCTCTTATCATCTTTTTATGGGTTATATCCTACCTGGATGTTCTTGTCTCAATGTTCTTGGTTTTAAAGTTTAACCCCTCTGTGACCTTAGACGTACTATGCCGTCGAGGTGCCCTGGGCTTATCTGACCCTGGACGGGATAGTACGTCATAGCGATCGGCAGCGCTCACGGGGGGAGCGCCGCCGATCGCGGCCGGGTGTCAGCTGCTTATCGCAGCTGACATCCGGCACTATGTGCCAGGAGCGGTCACGGACCGCCCCCGGCACATTAACCCCTGGCACACCGCGATCAAACATGATCGCGATGTGCCGGCGGTGCAGGGAAGCACCGCGCAGGGAGGGGGCTCCCTGCGGGCTTCCCTGAGCCCCCCGCAGCAACGCGATGTGATCGCGTTGCTGCGAGGGTCTCACCTCCCTCCCTGCCTGCTCCAGCCCCGGATCCAAGATGGCCGCGGATCCGGGTCCTGCAGGGAGGGAGGTGGCTTCACAGAGCCTGCTCAGAGCAGGCACTGTGAAGGCTGCAGCGCTGCATGTCAGATCAGTGATCTGACAGAGTGCTGTGCAAACTGTCAGATCACTGATCTGTGATGTCCCCCACTGGGACAAAATAAAAAAGTTTAAAAAAATTTTCCAAATCTGTAAAAAAAAATAAAAAAAAATATTCCAATATAATGAAAAAAAAAAAAATATTATTCCCATAAATACATTTCTTCATCTAAATAAAAAAAAATCCAATAAAAGTACACATATTTAGTATCGCCGCGTCCGTAACGACCCGACCTATAAAACTGGCCCACTAGTTAACCCCTTCAGTAAACACCGTAAGAAAAAAAAAAAAACGAGGCAAAAAACAACGCTTTATTATCATACTGCCGAACAAAAAGTGGAATAACACGCGATCAAAAAGACAGATATAAATAACCATGGTACCGATGAAAACGTCATCTTGTCCCGCAAAAACTGAGCCACCATACAGCATCATCAGCAAAAAAATAAAAAAGTTATAGTCCTGAGAATAAAGCGATGCCAAAATAATTATTTTTTCTGTAAAATAGTTTTTATCGTATAAAAGCGCCAAAACATAAAAAAATGATATAAATGAGGTGTCGCTGTAATCGTACTGACCCAAAGAATAAAACTGCTTTATCAATTTTACCAAACGCGGAACGGTATAAACGCCTCCCCCAATAGAAATTCATGAATAGCTGGTTTTTGGTCATTCTTCCTCACAAAAATCGGAATAAAAAGCGATCAAAAAATGTCACGTGCCCGAAAATGTTACCAATAAAAACGTCAACTCATCCCGCAAAAAACAAGACCTCACATGACTCTGTGGACCAAAATATGTAAAAATTATAGCTCTCAAAATGTGGTATTGCAAAAAATATTTTTTGCAATAAAAAGCGTCTTTCAGTGTGTGACGGCTGCCAATCATAAAAATCCGCTAAAAAACCCGCTATAAAAGTAAATCAAACCCCCCTTCATCACCCCCTTAGTTAGGGAAAAATAAAAAAAAAATTATTTATTTCCATTTTCCCATTAGGGCTAGGGTTAGGATTAGGGCTAGGGTTAGGGTTAGGGCTAGGGTTAGGGTTAGGGCTAGGGTTAGGGTTAGGGTTGGGGCTACAGTTAGGGTTGGGGCTAAAGTTAGGGTTAGGGTTTAGATTACATTTACAGTTGGGAATAGGGTTGGGATTAGGGTTAGGGGTGTGTCAGGGTTAGAGGTGTGGTTAGGGTTACCGTTGGAATTAGGGTTAGGGGTGTGTTTGGATTAGGGTTTCAGTTATAATTGGGGGGTTTCCACTGTTTAGGCACATCAGGGGCTCTCCAAACACGACATGGCGTCCGATCTCAATTCCAGCCAATTCTGCGTTGAAAAAGTAAAACAGTGCTCCTTCCCTTCCGAGCTCTCCCATGTGCCCAAACAGGGGTTTACCCCAACATATGGGGTATCAGCATACTCAGGACAAATAGGACAACAACTTTTGTGGTCCAATTTCTCCTGTTACCCTTGGCAAAATACAAAACTGGGGGCTAAAAATTAATTTTTGTGGGAAAACAAAAAGATTTTTTATTTTCACGGCTCTGCGTTATAAACTGTAGTGAAACACTTGGGGGTTCAAAGTTCTCACAACACATCTAGATAAGTTCATTGAGGGGTCTAGTTTCCAATATGGGGTCACTTGTGGGGGGTTTCTACTGTTTAGGTTCATTAGGCGCTCTGCAAACGCAATGTGACGCCTGCAGACCAATCCATCTAAGTCTGCATTCCAAATGATGCTCCTTCCCTTCCGAGCCCTCCCATGCGCCCAAACGGTGGTTCCGGCCCACATATCGGGTATCAGCGTACTCAGGACTAGTGTTGAGCGATACCGTCCGATACTTGAAAGTATCGGTATCGGATAGTATCGGCCAATACCCGAAAAATATCGGATATCGCCGATACCGATATCCGATACCAATACAAGTCAATGGGACATCAAGTATCGGAAGGTATTCTCATGGTTCCCAGGGTCTGAAGGAGAAGAAACTCTCCTTCAGGCCCTGGGATCCATAGGGATGTGTAAAATAAAGAATTAAAATAAAAAATATTGATATGCTCACCTCTCCGGCGGCCCCTGGACATCATGCTGCTAACCGGGAGGCTTCTTTGTTTAAAATGCGCGCCTTTAGGACCTGGGAATGACGTCCCGGGTTCTGATTGGTCGCGTGCCGCCCATGTGACCGGCACGCGACCAATCAGAAGCCGTGACGTCATTCGCAGGTCCTCAATTCCTAGAATTAGGAGTTTTTGTGAATGAGAATGACGTCGCGGCTTCTGATTGGTCGCGTGCCGGTCACATGGGCGGCACGCGACCAATCAGAACCCGGGACGTCATTCCCAGGTCCTAAAGGCGCGCATTTTAAACAAAGAAGCCTCCCGGTTAGCAGCATGATGTCCAGGGGCAGCCGGAGAGGTGAGCATATCAATACTTTTTATTTTAATTCTTTATTTTACACATCCCTATTGATCCGATACCGATACCCGATATCACAAAAGTATCGGATCTCGGTATCGGAATTCCGATACCGCAAGTATCGGCCGATACCCGATACTTGCGGTATCGGAATGCTCAACACTACTCAGGACAAATTGGACAACAACATTTAGGGTCCAATTTCTCCTGCTAACCTTGGAAAAATACAAAACTGGGGGCTAAAATATAATTTTTGTGGAAAAAAAAATATTTTTTATTTGCACGGCTCTGCGTTATAAACTGTAGTGAAATACTTGGGGGTTCAAAGCTCTCACAACACATCAAGATGAGTTCCTTAGGGGGTCTACTTTCCAAAATGGTGTCACTTGTGGGGGGTTTCTACTGTTTAGGTACATTAGGGGCTCTGCAAACGCAATGTGACGCCTGCAGACCATTCCATCTAAGTCTGCATTCCAAATGGCGCTCCTTCCCTTCCGAGCCCTCCCATGTGCCCAAACGGTGGTTCCCCCCCCACATATGGGGTATCAGCGTACTCAGGACAAATTGGATAACAACTTTTGGGGTCCAATTTCTCCTGTTACCCTTGGGAAAATACAAAACTGGGGGCTAAAAAATAATTTTTGTGGGAAAAAAATTTTGTTTTATTTTTATGGCTCTGCATTATAAACTTCTGTGAAGCCCTTGGTGGGTCAAAGTGCTCACCACACATCTAGATAAGTTCCTTAGGGGGTCTACTTTCCAAAATGGTGTCACTTGTGGGGGGTTTCAATGTTTAGGCACATCAGTGGCTCTCCAAACGCAACATGGCGTCCCATCTCAATTTCTGTCAATTTTGCATTGAAAAGTCAAACGGCGCTCCTTCCCTTCCGAGCTCTCCCATGCGCCCAAACAGTGGTTTACTGCCACATATGGGGTATCAGCGTACTCAGGACAAATTGGACAACTTTTGGGGTCCATTTTCTCCTGTTACCCTTGGTAAAATAAAACAAATTGGAGCTGAAGTAATTTTTTTGTGAAAAAAAGTTAAATGTTCATTTTTATTTAAACATTCCAAAAATTCCTATTAAACACCTGAAGGGTTAATAAACTTCTTGAATGTGGTTTTGAGCACCTTGAGGGGTGCAGTTTTTAGAATGGTGTCACACTTGGGTATTTTCTATCATATAGACCCCTCAAAATGACTTCAAATGAGATGTGGTCCCTAAAAAAAAATGGTGTTGTAAAAATGAGAAATTGCTGGTCAACTTTTAACCCTTATAACTCCCTAACAACAAAAAAAATTTGGTTCCAAAATTATGCTGATGTAAAGGAGACATGTGGGAAATGTTACTTATTAAGTATTTTGTGTGACATATCTCTGTGATTTAATTGCATAAAAATTCAAAGTTTGAAAATTGCGAAATTTTCAAAATTTTCGCCAAATTTCAGTTTTTTTTCACAAATAAACGCAGGTACTATCAAAGAAATTTTACCACTATCATGAAGTACAATATGTCACGAGAAAACAATGTCAGAATCACCAGGATCCGTTGAAGCGTTCCAGAGTTATAACCTCATAAAGGGACAGTGGTCAGAATTGTAAAAATTGGCCTGGTCATTGACGTGCAAACCACCCTTGGGGGTAAAGGGGTTAATGTAGCAATAAAAGGATTTTTTAATTGTTGTTGTCATGGATGCGCAGTATCAGCCTTTTATATATCATTTATCATTGAATCACTCCTCTGGCTTCCCCTATTTAAACATAAAAGACTAGAGGTTCATTCTAGGCATTTTAAAGTTTATTGCAGGCAATGAGTGGGTTAATCGGCATACTCCTTAGGTTAAGGTACCTTCACACTAAACGACGCTGCAGCGATCCAGACAACGATCCGGATCGCTGCTGCAGCGTCGCTGTTTGGTCGCTGGAGACCTGTCACACAGACCGATCTCCAGCGACCAACGATGCCGGTAACCAGGGTAAACATCGGGTTACTAAGCGCAGAGCCGCGCTTAGTAACCCGATGTTTACCCTGGATACCATCCTAAAAGTAAAAAAAACAAACGCTTCATACTTACCTACCGCTGTCTGTCCCCGACGCTCTGCTTCTCTGCTCTGGCTATGAGCACAGCGGCCGGAAAGCAGAGCGGTGACGTCACCGCTCTGCTTTCCGGCCGCTGTGCTCACAGTGAGTGCAGAGAAGCACAGCGCCGAGGACAGACAGCGGAAGGTAAGTATGAAGCGTTTGTTTTTTTAACTTTTAGGATGGTATCCAGGGTAAACATCGGGTTACTAAGCGTGGCCCTGCGCTTAGTAACCCGATGTTTACCCTGGTTACCAGCGAAGACATCGCTGAATCGGTGTCACACACGCCGATTCAGCGATGTCAGCGGGAGTCCAGCGACGAAATAAAGTTCTGGCCCTCTAGCCCCGACCAGCGACATCACAGCAGGATTCTGATCGCTGCTGTGTGTCACACTAAACGATATCGCTAGCCAGGACGCTGCAACGTCACGGATCGCTAGCGATATCGTTTAGTGTGAAGGTACCTTTATATATAGGCAGCTAATTGGATGCAGGATCACCCTGAGGAAGAAGGCAGCTCTGCCTTTGAAACATGTTGGTCAGTTTCCTGGCTCTTGTGCTCCCCTGTAGTTAGTGTGACGTCACATGCTCAGGGAGCTTGCTGGTTTTACTTTCACAGACATCCAGGGAAAAGCTGCCGGCCTCAGCTTAACCTGGCTCTGTCTGATTAATTTGCTGTTCTGCTCTACTGCTATCTGCATTTGCAATTCACAGCAATATATCTGCAGATCTGGCAGCTCACACAGGACACTCTCCACTGAACGGTAAGGGCTTCACTGCCTGTCTTATTTTTTTATTCTTTCTATTCTCTCTTGGAGTGCCATCTGGGGCCAGCATTTGTCTTATTGGATGGCTACCAGTCTCTATATATTCTTTGTTTACTGGACCCACTTAGTTTGCTCTGTGATATTCTCCCCTGAAGCGCGGTCAGTCTATTTAACAATGGTCTATTTTTCTATAAGAGTGACACCTACCCCTTATTGACCTTAGCAGCTGAGGGGATTCTAGTGGTGGTTTTCTGCTGCATGGTCAGGTAGCGCTTGTGTGTTTTTGTATTTTCATTTAGTATTTTAAGTGTGGTCACACTAGTGACTTGTATGAAGGTAAATATATGTTCTCCTCATAAGCATCTATGCTTCTTTTAATGCATTCCATTATTTTTTTTGCCTTTGTAGCAGCTGCCTGACACTGGCCACTAAATGTAAGTTTGTCGTTCACCCATACACCCATGTCTTTTTCATTGATGGTTTTGCCCAGAGTTTTAGAATTAAGCACATAGGTATACATTTTATTACTTCTACCCAAGTGCATGACCTTACATTTGTCCCCATTAAAGTTCATTTGCCATTTATCAGCCCAAGCTTCTAGTTTACATAAATCCTCCTGTAATATAAAATTATCCTCTTCTGTATTGATTAGCCTGCAGAGTTTAGTGTCATCTGCAAATATTGAAATTCTACTCTGCATGCCCCCTACAAGGTCATTAATAAATGTTAAAAAGAAGAGGCCCAATACTGACCCCTGTGATACCCCACTACTAACTATGACCCAGTCCGAGTGTGCTCCATTGATAACCACCCTTTGTTTCCTATCCCTGAGCCAGCTCTTAACCCACTTACACATATGTTCCCCTATCCCCATTGTTCTCATTTTATGCATCAACCTTTTGTGTGGCACCGTATCAAAAGCTTTTGAAAAGTCCATATACACTCCGTCCACTGCGTTCCCTTGGTCCAGTCTGGAACTAACCTCTTCATAGAAACTGATGTTGATATTGGGTCATGAGGTTATTCGTCTTCAGATACTCCTGTATAGTATCTCTTAGAATACCCTCCATGATTTTACCCACAGTAGAGGTTAAGTTTACTGGCCTATAATTTCCTAGTTCAGTTTTTGTTCCATTTTTGAATATTGGCACCACATTTGCTATATACCAGTCTTGTAGTACAGACCCTGTTATTATGGATTCTTTAAAGATTAAAAATAATGGTCTATCTATTACAGTACTTAGTTCCTGCAGTACTCGGAGGTGTATCCCATGTGGGCCCGGAGATTTGTAAATTTTAGTGATTTTTGGATGCCGCTGTACTTCCTGCTGGGTTAAGCAGGTGACAATTAATGGGGAATAATTTTTATCCCTGATCATATTGTGTGCCATAGGATTTTCTTCTGTAAATACTGTTGAAAAAAAGTCATTTAGCATATTGGCTTTTTCCTCAATGTCACCCAGACTATTTTTAAGGGGGACAACACTATCATTTTTTAGTTTCTTACTATTTATGTAGTTAAAGAATGTTTTGGGATTATTTTTACTCTCTCTGGCAATGAGTCTGTTAGGTGTCGAGTTCCCGCCGCTGCACAGGCATAATCTCGAACCATCTCCACTTTGGTCTCCCATTCTCCTCCAGCCGCAGTGGAGCTTGCTCAGCAGGGACTTCGGTCCCAGCGTCTGGCTCAAACTGATACTGTTCATCTGGTTACTACTGTCCTTCCAGGCTCGGCCATCGTAACCATTACTGAACAGCAGCGAGCGGGCACTCCTTGGACTAAGTCCTGCTTTTCTTCTTCTGAGCATGCCCAAAGAAAAACCTCCCATTCAAGGTGGGGGTCAAATGCTTAGGTCCTGTAGCAGCTCCTACTGGACCACTAGGAAGGTCCCAGAGAGCTTCCGCTATAAAAGGTTTGCATGGCCGCATGGCCATGCGCTAGTATAAACCTGTTATCGTGTGTGTGTGTGTGTGGATGTATGCCTGTTCTGGTGATTGCTCCTTAATCATTCCCATTCCTAGTGGTGTTGAATGTTCGTGAATGTTGGAGCTACCTAGTGCCTGAAAGTGCTATCCTAGACACAAGAGCATGATCCTACTGCATCAAACCAGTAGCGATCGCCAGTGCGCCGGCGTACGCAATCAGTGGGCTTTCCTAGCCTTAGTTAGGGTGATTAGTGGCGTCCGCCAGAGCGGCGCTGCACGCACTCTGTGTGGTAATCTTTTATCAGTCTTGACAACCAGTCAATGTAGGGTGGGAACTCCCGCTTGATCTCAGCATCTGACTCAGGGCGTCCCTCAGGCGCGGGCTCAAAAGCACAGAGGGTCAGAGCGAGATCAATCACCAGCATAGTGGGGGTGAGTTTCAGGGATGCACCCTATGACTGCTAACAGGGCACAGCATTTCATTTCTTTCCCTCTGACTCTGAAGCAACAGAATTTGCATCTGTTCATAATGGGTGACAGAACCCGTGTTTATTCTGGCGTAGTAGCGCCATATAGTGCCGCCATTACCTAGCAGCAGGTTCCATCTCTGCATGGTGGACCCCAGGCTGCGAACTCACCTTTTACTATATTTTTATATTTATTCGGTGCATTCAACCAGCCCTAACATTATACTAGCACCAGGGTCTGGGGAGTAATGGCGGACGAACAGCGACTGCAGCGCTACATCCAGCAGCTGGAGGGCAGGTTGGCAGCTCTCGAGCGCACAACCTCAGCTGTGGATGTTACCGCAGTAGCTGTTCAGGCTGCTAGCGTGGCTGTAGCTAGTTTGTCCACTGACACCCCTGTTCTGACCTTATCCCGCCTCCCACTGCCAGATAGGTACTCTGGCGTAGCAAGTCATTCAGGGGATTCGAGAACCAGTGTGCGATAAACCTTGAGCTCCTGGCTGCACATTTCCCCTCAGAGTGAGCTAAATTGGGATTCATTATATCTCTCTTGTCAGACAGGGCGTTGGAGTGGGCTATGCTGCTGTGGGAGCGTGACGATCATGTGGTGCAGAGTGCTCTGCGGTTCCTGAGCACTCTGAAACTATTTTTTTCTGGACCTCAAGTCACTCATGATACGGCGCTCCAACAGCTGGCACTGACACAGGGCTCATCCTTGGTCAGCCATTTTTCCGTCCACTTCCGGACTTTAGCATCTGAGCTGGAGTGGCCAGATAAAGCCCTCATCCCTGTATTTTGGAGGGGGCTGACTGACCATGTGAAGGACGCTTTGGCCTCTAGGGAGATTCCCGCCACACTGGAGGAGCTAATAGCTGTATCAACTTGCATCGACCTTCATTTTAACAAGCGAAGGTTGGAGCGAGCCCATTGTAGGCAGAGGTTTTGGCTGGCTCCTACCTTTGCCATACCTCTGGACTCTCCATTCCAGGCGTTTGAGCCACATGAGGCCATGGAGGTGTCACGAGCGAGATCTAAGTCCCGGACCACTCGTGCCCTCAAGGTTTGTCAAGTCTGCCGGCGGTCAGGACATCCTGCCTCCAGATGTCCCCAGCGGTCGGGAAAACGTCAGCGTCTAGTGGTTGTAGAAGGAGGTACACTAGACATGGCAACGTTTTCCTCCAAACTGTCCTTCAAGGGGACAATTTCCATCGGCCTATCCACTCTTACGGTAGAGCTTTGCGTGGATTCCAGAGCGGAAGGCAATTTTATGTCAGTTGCCTTCACCAATCGCCACTCAATACCCCTGGTGATGCTCGCCAAACCTTTGACCGTACGAGTGGTAAATGGGTTGACACTGCCCTCACAGATACCACACCAGACCATCCCATTTACTTTATCCATATCTCCATCCTATCAGGAGATTATCTCTCTGCTAGTCATTCCCGAGGGAATTGATGAGATCCTCTTAGGGATACCATCGCTATGCTACCACTTTCCTCATATAGAGTGGTCCTCAAGGTGAATTTTGGGATGGAGTGAATCTTGTGAGGGTAGATGACTGAGGGAGTGCGTTCAGGTTGCTACTACTGAGGTACCCGCAGATCTTTCCTCTCTCCCCAAGAAATAGGAAAAACCCAATGTGGCTAAACAAAGAAGTAAGACAGGCAATTAACAGTAAAAAGAAAGCATTTGCACTACTAAAGCAGGATGGCACCATTGAAGCTCTAAAAAACTATAGGGAGAAAAATACTTTATCTAAAAAACTAATTAAAGCTGCCAAAAAGGAAACAGAGAAGCACATTGCTAAGGAGAGTAAAACTAATCCCAAACTGTTCTTCAACTATATCAATAGTAAAAGAATAAAAACTGAAAATGTAGGCCCCTTAAAAAATAGTGAGGAAAGAATGGTTGTAGATGACGAGGAAAAAGCTAACATATTAAACACCTTCTTCTCCACGGTATTCACTGTGGAAAATGAAATGCTAGGTGAAATCCCAAGAAACAATGAAAACCCTATATTAAGGGTCACCAATCTAACCCAAGAAGAGGTGCGAAACCGGCTAAATAAGATTAAAATAGATAAATCTCCGGGTCCGGATGGCATACACCCACGAGTACTAAGAGAACTAAGTAATGTAATAGATAAACCATTATTTCTTATTTTTAGGGACTCTATAGCGACAGGGTCTGTTCCGCAGGATTGGCGCATAGCAAATGTGGTGCCAATATTCAAAAAGGGCTCTAAAAGTGAACCTGGAAATTATAGGCCAGTAAGTCTAACCTCTATTGTTGGTAAAATATTTGAAGGGTTTCTGAGGGATGTTATTCTGGATTATCTCAATGAGAATAACTGTTTAACTCCATATCAGCATGGGTTTATGAGAAATCGCTCTTGTCAAACCAATCTAATCAGTTTTTATGAAGAGGTAAGCAATAGGCTGGACCACGGTGAGTCATTGGACGTGGTATATCTCGATTTTTCCAAAGCGTTTGATACCGTGCCGCACAAGAGGTTGGTACACAAAATGAGAATGCTTGGTCTGGGGGAAAATGTGTGTAAATGGGTTAGTAACTGGCTTAGTGATAGAAAGCAGAGGGTGGTTATAAATGGTATAGTCTCTAACTGGGTCGCTGTGACCAGTGGGGTACCGCAGGGGTCAGTATTGGGACCTGTTCTCTTCAACATATTCATTAATGATCTGGTAGAAGGTTTACACAGTAAAATATTGATATTTGCAGATGATACAAAACTATGTAAAGCAGTTAATACAAGAGAAGATAGTATTCTGCTACAGATGGATCTGGATAAGTTGGAAACTTGGGCTGAAAGGTGGCAGATGAGGTTTAACAATGATAAATGTAAGGTTATACACATGGGAAGAAGGAATCAATATCACCATTACACACTGAATGGGAAACCACTGGGTAAATCTGACAGGGAGAAGGACTTGGGGATCCTAGTTAATGATAAACTTACCTGGAGCAGCCAGTGCCAGGCAGCAGCTGCCAAGGCAAACAGGATCATGGGGTGCATTAAAAGAGGTTTGGATACACATGATGAGAGCATTATACTGCCTCTGTACAAATCCCTAGTTAGACCGCACATGGAGTACTGTGTCCAGTTTTGGTCACCGGTGCTCAGGAAGGATATAATGGAACTAGAGAGAGTACAAAGGAGGGCAACAAAATTAATAAAGGGGATGGGAGAACTACAATACCCAGATAGATTAGCGAAATTAGGATTATTTAGTCTAGAAAAAAGACGACTGAGGGGCGATCTAATAACCATGTATAAGTATATAAGGGGACAATACAAATATCTCGCTGAGGATCTGTTTATACCAAGGAAGGTGACGGGCACAAGGGGGCATTCTTTGCGTATGGAGGAGAGAAGGTTTTTCCACCAACATAGAAGAGGATTCTTTACTGTTAGGGCAGTGAGAATCTGGAATTGCTTGCCTGAGGAGGTGGTGATGGCGAACTCAGTCGAGGGGTTCAAGAGAGGCCTGGATGTCTTCCTGGAGCAGAATAATATTGTATCATACAATTAGGTTCTGTGGAAGGACGTAGATCTGGGGATTTGTTATGATGGAATATAGGCTGAACTGGATGGACAAATGTCTTTTTTCGGCCTTACTAACTATGTTACTATGTTACTATGTTACTATTGGCCGTGTGCGGACGTGTTCTCCAAGAGGGCTGCAGAGACCCTTCCGCCCCACCATCCCGATGACTGTCCTATTGACCTCTTGCCTGGTGCAGAGCCTTCCCTGGGTCGAGTCTATCCCCTATCTCTCCCGGAGACTGAGGCGATGACCCTATACATCCAGGAGAATCTGTCAAGAGGATTCATTAGGAAGTCAGTGTCACCTGCAGGGGCAGGGTTCTTCTTCGTGCAGAAGAAGAATGGAGAACTATGTCCATGCATAGATTACAGGGGTCTTAACGTCATCACCGTTAAGAACAAATACCCTCTGCCTCTGATATCTGCGCTATTCGATAGGTTGCGGGGAGCGAGGGTATTTACTAAGCTTGATCTGCGGGGTGCTTACAACCTGACTCGCATCCGTGAGGGGGACGAATGGATGACAGCATTAAACACCAGGGACGGGCACTATGAATACCTGGTGATGCTCCTGCTGTAATGCTCCTGCCGTTTTCCAAAACTTTGTGAACGATATCTTCCGGGATATGCTCACCACCTCGGTTGTAGTCTATCTGGATGATATTCTCATCTACTCCCCAGACTCCCACTGGAGAGATGTTTGCAAAGTCTTCGACCTCCTACGGGCAAACTCCCTCTATGCCAAGTTGGAGAAGTGTGTGTTTGAGCAGGAGTCCTTGCTTTTCCTGGGCAATATCATCTCCGCCCGGGGATTAGCCATGGATCCTGCCAAGCTACAGGCTGTGATGGACTGACAAGAACCCCATTTTCTTAAAGCGGTGCAGTGCTTTATGGGGTTCATTAATTACTATCGCCAGTTCATTTCCCACTTCTCAACTTTAGTAGCTCCCTTGGTTGCCCTCACCAAGAAGGGAGCAAATCCCAAATTGTGGTCGGAGGTCTCCAAGGCCTTTAGCTCTATCAAGTCACACTTTGCTAGCGCTCCCATTCTACATCGCCCCGATGTTGATAAACCATTTATCATGGAGGTGGATGCCTCTTCCGTCGGTGCTGGAGCAGTCCTCTTCCAGAAGGATGCTCAAGGTCGGAAGCATCCATACTTCGTCTCCAAGACCTTCACACCTGCGGAGAGGAATTATTTAATCGGGGACAGGGAGTTGCTAGCCATGAAGTTGGCCTTCTGAGTGGAGACACCTACTGGAGGGGGCTCACTTTCCCTTCCAAGTTTACACTGACCACAAAAATTTGGTGTATCTACAGACTGCCAAGTGGCTAAATTATTGCCAGGCTAGATGGTCTCTGTTCTTCTCTCTGTTCCATTTCACCCTCCATTTTCTCTCCGGGGAGAACATTCGTGCCGACGCTCTCTCCCGCTCCGTAGTATCATCGGAGAAGGAGGAGGAGCCTCGGCTTATTGTCCCTTCTGAGAGCCTGAGAACTGTGGCTCCAGTTTTGCTAGAGTCTGTGCCCCAGGCAAGACTTTTGTGCCATCTAATTTGTGACCGGAGGTTCTCTCTTGGGCTCACTTGTCCAGGGTGGGTGGACATTTTGGGACCAAGAGGACATCTGAGCTTCTGGCCAGGACGTACTGGTGGCAGCATATGGCCAGTGACGTCGGAGACTATATCAGGGCATATGTCTCCTGTGCCAAGAATAAATCTCCTCGACAACAGCCTGTTGGGTTACTTTCCAATCTGCCGGTGGTGGACAGGCCCTAGGAGATGGTCGGGATGGACTTCGTGGTGGGCTTACCCAGGTCCCATAGCTGCACCATTATTTGGGTAGTCACCGACCATTTTTCCAAAATGGTGCGCTTGGTGCCACTTCCTCAGCTACCTTCTGCACGGGCCTTGGTGGGGTTGTTTATTAAGCCCGTTTTCTGCCTACATGGTATGCCTGACAAAATTGGCAGTGACCGGGGTCCCCAGTTTGCGTCTCGGTTCTGGAGAAAGCTTTGTCGTTTACTCAGCATCGAGCTGGATCTCTCTTCAGCATACCATCCTGAGATGAATGGGTTGGTAGAAAGGGCCAACCAGACCCTGGTCACATACCTGCGACATTTTGTTTCAGCCAGGCAGGATGACTGGGCATCCTTGCTACTGTGGGCGGAGTTTGTGCTGAACAACACCGTAGCCAACTCCACTGGGCAGACCTTATTCCTCTTTAATTACGGCCAGCATCTGTGGGTTCTTGTGCCCATGCCTGTGTCTTCTCCAGGGTGGCAGACTGGGCTGTGGAGGCACGTGACATTTAGGACCGCACACAGGATGCCATCCGGGCCTCCAAGGAGAGAATGAGGTCCTCCTCCGATGCACATCGGCGCCCTGCTCCGACCTTTGCTCCTGGCGACTTGGTTTGTCTCTCCGCCCATAATATCAGGCTGCAAGTTGAGTCCACTAAGTTTGCACCCCACTACTTGGGTTCTCTTCAAGGTCCTGGAACAGGTTAACCCTGTGGTCTACCATTTGGCCCTTCCTCCAAACCTAGGCATCACCGACACCTTTCACGTGTCCCTCCTAAAGCCAGTTCACATGTCCTGGTTTTCCGAGTCATCTGCCGGGACATTGGGTTCATCCACAGACGATTACGAGGTGAATGCCATCATGGGGTGTAAGGTGGTACGTGGCAAAAGATTCTATTTGCTGGAATGGAAGGGTCATGGCCCTGAGGACAGGTCATGGGAGCCTGCTGAGGACATTTGGACCCTGCAGCTCATTGCAGCCTTCGAGCGTAGTGAGGTCCAAGGAGGGGGGCACTAGGAGGGGAGTAATGTTAGATGTCAAGTTCTCGCCACTGCACAGGGAAAATCTCGAACCATCTCCACTGCGGTCTCCCATTCTCCTCTAGCTGCAGTGGAGCCTGCTCAGCAGAGACGTCGGTCACAGCATCTGGCTCAAACTGATGCTGTGCGGCTGGTTACTGCTGTCCTTCCAAGCTCAGCCATCGTAACCAGTACTGATCAGCAGCGAGCGGGCTCTCCTGGGATTAAGTCCTGCTTTTTTTCTTATGAGCATACCTAAGGGGCGATCTCCCATTGGAGGTCGGGAGTCACATGCTCAGGTCCTGTAGCAGCTTCTATTGGACCACTACGGAGGTCCTGGAGAGCTTCCGCTATAAAAGTTTTGCATGGCCGCACGGCAATGCAATAGTATAAACCTGTTATTGTGTGGATGTATGCCTGTTCTGGTGATTGCTCCTTAATCATTCTCATTCCTAGTGTTTTTAAATGCTCGCGAATGTTGGAGCTACCTAGCTCCTGACAGTGCTATCCTAGAAACAAGTGCACGATCCTACTGCATCAAACCAGCAGCGACCGCCAGTGCGGAGCCGTACACAATCAGTGTGCTTTTCTAGCCCTAGTTAGGGTGGTTAGTGGCATCCGCCAGAGCGGTGCTCTACGCACTCTGTGCGGTAATCTTTAATCAGTCCTGACAACCGGTCAGTGTAGGGTGAGAACTCCCGCTTGATTTCAGCATCTGACTCAGGGCGTCCTCAGGCGCGGGCTCAAAAGCCACTGAGGGTCAGAGCGAGATCAATCACCAGCATAGTGAGGGGTGAGTTTCAGGGATCCCACTAGCAGTTTAGTTTGTGTCTATCCACCATTTTCTGGCAGCTGGTCTTTTTTCTCTGGTGCTGGGTTTGTCTTGCTCAGATGTTTGTGTCACTCTTTATTAACCAGCACCTGCCTCTCAGTCCTTGTTGGACAACAGTGTTAATCTGCTTGAGCTCTAGCTTGGTGCTTTGCTTTGTCTTCTGTGTGTGTTATTTGTGCAGTGCTGGTAACTCTGGTTCTGCTAGCCTTAGTTTCTGTTTTCTGTTGGTTTCTGCAGCCTTCTCTGTGTTTTTTATTAAGAGGTGACCCGTTTTTATACCCAGTCCTTAGTTCTTTTAGGGAACCCCTTCCCCTTATCTATAGGTCTTCGCTTGAGATTAACCTAGCATTGTCGGTGGGTCTATTCACAAGGAATGGGTCGCCTACTCCATCGTAGGGTTTCAGACTAGTCATAGTGCAGGGTCAGTTTTACCCCTTCTACCTTAGTCCTGTGTTTCAGATCCGTAACACTGTGACTTCTAACAGGGCACAGCATTTCCTATGTTTCCCTGTGACTCTGTGAAGCAATAGAGTTTGCATCAGTTTATACTGGGTGATGGAAGCCGTGTTTACTCTGGTGTAGTACCGCCGTATAGCGCCGCCATTACCTAGCAGCAGGTTCCATCTCTGCACGGTGGACCCCGGGCTGCGAATGCACCTTTAACTATCTTTATATTTATTCGGTGCGTTCTGCCAACCCTAACAGTCTCTGTCTCAATCTTTGCTGCCTTGATTTGCTTTTTACAGAATTTATTTAATTTTCTGTATATATTTAATGCATCATCACTACCTACTTGCTTTAATTCTCTAAATGCTTTCTTTTTATCACTTATTGCACCCCTTACAGGTCTATTTAGTCATAGTGGTTTCCTCCTATTTCTAGCATGTTTATTCCCATACGGTATATGTTGTGCACAGGTCCTATTCAGGATGCTAATAAATGTCTCCAATTTTCTTTGTGTATTTTTATGTCTCAGGATATCGTCCTAGTTAATTACACCAAGATCATCTCTCATCCATTGGAAATTTGCCTTCCTGAAGTTAGTGTCCTAGTAACCCCTTTACTACAACCCCTGGCAAAAATTATGAAATCACCGGCCTTGGAGGATGTTCATTCAGTTGTTTAATTTTGTAGAAAACAAGCAGATCACAGACATGGCACAAAACTAAAGTAATTTCAAATGGCAACTTTCTGGCTTTAAGAAACATTAAAAGAAATCAAGAACAAAAAATGTGGTAGTCAGTAATGGTTACTTTTTTAACCAAGCATAGGGAAAAAATTATGGAATCACTCAATTCTGAGGTAAAAATTATGGAATCATGAAAAACAAACAAAAAAACACTCCAAAACATCACTAGTATTTTGTTGCACCACCTCTGGCTTTTATAACAGCTTGCAGTCTGTGAGGCATAGACTTAATGAGTGTCAAACAGTACTCTTCATCAGTCTGGCTCCAACTTTCTCTGATTGCTGTTGCCAGATCAGCTTTGCAGGTTGGAGCCTTGTCATGGATAGGGTTGAGCGAAACGGATCGGTCAAATTCAAAAATCGCCGACTTTCGGCAAAGTCAGGTTTCATGAAACCCGACCCGATCCTAGTGTGGGATCGGCCATGAGGTCGGCAATCTTCGTGCCAAAGTCACGTTTCGTATGACGCTTTAAGTGCCATTTTTCAGCCAATGAAGGAGGACGCAGAGTGTGGGCAGCGTGATGACATAGGTCTCGGTCCTCACCATCTTGGAGAAGGACATGACAGTGATTGGCTTGCTTTCTGCGGCATCACAGGGGCTATAATGGGGCGTGCACGCCGACCGCCATCTTACTTATGCTGAACGTAGCATAGGGAGAGGTTGACGCAGCTTCAACAGAAGAAGGGATATAGTTAGGGAGGGAAGATTAACCCCCAAAACTGCTTGTGCTGTAGCGATTTCCACTGTCCAACACCACCATTTGTTTGCAGGGATAGTGGAGGCTATATTTTTGTGCATCAGCTCTGTAGCTTATTAGGCTGCCTTATAAGGCTCCCTGATAGCAGCGTGCAAACAGCAATGCAGCTGTGCAAACCAACTGCTTTTTTAAAAGGAGAAATCCTGTTGCTCTTTTCTGCACAGTTCTCTTGTTTATTTGTCCTCACTTTTGTGTGCAGCAGTCCTTTTTATTGCTGCCATAGTTTTCCTGAGATCATTGTAGGGAGATTGAAATTGTACTACAGTCCTTGTATTTTTTTCATATATCTTCCAGCCACTTTCTGCCACTTAGATTGCGTTGTTTTATACACTGGGCCTGAGTTTTGGGTCAGTCTCCCCCCCAAAAAAGGGAGATTCAAATTCTCAGCAAGTTTATATACACCTTCTACCTTGTTTTACAGTATCATATAACAGTTGTTATTTTGGTTATATTGTCCAAAAAATGAGAAAGTCTCGTGGAAGAGGCCGTGGGTGGTGGTTGCCAGCTGGTACTGATGGTCGTGATGGTGGTGCATCTGGTGGTAGTGGCAAACAGGGCCGCCATCAGGGCATGACAGCCGTGACTGGCGTATGGGGCCCGGTGAGCAGAGGGGGCCCGCATCGGGCCCCGTCTCATCTGGTCACCGGGCCCCCCCTGCAGGCGCTGCGGCAGCTGCACACTATTGACGTGCGGGCCCGCGCCCGCACGTCAATAGTTAACAGCCGCCAGCCAGTCTGAGGCTGGCAGCTGAATAGGGCCGCAGTGCGCACTCGCCGGCGTCTGACGTCATTGTCAGCCGCCGGGCCCGGCGAGTGCGTCTGTGTGGAGCCTGGGGGGATCTTCGCCCGGCGCAGGAGCATGGCCAGGTAAGAAGTCGTGTTTTTTTTTTTTTTCTTTGAGAGCTGCGATCCAGGGGGGCCCGGGGGGCAGGATGATGGACACACAGGGGCAGAAATGCTGGACACAGTGGGGCAGAAATGCTGGACACAGTGGGACAGAATGCTGGACACACAGGGGCAGAAATGCTGGACACAGTGGGACAGAATGGTGGACACAGTGGGGCAGAAATGCTGGACACAGTGGGACAGAATGCTGGACACACAGGGGCAGAAATGCTGGACACAGTGGGACAGAATGGTGGACACACAGGGGCAGAAATGCTGGACACAGTGGGACAGAATGGTGGACACAGTGGGGCAGAAATGCTGGACACAGTGGGACAGAATGCTGGACACACAGGGGCAGAAATGCTGGACACAGTGGGACAGAATGGTGGACACACAGGGGCAGAAATGCTGGACACAGTGGGACAGAATGCTGGACACACAGGGGCAGAAATGCTGGACACAGTGGGACAGAATGGTGGACACAGTGGGGCAGAATGCTGGACACACAGGGGCAGAAATGCTGGACACAGTGGGACAGAATGGTGGACACAGTGGGGCAGAATGCTGGACACAGTGGGGCAGAATGCTGGACACGGGCAGAAATGCTGGACACAGGGGCAGAATGCTGGACACATGGGCAGAAATGCTGGACACAGTGGGACAGAATGCTGTACACACAGGGGCAGAAATGCTGGACACAGTGGGACAGAATGCTGGACACACAGAGGCAGAAATGCTGGACACAATGGGACAGAATGGTGGACACAGTGGGGCAGAATGCTGGACACAGTGGGACAGAATGGTGGACACACGGGCAGAAATGCTGGACACAGTGGGACAGAATGGTGGACACACAGGGGCAGAAATGCTGGACACAGTGGGGCAGAATGCTGAACACACAGTGGGGCAGAATGCTGCACACAGTGGGGCAGAATGCTGCACACAGTGGGGCAGAATGCTTGACACAGTGGGGCAGAATGCTGGACACAGTGGGGCAGAATGCTGGACACAGTGGGGCAGAATGCTGGACACAGTGGGGCAGAATGCTGGACACACACACACACACACAGTGGGGCAGAATGCTGGACACACAGTGGGGCAGAATGCTGGACACAGTGGGGCAGAATGCTGGACACAGTGGGGCAGAATGCTGGACACACAGTGGGGCAGAATGCTGGACACACAGTGGGGCAGAATGCTGGACACACAGTGGGGCAGAATGCTGGACACACAGTGGGACAGAATGGTAGACACACAGGGGCAGAAATGCTGGACACAGTGGGGCAGAATGCTGGACACACAGGGGCAGAAATGCTGGACACAGTGGGACAGAATGGTAGACACAGGGGCAGAAATGCTGGACACAGTGGGGCAGAATGCTGGACACAGTGGGGCAGAATGGTGGACACACAGGGGCAGAAATGCTGGACACAGTGGGACAGAATGGTAGACACACAGGGGCAGAAATGCTGGACACAGTGGGGCAGAATGCTGGACACAGTGGGGCAGAATGGTGGACACACAGGGGCAGAAATGCTGGACACAGTGGGACAGAATGGTGGACACACAGGGGCAGAAATGCTGGACACAGTGGGGCAGAATGCTGGACACAGTGGGGCAGAATGGTGGACACAGGGGCAGAAATGCTGGACACAGTGGGACAGAATGGTGGACACACAGGGGCAGAAATGCTGGACACACAGTGGGGCAGAATGCTGGACACAGTGGGGCAGAATGCTTGACAGTGGGGCAGAATGCTGGACACACAGTGGGGCAGAATGCTGGACACACAGTGGGGCAGAATGCTGGACACACAGTGGGGCAGAATGCTGGACACACAGTGGGGCAGAATGCTGGACACACAGTGGGGCAGAATGCTGGACACACAGTGGGGCAGAATGCTGGACACACAGTGGGGCAGAATGCTGGACACACAGTGGGGCAGAATGCTGGACACACAGTGGGGCAGAATGTTGGAGACAGTGGGGCAGAATGTTGGACACAGTGACAGGGGCAGAAATGCTGGACACAGTGGGGCAGAATGCTGGACATTGGGGCAGAATGCGAGACACAGTGGGGCAGAATGCTGGACACAGTGGGGCAGAATGCTGGACACAGTGGGGCAGAATGCTGGACACAGTGGGGCAGAATGCTGGACATTAGGGCAGAATGCGAGACACAGTGGGGCAGAATGCTGGACACAGTGGGGCAGAATGCTGGACACAGTGGGGCAGAATGCTGGACACAGTGGGGCAGAATGCTGGACACAGTGGGGCAGAATGCTGGACACACAGTGGGGCAGAATGTTGGAGACAGTGGGGCAGAATGCTGGACACAGTGGGGCAGAAATGCTGGACACAGTGACAGGGGCAGAATGCTGGACACAGTGACAGGGGCAGAATGCTGGACACAGTGAGAGGGGCAGAATGCTGGACACAGTGACAGGGGCAGAATGCTGGACACAGTGACAGGGGCAGAATGCTGGACACAGTGACAGGGGCAGAATGCTGGACACAGTGACAGGGGCAGAATGCTGGACACAGTGACAGGGGCAGAATGCTGGACACAGTGACAGGGGCAGAATGCTGGACACAGTGACAGGGGCAGAATGCTGGACACAGTGACAGGGGCAGAATGCTGGACACAGTGACAGGGGCAGAATGCTGGACACAGTGACAGGGGCAGAATGCTGGACACAGTGACAGGGGCAGAATGCTGGACACAGTGACAGGGGCAGAATGCTGGAGACAGGGGCAGACTGTGAGACCCAGGGGCAGAATGCTGGACATTGGGGCAGAATGCGAGACACGGAATGGAGATACGGGGCATGATTGGAGACACGGCGCAGGATGAAAGACATGGGGGCATGACTGGAGACAGATGGGGCAGGATTGGAGACAGATGGGGCAGAATGGAGACAAGTGTCAGGATTGCAGACATGGGGGCATGGTTGGAGACATAGGGGGCAGAATGGAGACATGTGGCATGATTGGAGACACTGGGGGCAGAATTGGAGACAGATCGTGCAGGATCATGGGGCAGGATGGATACGATGGAGACAGATGGGGCAGGATGGAGAGATCACATGGGGCGATCATATGGGGCAGGATGGGGAGATCATATGGGGCAGAATGGATACTCATGAGGGCAGGATGGGAGAACATCTGGCTGACGCCAGGAATGAGACACACGGGGCCAGGCTGGGGGATATTATTAATACCATAGGGGCTAATTTAGGGATATTATTACTGCAGTGATGTATTTATTTTATTTTTTGAGTATACTGTTTTAAATGGGGGGCGGTCCTGTTACTGTATAGAGTGATACTATGTCGCCTTCTTCATGTGGTGTAATGTAGAAGTTGTGAAAAATTAAGTAATGTGTTCTGCAAGCGGAGCTCGAGATAACTGTTATTTCCTGCAGAGAGAAGTCCTGGCTGGATGAAATGATGGCGGTCTCTGCTGGATGAAAGATGAAGGACTTCACCTAGAGACGTCACTGGTGAGTCAGTGTGTTACCTATACACTGACACTATACACTGTATACAGAGCTCCTGTGTATAATTTCACTAGTGATCACTATATTATCTGTACACAGACACTGCATACTAAGTACAGATCTCCTGTGTATAATGGCACTTATGGTGATAGTATGGTGCTTTTTTTTAAATTACTGATCAGAATTGTAGTATTCAGTCACTATGTGGTGGTAATATGTGGTCTGGACATGGTGTTGTGGTATTTGTTCCTTCTATGTGATATTATTGGTCATTTTAAAAATTGAAAAATAAATAAAAATATACCTAAATTGTATTGCATATTTTAACAAATATTTAATAGGTTACAGTAGAGTAGGGCCTGGCCAAAAGTGTCTACCGTGTTATGGTGGCGGCTTAAAAAATCTTTTGGCCAAAACAAAAGCTGCCTGCTATGTATGTGATCTGGTGATGGGAACTGTTAATGTGTGATTGGTGAGAAGTGGAGTTTTTCCAAGAGAGAGCGGTGGGACTGTGGACAGTTCGAGGGGTGGAGCCTGGAGGCGGGGCTGGGGTGGAGCCTGGGCGGAGTCTCAAGGGGGCCCCGAAAATTTTGCCAGTATGGGGCCCCGAAATTTCTAGTGGCAGCCCTGGTGGCAAAAGCACAATAGCACCTAAGGCTGGAGGTGTTGAGCCAGCATCATCATCTGGCTACACAAGGCCTCGAAGGCTCCCTTTTCTGGGAGTAGGAAAATGGCTTTTAAAGCTGGAGCAGCAGGAAAAAGTTTTGGCTTTCATTGCTGACTCAGCCTCTAGCTCTTTCGCCTCCTCTTCAGAAAGTTCCAAATATAAAAGCAGCGAGTCGTCAGTGCATGCTCCTGGTCAGGAACAAGACGTTTCCTTGTGTCCTTCACTCAAACCAAAAGTGAAGGATGTGGCAGGCGACATTATAGTTTACTCCATGGAGCTCTTTACACATACCGTGCCTGGGTTAGAATGGGAAATTGTTAACTGCCCATTACAAGATGAATCGGACATGGAGTGCACTGATGCACAGCCACAGCTAGATTATAATGCTGTTCCATTGACTCAGATCACTGCATTGCCCTCGCAGTGTACTTAGCCAGAATCTGACCCTGATGAGACTATGGTGCCCCGTTCCGAACGCTATTGCACCTTACACGGTGACACAGAGGAAGGTGCACATGACATTGAAGAGGAGGTGATAGATGACCCAGTTGTTGACCCAGATTAACAGCCATTGGGGGAAGAGGGTGCCACTGCCAGTAGCTCTGAAGCGGAGGAGGATGATCCGCAGCAGTCATCTACATCGCAACAGCTGTCATCTGGCAGGCCCGTATCAGGCCAAAAACGTTTGTCAAAAACAAAAACAGTTTTAGGACAGCGTGGCCAGCCGGTGAAAGTAGCACAGCATGCAATGCCTGAAAAGGTATTCCATAGTAGGAAGAGTGCAGTGTGGGAATTTTTTAACCAGGATCCGAATGATCAGTCAAAAGTTATCTGTAAGAAATGCTCAAAGACCTTTAGCAGAGGGAAGAATCTTCAAAATTTAAATACAATGTGCATGCTTTGACATTTAACCAGCATGCACTTGAAGGCCTGGACTAACTACCAAACGTCCCGTACCGTTGGTGCACCTGCTCAGAATGAAGGTAGTCAGCAACGCTACATTGCTTCCCTCACAGTAAGCCCACCGGTTAGGACACTACCACCAGCAAATGTGGAGGTATCGTCGCAAGGCCAAAGCAGTCAGGGAATCACAAGGTTATTGGTAGGAAACACTGTATGTAGGCCAACATCGAGAATACAATCACCAACCCTCTCTCAATCCGCCATGTCCACCACCACCGCTAGTTCCACCATATGCACCTCTACAGTCCAGCTCACCCTACAAGAGACTCTCATTAGGAATAGAAAGTACTCATCCTCTCATCCGCATACACAGGGTTTGAACGCCCACATTGCTAGACTAATCTCGTTAGAGATGATGCCCTACTGGTTGGTTGAAAGCGAAGCTTTCAAAGCCCTGATGGCCTACGCAGTACCACGCTATGACCTACCCAGTCGACACTTCTTTGTGAGGAAAGCATCCCAGCCCTCCACCAGCATGTCAAAGACCGCATTGTCCATGCACTGAGGCAGTCAGTAGAAAGGTGCACCTCACAACAGATGCATGGACCAGTAGACATGGCCAGGGACGTTACGTGTCCATCATGGCACACTGGGTTAATGTGGTGGATGTAGGGTCCACAGGGGACAGCCATAGTGGGACAGTTCTGCCTAGCCCACGGTCTAGGACAGGGGTGTCAAAGTGCATTCCTCGAGAGCTGCAAACAGGTCATGTTTTCAGGATTTCCTTGTACTGCACAGGTGATAATTTAATCACCTACACACATAATGATTGCAGCACCTTGTGCAATGCTAAGGAAACCTTGAAAACATGCATGGTTTGCGGCCCTCGAGGAATGCAGTTTGATACCCCTGGTCTAGGAAACAGTTGGCTGTAGGTGTTCGCAACCCCTCCTCCTCCTCCTCCTCCTCCTCAAGAAGCGAAAGCTCATCCACAGAGCGCAGTCGCACGACCCCTCCATCCGCAGCTGCCAGTGTTGCACATGAGGTGTCCCATTATCGAACAGCTAGTGGTAAGCGTCAGCAGGATGTGTTAGAAATTAAGTGTTTGGGCGACAACAGACATACCGCGGAAGTACTGGCCGAGTACTTGCAGCAACAAACTCAGTCAGGGCTGGGCAGTGTACATCTTGAGGCAGGCAAGGTAGTCAGTGATAACGGAAGGAATTTTATGGCTGCCATAGGCCTTTCAGAACTGAAACACATAACTTCCCTGGCTCGCACCTTGAACCTGGTGGTGCAGCGCTTCCTCAAAAATTATCCGGAGTTACCAGCCCTGCTCCTGAAGGTGCGAAGAGTTTGCTCGCACATTCACCGGTCACCCGTACACTCCAGCCGTATGCTGAACCATCCGCGATCGCTGAATCTTCCTCAGCACCGCCTAATAATCGACGTTACAACAAGGTGGAACCCCACACTGCACATGGTTCGGAGGCTGTGCAAACAGAGTCGTGCTGTGATTAATTTGTGGGAGGATACACATACACGGGCAGGCAGTTGGATGGCAGACATGGAGTTGTCTGGTGTGCAGTGGTCGAAGCTCCAACACCTCTGTCAAGTCCTTCAGTGTTTTGAGGGAAGCCTGGATGACAGTCAGCCATTGTTTGCTCAGGGAACTCTCCTGGACGAGGTGGTGGGCAAAGAGGAGGAGGAGGATGATGGGGATGAATATTTATGGGAGGAAGCTTCTCAGGGGGCAATAGAAACTAGTGGTGTTGCAATGTCAGGTACAGGGTTTTTGCGGGACACAAATGATGTTGATTTGCAAGAAAGTGCTCCTCAACCCAGCACAAGCAGTGAATTGACACCTGGAACATTGGCCCACATGGCTGAGTATGCCTTGCGTATCCTAAAAAGGAACGCCCGCATTTTCAAAATGATGACCGATGACGATTACTGGTTGGCCTGCCTCCTGGATCCACAATATAAAGGAAAATTACAAAATATCATGCCACATGAGAACCTTGAGCAAATATTGGCTACCAAACAAGCAACTCTTGTAGACCGTTTGGTTCAGGCATTCCCAGCACACAGCGGCGGTGATGGTTCTCACACAAGCCGTAGGGGGCAACATGGCAAAGGTGTTAGAGGTGCACAAATCCGAAGTGGTGTTGGACACAGGGGTTTAATGACCAGGTTTTGGAGTGATTTCGCAATGACCGCTGACACGAAAGGTACTGCTGCATCAATTCAAAGTGACAGGAGACAACATTTGTCCAGTATGGTTACCAACTACTTTTCCTCCCTTATCGATGTTCTTCCTCACAGGTCATTCCCCTTTGATTACTGGGCATCTAAAATGGACACCTGGCCTGAATTGGCAGAATATGCATTACAGGAGCTCGCTTGCCCTGCTTCTAGTGTGCTATCAGAAGGAGTCTTCAGTGCTGCTGGTTCAACACTGACCGAAAAAAGGACACATCTGGCTACCCAGAATGTTGATGATCTAACCTTCATTAAAATGAACCAATCATGGATTTTAAATTATTTTGCCCCACCTTCTCCTGCTGACATGTAGCTTGCCTGAAAAATGTCTTGCTTTTGGCCTCCTCTTACTGACCTTTCCTCCAATTCCGCCATTTGCAGCTGCTGAATGTCCACCATAGGCCATTTTTATACCTCCCTAAATGGGCTGACTCCCCCCCACAGGGCCGTGGTCACCACCTGGCGCAAGCACCCGTGCGAGTGCCGTTTGCCTGGACAGGTGGGTGCGCCCACTCTTGGACGACGGCACTGGCACAGGGTCCCTCATAGTGCAATGAAGTGTCTCTGACGGTGGTGGTGCACAACCAATGTCAGACACACCGTCGTAATATGAGGGGCCCTGTGCCAGTACCGCCGCCCATGAGAGTGTTCCCCCCCCGCCAAGCTCGAACAGTGCCCTACCACTTGCAATACTTTCCACTTCCTGCTCCACCACTGTGTAGTCTGTGCTGTTAAATCCTTCAATGGCACTGCCAATACAAATTTGTTGAAATGATAGATGATAGTTAAAATATACAGGGGCCCTGGCCTCCATTTAGACCAGTTAATACTTTGCGCCTACTACCACTGTCTGCTACTCAGCAGATGAGCCCACCCCAGTACCTAGCTATGCCGCCTATTTAGTCCTGTTACCAATTTTGAACTGAATTTACCCAAATTTTTTATTTTGGGCCTACTACCTGTGTCTGCACCACTCATTACAATTGTCCTTCACTTAACAAAGCTATGCCACTTGTTTAGTCCTGTTACAAAAGTAGGCTAAATGCGGTTCAAAATTGGTAATTTGGGCCTACTACCTGTGTCTGCGCCACTCATTACAATTGTCCTCCACAGAACAAAGCTATGCCGCCTGTTTAGTCCTGTTACCAATTTTGAACTGCATTTAGCCTACTTTATTATTTGGGACTATATCTGTGTTTCCTCCTCATCCTGCCCATTGCCCAGCCACTGCTAGATGAGTCTGCTGTTACATTGACCCAGACCACTACATTCCCCTTGCACTCTACACAGCCAGAATCTGACCCTGCTGAAAGTCAGGTTCCCCTTCCCACATACTATACCACCTTAAACGGGGATAAGGAGGAAGGTGCAGATGAAAGTGCAGGTTCCTTCATCAGGTGGGGGGGCATACTCGTTGGCACTGGCACATGGCCCCTCATAGTACGCAAAAGTGTCTCTGGCAGTGGGAGGCGCCACCCGCCTTCAAACACACCGCCGTACTAGGAGGGGCCCTGTGCCAGTGCCAACTAGTGCCTCCCCCCCCGTTTGCTCAGGATCACAGCACGTGCAAAGTTGAAATACTTACCTCTCCCTGCTCCACCGCTGTGACGTATTCCGCGTTTCCTGGGCCCACGAAAATCTTGAGCCAGCCCTACCCCCCCACAACTTTAGCCAAATGACCCCCTGTTTTCAATGCCTAACTATTATTATAAAGTAAATTAAGATTGACAAGCTTAAGAAATAAGAATTGATGTTTTTTTGCATTAAAATGGGCACTGTAGGTGTTTTCCTGTCCTCCACTCACTGCCGACTTTGATTCCCCATTGACTTGCATTGGGTTTCGTGTTTCGGTCGGCCACCGACTTTTTGCAATAATCGGCCGATTTCACCCGACCCGACTTTTGACAAAGTCAGGTTTCGCGAAACCTGACTCGATCTTAAAAAAGTAAAAGTTGCTCAACCCTACTGTTAACCTACGCAGTGAATGGAAGGCTTGCCCAACATTTAGACGCACCCCAATACCTCTTTGAAGAGATGTACAAGAGGGCCTTCTGAAAACAATGTTCCCATTATTAGGAAGTGGGACTCCCATACTGTTTGCCTATGCAGTGAATGCAAAAGGGTGATGGTAAGTGATTATCCACAGCCTGTCAGGATGGTGGGAAAATGTGTCCCTCAGCTTGTCAAGATGGCGGTAAAGTCCCTTAGGCTTTGATAGCCTTTTTGTTATCCTCAGGCCACCTCCGAGTGATTACTTATCAGGTTGTATATTTCCTTCTTTTGACATCTTGATCTTTTATGTCAGTATTGGATTTTCCCTGTTTTCCCCTTATTCCATCTATGGCTCCGTTTGTAGGACTTTCTCCCCATATTATCTGAGATCATATACCAGAGTTGTCTCGTAGTAGAGGCTCATAATTACATAGGGTTTTGCCTACATTTGTCCCCCAGGTGCTCCATCCACCAGGGACATGGGAGCTTATACACATTATTATATGTGCTAGCATATGTTTGCTACACTGACAGGGTTCCTCGTGGTGGCACATATATATGCATACTGTTATCCTTCAGCATACTAAACAGGGTGTAGTGTGTCTATTTTCTATATCTCATTGACACACCACTCTCTCCTTTTTGTTGGGAATGTTTGTGCAGGTCGCCATTCACACGTGTTTGCGTGCACCATTTAGATTCATTAGAATGGTATAACAGGGTCATTGAACTTTCTACAAACGCCTGTTGTGATTTTTATTCTCCACATTATTCGGGGGTGTTGGCTTATTGGTCATGTCATATACATGTATTTTATGTGTTTTTAATGTTTGTTTTTGAGGTGGAATAAAATTTTTTTTCATATTTTACCTAGTGGATGTGCAGACCATTATTAGTCTAGTCTTTTTCTCCTGTTTGCTTATATGTGATCCGTGTGACAAACAAATCCCGGTTTCAAATATCTTGCCTATAGGTAACTTTTTTTGTCAGCAAACTGGTGTCAATAACTTGGGTAAGACACTGCAAAAAAATTTAACTGGAGGCCTGAAATGGCAAAATTTTGAGCGCACTGATATGTGATCCGTGTGACAGACAAACCACAGTTTAAAATATCTGGCCTGTAGGTTTTTTTTTTTTTGTCAGCAAACTGGTGTCAATAACTTGGGTAAAACACTGCAAAAAATGTAAAAGGATGCCTAAAATGGCCCAATTTTGAGCGCACTGACATGTGATCCATGTGATGGACAAACCCTAGTTTAAAAGAGCTGAATTTTTACCGCTGTATTTTGCAGTGCCAACAAGCAAATTGAGCAGAAAAATGGTGTTCTTTGGATTGCTTTTAAAGCAAATTATTCCTGGCCCCTGATTCCTGGGGCTATATCTAGAAACATCTGTAATAGGCAGTAGCAACAGCAGACAGAACTGGAATGGACCCTCTTGCTATATGTACTGCAGTCTGCTATATACACTGCCTGCCTGCTAGCACGGATATCTATGCAGCTTTATCAGTTCTCAGAAGGACTGTTAGTTGAGATGAATATGTGTATTATTTGTGGTATACCCACACTAAGTACGAAGCAAACAAATCTATCCCTAGCTCAGCAGCAGCTCTCCCAACACTGCCTAAGGCTACTTTCACACTAGCGTAATTTTCAATACGTCGCAATGCGTCGTTTAGGGGAAAAACGCATCCTGCAAAGTTGTCTGCAGGATGCATTTTTTCCCCATAGACTAACATTAGCGACACATTGCGACACATTGACACACGTCGCAACCGTCGTGCGACAGTTGCGCCGTATTGTTGCGGACCGCCGGCAGCAAAAAACGTTACATGTAACGTTTTTTGCTGCGCTGGGGAAATGTTATTTATTAATGGTTTGCTATGGTATGACTATCTAGATTAAAGGGATAATCATTCAAAGTTTGAAAATTGCTAATTTTTAAACATTTTTCTCAAATTTTTGATATTTTTTACAAATAAACACAAAACATATTGACCTAAATTTACCATTATCATAAAGTATAATGTGTCACGAAAAAACAATCTCAAAATCACTGGGATTTGTTCAAGCGTTGCAGAGTTATTACCACATAAAGTGACAATGGTCAGATTTCAAAAATTTTTCCCGTTTTCCAGTACACGAAATGGTAAAATCAATGGTGTCATTCAAAAGCACAACTCGCACTGCAAAAAAACAAGCCCTTGGCCGGTTTCACAAGTCTGTTTTTTTCCGGTACCAGAATAAAAGGGTACCGGAGATATCCGTGTCTGTCTGTGTGTGTGTGTGTGTGTGTGTGTGTGTGTGTGTAATAATAATAATAATCTTTATTTATATAGCGCCAACATATTCCGCAGCGCTTTACAGTTTAACAGTTTCAAACACAACAGTCATAGGTAACAATGTTAACAATACAGTAATAAAGCAAAATAAGACAAAATAAGACGACCCTGCTCGAGAGAGCTTACTATGTGTGGCAACCATGTGCCGCATCAGTACCACATGGACAGCCGTCAGGGAAGAAGCGCTACAGTAAGCAAGCGGTGTTCCCTCGTGACAGGTGCTGAAGTCAGCTGTCATCATTCTTCCCTGCTCTGCCGGCGAGCAGAGGAGAATGATGAATGTTATAATAAAGTCTGAACAGCAGGTGGGGGCTTTTGGGACTTTTACCTCCATCATCCAACACCTGCTGCTGCTAATAACAGTGACAGTAGGTGCGGATGATCGAGGTATTCCACAGCCGCCGGCTGCGCTGTAAGGAATCAAATGAATGAAAATCCCGACATGGTTTCCCCCCTATTTTATTGAACCAACCAGGCAAAACTCACAGCTGGGGGCTGCAACTCTCAGCTGTCACCTTCTACAAGGTTGGTTATCAAGAATAGAGGGGTCCCACGCTATTTTTTAAAAAATTATTTAAATAAATTTAAAAAAGCGGCGTGGGGTCCCCCCCCCACTGCTGACAACCAGCCTCGCTAAAGCTCACAGCTGGGGGCTGCTATTCTCAGGTTGGTAAGTGGCCATTGATATAGGCCCCCTCAGCCTAAAAACAGCAGCTCGCAGCTGCCCAGAAAAGGCACATCTATTAGATGCGCCTTTTTTGGTGCTTTGCCCGGCTTTTCCCACTTGCCCTGTAGCATTGGCAAGTGGGGTAATATTTGTGGGGGCCCACGACTTAGTAATGGAGAGGCGTTGACACCTATTTATTACTAATCCTATAGTTTTATGTTAAATAAAGACACGGCCAGAATAAAGTCCTTTATTTGAAAAAATTACAGACTCCTTTAGTGTTCTAAATTAAACCATACTTACTGCAACACCTAATTCCCCGATGCCCTTGATCTCCTGTAATAAAAGTAAAATAATAAACCAACCATATACCATACCTGTCCATCGTTGTGTCCCACGCTGCAATCCATGTCTGGGGGCTAAATAGTTTTCAACCTGGACGGTGCCAAGATGCAACCGTCCCGGCTGAAAACCCACTGGTGAATGAGCTGCTGAGAGCACAGCATCATTCACCAGTGAATTCATCTAGGGGTGTAGTGAGCATATTGACACCATAGGTGTTACACAGAATTTTGTGAGGATAAAAATAATACATTGTTAACATTATAATGTTGTTTCAGGCCTAGACTTTTCATTTTCATAAGTGAAAATGGACTCTACGTTTGTTAACTTCTTGTAAGTGCAGTAATACCCCATATGTGGCCAGAAACTACACTTTGGACAGTTTTGAAAGGAGTGCGATTTGACTTTTGTAGTATAAATTTTCCAGGAATAGCTTGTGGGTAACTTTTGAAGAGCCCTGAAGGTGCCAGAACAGGAGATTTTCCCTAAAAGTTGATCTTATTTTGGAAATTACACCCTTCTAGGAATTTATTTCTGGGCGCAGTGACTATTCTGAATTCATGGGTGCTAAAAAGAAGCAAGCCGTTTGTGTTGCAAAGTGAAAGTTGCATATGCAGTAGTATGAAAAAGTGTTTGCCACCTTCCTCATTTCCTATTCTTTTGCATGTTTGTCAAACTTAAAGTGAATCTATCAACAGGATTGTACTCAGTAAACTACAGACTGTGTCATACTGGCGCTGTTGTACTGATTAAAATGAAACCGTGGTTGTTGCTGAATCTTAATGAGCAGTTTTCAGTTAATGAGATTCTAGTTTCTACGGGGTGGGCCTATGGGGTGGTCTTCATGTGGTGCTCTGCTTACATATTGATCCTTCTAGGCTTACGCGTGCATAGAAAATTGTTTGAAAAAAAATTAACATTGATTAGGCAGGTGCAGGCGCTGGTACTGTAGCATGATACCATGGATAATACAGTATGTATTTATTTGATTTTGTCATATAATTTTGTTGGAAAAAAAATTATCTTAATCAAAATGGTGCTGGCGGCCACACCTGCACAGTATCCTCATTCGGAAAGCGATAGATGTTAATGCGCAGGTGCTGCCACATGGCACCATTTTACTAGATGGTGCTGGGGGCACCTACACAGTAGTATCTATTTGATCGCCGATAGATGCCACTGCAATTTTTTTTTTCCTTTATCAAAATGGCGGCGGTGTTTTAAGATATTTGATTTTGTCATACAATTTTGATGGAAAAAAAATTAAGTACATGGATATTATCCATTGTATCATGCTACAGCGCAGGCACCACCGACGACACCTACTTGATGAGTGTTAATTTTTTTTTTCAAACAATATTCTATGTAGTATGTAAAATAGGGTGCAGGACACTGAAGGAAAACTGAAAACTGCAAATAAAAATTAAGGAACAAACACATGACGGATATCATCAACCAAGGTGTCAGTATAATGGCGCCAACCTGACACTATCTGTAGGTTACTGAGCACAATCCTGCTGACAGGTTCACTTTAAATGTCTCATCACCAAACAAATTTGAATATTAGACAAAAGATAACACAAGTAAATACAAAATGCATCTTTTTAATTGAAGGTCTTTACTTTTAAGGGGAAAAGAAATCCAAACCTACAGGGCTCTGTGTGAAAAAGTGATTGCCTCTTAACCTTAATAACTTGATGAGTCACTCTTAGCAGCAACAACTGAAATCTCGCATTTGAAATAACTGGCAATGAGTCTTTTACAATACACTGGAGGAATTTTGTGATACCAAATTTATAAGTTTCTAGTGTTCTGCTGTTTTTATAAATAAAAAAAATCCTTAATTTTTTTTTTCCAAAAATAAATTTTTGCTTTGCCTTAAATTGAGAGCTATAACTTTTATATTTTTTTGTTTGAAAGAGCTGTATAAAGGTATGTTTTTGTGGGATGAGTTAGAGTTGTATTGAGAAATATTATACTTGTGCACTTTTCGAGTTTTTATTGAAGGAGCATTTTTCCATGATTTTTTCTTTCTTGATTTTGTGGGATATTTTTATATTCTTACATTTTTTTTTTCTTTACGTTTTTTCATTTTTTACTTAGACCCGCTAAAACATTTTAACATTCACTTGTCTGAATCCTGGTTTAATACCCTGCAATACCTACTGTACAGTAGGGAAAAAAGTATTTAGTCAGCCACCAATTGTGCAAGTTCTCCTACTTAAAAAGATGAGAAGCCTGTAATTGACATCAAAGGTAGACCACAACTATGAGAGTCAAAACTGAGAAAACAAATCCAGAAAATCACCTTGTCTGATTTGGCAAGATTTTTTTTTTTTTTTTGCAAATTATGGTGGAAAATAAGTATTTGGTTGCCTAAAAACATACAATATTTCTGGCTCTCACAGACCTGTGACTTCTTCTTTAAGAGGCTCCTCTGTCCTCCACTCATTATCTGTATTAATCGCACCTGTTTGAACTTGTTATCAGTATAAGACGCCTTTCCACAACCTCAGTCACACTCCAATCTCCAGTATGGTGAAGACCAAAGAGCTGTCGAAGGACACCAGAGACAACATTTTAGCCCTGCACCAGACTGGGAAGACTGAATCTGCAATAGGCAAGCAGCTTGGTGCGAAATCAACTGTGGGAGCAATAATAAAAAAAATGGAAGACATACAAGACCACTGATAATTTCCCTCGATCTGGGGCTCCACGCAAGATCTCACCTCATTGGGTCAAAATGATCACCGTTGCTCAACGGTGAGCAAAAACCCCAGAACCACCCCGGGGGACCTAGTGAATGACCTGCATAGAGCTGGGACCACTGTAACAAAGGCTACCATCAGTAACACACTACGCTGCCAGGGACTCAGATCCTGCAGTGCCAGATATGTCCCCCTCATCTGAAGTTTGGTAGAGAGCATTTGGATTATCGAGAAGAGTACTGGGAGAATGTCATATGGTCTGATGCAGCCAAAGTAGAACTGTTTGGGGGAAACAAAACTCATCGTGGTAGGAGACAGAATGCTGAGTTGAATCCAAAGAACACCATACCTACTGTGAAGCATAGGGGTGGACACATCATTCTTTGGGGCTGTTTCTCTGCAAAGGGACCAGGACAACTGATCCCTGTACATGAAACAATGAATGGTGACATGTATCGTGAGATTTTGAGTGCAAACCTCCATCCATCGGCAAGGGCATTGAAGATGAAATGTGGATGGGTCTTTCAGTGTGAAAATGATGCCAAGCACACTGCCAGAGCAATGAAGGAGTGGCTTCATAAGAAGCATATAAAGGTCCTGGAGTGGCCTAGCCAGTCTCCAGATCTCAACCCCTAGAAAACCTTTGGAGGGAGTTGAGAGTCCATGTTGCCCAGCGACAGGCCCAAAACATCACTGCTCTAGAGGAGATCTACAAGGAGAAATGGGCCAACATACCACCAACAGTGTGTGCCAACCTTGTGAAGACTTACAGAAAATGTTTGACCTCTGTCATTGCCAACAAAGGATATATAACAAAATATTGAGATGAACTTTTGTTAATGACCAAATACTTATTTTCCACCATAATTTGTAAAAAAAAATCTTGCCAAATTAGACAAGGTGATTTTAAGGATTTGTTCTCTCAATTTTGACTCTCATAGTTGTGCTCTACCTATGATGTCAATTACAGGCCTTTCTCATCTTTTAAGTGCGTGAACTTGCACAATTGGTGGCTGACTAAATACTTTTTTTCCCCACTGTATATATTGCAAGGCATTAGACAGAGCCTAATAGGCCGATGTACCTGTCAGACTCAAAGATCATTCTTTTACCATGACAACCATCAGCACCCAGTGAATGTCTGAGGGAGAAGGTTGATGGAGTCCCCTCTGTCTCAAAACCATCTGGTCGCTATTAACAGTGGCATCTATAGAGCTAAAAAGCAAGGAAGGTTGCTGGCACCAAACCTGGCTGTTGCTACAGGAGCTCTGCCGTCAATTAGGTAGAGCTCCTTATGGTGATAGTGCAGATACTCCTACTGTGCTCGCATAATTTCCCTGTCATACCAGTACATCATATTGCTGGAACACCTTCCTATGCCAAAAGTTGGGAAGAGGTTAAGATGTTTTTCAGACAAGGAATATTGATGACCAATCCTGTTTGAAGCTCTGGTTGCATCCGGATGTTGGCAAAATACTGACCTGGAACAGCACAGCTCAGTACATTGTGTAATGGCCGTTCTCAGGGGTGGCAGCTCAGTTCTTATCGAAATAAATATAACTGTTTAAAACATATATGACAAGAGTTTTTTTTTAAAGGTTGTCTTTCGAAAAAAAATTGTTAGTGCTAGCTGTGATTTTATTTTGCTTTACTGTCCCCTAACAATGGTGAAGTTATTTTTGGAAGTAAACCAGCAAGTCTTAACAATACTGCTTGACATGTGGGGCAAATGTTCAGTCTGATGTTATAGCCATGTATTCGTATTCAACTAATAGCAGTGCAGAATGAGTGCATAGCACTGGTGGTACATGCCCCACAAGTCCCCCGTCAATAAAACCCTGAATGAAAGAGGAATGTTCTATAAATTTTGTTTTTCTTGACAGAAAAAAAATTAAATATTTTCACTTCCCATTATGATTAGCATAGTTCACTTACCAACTGCATCCTGCTTTCCCGATTTTGTTAAAAAATCAGCCCCTATAAGACATAAATTTTAACTGTTCAGTTGCAGATAACAATAAGCAGATTTATACATCTACAATACAACATTTATAGTGGATTCACAAACTAGGACTATATAATAATCCAGCTTAGAATTTTGACAAATTTAGACTACAGAGAGTCAGAAAAAGCAATAAATTTATTCAAGTGATGCTGGAAAAACATGGCATATCTATAAAGGGAATATGTCATCCCCTGCACTATTCTGAGCTATTAATATGGGCATACAGGTAATAGAATGGTTAAACCAGTCTTACTTGTATGCCTCATAGCTGTGGTGTAGATCTTGAGAAATGCAGTTATAATTCGAGATGTGCGAACCTTTTAAGATTCGGTTTGGTACAATTCACCGAAAGTTTAGACGTTCGCTGAACATGTTCGACGAACGTTCCCGAACCCCATTAAATTTAATGCGAGGCCAAACTAAACATATACACAACACTAGAGATGGGTGGACACCTGAATGTTCGAGTCCGGTGGGTTCGACTCGAACAGTTATAAAAAATTCGGGTTCGGGTACCAGAACAGTACCCGGACCTGAACCCGCATCCCATTCACTTAAATGGGTGCCTGAACATCCAGTGTTTGCCACGCTGTCATGCTCCCATCAGCTGACACCTGCTGCTGCTAATAACAGTAAGAGCAGGAGCGGCTGATGGAATTATTCATCAGCCTGTACTATAAATAAATAAATAAATAAAAAAACACGTGGGTTCCCCCTGTATTTTTCATAAGCAGCCAGGCAAAATTCACAGCTGGGGGCAGCAACCCTCAGCTGTCCGCTTCAGCAAGGTTGGTTATCAAGAATAGAGGGGTATGCCATATTTTTTAATTATTTTAACCCCTTTCTGACATTGGATGTACTATTCGATCCATGTGGGGTGGGCCCTAATTCCCAAGGACGGAATAGTACGTCATAGCGATCGGCCGCGCTCACAGGGGGAGTGCGGCCGATTGCGGCCGGGTGTCAGCTGCCTATCGCAGCTGACATCCAGCACTATGTGCCAGGAGCGGTCACGGACCGCCCCCGGCACATTAACCCCTGGCACACTGCGATCAAACATGATCGCAGTGTGACAGGCGGTATAGGGAAGCATCGCGCAGGGAGGGGGCTCCCTGCGGGCTTCCCTGAGACCCCCGCAGCAACGCGATGTGATCGCATTGCTGCGAGGGTCTCTTACCTCCTCCTCGCAGGTCCGGATCCAAGATGGCCGCGGCATCCAGGTCCTGCAGGGAGGTGGCTTCACTGCGCCTGCTCAGAGCAGGCGCCGGGAAGCATGAGAAAAGTGCACGTCAGATCGCTGATCTGACACAGTGCACAGAAAAGTGTCAGATCAGCGATCTTACACTATAACATGATGCCCCCCCTGGGGCAATGTTATAGTGTAAAAAAAAAAATATTCCAATGTGTAAAAAAAAATGTAAAAAAAAAAATTGTTCCTTTAACCCCTTAGTGACAGAGCCAATTTGGTACTTAATGACCGAGCCAATTTTTGCAATTCTGACCACTGTCACTTTCTGAGGTTATAACTCTGGAACGCTTCAACGGATCCCGCTGATTCTGAGATTGTTTTTTCGTGACATAATTTACTTCATGTTAGTGGTAACATTTCTTCGATATTATTTGCGATTATTTATGAAAAAAACGGAAATATGGCGAAAATTTTTAAAATTTTGCAATTTTCAAACTTTGTATTTTTATGCCCTTAAATCAGAGAGATATGTCATGAAAAATAGTTAATAAATAACATTTCCCACATGTCTACTTTACATCAGCACAATTTTGGAAACAAATTTTTTTTTGTTAGGGAGTTATAAGGGTTAAAAGTTGACCAGCAATTTCTCATTTTTACAACACCATTTTTTTTTAGGGACCACATCACATTTGAAGTCATTTTGAGGGGTCTATATGATAGAAAATAATGAAGTGTGACACCATACTAAAAAATAAACCCCTCAAGGTTCTCAAAACCACATTCAAGAAGTTTATTAACCTTTTACGTGCTTCACAGGAACTGAAACAATGTGGAAGGAAAAAATGAACATTTAACTTTTTTTTGCAAACATCTTAATTCAGAACCATTTTTTTTATTTTCACAAGTGTAAAAACAGAAATGTAACCATAAATTTTGTTATGCAATTTATCCTGAATACGCCAATACCCCATATGTGGGCGCACTTTTTGGGCGCACCGCAGAACTTAGAAGTGAAGGAGCGCCGTTTGACTTTTTCAATGCAGAATTGGCTGGAATTGAGATTGGACGCCATGTCACGTTTAGAGAGCCCCTGATGTGCCAAACAGTGGAAACTCCCCACAAGTGACACCATTTTGGAAACTAGACCCCTTAAGGAACTTATCTAGATGTGTGGTGAGCACTTTGAACCCCCAAGTGCTTCACAGAAGTTTATAACGTAGAGCCGTGAAAATAAAAAAATTGCTTTTGTTTACACAAAAATGATCTTTTCGCCCACAAATTCTTATTTTCACAAGGGTAACAGGAGAAATTAGACCACTAAAGTTGTGCAATTTCTCCTGAGTACGTCGATACCCAATATGTGGGGGTAAACCACTGTTTGGGCGCACCGCAAAGCTTGGAATAGAAAGAGTGCCGTTTTACTTTTTCAATGTAGAATTGGCTGGAATTGAGATTGGACGCCATGTCGCGTTTGGAGAGCCCCTGATGTGCCTAAACAGTAGAAATCCCCCACAAGTGACCCCATTTTGGAAACTAGACCCCCCATGGAACTTATCTAGAAGTGTGGTGAGAACTTTGAATGCCCAAGTGCTTCACAGAAGTTTATAATGCAGAGTCGTGAAAATAAAAAATATTTTTTTTTCCACAAAAAAGATTTTTTAGCCCCCAAGTTTTTATTTTCACAAGGGTAACAAGAGAAATTGGACCCCAAAAGTTGTTGTCCAATTTGTCCTGAGTATGCTGGTACCCCATATGTGGGGGTAAACCACTGTTTGGGCGCACGGCAGAGCTCGGAAGGAAGAAGTGCCGTTTTGGAATGCAGACTTTGATAGAATGGTCTGCGGGCATTATGTTGCGTTTGCAGAGCCCCTGATGTACCTAACCAGTAGAAACCCTCCACAAGTGACCCCATTTTGGAAACTAGACCCCCCAAGGAACTTATCTAGATGTGTGGTGAGAACTTTGAATGCCCAAGTGCTTCACAGAAGTTTAGAATGCAGAGTCGTGAAAATAAAAAATATTTTTTTTTCCACAAAAAAGATATTGTAGCCCCCAAGTTTTTATTTTCACAAGGGTAACAGGAGAAATTGGACTGCAATAGTTGTTGTCCAATTTATCCCGAGTACGCTGATGTGCCATATGTGGGGGTATACCACTGTTTGGGCGCACGGCAGAGCTCGGAAGGGAAGGAGCGCCGTTTTGGAATGCAGACTTAGATAGAATGGTCTGTGGGCGTTATGTTGCGTTTGCAGAGCCCCTGATGTACCTAAACAGTAGTAACTCCCCACAAGTGACCCCATTTTGGAAACTAGACCCCCCCAAGGAACTTATATAGATGTGTGGTGAGAACTTTGAATGCCCAAGTGCTTCACAGAAGTTTATAATGCAGAGTCATAAAAAAAATATATATATATTTTTCCACAAAAAGGATTTTGTAGCCCCCAAGTTTTTATTTTCACAAGGGTAACAAGAGAAATTGGACCCCAGAAGTTGTTGTCCAATTTATCCCGAGTATGCTGATGCCCCATATGTGGGGGTAACCCACTGTTTGGGCGCACGGCAGAGCTCAGAAGGGAGGGAGCACCATTTGACTTTTTGAGCGCAAAATTGACTATCGTGTTTGGAGACCTCCTGATGTACCTAAACAGTGGAAACCCCCCAATTCTAGCTCCAACCCTAACCCCAACACACCCCTAACCCTAATCCCAACCTGATCCATAATCCTAATCACTAACCCTAACCATAATCACAACCCTTACCCCAAAACAACCCTAATTTCAACCCTAACCATAACCCTAATCAAAACCCTAAATCCAACACACCCCTAATCCTAATCTCTACCCTAACCTCAAACCTAACCCTAATCCCAATACACCCCTAATCACAACCCTAACCTTAACCATAATCCCAAACCTAACCCTAATTCCAAGCGTAACCCTAATGCCAACCCTAACCCTAATACCAACCCTAATCCAAACCTTAACCCTAATCCCAACTCTAACCCTAACTTTAGCCCCAACCCTAGCCCTAACTTTAGCCCCAACCCTAACCCTAAGGCTACTTTCACACTTGCATTGTTTGGCATCCGTCGCAATCCGTCGTTTTGGACAAGAAACGGATCCTGCAAATGTGCCCGCAGGATGCGTTTTTTGCCCATAGACTTGTATTGCCGACGGATCGTGACGGATGGCCACACGTCGCGTCCGTCGTGCACTGGATCAGTGTTTTCGCGGACCGTCAGCACAAAAAACGTTCAATGTAATGTTTTTTTTGTACATCGCATCCGCCATTTCTGACCGCGCATGCGTGGCCGTAACTCCGCCCCCTCCTCCCCAGGACATAGATTGGGCAGCGGATGCGTTGAAAAACTTCATCCGCTGCCCACGTTGTGCACAATTTTCACAACGTGCGTCGGTATGTCGGGCCGATGCATTGCGACGGCCCCGTACCGACGTAAGGGTAAAAGAAGCCTAACCCTAAATTTAGCGCCAACCCTAACTCTAAATTTAGCCCTAACCCTAAATTTAGCCCCAACCCTAACCCTAAATTTAGCCCTAACCCTAATCCTAGCCCTAACCCTAGCCCTACCCCTAGCCCTAACCCTAGCCCTAACCCTACCCCTAACCCTACCCCTACCCCTAACCCTACCCCTAACCCTAAACCTAGCCCTAACCCTAGCCCTACCCCTAACTCTACCCTTAACCCTACCCCTAACCCCACCCCTAACCCTAACCCTAATTTTAGCCCCAACTGCTCTTCTCCTGCCGGCCGGCAGATGGAGACAGATGGCGGGTGCACTGCACATGCGGCCGCCATTTTCTTTTGCTCAGAAGATGCCGGCAGCCAGGAGGAGCAGCAGGAGGATCCAGTGACACAGGTGAGTATGGCAGGGTCCCCGAATCCCCCTATTTCTCTGTCCTCTGATGTGCGATCACATCAGAGGACAGAGAATTACACTTGGACTTTTTTTTTTTTTTGCGGTCGCCGTTAAACAGTTAATTACCGGCGATCGCAAAACAGGGGTCGGTAAAACCGACCCCAATCATGCTCTTTGGGGTCTCGGCTACCCCCGGCAGCCGAGACCCCAAAGATTCTCGCGGGGCCGGCTGGCGGGCGCACTGCGCATGCGCCCGCCATCTTGAAGATGGCGGCACCCACCGGGAGACACGAGGAGCATCGAGGGAGCTAGGTAAGTATTGGGGGGCCACCTGGGACCCCTTTTCTCTGTCCTCCGATGTGCGATCACATCGGAGGACAGAGAAATTAAAAAGAGATCGCGTTTTTTGTTTTTTTTTGCGATCGCCGGTAAACGGTTAATTACCGGCGATCGCAAATGCGGGGTGGGTTAAAAAACCCTCGAATCATGTTCTCTGGGGTCTCGGCTACCCTCGGCAGCCGAGACCCCGGAGAAAATCCGACTCTGGGGGGCGCTATTTACTTTTTCCACAGCACTGTGGTTTAAGTACCCTTAGCGGCCGCCGTTAAAAGGCGTATCGGCGGTCGCTAAGGGGTTAAATACATTTCTTTATCTAAATAAAAAAAAAACAATAAAAGTACACATTAGTATCGCTGCATCCGTAAAGACCCCACCTATAAAACTATATCACTAGTTAACCCCTTCAGTGAACACCGTAAAAAAAAAAAAAAAAAGAGGCAAAAAACAACGCTTTATTATCATAGCGCCAAACAAAAAGTGGAATAACATGCGATCAAAAAGACGGATATAAATATCCATGGTTCCGCTGAAAACGTCATCTTGTCCCGCAAAAAACGAGCCGCGATACAGCATCATCAACGAAAAAATAAAAAAGTTATGGTCCTCAGAATAAAGCGATGCAAAAATGATTATTTTTTCTATAAAATAGTTTTTATCGTATAAAAGCGCCAAAACATAAAAAAATGATATAAATGAGGTATCGCTGTAATCGTACTGACACGAAGAATAAAACTGCTTTATCAATTTTACCAAAACGTGGAACGGTATAAATGCCTCCCCCAAGAGAAATTCGTGAATAGCTGGTTTTTGGTCATTCTACCTCATAAAAATCGAAATAAGAAGCGATCAAAAAATGCCACATGCCCGAAAATGTTAGCAATAAAAAAGTCAACTCGTCCTGCAAAAAACAAGACCTCACATGACTCTGACTTCCGAGCCCTCCCATGCGCCCAAACGGTGGTTCCCCCCACATATGGGGTATCAGCGTACTCAAGACAAATTGGACAACAAATTTTGGGGTCCAATTTCTCCTGTTACCCTCAGGAAAATACAAAACTGGGGGCTAAAAAATAATTTTTGTGGGCAAAAAATTATGTTTTATTTTTACGGCTCTGCATTATAAACTTCTGTGAAGCACTTGGTGGGTCAAAGTCCTCACCACACCTCTAGATAAGTTCCTTAGGAGGTCTACTTTTCAAAATGGTGTCACTTGTGGGGGGTTTCAATGTTTAAGCACATCAGGGGCTCTCCAAGAGCAACATGGCGTCCCATCTCAATTCCTGTCAATTTTGCATTGAAAAGTCAAATGGCGCTCCTTCCCTTCCGAGCTCTCCCATGCGCCCAAACAGTGGTTTACCCCCACATATGGGGTATCGGCGTACTCAGGACAAATTGTACAACAACTTTTGGGGTCCATTTTCTCCTGTTACCCTTGGTAAAATAAAACAAATTGGAGCTGAAGTAAATTTTTTGTGAAAAAAAGTTAAATGTTCATTTTTATTTAAACATTCCAAAAATTCCTGTGAAACACCTGAAGGGTTAATGAACTTCTTGAATGTGGTTTTGAGCACCTTGAGGGGTGCAGTTTTTAGAATGGTGTTACGCTTGGTTATTTTCTATCATATAGACCCCTCAAAATGACTTCAAATGAGATGTGGTCCCTAAAAAAAATGGTGTTGGAAAAATGAGAAATTGCTGGTCAACTTTTAACCCTTATAACTCCCTAACAAAAAAAAATGTTGGTTCCAAAATCGTGCTGATGTAAAGTAGACATGTGGGAAATGTTACTTAAGTATTTTGTGTGACATATCTCTGTGATTTAAGTGCATAAAAATTCAAAGTTGGAAAATTGCAAAATGTTCAAAATTTTCGCCAAATTTCCGTTTTTTTTCACAAACGCAGGTAATATCAAAGAAATTTTACCACTACCATGAAGTACAATATGTCTCGAGAAAACAGTGTCAGAATCACTGGGATCCGTTGAAGCGTTCCAGAGTTATAACCTCATAAAGGGGCAGTGGTCAGAATAGTAAGAATTGGCCCGGTCATTAACGTGCAAACAACCCTTGGGGGTAAAGGGGTTAATAAAATTTTTTTAAAAACAGCGTGAGGTCCCCACATTTTGGACAACCAGCCAAGCTAAAGCCGACAGCTGGGGTCTGGTATTCTCAGGCCATGGATATTGTCCCCACGGCCTAAAAATTGCAGCCCAGAGACACCCAGAAAAGGCGTATCTATTAGATGCGCCAATTCTGGCGCTTTGCCCGGGTCTTTCCACTTGCCCTGTAGCGGTGACAAGCGGGGTTCATATTTGTGGGGTTGATGTCACCTTTGTATTACTAATGGAGAGGCATCTATAAGGCACCCATCCATTACTAATCTAATACTTCTATGGTAAATAAAGAAACAGCCAGAATAAAGTCTTTTATTTGAATTAGAACAAAACACACTTTTTTACTTTTTTATTTAAAAATAACAAACACAGTTATACTCACCTAACACCTAATTCTGCTGAATCCTTCATCTCCTGTAATAAAACAAAATAAAAAAACAATATCCCTCACCTATCTGTCGTTCTGTCCCACACCGTAATCCATGTCTGGGGGATAAACAGTTTTCAACCTGGACGGTGCCAAGATGCGACTGTCCAGGCTGAGAACCACTGGCGAATGAGCTGCTGTGAGCACATCTTCAGTGACTACGAGTGACATCATCAAGGTTACTGCCGGTCACTGAGGCTGCGTTCTCAGCTGGGTGACTTCGGTGATATCTCCGCTAGCATCGTGAGAAAGTCTCATTGTGCAGAGGTGAGTTAATCGCAGTTCACCGGGAGAATTTCACTGTGGTGAACTCGCCTCTGCACTTAAACAAGTTGGGCCTCTGGCTGAACCACAATATTAGGCCTAACAAATTTTAAGTGCAACTGTGGCCTTCTGATTTCTCACTGCAACACAGTTTTATCACAAACTATTTGGATTAGCAAATTGAGCCTCCTCCCTGAATACCAATATTAGGCCTAACGATTTTTAAGTGTGATAAAACTGTGCTGCAGTGAGAAATCAGAAGGCCAAATTTCCAAATGATTTGGCTTAGACAATTGGGCCTCATCGAGAGTCACTCTTCCCTTCTTAATGCCCTGATATCACAGTACAATCCGCGTGCACCTCTAGTATCTGAGTCTTATTAGGATCACCCCTGGTAGTTAACGCTTGGTGACAAGGGTCTGGATTCTGCTCGGACCCTACTTTGAAAATTTTGGGGCATCAGTGCTGATGCTTTCCTCCTCTGGATTCTGTGAATCTTTTTAGCAGACATCTGATGCCCATGGAATAGAATGTGTGAATCATGAGTCAGTTGGGAGTTAGGAAATTTGTGACGCGGGAGAAGCAAGGGAGATTGGGGTGCTGCCTCTGAGGATTGTACTGTCTGTGATGTTAAGGTGGTGGAAGAGAAGGAGAGCCCTCTTGATGCAATGCTTGCCATCCACTGGAGCACATGCTCTTTCTGAGCTTCATCTACAAGGCGGACCGCTGTGCGGCTGCCAAAGAAAGGGAGTTGAGTAGCCCGTCCAGTAACAGATGTTTTCAGTGGTCTTTGGATAGGATGAGATAGTGTTTGTTCAGTTGAACTTTCATTAACATTAACACCTAACCGATGACCTTGTTTTTCCCCATTCATGATATATGTATCCTTTCCCTCTTTTCACCAGCTGTTTCACAACCATAGGCCCAGATCTGCCAGCCAACTGTCACTAAATGAATAATCAGTATTAATTGGCTGATAGTGTGGCTAGACCACACAAAAGATTTTTATTTTGAAATGAGGTCTGGTGCCTGCACCTGACCATTGTCCCTAACAATTTGTAATATGAAATGAGGCCTGGTGCCTGCAACACATTATTAGCCCAAATTATTTATATAATGAAATGTGGGCTGGTGGAGGAACCACAGAACTAGCACAAAAGATTTTGATTATGAAATGAGGTCTGGTGCTTGCAATTTAGATTTTGAACTGAGGCCTTGAGCCTGCATCAAACTAGTATCCAAACTGATTTTGACTATGAAATGAGGCCTGGTGCTTGCAACACATCAGCACAAAGGATTTATATTACGAAATGTGGGCTGGTGGCGAAACCACAGAACTAGCACAAAATATTTTGTTTATGAAATATGGTCTGGTGCCCACACCAGACTATTATCCCAAACAATTTGGTCTATGAAATGATGCCTGGTGCCTGCACCAGACTATTATCCGAAAAGATTTGGTTAATGATATGAGGCCACGTGCCTGCACCAAACTGTTGTCCCAAATGATTTTGATTATGAAATGAGGCCTGGTGTCTGCACCAGACTATTATCTAAGATTATTTGAGCTATGAAATGAGGCCTGGTTACTGAAACACATCATTAGCACAAAGGATTTATATTATGAAAGATGGGCTGGTGGAGGAACCGCACAATTAACACAAAAGAGAATAAATATGAAATTAGGATGGTGCCTGCAGCAGACTATTATCCCAAACAATTTGGACTATGACATGAGGCCTGATGCCTGCACCAGACTGTTATCCGAAATGATTTGGATTATGAAATGAGGCAAGGTGTCTGCACCAGACTATTATCCCAAACGATTTGGATTATAAAATTAGCCCTGGTGCCTGCACCAGACTATTATCTGAAATGATTTTGATTATGAAATGAGGTCTGGCGCCTGCACTAGACTATTATCCCAAAGATTTGGATCATGAAATCAGTATTTATATGCTTAGATACTGTGTCTGGACCACAGAATTAGCACAACCGATTTAGATTCTAAAATGTTGGTCTCTGGCCCACAATGATAACACAAATTATTTAGATTCTGAAAAGTGGCCTGGTTTGTGGTCCAGACTGTTAGCACATCCGATTTAGATGCTGAAATGTGACTGTCTCTAGCCCACATTATTAGAACAAATGATTTATATGCTGGAAGGTAGATTAAACACAGGATTCTATCTGAACTAGCTGACAATAAACCACATAGCTAACTATCTGACTTTGCAGCTGCAGCAGCAGCATGATAAGCCTCTCTGCACTGTTACACTGACAAAATGGGGCAAAACCAGCATGTCCACTTTTTATATGGAGAGGGACATTTGACTTCAGCAGCCAATGACAGAGACCCTTGTGTGTGGACGTTGTGGATGATTTCTGCACCCTGATTGGCTAACAGAATGTACACACAATAAGTTTTTAAAGAAAAAAAAATTACACTCCTCAGCTCCTCTGACAAAGACACATCCCCTCCCCTTGTCAAACACGTCCCCCTGTTCACCCCGCTCATCATACAGCACCACTATACTAGCCAAAGTCAGAACAAAAGCATTAGTGGAGTCGAACGTTTTTCGAACAAGTTTGTTCATGTCTAGTTATAATTAGAGATGAGCAAACTTGTAGCATTTTTACTCAAAGTTCACCAAATTTGGTCACAGTTTGGTAATTCATTGTGTTTCCACTAATGCTTTTGTAATTACTTTGGCTAGGATAATGGTGCTATATGATAAGCGGAAGTGAGAGGGGACGTGTTTGGTGAGAGGATGAGGGGAGTCTAGGTCAGAGGAGCTGTGGAGTGTCATTTTTTTTTTCTTTTTTTTCCCTTAACTTAATATAGGTACATACCGGCAGCCAATCAGGGTGCAGAAACCATCCACAATGTCACCACACAAGGTCTTATGTAATTGGCTGCTTAAGTCACATGTCCCTGTCCATATAAAAAGCAGACATTTTGTATTGTTGGGGCCATTTTCTCAGTGCCGCAGTGCAGAGAAGGTGCTCCTGGTAGTGCTGCTGCTGAAAGTGAACTTGTTAGTTAGCTATTTGGGATCCAGACCTGTGTGAAATCTATCTTCCACCATCTAGCTAGATAGTTTTAGCACAATGTTGCAGTCTCAGGAGGTCCCATTTACTAATCAAAATCGTTTGGGCAAAAACTGTGTTGCAGGGAGAATCAGAAGGCCAGATTTCCTCTTAAAAATCATAAGGCCTCATACAGGGGTTCAGCTAGGAAGCCCCATTTGCTAGTCCAAATCGTTTATGATAAAACTATGTTGCAGTGAGAAATCAGAAGGCCACATTTCTACTGAAAAATCATTAGGCCTAATATTGGTGTTCAGCCAGGAGGCCCAATTTGCTAATCCAATTTGCTAATCCAAATAGTTTGTGATAAAACTGTGTTGCAGTGAGAAATCGGAAGTCTATATTTCCACTTAAAAATCATTAGGCCTAATATAGGGGTTCAGCCAGGAGTCTCTATTTGCCAATCCAAATCGTCAGTGATAAAACTGTGTTGCAGTGAGAAATCAGATGGCCACATTTTGACTTAAAAATCGTTAGCCCTAACATAGGAGTTCAGCCAAGAGGCTGTATTTGCTAATTCAAATAATTTGTGATAATACTGTGTTGCAGTGAGAAATCACAAAGTCACGTTTCCACTTTAAAAATTGTAAGCCTAATATTGTGGTTCAGCCACGAGGCCCAATTTGCTAATGCAAACCATTTGTGATAAAACTGTGTTGCAGTGAGAAATCAGAAGGCCATATTTCCTCTTAAAAATAGTTTGGGTTTAAGAATAAAAAATTATTCTTAAACAATTAATGAACCTAGCAAACATCAGTGATAAATCACACCCAATATTCATTGCGGCTGGCATGGCATGGACTAGACTATCTAGGCCCAAAAAAGAGATCAAATAGCCTTAATTCTCTGGGTAACCTACCAATTTCCTTTATCTTCGCTTTATACAATAAGAATGTTAATCCCCTTTGGGCGGAGGATAAAATCACAAAACTCAGAGACATACATGATGGAAGAAGTTTCCACTCTTTTAATACTCTTAAAAAAACTACAGTGTTTCTTTCTTCTGCTTTCTGTGAACATGAAATTATAAAAGACCAAATTCAAAAATTCCTTTCCAACAGACCCTTTTTTTCAGAAGCAGCAGCGAATCTCATCTGCAACCCAGATCATAACATTTTTTGGAGCTATAGTTACATATATGGATGGTTCAACCTTAATAACGAATTTGTCAAGGCTCCATTCATGTTAAAGTGAGAAGTAGAACAGCAAAACACATTCCCCACAGTTGAATGGGAAAAATCCATATCATATACTTACTCCTCTACAATTTCCATGACCCTACAGGAATCATATTTCAAAATGATTTCAAGATGGTATTTGACCCCTGCAAGGCTATCCTTAATGACTAATCAAAACTCTCCGGACTGTTGGAGGAACTGCGGCTAGAGGGGCAATCTGTTACATATATTCTGGAACTGCCCCAAAATAAAGCCGCTGTGGGTAAGAAACTCCAATATCATCGATATTTTAGCAAATAAAAATTTAAACTTGCCCCCACAATTGGCCTTACTCTCATTAAGCATAGACCGAATAAATCTTGTGCAAAGTATTCCACTTTTGTCTTCCTACACCCTTTCCTTTTTTCTCCTCTCAGTTTCCCTTGTCCCATTTTCCGTATTCCCCATTACCCTCCCCCCTTGAGTTATTTTAAAAATTTTCAATAAAACTATTGGAAAAAGAAAAAAAAATGTTTGGGCTAATAGATGGGTTCAGCCAGGAGGCCGTATATGTTAATTCAAATTATTTGGGATTAAACTATGTTGCAGTGAGGAATTAGAAGGCCACATTTCCTAATCAAAATCGCTTGGGCTAATACTCTGGTTCAGGCACCAGTCCTCATTTCATAATCCAAATTGTATGGGATAGTAGTCTGGACAAGGCACCAGACCTCATTTCATGCTCCAAATCGTTTGGGATAACAGTCTTGTGCAGGCACAAGACCTCATTGGACAGCTATCCATGCTGAGTTAGAGCAATGGCTGCCTCCACTCAACCTCGAGCCAGGAAAGATCGTGTGCGATAATGGAGTAAACCTGATTATGGCCCAACGCAAGGGCAACCTCACACATGTGCCTTGTATGGCTCACATCCTCAACCTGGTAGTACAGCAATTTCTCCGCCACTATCCCGGCCTGGATGCCCCATTGCAAAAAGCATGGTTGCTGTGTGTTCACTTCCACAGATCGCATCACTACAGAAGTCTTTCGACCAACCGGTTTACCGTTTGATTTGCAATGTTCCAACACAGTTGAAATCCGCTCTGCACATGTTGCAGAGACTGTGGCAACAGTGACGAGCCCTGGGGCAGTATGTCCTTTTGCATTGCCTGTAACAGTGCAGTACGGCTGTTTTGCAAATCATGCTTGCAGAGTTGGCGCAGTGGGAGGACCTCTGGATCCTTCTGCACAGTTCTGAAATGGCTACTAAGATGGTTCGCGCTTATGATGCCATCATCAGCATCACTATTCCAATCATCTACACTTTGAATAGTCTGCATGGTAGTGGAGGTGGTGGTCCCAGAGCAAAGGTGGAAGCAGAAGAGGATGCAGAAGGGAGTAACAATATCTCCAAATTCTGGACTGTCATTGCACAGGAGGGTGCCATGGAAGGGTGGATTACAGCGATCGAGGGGGGCTCATGGTGCCAGACAAACTGTTAGTGAAGGTGCAGGAGTAAAGGAATAAATGCAGGAAGACGAGGAGGAAGAGGTGATGGACATGCAACAGTTAGGAGATGAAGAGTATAATGATCCCCTCTCTGTTGTCCGTGGTTGGCAGGAGGGGATGGAGGAAGCAAGATTGAGTGTTACTCAACCACCAACACACCATGGACTTGGACATCATGGAATCGCCCAACACATGAGCGCCTTCTTGCTGCACTATCTTCAACATGATGCCCATATTCTTAGGGATAGAAATAGTGCTGGGTTCCCACTCTGTTAGATCCATGGCACAAGAGTAAATTTTGCCAGATGCTTCCTCTCTGAGAGGGGACGCGCTCATGCTGGAGTATCGAAAAATGTTTGTAGACAATCTTACGAGTGGTTTTCCCCAAGACAGCAGTGAGGCACACAGTGTGCATTGCAGTTCAAGACGTCCAACCCTGGAAACGTGAAAGTTTCATCGCAAAAACATTAGCAGCAGCAGTGGAAGTAGAATTAGCAATTTCTGTGAGTCTTTTCACACATTTTTTAGACCAGCCCATGCACCAGCAGTACAGAGTACAAGACTGACACGTTGTGAACGACTGAAGAGGATGGTGCAGGAGTATTTGGAGCTCAATATCAATGCCACCAGAGGAAATTTGGACCCGTTTGCATTTTGTCATCTCCCGCAGCCAACGTTCTCTGAGATCGTGTCCTCAGCGTGGCTGGTGGTGTCCTGACTGATAAACGCATCCAGCTGTCCACTGAAAGTGTAGACTGCCTAACTTTAATCAAAATGAATAAGTCATGGATCTCCAATGACTTCTGCACCCCAGTCGCAGGCTAGGTGTTGGAGTTGTATTTAGCGTCATGCATTGAATTTGCGTTGTTGCAGTCTGTGACGCATTTGTCGTCACTTCCGCTGTTGCTACTGCTGCTGATGTTACAATTTTTTGAAATGTGGAGAATTCAAGTTGTGTATCTCCATCTCATGGGTGGCCTGTAGTGGATGGTGTGTAAGAGGCTTATAATGTTAATACTCTGTGGAAATCGATGCCACTTTTGTGGTGTTACAATAATTTTCTACCAATAGTACTCTATGAAACTGTTTGTGCCATCTGAACGTGGCTGGAAAAAAAATAGAGCTGTTGCAGAGGTATCAAGGGTCCCAGCAAAGAAAGCTTAACCACCTTAACCACCGGATCTTCATTCAAACTTCAATTCAAAGCTGTAAATGCAGACCCAGACCCTGATACCTCATGAATGGCCCATGGCTGACTGCTTCTGTGCCATTATAAAATGTTCTAATGTGGATCAATTGATCAGTCAACTACCTGTGTTACTTTCCTTACATTTTTATACCAATATTACTCTATGAAACTTATGTTTGTGCAAACTGAGTGTGGCTCCGAAAAAAAATTGAAACTGTTGCTTGAGGTATCAGGGCTCCCATCAAAGAAGGCTCTTGATAAGGCCTTGAAAATTTTTATATTTTACTGCTCTCAATGCATTCCACCATGTAATGAATAAAGACTTAAAGACTTGCAACTGGATTATTTCAATCAGTGATATCTAGGATATGGTATTTTGGCAGTGATGAGCGAATAGACTCGTTACTCGTGATTTCTCGAGCATGCTCATATGTGTGTATGTGTATATATGTGTATATATGTGTGTGTATATATATATTCAAGATTCAAGATTCAAGATTCAAAGAAGCTTTATTGGCACGACCAAATACACATCAGTTTTGCCAAAGCAAGTGTATAGAGGCGATAGGGATAGGGACTGTGGGGATGTTGGGTAGGAGCTGTAGGGAAGGTGGATGGGGGCAGATCCATTGTGGGGGTTATAGTCCATGGCATAGGGTAGGTGGATGGGGGCAGATCCAGGATAGGGGCTATAGTCCATGGCATAGGGAAGGTGGATGGGGCAGATCCAGGTTGGGGGCTATAGTCCATGGCATCATAGTTCTCTTTCTCGCAGTCTATGGCATTCGCTCACATACCGCGCTGCTATCTCCAAGGCTCTCTCTTCTTCTCCCAGCAGGATATATGTTTTCTCTTCCTCCTTCATGGTGATGAAGTCTGGGAAGAGATGTGAGAGTCTCCTGAAGTGAGTGTCCCTCACTCCTGAGTATTTGGAGCAGTGTAGCAGGAAGTGGGTTTCGTTCTCTATGGCCTCCTGGTCACAGTGTTGGCACAGTCTTTCCTCCCTGGGCTTGTAGCTCTGCTTGTGTCGGCCACATTCGATGAGTCTATATCGGCTCAGGATCTTGCAATCTCTGGGGTCCGGGAGTTTCTCCAGATATGGGGCCAGTCTGTAGTCTCTCTGTAGGCTCCGGTACATGATCAGTTTCTGTGAGCTGATGATATCATTCTTCCAGTCACTGACCTACCTCTCCTGGCCTTCGTCTGCCATCTTCCTGATTCAGGCTTTTGTCAGGTTGTTGTGATTGGTGTTCTGGTCCAGTTGGGTTTGGCTGGGCTGTTCCTAGGGTTCTGGTTTTTCTGTTTCACCTACATGTATCAGTTCTTTATTGGTGATGGGAGCTTGGATTGCTCCTATGCAGGTGAGCCTGGAATGACAGCGCCCTCTTTAGAACTGTTAGGTGTAGAGGGAATCTGCCCAGCTCGGCCCGACAAGCACTGTATATATATATATATATATATATATATATATATATATATATATATATACACACACACACACACACACACACACACACACACACACACACACACACATATATATATATATATGTGTGTATATGTATGTGTATGTATATGTATGTGTATATGTGTATATATGTATGTGTATATCTATATATATATATCTATATATATAATTGTCTAAGGGTTTTTCCGTCTGTCTGTCTGTCTTTCTGTCTGTCTGTCCTGGAAATCCCGCGTCTCTGATTGGTCGAGGCCGCCAGGCCTCGACCAATCAGCAACGGGCACAGCATCGACGTAGAAATCCCACACCTCTGATTGGTCGAGGCCGCCAGGCCTCGACCAATCAGCGACGGGCACAGCGACGTTGATGTCATAATGGTTGCCATGGCGACGATGATGTCATAAAGGTTGCCTCGACCAATCAGCGACGGGCACAGTCTGCCGCGAATTCTGGAATCATCATTGTCCATATACTACGGGGACATGCATATTCTAGAATACCCTATGCGTTAGAATCGGGCCACAATCTAGTATATATATAATTGTCTAAGGGTTTTTCCGTCTCTCTGTCTGTCTGTCTGTCCTGGAAATCCCGGCTCTCTGATTGGTCGAGGCCGCCAGGCCTCGACCAATCAGAGACCGGAACAGCATCGACGTAGAAATCCCGCGTCTCTGATTGGTCGAGGCCGCCAGGCCTCGACCAATCAGCAACGGGCACAGCGACGATGATGTCATAAAGGACGTAGACATCTCACGTTTCTGATTCAGCGATGGGCACAGTATCGACGTAGATGTCATAATGGTTGCCATGGCGACGATGATGTCATAAAGGTTGCCTCGACCAATCAGCGACGGGCACAGTGTGCCGCGAATTCTGGAATCATCATTGTCCATATACTACGGGGACATGCATATTCTAGAATACCCGATGCGTTAGAATCGGGCCACAATCTAGTATATATATAATTGTCTAAGGGTTTTTCCGTCTGTCTGTCTGTCTGTCCTGGAAATCCCGGCTCTCTGATTGGTCGAGGCCGCCAGGCCTCGACCAATCAGAGACCGGCACAGCATCGACGTAGAAATCCCGCGTCTCTGATTGGTCGAGGCCGCCAGGCCTCGACCAATCAGCAACGGGCACAGCGACGATGATGTCATAAAGGACGTAGGCATTCCGCGTCTCTGATTGGTCGACGAAGATGTCATAAAGGTTGCCTCGACCAATCAGCGACGGGCACAGTCTGCCGCAAATTCTGGAATCATCATTGTCCATATACTACGGGGACATGCATATTCTAGAATACCCGATGCGTTAGAATCGGGCCACAATCTAGTATATATATATATATATATATATATATATATATATATATACACACACACACACACACACACACACACACACACACACACACACACACACACACCAAAAGTATTGACATCCCTACAAATCTGTCAGATAATACTCAGTTTCTTCCTGAAAATGATTGCAAACACAAATTCTTTGTTATTATTATCTTCATTTACCGTATATACTCGAGTATAAGCCGACCCGAGTATAAGCCGACCCCCCTAATTTTGCCACAAAAAAATGGGAAAACTTAATGACTCGAGCATAAGCCTAGGGTGGGAAATGCAGCAGCTACCGGTAAATGTCAAAAGTAAAAATAGATACCAATAAAAGTAAAATTAATTGAGACATTAGTAGGTTAAGTGTTTTTGAATATCCATATTGAATCAGGAGCCCCATATAATGCTTCATACAGTTTATGATGGGCCCCATAAGATGCTCCATATTAAAATATGCCCCATATAATCCTGCATAAAGGTTAATAATGGCCCCATAAGATGCTCCATAGACACATTTGCCCAATATAATGCTGCACAAATGCTGATTATGGCCCCATAAGTTGCTCCATAAAGATATTTGCCCCATATAGTGCTGCACAAACCTTGATTATGGCCCTATAAGATGCTCCATACAGACACTTGCCCCATATAGTGCTGCACAAACGTTATGGCCCCATATAGTGCTGCACAAATGTTATGGCCCCATATAGTGCTGCACAAATGGTATGGCCCCATATAGTGCTGCACAAATGTTATGGCCCCATATAGTGCTGCACAAATGTTATGGCCCCATATAGTGCTGCACAAATGTTATGGCCCCATATAGTGCTGCACAAATGGTATGGCCCCATATAGTGCTGCACAAATGGTATGGCCCCATATAGTGCTGCACAAACGTTATGGCCCCATATAGTGCTGCACAAATGTTATGGCCCCATATAGTGCTGCACAAATGTTATGGCCCCATATAGTGCTGCACAAATGTTATGGCCCCATATAGTGCTGCACAAATGTTATGGCCCCATATAGTGCTGCACAAATGTTATGGCCCCATATAGTGCTGCACAAACGTTATGGCCCCATATAGTGCTGCACAAACGTTATGGCCCCATATAGTGCTGCACAAACGTTATGGCCCCATATAGTGCTGCACAAATGTTATGGCCCCATATAGTGCTGCACAAATGTTATGGCCCCATATAGTGCTGCACAAATGTTATGGTCCCATAGATGCTCCATACAAACATTTGCCCCATTTGCTGCAATAAAAAAAATAAATCACATGCTCAGCTCTCCGTCGCTCAGGCCCCCGGCACCTTCAATAGTTACCTGCTCCTTGTTCCGGTGCGGCTCCGTCTTCTGCACTGACGTTCAGCAGAGGGCGTGCACTAACCACGTCACCGCACCCTCTGACCTGAGCGTCACTGCTGAAGACAGAGCGATGCCCGGAACGAGGAAAGGTGACTATGGCGCAGCGCTCCCCCTCCCCGTATACTCACCTGGTCCTGGCGCGTTGCAGTCCCTGGCTTCCCCGACGCCGCAGCTTCATCCTGTACTGAGCGGTCACTGTTACCGCTCATTACAGTAATGGATATGCGGCTCCACCTCTATGGGAGGTGGAGCCACATATTCATTACTGCAATGAGCGGTACCATGTGACCGCTCAGTACAGGAAGAATATGCTGCTGCTGGCGTCGGGAAGCCAGGGACCTGCAGGGACCGCGCCAGGAGTAGGCGAGTATAATTTCACAGCCCCCGCTCCCCCTCCCCTGCCGACCCCTGCGTATGACTCGAGTATAAGCCGAGAGGGGGACTTTCAGCCCAAAAAAGTGGGCTGAAAATCTCGGCTTATACTCGAGTATATACGGTAATTTGTCTTAAATGAAAAAACACAAAAAGAATTGTCCTAAAGCCAAATTGGATATAATTCCACACCAAACATAAAAAAGGGGGTGGACAAAAGTATTGGCACTGTTTGAAAAATCATGTGATACTTCTCTAATTTGTGTTATTAACAGCAGCTATAACTTACCTGTGGCACCTAACAGGTGTTGGCAATAACTAAATCACACTTGCAGCCAGTTGACATGGATTAAAGTTGACTGTCCTGTGTCCTTGTGTGTACCACATTGAGCATGGAGAAAAGAAAGAAGTCCAAAGAACTGTCTGAGGACTTGAGAAACCAAATTGTGAGGAAGCATGAGCAATCTCAAGGCTACAAGTCCATCTCCAAAGACCTGGATGTTCCTGTGTCTACCGTGCACAGTGTCATCAAGAAGTTTAAAGCCCATGGCACTGTGGCTAACCTCCCTAGATGTGGACAGAAAAGAAAAATTGACAAGACATTTCAACGCAAGATTGTGCGGATGTTGGATAAAGAACCTCGACTAACATCCAAACAAGTTCAAGCTGCCCTGCAGTCCGAGGGTACAACAGTGTCAACCCGTACTATCCGTCAGCATCTGAATTTAAAGGGACTGTATGGTAGGAGACCCAGGAAGACCCCACTTCTTATCCCGAGACATAAAAAAGCCTGGAGTCTGCCAAAACTTACCTAAAAAAGCCTAAAACGTTTTGGAAGAATGTTCTCTGGTCAGATGAGACAAAAGTAGAGCTTTTTGGGCAAAGGCATCAACATAGAGTTTACAGGAGAAAAAAAGAGGCATTCAAAGAAAAGAACACGGTCCCTACAGTCAAACATGGCGGAGGTTCCCTGATGTTTTGGGGTTTCTTTGCTACCTCTGGCACAGGACTGCTTGACCGTGTGCATGGCATAATGAAGTCTGAAGACTACCAACAAATTTTGCAGCATAATGTAGGGCCCAGTATGAGAAAGCTGGGTCTCCCTCAGAGGCCATGGGTCTTCCAGCAGGACAATGACCCAAAACACACTTCAAAAAGCACTAGAAAATGGTTTGAGAGAAAGCACTGGAGACATCTAAGGTGGCCAGCAATGAGTCCAGACCTGAATCCCATAGAACACCTGTGGAGAGCTCTAAAAATGGCAGTTTGGAGAAGGCACCCTTCAAATATCAGGGACCTGGAGCAGTTTGCCAAAGAAGAAGGGTCTAAAATTCCAGCAGAGCATTGAAAGAAACTCATTGATGGTTACCAGAAGCGGTTGGTCGCAGTTATTTTGGCTAAAGGTTGTGCATCCAAGTATTAGGCTGAGGGTTCCAATACTTTTGTCTGGCCCATTTTTAGAGTTTTGTGTGAAATGATCAATGTTTTGCTTTTTGCTTCATTCTCTTTTGTGTTTTCATTTAAGACAAATTAAATGAAGATAATAATACCAAAGAATTTGTGATTGCAATCCTTTTCAGGAAGAAAATGAGTAATACATATATATATATATATATATATATATATATATATATATATATATATATATATATATATATATATATACTAGATTGTGGCCCGATTCTAACGCATCGGGTATTCTAGAATATGCATGTCCCCGTAGTATATGGACAATGATGATTCCAGAATTCACGGCAGACTGTGCCCGTCGCTGATTGGTCGAGGCAACCTTGCCATGGCAACCATTATGACATCTACGTCGATACTGTGCCCGTCGCTGAATCAGAAACGTGAGATGTCTACGTCCTTTATGACATCATCGTCGCTGTGCCCGTTGCTGATTGGTCGAGGCCTGGCGGCCTCAACCAATCAGAGACGCGGGATTTCCAGGACAGACAGACAGACGGAAAAACCCTTAGACAATTATATATATAGATATATATATATATATATACACATACATGCATACACATGTATACTGTATATCTAATAACTGTTGGACACAGTAATGTTTCTGCCTTGAAATGAGGTTTATTGTACTAACAGAAAATGTGCAATCTGCATTCAAACAAAATTTGACAGGTGCATAATTATGGGCACCCCACCAGAAAAGTGACATTAATATTTAGTAGATCCTCCTTTTGCAAAAATAACAGCCTCTAGTCGCTTCCTGTAGCTTTTAATGAGTTCCTGGATCCTGGATGAAGGTATTTTTGACCATTCCTCTTTACAAAACAATTCCAGTTCAGTTAAGTTTGATGGTCGCCGAGCATGGACAGCCCTCTTCAAATGATCCCACAGATGTTCAATGATATTCAGGTCTGGGGACTGGGATGGCCATTCCAGAACAGTGTAATTGTTCCTCTGCATGAATGCCTGATTTGGAGTGGTGTTTTGGATCATTGTCTTGCTGAAAGATCCATCCCCTGTGTAACTTCAATTTTGTCACTAATTCATGAACATTATTGTCAAGAATCTGCTGATACTGAGAGGAATCCATGTGTCCCTCAACTTTAACAAGATTCCCAGTGCCGGCATTGGCCACACAGCCCCAAAGCATGATGGAACCTCCACCAAATTTTACTGTGGGTAGCAAGTGTTTTTCTTGGAATGCTGTGTTTTTTTGGCCACCATGCATAACGCCTTTTTGTATGACCAAACAATTCAATCTTTGGTTTCATCAGTCCACAGGACCTTCTTCCAAAAAGAAATTGGCTTCTCCAAATGTGCTTTTGCATACCTCAGCCAACTCTGTTTGTGGCGTGCTTGCAGAAACGGCTTTTTTCGCATCACTCTCCCATACAGCTTCTCCTTGTGTAAAGTGCGTTGTATAGTTGACCGATGCACAGTGACACCATCTGCAGCAAGTTGATGCTGCAGCTCTCTGGAGGTGGTCTGAGGATTGTCCTCAACTGATCTCACCATTCTTCTTCTATGCCTTTCTGATGTTTTTCTTGGCCTGCCACTTCTGGTCTTAACAAGAACTGTACCTGTGTTCTTCCATTTCCTTACTATGTTCCTCACAGTGGAAATTAACAGGTTAAATCTCTGAGACAGCTTTTTGTATCCTTCCCCTGAACAACTATGTTGAATAATCTTTGTTTTCAGATCATTAGACAGTTGTTTTGAAGAGCCCATGATGCCACTCTTCAGAGGAGATTCAAACAGGAGAACAACTTGCAAGTGGCCACTTTAGGCCGGTTTCACACGTCCAGATAATTCCAGTACCATACAAAAACGGTACTGGAGTTATCCGTGTCCGTGTGCACATGGACCCCACTGGGTACCACACGCACCGTGCAGGAGACAGCGCTAAATTTTAGCGCTGTCCCCTGCATCGTGCTGAATCGGCGATTCATATCTTCCCTGCAGCAGCGTTTGCTGCAGGGAACATATGAATAATACTGTTTAAAATAAAGATGTATTTGCCCCCCGCCCTCCTACCCTCTGTGCGCCCACCCACCCCGTGCGCCCTTCCCCCCCCCCCGCTGTGCTGAAAATACTCACCTGGCTCGTTCCCTCGCCGCCGCTGCTTCTTCTCCTGGCCGCGGCTTCTCCTGTATGCGGTCACGTGGGGCCGCTCATTTACAGTAATGAATATGCGGCTCCACCTCCCATAGGGGGTGGGAGGGCGCGCACAGGGGGTGGGGGGGCGGGGGGCAGATACATCTTTATTTTAAACAGTATTATTCATATATTCCCTGCAGCAAACGCTGCTGAAGGGAAGATATGAATCGCCGATTCAGCACCAGTGGGGGGGACAGCGCGTAATGTAGCGCTGTCCCCTGCACGGCACACGGACAACGTCCGTGTGCGGTACGTGTTTTACACGGACCCATTGACTTTAATAGGTCCGTGTAATACGTGCGCTCCCACGAACACTGACATGTCTCCGTGTTTGGCACACGGCCAAAGACGGAGACACGGTCCGCAAAAAATCACTGACATCTGAACAGATGCAGTGATTTTTATGTGTCAACGTGTGTCAGTGTCTCCAGTACGTGAGGAAACTGTCACCTCACATACTGGAGACACTGACGTGTGAAACAGGCCTTAAGTAGCTTTTCTCATGATTGCATACACCTCAATGAGGTTAGAAAACAAAAAAAAGTGCTTTAGTAAGTCAGTAAAAAGTGGGTAGGAGTATTTAAAACAAGAAAATGATAAGGGTGCCCATACTTATGCACCTGTCAAATTTTGTTTAAATGCAGATTGCACATTTTCTGTTAGTACAATAAATCTCATTTCAAGGCAGAAACATTACTGTGTCCAACAGTTATTAGATATATGAAACTGAAATAGCTGTTGCAAAAAAACACAATTTTTATAAAACATTAACCCCTTCACCCCCGGAGCTTTTTCCATTTTTTCATTTTTGTTTTTCGATCCCCTCCTTCCCAGAGCCATAACTTTTTTATTTTTCCGTCAATATGGCCATGTGAGGGCTTATTTTTTGCGGGACGAGATGTACTTTTGAACGATACCATTGGTTTTACCATGCCATGTAACAGAAAACGGGAAAAAAATTCCAAGTGTGATGAAATTGCAAAAAAAGTGCAATCTCACACTTGTCTTTTGTTTGGCTTTTTTTGCTAGGTTCACCAAATGCTAAAACTAACCTGCCATTATGATTCTCCAGGTCATTACGAGTTCATAGACACCTAACATGTCTAGGTTTTTTTTTATCTAAGTGGTGAAAAAAAATTCCAAAGTTTGCTAAAAAAAAAAAAAATAAAAAAAAAATGCGCGATTTTTCGATACCCGTAGCGTCTCCAATTTTCGTGATCTGGGGTCAGGTGAGGGCTTATTTTTTGCGTGCTGAGCTGGCATTATTAATGATACCATTTTGGTGTAGATACATTCTATTGATCGCCCATTATTGCATTTTAACCCCTTCCCGACCTTTGACGCCAAGTAGGCGTCATGAAAGTCGGTGCCAATCCGACCCATGACGCCTATGTGGCGTCATGGAAAGATCGCGTCCCTGCAGGCCGGGTGAAAGGGTTAACTCCCATTTCACCTGATCTGCAGGGACAGGGGGAGTGGTAGTTTAGCCCAGGGGGGGTGGCTTCACCCCCTCGTGGCTACGATCGCTCTGATTGGCTGTTGAAAGTGAAACTGCCAATCAGAGCGATTTGTAATATTTCACCTATTATAACGGGTGAAATATTACAATCCAGCCATGGCCGATGCTGCAATATCATCGGCCATGGCTGGAAATACTAATGTGCCCCCACCCCACCCATCGCCCCCCCAGCCCCCCGATCTGTCCGATACACTGCTCCGGCTCCCCTCTGTCCTGTGCTCCGCTCCCCCCCGTGCTCTTGTCCGCTCCTCCCGTGCTTCAATCACCCCCCCGTGCTCCGATGTCCCCCCTGCACTCCGATCCACCCCCCTCCGTGCTCCGTTCCACCCCCCCGTGCTCCGTTCTACCCCCCCCCGTGCTCCGTTCCACCCCTCCCGCGCTCCGATTCACCCCCCCCATGCTCCGATCCTCCCCCCCCCCCCGTGCCCCCCCCCCCACTCTATCATACTTACCGATCCTGCCGGGGTCCGTCCGTCTTCTCCCCGGGCGCCGCCATCTTCCAAAATGGCGGGCGCATGCGCAGTGCGCCCACCGAATCTGCCGGTCGGCAGATTCGTTCCAAAGTGCATTTTGATCACTGAGATATAATCTATCTCAGTGATCAAAATAAAAAAAATAATAAATCACCCCCCCCCCCCTTTGTCACCCCCATAGGTAGGGACAATAAAAAAAATAAAGAATTTTTTTTTTCCACTAACGTTAGAATAGGGTTAGGGGTAGGGTTAGGGGTAGGGCTAGGGTTAGGGCTAGGGGTAGGGCTAGGGGTAGGGCTAGGGGTAGGGGTAGGGTTAGGGGTAGGGGTAGGGTTAGGGGTAGGGTTAGGGCTAGGGGTAGGGTTAGGGGTAGGGTTTCGGTATGTGCACACGTATTCTGGTCCTCTGCGGATTTTTCCGCTGCGGATTTGATAAATCCGCAGTGCTAAACCGCTGCGGATTTATGGCGGATTTACCGCGGTTTTTCTGCGCCTTTCACTGCGGTTTTACAACTGCGATTTTCTATTGGAGCAGTTGTAAAACCGCTGCGGAATCCGCACAAAGAAGTGACATGCTGCGGAATGTAAACCGCTGCGTTTCCGTGCAGTTTTTCCGCAGCATGTGTACAGCGATTTTTGTTTCCCATAGGTTTATATTGAACTGTAAACTCATGGGAAACTGCTGCGGATCCGCAGCGTTTTCCGCAGCGTGTGCACATACCTTTAGAATTAGGCCATGTGCACACGGTGCGGATTTGGCTGCGGATCCGCAGTGGATTGGCCGCTGCGGATTCGCAGCAGTGTTCCATCAGGTGTACAGTACCATGTAAACATATGGAAACCAAATCCGCTGTGCCCATGGTGCGGAAAATACCGCGCGGAAACGCTGCGTTGTATTTTCCGCAGCATGTCAATTCTTTGTGCGGATTCCGCAGCGTTTTACACCTGTTCCTCAATAGGAATCCGCAGGTGAAATCCACACAAAAAACACTGGAAATCCGCGGAAAATCCGCAGGTAAAATGCAGTGCCTTTTACCTGCGGATTTTTAAAAAATGATGCTGAAAAATCTCACACGAATCCGCAACGTGGGCACATAACCTTAGGGTTAGGGTTGGAATTAGGGTTGTGGTTAGGGGTGTGTTGTGGTTAGGGTTGTGATAAGGGTTATGGCTACAGTTGGGATTAGGGTTAGGGATGTGTTGGGGTTAGGGTTAGGGTTAGGGCTGTGATTAGGGTTATGGCTACAGTTGGAATTAGGGTTGTGGTTAGGGTTGTGATTAGGGTTATGGCTACAGTTGGGATTAGGGTTAGGGGTGTGTTGGGGTTAGTGTTGGAGGTAGAATTGAGGGGTTACCACTGTTTAGGCACATCAGGGGTCTCCAAACGCAACATGGCGCCATCATTGATTCCAGCCAATCTCGTATTCAAAAAGTCAAATGGTGCTCCCTCAATTCCGAGCCCTGACGTGTGCCCAAACAGTGGTTTACCCCCACATATGGGGTACCAGCATACTCAGGATAAACTGCGCAACAATTACTGGGGTCCAATTTCTCCTGTTACCCTTGTGAAAATAAATAAATGCTTGCTAAAACATCATTTTTGAGGAAAGAAAAATGATTTATTATTTTCACGGCTCTACGTTGTAAACGTCTGTGAAGCATTTGGGGGTTCAAAGTGCTCACCACATATCTAGATAAGTTCCTTGGGGGGTCTAGTTTCTAAAATGGGGTCACTTGTGGGGGGTTTCTACTGTTTAGGCACACCAGGGGCTCTGCAAATGCAACGTGACGCCCGCAGACCATCCCATCAAAGTCTGCATTTCAAAAGTCACTACTTCCCTTCTGAGCCCCGACGTGTGCCCAAACAGTGGTTTACCTCCACACATGGGGTATCAGCGTACTCAGGAGAAACTGAACAACAACTTTTGGGGTCCAATTTCTCCTGTAACCCTTGGGAAAATAAAAAATTCTGGGCTAAATAATTATTTTTGAGGAAAGAAAACGTATTTATTATTTTCACGGCTCTGCATTATAAACTTCTGTGAAGCACTTGGGGGTTCAAAGTGCTCACCACACATCTAGATAAGTTCCTTTCGGGGTCTAGTTTCCAAAATGGGGTCACTTGTGGGGGGTTTCTACTGTTAAGCCACATCAGGGGCTCTGCAAACGCAACGTGACACCCACAGAGCATTCCATCAAAGTCTGCATTTCAAAACGTCACTACTTCACTTCCGAGCCCCGGCATGTGCCCAAACAGTGGTTTACCCCCACATATGGGGTATCAGCGTACTCAGGAGAAACTGGACAACAAATTTTGGGGTCAAATTTCTCCTGATACCCTTGGGAAAATAAAAAATTGCAGGCTAAAAGATCATTTTTGAGAAAATAATTTTTTTTTTTATTTTCATGGCTCTGCGTTATAAACTTCTGTGAAGCACCTGGGGGTTTAAAGTGCTCAATATGCATCTAGATAAGTTCCTTGGGGGGTCTAGTTTCCAAAATGGGGTCACTTGTGGGGGAGCTCCAATGTTTAGGCACACAGGGGCTCTCCAAACGCGACATGGTGTCCGCTAACAATTGGAGCTAATTTTCCATTCAAAAAGTCAAATGGCGCGCCTTCCCTTCCGAGCCCTGCCGAGTGCCCAAACAGTGGTTTACCCCCACATATGAGGTATCGGCGTACTCGGGAGAAATTGCCCAACAAATTTTAGGATCCATTTTATCCTGTTGCCCATGTGAAAATGAAAAAATTGAGGCTAAAAATTTTTTTTGTGAAAAAAAAGTACTTTTTCATTTTTACGGATCAATTTGTGAAGCACTTGGGGGTTCAAAGTGCTCACTATGCATCTAGATAAGTTCCCTGGGGCGTCTAGTTTCCAAAATGGGGTCACTTGTGGGGGAGCTCCAATTTTTAGGCACACGGGGGCTCTCCAAACGTGACATGGTGTCCGCTAAAGAGTGGAGCCAATTTTTCATTCAAAAAGTCAAATGGCGCTCCTTCCCTTCCAAGCCCTGCCGTGCGCCCAAACAGTGGTTTACCCCCACATATGAGGTATCAGCGTACTCAGGACAAATTGGACAACAACTTATGTGGTTCAGTTTCTCCTTTTACCATTGGGAAAATAAAAAAATTGTTGCTAAAAGATAATTTTTGTGACTAAAAAGTTAAATGTTCATTTTTTTCTTCCATGTTGCTTCTGCTGCTGTGAAGTACCTGAAGGGTTAATAAACTTCTGGAATGTGGTTTTGAGTACCTTGAGGGGTGCAGTTTTTAGAATGGTGTCACTTTTGGGTATTTTCAGCCATATAGACCCCTCAAACTGACTTCAAATGTGAGGTGGTCCCTAAAAAAATGGTTTTGTAAATTTCGTTGTAAAAATGAGAAATCGCTGGTCAAATTTTAACCCTTATAACTTCCTAGCAAAAAAAAATTTTGTTTCCAAAATTGTGCTGATGTAAAGTAAACATGTGGGAAATGTTATTTATTAACTATTTTGTGTCACATAACTCTCTGGTTTAACAGAATAAAAATTCAAAATGTGAAAATTGCGAAATTTTCAAAATTTTCGCCAAATTTCCGTTTTTATCACAAATAAACACATAATTTATTGACCTAAATTTACAACTAACGTGAAGCCCAATATGTCACAAAAAAACAATCTCAAAACCGCTAGGATCCGTTGAAGCGTTCCTGAGTTATTACCTCATAAAGGGACACTGGTCAGAATTGCAAAAAACGGCAAGGTCTTTAAGGTCAAAATAGGCTGGGTCATGAAGGGGTTAATGCAATGTCGCGGCGACCAAAAAAAACGTAATTTTGGAGTTTTGATTTTTTTTCTCGCTACGCCATTTAGCGGTCAGGTTAATCCTTTGTTTTTATTGATAGATCGGGCGATTCTGAATGCGGCGATACCAAATATGTGTATGTTTGATTTTTTTTTTAATTGTTTTATTTTGATTGGGGCGAAAGGGGGGTGATTTGAACTTTTATATATTTTTTATTTTTTTTATATTTGTAAACACTTTTTTTTTTAAATTTTGGCATGCTTCAATAGCCTCCATAGGAGGCTAGAAGCATGCACTACACGATCGCCTCTGCTACATATAGGTGAAATACAGATCACCTCTATGTAGCAGAAATGCAGGTGTACTTTGAACGCCGACCCCTGGTTGTTATGGCAATGCACCGCTGACCCCTGATCATGTGAACCTGACGGCGGCATTTAACTAGTTAATGGGCGCGGACGGATCGCGATTCCGCTCGCGCTCATTGCGCGCACATGTCAGCTGTAGAAAACAGCTGATATGTCGCGGCTTTGAGGTGGGCTCACCGCCGGAGCCCACCTCAAAGCAGGGGATCTGCCAGCTGACGTACTATTCCGTCAGCTGGCAGAAAGGGGTCAAGCTTAAGATTAATAGGGGTGCCCAAACTTTTTCATATAAGTAACATAGTAACATAGTTAGTAAGGCCGAAAAAAGACATTTGTCCATCCAGTTCAGCCTATATTCCATCATAATAAATCCCCAGATCTACGTCCTTCTACAGAACCTAATTGTATGATATACAAGTATATTATTATAATATACACTACATATTTTGCACCGTTATTGTTGATAGGGAAAGTGAGTTCCCCGGGCCGTTCATTACATATAGTGGTAGGAGGGAGTAGTACCCTAAGATGGCCACTAGATGGTAGCATTATTAGTGGGATAATAGTTAATTTTAGGATGGACACAGTGGGATAAGTATTATTATTATTATTATTATTATTTATTATTATAGCGCCATTTATTCCATGGCGCTTTACATGTGAGGAGGGGTATGCATAATAAAACAAGTACAATAATCTTTAACAATACAAGTCACAACTGGTACAGGAGGAGAGAGGACCCTGCCCGCGAGGGCTCACAATCTACAAGGGATGGGTGAGGATACAGTAGGTGAGGGTAGAGCTGGCTGTGCAGCGGTTTGGTCAATCGGTGGTAGTGAGGTTTTCCCGGGTTTAGGCAGTTGGGGCCGGGGAGCCCACATGGAAAACAGAGCTGGCTAGCCCAGGGCAACACCGTGCCCCGCAACGTTTGTCAGAAGAGTGGGCCCAGCATTCAGTATCCAGGGGGCCAGAGTACAGAACGAAGAACAGCGACATCAGAGATAGCGGTGCAGTATAAGTGGGACTGCAGTGCTTTGGGAAGAAGGCTAAGCAGAACGGGAGCAAGGTATCTGAGATGTGACAGATTTTTGCGTGGGCCGCTATTCTAAGGACTGGTGCGAAACAGCAGAGAATACCCCCATGAGAAGCAGAAATTCTGGGCATTGAGGACACTGAGGGACCGGAGGAAATGAACTGTCCAGGGGAGAGAAGAGGCAAGGGAAAGCGTTGCCAATTGTTATGATTGACTGTGCCCTGGATAATGCTGTGTTAAGTAAAGAAGTTGAAGGTAAAGTGAAGCCGGACTGTGACTCTTTAATTGCGGAGCCATCTGTAGGGAAACATACTCTCATGCCAGGAGATCCCAGAAGACACAGAGAAGCAGCAATGAGGTACTCAGAAAAGAAAACATGATCTTGTGCTGGGAGGGGGCCAGGGGGTGATACAGGGGTTACTGTCGGCCATGACAGCAGCCTTGGCCCCGGCTTCCTACAAAGGCTCACACCTGTCTATATAAGACCTCACAGCTCACAATGCATGTCAGAATGAGAATCGAGAGGTCAAAGGAACAGGCCAACGAGCTCAGAGACAGAATTGTTGCAAGGCACACATCTGTCCAAGGTTACAAAAGAATTTCTGCAGTACTCAAGGTTCCTAAGCGCACAGTGGCCTCCATAATCCATAAATGGGAGACGTTTGGGACCACCAGAAGTCTTCCTAGACCTGGTCGTTCAGCCAAAGTGAGCAATCGTGGGAGAAGAGCCTTAGTGAGAGAGGTAAAGAAGAACCCCAAAATCACTGTGGCTGAGCTCCACAGATGCAGTAGGGATATGTGAGAAAGTTACACAAAGTCGACTATCACTGCAGCCCTCCACCAGTAGGGCCTTTATGGCAGAGTGGCCCGACAGAAGCCTCTCCTCAGTGCAAGACATATGAAAGCCCGCATAGAATTTGCTAAAAAAAAAACACATGAAGGACTCCCAGGCTATGAGAAATAATTATATCTTCATCTCATCAGATCAGAGAATCTTATCACCAAAAAGTTCTAAGCGGTATGTGTGGAGAAAACCAGACACTGCCCATCACCTGCCCAATACAATCCCAACATTGAAACATGGTGGTGGCAGCATCATGCTATGGGGTGTTTTTTACCTGCAGGGACAGGATGACTGGTTGCAATTGAAGGAAACATGAATGCGGCCAAGTACAGAGATATCCTGTATGTGGAAGTCCACCAACGTTCATCATGCAACCTGACGGAACTGGAGATGATCTGCAAGGAAGAATGGCAGAGGATCTCCAAATCCAGGTGTGAAAAACTTGTTGCATTATTCCCAAGAAGACTCATGGCTATACTAGCTTAAAAGGGTGCTTCTACTCAATACCGAGCAAAGGGTCTGAATACTTATTACCATGTGATATATTTCAGTTTTTCTTTTTTAATAAATTTGAAAAATGTCTACATTTCTTGATTTTTTTTCCAGTCAAAATGGGGTGCAGAGTGTACATTAATAAGAAAAAAATGAACTTTTTTGATTTACCAAATGGCTGCAATGAAACAAAGAGTGAAAAATTTAAAGGGGTCAGAATTTTTTCCGTACCCACTGTATATCCTTTTTTTTTCGCCTGATGTGGACATGAGTAAACATTTCCATGGAGTATTACATAGATTGAGGGAAAATCCTTTCCTTACCAAAATTTAGAAAATTGTTTTTTCTGTTCAGGATTAGGGAAGTTTCATTTCTGGGGCAAATTTTATTGGCTGCTTGGTTTAAAATGGATCCTGGGAAGGTGCAAGCTATAATAGATAGGGTTTAACCTAGTGACCTAAAAGCACTGCAACAGTTTTAGAATTTTCCAACTATTATAAAAAATTCATTAAGGGGTTTTCTCAGATTGTTAACCCCTTTCTGACATCGGACGTACTATCCCGTCGAGGTGGGGTGGGCCCCCATGACCACGGACAGGATAGTACGTCCAGCGCGATCGGCGGCGCTCACGGGGGGAGCGCGGCCGATCGCGGCCGGGTGTCAGCTGCCTATCGCAGCTGACATCCGGCATTATGTGCCAGGAGCGGTCACGGACCGCTCTCGGCACATTAACCCCCGGCACACCGCGATCAAACATGATCGCGATGTGCCGGCGGTACAGGGAAGCATCGCGCAGGGAGGGGGCTCCCTGCGGGCTTCCCTGAGCCCCCCGCAGCAACGCGATGTGATCGCGTTGCTGCGAGGGTCTTACCTCCCTCCCTGCTTGTTCCAGGCCCGGATCCAAGATGGCCGCAGATCCGGGTCCTGCAGGGAGGGAGGTGGCATCACAGAGCCTGCTCAGAGCAGGCACTGTGAAGCAGCCTGCACTGCTCTCAGATCGGTGATCTGACAGTGTTGTGCACACTGTCAGATCACTGATCTGTGATGTCCCCCCCTGGGACAATGTAAAAAAGTAAAAAAAAAAAATTTCAAAATGTGTAAAAAAATATTAAAAAAAATATTCCTAAATAATGAAAAAAAATATATATATTATTCCCCTAAATACATTTCTTTATCTAAATAAAAAAAACAAAACAATAAAAGTACACATATTTAGTATCGCCGCGTCCGTAACGGCCCGACCTATAAAACTGGCCCACTAGTTAACCCCTTCAGTAAACACCGTAAGAAAAAAAAAAAACGAGGCAAAAAACGCTTTATTATCATACCGCCGAACAAAAAGTGGAATAACACGAGATCAAAAAGACAGATATAAATAACCATGATACCGCTGAAAGCGTCATCTTGTCCCGCAAAAAACGAGCCGCCATACAGCATCATCAGCAAAAAAAAAAAAAAGTTATAGTCCTGAGAATAAAGCGATGCAAAAATAATTATTTTTTCTATAAAATAGTTTTTATCGTATAAAAGCGCCAAAACATAAAAAAATGATATAAATGAGGTGTCGCTGTAATCATACTGACCCGAAGAATAAAACTGATTTATCAATTTTACCAAACGTGGAACGGTATAAACGCCTCCCCCAAAAGAAATTCATGAATAGCTGGTTTTTGGTCATTCTGCCTCACAAAAATCGGAATAAAAAGCGATCAAACAATGTAACGTGCCCGAAAATGTTACTAATAAAAACGTCAACTCGTCCCGCAAAAAACAAGACCTCACATGACTCTGTGAACCAAAATATGGAAAAATTATAGCTCTCAAAATGTGGTAACGCAAAAAATATTTTTTGCAATAAAAAGCGTCTTTCAGTGTTTGACGGCTGCCAATCATAAAAATCCGCCAAAAAACCCGCTATAAAAGTAAATCAAACCCCCCTTCATCACCCCCTTAGTTGGGGAAAAATTTAAAAAATGTATTTATTTCCATTTTTCCATTAGGGCTAGGGTTAGGGCTAGGTTTAGGGTTAGGGCTAGGGCTAGGGTTAGGGCTAGGGCTAGGGTTAGGGCTAGGGCTAGGGTTAGGGTTAGGGCTAGGGTTAGGGTTAAGGTTAGGGCTACAGTTAGGGTTGGGGCTAAAGTTACGGTTAGGGTTTAGATTACATTTACAGTTGGGAATAGGGTTGGGATTAGGGTTAGGGGTGTGTCAGGGTTAGAGGTGTGGTTAGGGTTACTTTTGGGATTAGGGTTAGGGGTGTGTTTGGATTAGGGTTTCAGTTATAATTGGGGGGTTTCCACTGTTTAGGCACATCAGGGGCTCTCCAAACGCGACATGGCGTCCGATCTCAATTCCAGCCAATTCTGCGTTGAAAAAGTAAAACAGTGCTTCTTCCCTTCCGAGCTCTCCAGTGTGCCCAAACAGGGGTTTACCCCAACATATGGGGTATCAGTGTACTCAGGACAAATAGGACAACAACTTTTGGGGTCCAATTTCTCCTGTTACCCTTGGGAAAATACAAAACTGGGGGCTGAAAAATAATTTTTGTGGGAAAAAAAAAGATTTTTTATTTTCACGGCTCTGCGTTATAAACTGTAGCGAAGCACTTTGGGGTTCAAAGTTCTCACAACACATCTAGATAAGTTCCATGGGGGGTCTAGTTTCCAATATGGGGTCAATTGTGGGGGATTTCTACTGTTTAGGTACATTAGGGGTTCTGCAAACGCAATGTGACACCTGCAGACTATTCCATCTAAGTCTGCATTCCAAATGGCACTCCTTCCCTTCCGAGCCCTCCCATGCGCCCAAACGGTGGTTCCCCCCAACATATGGGTTATCAGCGTACTCAGGACAAATTGGACGACAACTTTTGGGGTCAAATTTCTCCTCTTACCCTCGGGAAAATACAAAACTGGGGGCTAAAAAATAATTTTGGGGGGAAAGATTTTTTTTTTAAATTTTCACGGCTCTGCGTTACAAACTGTAGTGAAACACTTGGGGGTTCAAAGCTCTCACAACACATCTAGATGAGTTCCTTAGGGGGTCTAGTTTCCAAAATGGTGTCTCTTGTGGGGGGTTTCTACTGTTTCAGTACATTAGGGGCTCTGCAAATGCAATGTGACACCTGCAGACCATTCCATCTAAGTCTGCATTCCAAATGGAGCTCCTTCCCTTCCGAGCCCTCCCATGCGTCCAAACAGTGGTTCCCCCCCACATATGGGGTATCAGCGCACTCAGGACAAATTGGACAACAAATTTTGGGGTCCAATTTCTCCTGTTACCCTCGGGAAAATAAAAAACTGGGGGCTAAAAAATAATTTTTGTGGGAAAAAATTTTTGTTTTATTTTTACGGCTCTCCATTATAAACTTCTGTGAAGCCCTTGGTGGGTGAAAGTGCTCACGACACATGTAGATAAGTTCCTTAGGGGGGTCTACTTTCCAAAATGGTGTCACTTGTGGGGGGTTTCTACTGTTTAGGTACATTAGGGGCTCTGCAAACGTAATGTGACACCTGCAGACCATTCCATCTAAGTCTGCATTCAAATGGCACTCCTTCCCTTCCGAACCCTCCCATGCGCCCAAACAGTGGTTCCCCCCACATATGGTGTATCATCGCACTCAGGACAAATTGGTCAACAAATTTTGGGGTCCACTTTCTCCTGTTACCCTCGGGAAAATACAAAACTGGGGGCTAAAAAAATAATTTTTGTGGGAAAAATGTTGTGTTTTATTTTTACGGCTCTGCATTATAAACTTCTGTGAAGCACTTGGTGGGTCAAAGTGCTCACCACCCCTCTAGATAAGTTCCTTAGGGGGTGTACTTTCCAAAATGGTGTCACTTGTGGGGGGTTTCAATGTTTAGGCACATCAGGGGCTCTCCAAACGCAACATGGCGTCCCATCTCAATTCCTGTCAATTATGCATTGAAAAGTCAAACGGCACTCCTTCCCTTCCGAGCTCTCCCATCCACCCAAACAGTGGTTTACCCCCACATATGGGGTATCAGCGTACTCGGGACAAATTGTACAACAACTTTTGGGGTCCAATTTCTTCTCTTACCCTTGGGAAAATAAAAAATTGGGGGCGGAAAGTTAATTTTTGTGAAAAAATATGATTTTTTATTTTTACGGTTCTGCATTATAAACTTCTGTGAAGCACTTGGTGGGTCAAAGTGCTCACCACACCTCTAGATAAGTTCCTTAGGGGGTCTACTTTCCAAAATGGTGTCACTTGTGGGGGGTTTCAATGTTTAGGCACATCAGGGGCTCTCCAAACGAAACATGGCGTCCCATCTCAATTCCAGTCAATTTTGCATTGAAAAGTCAAATGGCGCTCCTTCGCTTCCGAGCTCTGCCATGCGCCCAAACAGTGGTTTACCCCCACATGTGGGGTATTGTCATACTCAGGAAAAAATGGACCCCAAACATTGTTGTACAATTTGTCCTGTTACCCTTGGTAAAATAAAACAAATTGGAGCTGAAGTAAATTTTTTGTGAAAAAAAGTTAAATGTTAATTTTTATTTAAACATTCAAAAAATTCCTGTGAAGCACCAGAAGGGTTAATAAACTTCTTGAATATGGTTTTGAGCACCTTGAGGGGTGTAGTTTTTAGAATGGTGTCACACTTGTGTATTTTCTATCATATAGACCCCTCAAAATGACTTCAAATGAGATGTGGTCCCTAAAAAAAATGGCGTTGTAGAAATGAGAAATTGCTGGTCAACTTTTAACACTTATAACTCCCTAACAAAAAAAAATGTTGGTTCCAAAATTGTGCTGATGTAAAGTAGACATGTGGGAAATGTTACTTATTAAGTATTTTGTGTGACATATCTCTGTGATTTAATTGCATAAAAATTCAAAGTTGGAAAATTGCAAAATTTTCATAATTTTCGCCAAATTTCCATTTTTTTCACAAATAAACGCAGGTACTATCAAATAATTTTTACCATTGTCATGAAGTACAATATGTCACGAGAAAACAGTGTCAGAATCACTGGGATCTGTTGAAGCGTTCCAGAGTTATAACCTCACAAAGGGACAGTGGTCAGAATTGTAAAAATTGGCCCGGTCATTAACGTGCAAACCACCCTTGGGGTTAAACCACTTATTGACCTAACACGTAAGAGGGCAGATCTGAAGGTTTGGTCAATGGATGCTGTTGGAACTTTTGAAAAATTGAAAAGGTGTTTCGTGTTTTCTCTTGTTCAAACCCAACCAGATCATCAGGAACAATTTATTGTGGAGGTGGATGCTTTAGAGGTCGAGGTAGGGGCCGTTTTATCTCATGGGTCCAAAACTCAGAGTAATTTTGGGGGCAGTTCATCAAATAACTGTAGTCACAGACCATAGGAATTTAGCTTACATTGAAACCGCTAAAAGGTTCACCCTAAAACAGCTGGTCCTTGTTTTTCTCTAGATTCAAGTTGTCTATCACATTCACTGAGGTCCAAGAATGTGAAGACTCACACATTGTCAAAATTGTCAAGCAGTCTTGATTCACTCTTGCCTCCAGAACCTCCATTCTCCCTAAGGGGACTGTGGCTTCTATGGTATCCCTGAAGTTCGAAGCGGTGATCTGTAAAACTCAGTCATTGGCCCCCATCCACCACTCCAATGATCCAAGTTATTTGTACCTGTGTAGAGTTTCATGATTTCCTCTTGAGTGGTCATCCTGAAGTCACAGCTACTCAAAAAGCTATTTCGAGAATCTTTTGGAGGCCGTCTATGAATAATGATATTTAACCCCTTTCTGCTATTGGACGTACTATTCCGTCCATGTGGGGTGGGCCCTACTTCCCAAGAACGGAATAGTACGTCCAGCGCGATCAGCCGCGCTCACGGGGGAATATCGCAGCTGACATCCGGCACTATGTGCCAGGAGCAGTCATGGACCGCCCCGGCACATTAACCCCCGGCACACTGCGATCAAACATGCTCGCAGTGTTCTGGCAGTGTAGGGAAGCATCGCGCATGGAGGGGGCTCCCTGCGGACTTCCCTGAGATCCCCGGAGCAACGTGATATGATCTCGTTGCTCCGAGGGTCTCCTACCTCCTTCCTCCCTGCAGCAGGCCCGGATCCAAAATGGCCGCGGCATCTGGGTCCTGCAGGGAGGTGGCTTCACAGTGCCTGCTCAGAGCAGGCGCCAGGAAGCCTCCAGGAGTGCACGTCAGATCGCTGATCTGACACAGTGCACAGCAAAGTGTCAGATCAGTGATCTTACACTATAACATGATGTCCCCCCTGGGGCAATGTTATAGTATAAAAAAAAAATATTCACATGTGTAAAAAAAAAAAATAATTCCTAAAAAAATATATATATTGTTCCTATAAATACATTTCTTTATCTAAATAAAAAAATATAAGTACACATATTTAGTATCGGCGCGTCCGCAACGACCCGACCTATAAAACTGTCCCGCTAGTTAACCCCTTCAGTGAACACTGTAAAAAAAAAAGAGGCAGAAAACAACGCTTTATTATCATACCGCCAAACAAAAAGTGGAATAACACGTGATCAAAAAGACGGATATACTGTAAATAACCATGGTACCAGTAAAAACGACATCTTGTCCTGCAAAAAACGAGCCGCCATACAGTATCAGCAAAAAAAATAAAAAAGTTATAGTCCTCAGAATAAAGCAATGCAAAAATAATTATTTTTTCTATAAAATAGTTTTTATCGTATAAAAGTGCCAAAACAAAAAAATGATATAAATGAGGTATCGCTATAATCGTACTGACCCGAAGAATAAAACTGCCTTATCCATTTCACCAAACGCGGAACGGTATAAACGCCTCCCCCAAAAGAAATTCATGAATAGCTGGTTTTTGGTCATTCTGCCTCACAAAAATCGGAATAAAATGCGATCAAAAAATGTCACGTGCCCGAAAATGTTACCAATAAAAATGTCAACTTGTCCCACAAAACACAAGACCTCACATGACTCTGACCAAAATATGGAAACATTATAGCTCTCAAAATGTGGTAATGCCAAAAATATTTTTTGCAATAAAAAGCGTCTTTCAGTGTATGACGGCTACCAATCATAAAAATCCGCTAAAAAACCCGCTATAAAAGTAAATCATCCCCTTAGTTAGGGAAAAATAAAAAAATTAAAAAAAATGTATTTATTTCCATTTTCCCATTAGGGTTATGGTTGGGGCTAGGGTTAAGGCTACAGTTAGGGTTGGGGCTAAAGTTAGGGTTAGGGTTTGGATTACATTTACGGTTGGGAATAGGGTTGGGATTAGGGTTAGGGGTGTGTCAAGGTTAGGGGTGTGGTTAGGGTTACCACTGGGATTAGGGTTAGGGATGTGTTTGGATTAGGGTTTCAGTTATAATTGGGGGGTTTTCACTGTTTAGGCACATCAGGGGCTCTCCAAATGCGGCATGGCGTCCGATCACAATTCCAGCCAATTCTGCGTTAAAAAAGTAAAACAGTGCTCCTTCTGTTATGACCTGGTGGTCAGGACAATAATGGACCTGGTGGTTAAGAGCACACGGAATGACCTGATAGTTACTGATAATAAAGGACGAGCTCTGGGACGTGGGAACTCTGCTGACCGCAATCCCTAATCCTATCAACACACTAGAAATAGCCGTGGATTGCGCCTAACGCTCCCTAGGCAACTCGGCACAGCCTAAGAAACTAGCTAGCCCTGAAGATAGAAAAATAAAACCTACCTTGCCTCAGAGAAATTCCCCAAAGGAAAAGGCAGCCCCCCACATATAATGACTGTGAGTAAAGATGAAAATACAAACACAGAGATGAAATAGATTTAGCAAAGTGAGGCCCGACTTACTGAACAGACCGAGGATAGGAAAGGTTACTTTGCGGTCAGCACAAAAACCTACAAAAAGACCACGCAGAGGGCGCAAAAAGACCCTCCGCACCGACTCACGGTGCGGAGGCGCTCCCTCTGCGTCCCAGAGCTTCCAGCAAGCAAGACAACAATAAAAAATAGCAAGCTGGACAGAAATATAGCAAACCAAAGAAATACAAGCTGGAACTTAGCTTCTGCTGGGAAGACAGGTCACTAGAACGATCCAGGAGTGAACTAGACCAATACTGGAACATTGACAGGTGGCATGGAGCAAAGATCTAAGTGTAGTTAAATAGAACAGCAGCTAACGAATTAACCTCGTCACCTGTGGAAGGAAACTCAGAAACACCCACCAGAGGAAGTCCATGGACAGAACCAGCCGAAGTACCATTCATGACCACAGGAGGGAGCCCGACAACAGAATTCACAACAGTACCCCCCCCCTTGAGGAGGGGTCACCGAACCCTCACCAGAGCCCCCAGGCCGACCAGGATGAGCCAAATGAAAGGCACAAACCAGATCGGCAGCATGAACATCAGAGGCAAAAACCCAGGAACTATCTTCCTGACCGTAACCCTTCCACTTGACCAGGTACTGGAGTTTCCGTCTCGAAACACGAGAATCCAAAATCTTCACCACATACTCCAACTCCCCCTCAACCAACACCGGGGCAGGAGGATCAACGGATGGAACCACAGGCGCCACGTATCTCCGCAATAACGACCTATGGAACACATTATGGATGGCAAAAGAAGCAGGAAGGGCCAAACGAAATGACACAGGATTGATAACCTCAGAAATCTTATACGGACCAATGAAACGAGGCTTAAACTTAGGAGAGGAAACCTTCATAGGAACATAACGAGACGACAACCAAACCAAATCCCCAACACGAAGTCGGGGACCCACACAGCGCCGGCGGTTAGCGAAACGTTGAGCCTTCTCCTGGGACAAAGTCAAATTGTCCACCACATGAGTCCAAATCTGCTGCAACCTATCCACCACAGTATCTACACCAGGGCAGTCCGAAGACTCAACCTGCCCTGAAGAGAAACGAGGATGGAAACCAGAATTGCAGAAAAACGGCAAAACCAAAGTAGCCGAGCTGGCCCGATTATTAAGGGCGAACTCAGCCAACGGCAAAAAGGACACCCAATCATCCTGATCAGCAGAAACAAAGCATCTCAGATATGTTTCCAAAGTTTGATTAGTTCGTTCGGTCTGGCCATTTGTCTGAGGATGGAAAGCCGAGGAAAATGACAAATCAATGCCCATCCTAGCACAAAAGGCTCGCCAAAACCTCGAAACAAACTGGGAACCTCTGTCAGGAACGATGTTCTCCGGGATACTATGTAAATGAACCACATGCTGGAAAAATAATGGCACCAAATCAGAGGAGGAAGGCAATTTAGACAAAGGTACCAAATGGACCATCTTAGAAAAGCGATCACAAACCACCCAAATGACCGACATCTTTTGAGAGACGGGGAGATCCGAAATAAAATCCATAGAAATATGCGTCCAGGGCCTCTTCGGGACTGGCAAGGGCAAAAGCAACCCACTGGCACGAGAACAGCAGGGCTTAGCCCGAGCACAAGTCCCACAGGACTGCACAAAAGAACGCACATCCCGTGACAAAGACGGTCTCCAGAAGGATCTAGCCACCAAATCTCTGGTACCAAAGATTCCAGGATGCCCAGCCAACACTGAACAATGAATCTCAGAGATAACTCTACTAGTCCATCTATCAGGGACAAACAGTTTCTCCGCTGGGCAACGGTCAGGTCTATCAGCCTGAAATTTTTGCAGCACCCGCCGCAAATCAGGGGAGATGGCAGACAAAATTACCCCCTCTTTGAGAATACCCGCCGGCTCAGGAACACCCGGAGAGTCAGGCACAAAACTCCTTGACAGGGCATCAGCCTTCACATTCTTAGAGCTCGGAAGGTACGAAATCACAAATTCAAAACAGGAGAAAAATAACGACCATCGAGCCTGTCCCGGATTCAACCGTTTGGCAGACTCAAGATAAGTCAAATTCTTGTGATCTGTCAAGACCACCACGCGATGCTTGGCTCCTTCCAGCCAATGACGCCACTCCTCGAATGCCCACTTCATGGCCAACAACTCACGATTACCAACATCATAGTTACGCTCAGCAGGCGAAAACTTTCTAGAAAAGAAAGCACATGGCTTCATCACCGAGCCATCAGAAATTCTTTGCGACAAAACAGCCCCTGCTCCAATCTCAGAAGCATCAACCTCAACCTGAAACGGGAGCGAAACATCTGGCTGGCACAACACAGGGGCAGAAGAAAAACGACGCTTCAACTCCTGAAAAGCCTCTACAGCTGCAGAAGACCAATTGACCACATCAGCACCCTTCTTGGTCAAATCAGTCAACGGTTTAGCAACAGTAGAAAAATTAGCGATGAAGCGCCGATAAAAATTAGCAAAGCCCAGGAACTTTTGCAGGCTCTTCACAGATGTTGGCTGAGTCCAATCGTAAATGGCCTTGACTTTAACAGGGTCCAACTCGATAGTAGAAGGGGAAAAAATGAACCCCAAAAATGAAACCTTCTGAACTCCAAAGAGACAGTTTGACCCCTTCACAAACAAGGAATTCGCACGAAGGACCTGGAACACCATTCTGACCTGCTTCACATGAGACTCCCAATCATCCGAAAAGACCAAACTATCATCCAAATACACAATCAGGAATTTATCCAGGTACTCTCGGAAGATGTCATGCATAAAGGACTGAAATACTGATGGAGCATTGGAAAGCCCGAATGGCATAACCAGGTACTCAAAATGACCCTCGGGCGTATTAAATGCTGTTTTCCATTCATCGCCTTGTTTAATACGCACAAGATTATATGCCCCTCGAAGATCTATCTTGGTGAACCAACTAGCCCCTTTAATACGAGCAAACAAATCAGACAGCAACGGCAAATGATACTGAAATTTGACTGTAATTTTATTAAGAAGGCGGTAATCAATACAAGGTCTCAAAGAACCATCCTTCTTGGCCACAAAAAAGAACCCTGCTCCTAACGGTGATGACGACCGGCGAATATGGCCTTTCTCCAAGGATTCCTTTATATAACTCCGCATAGCGGCGTGTTCTGGCACAGATAAATTGAACAATCGGCCCTTAGGAAACTTACTACCAGGAATCAAATTAATTGCACAATCGCAATCCCTATGAGGAGGTAGGGCACTGGCTTTGGGCTCATCAAATACATCCCGATAATCCGACAAAAACTCTGGAACTTCAGAAGGAGTGGAAGACGAAATAGACAAAAATGGAACATCACCATGTACCCCCTGGCAACCCCAGCTGGACACAGACATAGATTTCCAGTCCAATACTGGATTATGAACCTGTAGCCATGGCAACCCCAAAACGACCACATCATGCAGATTATGCAACACCAGAAAGCGGATATCCTCCTGATGTGCAGGAGCCATGCACATGGTCAATTGGGTCCAGTACTGAGGCTTATTCTTGGCCAAAGGCGTAGCATCAATTCCTCTCAATGGAATAGGATACTGCAAGGGCTCCAAGAAAAAACCACAGCGCCTAGCATACTCCAAGTCCATCAAATTCAGGGCAGCGCCTGAATCCACAAATGCCATAACAGAATAGGATGACAAAAAGCAAATCAGAGTAACAGACAATAGAAATTTAGACTGTACCGGACCAATGGTGCACAGCTTTACGCTCACGCAAGCGTCGATCGATCTGAATGGCCAAGGACATAGACTCATTCAGACCAGCAGGCATGGGAAACCCCACCATGACATCCTTAAGGGCTTCAGAGAGACCCTTTCTGAAGATTGCTGCCAGGGCACATTCTGTTGTGAATTCTGTGGCTGAATTCACTCCTGTGGTCACAAGTGGTACTGCAGCTTCTGAGCTTCCTCCCTCAGGTGTTCTGGTGAGCTCGTTAACTGCTTCATTACTTAACTCCGCCTGATGCTGCTATCCTTGCTCCTTGTCAATGTTTCAGTGTTGGATCTGAGCTTCTCCTGATTGTTCCTGTGACCTGCTGCTCTGTATAGCTAAGTGCTTTTTGCTTTTTTGTTGCTTTTTTTCTGTCCAGCTTGTCTTTGTTTTTGCTGGAAGCTCTGAGAAGCAAAGGGTGTACCGCCGTGCCGTTAGTTCGGCACGGTGGGTTTTTTTTGCCCCCTTTGCGTGGTTTTGCTTTAGGGTTTTTTGTAGACTGCAAAGTTCGCTTTACTATCCTCGCTCTGTCCTAGAATATCGGGCCCCACTTTGCTGAATCTATTTCATCCCTACGTTTTGTCTTTTCATCTTACTCACAGTCATTATATGTGGGGGGCTGCCTTTTCCTTTGGGGAATTTCTCTGGGGCAAGTCAGGCCTATTTTTCTATCTTCAGGCTAGCTAGTTTCTTAGGCTGTGCCGAGTTGCCTAGGTAGTTGTTAGGCGCAATCCACAGCCGCTTTTAGTTGTGTTTAGGATAGGATCAGGTGTGCAGTCTACAGAGTTTCCACGTCTCAGAGCTCGTTCTTGTATTTTTGGGTATTTGTCAGATCACTGTGTGCGCTCTGATCGCTAAGCACACTGTGTTTCTGGATTGCCTTCATAACACCTGTCATTAGCAAACATAACAGTACAAGGAGCCCAAACTAATGATTCTCAATAGAGGGAAAGAAAAAGTTCTGACATCATTTTTTTTTTTTTTTTCTGCTCTGTGTTCACTTTTTTTTTTTCCCCTAGACATTTGGGTGATTCTGGACACAGGTGTGGACATGGATATTCAGGGTCTGTGCTCTTCAATGGATAATCTCGTTATAAATGTACAAAAAATTCAAGATACTATTGATCAGAAATCTATGTTAGAACCAAGAATTCCTATTCCTGATTTGTTTTTTGGAGATAGAACTAAGTTTCTAAGTTTCAAAAATAATTGTAAGCTATTTCTGGCCTTGAAACCTCATTCTTCTGGTAATCCTATTCAACAGGTTTTGATTATTATTTCTTTTTTGCGTGGCGACCCTCAAGACTGGGCATTTTCTCTTGCGCCAGGAGACCCTGCATTGAGTAGTGTCGATGCGTTTTTCCTGGCGCTCGGATTGCTGTACGATGAGCCTAATTCAGTGGATCAGGCTGAGAAAAATTTGCTGGCTTTGTGCCAGGGTCAGGATGATATAGAAGTATATTGTCAGAAATTTAGGAAATGGTCAGTACTCACTCAGTGGAATGAATCTGCGCTGGCAGCTTTGTTCAGAAAGGGTCTCTCTGAGGCTCTTAAGGATGTCATGGTGGGATTTCCTATGCCTGCTGGTTTGAATGAGTCTTTGTCTTTGGCCATTCAGATCGGTCGACGCTTGCGCGAGCGTAAATCTGTGCACCATTTGGCGGTACTGCCTGAGGTTAAACCTGAGCCTATGCAGTGCGATAGGACTATGACTAGAGTTGAACGGCAGGAATACAGACGTCTGAATGGTCTGTGTTTCTACTGTGGTGATTCCACTCATGCTATTTCTGATTGTCCTAAGCGCACTAAGCGGTCCGCTAGGTCTGCCATCATTGGTACTGTACAGTCCAAATTCCTTCTGTCCATTACCTTGATATGCTCTTTGTCGTCGTTTTCTGTCATGGCGTTTGTGGATTCGGGCGCTGCCCTGAATCTGATGGATTTGGATTATGCTAAACGTTGTGGGTTTTTCTTGGAGCCTTTGCGGTGTCCTATTCCATTGAGAGGAATTGATGCTACACCTTTGGCCAAGAATAAACCTCAATACTGGGCCCAGCTGACCATGTGCATGGCTCCTGCACATCAGGAAGTTATTCGCTTTCTGGTGTTGCATAATCTGCATGATGTGGTCGTGTTGGGGTTGCCATGGCTACAAACCCATAATCCAGTATTGGATTGGAATTCCATGTCGGTATCCAGCTGGGGTTGTCAGGGGATACATGTTGATGTTCCATTTTTGTCGATTTCGTCATCCACCCCTTCTGAGGTCCCAGAATTCTTGTCTGATTATCAGGATGTATTTGAAGAGCCCAAGTCCGATGCTCTACCTCCGCATAGGGATTGTGATTGTGCTATCAATTTGATTCCTGGTAGTAAATTCCCTAAAGGTCGATTATTTAATTTATCCGTGCCCGAACACGCCGCTATGCGCAGTTATGTGAAGGAATCCCTGGAGAAGGGACATATTCGCCCATCGTCATCACCACTGGGAGCAGGGTTCTTCTTTGTAGCCAAGAAGGATGGTTCGCTGAGACCGTGTATTGATTACCGCCTTCTTAATAAGATCACTGTTAAATTTCAGTATCCCTTGCCATTGTTATCTGACTTGTTTGCTCGAATTAAGGGGGCTAGTTGGTTCACTAAGATAGATCTTCGTGGTGCGTATAATCTGGTGAGAATCAGGCAAGGAGATGAATGGAAAACTGCATTCAATACGCCCGAGGGTCATTTTGAGTATCTAGTGATGCCGTTCGGACTTGCCAATGCTCCATCTGTGTTTCAGTCTTTTATGCATGACATCTTCCGTGAGTATCTGGATAAATTCCTGATTGTTTACTTGGATGACATTTTGATCTTCTCAGATGATTGGGAGTCTCATGTGAAGCAGGTCAGAATGGTTTTTCAGGTCCTGCGTGCTAACTCTTTGTTTGTGAAGGGATCAAAGTGTCTCTTCGGTGTGCAGAAAGTTTCATTTTTGGGGTTCATCTTTACCCCTTCTACTATCGAGATGGATCCAGTTAAGGTCCAAGCCATCCAGGATTGGATTCAGCCGACATCTCTGAAAAGTCTGCAAAAGTTCCTGGGCTTTGCTAATTTTTATCGTCGCTTCATCTGTAATTTTTCTAGCATTGCCAAACCATTGACCGATTTGACCAAGAAGGGTGCTGATTTGGTTAATTGGTCTTCTGCTGCTGTGGAAGCTTTTCAGGAGTTGAAGCGTCGTTTTTGTTCTGCCCCTGTGTTGTGTCAGCCAGATGTTTCTCTTCCGTTCCAGGTCGAGGTTGATGCTTCTGAGATTGGTGCAGGGGCGGTTTTGTCACAGAGAGGTTCTGATTGCTCAGTGATGAAACCATGTGCTTTCTTTTCCAGGAAGTTTTCGCCCGCTGAGCGTAATTATGATGTGGGCAATCGAGAGTTGCTGGCCATGAAGTGGGCATTCGAGGAGTGGCGTCATTGGCTTGAAGGAGCTAAGCATCGCGTGGTGGTATTGACTGATCATAAGAACTTGACTTATCTCGAGTCTGCCAAGCGCTTGAATCCTAGACAGGCCCGTTGGTCGTTATTTTTTGCCCGCTTCGACTTTGTGATTTCGTACCTTCCGGGCTCTAAAAATGTGAAGGCGGATGCTCTGTCTAGGAGTTTTGTGCCCGACTCTCCGGGTTTATCTGAGCCAGCGGGTATCCTCAAGGAAGGAGTCATTGTGTCTGCCATCTCCCCTGATTTGCGGCGGGTGCTGCAAAAATTTCAGGCGAATAAACCTGATCGTTGTCCAGCAGAGAAACTGTTCGTCCCTGATAGGTGGACTAATAAACTTATCTCTGAACTTCATTGTTCGGTGTTGGCTGGTCATCCTGGAATCTTTGGTACCAGAGAGTTAGTGGCTAGATCCTTCTGGTGGCCATCTCTGTCACGGGATGTACGTACTTTTGTGCAGTCCTGTGGGATTTGTGCTAGGGCTAAGCCCTGCTGTTCTCGTGCCAGTGGGTTGCTTTTGCCCTTGCCGGTCCCAAAGAGGCCTTGGACACATATTTCGATGGATTTCATTTCTGACCTTCCCGTTTCTCAAAAGATGTCAGTCATTTGGGTGGTCTGTGATCGCTTTTCTAAAATGGTCCATCTGGTGCCCTTGGCTAAATTGCCTTCCTCCTCTGATTTGGTACCTTTGTTCTTTCAGCATGTGGTTCGGTTGCATGGCATTCCTGAGAATATTGTTTCTGACAGAGGTTCCCAGTTTGTTTCAAGGTTCTGGCGAGCCTTTTGTGGTAGGATGGGCATTGACCTATCCTTTTCCTCGGCTTTCCATCCTCAGACTAATGGCCAGACCGAACGAACCAATCAGACCTTGGAAACATATCTGAGATGTTTTGTTTCTGCAGACCAGGATGATTGGGTGTCCTTTTTGCCGTTGGCTGAGTTCGCCCTTAATAATCGGGCCAGCTCGGCTACCTTGGTTTCTCCATTTTTTTGCAATTCTGGGTTCCATCCTCGTTTCTCTTCAGGACAGGTTGAGTCTTCGGACTGTCCTGGTGTGGATTCTGTGGTGGATAGGTTGCAGCAGATCTGGACTCAAGTAGTGGACAATTTGATCTTGTCCCAGGAGAAAGCTCAACTTTTCGCTAATCGCAGACGCCGTGTGGGTCCCCGACTTCGTGTTGGGGATCTGGTTTGGTTATCTTCTCGTTATATTCCTATGAAGGTTTCCTCTCCTAAATTTAAACCTCGTTTTATTGGTCCGTATAGGATTTCTGAGGTTCTCAATCCTGTGTCTTTTCGTTTGACCCTCCCAGACTCCTTTTCCATACATAATGTATTCCATAGGTCGTTGTTGCGGAGATACGTGGCACCTATGGTTCCATCTGTTGAGCCTCCTGCCCCGGTTTTGGTGGAGGGGGAATTGGAGTATATTGTGGAGAAGATTTTGGATTCTCGTGTTTCTAGACGGAAACTCCAGTATCTGGTTAAATGGAAGGGTTATGCTCAGGAAGATAATTCCTGGGTTTTTGCCTCTGATGTTCATGCTTCCGATCTTGTTCGTGCCTTTCATGCGGCTCATCCTGGTCGGCCTGGGGGCTCTGGTGAGGGTTCGGTGACCCCTCCTCAAGGGGGGGGTACTGTTGTGAATTCTGTGGCTGAATTCACTCCTGTGGTCACAAGTGGTACTGCAGCTTCTGAGCTTCCTCCCTCAGGTGTTCTGGTGAGCTCGTTAACTGCTTCATTACTTAACTCCGCCTGATGCTGCTATCCTTGCTCCTTGTCAATGTTTCAGTGTTGGATCTGAGCTTCTCCTGATTGTTCCTGTGACCTGCTGCTCTGTATAGCTAAGTGCTTTTTGCTTTTTTGTTGCTTTTTTTCTGTCCAGCTTGTCTTTGTTTTTGCTGGAAGCTCTGAGACGCAAAGGGTGTACCGCCGTGCCGTTAGTTCGGCACGGTGGGTTTTTTTTGCCCCCTTTGTGTGGTTTTGCTTTAGGGTTTTTTGTAGACTGCAAAGTTCGCTTTACTATCCTCGCTCTGTCCTAGAATATCGGGCCCCACTTTGCTGAATCTATTTCATCCCTACGTTTTGTCTTTTCATCTTACTCACAGTCATTATATGTGGGGGGCTGCCTTTTCCTTTGGGGAATTTCTCTGGGGCAAGTCAGGCCTATTTTTCTATCTTCAGGCTAGCTAGTTTCTTAGGCTGTGCCGAGTTGCCTAGGTAGTTGTTAGGCGCAATCCACAGCCGCTTTTAGTTGTGTTTAGGATAGGATCAGGTGTGCAGTCTACAGAGTTTCCACGTCTCAGAGCTCGTTCTTGTATTTTTGGGTATTTGTCAGATCACTGTGTGCGCTCTGATCGCTAAGCACACTGTGTTTCTGGATTGCCTTCATAACACCTGTCATTAGCAAACATAACAACATTCATTCCACTGAGTGAGCACAGACCACTTTCTAAACTTCTGACAATATATCTCCGCTTCATCCTGACCCTGACACAGAGCCAGCAAGATTTTCTCTGCCTGATCCACTGAATTAGGTTCGTCATAAAGCAATCCAAGCGCCAGGAAAAACGCATCAACATCACGCAATGCCGGATCTCCTAGCGCAAGGGAAAATGCCCAGTCTTGAGGGTCACCACGTAACAAAGAAATAATGATCTTTACTTGTTGAACAGGGTCACCTGAGGAGCGAGGTTTCAAGGCAAGAAACAATTTACAATTATTTTTGAAATTCAAGAACTTAGATCTATCACCAAAAAACAAATCAGGAATTGGAATCCTAGGCTCTGACATCGGATTCTGAACCACAAAATCTTGAATGTTTTGTACCCTTGTAGTGAGATTATCCATCCAAGAGGACAGACCTTGAATGTCCATGTTTACACCAGTGTCCTGAACCACCCAGAGGTAAAGGGGCTAAAGAGAGACAGAACACACTGCAAAGAAAAAAAAATGGTCTCAGAACTTCTCTTATCCCTCTATTGAGATGCATTAGTACTTTGGGCCACCTGTACTGTTATGACCTGGTGGTCAGGACAATAATGGACCTGGTGGTTAAGAGCACACAGAATGACCTGATAGTTACTGATAATAAAGGACGAGCTCTGGGACGTGGGAACTCTGCTGACCGCAATCCCTAATCCTATCAAACACACTAGAAATAGCCGTGGATTGCGCCTAACGCTCCCTAGGCAACTCGACACAGCCTAAGAAACTAGCTAGCCCTGAAGATAGAAAAATAAAGCCTACCTTGCCTCAGAAAAATTCCCCAAAGGAAAAGGCAGCCCCCCACATATAATGACTGTGAGTAAAGATGAAAATACAAACACAGAGATGAAATAGATTTAGCAAAGTGAGGCCCGACTTACTGAACAGACCGAGGATAGGAAAGGTTACTTTGCGGTCACCACAAAAACCTACAAAAAGACCACGCAGAGGGCGCAAAAAGACCCTCCGCACCGACTCACGGTGCGGAGGCGCTCCCTCTGCATCCCAGAGCTTCCAGCAAGCAAGACAACAATAAAAAATAGCAAGCTGGACAGAAAAATAGCAAACCAAAGAAATACAAGCTGGAACTTAGCTTCTGCTGGGAAGACAGGTCACTAGAACGATCCAGGAGTGAACTAGACCAATACTGGAACATTGACAGGTGGCATGGAGCAAAGATCTAAGTGGAGTTAAATAGAGCAGCAGCTAACGAATTAACCTCGTCACCTGTGGAAGGAAACTCAGAAACACCCACCAGAGGAGGTCCATGGACAGAACCAGCCGAAGTACCATTCATGACCACAGGAGGGAGCCCGACAACAGAATTCACAACATCCTTCCCTTCCGAACTCTCCCGTGCGCCCAAACAGGGGTTTACCCCAACAAATGGGGTATCAGCGTACTCAGGACACTTTGGACAACAACTTTTGGGGTCCAATTTCTCCTGTTACCCTTGAAAAATTAAAACTGGGGCCTAAAATATAATTTTTGTGGGAAAAAAAATATTTTTTATTTTCACGGCTCTGCATTATAAACTGTAGTGAAACACGTAAGGGTTCAAAGTTGTCACAACACATCTAGATAAGTTCCTTAGGGGGGTCTAGTTTTCAATATGGGGTCACTTGTGGGGGGTTTCTACTGTTTAGGTACATTAGGGGCTTTGCAAACGCAATGTGATGCCTGCAGACTGATCCATCTACTGTAAGTCTGCATTCCAAATGACCCTCCTTCTCTTCCGAGCTCTGCCATGCGCTCAAATGGCGGTTCCCCCCCCCACATATGGGGTATCAGCATACTCAGGACAAATTGTACAACAACTTTTGAGGTCCAATTTCTTCTCTTACCCTTGGGAAAATAAAAAATTGGGGGCGAAAAGATCATTTTTGTGAAAAAATATGATTTTTTATTTTTAAGCTCTGCATTATAAACTTCTGTGAAGCCCTTGGTGGGTCAAGTGCTCACCATACATCTAGATAAGTTCCTTAGGGGGTCTACTTTCCAAAATGGTGTCACTTGTGGGGGGTTTCAATGTATAGGCACATCAGGGGCTCTCCAAACGCAACATGGCGTCCCATCTCAATTCCAGTCAATTTTGCATTGAAAAGTCAAATGGCGCTCCTTCGCTTCCGAGCTCTGCCATGCGCCCAAACAGTGGTTTACCCCCACATATGGGGTATCGGCGTACTTAGGACAAATTGTGCAACAACTTGTGTAGTCCATTTTCTCCTGTTACCCTTGGTAAAATAAAACAAATTGGAGCTGAAGTAAATTTTTTGTGAAAAAAAGTTAAATGTTCATTTTTATTTAAACATTCCAAAAATTCCTGTGAAACACCTGAAGGGTTAATGAACTTCTTGAATGTGGTTTTGAGCACCTTGAGGGGTGCAGTTTTTAGAATGTTGTCATGCTTGGTTATTCTCTATAATATAGACCCCTCAAAATGACTTCAAATGAGATGTGGTGCCTAAAAAACAATGGTGTTGTAAAATGAGAAATTGCTGGTCAACTTTTAACCCTTATAACTCCCTAACAAAAAAAATGTTGGTTCCAAAATTGTGCTGATGTAAAGTAGACATGTGGGAAATGTTACTTATTAAGTATTTTGTGTGACATCTCTGTGATTTAATTGCATAAAAATTCAAATTTGGAAAATTGCGAAATTTTCAAAATTTTCACCAAATTTCTGTTTTTTTCACAAATAAACGCAGGTAATATCAAAGAAATTTTACCACTATCATGAAGTACAATATGTCACGAGAAAACAATGTCAGAATCACCGGGATCCATTGAAGCGCTCCAGAGTTATAACCTCATAAATGGACAGTGGTCAGAATTGTAAAAATTGACCCGGTCATTAACGTGCAAACCACCCTTGGGGGTAAAGGGGTTAAAGATTTTTTTTATCCGCTTGTGAAGTCTGCGCACTCGTTAAAGTCTCTGTGTTAACCGGCCAGCCAGTTAATTGGCTCCATTGCTTATTCCAGAAAGACAATGGACTCAACTGTCCATAGACTTCATCACGGATTTCCCTCTTTCTGGTGAGAAAACTGCTATCTCAGTGGCAGTTGACTGATTCAGAAAACAAGCTCATTCTGTTCCTTTGTTAGTATTACCTAATGCAGAAACACTCTCCAAGAAGTTAGTTTCTCATATTGTTAAGTTACATGAGATCCATGTTAACATTTTGTCTGTATCATACAATTATTAGGTTCTGTAGAAGGACGTAGATCTGGGGATTTATTATGATGGAATATAGGCTGAACTGAATGGACAAATGTCTTTTTTCGGCCTTACTAACTATGTTACTATGTTACTATAATTTGTCTCAAAATTCTGGAGATCTTTTTGTAATCAACTGGGCATTTAGTTGTAATTTTCCTCTGCTTACCACCCTGAAACCAACGGTCAAATTGAGAGGACAAATCAATCTTTGGAAAAAAAAAATTGTGGAGGCACAGCAGGAGGACTGGTCCTCATTTTTACTTCTTGCTGAATTCACCTGTAACAGTTGGGTACATTATTCTACTGGAACCTCACTTTTCTGTAATTATGGTTTTCATCCTCATTTTAGAGAATTTTGTCGGATTAGTTCTGAACGTCCTGTACTGGAGGTCGCTGTGAAGTGACTTTGGGGTGTCTGTAGGGAAGTTCCGACGAATACTGGAACCACTCAGATTCTCCAAAAATGGAAGGCCGATGGAAAATGTTCAGGGTTTGGTTATCTCCAGCGGTGTTTAGATTAAAGCTCCCTCCATCCCTTCGCATCCCAAATGTTTTACATAAGTCTCTATTAAAGGAGTTTGTCCCTTTTGGTGGTGTCTCTCTCACCTCTCCGGTTTCAGTAATAAAATGGTGTCTTGGAGTATGAGGGTCAGAGGGTTGTAAATTCTCAAAAGGCCCAAAAATCCCTCCAATATCTCATCCTCTGGAGTGGATACAGACCAGAGGAGAGATACTGGGTCCCAACTCGAGATGTGAAGTCTGATCAGTTAGTCAGGGACTTGCATCTGAAATTTTTTGTTATCTTTGTTCCTGAATAAATATAGTGTCACTGATGAACGGCTAGACAGTACAGAGATTAATACACTGCCAACAATCAATTTTTGTATGTTCTTAATTCAATTATTATTAAAAAGAATTTGTTCAAAGGTATATGTAAAGAGGAATAACAAATGGTTCAAGAGTCTTTTACCTTGAATTAGAATATGTCCAGCTTTATTCCAGTAGGGAGCAAGTCGTACTGTGATTGTGTACAAAAGACAAGACTGAAGCATAGCTGGAGTAACACTTTCAGGCTCTTCCATCTGAGGTAAGCACAAAAACTTATGATCAATGGCTGTTCTATTTGTTTCCAAAGGAAACTAAGTGCTGTCCTCAATAACAATTGGTCCTTGTGTTCCGCAGTAAATAATGAACATGAATGGTGTGAAATAGTTACACTACATCCTTTGAGCCTGAGACCTGAAGTTAAACTTGAAATATTTTATATAATGAAATCTATTACCATATATACTTGTGTATAAGTAGACCTGAGTATAAGCCGAGGCACCTAATTTTGTCTCAAAAACTTGGAAAACTTATTTATTCGAGTATAAGCCAGATATGCATTGTCCCCTAATGCCTATTCTGGTATGCATGGTTCCTCATCCCTATCCTTGTATGCATGGCTCCTTATCCCCATCCTTGTATGCATGGCTCCTTATTCCCATTTTTGTATGCATGGCTCCTTATCCCCATCCTTGTATGTATGGCCCCCATGAGAAAAGCAAAAGAAGAAAAAAAAATATCCTACTTACTTTCCCTGTGCGTCCTTGCAGCACAGCATCTCATTCTGGTGCCAGCATCTCCTGTAGTCAGGAGATCACGTATCTCTGATCATAAGGTAATGAATATTCACCTCTCTCCACGCCTATGTGAGTGGAGAGAGGTGAGTATTCATTACCTTAATGAGCGGGGACACGTGATTGCCTTGCTGCGGGAGCTGCTGGCATCGGAATGAGATGCTGTGGGAGCGCACAGGGAAGGTAAGTAGTATGGGTTTTTTTTTATATACTGGAAGCCGTCAGCTGTGAATGTAACTGTGCGTGCTATAAGAAAAATTAATATTCTTTGTCAGTGCAGTGAATATTCATTTATCTTTAGCAGTAAGCACAGGCTTTAACTGCAGCCGCCAGCTCCTGCCTCCTGTGACCCGCTGCTCCACTGCGCCCCCTCACCCCGCCATAAACTGGACCAATGACTCATGTATAAGCGGAGAGGGGAATATTCAGCACAAAAAAATTTACTGAAAAACCCGACTTATACACGAGTATATACGTTATATTACTGCAGCTGTCAACTATATTTCGTTTTCTACACTTTTATTAATGTTATGAAAGACACATATAAACAGGAGCATGACATCGGCACTGGTGGGAAAACAAAACAGATAACATGCATAGATAGATGTTTGATGTAACTTATACAGGAGTAGAAACTAAAAATGAATTTGAAAGAGTATAACTTTATACAATATACAACTCAAATGGGCTAAAGTCAATTTCATGCAAGGTCTGTGTAAGAGACCAGAGGTCCGAAGAAGATCCAGTAAGTCACAAACCAAGACGGAGGCAGAAATAACAACACTGTCTTTACTAAAATAGCGGTTAGTGAGATTAAGTATTGTAAAAAAAAACAGACTGAGATTCCCTGATTAATTACTCACTCAGCCAGGGCTGAAATCAATGTGCCAAGCCCAAAGTTTCTGATTTAAGTGTATTACACTGGGGTTTAGAAGAAATTTAGTTAACGAAAAGGTCAAACAAGGTACTATATGAAAAACAGGTGTAAATCTGATGAAGTGGTCTAATGGGAACCCCTGGGATGACACACTGAATATAAACTTAGCAAAACCCACAATAACAATATATACAGTTCAAACCAAAAGTTTGGACACACCTTCTTTTTTAAAGATTTTTCCAGGTCACCACCTGACAGCACCGTGGAGGACGTCCTTCTTATCCATAATGGGACAGGAAACACGAGAGGTTAAAAGGACCCTCCCCCTACCACCCTTCAGTGTTTTTTCTGTCCCATTGCGGATAGGAACGTCGGGAGTGAAAGACCGACCGTTCTGAGCGGGAGGTGTGGATCGGGGAGCTCGGCTTTTACCTTCCCACCGTGAGGCACCTGCAGGCCGACACCAGCCCGAGGGTCCCTCAGCCTACCAGTGCAGAGCTGCTCCTGGTCCGAGAGTCGCTTCCTCCTGCTGGGTGCTCTCGACCCTTCTGTCGCACCCCCTGGAGTACTGGTCTCCGGACCGACTCTACTGATGGGGGCATCTCCACGCGGCCTTTCTGGAAGAGGTCAGATTGCGGTACACTCTGCTCTCACCGCCGGCCGCGTGTCACTTCTGGGTCGTGGCTGAGGGGGCGGGGGGTGTCACTTCCATGAAGGAGTACTTCCAGAGCGGTCAGATGGCGTGGGAACGCCGCACTACCCGAAACAGAAGATCAAGGTGAAGACATATAATGGTATGGGGGCTGTGGGACACATAGGCTATCCTCAAGCTATTTTCACCATGGAGGATACGGCTAAGACTGATGTGGGGCAGGAGAGCCTGGGACACGAAAGTGACAGAGTAGAAGCCCTTAAAGTGCACATAGAGGATAGTTCCACAGTAGCAGCTACAATTATATTTTTTGTAGGTTTCTTCTTTGCCAGAGAAGACCGTAAAGAAGCTAAGCAAAAATAGGAAATGTCCTATTTGCGCTACTAAGTTGAAGGATTCCTGGCAGAAACCCTATGTGAGACGTGCACCAGCAGAATTGTGGTTGAAGAGCAGGCTTCTCTTAGGTCTACTATGAGAGCCATTATAAGAGGGGCACTTCAGGCCTTGGTATCAGGGCTGGTACTCCCTCAACCCTGACATTCAGAGAGATCCAGGAAGAGACCAAGGGAAGAAGTTTCCTCGGTGGACTCGACCCCTTACGATTCAGAGCTGGAGGAGGAGAAATGTAGAGAGCCTCCAGAAAAGGGAAGGAGATATTTGTTTTCCGCTGGGGACACGGAAGAGCTTCTAGAGGCAATAAGACAGACTATGCAGATTTAAGAGCCCCAGCTGATCAGTTCTGTACAGGATGAAATGTTTGGGGGGGTTATGCTCCCATACTTCAAAGGTCTTCCTGGTAAACTCCCATATCCGCTGTATGATTCTAGAGGAATGGGAGGAGGTGGAAAAAAGACTAGCAATCCCCAGAGACTTTAGACTCCGCTTGCCATTTGACCCAGAAGAAGTCAAGGAATGGGTAGAGATTCCCAAGATAGACATCCTGCTGGCTAAGGTGTCCAAAAGAACAGCCATTCCTTTTGAGGACTCCTCTAATTTAAAAGAGCCCATGGACAGGAAGGCAGATGGCCTCTTTAAAAAGGGCTTGGGAGAGTTCAGCAATGAGAGGTGCAAATATACCTGGACATCAGTAGCTCGTTCCATGCATCTGTGGATAGATGATCTTCAGGATCAGTTATCAGCCAAAACTCATAGAGAAACCATATTAAAATCCTTCCCTCTTTTGAAATTGGCAACCGCTTTTCTGGCAGATGCCTCTCAGAATCGGTTATATTTGCAGCTAGGAGTCAATCCCTATCTAATGCAGCCAGAAGAGCTATCTGGCTTAAGAGCTGGGCAGGAGATATGCACTCTAACAACAAGCTTTGTTCAATACCCTTTTCCAGAGGCAGAGTCTTCGGGCCTGTCCTCGATATTTTATAGAAGGCCTCAGATGAAAAGAAAGGGTTTCCAGAGGAAAAGTCAAAAAGATTTCAGCCCTTTCATAGACCCCGTTATAATAAAAAAACATTACAGGGGGAAAGGGAAGCAAGGTAGATGGAGTTATCAAAAAGGGGGAGAAGGCAAAGTTAAGAATAAGGACTCGAGCTACTCAGGTTCTGGGTCTAGCGTCCGAAGAAAATGACGCCATCAGAGTAGAGGGCCGACTATCCGAGTTTCTAGGGGGATGGCAGGAAGTCACCACAAGCTTTTGGGTCTCACAGGTTATTTCCTAGGGATACAGAGTAGAGTTTGTGTCTCCTCTGCCCCTCCCGAAAGATTCCTTGTTTCCAGCCCCCATCTAAATTCAGCGTCCCCTATGTGGTCAGATATCTAGGACCTCGTAGACATGGCGGCAATTGTTCCGGTACCTCCTCGAGAAGAACGCAGAGGTCACTAAAATCTCTTCTCGATAATAAAACTATCGGTAGAGGCCAGAACAATAATAAACCTAAAACATTTAAACAAATGGGTAAAATACAAAAGGTTCCAAATGGAGTCGATTCGGTCCACCATTCCCCTGTTAGGAAAAGGTGTGGTAATGTGTACTCTAGATCTAAAGCGTGCATACTACCATGTTCCAATTAACCCAAACCACCAAATGTTTCTGAGGCTTGCGGTAAAAAAGGGAGGAAAATCTGCCACTACCAGTTTTGCTGCCTCCCCTTCAGCCTAGTGTCAGCCCCAGGGTATTTACAAAGCTCATGGTAGAGATAGTTGCTTATCTAAGGAATCAAAACATTATGGTAATACCAGACCTAGATAACTTTTTAATAGCAGCAGACTCTGTAGGCCGGCTCAGAATGAACTGTCATCCCTGATATACACACTGCAAAAACTAGGATGGATCATAAATTGGACAAATTAAGAACTAGTACCCAAGCCAAAAATAAAATTCTTGGGGGTTATACTAGATTCAAAAGCGAGAATGTCTTACCTGCCAGAAGAGAGGCTAACGGGCATAATAGAAAAGGTTCATCAATTTGCCCAAAGTTGAATTTCTATCAGAGACACAATGAAGATCTTGGGACTGATGATGGCCTGCATTCATTGTGTGAACTGGAGCCAGTTTCATTCCCGGCAATTGCAGCGGGAAGTCCTTGCGTCCTGGGACAGAAATCAAAGCTCGCTAAATCAAGGATTGAGACTGTCTCCTCGGGTCAGAAAATCCTTAAAGTGGTGGACTCTTCCCAGAAATTTCAGAGTTGGTGTGGCGTCGCTTCAAATCCTGGGAGTCTCTGTCATGACAAACGCAACTCAACAAGGCTGGGGAGGTCATGCCCAGGGAAGACACTTTCAGGGACGATGGAGTCAGAAAGACAGCAGAAGATCATCAAACAGGGAACTATACGCAGTCTGGAGGGTTTTATCAGCCGCCCAGTCTTTGGTAAAGAACAGGCATGTAAAAATCTTCTCAGACAATACAACAACCGTAGCCTTCCTTCGCCATCAGAGCGGTCCAAGACATATAGTGTTACAAGACCTGGAAGAACGAATCTTCAAATGGGCAGAAAAGTCTGTACTTTCGATCTCGGCAGTACATCTGTAAGGTACCAAGAATCAGCTCGCAGACTTCCTGAGCAGAAGAGAGGTGGCCCCAACAGAGTGGGAACTGAACAACGAAGTCTTTGGTAGTCTATGCCAACGTTGGGGAAAACCCAATGTGGACCTATTCGCAGTCAGACGGAACGCGAAAGTCAGAACTTCTTACTCCCTAAATCCTTGGGGAGGCCCAGAAGGGATCGATGCCTTCTCACATCCCTGGAACAGTGGGTTACTGTATGCATTCCCTCCTCTGGCAATGATTTCAAGTACTCTCAGGAAAATTTGCGAGGACAGAGCCAAAGTCATTCTCATAGCACCCCTTTGGCCGAAGAGGAGTTGGTTTCTCTTACTAAGAAAGTTATCAGAAGAGGAACCCTTTCTGTTGCCGTAAAGAAGAGATCTTCATCAAGGCCCAGTTCTACACCAGAACCCAGAAGCTCTGCGGTTAGCAGCCTGGATCCTGAATGGCAGGTCCTAAATGCAAAGGGACTGTCAGATGATCAAGAGAATGCCAAGTGTGTGCAAAGTAGTCATCAAAGCAAAAAGTGGCTATTTTGAAGAACCTAGAATATAAGACATATTTTCAGTTGTTTCACACTTTTTTGTTAAGTATATAATTCCACATGTGTTAATTCATAGTTTTGATGCCTTCAGTGTGAATTTACAATTTTCATAGTTGTGAAAATACAGAAAAATCTTTAAATGAGGTGTGTCCAAACTTTTGGTCTGTACTGTAACTATAACAGACGTTCTTATATACTTAATCTGGGGATACCCGAGTATCTACCATTATGGTACCATTAACCTGAGGTGGGTCCCCACTCAGGCATATGATTTGCATCGGCTGCAGCCAGTCCCAAAAATCTTCGGTGCCAAAACAACTACAGCAAAACAAGGATCTGCGTCTTGTCGGCTGATGCCGAGCTCACACGCCGGGGTCCTACAGTTCTGTAGCCTCAGGGTACGGTTTGGGATAGCACTTCAACAGGGTTTGCCAGGATCCCTCTCAATATGGATGGAACAGGATACCGGCTCTCCTCCAGCAGTCACAATTTCCCGCAGGAGCAGACTGTCTGAATCTGCACAGGAAAGATGTATGCTCTCGTTTCTAAGATACTGGCCACCTGGTCCATTCCAAACAAGGTCTCCAGCCAGCACAGCATAGACCCCACAGAGCGCCAGGGTCACACAACTCTCAAATGTTCCGCACTTGCCTCCAAGCAGAGACACAGGTTCACCAGGGGAAAGGATTAGCAACCCTCACAAAACACTGGCAAAGAACAGTCCTCTTAAAATTCAGTCTCCAGACTTTTCCTCTAGCATCCCCTTCCTGAGTCTTCACACAGCCCTCGCTCTCCTGCCCCTCCCTTCACCTTCCTTTAGCTTCTCCTCCCACAGAGTGTCCCAGGATCCTGCTTTCAGCTCAAATGTGCCAAACCAGCAGGGTTCTAATGCTCCCCTGATGCTATTACAGTTCACACTCTTACAGTCTGTACAGGGAATTGGTTGTAACAAAATGTAAAGGGGTCAAAAAAGGAGAAAGTGGGACATGCACAAAAAGAGAAATAAGAAAATAATAAAAGAAAAGGTGTGGGGTCGTCCCAGTGAACAAATTGGGCGGATGGGCGGATTTCCAGCCCGATGGCCGGAAGCACGAGTTAAATGCCGCTGTCCGATTTTCTCAGCGGCATTTAACGGGTTAATAGCTGTGGGTGGATCATGAGCAGCTGTTACGGACACATGTCAGCTGTTGGGAGTGCAAGGAAGGTAAGTAAAAGTATTTATTGCTTTTTTTCTTTGAATTTACTATATGGGGGCCATATACCAGGATGGATGGACATATACCATGATGGGGGCCATATATCAGGATGGGGCCATATACCAGGATGTGGGAACATATACCAGGATGGAGGAGCATAAACCAGATGGGGGTACATATACCAGAATGGAGGAACATATACCAGAATGGAGGAACATATATGAGGATGGGAGAACATATAGCAGAATGGGGCTATATACCAGGATGGAAGAACATATACCAGAATGGAGGAAGATATACTAGGATGGGGCCATCTACCAGAATGGGGCTATATACTAGGATGCGAGCCATATACCAGGATGGGGGCCATATACCAGGATGGAGGACATAAACCAGGATGCACTATATGGGGCCATTATACTGTGGAGGACTATATGAGGCCATTATACTGTGGGGATTTGTATGAAGCCATTATACTTTGGGGCATACATGGGGCCATTATATTGTGGGGCACTGTATGAGGCCATTATACTGTGGGGCATTATATGGGGCTATTATACTGTGGGGCACTATATGTGGTCATTATACTGTGGGGCACTATATGCTGTATTAACTGGAAGCTTTGCACTGACAGAGAAGCTTGCTGATCATGCACTGTGCATCTTGACGACATCGGGTCACCATGGTAACGATCTGGACCCCGCGTCATGCCACGGGGTCTCCGATCCAAAGGCAGAGGGCCTGTCAGTCCTCTGCCACTCCCGGAATGCTGCAATCTCGTTCGATTGCAGCATTTCGGGGGTTAAAGTGCCGAGAGCGATGCATGACCACTTATTACCGGGTGTCAGCTGTCAGAATCAGCTGACTCCCGGAGGTGGTCACGCAGATGTTATAATCCGTCCCTGGTCAGATAGACCCAGGTCACATGGACGGACTATTATGTCTAAAGGTACCTTCACACTAAACGACGCTGCAGCGATCCAGACAACGATCCGGATTGCTGCAGCGTCGCTGTTTGGTCGCTGGAGAGCTGTCACACAGACCGCTCTCCAGCGACCAACGATGCCGGTAACCAGGGTAAACATCGGGTTACTAAGCGCAGGGCCGCGCTTAGTAACCCGATGTTTACCCTGGTTACTATCCTAAAAGTAAAAAAAACAAACACTACATACTTACCTTCCGCTGTCTGTCCCCGGCGCTGTGCTTCTCTGTACTGGCTGTGAGCACAGCGGCCGGAAAGCAGAGCGGTGACGTCACCGCTCTGCTTTCCGGCCGCTGTGCTCACAGTGAGTGCAGGAAAGCACAGCGCCGGGGACAGACAGCGGAAGGTAAGTATGAAGTGTTTGTTTTTTTTACTTTTAGGATGGTAACCAGGGTAAACATCGGGTTACTAAGCGCGGCCCTGCGCTTAGTAACCCGATGTTTACCCTGGTTACCAGCGAAGACATGGCTGAATCGGTGTCACACACGCCGATTCAGCGATGTCAGCGGGAGAGCCAGCGACCAAATAAAGTTCTGGCCTTCTAGCCCCGACCAACGACATCACAGCAGGATTCTGATCACTGCTGCGTGTCAAACTGAACGATATCGCTATCCAGGGCGCTGCAACGTCACGGATCGCTAGCGATATCGTTTAGTGTGAAGGTACCTTAATGTCAGGAAGGGATTAAGCTAGTGCCAGAGGCGTCTGGCTGCGGCTTCTACCCTCTCCCTATGAAGAACATATGATCACATAACCAAGCCGTCATGTAAATGAGGAAGTACAGGAAGATATCTGTCTGATTTGTATAAGCACTTCAAATCCTCATTTAGATTTTCTCATTAGGTAAAAATGCCATACTACTTAAATATAATTGTACACAGTGGATTTACTTACTGTAAATTGTTGTTCGTCAGCAAGTGAATGAAGTTTTCCAGTTTCATAGAAAGATATCTAATCAAGCAATAAAAATATAAAAATACATTTCTTATGTTAATTACTTTTTTGTGGTGGGAAAGATACAATATACATTTAAGAATTAGGGTATGTGTCCACGTTCAGGATGGCCGGCGGTTTGGACGGAGCGGCAAAATCGCTCCGCCCAAAGCTCCGCCCCCTTCTGGGGACGCGATGATGCCGAATGTGTTCATCGCACCCCACACATAGGGCCTTGTGTTATACCTTGTGGCGGCGCAGCGTTGCCGCAAGGTAAACGGACATGCTGCGATCTAAAAAGACACGCCGCATGTCTGGAATCGCAGGGCCACCGGATGCGTGTTACCACGCATAGTGGAGACGGGATTTCATTAAATCCCCTCCACTATGCTGTAACATCTGGACGCTGCGTGTTTGACGCTGCGTCTCTATGCAGTGTCAAACACGCAGCGTTTCCTGAACGTGGAAACATAACCTTAAAGCCCAAATCACAAAGCCCACTCCACCATAGTAAGAGAGCTGGTTTTATTTCTGCATAGGTGTTTGTCATTTGTGTATAGACATTGTACCACAATAGAGCTAAGATTATTGTACAGATACAGTATCAAATTAAAGCTTACTACAAATATAATGATGGATTCACGCTTGCTGAAAAATTAAAGTAACAGGACCACGGGCAAGGTGGGCTATGGGGCAGATACCCCCCCAGGCTGATCCTCTAGTAACTGTCTAGAATCGCCCAGCTGCCAGGTGCCTCAGCGGCACTGTATATTGCACTAAAGGTAACCTGTCAGCGGGATTGGGCACACACAATAACCTACAGACAGCATCAGGTTGGCGCTGTTATACTGATTAAAATGATACCTTGGTTGATGAAATCCGTCTTGTAGTTGTTCTTTAATCTTTATTTTCATTTTTGAGTTAATGATATGCTCTTGCTCTGAGGCGGCATGTTGGCAGGGGGGGATCTTCATGTTGTGCTCTGATTAGGTATTCATCAGTATGGCTGATCCCTCAGTGACCTGCCCCCTAGTAACGTAATGAATATTATATATATTTTTTTAAAAAAACTTCCATTCTGCAGGCAGGTGCCTGTGCTGCAGCATGATCGCATCTATAAAGTGCATTTAATTATTCCTTATGATGGTATGCATAAATTCATTAAAAAAAAAATCAGTTACAAAATGGCACCAGCCGCAACTGCGCAGTAGCAGCTATCAGCGATCGATGCCATCTTGCTAGAGAGAAAAAAAATGCCTCCTCCAAGAAGGCACCACTGGCGCTTGCGTAATAGCATCAGATCGCCAATAGCAGCTACTGTTCAGGCTCTAGTGGGCCATCTTGCTAGAGAAAAAAAACTGTCTTCAGATGGCACCAGCTGCGCTGTAGTATCTATCGGCGATCCGATAGCTGCCCAGGCATCGGTGACACCATCTTGGAAGAGGCAATTTTTTTTCTCTAGCAAGATGCTGCTATCGGTGCCTGCACAGTAGCATCTATCGGATCGCCATTTTCCAAACTGAACTGATTTTTTTTTTTTTTTTAAGAATTTATGAATACCATCAAAAACATTAATTACCGTATATACTCGAGTATAAGCCGAGAATTTCAGCCCATTTTTATAGGCTGAAATTGCCCCTCTCGGCTCATATTCGAGTCATACCCAGGGGTCGGCAGGGGAGGGGGAGTGGCAGCTGTCTAAGCATACTCACCTGCTCCTGGCGTGGTCCCTGCTTCCCCGGCGCCAGCAGCTTATTCCTGTAGCAAGCAGTCACATGGTACCGTTCATTGCAGTAATGAATATGGACCCGACTCCACTCCCATAGGGGTGGAGCTGCATATTCATTACTGTAATGAGCGGTACCATGTGATCCCTCACTAGAGGAAGAATCTGCGGCGCCGGGGGAACCAGGGACCGCGCCAGGTGCAGGTGAGTATAAGCAGTGCGCGATATTCACCTGCTCCCCGTTCCACCATCGCCGGCTGCCACTGCGTCTTCTGCTTCCTCTGCAGCAATGCTCAGGTCAGAGGGCGCGGTGATGCGATTAGTGCGCGCCGCCCTCTGCCTGTGCAGAGGAACGTGGGGTGGAACGTGGTGGTGGAACGGGGAGCAGGTGAGTATAGCAAGTGCCGGAGGCCTGAGCGAGGAGAAGTGAGTATGTGATTTATTTTTTTTTTATCGCAGCAACAGCATATGGGGCAAATGACTGTATGGAGCATCTTATGTGGCCATAGTCAGCATTTATGGAGCATTACATGGGGCCAATGACTGTATGGAGTATCTTATGGGGCCATAATCAGCATTTGTGCAGCATTATATGGGGAAAATGTCTGTATGGAGCATCTTATGGGGTCATAATCCGCATTTGTGGAACATTATATGGAGCAAATGTCTGTATAGAGCATTTTATGGGGCCATAATCAGCATTTGTGCAGCATTATATGGGGTGTATTTTGTATGGAGCATCTTATGGGGCCCATCATGAACTGTATGGCGCATTATTTGGGGCTCCTGATTCAATATGGATATTCAAAAACACTTAACCTACTGATGTCTCAATTAATTTTACTTTTATTGGTATCTATTTTTATTTTTGACATTTACCGGTAGCTACTGCATTTTCCACCCTAGGCTTATACTTGAGTCATTAAGTTTTCCCAGGTTTTTGTGGCAGAATTAGGGGTCTCGGCTTATACTCGAGTATATACGGTAAATGCATATTATGCCTGTCTGCACAAAGGGATTTTTTTATATATATTTTTTAAATATATATAATATTCATTATGTAAAACAAGGGGGAGGTCACTGAGGGATCAGTGACCTGTCAGAAGCCATACTGATGAATACCTAATCAGAGCACCACATGCAGGCCCTCCACAGGCCGCCCTGAAGCACGAGCATATCATTAACTCAAAACTGAAAATAAAGATTAAATAACACAAGATCGGTTTCATCAATCAAGGTATCATTATAATCAGTATAACAGCGCCAACCTGACACTGTCTGTAGGTTCCTGTGCACAATCCTGCTGACAGGTTCCCAATAAACCCCTTTCTGACATCGGGTGTAATAGTATGCCGATGTCGGACTTACTTGCTTTGATGAACAGCTGACATTTGCCTCTAACAGCCGCAGGTGGAATCGCGATCCATCCGCAGCTATTAACTACTTATATAACCAAAGAAACGACTTCACACTGGGCCAGTAAAATTAGCCATAAACTTTATTAGAAACGATAAAAACATGTATTAAAAGGTAGGTATATAACCACAAGCACAGGTAAACACCGTGGGTAACCCCAAGAGTAGCCCCAAATAAACAATATGTGCATCAATAAATAGATAAATAATATACTAAAATCACTGCACAATCAATAGTACTGTGTGACCATGTACAACAAGCACCAATAATATGGTAATAATACAAGTGTATATACAAGTGAGTAAGGGTATAGTTACCAAAAGAGTGCTCCTGGGGACCCACCACACCCAAAGTGAGTTTCGCAATGAAATGTTTCGTCCAGGGGTGGTTGGGTGCTGGCCAGCAATGGTATATATACAAATAAGAGCCTATAGGATAAAGGGGACTTGGAATATGCTAATCGGAACCTCCTATGTACGCGTAACCGGATTGGACACAACCAGGGCTAACGTCACATTCACTTGCACTCATCACTAATACCACAAGGTAGAACAATCACTTCCGGGGCAGAGCACATGTGCATAATAGTCATCACCCATAGGGGATCAGCGTTGTCATGTCAACAATAGCACACCAGGCCGTCCGACCCATGTAATGTATACCTCATATGCAGCAAAGCGGAAACTGGTCACCACGGCAACCATCAGGAACATCCGGTAAGAACAGCGACCCCAACCTATACAGGTAAAGCGCCAGCATGCGTAATAAACATAACCCACGTGGGACCATGTTACCGTATCCACGGTAACACGCCAAAGCGTATATTTCATCATATCTGGCAAACAAAACACTGGTAGCCACCTGGGCCACCAGAAAAATACGGTAGGTATAGCAACTGTACGGTAGGTGTAGCTTCACCCCCACGTGACTATGATCGCTCTGATTGGCTGTTGAAAGTGAAACTGACAATCAGAGCGATTTGTAATATTTCACCTATTATAACTGGTGAAATATTACAATCCAGCCATGGCCGATGCTGCAATATCATCGGCCATGGCTGGAAACACTAATGTGCCCCCACCCCACCCCACCGATCGCCCCCCCAGGCCACCGATCTGTCCAGTACACTGCTCCGGCTCCCCTCCGTCCTGTGCACCGCCCCCCCCCCATGCTCTTGTCCGCTCCCCCCGTGGTTCAATCACCCCCCCCCCCGTGCTCCAATCACCCCCCTTGCACTCCGATCCACCCCCCGTGCTCCGTTCCACCCCCCCGTGCTCCGTTCCACCCCTCCCGTGCACCGATCCACCCCCCCATGCTCCGATCACCCCCCCCCGTGCTCTCCCCCACCCCATCATACTTACCGATCCTGCCGGGGTCCGTCCGTCTTCTCCCTGGGCGCCGCCATTTTCCAAAATGGCAGGCGCATGCGCAGTGCGCCCGCCGAATCTGCCGGCCGGCAGATTCGTTCCAAAGTACATTTTGATCACTGAGATATAATCTATCTCAGTGATCAAAATAAAAAAAATAATAAATGACCGCCCCCCCCCCCCCTTGTCACCCCCATAGGTAGGGACAATAAAAAAATAAAGATTTTTTTTTTTCCACTAATGTTAGAATAGGGTTAGGGTTAGGGGTAGGGTTAGGGTTAGGGGTAGGGTTAGGAATGTGCACACGTATTCTGGTCCTCTGCGGATTTTTCCGCTGCGGATTTGATAAATCCGCAGTGCTAAACCGCTGCGGATTTATGGCGGATTTACCGCGATTTTTCTGCGCATTTCACTGCGGTTTTACAACTGCGATTATCTATTGGAGCAGTTGTAAAACAGCTGCGGAATCCGCACAAAGAAGTGACATGCTGCGGAATGTAAACCGCTGCGTTTCCGTGCAGTTTTTCCGCAGCATGTGCACAGCGTTTTTTGTTTCCCATAGGTTTACATTGAACTGTAAACTCATGGGAAACTGCTGCGGATCCGCAGCGCTTTCCGCAGTGTGTGCACATACCTTTAGAATTAGGCTATGTGCACACGGTGCGGATTTGGCTGCGGATCCCCAGCGGATTGGCCGCTGCGGATTCGCAGCAGTGTTCCATCAGGTTTACAGTACCATGTAAACCTATGGAAAACCAAATCCGCTGTGCCCATGGTGCGGAAAATACCGCGCGGAAACGCTGCGTTGTATTTTCCGCAGCATGTCAATTCTTTGTGCGGATTCCGCAGTGTTTTACACCTGTTCCTCAATAGGAATCCGCAGGTGAAATCCGCACAAAAAACACTGGAAATCCGCGGAAAATCCGCAGGTAAAACGCAGTGCCTTTTACCCGCGGATTTTTCAAAAATGATGCTGAAAAATCTCACACAAATCCGCAACGTGGGCACATAGCCTTAGGGTTAGGGTTGGAATTAGGGTTGTGGTTAGGGTTAGGGGTGTGTTGGGGTTAGGGTTGTGGTTAGGGGTGTGTTGCGGTTAGGGTTGTGATTAGGGTTATGGCTACAATTGGGATTAGGGTTAGGGGTGTGTTGGGGTTAGTGTTGGAGGTAGAATTGAGGGGTTACCACTGTTTAGGCACATCAGGGGTCTCCAAACGCAACATGGCGCCAGCATTGATTCCAGCCAATCTCGTATTCAAAAAGTCAAATGGTGCTCCCTCAATTCCGAGCCCCGACGTGTGCCCAAACAGTGGTTTACCCCCACATATGGGGTACCAGCATACTCAGGATAAACTGCGCAACAATTACTGGGGTCCAATTTCTCCTGTTACCCTTGTGAAAATAAAAAAATGCTTGCTAAAACATCATTTTTGAGGAAAGAAAAATGATTTTTTATTTTCACGGCTCTGCGTTGTAAACGTCTGTGAAGCACTTGGGGGTTCAAAGTGCTCACCACATATCTAGATAAGTTCCTTGGGGGGTCTAGTTTCTAAAATGGGGTCACTTGTGGGGGGTTTCTACTGTTTAGCCTCATCAGGGGCTCTGCAAACGCAACGTGACGCCCGCAGAGCATTCCATCAAAGTCTGCATTTCAAAACGTCACTACTTCAATTCCGAGCCCCGGCATGTGCCCAAACAGTAGTTTACCCCCACATATGGGGTATCACCGTACCCAGGAGAAACTGGACAACAAATATTGGGGTCAAATTTCTCCTGTTACCCTTGGGAAAATTAAAAAATTCTAGGCTAAATAATTATTTTTGAGGAAAGAAAACGTATTTATTATTTTCACGACTCTGCATTATAAACTTCTGTGAAGCACTTGGGGGTTCAAAGTGCTCACCACACATCTAGATAAGATCCTTTCGGGGTCTAGTTTCCAAAATGGGGTCACTTGTGGGGGGTTTCTACTGTTTAGCCTCATCAGGGGTTCTGCAAACGCAACGTGACGCCCGCAGAGCATTCCATCAAAGTCTGCATTTCAAAACGTCACTACTTCAATTCCGAGCCCCGGCATGTGCCCAAACAGTAGTTTACCCCCACATATGGGGTATCACCGTACTCAGGAGAAACTGGACAACAAATATTGGGGTCAAATTTCTCCTATTACCCTTAGGAAAATTAAAAAATTCTGGGCTAAATAATTATTTTTGAGGAAAGAAAACGTATTTATTATTTTCACGGCTCTGCATTCTAAACTTCTGCGAAGCACTTGGGGGTTCAAAGTGCTCACTGTTGTGATAGGCAATTCAGTATCACAATGGACATAGCGGTCAGAGCACATACAGTGATCTGACAATAACCCAAAATAATAGAACGAGCTCTGAGACGTGGGAACTCTGCAGACCGCAATCCCTAATCCTCTCCAAACAACACTAGAGGCAGCCGTGGATTGCGCCTAACTCTGCCTATGCAACTCGGCACAGCCTGAGAAACTAACTAGCCTGAAGATAGAAAATAAGCCTACCTTGCCTCAGAGAAATACCCCAAAGGAAAAGGCAGCCCCCCACATATAATGACTGTGAGTTAAGATGAAAAGACAAACGTAGGGATGAAATAGATTCAGCAAAGTGAGGCCCGACTTTCTTAACAGAGTGAGGATAGGAAAGATAACTTTGCGGTCTACACAAAACCCTAAAGAAAACCACACAAAGGGGGCAAAAAGACCCTCCGTACCGAACTAACGGCACGGAGGTACACCCTTTGCGTCCCAGAGCTTCCAGCAAAACAATTAGACAAGCTGGACAGAAAAAATAGCAAAGAAATAGCAAAGAAGAACTTAGCTATGAAGAGCAGCAGGCCACAGGAATGATCCAGGGAAAAACAAGTCCAACACTGGAACACTGACAGGAAGCATGGATCAAAGCATTAGGTGGAGTTAAGTAGAGAAGCACCTAACGACCTCACCAGATCACCTGAGGGAGGAAACTCAGAAGCCGCAGTACCACTTTCCTCCACAAACGGAAGCTCCCAGAGAGAATCAGCCGAAGTACCACTTGTGACCACAGGAGGGAGCTCTGCCACAGAATTCACAACAGTACCCCCCCTTGAGGAGGGGTCACCGAACCCTCACCAGAGCCCCCAGGCCGACCAGGATGAGCCACATGAAAGGCACGAACAAGATCGGGAGCATGGACATCAGAGGCAAAAACCCAGGAATTATCTTCCTGAGCATAACCCTTCCATTTAACCAGATACTGGAGTTTCCGTCTAGAAACACGAGAATCCAAAATCTTCTCCACAATATACTCCAATTCCCCCTCCACCAAAACCGGGGCAGGGGGGTCAACAGATGGAATCATAGGTGCCACGTATCTCCGCAACAATGACCTATGGAATACGTTATGTATGGAAAAAGAATCTGGGAGGGTCAGACGAAAAGACACAGGATTAAGAACCTCAGAAATCCTATACGGACCTATGAAACGAGGTTTAAACTTAGGAGAGCTAACCTTCATAGGAATATGACGAGAAGATAACCAAACCAGATCCCCAACACGAAGTCGGGGACCTACACGGCATCTGCGATTAGCGAAACGTTGAGCCTTCTCCTGGGACAAGGTCAAATTGTCCACTACATGAGTCCAAATCTGCTGCAACCTGTCCACCACAGTATCCACACCAGGACAGTCCGAAGACTCAACCTGTCCTGAAGAGAAACGAGGATGGAACCCAGAATTGCAGAAAAATGGCGAAACCAAGGTAGCCGAGCTGGCCCGATTATTAAGGGCGAACTCAGCCAAAGGCAAAAAGGACACCCAGTCATCCTGATCGGCAGAAACAAAGCATCTCAGATAGGTTTCCAAGGTCTGATTGGTTCGTTCGGTCTGGCCATTAGTCTGAGGATGGAAAGCCGAGGAAAAAGACAAGTCAATGCCCATCCTACCACAAAAGGCTCGCCAAAACCTCGAAACAAACTGGGAACCTCTGTCAGAAACGATATTCTCTGGAATGCCATGCAAACGAACCACATGCTGGAAGAGCAATGGCACCAAATCAGAGGAGGAAGGCAATTTAGACAAGGGTACCAGATGGACCATCTTAGAAAAGCGATCACAGACCACCCAAATGACTGACATCTTTTGAGAAACGGGAAGATCTGAAATAAAATCCATAGAGATATGTGTCCAAGGCCTCTTCGGGACCGGCAAGGGCAAAAGCAACCCACTGGCACGAGAACAGCAGGGCTTAGCCCGAGCACAAATCCCACAGGACTGCACAAAAGTACGCACATCCCACGACAGAGATGGCCACCAAAAGGATCTAGCCACTAACTCTCTGGTACCAAAGATTCCAGGATGACCAGCCAACCCCGAACAATGAACCTCAGAGATAACTTTATTCGTCCACCTATCAGGGACAAACAGTTTCTCCGCTGGACAACGATCAGGTTTATTAGCCTGAAATTTTTGCAGCACCCGCCGCAAATCAGGGGAGATGGCAGACACAATTACTCCTTCCTTGAGGATACCCGCCGGCTCAGATAAACCCGGAGAGTCGGGCACAAAACTCCTAGACAGAGCATCTGCCTTCACATTTTTAGAGCCCGGAAGGTACGAAATCACAAAGTCAAAACGGGCAAAAAACAGCGACCAACGAGCCTGTCTAGGATTCAAACGCTTAGCAGACTCGAGATAAGTCAAGTTCTTATGATCAGTCAATACCACCACGCGATGCTTAGCTACTTCAAGCCAATGACGCCACTCCTCGAATGCCCACTTCATGGCCAGCAACTCTCGGTTGCCCACATCATAATTTCGCTCAGCAGGCGAAAACTTCCTGGAAAAAAAAGCGCATGGTTTCATCACTGAGCAATCAGAACCTCTCTGCGACAAAACAGCCCCTGCTCCAATTTCAGAAGCATCAACCTCGACCTGGAACGGAAGAGAAACATCTGGTTGACACAACACAAGGGCAGAAGAAAAACGACGCTTCAACTCTTGAAAAGCTTCCACAGCAGCAGAAGACCAATTGACCAAATCAGCACCCTTCTTGGTCAAATCGGTCAATGGTTTGGCAATACTAGAAAAATTGCAGATGAAGCGACGATAAAAATTAGCAAAGCCCAGGAACTTTTGCAGACTTTTCAGAGATGTCGGCTGAGTCCAATCATGGATGGCTTGGACCTTAACAGGATCCATCTCGATAGTAGAAGGGGAAAAGATGAACCCCAAAAATGAAACCTTCTGCACACCAAAGAGACACTTTGATCCCTTCACAAACAAAGAATTAGCACGCAGGACCTGAAAAACCGTTCTGACCTGCTTCACATGAGACTCCCAATCCTCCGAGAAGATCAAAATGTCATCCAAGTACACAATAAGGAATTTATCCAGGTACACTCGGAAGATGTAATGCATAAAGGACTGAAACACTGATGGAGCATTGGCAAGTCCGAATGGCATCACTAGATACTCAAAATGACCCTCAGGCGTATTAAATGCAGTTTTCCATTCATCGCCTCGCTTAATACGCACAAGATTATACGCACCACGAAGATCTATCTTGGTGAACCAACTAGCCCCCTTAATCTGAGCAAACAAATCAGATAACAATGGCAAGGGGTACTGAAATTTAACAGTGATCTTATTAAGAAGGCGGTAATCTATACAAGGTCTCAGCGAACCATCCTTCTTGGCTACAAAAAAGAACCCTGCTCCTAATGGCGACGATGACGGGCGAATATGCCCCTTCTCCAGGGATTCCTTCACATAACTGCGCATAGCGGTGTGCTCAGGCACGGATAAATTAAACAGTCGACCTTTTGGGAATTTACTACCAGGAATCAAATTGATAGCACAATCACAATCCCTATGCGGAGGTAGGGCATCGGACTTGGGCTCATCAAATACATCCCGGTAATCAGACAAGAACTCTGGAACCTCCGAAGGGGTGGATGACGAAATTGACAGAAATGGAACATCACCATGTACCCCCTGACAACCCCAGCTGGACACCGACATGGATTTCCAATCCAATACTGGATTATGGGCTTGTAGCCATGGCAACCCCAACACGACCACATCATGCAGATTATGCAACACCAGAAAGCGAATAACCTCCTGATGTGCAGGAGCCATGCACATGGTCAGCTGGGTCCAGTATTGAGGCTTATTCTTGGCCAAAGGCGTAGCATCAATTCCTCTCAATGGAATAGGACACTGCAAGGGCTCCAAGAAAAACCCACAACGCTTAGCATATTCCAAGTCCATCAAATTCAGGGCAGCGCCTGAATCCACAAACGCCATGACGGAATACAATGACAAAGAGCAGATCAAGGTAACGGACAGAAGAAATTTTGACTGTACTGTACCAATGGTGGCAGACCTAGCGAACCGCTTAGTGCGCTTAGGACAATCAGAGATAGCATGAGTGGAATCACCACAGTAGAAACACAGCCCATTCAGACGTCTGTGTTCTTGCCGTTCAACTCTGGTCATAGTCCTATCGCACTGCATAGGCTCAGGTTTAAACTCAGGTAATACCGCCAAATGGTGCACAGATTTACGCTCACGCAAGCGTCGACCGATCTGAATGGCCAAAGACATAGACTCATTCAAACCAGCAGGCATAGGAAATCCCACCATGACATCCTTAAGGGCTTCAGAGAGACCCTTTCTGAATATAGCTGCCAGCGCAGATTCATTCCATTGAGTGAGCACGGACCACTTTCTAAATTTCTGGCAATATACCTCTATCTCATCCTGAGCCTGACAAAGAGCCAGCAAATTTTTTTCTGCCTGATCCACTGAATTAGGCTCATCGTACAGCAATCCAAGCGCCAGGAAAAACGCATCGATATTACTTAATGCAGGATCTCCTGAAGCAAGAGAAAATGCCCAGTCCTGAAGGTCACCACGCAAAAAAGAAATGACGATCCTAACCTGTTGAACTGGGTCACCAGAGGAGCGAGGTTTCAAAGCCAGAAATAGTTTACAATTATTTTTGAAACTCAGAAATTTAGTTCTATCTCCAAAAAACAAATCTGGAATAGGAATTCTCGGTTCTAACAAAGAATTCTGAACCACAAAATCTTGAATATTTTGAACTCTTGCCGTGAGCTGATCCACACATGAAGACAGACCTTTAATGTCCATTGCTACACCTGTGTCCTGAACCACCCAAATGTCTAGGGGAAAAAAAGGCAAAACACAGTGCAAAGAAAAAAAAATGGTCTCAGAACTTCTTTTTTCCCTCTATTGAGAATCATTAGCACTTTGGGCTGCCTGTACTGTTGTGATAGGCAATTCAGTATCACAATGGACATAGCGGTCAGAGCACATACAGTGATCTGACAATAACCCAAAATAATAGAACGAGCTCTGAGACGTGGGAACTCTGCAGACCGCAATCCCTAATCCTCTCCAAACAACACTAGAGGCAGCTGTGGATTGCGCCTAACTCTGCCTATGCAACTCGGCACAGCCTGAGAAACTAACTAGCCTGAAGATAGAAAATAAGCCTACCTTGCCTCAGAGAAATACCCCAAAGGAAAAGGCAGCCCCCCACATATAATGACTGTGAGTTAAGATGAAAAGACAAACGTAGGGATGAAATAGATTCAGCAAAGTGAGGCCCGACTTTCTTAACAGAGCGAGGATAGGAAAGATAACTTTGCGGTCTACACAAAACCCTAAAGAAAACCACACAAAGGGGGCAAAAAGACCCTCCGTACCGAACTAACGGCACGGAGGTACACCCTTTGCGTCCCAGAGCTTCCAGCAAAACAATTAGACAAGCTGGACAGAAAAAATAGCAAAGAAATAGCAAAGAAGAACTTAGCTATGAAGAGCAGAAGGCCACAGGAATAATCCAGGGAAAAACAAGTCCAACACTGGAACATTGACAGGAAGCATGGATCAAAGCATTAGGTGGAGTTAAGTAGAGAAGCACCTAACGACCTCACCTGAGGGAGGAAACTCAGAAGCCGCAGTACCATTTTCCTCCACAAACGGAAGCTCCCAGAGAGAATCAGCCGAAGTACCACTTGTGACCACAGGAGGGAGCTCTGCCACAGAATTCACAACAGCTCACCACACATCTAGATAAGTTCCTTTCGGGGTCTAGTTTCCAAAATGGGGTCACTTGTGGGGGGTTTCTACTGTTAAGCCACATCAGGGGCTCTGCAAACGCAACGTGACGCCCACAGAGCATTCCATCAAAGTCTGCATTTCAAAATGTCACTACTTCACTTCCGAGCCCCGGCATGTGCCCAAACAGTAATTTACCCCCACATATGGGGTATCAGCGTACTCAGGAGAAACAACAAACAACTTTTGGGGTCAAAGTTCTCCTGTTACCCTTGGGAAAATAAAAAATTGCAGGCTAAAAGATCATTTTTGAGAAAATAATTTTTTATTTTTATTTTCATAGCTCTGCGTTATAAACTTCTGTGACGCACTTGGGGGTTCAAAGTCCTCACTGCACATCTAGATTAGTTCCTTTGGGGGTCTAGTTTCCAAAATGGGGTCATTTCTGGGGGATCTCCAATGTTTAGGCACACAGGGGCTCTCCAAACGTGACATGGTGTCCGCTAATGATTGGAGCTAATTTTCCATTTAAAAAGCCAAATGGCGTGCCTTCCCTTCCGAGCCCTGCCGTGCGCCCGAACAGTGGTTTACCCCCACATATGAGGTATCAGCGTACTCAGGACAAACTGGACAACAACATTTGGGGTCCAATTTCTCCTATTACCCTTGGCAAAATAGGAAATTCCAGGCTAAAAAATCATTTTTGAGGAAAGAAAAATTATTTTTTATTTTCATGGCTCTGCGTTATAAACTTCTGTGAAGCACCTGGGGGTTTAAAGTGCTCAATATGCATCTAGATAAGTTCCTTGGGGGGTCTAGTTTCCAAAATGGGGTCACTTGTGGGGGAGCTCCAATGTTTAGGCACACAGGGGCTCTCCAAACGCGACATGGTGTCCGCTAACGATGGAGATAGTTTTTCATTAAAAAAGTCAAATGGCGCTCCTTCCCTTCCGAGCCTTACCATGTGCCCAAACAGTAGTTTACCCCCACATGTGAGGTACTGGTGTAATCAGGAGAAATTGCCCAACAAGTTTTAGGATACATTTTATCCTGTTGCCCATGTGAAAATGAAAAAATTGAGGCTAAAAGATTTTTTTTGTGAAAAAAAAGTACTTTTTCATTTTTACGGCTCAATTTGTGAAGCACCTGGGGGTTCAAAGTTCTCACTATGCATCTAGAAAAGTTCCTTGGGGCGTCTAGTTTCCAAAATGGGGTCACTTGTGGGGGAGCTCCAATTTTTAGGCACACGGGGGCTCTCCAAACGTGACATGGTGTCCGCTAAAGAGTGGAGCCAATTTTTTATTCAAAAAGTCAAATGGCGCTCCTTCCCTTCCAAGCCCTGCCGTGCGCCCAAACAGTGGTTTACCCCCACATATGAGGTATCAGCGTACTCAGGACAAATTGGACAACAACTTTCGTTGTTCAGTTTCTCCTTTTACCATTGGGAAAATAAAAAAATTGTTGCTAAAAGATAATTTTTGTGACTAAAAAGTTAAATGTTCATTTTTTCCTTCCATGTTGCTTCTGCTGCTGTGAAGCACCTGAAGGGTTAATAAACTTCTTGAATGTGGTTTTGAGTACCTTGAGGGGTGCAGTTTTTAGAATGGTGTCACTTTTGGGTATTTTCAGCCACATAGACCCCTCAAACTGACTTCAAATGTGAGGTGGTCCCTAAAAAAAATGGTTTTGTAAATTTTGTTGTAAAAATGAGAAATCGCTGGTCAAATTTTAACCCTTATAACTTCCTAGCAAAAAAAAATTTTGTTTCCAAAATTGTGCTGATGTAAAGTATACATGTGGGAAATTTTATTTATTAACTATTTTGTGTCACATAACTCTCTGGTTTAAAAGAATAAAAATTCAAAATGTGAAAATTACGAAATTTTCAAAATTTTCGCCAAATTTCCGTTTTTATCACAAATAAACGCAGAATTTATTGACCTAAATTTACCACTAACATGAAGCCCAATATGTCACGAAAAAACAATCTCAGAACCGCTAGGATCCGTTGAAGCGTTCCTGAGTTATTACCTCATAAAGGGACACTGGTCAGAATTGCAAAAAACGGCAAGGTCTTTAAGGTCAAAATAGGCTGGGTCATGAAGGGGTTAAGGTGATCAACTTAATAGAAGGACTACAGTGACGGAACTGAAAATGCCAGCCCAAGAAAAGAATAACCATGGGGATGCAAGACAACAGAAAAAGAAGACGTGTAAAAGTGCGCAGTGAAACAGAATAAAAATAAAAATGTAAAACAAAAAAAGGAAAAAATAATACTGAGGAAAAAATGCAGCATTAATACATATAGATAAGTGACAAAAAACTACTATAAACATATAAGAGTAGCATAAATACAGTGTACAATAATCAATTATAAATATATAACCACATACATTGATCATATTATATTTATAGTGAATATAAACTAAACGGAATGTGACAGAAGTGCAATATGATATCATACGAATAAATCAAGATGCAAGGAAAGTATATGGACACACAGTCTCAAATAGATGACACTATAAAAATTAACCAAAACATTCATAATGATGACAGTCCATTGGCATCCCCAACATCATGTGCTGTCTTCTGTTTGTGGTTTTTTTTAATCTGGCTTGTTTTTAATTTTTAACTTATTTTTCTCTCATTATTGTTTTTATTTAGGTTTTTTATTTTTTGGTTTCTTTGAACCTTATTGGATATCGATTATTGGAACTAAGAGGACTTTCTACGTACTATCTCAAGAATCATGTTGGGGATGCCAATGGACTGTCATCATTATGAATGTTTTGGTTAATTTTTATAGTGTCATCTATTTGAGACTGTGTGTCCATGTACTTTCCTTGCATTTTGATTTATTCGTATGATATCATATTGCACTTCTGTCACATTCCGTTTAGTTTATATTCACTATAAATATAATATGATCAATGTATGTGGTTATATCTTTATAATTGATTATTGTACACTGTATTTATGCTACTCTTATATGTTTATAGTAGTTTTTTGTCACTTATCTATATGTATTAATGCTGCATTTTTTCCTCAGTATTATTTTTTCCTTTTTTTTTTGTATTTTTATCTTTATTCGGTTTCACTGCGCAGTTTTACACGTCTTCTTTTTCCGTTGTCTTGCATCCCCATGTTTATTCTGTTCTTGGGCTGGCGTTTTCAGTTCCGTCGCTGTAGTCCTTATGGCAACTGGTATTCCTGTTGCCGTTTATTATGCTGATCATCTTAAGGATATGCGTTTCGGTATATTTTTTTCAGTTGCTATACCTACCGTATTTTTCTGGTGGCCGTGGTGGCAACCAGTGTTTGGTTTGCCAGATATGACGAAATATACGCTTCGGCGTGTTACCGTGGATACGGCAAGATGGTCCCATGTGGGTTATGTTTATTTCGCATGCTGGCACTTTACCTGTATAGGTTGGGGTCGCTGTTCTTATCGGACGTTCCTGATGGTTGCCGTGGTGACCAGTATCCACTTTGCTGCATATGAGGTATACATTACATGGGTCGGACGACCTGGTGTGCTATTGTTGACATGACGACGCTGATCCCACGTGGGTGATGACTATTATGTGCATGTGCTGTGCCCCGGAAGTGATTGTTCTACCTTGTGGTATTAGTGATGAGTGCATGTGAATGTGACATTAGCCCTGGTTGTGTCCAATCCGGTTACGCGTACATAGGAGATTCCGATTAGCATATTCCAAGGTTCCTTTATCCTATAGGCTCTTATTTGTATATATACTATTACTGGCCAGCACTCAACCACCCCTGGACGAAGCATTTCATTGCGAAACGCGTGTCGGGTGTGGTGGGTCCCCAGGAGCACTCTTTTGGTAACTATACCCTTACTCACTTTTATATACACTTGTATTATTACCATATTATTGGTGCTTGTTGTACATGGTCACACAGTACTATTGCTTGTGCAGTGATCTACTATATAAAGCTGAATGTGTGTGTGTGTGTATGTGTGTGTGTGTATGTCCGGGATTGGCATCTGCACCGTCGCAGCTACAGCCACAAAATTTTGCACAGTCACACGTCTGGACCCCGGGAGCGTCATAGGCTATGTTGTGAGGCGAAATTTTAACCCCGCGCATTCCAATTCACCAAACAATTTTGCCCCTATCTACATAATGGGGAAAAAAGTGAAAGGAAAAGTGTTGGAAGCGTCGCAGCTACAGCAACAAAATTTTGCACAGTCACACGTCTGGACCCTGCGAGCGTCATAGGCTACGTTGTGAGGTGAAATTTTAACCCCGCGCTTTCCAATTCACCAAACAATTTTGCCCCTATCTACATAATGGGGAAAAAAGTGAAAGGAAAAGTGTTGGAGGCGTCGCAGCTACAGAAACAAAATTATGCACAGTCACACGTCTGGACCCTGAGAGCGTCATAGGCTACGTTGTGAGGTGAAATTTTAACCCCGCGCTTTCCAATTCACCAAACCATTTTTCCCCTATCTACATAATGGGGAAAAAGTGAAATGAAAAGTGTTGGAGGCGTCGCAGCTACAGCCACAAAATTTTGCACAGTCACACGTCTGGACCCTGAGAGCGTCATAGGCTATGTTGTGAGGTGAAATTTTAACTCCGCGCTTTCCAATTCACCAAACAATTTTGCCCCTATCTACATAATGGGGAAAAGTGAAAGGAAAAGTGTAGGAGGCAAATTGACAGCTGCCAGATGTGAACAAGGGGGACTTAAAGAATGAGAGCGATGGCGCCAAAGAGTATATACCGTACAGTTGCTAAGGTGGGGCCCCGACATGAGATACTCACCACTCATGGGGATATGAACACACACACAAAATGCGCCACACATTACCACGTGCTTGAACACATATACCACCCTCAGTACACATTTCACCACACATACACCAACCTCGCCACATAAACGTTGAAACACAAAAGTCGCCGCTCAAAACTCACCACGCGCAAAACTCGCCACATGCAAAAACTAGGCTCACGCAAAACGCGCCACAAGTGCAAAACTCACCTCATGGAAAACTCGCCACACGCAAAACTTGCACACGCGGAAAAATTGCCACATGCACAAAATTTGCAACACATGCAAAAGTTGCCTCACACAAAACTTGCACATACTCAAAAGGCACCAGACATAAAACTCACCACGCGCAAAACTCGCCATGCGCAAAACTTGCTGCACACAACTTGCTACCCTAACCTGTCACATGCAACTCGACACACAAAAAGTTGCTACACGCATGTTGCCACACAAAACTCATCTCACAAAAGTCGCTACATGCATGTCGCCACACACAACTCAACACACACAACTTGACAAACGAAACTCGCCCTAAAACAAACACAAGTCTGGTATTAGCCTTCAAAAATAAAATCTGACTAATAAGCAGACAAACTACAAGAGCAACAAATGTACCATATAGGAAATACGGCAGCTGTCAGTCACATGACCTGTCTATTATGTGTATGTGTGAGCTAATATATACTGCCAGGGGGGAGGGCTTCCTGTTGGCTGGGGATCAGGCTGCCAATTTATCTTACAAATACTGAGGTAAAAATACTGAGCAAATAACGTGTGAACGAGGTCTAACACAGGAGATCACACAGGTATATATTATATACAGGGGAGATGACACACAGATATATACTATATACAGGAGAGATGACACACAGGTATATACTATATAGAGGAGGAGATGACATACAGGTACATACTATATACAGGAGGAGATGACATACAGGTATATACTATATACAGGAGGAGATGACACACAGGTATATACTATATACAGGAGCAGATTACCTACAGGTATATACTATATACAGGAGGAGATGACATACAGGTATATGCTATATATAGAAGATGACATACAGGTATATACTATATACAGGAGGAGATGACACACAGATATATACTATGTACAGGGGAGATGACACAGGTATATACTATATACAGGAGGAGATGACATACAGGTATATACTATATATAGAAGGAGATGACATACAGGTATATACTATATATAGAAGGAGATGACATTCAGGTATATACTATATATAGGAGGAGATGACATACAGGTATATACTATATATAGGAGGAGATGACATACAGGTATATACCATATACAGGGAAGATGACACACAGCAGGTATATACTATATACAGGGGAGATGACATACAGGTATATACTATATACAGGAGATGACATACAGGTGTATACTATATATAAGGGAGATGACAAACATGTATATACTGAGGTGAAAATGAGAGGTGTGAGGTGAAAATGAAAAGGTGTGAGTGCAAAATGAGAGGAGTGAGGGAAAATAGTGTAGTGATCGGAAAATGACAGATGTGAGGTCGAAATGACAAGTGTTAGGCGGGAATGAGAGGAGTGAGGGAGAAAATGAGAGATGTGAGGGGGAAAATTAAAGATGTGATTGGGAAAATGAGAGGCGTGATGGGAAAATAAGAGAAGTGACGTGCTATAACTAACCACAGATATTTACTATGCCCAGGCAACGCTGGGCTCTTCAGCTAGTTTTAGTATATTATTGATGCACATATTGTTTATTTGGGACTACTCTTGGGGTTACCCACCGTGTTTACATGTGCTTGTGGTTATATACCTACCTTTTAATACATGTTTTTATCGTTTCTAATAAAGTTTATGGCTAATTTTACTGGCCCAGTGTGAAGTCGTTTATTTGGTTGTATATTAAATTATACTTCTTGGCCTATTTTGGTAGATATATTGAGGTGTTTCTATTAACTAGTTAAATGCAGCTGTCAATCTCTGACAGCAGCATTTAGCGCTTGCTTTCGGCAAACGCGCCGGAAATCCCGCCCATCGGTGACCCTGTCACGTGATCGGGGTCACACATGGGTTGGCATGACAACCAGAGGTCTCCAGCAGATCTCTATGATTGTCACTGCTGGATTGCTATGAGCGCCGCCCGGTGGTCGGTGCTCATAGCAAGTGAGCAATTCTGTTACAGTACATACATGCGATCTAATCATCGCCTGTATGCAGCAGAGCCGATCGGATTATGGCAGCTTCTAGTTTCCCATAGAGACTATTGAAGCATGTCAAAAATAAAAAACAAGGTTTTAAAAATATAACAAAAATTAAAATGTATAAAAGTTCAAATCACCCCATTTTGCCCAAATCAAAATAAAAACAATAAAAAAAATTCAAACATACACGAATTTGATATTGCCGTGTTCAGAATCACCCGATCTATCAATTTAAAAAAGTTGCGGTGTAACGTGAAAAAATTTAAAAATGCCAGAATTATGGTTTTTGGGCTGCCGCAACATTGCATTAAAATGCAATAACAGGCGATCAAAAGATCATATCTGCATCAAAATAGTATCGTTAAAAACGTCAGCTCGCCACACAAAAAATAAGCCCTTACCCAACCCCAAATCACGAAAAATAGAGATAATATGGGTATTGGAAAATGGCGCATTTTTTTTAACAAACGTTGGAATTATTTTTCACCACCTAAATGAAAAGAACCTTTACATGTTTGGTGCCTAATAACTAGTAATGACCTTGAGAATCATAATGGCAGGTCAGTTTTAGCATTTAATGAACATGGTGAAAAAAAACAACAACTGTGGGATTGCACTTTTTTGCAATATCACCGCACTTGGATTTTTTTTTCTCGTTTTCCAGTACATAATATTTTAAAACCAATGGTGTTGTTCAAAAATACAACTTGTCCCACACAAACAAGCTCTCACATGGCCATATTGACCGAAAAATAAAAAAGTTATGGGAAGCTCTGGGAAGAAGGGGAGCAAAAAATGAAAATGCAAAACCAAAAATACCTCTGGTTGTTAAGGGGTTAAGTGAACTGGTACATCTACAACAGATAAATTAGTGATTTTACCAAAATGACAGCAAGCAGCTCAGTAGGTGACACATCACTGGAAGCAGTCCCTTACCCTGCTCTCAGATGGGTTAGCAAAAACCTGATGACAGATTCCCTTTAACTCACCTGCAGTCATCTCACTACAGGATTTTACAGATTATGCTGCAATCGCAGGTGATTTAATATTGAGCTTTTTACAATCCCATGCCCATCACTGAATGACAGCTTTCTGTCCATGTACAGTATACACAGGAAGCTGTAAATCAGTGATGAGGGCGGAGATATAAAAAGTTCATGAATATGCTTGATTACCTGGCAGGGGGTTGACTAGTCCTTTAATCATAATATGCTGCTGATAAAACAGTGATCTTATCAATACAGCACTACAGCCCCGTAAGTGACCTGCTGGAATCAGGGTATCAGGGTCTCTGTCTCTACATTATGCTTCTCTCAGATTACACAGAAAAACTTGGGGACAAATTCCCTTTACTGCAAGGTAGTGTGCCACTGAAGAATCCAACAACCCGAAACAGTTACTAAGATACCAATTTCTTAGGGCCGTCTGGCAGCAGAATGCCACGGCAGCGCTGTACCTTTAAATGTATCAACAAGTCAGGATTAGAGATGAGCGAATATTTCAATGTTCCATACGGATTACGATGGCCGAATTTGCAATATTCACCGATTAATTTGCCGAATATTCTCCGAACAAAACTAAACGCCATTACTATCCATGGAAGGCAAAAACAAATGCATGCACACCTTATAACGTCCCCAAATGCTGCCAAGCACATCAAATGAGGGACAAACACCAGGAAAGTGGCCTCAATTCACCCACAATACAAATTGCAGAATGGCACTGCAGCAATCAGCCAGGCATTAGGTATCGGGGTCTGGGACAAAATTTACAGCTTTCAATTGAACATCACAGTAAGACGAGGTGGGTGAGGGATCGGTGTAGGCTGCCTTTGCTGGGAGCCCTGATACCGCATGCAACACCTCTACCTGTTTTCATGCTGAGCCACACTCAGTTGGCATAAATATCAGTCTTCTAGACTACCATTGTCAGAAAAATTTAAGGACAGTAACATACTGTTAGGCCGGCGTCACACACAGCGTAAAACAATACGGTCCGTATATTACGGCCGTAATATGCTGAAAAGTCCCGAAAAAAGTGGTCCGTAGCTCCTCCGTAGGCAGGGTATGTCAGCGTTTTTTGCGCATGGCATCCTCCGTATGTAATCCGTATGGCATCCGTACTGCGTGGTTTTCTCGCAGGCTAGCAAAACCAACATACCGCTATAGAAGTGATCCATGTGTCCCAAAAAGAAAAGAAAATATATATATACTGTCTATATATATATATATATATATATATATATATACAGTGGGGCAAAAAAGTATTTAGTCAGTCAGCAATAGTGCAAGTTCCACCACTTAAAAAGATGAGAGGCGTCTGTAATTTACATCATAGGTAGACCTCAACTATGGGAGACAAACTGAGAAAAAAAAATCCAGAAAATCACATTGTCTGTTTTTTTAACAATTTATTTGCATATTATGGTGGAAAATAAGTATTTGGTCAGAAACAAACAATCAAGATTTCTGGCTCTCACAGACCTGTAACTTCTTCTTTAAGAGTCTCCTCTTTCCTCCACTCATTACCTGTAGTAATGGCACCTGTTTAAACTTGTTATCAGTATAAAAAGACACCTGTGCACACCCTCAAACAGTCTGACTCCAAACTCCACTATGGTGAAGACCAAAGAGCTGTCAAAGGACACCAGAAACAAAATTGTAGCCCTGCACCAGGCTGGGAAGACTGAATCTGCAATAGCCAACCAGCTTGGAGTGAAGAAATCAACAGTGGGAGCAATAATTAGAAAATGGAAGACATACAAGACCACTGATAATCTCCCTCGATCTGGGGCTCCACGCAAAATCCCACCCCGTGGGGTCAGAATGATCACAAGAACGGTGAGCAAAAATCCCAGAACCACGCCGGGGGACCTAATGAATGAACTGCAGAGAGCTGGGACCAATGTAACAAGACCTACCATAAGTAACACACTACGCCACCATGGACTCAGATCCTGCAGTGCCAGATGTGTCCCACTGCTTAAGCCAGTACATGTCCGGGCCCGTCTGAAGTTTGCTTGAGAGCATTTGGATGATCCAGAGGAGTTTTGGGAGAATGTCCTATGGTCTGATGAAACCAAACTGGAACTGTTTGGTAGAAACACAACTTGTCGTGTTTGGAGGAAAAAGAATACTGAGTTGCATCCATCAAACACCATACCTACTGTAAAGCATGGTGGTGGAAACATCATGCTTTGGGGCTGTTTCTCTGCAAAGGGGCCAGGATGACTGATCCGTGTACATGAAAGAATGAATGAGGCCATGTATCGTGAGATTTTGAGTGGAAACCTCCTTCCATCAGCAAGGGCATTGAAGATGAAACGTGGCTGGGTCTTTCAACATGACAATGATCCAAAGCACACCGCCAGGGCAACGAAGGAGTGGCTTCGTAAGAAGCATTTCAAGGTCCTGGAGTGGCCTAGCCAGTCTCCAGATCTCAACCCTATAGAAAACCTTTGGAGGGAGTTGAAAGTCCGTGTTGCCAAGCGAAAAGCCAAAAACATCACTGCTCTAGAGGAGATCTGCATGGAGGAATGGGCCAACATACCAACAACAGTGTGTGGCAACCTTGTGAAGACTTACAGAAAACGTTTGACCTCTGTCATTGCCAACAAAGGATATATTACAAAGTATTGAGATGAAATTTTGTTTCTGACCAAATACTTATTTTCCACCATAATATGCAAAAAAATTGTTAAAAAAACAGACAATGTGATTTTCTGGATTTTTTTTTCTCAGTTTGTCTCCCATAGTTGAGGTCTACCTATGATGTAAATTACAGACGCCTCTCATCTTTTTAAGTGGTGGAACTTGCACTATTGCTGACTGACTAAATACTTTTTTGCCCCACTGTATATGTCAGTAGACACATATATTAGAGAGAAAAGCCGGTAATTCAGTGCGGTGTACAGTAAAATCACACTGACAGCTTACAGTAGAATAGGTAGAATAAATGTGTACACATAGAATAGGTATATATATATATATATGTCAGTGAGACACATATATGTATATATATTAATATTTATTCCAGCGCTAGACAGCTTGAAAGCCGGTAATTCAATTACCGGCTTTTTCCTTCTCCTTCCTAAAACCCGACATGATTTGAGACATGGTTTACATACAGTAAACCATGTCTTCTCTCCATTTTTTTTGCAGATTCCACACTACTAATGTCAGTAGTGTGTATCTGCAAAATTTGGCCGTTCTAGCTCTTAAAATAAAGGGTTAAATGGCGGAAAAAATTGGCGTGGGCTCCCGCGCAATTTTCTCCGCCAGAGTAGTAAAGCCAGTGACTGAGGGCAGATATTAATAGCCTGGAGAGGGTCCACGGTTATTGGCCCCCCCCTGGCTAAAAACACCTGCCCCCAGCCACCCCAGAAAAGGCACATCTGGAAGATGCGCCTATTCTGGCACTTGGCCACTCTCTTCCCATTCCCGTGTAGCGGTGGGATATGGGGTAATGAAGGGTTAATGCCACCTTGCTATTGTAAGGTGACATTAAGCCTAATTAATAATGGAGAGGCGTCAATTATGACACCTATCCATTATTAATCCAATACTAGTAAAGGGTTAAATAAAACACAAACACATTTTTTAAAATTATTTTAATGAAATAAAAACAATGGTTGTTGCAGTATTTTATTCAACGCCCAATCCAGTCACTGAAGACCCTCGTTCTGTGAGTAAAAAAACATAATAAACCAACAATATACTTACCCTCCGCAGATCTGTAACGTCCAACGATGTAAATCCTTCTGAAGGGGTTAAAACATTTTGCAGCAAGGAGCTGTGCTAATGCAGGCTGCTCCTCGCTGCAAAACCCCAGGGAATGAGGCTAAAAATAGATCAATGATCTATATTTAGCTTCATTTGCGGTGAGGCGCCCTCTGCTGGCTGTTCATAGATCGTGGGAAATTACCTAGAAAGCTCCCTGGCTTTCTAGATAATTTCCCAAGATCTATGAACAGCCAGCAGAGGGCGCCTCACCGCAAATGAAGCTAAATATAGATCATTGATCTATTTTTAGCCTCATTCCCTGGGGTTTTGCAGCGAGGAGCAGCCTGCATTAGCACAGCTCCTTGCTGCAAAATGTTTTAACCCCTTCAGAAGGATTTACATCGTTGGACGTTACAGATCTGCGGAGGGTAAGTATATTGTTGGTTTATTATGTTTTTTTACTCACAGAACGAGGGTCTTCAGTGACTGGATTGGGCGTTGAATAAAATACTGCAACAACCATTGTTTTTATTTCATTAAAATAATTTTAAAAAATGTGTTTGTGTTTTATTTAACCCTTTACTAGTATTGGATTAATAATGGATAGGTGTCATAATTGACGCCTCTCCATTATTAATTAGGCTTAATGTCACCTTACAATAGCAAGGTGGCATTAACCCTTCATTACCCCATATCCCACCGCTACACGGGAATGGGAAGAGAGTGGCCAAGTGCCAGAATAGGCGCATCTTCCAGATGTGCCTTTTCTGGGGTGGCTGGGGGCAGGTGTTTTTAGCCAGGGGGGGGCCAATAACCGTGGACCCTCTCCAGGCTATTAATATCTGCCCTCAGTCACTGGCTTTACTACTCTGGCGGAGAAAATTGCGCGGGAGCCCACGCCAATTTTTTCCGCCATTTAACCCTTTATTTTAAGAGCTAGAACGGCCAAATTTTGCAGATACACACTACTGACATTAGTAGTGTGGAATCTGCAAAAAAAATGGAGAGAAGACATGGTTTACTGTATGTAAACCATGTCTCAAATCATGTCGGGTTTTAGGAAGGAGAAGGAAAAAGCCGGTAATTGAATTACCGGCTTTCAAGCTGTCTAGCGCTGGAATAAATATTAATATATATACATATATGTGTCTCACTGACATATATATATATATATATACCTATTCTATGTGTACACATTTATTCTACCTATTGGACTGTAAGCTGTCAGTGTGATTTTACTGTACACCGCACTGAATTGCCGGCTTTTTTCTCTAACAGCGCTACGTATTTCTCGCAAGTCACACTGCTTGTCCGTGTGTAATCCGTATTTTTCACGCTTCCATAGACTTTCATTGGCGTATTTCTTGCGCAGTACGGTGACAAACGCAGCATGCTGCGATTTTGTACGGCCGTAGAAAGCCGTATAATACTGATCAGTAAAATACGGCAAATAGGAGCAGGGGCATAGAGAATAATTGTGCCGTATTTTTTGCGAGTTTTACGGACGTAGATTCTGCGCTCTTACGTCCGTAAAACTCGCATGTGTGACAGCGGCCTTAGGGTTGGCGGAATGCACCGAATATATTTATTAGATGAGATAGGTGTGTTCGCAACCCGGGATCCACCGTGCAGGAAAGAACCTGCTGCTAAGTAAGGCGGTGAAGTAAATTAGTATAAACAAACTCTGTTACTTCACAGAGCCCGTAGTAAAGAGAACGCTGTGCCCTGTTTAGCTCACAGGGAACACAGCTACTGAGTAGAGCCGACAGTGGTCATGCAGACCCAACCAAACACGCTGCTCCTCTCCGGGTGAGCCGGAATTCTAAGGCCATGTTCACACGATCCTTTTTTTCATGCGGAATTGCCGCGATTTTCCCGCTGCGGGTCCGCAGCTGTTTTCCATGCAGGGTACATTACATTGTACCCTATGGAAAACAGGAACTGCTGTGCCCACAATGCGGAAAATAAAAAAAAAAACCGCGCTGAATAGCTGCGGGAAAAAAGAAGTACCATGTCACTTCTTTTTTCGGAGCCGCAGCGGTTCTGCACCCATTGACCTCCATTGTGAGGTCAAACCCGCAGTAAAACCCGCAGATGAAAAAAATATCTGCGGGTTTTACTGCGGTTTGTGGTGCCGAACCGCTGCAGCAGGAAGTGCGGGGAAGCGGGCGGAAGTGTGTGGGCGGAGTGTGGCTGCCCCCCCGTGCTCCGATCCCGCCCCCCCGTGCTCCAATCCCACCGCCCCGTGCTCCGATGCCCCCCCCAGTGCTCCGATGCCCCCCGTGCCCTATTCTCCCCCCTTATAATTACCCGGCGTCCCAGTGTCCGTCCGGCCGTCTTCTCCCTGGGCGCCGCCATCTTGCAAAATGGCGGGCGCATGCGCAGTGCGCCCGCCGAATCTGCCGGCCGGCCGGCAGATTCGTTCCAAAGTGCATTTTGATCACTGAGATATAACCTATCTCAGTGATCAAAATAAAAAAAAATAGTAAATGACACCCCGTCACCCCCATAGGTAGAGACAATAAAAAAAAATTAAGAATTTTTTTTTTTTCCACTAAGGTTAGAATAGGGTTAGGGGTAGGGTTAGGGTTAGGGGTAGGGTTAGGGTTAGGGGTAGGGTTAGGGGTAGGGTTAGGGGTAGGGGTAGGGTTAGGGGTACAGTTAGGGGTAGGGTTAGGGTATTTTCAGCCATTTTAACTGCATAGAAAACTGCATAAAAAAAAGGATCAAAAAAAGGATAAAAAAACGCATCAAAAAAGGACAAAAAAAGGACCTGCGTTTTCTGCCAAGAGCTGCAGTTTTTTAAAAAACAGTCCTGAAAAAAAAAGGATGGAAATCAGGAACGTGTGAACATACCCTAATGGCTATTAGCCAGCCCTGAATTCACTCATGAGAAACTCCTTGCCGGAGGTGCCAGCATTCTAGGAGCTTACTGTATTTCAGCCGGGTCCCTGACTGCATACACACAAAAACTCCTCGCTGGAGGTGCCAGCATTCTAGGGGCTTATTTCAGCCGGGTCCCTAACCACACACACGACCACACTGGCGCTGAGCTCGTACATATTTGATACTAGCGCATAGCCGTGCGGTCATAAGAACCTTTTATAGCTGCAGCAACTTCAGGACCTTCCTAGAAGGACCAATGGAAGGCTGCCACAGAACTTGATCAGGTACAGGGCCTTCCTGGAGGTGCAATGGAAGTTGCTGCAGTATCTGAGCATGTGACCCTAGACCTCCAATGAGAGATCTTACCCTGGACATGCTCAGTGTGTGCAAAGCAGGACTTAGTCCCAGAAAAGCCTGCTCGTCGCAGACCAGTGCAGGGTACAATAGCAGAGCCTGGAGAGGCAGCAGTAACCCTTTGCACAGTATCAGATTCAATGAGACGCTGGGACCGACGTCTCCGCTGAGCAGGCTCCACTGCAGCCTATGCAGAATGGGAGACCGCAGCAGACACGGCTCGAGATTCCCCCTCTGCAGCGGCGGGAACTCGACTCCTAACACATACCTCCCAACTTTTGAAGAAGGCAAAAGAGGGACAAAGGTAGTGACCATGCCCATTTCACAACTAGTCACACCCATATCCACGCCCCAACCACACCCATTTAGCGCTGCTGATCACACGGTTTCATAAACAATAATTATAAACAAAAAAATATATGGGCACACAGTGCTCCATACTGCATATTGGCAATACATGATGCTCAATACTGTATAATGGCCACATAGTGCTCCATACTGTATAATGGCCAAAAAGTGCTTCTTACCGTATAATGGCCCCACATTATGCTGCGTACAGTATAATGGCCACACATCTTGCTCCATACTGTATAATGGCCACACAGTGCTCCTTACTGTATAATGGCCACACAGTGCTCCTTACTGTATAATGGCCACACATGATGCTCAATAGTGTATAATGGCCACACAGTGCTCCATATTATATAATGGCCCCACATGATGCTCCATACTGTATAATGGCCACAGAGTGCCCCGTACCGTATAATGGCCACACAGTGTCCATACTGTGTAATGGCCCCGCATGATACTGCTTATAGTATAATGGCCACACATGATGCTCAATACTGTATAATGTCCACACATGACAATGCCAGTGTATAGTCGGGGCTGTAGATGTGTCCCAGCAGCTCAGCTTGCAATGTAGGCAAAGATTTCACCACCTGTCGCTGTTCACACTGCTGCCTCACAGATCCTGCACATTGCAATGTAGCCCAGCTCTGCGAACTCTGCATGCACTCAGACAACACCACTATTTTCTGGCTCCACTCCATAACTGCTAAAGTATATAAAGGATACATATATTAACTGTGCCTATGACTAACAGGCTGTACTGTATTTCCCTGGCTAACAGGCTGCACTGGATAGCTCTAACACCATACATACACACACACACACACACACACACAAGTACCTCAGAATGTCTGCTCTCCCTCTCTGAACTACTGAAGAAGAAGATACCGAAGGGAGTGTGGCCTAATACAAGGGGGCGTGTCTGCTGCTTCTCCTGCTGGCTGTGTGGGAGAAGCAGAGTCCCGTGCAGGACTGCCGGGCACAGCCTCAAAATCAGGACAGTCCAGCAGTATGAGAAACGGTTGGGAGCTATGGATAGTAACACAGGTAGTTGAGTACAAGGAAGTGGAGGCTTGACGTCCTCGGAGGCATGCTGCTACAGGCAACATGCCTGAAGGAGACCCAGCCAGGAGTCTGCACGTTTTCAAAAATTTGTGCCAGACACCACAAAAGTGGCATCAATTTCACCACAGTAGAAATAGTATAATAGGGACCGACAGGTCTTCCACTACACCCAATCCAGCAGATGGACACCCAACTAGGAGTGTTCACATTTCCAAAAATTACTGGCAGACACCACAAAATTGGCGTCAATTTCACTACAGTAGAAATAGTATAATGGTTGGACACTCAACCATGAGCATTCACATTTCCAAAAATTATTGGCAGACAATACGAAAGTGGCATCACCCCTTCCCGACCCATGACGCCACGTAGGCGTCATGAAAGTCGGTGCCAATCCGACCCATGACGGCTATGTGGCGTCATGGAAAGATCACGTCCCTGCAGATCGGGTGAAAGAGTTAACTCCAATTTCACCCGATCTGCAAGGACAGGGGGAGTGGTAGTTTAGCCCAGGGGGGGGTGGATTCACCCCCCCGTGGCTACGATCGCTCTGATTGGCTGTTGAAAGTGAAACTGCCAATCAGAGCGATTTGTAATATATCACCTATTAAAACTGGTGAAATATTACAATCCAGCCATGGCCGATGCTGCAATATCATCGGCCATGGCTGGAAACACTAATGTGCCCCCACCCCACCTCACCGATCGCCCCCCCAAGCCACCGATCTGTCCGGTACACTGCTCCGGCTCCACTCCGTCCTGTGCTCCGCTCCCCCCGTGCTTTTGTCCGCTCCCCCCGTGCTCCAGTCACCCCCCCGTGCTCCGATCCAACCCCCCTGCACTCCGATCCACCCCCCCGTGCATCATCCACCCGCCCCCCGTGCTCCGTTCCACCCCCCCGTGCTCCGTTCCACCCCCATGCTCCGATCCCCCCACCCCATCATACTTACCGATCCTGCCGGGGTCCGTCCGTCTTCTCCCTGGGTCCGCCATCTTCCAAAATGGCGGGCGCATGCGCAGTGCGCCCGCCGAATCTGCCGCGTTCCAAAGTGCATTTTGATCACTGAGATATAATCTATCACAGTGATCAAAATAAAAAATATAATAAATGACCCCCCCCCCCTTTGTCACTCCCATAGGTAGGGACAATAAAAAAATAAAGAATTTTTTTTTCCACTAAGGTTAGAATAGGGTTAGGGCTAGGGTTAGGGTTAGGGCTAGGGTTAGGGCTAGGGTTTCGGTATGTGCACACGTATTCTGTTCCTCTGCGGATTTTTCCGCTGCGGATTTGATAAATCCGCAGTGCTAAACCGCTGCGGATTTATGGCAGATTTACCGTGGTTTTTCTGCGCATTTCACTGCGGTTTTACAACTGCGATTTTCTATTGGAGCAGTTGTAAAACCGCTGCGGAATCCGCAGAAAGAAGTGACATGCTGCAGAATGTAAACGGCTGCGTTTCCGTGCAGTTTTTCTGCAGCATGTGTACAGCGATTTTTGTTTCCCATAGGTTTACATTGAACTGTAAACTCATGGGAAACTGTTGCGGATCCGCAGCGTTTTCCGCAGTGTGTGCACATACCTTTAGAATTAGGCTATGTGCACACGGTGCGGATTTGGCTGCGGATCCGCATCGGATTGGCCGCTGCGGATTCGCAGCAGTGTTCCATCAGGTTTACAGTACCATGTAAACCTATGGAAAACTAAATCCGCTGTGCCCATGGTGCGGAAAATACCGCGCGGAAACGCTGCGTTGTATTTTCCGCAGCATGTCAATTCTTTGTGCGGATTCCGCAGCGTTTTACACCTGTTCCTCAATAGGAATCCACAGGTGAAATCCGCACAAAAAACGCTGGAAATCCGCGGTAAATCCGCAGGTAAAACGCAGTGCCTTTTACCCGCGGATTTTTAAAAAATGATGCTGAAAAATCTAACACGAATCCGCAACGTGGGCACATAGCCTTAGGGTTAGGGTTAGAATTAGGGTTGTGGTTAGGGTTGTGATTAGGGTTATGGCTACAGTTGAAATTAGGGTTAGGGGTGTGTTGGGGTTAGTGTTGGAGGTAGAATTGAGGGGTTTCCACTGTTTAGGCACATCAGGGGTCTCCAAACGCAACATGGCGCCACCATTGATTTCAGCCAATCTTGTATTCAAAAAGTCAAATGGTGCTCCCTCACTTCCGAGCCCCGACGTGCGCCCAAACAGTGGTTTACCCCCTCATATGGGGTATCAGTGTACTCAGGACAAACTGCGCAACAATTACTGGGGTCCAATTTCTCCTGTTACCCTTGTGAAAATAAAAAAATGCTTGCTAAAACATCATTTTTGAGGAAAGAAAAATGATTTTTTATTTTCACGGCTCTGCGTTGTAAACGTCTGTGAAGCACTTGGGGGTTCAAAGTGCTCACCACATCTCTAGATAAGTTCCTTGGGGGGGTCTAGTTTCTAAAATGGGGTCACTTGTGGGGGGTTTCTACTGTTTAGGCACACCAGGGGCTCTGCAAACGCAACGTGATGCCCGCAGACCATTCCATCAAAGTCTGCATTTCAAAAGTCACTACTTCCCTTCTGAGCCCCGACGTTTGCCCAAACAGTGGTTTACCCCCACACATGGGGTATCAGCGTACTCAGGAGAAACTGGACAACAACTTTTGGGGTCCAATTTCTCCTGTTACCCTTGTGAAAATAAAAAATTCTGGGCTAAATAATTATTTTTGAGGAAAGAAAACGTATTTATTATTTTCACGGCTCTGCATTATAAACTTCTGTGAAGCACTTGGGGGTTCAAAGTGCTCACCACACATCTAGATAAGTTCCTTTCGGGGTCTAGTTTCCAAAATGGGGTCACTTGTGGGGGGTTTCTACTGTTTAGCCACATCAGGGGCTCTGCAAACGCAACGTAACGCCCGTAGAGCATTCCATCAAAGTCTGCATTTCAAAAAGTCACTACTTCACTTCCGAGCCCCGGCATGTGCTCAAACAGTGGTTTACCCCCACATATGGGGTATCAGCGTACTCAGGAGAAACTGGACAACAACTTTTGGGGTCAAATTTCTCCTGTTACCCTTGGGAAAATAAAAAATTGCAGACTAAAAGATCATTTTTGAGAAAATAAATTTTTTTTTTATTTTCATGGCTCTGCGTTATAAACTTTTGTGAAGCACTTGGGGGTTCAAAGTCCTCACCACACATCTAGATTAGTTCCTTTGGGGATCTAGTTTCCAAAATGGGGTCATTTGTGGGGGATCTCCAATGTTTAGGCACACAGGGGCTCTCCAAACGTGACATGGTGTCCGCTAATGATTGGAGCTAATTTTCCATTTAAAAAGCCAAATGGCGTGCCTTCCCTTCCGAGCCCTGCCGTGCGCCCAAACAGTGGTTTACCCCCAGATATGGGGTATCAGCGTACTCAGGACAAACTGGACAACAACATTTGGAGTCCAATTTCTCCTATTACCCTTGGCAAAATAGGAAATTCCAGGCTAAAAAATCATTTTTGTGGAAGGAAAAATTATTTTTTATTTTCATGGCTCTGCGTTATAAACTTCTGTGAAGCACCTGGAGGTTCAAAGTGCTCACTATGCATCTAGATAAGTTCCTTGGGGCGTCTAGTTTCCAAAATGGGGTCACTTGTGGGGGAGCTCCAATTTTTAGGCACACGGGGGCTCTCCAAACGTGACATGGTGTCCGCTAAAGAGTGGAGCCAATTTTTCATTCAAAAAGTCAAATGGCGCTCCTTCCCTTCCAAGCCCTGCCGTGCGCCCAAACAGTGGTTTACCCCCACATATGAGGTATCAGCGTACTCAGGACAAATTGGACAACAACTTTCGTTGTTCAGTTTCTCCTTTTACCATTGGGAAAATAAAAAAATTGTTGCTAAAAGATAATTTTTGTGACTAAAAAGTTAAATGTTCATTTTTTCCTTCCATGTTGCTTCTGCTGCTGTGAAGTACCTGAAGGGTTAATAAACTTCTTGAATGTGGTTTTGAGTACCTTGAGGGGTGCAGTTTTTAGAATGGTGTCACTTTTGGGTATTTTCAGCCATATAGACCCCTCAAACTGACTTCAAATGTGAGGTGGTCCCTAAAAAAATGGTTTTGTAAATTTCGTTGTAAAAATGAGAAATCGCTGGTCAAATTTTAACCCTTATAACTTCCTAGCAAAAAAAAATTTTGTTTCCAAAATTGTGCTGATGTAAAGTATACATGTGGGAAATTTTATTTATTAACTATTTTGTGTCACATAACTCTCTGGTTTAACAGAATAAAAATTCAAAATGTGAAAATTGCGAAATTTTCAAAATTTTCGCCAAATTTCCATTTTTATCACAAATAAATGCAGAATTTATTGACCTAAATTTACCACTAACATGAAGCCCAATATGTCACGAAAAAACAGTCTCAGAACCGCTAGGATCCGTTGAAGCGTTCCTGAGTTATTACCTCATAAAGGGACACTGGTCAGAATTGCAAAAAACGGCAAGGTCTTTAAGGTCAAAATAGGCTGGGTCATGAAGGGGTTAACCACAGTATAAATAGTATTATAGGGACCGACAGGTCTTCCACTACACACAATCCAGATATGGACACCAAACCTGGAATTTTCACATTTTAAAAAATGAGCGCCTTTCACCATCGAAGTGGAATAACTGTAAAAAGAATCTACTATATAATTGTCTAAGGGTCACTTCCGTCTTTCTGTCTGTCTGCCCTTCTGTCTGTCATGGATATTCATTGGTCGCGGCCTCTGTCTGTCATGGAATCCAAGTCGCTGATTGGTCGTGGCAAAACGTCCACGACCATTGCCATGACCAATCAGCGACGGCCACAGTCCGGCGGCAATATGGCTGCTCTTTCCTCCCCGCAGTCAGTGCCCGCTCCATACTCACCTCCAGTCATCCCTCACACAGGGTTAATGCCAGCGTTACCGGAGTGCGGTGTAACGCACTCCGGTTGCGCAGCTATTAACCCTGTGTGACCAACTTTTTACTATTGATGCTGCGTATGCAGCATCAATAGTAAAAAGATCTACTGTTACAAATAATAATAATTAAAAAATGCTATTCTCACCCTCCGCCGTGTCGCCCTGTCCTCGGCAGTGCAAGCGGCAGGTTTCGGTGCTAAGGATGCTATGCGAGAAGGACCTGCCATGACGTCACGGTCATGTGACCGCAACGTCATCACAGGTCCTGCGTTCATACCAACCCTGGGACCGGAAGCTGCCGCGTGCACCACAGGTGATAGGACGACAAGGTGCCCTCGGAAGGTGAGTATATGTTTCTTTTTTATTTTTTAACCTGTTACATACCTGGCTGGGCAATATACTACGTAGCTGGGCAATATATTACGTTACTGGCCAATATACTTCATGACTGGGCAGTATACTATGTGTCTGTGCTGTATACTACATGGCTCTGTGCTGTATACTACATGGCTCTGTGCTGTATACTACATCGCTATGCAATATACTACGTGGCTGGGCAATATACTACATGGCTGGGCAATATACTACGTCACTGGGCAATATACTACATCACTGTGCAATGTACTACGTGACTGGGCAATATACTACTTGGCTGTGCAATATACTACGTGGCTGGGCAATATACTACGTGGCTGGGCAATATACTACGTGGCTGGGCAATATACTACATCACTGGGCAATATACTACGTAGCTGGGCAATATACTACGTAGCTGGGCAATATACTACGTGGCTGGGCAATATACTACGTGAGATGTGCAATATACTACGTGGACGTGCATATTCTAGAATACCCGATGCGTTAGAATCGGGCCACCATCTAGTAGAAATAGTATAATTGAGACCGACACATCTTCCACTTCAGCCTACCCATCAGATGTTGACCAACCATGACCGTTCACATTTCCACAAATTTGTGTTAACATCAGCAGCAGGCACAGCAAGCACAGAAGACACACTAAAGATATCACAGAGTGCAGTTATGTGACATTAGTGCATCACACTAAAAATGAAATATCATCTAACCTGTACAGTCTGTGATTGGAGTGTAAAAGTCCTTGGAGATCCAAGACTTGTGGAGCAGTGCCTGCCCCAACAGCCACCAGAGTCACCCAGTGCCGTGTCAACGAGATGTAACGCCCTTGGCCATGCTTACTCGTCCAATTGTCTGTGGTGAAATGCACCCTAGTAGACAGAGATTTAGTAAAGGAATGGGTGATGTTGTCTGCAACATGCTGGTGTAGCGCAGGCACAGCTTTCTTAGAAAAGTAATGGCGACTGGGCAATTGGTACTGGGGGACTACGACGGCCATCAGCTTTCAGAAACCGTTTGTATCTACCAGGCGAAAAGGCAGCATTTCCGTGGCCAACAGATTGGAGCTGGTGGAGTTCAACATTTTAGTGCAGTGGCATTCCCAGAGTAACGCATGTTGACTGTGCATGTGAAGGTTCATACCCGTAGTGGTCAAATGATTATACTTTTTACCTCTGCTCAGGTTTTTTTTTGTAAAGTTAGCAGATTACGTGAGTTGGCTCAACCTTTGCAGTGTCAAAAAAGGGCCAAGCTAGGCAACCCTTGCCACCCCTGCGAGCTTCAGACCTGCAAACACTGCTAGTCACAGCCACAGTTGTGGATGAGGATGCATTGCCCATCGTGGCTGCAGCACTACATGTCTGCGACGTTTGGCACAACATAATCTCCTTGTCTTCCTGGTCAGATGACCTACTCAGCTGTGTGCCTTTATGTTCACACCAACTGGGATCTAACACCTCATCATTATCTTCTGTGTTATCACATTCCTCGCCCTTGGTTTCACTTACCTCCTCTTCCTGCCCTGACAGCACAGAACAGTCCTCGTGAGCCTCAGATATGAATCTCATCAGGATCACTTCCCCTCCAGGGGTTAACGTCTGATGATGAGGGTCAGGATGCTGTTCAGACCCTACTTCATCCTGCTCCGGATCCAAGCTAAAGAAATTTTGGGAATCGGTGCAGATTTCCTCCTCTTGATTCTGTGAAGCTTTTGAGTATACTTCTAATGACTTCGGCATAGAATGTGTGAACAGCTCTTCAGACTCACCCATCTGTGGTTCTGTACAGTCAGTTGTACGGTTGGAGTGTTTGGGCGTGGGTGAAGCAAGGTGAATTTGGGTGCCACCTGTGTGGACTGTACTGGGTGTGATGTTGAGGTGGAGGAAGAGATGGAGAGTCCACTTGAAGATGTCCTTGCCATCCACTCGAGCACATGCTCCTTCTGGGCCTTATCAACAAGGCATACCACTGTGTGTGTGTCAAAGAAAGGTAGTGGAGCACCCGTCCAGTAACAGAAGTTGTCAGTTGTCTTTGCATAGGACATGACGTTGGTTCACTAGTGCTTTCACAAACATTACCACCTACCCCATGTACACCTTGAACACCAAACCTAATTCCCCTTCCACCACAGCCTCGTTTTTCCCAGTCATGTTGCTCAGATAGTGTGGCAAGAGCACAGTATTAGCAACAAAAAGTTACATTTTAAACTCTGCACCACCTCTGCACCACCTCTGCAAATAGCTGAATTTCAGCGACAGTAAATTCCAAGGTGAAATATGGTGTGCTGTATCATGTTAGTCACAAAAGAAAGAATTGTTTGAGTGTGGATGAGGCCTATATGACAAAGAAGATATGCTACAAACAATTTGAAAGTCAGATGTCCCGTACTGTATGACGTTAGGAACACAAGAATTTTTTGTGGCCTCTGGATCAAGGCTCTATAACACACCACATGCTGCAAACTATTTGAAAGTCAGGTTCCCTACTGTATGACACTAGGAACAGAAGGATTTTTTGGTGAACTATGGATCAGGCCTCTATAACATACTAGATGCTACAAACTACCGTATTTTTTGGTGTATAAGACGACTGGGCGTATAAGACGACCCCCAACTTTTCCATATAGAATATGGAATTTGGGATATGCCCGCCGTATAAGACGGGGGTCATCTTATACACCCAGTCATCTTATACGGCGTGTGGTTCCCAGGGTCTGGAGGAGAGGAGACTCTCCTTCAGGCCCTGGGATCCATATTCATGTAAAAAATAAAGAGTAAAAATAATCACCTGACCGCGACGTCATCGAAGGTCCTTCATTCTCTGCATTCTCAGGAACGGAGGGAGATGCTAGCAGCGCTGTGAGCCAGGGGCCGTCCGAGGGTGAGTATATCCATGTTTTTTATTTTTATTCTTTATTTTTTACATGAATATGCATCCCAGGGCCTGAAGGAGAGTCTCCTCTCCTCCAGACCCTGGGAACCACACGCCGACATCCAGGATCACTCCCTGCACACGCCATACCCGGCGTATAAGACGACCCCCGACTTTTGGGACAATTTTTAGGGGTCAAAAAGTCATCTTATACGTAATTTAAAGTCAGGTCTCCTAGCATATGACACTAGGAACAGAAGAACAGAAGAATTTTTTGTGGCCTCCGGATCAAGCCTCTTTAACACACTAGATGCTAAAAACTATTTGAATGTCAGGTCCCCTAATGTATGACACTAGGAACAGAAAGATTTTTGGTGGCCTCTGGAACAGATCTCTATAACACACTAGATGCTACAAATTATTTGAAAGTCAGGTCTCCTACTGTATGAAACTAGGAACAAGACAATTTGTGTGGCCTCTGGGCCAGGCCTCTACTTAATTTCAACCCAACAAAATGACAAAGTGTGATACGGCGGGCTGAAAAATTATAATTTTTTTTAATGTGCCTTAGGTCTGCAGACAGTATTATATCACCACAGCACAAAATGACAAGGTGGGATAAGGGAGGCTTTTTCACAATTAGCTAGTGAAAAAATATTATTTAGAATGCTATACTCGTGCATAGAGATAGATACAGAGAAGACAGACTAACAGAGCGCCAAGCTGGCGGTCAGGGGAGATGTTGATTGAGAAAGGTCCGATGCAGCTCCTGCCAGGTGCCTCAGGAGAGGAATAAACAGTGAGTTTCAGGATACTCCGGTCACATGAGAGCGCACAGGACACAGATGAAGGAAATCCCATGTGACCGAAGTATCCTGCAACATACTCGTGCTTGGAGCACAATTGAAGCAGTGCACTTGTAGGACATGTGCCCTGCTAGCTTTTTCTGTGGACCTCAGTAATGACTAAAAAATGCTGGAAGGTAAATTTAACTGCCACACTGGACACTAGCTAGCTACACTATCTGACTGATATACAAACGCCTAGCTAACTAGCTAAAATCTTGCTGCTAACAGTGCCAGCCTCTCTGAGCTGTTACAGTGTCAAAATGGCGGTAAATCAAGATGTCCGCTATCTATTCATTTATGGGGAGGGACATGTGATTTCAGCAACCAATAACACAAGCCGTTATGTCAGGACATTGTGGGTGTTTCCTGAGCCCTGATTGGCTAGCCGCAATGTGCACACAAAGTTAGGAATAAAAAAGACTGTTTACAAGAACTCTGAGCTCTGCAAACCCCCTTCCCTCATCAAACACATGCCAAATGCTCATGATTCACCACCATTATCGTTGCTAAAGTGTTGAATTACCTTTGTGGCAACACAACCATTTTCCCGCACTTTTACCGCATGTTACAGATATTTTCCGATTTTATAAAATTTTGCCTGTGTTTCCAATCACGAATTAGAATGTGCCATATTCGTGCCAAATTTAATTTTGGCAATTGTTTTCCGAACAAATTCGCTTATCACTAGTCAGGATGATTAGTACGTGGGTAGACAGCAGTATATCGCTAACGTCTGAAGACATGCCTCTTACTATCCACCAGGGTGGAACAAAGGATCCAGAAGTGCAATCTCTTGCATATGAAACCTTTGTACAGTAGGTGAGGGGTGATGTACGGCAGCAGAGCAGCGGGTGACAGGAGGCAGGAGCCAGCTGTGGCGGCTAAAGCCAGTGCCCGCTGCTAAAGAGAAATTAATATTCACTGTTCATGGGCATGGAGAGCAGTGAATATTCATTTGACTTTATGTCTCACACAGTGTGGAAAGACTAAGTGCAGCACGAAGGGATGAGGGGGAGGAAGCCCAGACACTAGGGAAAGAGTGTGTGGACGCTCCTAGGCAGATCTGATAACACTCTACCTGCCCTATCATCCCTAAATTGGTTCCTCACCAATTGCCGAGGAGGAAGCTAAGTCCTGTATCTCCATAAAGCTAAGTCCTGGATAGGGAGGGGCAGGCAATGAGCAGTGGTCAATCTCCACTGTAAACTAAAGACAAAAAAGGTAGACAGATAAGGGGAATGAACTTAGCTTGAGCAAACTCAGAGAGGTAACACCAAACATCTTATTATATACTATATGAAGCAATATATGGGGCTCATTATTCTGTATGGAGCAATATATGGGGCTCATTATACTGTGTATTTCTCTCCCTTATTTGTGCATCATGAATTGTGGTATGTGTTAAAGGGGCCCACTGAGACTCTCACCTGGGGCCCACGAAAACCAGCAGCCGGCCCTGGAGGGTAGTGTTCCTACAGCAGCTGGGCGATCATGTGTGCCCGCTGCTAAAAAGAATGAATATTCCCTGCTCTCCACGCCCACGGGAGTGGAGAGCAGTGAATATTCATTCCCTTTAGCAGTGGGAACACGTAATCCCCTAGCAACAGGAAGCCTGCGGCTGCGGCTAACACTGCCAGTATATTCACTACTCTCCACTCCTATAGTCCCAGGCGTGGGGAGTAGTGACTATTCCAGCAGCTGTCCTCGGCTTGTAAGCAGCGCATGACATTACTGCTTACAAGCTGAAATCAGCTGCTGGCATCAGAAAAGGACGCTGGAAGGTAGCGCAGGGAAGGTAAGCATGGTTTATGGTTCTTTGTAATGTTTTTTGATGGGGGCATTCATAGAAGGATGGGAGAAGGGTGACATGCATACCAGGATAGGGATGAAAGGGCCATTTCTTCCCAGGATAGAGATGAGGGGACCATGTGTTAAGACTAGCAGAACGCACCAAATAATTAGAGAAAAGGAATATGGTGCGTTCGCAGTCCGTGGTCACCGTGCAGAGATGGAACCTGCTGCTAAGCAATGATGGACTATGTGGCGGTACAATGAGGATACACACACGGGTTAGCTTCACCCTGTGTGAAAGAAGCGAACCCTGTTGCGTCACAGGGTCGCAGTACCGCACGTAACAGAAATAATAATTAAGTAGCACGAGAGTGCATGCTGTGCCGCACTGGCGGACGCCACTAACCACCCAGACTTGGGTTTGTAAAGCGCGGTGATAGCGCACGGAGCCACACTAGCGGTCACAGTAATTTACGCTTTGTGTACCAGTGTTGGTAATAAGTCGGGCGCTAGATTGCAATCATCCTCCTGTTTTTTTACTTTTCCTTTTTTTTCAGAAGATCAAGGGTCATCAGTTGGATTGAGAGTACAATAAAGATATTAAAACCCCAAGTGTTTATTTATTTCATTAAAATACTTTATTCATAATGTGTGTGTGTTTATTTAACCCTTTATTACTATTGGATTAATAATGGATAGGTGTCTCATTGACATCTCTCCATTATTAACCTGACTTAATGTCATCTTACATTAGCAAGGTGACATTAACCCCTTATTACCCCATATCCCACCGCTACTCGGGAGTGGGAAGAGAGTGACTAAGTGCCAGAATAGACGCATCTTACAGATGTGCCTTTTCCGGGGTGGCTGGGGGCAGATGTTTTAAGCCGGGGGGGCAATAACCACGGTCCCCCTCTAGGCTATTAATATCTGCCCTCAGTCACTGGCTTTCCCACTCTGGCAGAGAAAATTGTGCGGGAGCCCACGCCGTGATTTAACCCTTTTTTTTTTTATCGCCAAGAGCTGCCAAATTTTGCACACAAACACTACTAACATTATTAGTGAGGGATATGTAAAAATATAACGAATATGCCATGGTTTACTGTATGTAAAACATGTCTCATATCCTGTCAGGTTTGGTAAGGACTTAGCAAAAGCCGGGAATTGAATTACCTTTTATGCTATCTACTATATAACTGTCTAAGGGTTACTTCTATCTGTCTGTCCTTCTGTCTGTCACGGATATTCATTGGTCGCGGCCTCTGTCTGTCATGGAATCCAAGTTGCTGATTGGTCTCGCCAGCTGCCTGTCATGGCTGCCGTGACCAATTAGCGATGGCCACAGTCCGATTAGTCCCTCCCCTACACCCCTGCAGTCACAGTGCCCACCGCCCGCTCCATACTCCCCATAGTCAGTGTGCCCGGCGACCGCTCCATACTCCCCGCAGTCAGTGACCCTGGCACCCGCTCCATACTCCCCGCAGTCAGTGTCCCCGGCGCCCGCTCCATACTCACCGCTCCATACTCCCCGTAGTCAGTGTTCCCGGCCCCGCTCCATACTCCCCGCAGTCAGTGTCCCCGGCGCCCTATCCATACTCCCTGCTCCTTACTCCCCGCAGTCAGCGCCCGCTTCATACTCCCCTCCGGTCACCGCTCACACAGGGTTAATGCCAGTGGTAACGGACCGCGTTATGCCGCGGGTAACGCACTCCGTAACCGCTGCTATTAACCCTGTGTGACCAAGTTTTTACTATTGATGCTGCCTATGCAGCGTCAATAGTAAAAAGATCTAATGTTAAAAATAATTTAAAAAAAACAAAAAACCTGCTATTCTCACCTTCCGACGTTGGACGATGCGCTCGCGCCGGCCGCCATCTTCCGTTCCCAGAGATGCATTGTGAACTTACCCAGAAGACCGCTAAGTCATCTGGGTAATTTCGCAATGCATCCTGGGAACGGAAGATGGCGGCCGCATCACACGGCTTCGCTGGATCCCAGGGGTGAGTACATAACTATTTTTTATTTTAATTATTATTTTTTTTTAACAGGGATATGGTGCACACACTGCTAAATACTGCGTGGGCAGTGTTATATACCTACGTGTCTGGGCAATATACTACGTGACTGGCCAATATACTACGTGACTGGGCAATATACTACGTCGCTGGGCAATATACTACGTGACTGGGCAATATACTACGTGACTGGGCAATATACTACGTGACTAGGCAATATACTACGTGACTGGGCAATATACTACGTGGCTCTGTGCTGAATACTACGTTGCTGGGCAATATACTACGTCGCTGGACAATATACTACGTGACTGGGCAATATACTACGTGACTGGGCAATATACTACGTGTCTGGGCAATATACTACGTGGCTGGGCAATATACTACGTGGGCTGGGCAATATACTACATGGACATGCATATTTCTAGAATACCCGATGCGTTAGAATCGGGCCACCATCTAGTAAATAAATATATATATATATATATATACATATATAAAAATGTGTCTCACTGACATATACCGTATATATACACACACACACACACATATATATATATATATATATATATATATATATATATATAGTATGTATAGACTGTATATATGTTTTCACTAATATTTGAGCCCATGGATCCATTCTATGTCCATATTGCAAGCCGGCGAGAAAATCTTGCCGTACGGATGCCATACGGATGACACACGGATAATTTTTGGAGAAAAAAATTGCATCCTCGCATTGAATACGGATCATTGTTCAGGAAATTTTCTGCGTATCTCGGCCGTAAAAAAAAGCTCCTTGTGTACTGTACATACTCTCAGAATCACTAGGATTGGAAAAAGCATTCCAGTGTTAGTACTACATAAAGGGACACCAGTCAGATTGGGGTTTTTAAATACATCAGATAGGGATTGCATACATTAGTTAGGACTGCTCTGATATGGGTATACCGTGAAGTTTGGTAGAGCAGCTTAGTATACATTTTTTGCAAAAAACGTATCAACCAAATACCATGTTTTTTACATCTTTTACTAGCACTTGCGGATTACTGCAATTTTTTTCAAACTGAGTGTTTTTGGTTTTACTATTCTCTTTTGTGTCTTCAGGTTTCTTGGTGGTGTGTGAACATGTTCCTACAGACTTGTTCACTGTGCAAGTAGCCCATGTGTTCCTGTTTCCATAATTGTTCTCTTGTGTCTACAAGACTGGGGAGTTATCCACCACTCCTCTTGGGCTATCTGCACAAAAGCTGTTCTACTCTGTATGCACACATGGATTTTTCCTCTCTGAACCCTGTTCACACAGGTAATATACAGATGTTCAGGTTTTTAAATACATCAGATAGGGATTGCATACATTAGTTAGGACTACTCTGATATGGGTATACCGTGAAGTTTGGTAGAGCAGCTTAGTATACATTTTTTGCAAAAAACGTATCAACCAAATACCCTGTTTTTTACATCTTTTACTAGCACTTGCGGATTACTGCAATTTTTTTCAAACTGAGTGTTTTTGGTTTTACTATTCTCTTTTGTGTCTTCATGCAGCTTTAATCGCAGCAAAAAGTGGCGCAACAAAGTATTAAGTTAAAGGGGCCGAATAATATTGCACGCCCCACTTTTCAATTTTTGAATTACCACAAAAATTTAAAATAACCAATAAATTTTGTTCAACTTTACAACTGTGTTATACTTGTTGTTGATTCTTCACCAAAAATTTACATTTGGTATCTTTATGTTTGAAGCATGATATGTGGGAAAAGGTTGAAAAGTTCCAGGGGGCGAATACTTTCGCAAGGCACTGTATAATATTAGCAATATCAACACTGCAGCTTTGTAAATTAAAAAGATTATCAAATTATAATAATAATAGTAATAATAATAAGACTGCAGCTTTGTAAATAAAAAAAATATCAAATTACATAAATTATAGAAAAGCAGCTTACAGACATTATCACCAGTATGTGTCTATACTCTTCTGGTATTGGTGATGCCACAATATGATCGAAAAGGAGTAACAAACATCTGAAAAATAGAAATGTTATTGCAAACCTTTAGTAAACATTACTTTCACTGAGATAACAGGATCACATTTTTTTTTTTTTTTGCTTTATGCTAATATTTACTAGATGCTATGTAACTAAACTTTAATAGGATGCAGTGTGTCAAATTTCTTTATCATACAGTAGACTAGACACCAAAGTTTTTGAAGCAGAAGACACTTCAGGAAACTGCCGGAGGTGTTTTTTCTGAAGCATCATTTTTGCCATCCCTGCGATCACCAAAAATTAGAAGGAATGAGCACTTGACTAAAGGCTGGAAGCCAGTAGCATAGCTACCAGGGGGGCAAAGGGGGAAGTCGCCCAGGGCCCCACGCTCATAGGGGGCCCAGCCGGAGCTACGCTACTGTACTGTATCAGTGTGCACAGCGCGCCAATAGTTACACTGCGGCAGATTATTGGGGGCCGCATTATACTATATAGTCTGCCTATGGGGGGACTGTATTATACTATAGAGTCTGCCTATGGGGGGGGAGTGCAGTATACTATAGAGGGGTGCATTATTCTATAGAGTCTGCCTGTATGTTGGGGGGGGGGGATTGCATGATACTATAGAGTCGCCTATGGGGGAGGTGCATTATACTGTAGAATCTGCCTATGGGGGTTGCATTATACTATAGTCTATGGGGGGTGTATTATACTAGAGTCTGCCTATGGGGGGATTCATTATACTAAAGAATGGTAAGTGCTGGGACCTTGGGCAAAGAGGCAGTGGGACACATGCTATGGGGCCCATGAGTCGGGGGAGCCCAGTGCCAGCGTTGGCACTGGCCTCCCCTCCTCAAATACTCACCTCTCCTCATTCCCAGCAGTTGCAGTGTCTTCAGCACCCTCTGACTCTGCGACGTCTCAGGGCAGAGGGCACGATGACATCATTACAATGCACTCACCCTCTCTGTCCTGAGCACTGCAAAGTCAGGAGATATGCTGAGTACACTGGACTGAATTTTTTTTATGCATGCAGCATTATATTGGTCCCATGATATACTGTATGGAGGACCATTATATGGGGCCCATGATCTACTGTATGGAGTAGCATTAACATAGTAACATAGTTAGTAAGGCCGAAAAAAGACATTTGTCCATCCAGTTCAGCCTATATTCCATCATAATAAATCCCCAGATCTACGTCCTTCTACAGAACCTAATTGTATGATACAATATTGTTCTGCTCCAGGAAGACATCCAGGCCTCTCTTGAACCCCTCGACTGAGTTCGCCATCACCACCTCCTCAGGCAAGCAATTCCAGATTCTCACTGCCCTAACAGTAAAGAATCCTCTTCTATGTTGGTGGAAAAACCTTCTCTCCTCCAGACGCAAAGAATGCCCCCTTGTGCCCGTCACCTTCCTTGGTATAAACAGATCCTCAGCGAGATATTTGTATTGCCCCCTTATATACTTATACATGGTTATTAGATCGCCCCTCAGTCGTCTTTTTTCTAGACTAAATAATCCTAATTTCGCTAATCTATCTGGGTATTGTAGTTCTCCCATCCCCTTTATTAATTTTGTTGCCCTCCTTTGTACTCTCTCTAGTTCCATTATATCCTTCCTGAGCACCGGTGCCCAAAACTGGACACAGTACTCCATGTGCGGTCTAACTAGGGATTTGTACAGAGGCAGTATAATGCTCTCATCATGTGTATCCAGACCTCTTTTAATGCACCCCATGATCCTGTTTGCCTTGGCAGCTGCTGCCTGGCACTGGCTGCTCCAGGTAAGTTTATCATTAACTAGGATCCCCAAGTCCTTCTCCCTGTCAGATTTACCCAGTGGTTTCCTATTCAGTGTGTATATGCGGCCCATGATCTACTGTATGGAGGAGCATTATATGGGGCCCATGATTTACTGTATGGAGGAGGATTATATGGGGCCCATGATTTACTGTATGAAAGAGCATTATATGGGGCTCGTGATAGCCTTTGATAGACCGGCAGCCTTTCAATGTTACTGCTATTTGATGTCTGGACAAGGCCTGTCACACAGTAGAGCGCCCTGTCATAGATGCAGTCAGTGGCCTTTTTAACGACCACGACGAATATGAAGCCACAGGAGGACGCCAAGGAGCGTAGGAATGTGAGAAGAATCCCCCCACAAGATTGTTAAAGGTAATGGTAATAGGGGCTGTCATAGGATGAGGGCATTATTACTAAAAGGGGCAAAGGATGGGGACCTTATTAAAGTGGACATTGGGGTCCATGATGGGGATATTAAATAAAGGGGCCCAGGATATGGCACCTTATTAAATAAAGGGATGACATAATAACTGTATGGAGGTCAGGATGAGGAACATACATTATTGGTTAATGGTGGCAAGTGCGGACATAATTATAGTAGGGGGCAGTCAGGGGACATTACTGCTGAAATTTAATTTATTTTTTACTATACTGTCTTCCATGTGGGAGAACAAACAGGGGGTCCTGTTACTGTGCAGTGCGACACTATGTCTTTTTTTTCTTCATTTGACGTAGTGTTGAAGTCGGGGAAAAAGTGGGGAATGTGCTCTGGAAGCTATCAGGTATAGATAACCATGTTATTTTCTGCAATGACGAGTCCTGGCTGGAAGAAGTGATGGCAGACTGCACTGGATGAAGATGAAAGCCTTCAACTACAGATGTCACTGGTGAGTCACTGTGTCACTTGTACACTTACAAGAAGTAAGACAGGCAATTAACAGTAAAAAGAAAGCATTTGCACTACTAAAGCAGGATGGCACCATTGAAGCTCTAAAAAACTATAGGGAGAAAAATACTTTATCTAAAAAACTAATTAAAGCTGCCAAAAAGGAAACAGAGAAGCACATTGCTAAGGAGAGTAAAACTAATCCCAAACTGTTCTTCAACTATATCAATAGTAAAAGAATAAAAACTGAAAATGTAGGCCCCTTAAAAAATAGTGAGGAAAGAATGGTTGTAGATGACGAGGAAAAAGCTAACATATTAAACACCTTCTTCTCCACGGTATTCACGGTGGAAAATGAAATGCTAGGTGAAATCCCAAGAAACAATGAAAACCCTATATTAAGGGTCACCAATCTAACCCAAGAAGAGGTGCGAAATCGGCTAAATAAGATTAAAATAGATAAATCTCCGGGTCCGGATGGCATACACCCACGAGTACTAAGGGAACTAAGTAATGTAATAGATAAACCATTATTTCTTATTTTTAGGGACTCTATAGCGACAGGATCTGTTCCGCAGGACTGGCGCATAGCAAATGTGGTGCCAATATTCAAAAAGGGCTCTAAAAGTGAACCTGGAAATTATAGGCCAGTAAGTCTAACCTCTATTGTTGGTAAAATATTTGAAGGGTTTCTGAGGGATGTTATTCTGGATTATCTCAATGAGAATAACTGTTTAACTCCATATCAGCATGGGTTTATGAAAAATCGCTCCTGTCAAACCAATCTAATCAGTTTTTATGAAGAGGTAAGCTATAGGCTGGACCACGGTGAGTCATTGGACGTGGTCTATCTCGATTTTTCCAAAGCGTTTGATACCGTGCCGCACAAGAGGTTGGTACACAAAATGAGAATGCTTGGTCTGGGGGAAAATGTGTGTAAATGGGTTAGTAACTGGCTTAGTGATAGAAAGGAGAGGGTGGTTATAAATGGTATAGTCTCTAACTGGGTCGCTGTGACCAGTGGGGTACCGCAGGGGTCAGTATTGGGACCTGTTCTCTTCAACATATTCATTAATGATCTGGTAGAAGGTTTACACAGTAAAATATCGATATTTGCAGATGATACAAAACTATGTAAAGCAGTTAATACAAGAGAAGATAGTATTCTGCTACAGATGGATCTGGATAAGTTGGAAACTTGGGCTGAAAGGTGGCAGATGAGGTTTAACAATGATAAATGTAAGGTTATACACATGGGAAGAAGGAATCAATATCACCATTACACACTGAATGGGAAACCACTGGGTAAATCTGACAGGGAGAAGGACCTGGGGATCCTAGTTAATGATAAACTTACCTGAAGCAGCCAGTGCCTGGCAGCAGCTGCCAAGGCAAACAGGATCATGGGGTGCATTAAAAGAGGTCTGGATACACATGATGAGAGCATTATACTGCCTCTGTACAAATCCCTAGTTAGACCGCACATGGAGTACTGTGTCCAGTTTTGGGCACCGGTGCTCATGAAGGATATAATGGAACTAGAGAGAGTACAAAGGAGGGCAACAAAATTAATAAAGGGGATGGGAGAACTACAATACCCAGAAAGATTAGCGAAATTAGGATTATTTAGTCTAGAAAAAAGACTGAGGGGCGATCTAATAACCATGTATAAGTATATAAGGGGACAATACAAATATCTCGCTGAGGATCTGTTTATACCAAGGAAGGTGACGGGCACAAGGGGGCATTCTTTGCGTCTGGAGGAGAGAAGGTTTTTCCACCAACATAGAAGAGGATTCTTTACTGTTAGGGCAGTGAGAATCTGGAATTGCTTGCCTGAGGAGGTGGTGATGGCGAACTCAGTCGAGGGGTTCAAGAGAGGCCTGGATGTCTTCCTGGAGCAGAACAATATTGTATCATACAATTATTAGGTTCTGTAGAAGGACGTAGATCTGGGGATTTATTATGATGGAATATAGGCTGAACTGGATGGACAAATGTCTTTTTTCGGCCTTACTAACTATGTTACTATGTATATACTCTATACTGTGTACAGAGCTAATCTGTATAATGTCACTGGTGATCACTGTATTATCTGTACACTGACAGTATATACATAGATCCTTTGTATGTCACTGGTGATCACGGCATTACTTGTACACTGACACTATACAGTACACTATATACAGAGCTCCTGTGTACAATGTCACTGTACTACCTGTACACTGACAATATACACTCTATATTATGTACAGAGTTCCTGTGTATAATGTCACTGGTGATTACTGCATTGCCTGTAAACTGACACTATGCCTTGTAAAACTATATATAGTGTTCATGTGTATAATTGCACTGGTGATCACGGTATTATCTGTATACTGACACTATATGCAGAGCTCTTGTGTATAATGTTATTGGACATCACTGAATTACCTGTACACTGCCATTATATATTCTAGTCTATACTATGTACAGAGTTCCTGTGTATAATGTCACTGGTGATCACTGCATTACCTGTACACTTAAACTATATACACAGCTCCTGTGTATAATGTCACCAGTGGCAATATTCATGTTATCAGGATTTTGTTTTTTATTAATGATCAGTACTGTAGTCACTATGTGGTCTGTCATCATGTGACTGTATTAATCCCCTGTATGCGGTAATATTCGGTCACTATCTGGTCTGGTTATGATGTGACTCTTAACCCCTAAAACCACGGAGGTATTTTTGTTTTTGTGTTTTTTGCTCCCCCTTCTTCCCAGACGCGTAACTTTTTTTATCTTTGGTCAATATGGCTATGTGAGGGCTTGTTTTTTGCAGAACGAGATGTGCTATTGAAAAACACCATTGGTTTTAACATATCGTGTACTGGAAAACGGGAAATAAATTTCAAGTGCGGTGAAATTGCAAAAAATAGTGGAATCCCACAATTTTTTTTTTTTACCATGTTCACCCACTGAAAGTATATGTCTGGCATAATGATGTGTCATCATGTGCTGCACATACCAATACCATTGCCCCGGGTGAGCCCCTTTGCCCCCTGCCCCCCATAGCTATGCAACTGTCTCTATGTAATGTGTATTAAATTGTTTTATTTCATGATATAAGTAAATAAAAAAAGCCTCCTCCAAGATGGTGCCACCTGCACAGTAGTAGTACTCATGCTAGAGTAAAAAAATTGTCTCCACTATGATGGCTTTGATCGTGCCTTCGCAGTAGCATCTTTTGGCGATCTGACAGATGCTACTATGTAGGCGCCAGTGGCGCCATCTTTGAGAATAGCTTGCAGATCTGCCATTTTATTACTCCAAAAGCCAATTGACTGGATAGATAAACAACTCACCACATAGTTCAACTTACCAGTTTTGTGACTTCAATCCCAAAATACTTATTGTGTATACTTATTGGGTACTAGGTGTTTCCAGCCAGCTAACGCTCAGCATGCTCATTGCTAATTAACGCTGCTAGTGATTAAACTAAAGTAAATAATTACAAAATTCAAAATTGCTTACGCAGGTGGTAAATTAATGTGTGGTAATGTGTGGGGACGAAGCCTCTTGTGGTAATGTGTGGGGACGGAGCCTCGTGTGGTAATGTGTGGGGACGGAGCCTCGTGTGGTAATGTGGGGGGCGGGATTATGTGTGGTAATGTGGGGGGGGCGAGATTATGTGTGGTAATATGGTGGGCGGGATTATGTGTGGTAATGTGGGGGGGCGAGATTATGTGTGGTAATGTGGTGGGCGGGATTATGTGTGGTAATGTGGGGGGGCGAGATTATGTGTGGTAATGTGGTGGGCGGGATTATGTGTGGTAATGTGGTGGGGGGTGAGATTACGTGTGGTGATGTGGTGGGGGTGGGATTGTGTGTGGTGATTGGGTGGGGGCGGGATTGTGTGTGGTGATTGGGTGGGGGGGTGGGATTGTGTGTGGTAATGGGGTGGGGGGGCGGGATTGTGTGTGGTAATGGGGTGGGGGGGCGGGATTGTGTGTGGTAATGGGGTGGGGGGGCGATATTGTGTGTGGTAATGGGGTGGGGGGCGGGATTGTGTGTGGTAATGGGGTGGGGGGCGGGATTGTGTGTGGTAATGGGGTGGGGGGCGGGATTGTGTGTGGTAATGGGGTGGGGGGCGGGATTGTGTGTGGTAATGTGGTGGGGCAGAGCTACTGTGCGGGGGTGGGATTAGCGAGTAATCACGATGCCTCTTATATATATATATATATAGATAATGGCTCCTCTGACTTCATTTCCCAGGTATTCATTTTTCAAATTGAACCAGGAGAATATACTGGTTTTGGAATATTTTCACCAAATCTGGTATAACAATGTCTGTTGCACAACTCCAATTAAAAGGAAATACTGAGTTATTGATGGTTTATCAGCCCCATGCTGGCGAGTCCTGCTTGCACCTCCAATTAGGAGGGCAGAACGGTATAGTGCCACCCGACTTGACACTATCAAGATAATTTTACCACTCTATACCAGGATAGATTGGGGCATTGAGAGTTTAATCACTTAGCGTCCGCTTAGCGTCCGCAAAGCCATTTCCAACTAGGAGCCATATCTGGAATTACAGTGGTTTTATACAGCTTAGAGCAGCCATGTCCAACTTGCACCTCCAACTAAGAGGGTAAATTGAAATGTAGATGTTTATCGACTTAAAGGGAACCTGTCACCTGAATTTGGGGGGACCGGTTTTCGGTCACATGGGCGGAGTTTTCAGGTGTTTGATTCACCCTTTCCTTACCCGCTGGCTGCATGCTGGTCGCAATATTGGATTGAAGTTCATTCTATGCCCTCCGTAGTACACGCCTTGCCTTGCGCAGCTTAATGACCAGGCTGACCACAGCACAATTTTAACTTCTTACTTCCTTATTTCTGGGTGCCAAACACATTCATGGAAGAAAGTATCTGTTCCCCCACAATAAGTCAATTCCCAAGTAAATACATTTATGATAAATGAAAAATTGTCTAGAATTTTATTAGACAATTACAACAAATTTATTCAAACCTGGACACCATGAATCGAATATGCCTACCCACATTAATCTTCCAAGTTTCCCTGGCATGACATCCATGGCTCACTCAGTTCTTGAAATCCTAAATAGATTTTCAAAGTATTTGTATGTTCTTGCATTTGTATAGGTTTCCTTTGGGTGATCTGGTTTCCTCCCATACTCCAAAGTCATACTGAATACTGATGGGAAACTTAGATTGGGAGCCCCATTGGGAATAGTCATGATAATGTGTCCGTAAAGTGCAGTGAAATTGACGGTGTGTTTTAAGCGAGATAAGAAAATACATTTTATCCTTCAAGTATTCTAATTTGCATATAGCTGTAGGGTGGGCCTCAGACACCACAGTTCGACCCTGTGCACAGGAGTTGCTGGGTTCGAGTCCTGACACCAGGAGGATGGCAGCTGCATGAACTGAGGATGAGCTGTGAAAAAACAAAAAAAAAAAGGACTGGACTGCACTCTATACCAAAAATATAAAAGGTATATTTTGGCATATGCATTGGAAGTTGGCTGCTTATATATACAGGTGCATCTCACAAAATTAGAATATCATCAAAAAGTTCATTTATTTCAGTTCTTCAATACAAAAAGTGAAACTCATATATTATATAGAGTCATTACAGAGTGATCTATTTCAAGTGTTTATTTCTGTTAATGTTGATGATTATGGCTTGCAGGCAATGAAAACCCCAAATTCATTATCTCATAAATTGGAATACTTTATAATACCAGCATGAAAATATGATTTTAAAATCCGAAATGAAATGTACAGTTGTACTCAAAAGTTTACATACCCGGGCAGAATTTTTGCTTTCTTGGCCTTTTTTCAGAGACTATGAATGATAACACTAAAACTTTTTCTGCACTCATGGTTAGTGGTTGGGTGAAGCCATTTATTGTCAAACTGCTGGGTTTTCTCTTTTTAAATCATAATGACAACTCAAAACATCCAAATGACCCTGACCAAAAGTTTACATACCCCATTTCTTAATACCGTGTGTTTCCCCCTGTAACATCAATGACAGCTTGAAGACTTTTGGGGTAGTTGTGGATGAGGTTCTTTATTTTCTCAGATGGTAAAGCTGCCCACTCTTATTGGCAAAAAGCCTCCGGTACCTGTAAATTACTGGGCTGTCTAGCATTAACTGCGCGCTTAAGATCTCCCCAGAGTGGCTCAATGATATTGAGGTCAGGAGACTGAGATAGCCACTCCAGGTCGACTTTGCCTTGTGTTTTGGATCGTTGTAATGTTGGAACATTCAAGTACGTCCCATGTGCAGCTTCAAAGTTGATGAGTGCAAATTTGCCTCCAGTATTTGCTGATAACGTGCTACATTCATCTTTCCTTCAACTTTGACAAAGTTTCCTGTGCCTTTGTAGATCACACATCTGCAAAACATCAGGGATCATATTTTGATATGTTCTTGTGCGCTTTATTTATTTTTACTTTTTGAGGTGCAGTTGGGCCCAGGTGGCTTTGTAAATTGTGGCCTCTGTTAGCACAGGACGCAGTACAGTTAGCACTGGGCAGCCCGCCACAGGGAGATTATTAATAGAGCAAACTAAGTGGGTCCAATGAACAATGAATATATAGAGACAGGTAATTGTCCAATAAGACAAATACTGACCCAGATGGCACTCCAAGAGAGAATAGCAAGAAAAAAGAAAAAAAAGCTAAGTAGATTTGATAAACAAAAAATGTACGGTATATAGTAGTGATGGGTAGTTCATGAGTGAGTAGTTCAAAATGAACTAATCTTCAGAGTGAACTAGTTCATCTAGTTCACCATCCTGACAGATTAGTTCATTATGAACTAAACAGCAAGTGGGAGGAGACAGAGTGATCCCTCATACAGCTCCTCACACTGAAGATCCCTGGTCTCACACTTGTTCTGTATAGCTCCTAATGCTGGAAAAAAAGGTAGTAAAACACTATACCACACATCAAATAGTAAATACAAATATAATAGTAATAATAAAAACTGAAATTGTACAGTAGACAGACACAGCTCATGTGTGTATGAGAGAGAGTGTTTTTGTGGTGTGGTTCATGCCCCTCACCAGTCTTTGTGATAAGATCAGCCTCCTGTAGAGGATCAGCCTCCTGTAGCCTAGAAGATCAGTCTTGCTAAAATCTTTACCACTGACTTCTGTTCTGTTCTCAGGATGCTGAACGGCTTCTCAGCTCCCTCATACACAATCATTATGAGTCAGTACTCTACACACTAATACAGGGGGAACTGCTGCTGGGCTCAGTGAGATGCATCACGTTGAACTAGGCTGTCCTGAGTCATTCTCAACAGAACATCTAGTTCAGCAGTTCATATAGTTCATTTAGTTCAGATAGTTCATTTAGTTCACAGGTCACATGGCATGATGCATTTCCTATCAGCTCCTCACAGGATAGGGTGGAGAATTATCAGGCTGTCTAAGGCTACGTTCACAGTTGTGTCTTTCACCGCAGCGTCTTCGACGCATATCAAGGCATGCGTCGTGCGCCCCTATCTTTAACATTGGGGACGCAAGGACATGCGTTTGTATGCGTTGTCATGCGTTTGCCGACACATGCGTCGTTTTGCCGCACCTGCCGGGGCATGGCCGACACTACATGTTGCATTTTTGTAGCGGCGAAATTTTTTCAAAAAACGCATGCGTCGGACTTGCATCGTCAATGCGTTTTTTATTCCATAGAAACCAATAGACGTCGCAGACGACGCAAGTGCAAGCGTTGCAGCGCGTTTTGCGGCGCATGCGTCTTTTAATAAAATAACAAGATAAAGTGTCTAGACGGTGTCTAGACAGTGACAAAACAACCCAGATATAAAATAAAGGTTGATGCATTGTTTGCCAGTTTGCCTCAAGCATTGAACACACACCAGACAAGCTCTCTTCAAGAGATGTAAGTATAGCATGGAATCTGCGCATTTTCTTTGTGCTTTATTTTCTAAAAATGTTCATTGCAATTGGTGGATCTTGTACTGTACTTTATTTCGGCTATACTGTTGTTGTTTAATGGAAATTGGTGTTTTTTTATTCTGGTTGCGATGTATTTCTGCCGTTATATGGTGGCGTTTCATTGTCTCCGGCCTTGTTGGTTTTATTGTAAAGTATGGTGGTCTATCCAGGATTAACTTTTCTTTTTCCTTTTTTTGTTGGGTGTTTTATTTTGGGTTTTTTAATGATTTTATGGTACTTAATATTTTTTGGGGGTTGTTATGTATTGCATGCGGTTGTTCCACTGTTTTTTTTTTAATAGAAATGTATTTTTTCTTATCAGGTTCTGATGTATTTCTGGGGTTCTTTGTTTCCGTTATCTTGGCTTTCTTTTTTTTTAAGAAAATTGTAAAATATGGTGTTTTATAATGGATTGCCTTGTCTTGTGCCTTTTTGGTTTAAAAAATATATTTGTGTGTTTTTTTTTATTTGTACATAGGGGCTGTAGTTTATTTTTTTGTTATCTTTTCTGGGACTGTTGTATTCTGTTTTTGCTATACTCTGCCATTGTGTCGTCTCTGCCATTGTTTTTTTTTCAATGTATGGCGGTGTTGTTTGCTCAGCACGTGTTCAGTTGGCATTGTACTATGAGTGCACTGTTCGTTGTGGTCGTAATGTTTATGTATGGTTTTTTAAATATTTTCTGCTATGTGGCTAAGTATTGTGCATTCTGTTAATGTAATAATTTTTTAAATTTTTCCTTGCAGAATTTATCTTGACCACGGCCAGCGACTCGAACCACACAAAACCGCAGGGGAGTTCGGTGAGTACATGATCTACTGTTGTTAACTATTCGTTGTATTTGTACACGTGTCAGTACATTTTTTGTAAACTATTTTCCAGACTTCTTCAAATGAGGAGGAAGAGAACCAGCAGGAGCAGCGACCTCGGGGCCAAGCTGTGGTGGCAAGACGGCGAGTAAGTATTTTTCAAAACAACATAGGAATTTTTTTAATGGTTAAACCTTTTTTTTTTTTTTTTGGGTGGTGTGGGGGGGTGGGGGAATATTTGCATTTAGCTTGCAAACATTAATATTTTACAATTATTCCAGGTTCCACGACGGGACCCACAGGAGTCCATAGACATCGATATGATGGTCGCCTGTATCCAGAAGCTCAAATGTCCACCCACCCTGGAAGAATGAGCCCAAAAGAAAATCCCCTGTCGCATATTAGATAGTACAAAAGTCTTGCCTGGGGGCACAGACTCTAGCGAAATAGGAGCCACGGTTCTCAGGCACTCAGAAGGGACAATAAGCCGAGGCTCCTCCTCCTCTGATGACACTACGGATCGGGAGAGAGCGTCGACATGAATGTTCTTCTCCCCGGAAAGAAAATGGAGGGTGAAATGGAACCGGGAGAAGAACAGGGACCATCTGGCCTGGCGAGAATTTAGCCGCTGGGCTGTCTGTAAGTACACCAAATTTTTGCGGTCTGTAAAAACTTGGAAGGGAAAGCGAGCCCCCTCCAGGAGGTGTCTCCACTCTGAGAAAGCCAACTTAATGGCTAGCAACTCCCTGTCCCTGATGGAATAATTCCTCTCTGCTAGTGAGAAGGTCTTGGAAAAGAAGAAGCAAGGATGCTTCCGACCTTGAGCATCCTTTTGGAAGATGACTGCTCCAGCACCAACGGATGAGGCATCCACCTCCATAATAAACGGTTATCTACAATCGGGGCGATGTAGGATGGGAGCGCTAGCGAAGTATGACTTAATAGCGAGAAAGGCCTTGGAGACCTCCTCCAACCAAAATTTGGGGTTTGCTCCCTTCTTGGTGAGGGCAACCAAGGGAGCTACCAAAGTTGAGAGATGGGGAATGAACTGGCGATAGTAATTAATGAACCCCATAAAGTGCTGCACCGCTTTAAGAGAATGAGGTTCCTGCCAGTCAATCACAGCCTGTAGCTTGGCAGGATCCATAGCCAATCCTTGGGCAGAGATGATATAGCCTAGGAAAGGCAAGGACCCCTGCTCAAACACACACTTCTCCAACTTGGCGTTGAGGGAGTTTGCCCGTAAGAGGTCGAAGACTTTGCAAACATCTCTCCAGTGGGAGTCAATATCTGGAGAGTAGATGAGAATATCATCCAGATAGACTACAACCGAGGTTGTGAGCATATCCCGGAAGATATCGTTCTCAAAGTCTTGGAAAACAGCTGGGGCATTACAGAGCCCGAAGGGCATCACCAGATATCCATAGGTGTTAAAAACCGTCTTTCATTCGTCTCCCTCATGGATGTGAATCAGGTTGTAAGCACCCCGCAGATCTAATTTAGTAAATACCCTTGCTCCCCGTAGCCTATCAAAAGAGCTCAGGTATCAGGGGTAGTGGGTACTTACTCTTAACGGTGATGGCGTTAAGACCCCTGTAGTCTATGCATGGACGCAGTTCTCCACTCTTCTTCTGCACGAAGAAGAACCCAGCCCCTGCAGGTGATACTGACTTCCTAATGAATCCTCTTGCCAGATTCTCTCGGATGTACTCGGACATTGCCTCCATCTCCCAAAGAGATAACGGATAGACTCGACCCCGGGGAGGCTCTGCACCAGGCAAAAGGTCAATAGGACAGTCATAGGGGCGGTGAGGCAGAAGGGTCTCCTTAGCCCTTTTGGAGAACACATCCACATAGGGCCAATAGTGCTTGGGGAGAGAGGAAAGATCTGCGGGTACCTCAGTTGTAGCAACCTGAAAGTACTCCCTCTGACATCTACCCTCACAGGATTTACTCCATCCCAGAATTCTCCCTGAGGACCACGGAGAGTGGTAGCGTAGCCATGGTATCCCCAACAGGTCCTCATCAATTCCCTCAGGTATGACTAGTAGGGAAATAATCTCCAGATGAGATGGAGACATGGAAAGAGTGAATGGAATGGTTTGGTGTGTAAACTGTGAGGGTAGTGGTGACTGATTTACCACTCGAACGGTCACAGGTTTGGCGAGCATCACCAGGGGTATTGCGTGCCAATTGGCAAAGGCAGATGACATAAAATTGGGGCTTTATCCGGCCACTCCAGCTCGGACGCTAAAGTCCGGAAGTGGACGGCAAAATGGCTGACCATGGACGAACCCTGAGTCAATGCCAGCAGCTGGAGCGCCGTATCATGGGTGACTTGAGGTCCTAAAAAGGCCTGTTTCAGAGTGCTCAAAAACCGAAGAGCACTCTGCACCACATGATCGTCGCGCTCCCACAGCGGCGTAGCCCACTCCAACGCCCTGTCCGACAGAAGAGAAATAATGAATCCCACCTTTGCCCGCTCTGTGGGAAAACATGCAGCCAGGAGCTCGAGGTGTATACCGCACTGGCTCACGAAATCCCTACATGATGTACTGTCACCAGAGTATTTCTCTGGCAGCAGGAGGTGGGATAAGGTCGGAACAGGGGTGACAGTGGTTAAAGTTGCTGCAGCCACGCTAGCAGCCTGAACAGCTATTGCGGTAACATCCACAGCTGACGTTGCATGCTCGAGAGCTGTCAACCTGCCCTCCAGCTGCTGCATGTACCCTTGCAATCGCTGTTCGTCCGCCATTACTTAGCCAGACCCTGGCACTAGTACACTGTTAGGTCTAGCGGAACGCACCGAGTATACATAGGTAGCTACAAAGTGCGTTCGCAGCCCGGGGTCCACCGTGCAGAGATATCTGCAGCAAAGTAACGGCGGATAAACTCTGAGCTCACACGTGGGTTAAGCTTCACTCCATGTGAACTGGAAGTGATCTCTGTTACCTCACAGAGCCATGCTGGACACAAAACTATTACCATAACTAGGGTTGTGCTTGCTCTGGAACTCTTCTGTGCTAACCGCACACATGAAGGAACCAGATGCTAAGCCATGGCTAATTGCCCCCACTGATACTAGTTGCCTGCCTGAGTGTACAGTCCCAAAGCTTCAGCCTCACACCACATAGGTATAGAGTGGTATAGTATCCACTGGCATAAGCCAAACACATTTGATACTAGCGCATGGCCGTGCGGCCATGCGAACCTTTTATAGTTACAGCTCTTCAGGACCTTCCTGGTGGACCAATAGGAGCTGCTACAGGGCCTGAGCGTGTGACCCTGACCTCCAATGAGAGGTCCTCCCGTGGGCATGCTCAGTGCGTGAAAAAGCAAACACAACCAATATATGGAAATATCCAGAAGAACCACCAGCAAATAGTAGATATAAAAATGCCTTTATTATACATGATTGGCTAATTTGATACAATTGTGCGCACAACAGGACTAAAAATTACACATGATTATAGTTAAAAATAAAAATTAATGGTAATGGCTGACCCAGTTTGTATATATATCCATATAGGAGTAGTGCTTCCCTATTATAGTGTGTACAAAAAAAGTAAAAAGAAAAGAAAAAATATATAAAAAAAAATTTCATAATATAAAACAATCCTTTGTATATAAAAAAAATATATAAAATATAATACTTATTATATACTAGTGCTATATTACAAAATGTGAAAAAGAAAATCCCTCATGTGGATATGAGGTGCAATGTGCAAACTGCAAATTATAATGTGCAAGGAAGCAAGTGCAAAGAAATACCTCATATACTAACGTATGTATATGTTAGCACAACATGTCCACATGTCCACACATGTGGCAATGTGAAAGTGCAAATAGTGCAATGTGCAACCTGCAATTTAAGGTGCAGCAGGAACCGCTCAAAAAATACCCCGAAACAGCTGTCTGTGGATGGATAGCATGTTTTGGCATAGGTGGTTTTCATTTTTGGATGCTGCCCTTCCCGTGGTTGTTCCTTCCCGGTGAAAGACCTGGCTATTTATTGCTTGCGTTGAGAAACACGTGATGGTGTCTCCGGGGCTTTTCAACATGCATTTGCATATTTCCCATAAGGGATGGGAGCAGTGTTCTGGATCACTGCGTTGAGAAACACGTGATGGTGTCTCCGCGGTGTTGGATGTTTTGATCTCTCCTAGGTCATTCATCCTTATGTTTATAGTCCTTTTACTAGGCACTGCTCCTAATAGCCAGTTTCATACTCCACACTGATGAGGGGCAAATACCCCGAAACAGTTGTCTGTGGATGGATACCATGTTTTGGCATAGGTGGTTTTCCTTTTTGGATGCTGCCCTTCCCGTGGTTTTTCCTTCCCGGTGAAAGACCTGGCTATTTATTGCTTGCGTTGAGAAACACGTGATGGTGTCTCCGCAGCTTTTCTACATGCATTTGCAAATTTCCCATAAGGGATGGGAGCAGTGTTCTGGATCACTGCGTTGAGAAACACGTGATGGTGTCTCCACGGTGTTGGATGTTTTGATCTCCCCGAGGTCATTCATCCTTATGTTTATAAGCGTGACAGTGTTGGCACAGGTGGATATGCCGCCACTGTCTGCTGAAAATACAGACTCTGCTGCATAGCCTGCACGTAAGCAGCATTGCAGGCCTGCATGACACTAAGCTGGACATCAGGAGTAAGGTGTTCTGACATGCTCTGCTCAATTTGATTGAAAAAAAATGATGTGCTGGTCTCTGGAGGTCGGCTTTCACTTGGTCAAGGATTTTGGTGACCTCATGGATACGTGTATTCAAATTGTTTATGGCACTATCCAGTCGGTCACCCATCGCCTTGAGTCCATCATGAAAGATCGAGCTCAAGTGCAAAAACTAGGGCATGAGTGACCTGTCCGAGGTCCTCTGCCGCTGCCGTGAAGAGCCCAAAAAAAAGAGGCAGAGGACTGGGACAGGGTAACACCTGAACTTCAGTCTGTGTGGCAGGCCCACTTGCTGCAGCGCTGCTGGAAGGCTGGGACGGGTCCACGGCTGTTGGATGAAGGACCTCTCCAGAACCAGGGTCAAGAGCGCTTCTCCATGTGCTGTGAAAAAAGAAGAAAAAAACAACACATTACTACCAATAATTTACAATAGTAAAGCGCCAACTCCTGTGGAATAGAAAAATACAGATTAGGCAATCCAATACAACCCATTACACCACAAACAATACTTACGTTCTCTGGGCAAGGACCAGTCTCAAAAATGCAAGGATGCAGTGATACTTGTATTTGCGGATCCTTGCTCCAGAACCACTAGGAAGCCGGCTCTCTTGATAAAGGTCCTTGTTGAAGCGATCCTTCATCGAACCCCAACGTGTTTTGACTTTGAGCACTGTTGAAAAATATAAATAATGCTTACACAATGCACTTTTGACCGTGATCACACAACTTTATTTGATGACAGAAACTTTCAGGAGTTTCTCTCATGACACACAGTTGTGTGATCATGGCCAAGGTCACTTCTGCAGCACACCGCATTGCAATACTTACAAAGTGCACTTCGGACCCAAGTCGGGGCGTTGTCCCAGCCATCCCACATCGTTTTGGTCATTCCATAGCCGCCGGATCGTCACGTTGTCCCAGTGCTGCGGAACCCTTGTGTCCCACATTGGGACTCGCTCATGGACCAGAGAGATTAGGAGGTCATTTTCAATGAGGTCCTCATCCCATTCTGGAACCTAGAAAATAAATAAAGACATTAATGTAGGAGACATTAACATAAGGAAAAGAAAGAAAACAGAGACAGAAAACTGGCATGAATATTGAAAGTCAAGAAAAACAGGAGTCAAGAAGAAGAGGAAAGTAAAGAAATGAACATTCAAGAATAGTAAAGTGAGGATACAATAAACAGTCAGCCACGTATACTTACACACTGCCGTCTTGCCACCCGACCGTGAACCCGCTGATCCTGCTCAGCCTCTGCCACAGTGGAAGAAGTGCTCTAAAAAAAGGAAAATACTTACCACTCTGAGGAGGTGAGTACTCACTTCACTGACATGTTCGGCTTGTGCAGGCCCAGGACGTTGCTCCTCCTCAGAAGAAGATGACATGCAGAAAGAAAGAAATGCCAGAAATTAGGACATATAGAGACAGAAAATAAAGACATTGGCTGGGATACACTCACATTGTTCAGTGTCTTTTTTCCTCTAAGGTTCTTGCCTGCGTCTGCTCTGCTTCTCTGCTGGGTAGTGATCTGGAAATGCCCACTCCCTCCTTTTATCAGTTTGTATGTGGGAGGTGGTAATCAGCGTCTAGACATGTGTTTCTGTGATGCAACGCATGCATTCACAAACGCAAGCAAACGCATGTGCTTGCAAACGTATGTGTTCTCATAGACCGTAATGCATTTTTTTGCCGCACTCCTTCCACTAACAACCACATACATTTCTAGGCGGCAAATTGACGCCTCTAAAATTACTACATGCAGCGTTTACCGCACCAAACCGCAGACGACGAAACGACGCATGCATCGTCTAACGCGGCAAAACGCAATTGATTGCAGACACATGTGACCCTAATGTTAAAGATAGGAATACACGACGGATGCGGATAATTGTGGCACAAACACTGCGGACACAACCGCAAATGTGAAACCAGCCTTATTTGTGGGTTTTTGTTCACATCCGGAACAATTTTCCTGGCAGTTGTGGATGACATTTTTGTTGGTCTACCTGAGTGTGGTTTTGTTTTAACAGAGCCACTGATTTTCCATTTGTTAATCACAGTTTGAACGCTGCTGACTGCCATTATCAATTCCTTGGATAACTTTTTGTATCCCTTTCCTGTTTTACACAGTTCAACTACCTTTTCCCATAGATCCATTGACAATTCTTTTGCTTTCCCTATGTCAAACAATGCAGAAATGTCAGTGGCTGGATGAAAGATGCAAGAGTCTATCTGGATCCCAGAAACTCACTCAGCTTTTATGCACACACACTGCTGGTGTAGGTCCACTGTGTTTTATCAAGACCAAAGTCAGTGCAGCCATCTACCAGGAAATTTTAACGCACTTCATGATTCCCTCTGACAAGCTTTTTGTAGATGGAAATTTAATTCTCCAGCAAGACTTGGCACCTGCCAAAAGTACCAATTCCTGGTTTAAAAACAACAGTATCACTGTGCTTGATTAGCCAGCAAACTCGCCTGACTTTAACCCCATAGAGAATCTATGGGGTATTGTCAAGACGAAGATGAGAAACACCAGACCCAACAATGCAGACGAGCTGGAGGCTGCTATCAAAGCAACCTGGGCTTCCATAACACCTCAGCAGTGCCACAGACTGATCGCCTCCATGCCACGCCGCATTGATGCAGTAACTCATCCAAAGGGATTCCCAACCAAGTATTGAGTGCATTTACTGAATGTACATTTCAGTAGGCAAACATTTTAGATTTTAAAATCATTTTTTCAAGCTAATGTTATAAAGTATTCTAATTTACTGAGATAATGACTTTTGGGTTTTCATTAGCTGTAAGCCATAATCATCAACATTAACAGAAATAAACACTTGAAATAGATCACTCTGTAATGACTCTAATACATGAGTTTCACTTTTTGTATTGAAGAACTGAAATAAATTAACTTTTTGATATTCTAATTTTGTGAGATGCATCTGTAGATCAATGAAGTGTGGTAATAGAGCAGTTAAGGGTCGTGGCTTTCATTCATATTGGGAAAACCTGGCGACAGGTTCCCTTTAAAGGGACTCTGTCACCTGAATTTGGAGGGAACAATCTTCTGCCATAGGGGCAGGGTTTTCGGGTGTTTGATTCACGCTTTCCTTACCCGCCGGCTGCATGCTGGCTGCAATATTGGATTGAAGTTCATTCTCTGTCCTCCATAGTACACGGCTGCGCAAGGCAAGATTGCCTTGTGCAGACGTGTACTACGGAGGACAGAGAATGAACTTCAATCCAATTATTGCAGCCAGCATGCAGCCGGTGGGTAAGCAAAGGGTGAATCAAACACCCGAAAACCCCGCCCCTATGGTTGAAGATTGTTCCCTCCAAATTCAGGTGACAGAGTCCCTTTAATCAATATGGGCTTTGGAGACCTGCAGCAATTAAAAAAGCTCACAGCACTGAACATATGCACAGCAAATCGTGCATATGTTCATTTTCTTCAGTCTTTAATTAGCGACCTTTCAGGCAGGTGACGGCATGCACCACCAAAAAAAAACACGTGCAAATACTATAACACAACTGTAGTGGATGTAAGTCAAGATGCACAATGCCATTTATTACAGTCTGGCGGCCGAGACCAGTCAGCGACGCGGGATTTCCTTTACAGACAGACAGACGGAAGTATCCCTTAGACGATTATATAGATAGATGCATGCTTCTCTCTGAAATTAAATATGCAAATTGCTTCTACAGGGAGGAAGAGGACTAAAACTCTAGTGCCAGCTAATGGAAATAGCAATCCTAAAGTCATTATCAATCCTTTAACGAGCATTGCCATATAACTTAGGATAATAGCCAAACCAGGTACTCCATTTGCAAACAATGTGTTTTTTGGGTGTTGCCCCTCGTCAGTAATCAGATCTCATACTTTGCACTAACCAGGGGCAACAACCCGAAATACAGTGTTTGCAAATTGGGATTTTGGTTTGGCTATTATCCTAAGTTATATGGCAAGGCTCGTTAAATGGTAGATATTGACTTTTAGGCTATGTGCGCACATTCTGGATTTCTTGCAGAAAATTCCTGAGAAAAACCTGAAATTTTCTGCAAGAAATCTGCATGCGTTTTTTGCGCATTTTTGGTGCGTTTTTTTCTAGACATTTCCCAATGAATTATAGTGGGAAATCCGCAAAAAATGCAAAATTAATGAACATGCTGCGTTTTTTACCGCAATGCGTTTTTTTCGCGGAAAAAAACGCATCATGTGCACAAAACATGCGGAATTCATTCTAAATTATGGAATGCTTATTGTATGCTGTTTTTTGGGGGGTTTATAGCGTTTTTATCGTGAAAAAAATGCGAAAAATCAGCAACGTGTGCACATCCTTAGGATTGTTACTTCCAATAGGTGGCACTGAAGTTCTAGTCCTTTTCCGCTCTGAAGATCCTTTTTCATATTTAATTTCCCAAAGGAGCTATGCATATCTCATAGTTTCATCCTTTTTTCACTGATCCATTGAGAAAAGTCAATGGATAAATAAAAGTTCAGATAATATACCTCTTTCAGCTTTTAAAACTGGATGAGAAAAAAAAATGTAACACGGATGTAAACCAGATGACACATATGGAAAAACACTGTTCATTTTACAAGGCAGGGATGTGAAAATACACATAGATGTGTGAATGTAGCCTAGTTCTAAAGGCTGGAGCGTGAACAGTTATTTTGATTGTCAGGAGAAACAATTGTCCGCCTCCAATCGTTATGACAATTATGCAATTGACTAACGAGTCATAGATGAGATCACGCCGGTTTTCACTACTAGGCCAGTTATTGGGGATCTCACAGAGAGCATAGTACATACATATCCTATTCCAACACATGGAATACATATATACACCCCTTTACGTTCACTGCCAAACTGAACAATAACAAAAGGAACTAGCTGCCACTACCAATAGTTTATGCAGGCCAGTTGGACACCTGCAACAGATAGAGTATTGCTTCAGTGGTGCAATTTATAGAGCAAGAACAAAGCTATTAAATGTTATATATTAAATCTGAAAAGTAGGCAGTGTTTATAAAAAAAATACAAAGATGTCAAAAAAATGGGAACAAAACAATACATAAAATAAAAAGGATAAACAGAAGAAATGTACTAATCCTAATGTCATAGCAATGATGCAGTTTATAGTGGAAGTAAGCACTCCTTTTTGGGGAAACAGACAGAACGACAGCGCACTGTGTCTTCCAGGACTGATACTGATTATAGTTCGGCATTTGCTTTTATTAACACAAGTCATGCCCACGTGCCTCCCCTGAGGTTTTTAGGAACTTATGGGATTCCCCAATTGCACAATATCTTTGCCCCTGGAAGTCTAGGCAGGAGATATTAATGTCATATGACCTATCAAATTTCCATCTTTCTATAGATAGGGAAAATGGCATGGACATTGTCATTCATCTGACCAATATTAATTTGGAGGTGTTGCCGCGACCACCCAGTAATGTAAGACAATGCATAACATTTGGCACTTTGTTACAATGACTAAAATATGTCTCTCATATCTGTCATATCCATGCCATTTATAAAAACCCCAAGATTTATCATTAGGAGTCTGAACTGAGGCCAAGTTCACATTAGCATATCTGTTTGCAGCGTATCATCTTCATGCGCAAACGCATGTCAAATCGCATGCTTACACTGCGTTTTTACTCCGCATCATCTTACGCATGACCCAAAAAAACGCTGCGTGTGCATGCATTAAATGCGTTTGGCATGTGTTTGCATTGTTTATGCACATGGTGGAGGTGGTGAAATTTCCTGGACATGCGCAGTCTGAAGTACGCATGTGTATTGAACGCATGCGTATGCATGTCCTAGCATTCCAATGCGCTCCCACAGACAGTAATGCATCGTTTTGACGGTTTTGACGCACTCATCCGCATGCGCAAGCCTGAGTATATTTGACACCTCAAAAAATGCAACATTTTGCGTTTGCCGCTCATCGTGAAACGACGCATGCGTACGCAAACGCATGTCCCTGCATACACAATGTTAAATATATAGAACCAAAAACACATGGGCTACTTGCATAGTGAACAAGTCTGTAGAAACCTGTTCACACCACCAAAGAACTTGAAGACACAAAAACGCACAGAGAGGTCAAAAATACTCTGTTGTAAAAAAAAAAGTAAATAAGCAAGTGCTAGTCAAAAAATGAAAATAATACAGGGTATTTAGTTAATACGTTTTTTTGCAAAAAAATGTATGTTAAGCTGCTCCACCAATCGCCAAGGTATACCCATAATAGAGCAGTCCTATCTAATGTATATAATCCCTATCTGATGTATTTAAAAACCTGATCATCTGTATAGTACCTGTAATAAGCAGGGTTCAGAGAGAAAAAATATACATGTGGACATGCAGGATGGAACAGCTACAATGCAAATGACCCACAGAGGAGTGGTGGACTCTTTTTGACCTCTCTGTGCGTTTTTGTGTCTTCAAGTTCTTTGGTGGTGTGAACAGGTTTCTACAGACTTGTTCACTATGCAAGTAGCCCATGTGTTTTTGGTTCTATAATTGTTTTCTTGTTTCTACAAGACTGGCGAGTCCACCACTCCTCTGTGGGTCTTTTGCATTGTAGCTGTTCCATCCTGCATGTCCACATGTATATTTTTCTCTCTGAACCCTGCTTATTACAGGTACTATACAGATGATCAGGTTTTTAAATACATGAGCTAGGGTGTTGTGAATTCTGTGGCTGAATTCACTCCTGTGGTCACAAGTGGTACTGCAGCTTCTGAGCTTCCTCCCTCAGGTGTTCTGGTGAGCTCGTTAACTGCTTCATTACTTAACTCCGCCTGATGCTGCTATCCTTGCTCCTTGTCAATGTTTCAGTGTTGGATCTGAGCTTCTCCTGATTGTTCCTGTGACCTGCTGCTCTGTATAGCTAAGTGCCTTTTGCTTTTTTGTTGTTTTTTTTCTGCTCTGTGTTCACTTTTTTTTTTCCCCTAGACATTTGGGTGATTCTGGACACAGGTGTGGACATGGATATTCAGGGTCTGTGCTCTTCAATGGATAATCTCGTTATAAATGTACAAAAAATTCAAGATACTATTGATCAGAAATCTATGTTAGAACCAAGAATTCCTATTCCTGATTTGTTTTTTGGAGACAGAACTAAGTTTCTAAGTTTCAAAAATAATTGTAAGCTATTTCTGGCCTTGAAACCTCATTCTTCTGGTAATCCTATTCAACAGGTTTTGATTATTATTTCTTTTTTGCGCGGCGACCCTCAAGACTGGGCATTTTCTCTTGCGCCAGGAGACCCTGCATTGAGTAGTGTCGATGCGTTTTTCCTGGCGCTCGGATTGCTGTACGATGAGCCTAATTCAGTGGATCAGGCTGAGAAAAATTTGCTGGCTTTGTGCCAGGGTCAGGATGATATAGAAGTATATTGTCAGAAATTTAGGAAATGGTCAGTACTCACTCAGTGGAATGAATCTGCGCTGGCAGCTTTGTTCAGAAAGGGTCTCTCTGAGGCTCTTAAGGATGTCATGGTGGGATTTCCTATGCCTGCTGGTTTGAATGAGTCTTTGTCTTTGGCTATTCAGATCGGTCGACGCTTGCGCGAGCGTAAATCTGTGCACCATTTGGCGGTACTGCCTGAGGTTAAACCTGAGCCTATGCAGTGCGATAGGACTATGACTAGAGTTGAACGGCAGGAATACAGACGTCTGAATGGTCTGTGTTTCTGCTGTGGTGATTCTACTCATGCTATTTCTGATTGTCCTAAGCGCACTAAGCGGTCCGCTAGGTCTGCCGTCATTGGTACTGTACAGTCCAAATTCCTTCTGTCCATTACCTTGATATGCTCTTTGTCGTCATTTTCTGTCATGGCATTTGTGGATTCGGGCGCTGCCCTGAATCTGATGGATTTGGATTATGCTAAACGTTGTGGGTTTTTCTTGGAGCCTTTGCGGTGTCCTATTCCATTGAGAGGAATTGATGCTACACCTTTGGCCAAGAATAAACCTCAATACTGGGCCCAGCTGACCATGTGCATGGCTCTTGCACATCAGGAAGTTATTCGCTTTCTGGTGTTGCATAATCTGCATGATGTGGTCGTGTTGGGGTTGCCATGGCTACAAACCCATAATCCAGTATTGGATTGGAATTCCATGTCGGTATCCAGCTGGGGTTGTCAGGGGGTACATGGTGATGTTCCATTTTTGTCGATTTCGTCATCCACCCCTTCTGAGGTCCCAGAGTTCTTGTCTGATTATCAGGATGTATTTGAAGAGCCCAAGTCCGATGCTCTACCTCCGCATAGGGATTGTGATTGTGCTATCAGTTTGATTCCTGGTAGTAAATTCCCTAAAGGTCGATTATTTAATTTATCCGTGCCCGAACACGCCGCTATGCGCAGTTATGTGAAGGAATCCCTGGAGAAGGGACATATTCGCCCATCGTCATCACCACTGGGAGCAGGGTTCTTCTTTGTAGCCAAGAAGGATGGTTCGCTGAGACCGTGTATTGATTACCGCCTTCTTAATAAGATCACTGTTAAATTTCAGTATCCCTTGCCATTGTTATCTGACTTGTTTGCTCGAATTAAGGGGGCTAGTTGGTTCACTAAGATAGATCTTCGTGGTGCGTATAATCTGGTGAGAATCAGGCAAGGAGATGAATGGAAAACTGCATTCAATACGCCCGAGGGTCATTTTGAGTATCTAGTGATGCCGTTCGGACTTGCCAATGCTCCATCTGTGTTTCAGTCTTTTATGCATGACATCTTCCGTGAGTATCTGGATAAATTCCTGATTGTTTACTTGGATGACATTTTGATCTTCTCAGATGATTGGGAGTCTCATGTGAAGCAGCTCAGAATGGTTTTTCAGGTCCTGCGTGCTAACTCTTTGTTTATGAAGGGATCAAAGTGTCTCTTCGGTGTGCAGAAAGTTTCATTTTTAGGGTTCATCTTTACCCCTTCTACTATCGAGATGGATCCAGTTAAGGTCCAAGCCATCCAGGATTGGATTCAGCCGACATCTCTGAAAAGTCTGCAAAAGTTCCTGGGCTTTGCTAATTTTTATCGTCGCTTCATCTGTAATTTTTCTAGCATTGCCAAACCATTGACCGATTTGACCAAGAAGGGTGCTGATTTGGTTAATTGGTCTTCTGCTGCTGTGGAAGCTTTTCAGGAGTTGAAGCGTCGTTTTTGTTCTGCCCCTGTGTTGTGTCAGCCAGATGTTTCTCTTCCGTTCCAGGTCGAGGTTGATGCTTCTGAGATTGGAGCAGGGGCGGTTTTGTCACAGAGAGGTTCTGATTGCTCAGTGATGAAACCATGTGCTTTCTTTTCCAGGAAGTTTTCGCCCGCTGAGCGTAATTATGATGTGGGCAATCGAGAGTTGCTGGCCATGAAGTGGGCATTCGAGGAGTGGCGTCATTGGCTTGAAGGAGCTAAGCATCGCGTGGTGGTATTGACTGATCATAAGAACTTGACTTATCTCGAGTCTGCCAAGCGCTTGAATCCTAGACAGGCCCGTTGGTCGTTATATTTTGCCCGCTTTGACTTTGTGATTTCGTACCTTCCGGGCTCTAAAAATGTGAAGGCGGATGCTCTGTCTAGGAGTTTTGTGCCCGACTCTCCGGGTTTATCTGAGCCAGCGGGTATCCTCAAGGAAGGAGTCATTGTGTCTGCCATCTCCCCTGATTTGCGGCGGGTGCTGCAAAAATTTCAGGCGAATAAACCTGATCGTTGTCCAGCAGAGAAACTGTTCGTCCCTGATAGGTGGACTAATAAACTTATCTCTGAACTTCATTGTTCGGTGTTGGCTGGTCATCCTGGAATCTTTGGTACCAGAGAGTTAGTGGCTAGATCCTTCTGGTGGCCATCTCTGTCACGGGATGTACGTACTTTTGTGCAGTCCTGTGGGATTTGTGCTAGGGCTAAGCCCTGCTGTTCTCGTGCCAGTGGGTTGCTTTTGCCCTTGCCGGTCCCAAAGAGGCCTTGGACACATATTTCGATGGATTTCATTTCTGACCTTCCCGTTTCTCAAAAGATGTCAGTCATTTGGGTGGTCTGTGATCGCTTTTCTAAAATGGTCCATCTGGTGCCCTTGGCTAAATTGCCTTCCTCCTCTGATTTGGTACCTTTGTTCTTTCAGCATGTGGTTCGGTTGCATGGCATTCCTGAGAATATTGTTTCTGACAGAGGTTCCCAGTTTGTTTCAAGGTTTTGGCGAGCCTTTTGTGGTAGGATGGGCATTGACCTATCCTTTTCCTCGGCTTTCCATCCTCAGACTAATGGCCAGACCGAACGAACCAATCAGACCTTGGAAACATATCTGAGATGTTTTGTTTCTGCAGACCAGGATGATTGGGTGTCCTTTTTGCCGTTGGCTGAGTTCGCCCTTAATAATCGGGCCAGCTCGGCTACCTTGGTTTCTCCATTTTTTTGCAATTCTGGGTTCCATCCTCGTTTCTCTTCAGGACAGGTTGAGTCTTCGGACTGTCCTGGTGTGGATTCTGTGGTGGATAGGTTGCAGCAGATCTGGACTCAGGTAGTGGACAATTTGATCTTGTCCCAGGAGAAAGCTCAACTTTTCGCTAATCACAGACGCCGTGTGGGTCCCCGACTTCGTGTTGGGGATCTGGTTTGGTTATCTTCTCGTCATATTCCTATGAAGGTTTCCTCTCCTAAATTTAAACCTCGTTTTATTGGTCCGTATAGGTTTTCTGAGGTTCTCAATCCTGTGTCTTTTCGTTTGACCCTCCCAGACTCCTTTTCCATACATAATGTATTCCATAGGTCGTTGTTGCGGAGATACGTGACACCTATGGTTCCATCTGTTGAGCCTCCTGCCCCGGTTTTGGTGGAGGGGGAATTGGAGTATATTGTGGAGAAGATTTTGGATTCTCGTGTTTCTAGACGGAAACTCCAGTATCTGGTTAAATGGAAGGGTTATGCTCAGGAAGATAATTCCTGGGTTTTTGCCTCTGATGTTCATGCTTCCGATCTTGTTCGTGCCTTTCATGCGGCTCATCCTGGTCGGCCTGGGGGCTCTGGTGAGGGTTCGGTGACCCCTCCTCAAGGGGGGGTACTGTTGTGAATTCTGTGGCTGAATTCACTCCTGTGGTCACAAGTGGTACTGCAGCTTCTGAGCTTCCTCCCTCAGGTGTTCTGGTGAGCTCGTTAACTGCTTCATTACTTAACTCCGCCTGATGCTGCTATCCTTGCTCCTTGTCAATGTTTCAGTGTTGGATCTGAGCTTCTCCTGATTGTTCCTGTGACCTGCTGCTCTGTATAGCTAAGTGCCTTTTGCTTTTTTGTTGTTTTTTTTCTGTCCAGCTTGTCTTTTGTTTTGCTGGAAGCTCTGAGACGCAAAGGGTGTACCGCCGTGCCGTTAGTTCGGCACGGTGGGTTTTTTTTTGCCCCCTTTGCGTGGTTTTGCTTTAAGGTTTTTTGTAGACTGCAAAGTTCGCTTTACTGTCCTCGCTCTGTCCTAGAATATCGGGCCCCACTTTGCTGAATCTATTTCATCCCTACGTTTTGTCTTTTCATCTTACTCACAGTCATTATATGTGGGGGGCTGCCTTTTCCTTTGGGGAATTTCTCTGGGGCAAGTCAGGCCTATTTTTCTATCTTCAGGCTAGCTAGTTTTTTAGGCTGTGCCGAGTTGCCTAGGTAGTTGTTAGGCGCAATCCACAGCCGCTTTTAGTTTTGTTTAGGATAGGATCAGGTGTGCAGTCTACAGAGTTTCCACGTCTCAGAGCTCGTTCTTGTATTTTTGGGTATTTGTCAGATCACTGTGTGCGCTCTGATCGCTAAGCACACTGTGTTTCTGGATTGCCTTCATAACACCTGTCATTAGCAAACATAACACTAGGGATTATATACATTAGATAGGACTGCTCTATTATGGGTATACCTTGGCGATTGGTGGAGCAGCGTAACATACATTTTTTGCAAAAAAACGTATTAACTAAATACGCTGTATTATTTTCATTTTTTGACTAGCACTTGCTTATTTACTGTGACTTTTTTTTTACAACAGAGTATTTTTGACCTCTCTGTGCGTTTTTGTGTCTACAATGTTAAATATATGTACGCAAGACGCATGCGGATCGGTACGCAGGTATGCGCTGCACATACATACGCTAATGTGAACCCTGCCTTAAGCAGTCTGCTTACAGTTCTGTAATAAAGTAATTTTTTGGCACTCAACTTGTAGTATAGATGAATTTTTATAAGCAGTCTCTGGTATATGCTTACAGTTCTGTGACACAGGGAAGCTAGGGCCTTATCGGTCACCTCCCTCATCCTTCTGCAAGCTGGAGTGGAATCCATGTCTGCAATCTATTAAATGACCAACATTAATTATGTTTTCAGGAGGAAAAAGGGCAGGGGTTCCAAGCCAAAAATAAGGATCATCTGGAAGTCATAGCCTTTGGTCAATATTCACTATCAAATATGAAATGGCTAATAAATGTTATGATTTCATCTATGACATTGATCAATAGTGAACTGGTGAAACATGTGCCAGACAAGCATAAAAGGTATGACACTATGAATGCTACGATATGTCTGTTGTGGTAAAACTCCATCATATATGTTTTGTAGGTCATTATTATAAAACAACTTAATGGTTTTAGAAAATTCAGCTGTCCATATTTTTATTTAAACAGAGAGATATAATGTTTGTTACCATTTTTTCATTTTTAATAGACATAGACAATAAATAAAAGGACAGAAATTAAAAACAATATTTACCTGGAAAGTTTTACTTGTTTATTTCTAATATCAGAATGTGATATTTCAGACTTCATAATTAATTTAACAGCACAAAGACTTTCGAGGTCTGGCAAGTCCCAAAAAAATATTGATTCCTCCATCGGCACACTCCTATAATTATAAACAATTCAGCAATGCATACTACCTTGCAAAACTTTGTCTAAGCAGCCTGAAGATGTGCCAAATTTTACACAGTGGTAAATCTTGTTGATAGAAGTAAAACACGTCCAAGAGCGTAACTACGGCAGTCGCTTCTGCAACCGATGCCCAGCGGCTGAGGGGCCTGCCGACAACAGCAAATACTTAAGCTGGATTCATGTCCTCGGATGCACATTCAGCTGAAGTGTATTGTGGTGCAGACACATTGGGTCCATGCGCAGCAATACATGCTTCAGGCCGATCAGAGGCCAGCAACTGACGTCGGTCTGCACGTGACCAGGAGCGCATGGCAGTGTCGTCATGCGCTCCTGTCACTTGCAAGCTGAAGTCAGCTTCGGGCTTCAGAAGAGAGCGCCGCATGGTGGGGGAGCTGAAGGAAGGTGTGTTTTTTGTACCATTCTACTACATGTATGACTATGGGCTGTGTATTATACTATGTTACTATGTGGATGACTATTGGCTGTGTATAATACTACATGTATGACTATGGGCTATGCATTACACTGCGTGGATGAATATAGACTGTTCTTTATACTACATGGATGACTATGGGCTGAGTTTGATCAGAGTGAGATCCGATTTCTTTGTATGAGAAGATGGATAAAAAAAATTCTTAATTTCTTCCATTCTGTGAGTGTGCGGAAATCTCATTTCACTCAGATGTCATCCGAGTGCAATGCCACGTTTTCCACTCAGTCATTGACTTGCACGGCCGAGTGCGATCCGAATATTGGATCAAACTTTGCGATTAGCAATTTTTTTTCTCTAGTCTCAGTCCTAGGAAAAAATTGGACATGTCCACAGCCACATAGAATAACATTGGTCCCAGTGTGATCCGATGTTTTGCCACATCGCTCTCAAGACAGCAAATATGCTGGGGTGCAGTGATATCAATTACAGTGATACCAAATTTATAAAGTATTTTAGGTTTTATTACTCTTGCATCAATACAGCAGTGAGGTCTGTGTGATGGTGTTCAAGAGATTTTAGGAACAGACAAATAAAATTTATGTCCAAAGCATATCCATTTATTAAACGATACAGAAGGCCCATTTATTATTATGGAGTTCATTTGTGTTCCAACTTTTTTTCCCATTTTAAAAACTGCCACATAACGGAACCCACACACCCCAACACATGATAATCAATGATGCAATGGATATGTTTTGGACACAAATTACGTTTCTGTTCCTAAAAAGGACAAATAGAATTTTTAAATGCAGGTATAAATACAGCCTTACACTTTGTAGCAAATACTGGAGTTTCCTCTGGTATTATGTTTGAGTATATACAAATAACAAAAGACTAACCGTCACTTCCAAACAGAAACCAGGTGTGTATAAGTGCAAACTAAGAGTAGTCACCTTGATGTATATTCAACAAATAAAATAGCACTCTGTAGCACTAAAGGATGAACACATGAAATAGGAATTGCATTACTTATCTAGAAAATAGGAAAAATTGGGAATGCTTTGCGCATAAATTGGCCAATTCATGTGTACCCAGCAGCCGCGATAAGGTGATTCTCGTTGCTGAGAACCTAACTAAACTGTCACTTCCAAAAAGAAACTAGGTGTGTACTGGTACTATTTATCTACCCATTGTGACAGGGTCACTGGCACTGTATGAGAGGGGAGATATGTGTCATGGAAACTGCTTTTCTCCGTGATCTAGAAACTCAAAGTTTCTTTTCAGCATGCTATGTGCTGAAGGAGTTAAGCAGCCATGTTATGGGCGGGTTTTTAGGTGAGTAGGTAAGAGATGGGCAGGATGCCTACTCACCACATCTCCACCTCAAGGGTGTGGCTTGGGAAATAAATGTCTAGCCAGTTTTTTTCTCTGTATGTGTGGAGATAGGAGGCCTCCTGACTGCTCGCTAATATGAGAGCTGCCATATGCGTTGTCCCAGAGAAACTGGGCAGGACTGTATATGAACTTTTTATTTTCATTTGGGCTGGACAGGCTGTTTTTCTGTTACAATGCAATAAACCACCCAGAAACTTTAACCACACGTGTGCCTGTGTCTACCTCGAGGAGCAGCTAAGGAAGCCAACCTTCCACACCATATATACAGTTAGGGCCAGAAATATTTGGACAGTGACACAATTTTCGCGAGTTGGGCTCTGCATGCCACCACATTGGATTTGAAATGAAACCTCTACAACAGAATTCAAGTGCAGATTGTAACGTTTAATTTGAAGGGTTGAACAAAAATATCTGATAGAAAATGTAGGAATTGTACACATTTCTTTACAAACACTCCACATTTTAGGAGGTCAAAAGTAATTGGACAAATAAACATAACCCAAACAAAATATTTTTATTTTCAATATTTTGTTGCAAATCCTTTGGAGGCAATCACTGCCTTAAGTCTGGAACCCATGGACATCACCAAACGCTGGGTTTCCTCCTTCTTAATGCTTTGCCAGGCCTTTACAGACGCAGCCTTCAGGTCTTGCTTGTTTGTGGGTCTTTCCGTCTTAAGTCTGGATTTGAGCAAGTGAAATGCATGCTCAATTGGGTTTAGATCTGGAGATTGACTTGGCCATTGCAGAATGTTCCACTTTTTGGCACTCATGAACTCCTGGGTAGCTTTGGCTGTATGCTTGGGGTCATTGTCCATCTGTACTATGAAGCGCCGTCCAATCAACTTTGCAGCATTTGGCTGAATCTGGGCTGAAAGTATATCCCGGTACACTTCAGAATTCATCCGGCTACTCTTGTCTACTCTTATGTCATCAATAAACACAAGTGACCCAGTGCCATTGAAAGCCATGCATGCCCATGGCATCACGTTGCCTCCACCATGTTTTACAGAGGATGTGGTGTGCCTTGGATCATGTGCCGTTCCCTTTCTTCTCCAAACTTTTTTCTTCCCATCATTCTGGTACAGGTTGATCTTTGTCTCATCTGTCCATAGAATACTTTTCCAGAACTGAGCTGGCTTCTTGAGGTGTTTTTCTGCAAATTTAACTCTGGCCTGTCTATTTTTGGTATTGATTAATGGTTTGCATCTAGATGTGAACCCTTTGTATTTACTGTCATGGAGTCTTCTCTTTACTGTTGACTTAGAGACAGATACACCTACTTCACTGAGAGTGTTCTGGACTTCAGTTGATGTTGCGAACGGGTTCTTCTTCACCAAATTAAGTATGCGGCGATCATCCACCACTGTTGTCATCCGTGGACGCCCAGGCCTTTTTCAGTTCCCAAGCTCACCAGTCAATTCCTTTTTTCACAGAATGTACCCAACTGTTGATTTTGCTACTCCAAGCATGTCTGCTATCTCTCTGATGGATTTTTTCTTTTTTTCAGCCTCAGGATGTTCTGCTTCACCTCAATTGAGAGTTCCTTTGACCGCATGTTGTCTGCTCACAGCAACAGCTTCCAAATGCAAAACCACACACCTGGAATCCACCCCTGACCTTTTAACTACTTCATTGATTACAGGTTAACGAGGGAGACGCCTTCAGAGTTAATTGCAGCCCTTAGAGTCCATTGTCCAATTACTTTTGGTCCCTTGAAAAAGAGGACGCTATGCATTACAGAGCTATGATTCCTAAACCCTTTCTCCGATTTGGATGTGGAAACTATCATATTGCAGCTGGGAGTGTGCACTTTCAGCCCATATTATATATATATATAATTGTATTTCTGAACATGTTTTTGTAAACAGCTAAAATAACAAAACTTGTGTCACTGTCCAAATATTTCTGGCCCTAACTGTATACTTCATGTTTGCATGCTATAGCGGTACAGAGTGCAACTTTATTTGTTGGGTATATATGGAGGTGGCCACTCTTAGTTCACATCTGTGCACACCTGGTTTCTGTTTAAAAGTGACGTTCAGTCTTTTGTTTTTTGAATGCATAGGCTCTCTGACTGAGCACTCCACCCATAAGCTTCTGGCAGTTTTAATTATAGCAGGATCCTATCTACCCACATAAATGCAGGCTTCAGCCTAGGAGAGGATTCACATTAGATAGGTTCTCAGCAACGAGAATTGCCATATCGCGGCTGGTGGGTCCACATGAATTGGTCAATTTATGCATTAAGCATTCTCAATTTTTCCTATTTTCTAGAACAGTAATGCAAATCATATTTCATATATTTCATGTTTTAATGCTATAGCGCTACAGAGTGCTACTTTATTTGTTAGTTATATTTGGAGTATATACAGTCATGGCCGAAAGTGTTGGTACCCATGAAATTGTCCTAGAAATGAAGAATTTCTCCCAAAAAATTAATGCAATTATAATTTATTTTACACACGTTTATTTCCTTTGTGTCTACTAGAACACAAAAAAAGAGAGAAAAAAAGGCAAATTGGACACAATTTCACACAAAACCCCAAAAATGGGCTAGGCAAAATTGTTGGCACCCTCAACTTAATGTTTGGTTGCACATCCTTTGGAATAAATAAAAGCAATCAATCACTTCCTATAACCATCAACAAGCTTTTTCTCATTCCGTTTTCAGGAAACAGTAGAATGATGTGCTTGACTGAAAAGCTCTATCTTGGTCTCATTTGTCCACAAGATGGTTTTGCTGAAGGATTTTGCCGTACTCACGTATATCTTGGCAAACTACATTTTAGCTTTTTAGGTCAGCAATAGGGTCCACCTGGGTCTCCTGCCATATGCGTTTCATTTCATTCAGATATCGTCGGATAGTTCATGCTGACACTGATGCACCCTGAGCCTGCAGGACAGCTTAAATTTCGTTAAAACTTGATTGGGGTTGCTTATCCACCATCCGGACAGTCCTGAGTTGCAACCTTTTATCAATTTTTCTCTGACGTCCACATCCATGGAGATTAGCTACAGTGCCATGGGTTGTAAACTTCTTGATTACGTTGTGCACGGTGGTTAAAGGAACATCAAGGTCTCTGGAGATGGACTTGTAACCTTGAGATTGTTGATATTGTTCTACAATTTTGTTTCTCAAGTCCTCAGACAGTTCTCTTCTCTTTCTGTTCTCTATGCTTAGTGTGGCACACACAGAGACACAATACAAAGATTGAGTCAACTTCTCCTTTTATCTAGGTTTCAGGTGTGATTTTCATATCTATCTCATGTTACTTGCCACAGGTGAGTTTGAACGAGCATCACGTACTTGAAACAAAGTTGTTTACCCACAATTTTTTAAAAGGTGCCAACATTTTTATTCAGCTCATTTTTGAGGGTTTTGTGTGAAATTACAGTATGTCCAATTTACCCTTTTTCTCCTGTCCTTTTGGGGTTGTTCCAATGCACACAAAGGAAATTAACATGTGTATAAAAAACATGTGGAATTGCAATAGTTTTCTGGAACACTTTCAAGGGTGCCAACACTGTAGGCCAAAACCGTATGATAACTTTTTATTACAATTTTTTTTAATGGTGAGATGAACACCAAAATTTCCACCTGTGTGTATATAGGGCGAGACCTGTCAATCACCTGCTAGCGGTGACGACATTGAAGTGAATGGAGTTCATCGGCTATGAACTCCGCTCACATTATTTACGTCACTGCGAGACACTGATGCTGCGCTATCATGCGCAGCTCAGTGTCTGTGCTAGATGGCAGGCTGAACGCTCGCATCATGCCAACGTTCAGCATGGCATCTATATGTAGCAGGGCTAGACTTGTTGCTAGACAAAAGGATTACCTTCTTGTCCGACAGGTGAGGAATATGGTGGTTTATTATTTTTTGTCTTTTACAGGGGACATGGGCATCGATGGATTATCTTCTTATCGGACATGTGAGTGTAAGGGTATGTGCACACGTAGATGGAACCTCTGTGGATTTTTCAGCACCTGTTTTTAGAAATCCGCAGGTAAAAAGCTCTGCGTTTTACCTGCGGGTTTACAGTGGATTTTATGTGTTTTTGTGCAGATTCCACCTGCGGTTTTACACCTGCGGATTCCTATTATGGATCAGGTGTAAACCGCTGCGGGATCAGCACACAGAATTGACATGTTGCGGAATAAACACTACGTTTCCGCGCGTTTTTTTCGACAGCATGTCCACTGCAGATTTTGTTTTTCATAGATTTACATGGTACTGTAAACGCATGGAAAACTGCTGTGAATCTGTAGCGGCCAATCCGCTGCGGATCCGCAGCAAAATCCGCAGTCTGTGCACATATCCTCACTTTGCTTTTAAATTATTTTATAATTTAAAATAAATGGTTAAAGGGAGGTAATTTCAAATAAAGGACTTAATTTTGGCTGTGCTTTTTTTTGCAATTTGACTATAGGGTTAGTCATGGGAGCGGCTTATAGATGCCATTCTATTACTAACCTCTGGGCTTGATGTCAGTTGCCAATGCAAAGCTAAAACAACCTCAATGCTATTACCCCACTTGCCATCACACCAGGGCTAGTAGGAAGAGTGATGCTAAGCACCATAATTGACAAATCTTATGGATGCGCCATTTCTGGGGTGGCTGAGAGCTGTTTTTAACCTGGGAGGGAGCCAATATCCATTGCCCCTTCCTAGCCTATTAATAACAGCTCACAGCTGTCTACCTAGCTTTTGCCGGTAATTAATTATACCCTCCCTTCAAGTCATTTTTTTGGGGTGGTCGCACATTTTAATAACCAGTAAAAGCCAAGTATACAACTGTGAGCTGATATTAATTGCCTGGGTTTATTACCCCCTTTCCATACTATAACCATCAGCCCCTAGCTGTCAGTTTTCCTTCAGCTGGTTATTAAAATTTCAGGGGGACCCCACTTCCTTTTTTTTCTTTACGTTACTGAATTATTAGCAAAATGCATGAACATTAAACTACATACGCACTGCACTAATTATATACGTCACTGACATCTTTCTATCTATTCTGACGGGTCACACAGTGAATTTACTGTACTATGCTGATGAAATGTCAGGTTTTCTAGATGGGTGCGTAAAAAAAAAAAAAAAAAAAAATCGGATGTCACTTGCATGGTCAGTGTCCTGTGCTATTTTTTTTCTCACACCCATTGACTTGCATTGGCGAGTCTCGTTGATATAGGCGGCCATTTGCAGCAAGCAGCATTTTTTTTTATCTGTCTGATCTGAGCTGACAAAAAAATTGCAGATGATCAGGGAATAATAGAATAACTTTAGGCAGAGTACAGTATGATTTTTTATCGGTTTAGATGAGTCAACACTCAGCAGACACTATGTTCAAACTGCATTTTGTGGAGCGACTCCATTACAACTCTCAAAATGTGTGAATACATTCAGCTTGATGATGTTTTTTTCTTTTCAGGTTTTGAAAAACGTTTGCTGAAAAAAACAGGGTGCGGGTCACTACATAACGGCTGCTCCGATTTTCCGCCAACACATTATGTGTGGTGTGCATTTCCTCCAACTCGGGTTTTTTTTTAGATAATAGAAATGACAATATGTAGAGGTCCGATATTATAAGGTATTGTCAGCAAACACAATTATCCCAAAGCTGTTCCCTCAGTTACCCCGCTATAGCTCCTGACTGAACCTTACACCGTCTCTGTGCAGGAAGAATGTGTGAACTCGGACGCCCCACACGGGAGGGAGAGAAGCCCTGACAGGAGCCGGAGACGCCAGGCTCTGACAGGAGACCGGTCCTTGTCACGCACACACCTCACGGACACACGACGGCTCTGCAGCGCCGGCTCTGAAACTTTCCCGCCCTAACGGCAACCAATTAGCAATTCACACTTATTCTTCCTGCCCAATAGCAGACAAGAACCTCCTCCTGTCCTGATTGGATCTTTTGGGACCTGCTTTGAACCAATGGGACGACGCCTCAGGGTAAGGGAGGGAAGTGCTGTTCCCGATGCAGGAAGCAGCAGTGAGCAGTACGGACGGGGAGGCTGCGGTCGCTGTGTGTAGATCTCTGACATTATGGCCGACAAGAAGGACGTGAAGTACTACACCCTGGAAGAGATCCAGAAACACAATCACAGCAAGAGCACCTGGATCATCCTCCACCACAAGGTGCACGATGTCACCCGCTTCCTGGAGGAGGTGAGTGGGCCGCGGGCAGCCTGTCTGCAGAGCTCGTCCTGTACGATCCGGGGTATGGAGGCGCCTGTGGCTGTGTGCCCGACCCCAGACGAGGCTCCAGATATCACAGGACTATAGACGTGGCTGGTAGAATGTAGGAGTGATCACAAGGGAGCTGTCAGTAAGGGGAGCTAGTGATCCACTGCTGGGGGGTGCTAGTGATCCGCTGCTGGGGGGTGCTAGTGATCCGCTGCTGGGGGGTGCTAGTGATCCGCTGCTGGGGGGTGCTAGTGATCCGCTGCTGGGGGGTGCTAGTGATCCGCTGCTGGGGGGTGCTAGTGATCCGCTGCTGGGGGGTGCTAGTGATCCGCTGCTGGGGGGTGCTAGTGATCCGCTGCTGGGGGGTGCTAGTGATCCGCTGCTGGGGGGTGCTAGTGATCCGCTGCTGGGGGGTGCTAGTGATCCGCTGCTGGGGGGTGCTAGTGATCCGCTGCTGGGGGGTGCTAGTGATCCGCTGCTGGGGGGAGCTAGTGATCCGCTGCTGGGGGGAGCTAGTGATCCGCTGCTGGGGGGAGCTAGTGATCCGCTGCTGGGGGGAGCTAGTGATCCGCTGCTGGGGGGAGCTAGTGATCCGCTGCTGGGGGGAGCTAGTGATCCGCTGCTGGGGGGAGCTAGTGATCCGCTGCTGGGGATGAGGTGTGGGGTAATGGTGATCCCCTGGCTGCAGGGTGAGGGGGGCTCTGATGGTGATTTCCGGTGTTGCTGTTCAGCCCATGAGGGCTAAAATGTAACGACGCGTTGGTGAAACAGTCATTGACCAGTCATCGTTAGTTAATAGCTGGTCATCCAGAAGCTACTTCTTCTGGCCAGTATTATGGCCGCCTTTAGGAACCTTCCTGTCTGCATTCAGAGGCTGAGCTGGTTCTTCTCTCTCACATTAGAGGCCTGGGGCGATCGTCCAGTTACTTACACTGGCCATGTGCTTGAAATTCACATGCCCAGGGGTTTGTTGGTGGCCACCTGCCAGGTTAGGCTACTTTAACACCAGGTTTTTTGCATCAGGCACAATCTGGCGAATGTTGGAAAAAACTGGATCCGGTGCAGGTTGTAAAAAAATGATGCGACGGATCTGTTTTTTTTGTCGAATCCGTTTAGCATATCTAGATTATTGGATAAAAAAAAAAATTTGGAGCATGCTCAGTTTAAAAAAACTGAACCCGGAGCCGGAACCCGTCAGTTTCTGGATCCGGCACCTTCTGGCTCCCATAGGATTCCCGTTTAGCAAACAGTGGAAAGTGCCGGATACGGCGCTTCCGGCTTTTTCACCGGAGACAAAAAACGTTGCTATGGACGTTTTTTCAAGAAACCGGAAACGGCAGATTTGACGGATCCATCGAAAACCGGACGAAATGCAAGGTCATCAGGCACAATCCGGCACTAATACAAGTCGATGGGAAAAAAACTGATGCAACGGCAACATTCGCCGGTTCCGTTTTTTTTTTAGCCGGATTGAGCCTGACGCTGAAAACCTGATGTGTGAAAGTAGCCTTACACTGCATGGGAAATTATAGGACCCCAACTGATCGCCTGATCTACATATGATCTACATCCCTTTTGCAAAAGGTTTAACAACTTGCAGAAGCCGGGAGGCTTTAATGTATCCGTGTCTTAATGTTGACGGGTTGGAGAGGTGTGGGATTGCCGTTGGCTACAGAGCCTCATGACTTTTATTGACTGTGTGTTTTTGTGTGAGAATTTGGCTTGTGTACTATATATTTACTTACACCTGCCAGAAATCATACTGTTAACTGTTCCAGCAAGTATCACGTACATGTCAATATTTCTGTTGTATAGTTGTTGGAGCAAAGTACAGGTATCGTACATGACATGAGGTCAAATAGCAGGGAAAAAACGCAATATGGCAGCACTGTTTGCATATACCCAAAATTGAGTAATTGACCAGATTTTACTAATTAGATTGCACATTAGTGTATGTACTGTTCATACAAGTCTATGAATATGCTTAATGTATATATTGGGAGCATACCCTAGCACATGAATGAGTAATCATAGGGTTATGTTCACATGACACCAGATGCTCTATGCATAGAGCTATGCCTGATGAAGGGACCTGCGTAGTCTCGAAAGTTAGCAATTTGTTTCCATCTTTTCAGTTAGCCATTAAAAGGTATCAACCACTGAGGACTCTCAATTCCAAATATTATTCTATGAGCGGATTCCAAGTGGAAGGTGCCTGAAGAAGGGCCAGGTCACTTCTTTTAACCGCTGTGTTTAAAATAATCTATGAAGCGGTTAAAAGAAAGCTTGAAAGACTGAACCTATGTGCAGCTGGCTCTTTGCTTTGCTGTGCATATGTTCATTCTTTTTAGCGTTTCTTTACCGCTCATCAAGGTGAGTTACAGGGCACACTTGCCTGAAAGTTTTCTTGAGCACGCACCCCCAAGATTACAAACTCTGTATTTGGAGAGGTGCTTGCTTGTGATACTCATTTCTCATCTGGACACGGATATTGATAGAAATCACTTTTCCATCACCCCCAAAATTTATTTTAAATGGCCTACACAATGTTGTATGGGACTTGGACCCTATAACACCCTTGACGTGGCCAAGAGAAATGTCACCATCATGCCTCCTCATTGTCCTTCTGATGGACAGTGCTAGCATCCCAGAGTGATCAGCGGCTGACGGCCCCCGCTGCGTGATCTCCTCCCTGTCTCCTTTCTTCTGACTCCTTTTAAAGGGTTCAGTGACCAGTGTTCCTCAACTTTTTAAATGGTCATCTATTCAAAACTTAACTATCATTAGGACCATTGAAAAACTTCTTTCCCTTTCTTCTTGCAGGACATGTGCCAGACATTGAGGACCTAGGCAGCAGACCATTGCTCCTCATCATCGTTTAGGCTGGGGCTACGCCGTGACAAGTTGCACAACACTAACATTGCAGCCACACATTAATGTAATGGTTTTCTATTGTCCTGCGGTGTGCGACAAACTGCCACAGAGTCACAAGTGTTTCCAAATGTGTGAGATTTTCTGTGGCTCTTTGCAAGTCGCACACACACTTGCCATAGACTTCAGTGTAAGTTGCACATAACATGCGACTTGTGTGCAACTTATCTGCAGCTGGGCAAAGTCGCAGCTCTAAAATGGTCGCACCACAGACAAGTTGTGCAAATGTTTTTGTCATGTGACTTGTCTGATAGGTGTCACGTGACAGATCTTCCTGTAGCCTCCGCCTTATTGTATAAGGGCTCTCATATTGGCATATAAATCGGATGAGTGCAATCCGATAAAAAATCAATTGCACTCGTACCGATGTTGTTTAATGAGGTAGTGTAGATCTGCGTGTATCTTGCTTCTTCGCGGTGTTCTGCTGAAGAAGAAAATTGCAGCATGCTGTGATTTCACTCTGAAATCATCTGATGGCTGTGAATAAAAAAAAATTGCATGCCATACGGATCACCATTAATGCATCCGATATTTATGGGCGCATTACAACTCTGTAGCACAGGAAACTGCAAATTGTCCTGTAAAAAATTAATGGCTGCTGAGTAAAAAAAAAAAAACTGATTGTATACTGACTGCACATCGATGACAAGTGAGAAAAAAATCGTCACACTCTCCTGGATGAGAATGGAGTTGATTTTATTTATTTTTCCCTTTTTTTTTTTTTTTTTTTCTTTTGGCCGCAATTGTGAGTAAACCCATAAGGACAGCATGTCTTCCCGTGGAGTCAGTACCACAACCTGGACCTTAGATGACAGGGCGCCTCACTTGGCGATGTAAAATCTGCTAAGTTTGCGTATTCTCTTGTATAGCCTATATCTTTGTCCAGCTTCAAAACTTTGCTTTCTGTTGGCTCGGTGCCACCTGACGGCCAGTAAACCTGTTTGGCTATGTTCTCTTCATGTTAACACCTACATCTGCCACATACTTTGGGACAGCCTTCTGCATGTGTTTCTGAAGTAACGGGTCATGAAAAGAGCCTAGTTTTTTTTTTTTTTTTTTTTTGTTTTTTTACATCTCATATACATGTGTGTATTTGATACCATCCACCATAATCTGACTTTCATCTTGATTCTTTGAGTACATGGCTGTATATCTGCTGATTAGATAATAAAGCTACTTGAACTTTGTGCACCAAAGTTTTTATGGCGAAACAAAGTGGTTTTTGGTCATTTCCCTCCTCACCCCACCTCCTGAAAGGGCATATAAGTTCTGGCAAAAAAATGCTTTTCTATTATGATTTTGATCGGGGTTCAATGTTCTTCACCTGAGTTCATCAGAGTTTAATTTCAAAGTTTAATCTGATGTGGCCATGACTTGAATCAGCTTAGGGTGAGTAAACACTGCATTCTGTGCAAAGGTGATCTTGGCTCACTCATCGTGGTTAGTTATAGGCGAGGTCAGGTTCTCTCCACCGGATTATAGCTAGATTCCCCAGTTTACTTGCTCCTGTTTTATAAAGCCAGAAACTTGCTGTGTGACGAGGTTCTTATGGTGAAACTATGAAATGTGGGAGCTCATCCCGAAGACTATCTTGAAATCTTATTCCCTCTGTGCCATAGGAGTTATAGCCTTGCTTAAGGACCTATACACCCATCTATGTTTCATGTGTGATGGTTAGGGTACATTCCCATTGTATGAACATATTCAGATTTTAAGGTCCGTTGTCCAATTTTCATCCAATTTGTCAATCAAAATAGTTAATTCAATTAAATTCAATGGAAATAAATTGGACGGCGCGACCTATAGCATGGCTTCCTAGTTATTCCTTTTTTTTATTGGCTAATGGATAGGAAAAGCCTGGACCTCTTTGTTTAATCTCCCACTCCCCGAGAAAAACAGATATAAAAAAACAGGCACATTAAAAAAAAGTCAGCTAAACAGCAATAAAAAAAATAGCGGCATAAAGACAAGTGCTTACTCATTTGCTTATAGTGCTGGTGAAGCCAAATTTCCATTCTGACTTACGGTAGAATCTCATCAGTTGTAAAGAACATGCCTACAACTGTGAACATGTGGTTTCTTTTTATTTTGAAGCAAATAACAAATGGGACAAAGTACCGTATATGAAAACTTCAGTATGCATAACTATTCACCCCCCTAAAGTCAGTGCTTTGTAGAGCCTCGTTTTGCGGCAGTTACAGCTGCAAGTTGCTTTGGATTAGTCTTTGAGCTTTCCACATCTTGCCACTGGAATTTTTGCCCATTCCTCAAGGCAAAACTGCTCAAGTGCCTTCAAGTTTGCTGTTCACCAGAGGAAACCATCTATCTTCAAGTCTGACCCCAGATTCTCAATTGGATTAAGGTCTAGGCTTTGACTAGGCCACTCCAAAACATTTACATGTTTCCCCTAAACCACTGGAGTGTTGGTTTAATAGTATACTTTGGGTCATTGTCTTGTTGAAAGGTGAACCTACTTCCCAGTGTCAAATCACTGACTGACTGAAGCAGGTTTTACTCAAGAATATCTCTGTATTTTGCACCATCTGTCTTCCCCTCAACTCAGACTATTTTTCCTGTCCCTGCTGCTTAAAAACATCTCCAGAGCATGATTCTACCACCACCATAATTCACTGTGGGGATGGTGTGCTTGAGGTGATGAGTTATGTTGATTTGACGCCAGACATAGTGTTTTCCTCAGTGGCCAAAAAGCTCAATTTTGGTCTCTTGACCACAGCACCTTCCTGCATACATTTGGGGATTCTCCCACATGTCTTTTGTGAAACTCAAAACGAGTTTTACACACAACATATTGTAAGTTAAGGATTTTTTTCTGGCAATGCTTCCATAAAGGCTACCTCTATGGGAGTGTACAACTTTTTGTGGTCGTATGGACAGATACTTTAATCTCTGCTTGGGAGCCCTGCAGCTCCTTCAGGGTTACCTTTGGTCTTTGTGCTTCCTCTCTGGTTATTGCCCTCCTTGCCCGGGCTGCAAATTTTTGTGGACAGCTCTCTTGGCAGGTGTTTTGTGGTACCCTGTTTTTCCATTTGATGGTGCTCCGGGGGATCACAAGAGATTGGGGTGTATGTGTGTGTGTGCGGCAAACCGGGACGACGGCCGTTTCACGCCTGGCTGGCGCTTCAACGGCCAGCCCGTTGAAGCGCCAGCCAGGCGTGAAACGGCCGTCGTCCCGCTTTGCCGCACTCTCTGTACAGCACCCCCGGTCGTGAAGATGTACAGCACGATGTTTGAATAAAGATTCCTGCACTGGATGATCGGCGAGTGCGCTCTATTTCCTTATACATTCACTATTCCATATGGACTTTTCACCAGCGGAGCTACGCACCCAAGATCAGATATCCTGGCTTTACACAGGTGAGCGGTTCCCACTTTGTTCTTCCTGGCAGTGGTGCTGTCTGGCTGTTCCTTTTGCATTTGATATATATATATATATATATATATATATCTATCAACCCTGACTTATGCTTCTCAACATCTTTGTCACAGACTTGTTTAGGTAAAGACATACTAGCTGTGCCTCCATAGGGAAGGCCTAGGGGGCGCTGCACGAGTATCGTAATCCAGACAGGAGGTTCGTGGACACCGCGATGTGCACTGGAGCAGGACCTGGCGGGACACGTGACTGCTGAGAAAGCAGCTGATGGGCGGAGCCAACCCACATGAGCAGACAGCTGTCAAGGTTGTGCTGGGGACGTAGTCAGTAGAGCTGAGGTCAGAAGCCAGACGGAAACACGGGATCCTGAGGGTAAGGCCGGGGTCACACTAGACCGTAATACGGATGAGTGCAATGCGATAAAAAATCGCATAGCGCTCGTCCCAATGTTGATCTATGGGGCAGCTCCCATCATCCGATATTTTTACCCTTCGCCACGACAGCACCCACTATCAGAGAGGGACCCGCCCATAGGAACAGGAAACCTACAGAGACAAAAAGGGCGGTCCCCCTCTCCTCCTCAGTTGGTTTCCTGTTCCTATCGGAAAGCCTGGAATACCTACATGGAGGGAGGTGGTCGGAGCACCTCCATGTTACCTGACCCATGCACCCGCCTGTGTGGTATCCGAGGGAACAGCAGGGGCTGCGGTGTCAGCGTCGGGGGAGGCACTGCACGCATCCTCCCCCCTCGTCTGGGCACCATCCGGCAGGTTCCGGGCGACAGAGTCCGGCCTATGGAGGAGGCAAGTGTGGAGGATCATCCGCTCTCCAGCGGCGCTGCTGGGTGAGTGTTTCGCTAGGAGCGGCGGCGGCAGCATCGCGCGGGTAAGTCCGCGCTGATTCACTGAACCGGAAGTGATTTGGTACACTTCCGGTTCGCGACAGGATGACCGCGCTTTTCAAATACAGGCCGGGACACAGAGCTAATCGCTCACTATGCTGTCCCCGGCACATAACGAGCTTCCACCAGCGGTGGATGACCGCACTGAGAAAAGCAGCACTAAGTCTGCAAAAAAGAGTGATCGCTCCATGGCAGGAGCTGATACTCACAGGAGTAAGACAAGAAGTAGAGATTCAGATCTACTCATTCCCCACACAGTCTCCACCTCCAAGACCGGTATGACATTAGCTTCACTGGGTGAGTGTTTCATGGTCCTCTACCTATAAGCTGATCCCTTCCTTCTCTGCCTCTCCCCTTAGGCTAAAAAGACCAGTAAAACTAAGCACAAGCAATGTGCCCTATGTTTGCAACCCCTGCCCGACACGTACCCCAAGAGGTTATGTCAGAACTGTATAAAACAGACTTTGCAAGACGAGGAGGCTGTTACAACCACAAATATTAGGGCTATAATAAGGCAGGAAATCCAGTCTCTCGGATCAAAATCCCTAGAGAAACGTGGAAATAAGCGCCTCTCTCCTGCCTCTAGTACGGAGTCTGAAGAGGGCCTCATCCGGTCTTCTAATACTTCGGGATCATCTTCCAGCTCTTCTGAAGATGAAGGTGGAGCATGTTTTCCTGTAGAAAGTATAGACAACCTCGTAAGATCCGTCAGGAACACTATGATACATAGTCCAGATACAAGAGCTGTAAAATCTGCACAGGATATCATGTTTTCAGGTCTGGGTCATAAGAAAAGGCGAGTTTTTCCAGTTGTTTCTGCCGTCAAAGACCTTGTAAAAAAAAGAGTGGGACAAACAAGGAAAAGGGTTTCTCCCATCCTCTTCTAAGAGGCGTTACCCCTTCAGTGACGAGGAGCTAGCAGTATGGTCCAAGGTTCCGAAAGTAGATGCAGCAGTGGCATCCACCTCGAAACAATCATCTCTTCCTGTGGAGGATGCAGGGATCCTACTAGATCCTTTGGATCGCAAGACTGAAGCACTCCTGAAAAGATCCTGGGAGACAAACACAGGAGCCTTTAAGCCTGCCATATCTAGCACGTGCACTGCAAGGTCATTGCTGGTATGGGTAGACCAGCTGGAGCAGCAGATAAAAGGAAAAGTCGCAAGGGACAAAATCTTACAAGCAGTCCCTTTAATTTAAAAGTGCTGCGGCATTTTTGGCTGACGCTTCAGCGGATTCCCTAAGATTGGCGGCAAGGTCTGCAGGACTTGTCAATGCGGCTCGTCGAGCTCTCTGGTTGAAGGGATGGAAGGGCGATGCACAATCTAAGTCCAGATTATGTACAATCCCATGCCAGGGTGAGTTCCTGTTTGGGAAGGTTCTTGACGAACTCCTTAATAAAGCAGGAGATAGAAGGAAGGGATTCCCTAAACAGTTTCTTCCTTCTTATAGGAGAGCGTTTAGGAGACGGCCGTTCAATAGAAGGAGGCCGTATGAACCGCAGAGAGACCGTTGGGATTCGAAGGAAGCAAAACCGAAAGGTGCCTTATTCAGGCCTCTAGACGTGGTAGATACCATCAGTAGTATCCCAGTAGGGGGAAGACTGAAATTTTTCCATCAACAGTGGGAGCAGATATCTTCGAACCAATGGATCCTTAACATAATCAAAAGGGGACTAAAATTAGAGTTCTTCAAATTACCATCAGATACTTTTGTAGTTACATCATTAAAAGCGCCGGAACAACGTAAAGCACTTCAAATAGAAATTATGAGCCTTTTGGCTAAGAATGTTCTCATAGAGGTACCAAAAAATCAGGACAGGAAAGGATTCTATTCTTTGTTTCTGGTTCAGAAACCAGATGGTACTTTCCGTACTATAATAAATCTAAAGAGATTAAACTCCTATCTCCGTGATCACACCTTTAAAATGGAATCGACAAGATCAACTATTAAACTTTTGTTCCCTAGGTGCTTTATGGCGGGTCTAGATTTGAAAGATGCATACTACTATCTTCCCATCTGTGCAGAACACCAACAGTATCTCAGAGTAGCGGTACAGCTACAGGGCCGGATCCGTCACTTCCAGTTCACAGCCATGCCGTTCGGCCTCTCCAGGGCTCCTCGGGTTTTCACAAAGGTTATGCTCGAGGTGATGGCTTATCTACGTCATCAAGATACGTTAATTGTCCCTTATCTAGATGACTTCCTGATAATTGGTAACTCCGCTTCACAATGTAAAGAACGTCTGACTAATGCCATTTCATCATTACAGGATTTGGGTTGGATGGTGAACTTCAAAAAGTCCAGACTACATCCAGAAACTCTTCAGTCCTTCCTAGGACTAATCTTGGACTCTGTAAGTCAAAGATGTCTCTTACCAGAGGACAAAAAATCAGTTATAATTTCAAAGGTGACTATGGCGAGGTCTAACCCTCGGATGTCCCTCAGAGACGCTATGTCTCTCTTGGGTTCACTGTCCTCTTGTATTCCGGCGGTTCAATGGGCCCAATACCATACTAGAACCTTACAACATCAGATTCTGCAGGTTCAGTCGTATTGCCATGATCGTTTAAGTACAAAAATGACCCTGTCTAAAGACGTACTTAGTTCTCTCCTTTGGTGGTTAGATAGAACACATTTGTCTAGGGGAGTCTCATGGTCAATAAAACCCTCAAAATTAGTCACTACTGACGCAGGTCCAGAAGGTTGGGGGGCTCATCTGAATCAATATATAGCTCAAGACTGCTGGAATTCTAATGAAATTCAGCAGTCCTCCAATTGGAAAGAATTAAGAGCAGTTTATTATGCGTTGAATTTGTTTCTTCCCCAGCTCCGAGGATCTCATATCAGAGTCCTATCGGACAACACGACGGTTGTCGCCTATTTAAATCATCAAGGAGGAATGCGATCAGGAAGTTTAATGTGTTCAGCGGCAAACCTCTTCAACTTGGCAGAAAACAATTTCTTATCACTAACAGCTCTCCACATCAGAGGAGTAGAAAATTTAAAAGCCGACTTCCTAAGTCGCCACACACTCCGTCAAGGAGAGCGGACTCTCAATCCTCGGATATTCAAGAACATAGTGGACATATGGGGCCTGCCGCAAATAGATTTATTTGCAACCAGGAACAACAGACAGGTACCGATGTTGGCCTCCTTAAATCCAACAGACCATCCAGACACGATAGACTCACTCCAACATTCGTGGGAATACGATCTGGCTTATGCGTTCCCTCCAATGATGCTGATTCCTTTGGTCACCAAAAAATAAGGGAAGAGAAAGCAAGGGTGATATTGATGGCACCGTTTTGGCCAAAGAGGCCCTGGTTCTCATGTCTTCGAGCGATGTCAGTTTGCGATCCCTGGATTCTGCCAATGACCCCAGACCTACTATCTCAGGGTCCATTTTATCACCAGCAAGTCAAAAATCTTCGCCTGACGGCGTGGAACTTGAAAGGCAGATACTAACACTAAGGGGATTTTCTCAAAAACTTATTAACACACTGCTGCTAAGTAGAAAGAGGTTTACAACCCTAATATATAGCAGAGTATGGAAAAAATTCCTTACCTTCTATACAAAGCCCTTCTCTAGTAAGGTTCCTATTAAAGCTATCCTAGAGTTCCTACAAAAGGGACATGAGCTCGGTCTATCAGATAATACCTTAAGAGTTCAGGTGTCTGCTTTAGGAGCCCTCTACAGTGCTAACATAGCGGGTTATAGATGGATAGCCAGATTTATTAGAGCATGTGAACGATCTGCTCCGGTTCATGTCCCACGTCTACCATCTTGGGACTTGAATCTAGTTCTAGACGCCTTAACTGGACCTCCTTTTGAGCCTTTAGATTCCATCCCTCTAAAAAATGTCACATACAAGGTAGCTTTATTGATAGCCTTAACATCGGCCAGACGAGTAGGAGACATCCAAGCCCTCTCCATAGACACTCCATTCCTAATGACATCAGGACAGGGTGGATCTCAAACCAGATCCATCATATCTCCCTAAAGTAGCGACAAAATATCATAGATCTCAGGAAATTTTCCTACCTTCCTTTTATGATAATCCACTAAATTCAGAGGAAGAGAAGCTACATATGTTGGACGTAAAAAGAGCAGTCCTAAGCTACATAGAGAGAACCCAGTCCTGCAGACAGAGTAGGGCTCTGTTTGTATCTTTTCAGGGTCACCGAAAAGGCCACGGTGTCACGAAAGCTACCTTGTCCCGTTGGATCAGAGAGGCTATCCATCTTGCATACTCGTCAAAAGGCAAAGATCCTCCAGAGGGAGTGAAAGCACTTTCAGCTCGGGCTGTGTCATCCTCGTGGGCGGAGAATAAAGACACACACATATATATGTATGTGTGTGTATATATATATATATATATATATATATATATATATATATATATATATATATATATATATATATATATATATATATTACATACACCTCTAATATATATGTATGTGTATATATATATATATATATATATATATATATATATATATATATATATATATATATATATATATATATAATAAATTTTTATGAAAAATATTCCACGGGTGAATATAGATTAAATGATTTATGCAATAAGGAGCGTATATGCTAATTGGACAATGGCGGTTCCTCTTGTACTCTGAAAAACAACTGAGGAGGAGAGGGGGACCGCCCTTTTTGTCTCTGTAGGTTTCCTGTTCCTATGGGCGGGTCCCTCTCTCATACTGGGTGCTGTCGTGGCTCATTAAAAGGGCATTACCGGTAAGTAATCCGGCTTTTCTCGGCTGTATTCGGGATCCGAATGAAATCGCAGCATGCTGCGACTGTCAGCGTATCTCGGCCGAGAATCGCCAATGAAAGTCTATGGGGGTGAGAAAAAATAGCACAGCACACGGACCATCAGTGTGACTTGCGAGAAATTCTCAGGCATTGGGCAAGTGACAGGAAAGGCTCAGCCATTATTTGCTCATTTTGCAAGTGTGTGAGAAAATCTCACCATACGGATGTCACACGGATGTCACACGGAGCATTTGATGCGAGAAACTCGCATCCTCGCACTGCACACGGATCACTGTTTTGGTAACATTTGTGCGATTCTCGTCCGTCAAAAACGGACCGTTTTTTTATACATTGTGTGTGTCCCCGGCCTAAGACAGGGGGTGGTCAGAGCCAAGCCGAGGATCAGGACCAGAGAGTTCAGAGTAGTACCAAATCAGAAGGCAGAGATTGTTAAATGGCTGACCTTGTCTTCATATTTGAGTGATATCAGGGACAGCCACCGTGGAGCCGGGGCGCCATTCCGCTGACCAGTAGGGTGCCAACCTCTACTTTAGGAAGGCTATACAGTAATAAGGAACAGTGTAGCAAGATACTAAATGAATGCACTTGTCACTTTATTGTTGTGTTGCAAAGTTCACCTCTTTTTGCACATGCTTTCTATTTTTGCCTACATCAATATTAATCATTGAATGGCAATCCCTATATGCTCCTTTCCATGGTGGTTTAAATGGGTGACCATGTGATTCACCAATATAGGGACATCTAGGAGATTGAGGGTCAGCCACAGAGGAGCGGGGGCACCATTCTCGTTTTCTGTTTAGGGTGCCAACCTCCGCTTATTTGTAGGTGTGTACTAATCATATAGGGTGATGGTAGCCAGTACGGTTGTTTCGTTTATGCATGGTAATGTCTTAACTTTTTTATTATGCCTAAAAATTAAGTTTTATCTTAAATATTTGTGGTGTATATAAGGTTCCATATTATTCCAAATCAGAAGGCAGAAGCAAAACCAGGGACTAGCCGAGTCATACACGGGTAAACACACACAGAGGAACAACCATATCAAACAGAGAAACCTGGGTCAGCTGCTCAAGCCGAGTAACGTAAGTATCACTGACTTAGAGCCTGGCAAGCAGCAGGTCTAAATAGCCCTCCTTGAACCAAAGAGAAGCTATGCAAAGTTAACCCCAACCAAACCAGGATGGAAGAAACCCGCGTCCTAAATCATGAGCGTTTGGAGATCTCCTTGGTCTTCTTCGTGGTGTTGTTTCGTTAGTGGTGCCTCTTGATTTATGGTGTCGTGGCCTTTCAGTAAAGGTGTGTGTATATACTGACAAACCATGTGACACTTACATTGCACACAGGTGGACTTCCTCTCACTAAATGTACCGTCACATTTAGCGACGCTCCAGCGATATAGACAACGATCCGACCTAAACTAGATCGCTGGAGCGTCGCTGTTTAGGTCGCTGTAGAGATGTCAAACACAGCAACTCCAGAACGATGCAGGAGCGATCCAGTGACGTACTTATCGTTCTCGCTTGTTGTTAGCTCCGTGAAAAAAAACATTGCAGGCATCGTTGCTTTTGCTGTCAAACATGACGAATCACTATGACCTGACTACCAAATAAAGTTCCGGACTTTCAGCTACGACCAGTGATGTCACAGCAGGATCCTAATCGCTGCTGCGTGTCAAACACAACGAGATCGCTATCCAGGACGCTGCAACGTCACGGATCGTTGTCGTTCTCTTTGTAAAGTTGCTCAGTTTGACAGTACCTTAAGCATGTGACTTATGAAGGAAATTGCTTGCACCAGAAATTTTTAGGGGCTTCATAGCAAAATGGGTGAATTAATTTGCACATGCCAATTTTTAGTTATTTTTTTTTATCCCATAAATAAAATTTTCGCCTATATTTTTCGCACTTCACCAACTTAGACTATTTTAGTGCTGATGCATCACACACAAATCAAATTACAAAAATATTTTAATACCAGTTGTAATGTAGCAAAATGGGTGAAAAGCCTAGAGGGGTAAATGCTTTACAAGCCACTATAGGTCTGTGTTGGACACTAGACTCTGTGCATCCTTCGTCCGGTTTCTATGTAGTGATCCTCTTCTCATTGCAGAACATGTAATAATAGTAGCTTTCTCCTTTCAAAGCCTCTGCAGTAGCATGGCGGCATAACTGAGAACAGCATTGCAATCACGCCTGGCTAGGATATTTTAAGAAAAAGATCTGCATCATTTTACATACTGAATTTTTCCTGCGCTGCACTGAAGTTCCCGTGTGGCCAAAGAGTGGACAAGTCCGGCAGTGTAGCGCACCTCACATGGTCGCTTCTCCTCGCGGTCTCTGTGCTGTTCACAGCGCTGGTAATCCTGGGGCTTAGAAGTGGTTCAAGTAAAAGAGAAAAATGTTCCAGCTTCTTGATAAAATGTAAAACTTTAATCCATCATATAAAATAGTAGAAGACACACTCCTGGGACAATGCCATATCACAAGTGAAGAAAGCTACGCGTTTCGACCATACGGTCTTTGTCACAGCTCAAGCTTGTCAAGTTTGGTCTTCCTGCTTCCTCTAAGGGGGCAATAAGATTTCAGCATACGTATTACACACTAAAGGTACCTTCACACTGGCCCAACTTAACAACGATATCGCTAGCGATCCGTGACGTTGCAGCGTCCTGGCTAGCGATATCGTTGTGTTTGACACGCAGCAGCGATCAGGATCCTGCTGTGACATCGTTGGTCGGAGCAGAAAGTCCAGAACTTTATTTTGTCGCTGGATCTCCCGCAGACATCGCTGAATCGGCGTGTGTGACGCCGATTCAGCGATGTCTTCACTGGTAACCAGGGTAAACATCGGGTTACTAAGCACAGGGCCGCGCTTAGTAACCCGATGTTTACCCCGGTTACCAGCATAAACGTAAAAAAAAAAAAAAAACATTACATACTTACATTCTGGTGTCTGTCCTCCGGCGCTCTGCTTCTCTGCACTAGCGCCAGCCGGCCGTAAAGCAGAGCACAGCGGTGACGTCACCGCTGTGCTTTCCGGCCGGCGCTTACACAGTGCAGAGAAGCAGAGCGCCGGAGGACAGACACTGGAATGTAAGTATGTAGTGTTTTTTTTTTTTTTTTTTTTTGTTTACGCTGGTAACCAGAGTAAACATCGGGTTACTAAGCGCGGCCCTGCGCTTAGTAACTCGCTGTTTACCCTGGTTATCAGGGGACTTCGCATAGTTGGTCGCTGGAGAGCTGTCTGTGTGACAGCTCTCCAGCGACCACACAGCGACGCTGCAGCGATCGGGACCGTTGTCTAGATCGCTGCAGCGTCGCTAAATGTGACGGTACCTTTAGTTTTACATAGAATAAATAAGATGGTCTGACCACACATCGAGAATATATTCAAACATATTAACACCGATGTCCCTTCATTAATGTCGCATGTAAGTGTTCACCATTTCTACTTTTGAATTCCAGATACTCTTATATCTTTCACAAGTAGAGTCAAAGTCCTGTCCTGAATTGTACTTCAGTACAACGTTTAATGTCCACTGTGGCTAAAGGACAGCACAATCTCTGCCTGACTTTGTCACTGTCGTAAGGCAAGGCCAGTCATTGCGTTTTAACTTCAAGGGTAAAACAATATACCGTAGCTTATAATATACTGTACTAGGCTGTTATACTGGCCTCATGCAAAGGTTTTGAATCGCTCCTTAGTTCAATAACTAGCACAGACAAAAGCAAAAAATATTAACACAATTAACAAGTGCAGGAACTGGAGAGTAACCTAAAAATATTTTACATATAATTCACATCTACTAAGATATACAAAGATACCTTTTGTGAGCCAGGACGAAAATAAATCAAGCCTGGCAAAAGGTATTACCGTATGTATAAAACATGCTGCATACAAAAATGTTATCAACTAATTCGGCATATGTTGATCAACAACATTGAGGCAGAGAAAAAGACCAAAACAAAACCAAAACCCAGACAAGGAGATCGACAAATTACATCAAATCAAGATACTAATTAATGTCTAAAGGTACCTTCACACTAAACGATATCGCTAGCGATCCGTGACGTTGCAGCGTCCTCGCTAGCGATATCGTTCAGTTTGACACGCAGCAGCGATCAGAATCCTGCTGTGATGTCGTTGGTCGGGGCTAGAGGGCCAGCACTTTCTTTGGTCGCTGGCTCTCCCGCTGACATCGCTGAATCGGCATGTGTGACACAGATTCAGCGATGTCTTCGCTGGTAACCAGGGTAAACATCGGGTTACTAAGCGCAGGGCCGCGCTTAGTAACCCGATGTTTACCCTGGTTACCATCCTAAAATTAAAAAAAACAAACGCTTCATACTTGCCTTCGGCTGTCTGTCCCTCGGCGCTGTGCTTTCCTGCACTCACTGTGAGCACAGCGGCCGGAAAGCAGAGTGGTGACGTCACCGCTGTGCTTTCCGGCCGCTGTGCTCACAGCCAGTACAGAGAAGCACAGCGCCGGGGACAGACAGGGGAAGGTAAGTATGAAGCGTTTGTTTTTTTTTACTTTTAGGATGGTATCCAGGGTAAACATCGGGTTACTAAGCGCGGCCCTGCGCTTAGTAACCCGATGTTTACCCTGGTTACCGGCATCGTTGGTCGCTGGAGAGCGGTCTGTGTGACAGCTCTCCAGCGACCAAACAGCGACGCTGCAGCGATCCGGATCGTTGTCTGGATCGCTGCAGCGTCGTTTAGTGTGAAGGTACCTTAAGCATAAATGGAGGCTCACCCAGCAAACCTAATGAGCGTTTCGCTTACCGCTTTATCAGGAGGTGTATCTGTTTTTAACTGAAACCATTTGTCTTTAATGTTTATGGATAAAATTTGATACTTTTCTTTTCTGACACTTGTCTATTTGCTGGTATGTACAATAAATGTCACAGTACACAGTATTGTTGTGCCCTCAAGTAGGTTTTAAGATGGGCCTTCTGAGCTCAGAGTAAGAATATCACCAATACTATCATCACTAATAAAATAATCTCTAAATCTATATTTATTAAGATGATAACACAATAGTGAGTAAGCTATCTTATAAATGAACACGCACTCCTTACAAGTTGTTGCCAGTCTGCTTCAAAAAAAAATTTCTGGGAATGCTTAGGGGCACCTAGAGATGCATCTACCATGAGGGACAATGAGCATCATGTCTCAAACTGTGTTCTGCATGGTCTCATAGGGCGCTGTTGTGACAAGCTAACTCTGTAGCTGCTGACATTGGTGGCTTGTAGAAGCTGCACGTTACAAGATGCTACAGCCCTAAATTGCCCCTCAGGATCTTTAGCAGTATGTTACTCCAACCCTCCATCCCAAGGCAGACTTGGTCGCAGCCTGGGAGTATGATGTTACACCACTGGGCATGCCAGTAAATTTTTTTTTTTATTCAAGTTGCTAGATTTTGAGATGGGACGTTGATCCTGAGAACCGCTGCGTGGTTCTTATCTGCGGTTAAGCTACCACCGGTCAGACCGCAAAATTGAGTGTTTCTGTGCTGGCGCCAAACACCTCAAATCGCCGCATGCGGACACATCCGCATGCAACGCATGTCCCTGCGAACCCAATGTCAAAGATAGGTACGTAGGGCGACGCAGTAGGCGGAGCCTGTGCGGAGCTTCACAGAGGAAGTACGCTGCTATACGCAGCGCACAGCAACGCAAGTGTGAAACCAGCCTTAAATGTGTGATAGGGGCTTGGGCCTGTGATCACACCTGACAGATTTGGCTCAGAGATGTTTTTTTCTTTTAGAACCGGAGCCTGACAGCATGCAAATGATTAATGTAAGCAAATAGCTTTTTAAATGTGTTAAAGTTTTTACATTCTGCAAAGGCTTGACTTTTCTGCTCTCGTGAAACCTTTGCTCTGTGGCACACTTATCTCTGCAGTTCAAGGGTGAAGCGGAGCTCGTGGGCATACGTGTGAACGTTGCCTAATCCACCTTGTATACTCATTTATTTATTTTCTTTCTTGGCTTACACTTTTGCTTAGTCATGTTGCCTGGCCGCGGAGCACGTAGAATCTGTAGTGCAGTCTACAGGGTAGATATGTTCTCAGCTAGCTTTTTAAATAGGGAATGTCGTAGAAGATAATGGTCTCTTGTGTGCATTGATAAGAATATGTTCAATATTGAAGTTTTCACCCTGAGTACATCTGGTCCTGGGCTGTTAGTTTCCACCCTTCATTGTGGTTCTACCTTAATGCAGCTCAGATTTTATTACAGGATTACCTCTTGGATTGTTTTGCAATCACTACAGCTCTTTATTCCAGTGTATCGTTAATCTGGATTTACAAAAGTTCTCGAGTTCCTATTCATTATTCCTTTTTATTTTTGCACAAACTTTGACACGATTACTCATTCTTTTTGGTTTGCTTGGTCATACCTTAAAGTTTTCCAAATAACCACTGCAAAAAAAAAAAATCCTTATCCAGTTCTTTGAGTAGCTGCTCACTTAGGCTACTTTCACACTACTTTCACACATCAGGTTTGAGAGAGAGATGATTTCTTTAAAAAAAAAAAAAAAAAACTGAATCGGTCGCCGGATTCCATAATTTCACCTCATGTTTCATCCGTTTTTCGCCGTACAGAAAAAACGCTCCTATGTACGTTTTCTCCGGCCGCCGGAAAACTAATTTTCGACGGATCCAGCAAAAAACGGACGAAACATGAGGCCATCCGTCGCAATCCAGCACTAATACAAGTCTATGAAAAAAAACATCCGGCAGCAACTTTGCTGCCGGATCCGTTGTTTTTTTGTTTTTGTTTTGTTTTTTCAAAATTCGCCGGATTGTGCCTGATGGCAAAAACCTGTGTGAGAGTAGCCTTGTTCAGAAACCATGATAAATTGAGTGACCACCAACATCTTTCCCTCGGCTGCATTCCCACTATGTGCTCTTGAGGTTGCAGAATCTGCACAGAATATTCGGTGTGGCCACAAGAGAAAGTTTATGCAGAGTGGAAAAAAAAGCACAGTGGTATGAGATTGCAAAAAATCTCATCTAGAAAAAAAAAGAAATGGATCCAGCACCTGTGTTAAAATCCCAGGCTTTAGTTTATGTATCAGGGTAAAGTTCACACTTGACATGGATTGTATATCATATCCGAGGAGACAGAAATTCAAAAACAGGGGAGATGTGATTCAAAGCGATGTTTCTTAATCATAACCTTACTTCAACTTTCTCCAGGTAACCACACCTCTACACACTTTTGATTAATCCAATTATAAGGTGCAGCACCTGTGATGTAGGTGGAGAAGAAAAACACACAAATCATGATGCAATCACATATCTACTAAAAGCATAGAGAGAAATGATAATCTAATACCCATATTAATAGTGTAGGATCAATCTGATCTTTTATTTAAACCTGTAGGGTAAGAAGTGTTCAACATTAGAATCCAAAAATCTTCAGGGTTCAGTAAAAGTAAAGCCCTCCTGCGATCTCCCCCTCTAGTAGAGAGTTTAACCAAAGAAGTCAAAGTTTTTTAAACTCCCACTATGTTCCTTCAGAAAGTGTTTTGAGACATTAGAGGGGTTAATTGCCTCCGAGTTCGTGGAGTCAGCTATATGATTGTTAATTCTGTCTTAATTTGCAAGTAGTACAGCGGACATGCCTAACATTACAGTCTGTGCATTGCATACAGTGTATTATAAATCTACTATTTACGAATTGTCTAATATAGTGTATCTTATTTAATGTAGTTAGATTTATAGCTTCAGTTTGTTTGCAAGGAATGCATTTATCGATGCCGCGTTTATGAAGGCCTCATCTACTTTGCTAGAACTGTAAGTTGCAGCCTAAAAAAACCACCAAAAGTTCATCTTGGGAAGGTTTTACTGCATGTGGCTGACACCCACTCGCAGGGGAAGGCCCCCCCTTGTGTTGTTACAAACTTACACAGTAATTAAAGCCGCATGTGAATGTTGGCCACGTGCGGTAGCTGCACTGTGCGGTCCCAGCATTTAATAAAAAGCTAGGGTGGGGCAATCCAACGATGTGTTCACTTGTAACCAGGATAAATATCGGGTTACTAAGTGCAGGGCCGCGCTTAGTAACCAGATATTTACCCTGGTTACCATTGTAAAAGTAAAAAAAAAAAAAAAAAACACTACATACTCACATTCCGATGTCTGTCACGTCCCCCGCCGTCAGCTTCCCTGCACTGACTGTCAGCGCCGGCCGTAAAGCAGAGCACATGGATAAGTCCATAAAAGTTACATTTTGTAAATTACCTTGAAAAAAAAGAAAATTAATGCTATATTTTTAAACTTCCTAAAATGCTAACAAAATAAATGAACACTTTATAAATGGTGCTGGTGTAAAGCGGACATTTGGGAAATGTTATTTATTAATGTTTTGCTATGATATGACAATCTGGATTAAAGGGATAATCATTCAAAGTTTGAATGATTCTCAAATCATTTTTCTCAAATTTCAGTTTTTTTTTTTTTTTTAGAAATAAACACAAAACATATCAACCTAAATTTACCATTATCATAAAGTATAATGTGTCATGAAAACAGTCTCAAAATCACTGGGATTTGTTGAAGCGTTCCAGAGTTATTACCACATAAATTGACACTGGTCAGATTTCAAAAATTTGGCTCAGTCACTAAGGGGTTAAAACGTTACTCGCCTTGCAAAGTACGTATAAGGCTAGAGTCACACTAGCAATTTAAAAATTCTTGTGATTTTGATGCGCGAGAGTCAGGCGTTTATCATGCAAGTACAATCTTTTTTTTTTTTTTTTTTTTTTTCTTCACACCTAGCATCTGATTTGCATCCGAATGCAGTTTGATTGCAATCCAACTGCAATGCGATTTTTAACATGAGCTTTTACATAGAGAAATTCTCGAAGGGTATGGTTCCACGTTCAGGAAACGCTGCGTGTTTGACGCTGTGTTGAGTCGCAGCATCAAACACGCAGCGTCCATATGTTACAGCATAGTGAAGGGGATTTAATGAAATCCCGTCTCCACTATGCGTGGTAACACGCATCCGGCGGCCCTGCGACTCCGGACATGCGGCATGTCTTTTTAGATCGCAGCATGTCCGTTTACCTTGCGGCGATGCTGCGCCGCTGCAAGGTAAAACACAGGGCCCTATGTGTGGGGTGCGATGATTACGGATGTGTGCAATGAACACATCCTGCATCATCGCATCTACGAAGGGGGCGGTGCTTTGGGTGGAGCGAGTTTTCCGCTCCGTCCAAAGCGCCGGCCATCCTGAACGTGGACACGGACCCAAAGTCATTTACACATCGTTTTCAAAGGAAATATTCTTCAAAGCATATAGATAGAATAAAAGCCAGCAATTCAGCAGCTGCAAACTGTAAAATTGCAGCAGGAGCCGACAGGATAGAATTAGATGGATTACATACAGTAAATACACATAGAATAGGTAGATGTATAGATGCCAGTGACCTATACAATTAGTGCAGTGTGTGTGCAGCTTACTGTACATGTATTTAATGAATAAAAGATTATTTTTCTGAAAAAAAAAATGGCATGGGCTTCCGCGTAGTTTTAACCAGCAGAGGGAAAGCTGACCGCTGGGGCAGATGTTTATAGCCAGGGAAGGGGGTAATACCCATGGAGCTTCCCTGGCTATTAATATCAGCTCACAACTATATACTTAGCCTTTACTAGCTATTAAAATGGGGGTCCCTTTAAAGAAAAAAATTACATGGAGGTCCCCCTACAATTGATAACCAGCAAAGGCTATGCACACAGCTGCGGGCTGATATTAATACCCAGGAAGGGGCCATGAATACCGGTGGTTTCCCCCCCCCCCCCCTAAAAACATCAGCTCTCAGCCGCCCCAGAAAAGGCACATCTCTAAGAAATATAGGGGAGGCTCTCCTCCACTCAATACTATACCCGCTGGTCCCCTGGCATCAGTATTTGGCTTGGGATGTCACGTTGGTCCTGCAGCCTTCATATTCTGTCTGAATAGGAAGAAGTCTATTTGGAAAATTGAAGGCTGTTGATGGGTTGAAACTGTAATGTGATGCCCCTGCTTGATGTTGTTGCTAGGAATCTGCCATGGGCACACAGTACTGAGTGCAGAGGAATAGTATAAGGTTGGTTTCTTTTTTGTTTTTTGATTATTTTTTTTTCAACATCACCTTTTTACTCAGTTAACTTTTAAAATCGGTAAAATTAAAACAAAGAAATAATGTAAATCCTACAAAATGATTAGAATACATTGTATAATTTTATATTTTTCAACTGCCATCTATTATGCAATTTCCAAAAGTCTTTGTGTCTAGAAAAAAAAAAAAAGCTGCAGCCTGTATGTCCATGTGACGAAAAAACAGTGGTTACATAATATATATCCACTGTGCATGGCTATGCCTGCATCGGTGGAGGCGTTTTGGCTCTAGTTGGCAGCATCGGTTGAGGCGTTTAGCTCTAGTTAGCGGCATCGGTGAAGACATTTTGGCTCTAGTTGGTGGCATTGGTGTAGGCGTTTGGCTCTAGTTGGTGGCATTGGTGTAGGCGTTTGGCTCTAGTTGGTGGCATTGGTGTAGGCGTTTGGCTCTAGTTGGTGGCATTGGTGTAGGCTTTTGGCTCTAGTTGGTGGCATTGGTGGAGGCGTTTGGCTCTAGTTGGCATTGGTGGAGGCGTTTGGCTCTAGTTGGCATTGGTGGAGGTGTTTTGGCTCTAGTTGGCAGCATTGGTGGAGGCTTTTGGCTCTAGTTGGCGGCATTGGTGGAGGCATTTGGCTCTAGTTGGTGGCATTGGTGGAGGCGTTGGCATCTTTTGCATATTTATGCAACATAAATCCAAAATAAAAAAACAGCGTAAATGATTGTGCCGCGCACAGTAATATACAGATACAGTGGATAGACCATCTTATGTACATAACATGACATTGACGGGAAAGGACGGTCATGTTTACTTTGACATTTTCTTTTATTGCGGAATCACCTTCAAATAGATAATACAAATTAGAGAGGTATGTAATTTCATATTTTGTGCGTTTCGCAGATGCTAATAAGCAGCTAACTCATTTACGATCTGACATGGAAATATGCAGAAGAAAATGGCTGCGAGAACGCCCAACATACATGCTGTTGTTGACTAACTAAAAACAAAGCCATCATCTACCACTATGTGGGTTCAAGCTGTTCAGGAACCGTGAGCGAACAAAGCCATTTATAATTGTAGGAAACATATACAGTGCATTGAATGGAGCCGCTTGAGCAGAACAATCTGAACGTTACATTTTCTTGGATGTCGCGCATCATTTTCCTGCAGACAGTAATTTGTACTTGAGGTCAGACGCCACAGATGGCCGCAGACAGAAGGATCCAATTAATGACAATCGCCTATGATAATTATTACATCTATGTGACTAAAACTGTCCAAAGTGTGTTGTACTTGACTAAAGCAACATACTGCGTTAAATCCTGCCACAAAGGCTGCCATAGTTGTTTATAACGAAAAAACCTAAACTGGTACCTTTTTTATGTTGGGTGCATTGTTTTCCCGCCCTGGGTTTTGTGAAATATGCCTTTGTGTTCTTTTAAACCATGTCAGACTTAAAGACAAATGTCCTTATGATACAGCAAAAAAAGAGAAAAGACTAGACTAATGATGGTATGCACACCCGAAAATTATAAGGAATCAGAAAACTTTTATTATAACACCTCAAAAAAGACATATAGATAAAACTATTTAAAAGGGCCTAAAATATAGGACCGATAAGCGACACCCCTATATATCACAAATATAATATAGTACAACCAAAGAAACGTAATTATAAGCAAATATGCATAATAGGCTGTACAGATATGAATAACAAAATGTCTCTTGCTCATAGATTAAATAAGTCAAGTCTCCTAGAATTGAACCAAAACAAAGAGAATGTCATGACACACAATGTGCTGCAAACATATACACACATAATTGGAACCCTATAAAATGGGCATAACTATAATAGGTGTTATGTAAGCATGCTCAATGCCTAGAAAGCCTGAATACCAATGTTCATATCACAATATGATGCTTGAATGTAGGCACAGACCCCACAATGATATATATGGCTATACAGCAAATAACAGTATTGTCTGAGCATGCTAGGTACCTGGAAAGCCTTAGTCCCAATGTGCACATAACAATATTAGGCTGACACATAAGTATAAACCCCACAAGGATGTGTGTACAAATACCTATGTGGACCTGGTCCAACAAAAATAGGCAGCAACTGATAACAAATAACGTGCCATAGCGCCTGGAGACAGCAAGGTGGGGAAAAAATAAGCCCACTCTAGGTAGATAAACACCACTAAAGCTGCGGAGGAGTGCAGCGGATTGAGGCACCCAGGAGAGACAAGAGACAAGGATAAGGGGTGAGGCAAGATCCCCACGCGTATCGCTGCAACAGCAGCTTCGTCAGGGGAAGTGAGGTCATCAGTATTTTCTGAGGTGAATATAAAGGTATCACTGATTAGATAAATATGATCTGGTGTGTAGCAGAGACCGTAGACGCCCATCCCAGCCGCCCTGGAAGGTGCAACAATGTGGCTATAGCCAGAAGAGTTGCCGTTGTCATAGTGCACATGCGCAACGGCAACCCTAGGGGGAGCAAACCGCGCACGCGCCAGACAGGGTTCCCAGTAGCAGAGCGCCATATAGAAAAAAGTGCAGGGGAGATTCTCTATTCACACGGCATGAATGCCGATAAGCTGCGGGGGGCATATGATGTATGAGTGCCAAAGCAAGTAAACAAAGGACCACAGAGATATTATGTTATTAGCAAAATACGTCTAGCAAAAGACCCCCAAGGGGAGGGAGAAGGCCCGCCTGGGTAGAAACATAATAAACCTTTGCAATGTGGCTCATTTTATGGAAGGTATATTTCAAATAAAATTAAAATTAAATTCCCAAATGGTAAAGGAGTGGCCGAAATTGTTAGCCTTTATATATGAACCCCGCTAATCATGGATAAACGGACAGCGGAGTTCATTAGTGTGGCACATGAGAAAAAGAGAAAGGAAAAAAAAATTATGATTTATATAATTTTCGGGTGTGCATACCATCATTAGTCTAGTCTTCTCTTTTTTTGCTGTATCTAGTTTGCCCTACAGACTAGGTTTTGCACCCTGTATCATTATTAGTATAGGGGTTCACCCCTTTTATATATATTTACAAATTTCCTTATGATGACAAGAAAACTAAGTTAATTGTGATGTGTTGATTTCAGCATCCTGGCGGCGAAGAAGTTCTCCGAGAACAGGCTGGAGGGGATGCCACAGAGACCTTCGAAGACATTGGACACTCTACAGATGCCAGAAACATGTCGAAAGAATTTATAATAGGAGAACTCCATCCCGTGAGTGACCTTATGTTATGTTTAGGCTTTATGTGCAGCACCATACGATGATGACAGAACACAGTGAGATTCCCTCAACTATTATATTCTGTTCCTCTTACAGAGGATGTATCCTAATCAAACACACTTGGGTCTAAAGAGATGATGGTAAAGTACCAGAGGCGGAACTAGTTTCGGATGGGCCTCAGTGTGAAATTTGGATTTGGGCCCCCACCTAAATGTTGGTCTGATGTATTATCCCTTGTAGTGCTCTAAATCCTATAAAGAAATGTGTCCCCTCCCCCTGTATAAAGTCCCCCAATTTGTATTAATTTAACCCATCGTGGGCTCCTTCCTGCTAAAAATGTTCCCTATCCTGGCCCCCTTCCTGGTATAATGTCTCAGCTTAAATACACCCCCCCCCCAAAGAAAATAAATATTATTTTCAATGTTTCCTACTTCCATGACACAGTGGCTTCTTCTATAGCCAGTGCAGAGGCCAGCCGCTGACTTCGCCATGCCTGCTATGGGAGACGCATGCATGACATCACTGCTATGTGCCGCTGCTGGCGTCTGATTGGCCAGCGGCGTGTATTGCGATGCAGGGAGCTGGCGGGTTTTTGCTCCACAATACACTTCAGCTGAATCTGCGTCTTCTGATACTCATCCTCCTGAAATTTCTGCTGGTGCCGGTGGGCCCTCTGTAACTACGACCATTACGCTCCTGTCTAGTACATACTAGAATATTGACTGAAAGATTAAACAAATAAGAAATGTCGTTGTCTGGTCATGAGCCTAAAAATGATATCTGTCCATATCTACGGGCAATGATTGCTATCTTAATTGCCCCAGGGCTTGGGGCTGTGTGGCTTTTTAGCTTGTCTCCATTAGAGAGGACGTGTAATGTGTGACTAAAGTTTCTGTACGGTGCCTGTTGGTGGTCTGTGGTAGTCTGAGACGCCTCCAGGCTCCTCATCGGTTCAGGCCGCTCCTCTTTCCAACCTCTTCAGATTAGCTGCTGTGTACAGATTCTGTAACCGGCTTGGCCAAATGTCATTGTGAAGGGCAGTGCTAGAAAACAATTCTTTTTGAAGCACCACTCTCTGTTATATTTTTTTGATTTGTCACTGGAGTGGTGGCAATAATATAAGTTCCCTGCCCTTAGTGTTATACACCTGCTGCCTTCTTCTGTTACCTGTGCCACTCTGGTCATTGTTCTGCAGGCTGTGACCTGCCGGATGCCTCCAGTGTTTGTAAGTCTGAGAGCCAGAACGAGGTTCTCACAGACTTGTGTTGAGATCTTATGACAGTTACCGCTGGCTTCCGGTCAGTCAGAAGCTGTGGTCACACGATGGCAGAGCAAGACCAGAGTGGCTCCAGGAACAACCGAAGACTGCGGCTGGTAAGTATTTTACCAGAGAGTAATACCACTCTAGTGCTGAAAACCGCTGGCGCGGTGCTATAATTCCTGTAGATGTAATTTTAGTAAAGCAAAGGTGTGACGTTCTTTACCATTAAATAGTATTTGTCTGCAAACAATGTGAGGGCAGCATATTATAGCTACATGTTCTTACACCTATTAGCCAATCAGTTTGTGTCATTTGGCTATAATAAAAGGTATGCCATATGCCATTTTGTCCTTATGTATGTCAGACTGATGAAAAGCCCACCTTAACATAATGCACCTTTAACAAATTAGCCGATGCCCCACAGGACAGTCACCGAGCAACCCTAGGGCCACATGGTGTTAAACCACTTACAAATTTGTTCCAGACCCCGCTGCTTGAGAATGGTCTTCATGTCTTGTTAGAACCCTAAAGAGAGGTTATCAATAACTGATATTATGAAGTATAAATATTTTCCCATAGTATTCAGCAGAGCATTATTACATATTTTAATATGGAAGCATTTTTTTTTCCCCACAGGATGATCGATGCAAGATCCAGAAACCAACGGTGAGTGTTACGCTGTAACTGTCTGGGCTTCTGCTATGGATACTGGATCTGATGGTGATACCGTCATTCTACAGAGGCTAGGATTCTTGCTGCTTTCCCAACATAGCCCTTGCCGTTGTGTGTAGTGCTCTCTTCCACGTTAAATCCAATACTTATTTCTGTGCGCAGTGAAACAGACCAATGCACAGGTAATAGAGGGGTTGTAATATTTAGGCCATAGACCTAAATCCTGTTAATTTTGTATGTTGATGGTTCGCGGCTAAGGGGTTATTCCAGCGCTATTGTGGTCTGACCTTTAGGACCTGTACAACAGGCCGCAGAACTATTATTATTGTGCAAGTAAAAACTGTCCAGCCACCACCACTCTCTGTACAGGGAATGTTTGGTACCCCAGTCACTGGGAACCACTGAGGGTCCTGCTTACGTCGAAACCATAAAAAGCTTTTAGCTTTGCAGTTGTGATTTTCTTGTAATAACTACCAGATCTGTTACATGAAAAATGCCAGCCTCACCCGCCATTCACTTATAATGGAGTCTGCACCTTTGTCAGGGGAAAAATAGCGCAGCATGTCACTGTATTCCTCTTATCAAGTGTTACCGAATCTATAACGGAAGCTTCTAATGGCGTTTCTTATGTAGATTATTATTATTTATTTATATAGCACCATTGATTCCATAGTGCTGTACATGAGAAGGGGTTACATACAAGTTACAGATATCACTTACAGTAAACAAACTAACAATTACAGACTGATATACAGTGGGGCAAAAAAGTATTTAGTCAGTCAGCAATAGTGCAAGTTCCACCACTTAAAAAGATGAGAGGCGTCTGTAATTTACATCATAGGTAGACCTCAACTATGGGAGACAAACTGAGAAAAAAAATCCAGAAAATCACATGGTCTGTTTTTTAACATTTTATTTGCATATTATGGTGGAAAATAAGTATTTGGTCAGAAACAAAATTTCATCTCAATACTTTGTAATATATCTTTTGTTGGCAATGACAGAGGTCAAACGTTTTCTGTAAGTCTTCACAAGGTTGCCACACACTGTTGTTGGTATGTTGGCCCATTCCTCCATGCAGATCTCCTCTAGAGCAGTGATGTTGTTGGCTTTTTGCTTGGCAACACGGACTTTCAACTCCCTCCAAAGGTTTTCTATAGGGTTGATATCTGGAGACTGGCTAGGCCACTCCAGGACCTTGAAATGCTTCTTACGAAGCCACTCCTTCGTTGCCCTGGCGGTGTGCTTTGGATCATTGTCATGTTGAAAGACCCAGCCACGTTTCATCTTCAATGCCCTTGCTGATGGAAGGAGGTTTGCACTCAAAATCTCACGATACATGGCCCCATTCATTCTTTCATGTACCCGGATCAGTCGTCCTGGCCCCTTTGCAGAGAAACAGCCCCAAAGCATGATGTTTCCACCACCATGCTTTACAGTAGGTATGGTGTTTGATGGATGCAACTCAGTATTCTTTTACCTCCAAACACGACAAGTTGTGTTTCTACCAAACAGTTCCAGTTTGGTTTCATCAGACCATAGGACATTCTCCCAATACTCCTCTGGATCATCCAAATGCTCTCTAGCAAACTTCAGACGGGCCCGGACATGTACTGGCTTAAGCAGTGGGACACGTCTGGCACTGCAGGATCTGAGTCCATGGTGGCGTAGTGTGTTACTTATGGTAGGCCTTGTTACATTGGTCCCAACTCTCTGCAGTTCATTCACTAGGTCCCCCCGTGTGGTTCTAGGTTTTTTGCTCACCGTTCTTGTGATCATTCTGACCCCACGGGGTGGGATTTTGCGTGGAGCCCCAGATCGAGGGAAATTATCAGTGGTCTTGTATGTCTTCCATTTTCTAATTATTGCTCCCACTGTTGATTTCTTCACTCCAAGCTGGTTGGCTATTGCAGATTCAGTCTTCCCAGCCTGGTGCAGGGCTACAATTTTGTTTCTGGTGTCCTTTGACAGCTCTTTGGTCTTCACCATAGTGGAGTTTGGAGTCAGACTGTTTGAGGGTGTGCACAGGTGTCTTTTTATACTGATAACAAGTTTAAACAGGTGCCATTACTACAGGTAATGAGTGGAGGAAAGAGGAGACTCTTAAAGAAGAAGTTACAGGTCTGTGAGAGCCAGAAATCTTGATTGTTTGTTTCTGACCAAATACTTATTTTCCACCATAATATGCAAATAAAATGTTAAAAAAACAGACAATGTGATTTTCTGGATTTTTTTTTCTCAGTTTGTCTCCCATAGTTGAGGTCTACCTATGATGTAAATTACAGACGCCTCTCATCTTTTTAAGTGGTGGAACTTGCACTATTGCTGACTGACTAAATACTTTTTTGCCCCACTGTAGAGGGGCAAGGACCCTGCCCTTGCGGGCTTACATTCTACAGGATTATGGGGAAGGAGACAGTAGGTTGAGGGTTGCAGGAGCTCCGGTGTTGGTGAGGCGGTAGCTTCGGTAGTGATGAGGAGGCAGCGGGGTCAGTGCAGGCTGTAGGCTTTCCTGAAGAGATGGGTTTTCAGGTTCCGTCTGAAGGATCTGAATGTGGTTGATAGTCGGACGTGTTGGGGCAAAGAATTCCAGAGGATGGGGGAATTTCGGGAGAAGTCTTGGAGGCAATTGGATGAGGAGCGATTAAGTGTGGAGGAGAGAAGGAGGTCTTGGGAGGACCGGAGATTACGTGAGGGAAGATATCGGGAGATTACGGTAGTTCAGAGATATATGGAGGAGACAGGTTATTGATGGCTTTGTAGGTCAGTATTAGTAATTTGAACTGGATACTCTGAGGGAATGGGAGCCAGTGAAGAGATTTGCAGAGGGGGGAAGCGGAGGAGTAGCGAGGAGAAAGATGAATTAGTCGGGCAGCAGAGTTAAAGAAGGACTGGAGAGGTGCAAGGGTGTTAGCAGGGATGTTGCAGTAGTCAAGGCAGGAGATGATGAGGGCATGAACAAGCATTTTAGTAGATTGACGGTTGAGGAAAGGACGGATTCTGGAGATTTTTTTGAGCTGGAGGCGACAAGAGGTGGAGAGAGCTTGGATGTGCAGTTCGAAGGACAGGGCAGAGTCGAAGGTTACTCCGAGGCAGCGGACTTCCGGTACGGGGGAAAGCATGATGTCATTGATTGCGATAGATAGGTCAGGTAAGGAAGATCTATGGGATGGAGGAAAGATGATGCGTTCAGATTTGTCCACATTGAGTTTGAGGAAGTGAGAGGAGAAGGAGGATATGGCTGATAGACACTCTGGGATTCTGGACATCAGAGCGGTGACGTCTGGACCAGAGAAGTAGATCTGAGTGTCATCAGCATAGAGGTGGTACTGGAATCCATGGGACTTTATGAGTTGTCCCAGGCCAAGTTCATAGATTGAGAAGAGTAGGGGTCCTAGAACAGAGCCTTGGGGGACTCCAACAGAGAGAGGGTGGGATGAGGATGTAGTGTGGGAGTGGGAGACGCTGAATGTACGGTTGTAAAGGTACGAGGAGATCCAGGATAGGGCGAAGTCTTTGATGCCAAAGGAGGAGAGGATCTGTAGTAGGAGGCAGTGGTCAACTATGTCAAAAGCAGAGGACAGGTCTAGAAGGAGGAGTACAGAGTATTGTCCATTAGCTTTGGCGGTAAGTAGGTCGTTGGTGATTAGAACAGAGCCTAACTATCTGTTTATATCGATCTGTAAGAGAGCACAGCTGACCGCACTACTGCTCAAGAGGATAATTACGCCTGCTCACCTGCGATGGGAGTGTGGCCGCCGGATCACGAGTGCTTCAGCCGATACATGTCATAAAATCCATCCAAGAAGAAAAAAAAAGGCAGCACTCACTGATCCTTCCAAGAGAGGTAACTTTATTTGCTTATATTAAAATCTTCACAGCCGGACCCGTGGAAGCGCCAGGTGGGCGAGAAACGGCCGTCGTCAGGTTTGCCGCACTCTGAAAATCTGCACCCCCGGCCGTGAAGATTTTAATGTAAGCAAATAAAGTTACCTCTCTTGGAAGGATCGGTGAGTGCTGCCTTTTCTTTTCTTCTAACTGTTTATATGTGCCGACCAGCGACAATATAAGACCTCCGATCAGTAAACATTTACTACTCGTGCTCATGTTATAGCCTGTTCACACAGGCTGGCCAAAGTCACATTGCATTGAGCGATCTACTCTAGATTGCCATAGTTCTCGCAGTGTGAGGCCTGTATACACCAGACGATGCACAACCAAGGGCCATTATTGTTTTTTGCTGTGCAAAAGATCATTTTGCCTGATGAACGAGAATTTTGCTCGATCATCAGGTGATCGACAGCCTGTTAACACAGCAAGATAATTGAAAATAAGCGTTTTTAACAACTCCTATTGTGAAAATTCTGCTTTAGGCTATGTGCACACGTTCAGGTTTTTTCGCGGTAAAAGCGCTATAAAAATTCATTAAAAACGCATACATTATGCATCCTATCATTTAGAATGCATTCTGCATGTTTTGTGCACATGATGCGTTTTTTTCCGTGAAAAAAACGCATCGCGGTAAAAAAAAAAGCAGCATGTTCATTAATTTTGCGGATTTTCTGCGTTTTTCCCGCTACTCTATGCATTTGGGGAAAAAACACGTCAAAAAACGCATGCGGATTTCTGGCAGAAAAGTCTGGTTTTTGTCAGGAAAATTTCTGCCAGAAATCCTGACGTGTGCACAAACCTTAAAGTCATCCTGTACAGTGAGGTCCCTGGCCACCCAGCTCTGCAGGGAACTGCAGCCATCCCTATACATTTACAAGACTCTGCACAGCTGGATGAACGGAGGCGGACAACGCTACCCTGTTGTCGCATCCACTACATTCTCACCTTTGGTGGTCATCCAACTTATACAGTGATGGCGTACACTAGCAATCGGCTGTTGCTTTATAATTTTGGAAAACTCCTTTACGGGGACCTGTGACTAGGTCAAAAGTGGACAATATTGGTTTTATCTTTATCCCTGCTACTCCCCTGAATGTGTCTTGGGGGGGTTTATTTTATTTATTTATTTTTTTTCATAAATTCGCCCTTCCTTCTACAGAGATGCTCCTAGAGAATCCTAGAAGACCGTAACATTCGCTCCGAATAAAAATGTCTGTACCTCTGGAACCATATGGTGGATTACTTAGGACATCAAAAACTAGTGACCGGACCGCCTTTCACTCTAGATTTGATTCTATTAAAATAGGAATATATCCAGGCTAAGTGTGTGTGTATTTATGAATGTCGGACAGGGTAAACCATAAACCCCCAACCCCTATTTTTATATCCTATGAATGTTTTCGAAGCCATTTCTGCTAATAAAAATGTATGTTGAAACCCACATTTATTGCAAGTTTTTATTATTGAACATTGAATCATTTGTTTTTTGTTTTTTCAGGAAACTCTTATTACCACTTCTGAATCTGACTCGAGGTATTTCCGCTTTTACCATAAACTTGGGTTCTCCATGTGTCAGTGGCTGATAGTCTTCTCACTGGTGGTTTAGTTGCCTGCAGTTTACAGTTCATCTTTGCCGTATGGTATCACCTCTCCATGCTTTCCGGTGTTTGTCATCTAAGTAATAAAGTAAAAGAATACAATCTGAATGAGAAGAGTTGTAGTGTAAAGCATTTGTGATGGATAAGATAATGGGGGGGATTTCAGGAAACCTAAACATGCTCTCTGTCGTGCATCATTTTCGGGTGTCCATCTCCAGTAGGCGTACACTCCTGAAATGATGCACATCAGAGGGCACTTTCTCTGTCGGCATCATTATAGTCTATTGCCCCGTTGACAAATCCCGTTTTTTGTGCGGGGGTTCGGATGGGATTCGCTAACGTGGAGAAAAGCGCAATGTGAAAACACCATAAATGTCTGTAGCATTTATTTTATCTCTTGGAAAAATGAAAGAATAGCTTTTTACCATTTTAATGTGATTAACATAAACGTACAGGCACATGTTCATTATTTCTCCTAGAGTTATGTAACGTAAAGTTGTTTTTACGCTAGTCCCTTAAATGTAGGTTTCCAAGGTCATCTGTAAGGTAGTCCTTAATACAACAGAAACCGGATTAGATCTCGGAGACGAGGCCTTATTTTTGGGCTGAATCTCAACCTGATGGCTTTTGGCTGGGTTTCCTGCTCTGACCTCCTCCATTTGCTTTGCACATAGTGTAAATATTGAGCGCTGCCTTCCAGATCATTCTTTCTGCTTTCAGGCCTGAATAGGAGACAAAGTACATAAAATGGAGAGAGGTTTTAGTATTATGTCCCTGTAGAGGGCAGGTGGAGAAAGTCTGCTGGGTAATGCAGCACATGGCTGCAGGCCGGTCAGAGAGAGGCTTTCTTTTCACAACTTCTCCTGTACAGTGGAGGAAATGTAGCCAATATGTTACTGCCTGCCATCTTGAAGGACTATAATGTATAGAGAAGCCCTAGTAGATTAATTATCCTAATTGTGAAACTTGCTTGGTTTTCCTTTACACAAAGTACAAACAAAATGGTCTTTTCACCCTACTGTTTAAAATCATATAACCAAGTGTGACGTATCACTGCAGAAAGGAAATGTGTGTAGCAGATTGAATAGACTTTAATGTAGTGATGCTGAGTATAGCCTATTTTCTGTCATTTGGAGGTGGTGTTATATAATGGTACAACATAGTCGTAAGGTTTTTTAAATAAAAATTTTGCATAGATGGCACGCGCGTGCACAGAACGTATGTACATAAGTGTGTGTCTGCACATACATACACATACCAATTTACAGTGACATACGTTTAGGAGGACATAGGCTATGTGCACACGTTGCGGTTTTTACTGCGGATCCGCAGCGTTTTTGACGCTGCGGATCCGCAGCAGTTTTCCATGTGGTGTACAGTACCATGTAAGCCTATGGAAAACGCAAACCGCTGTGCACATGCTGCGGAAAAAAACGCGCGGAAACGCAGCGGTTTATTTTCTGCAGCATGTCAATTCTTTGTGCGGAATCCGCAGCGGTTTTCCATCTGCTCCAATAGAAAACTGCAGATGGAAAACCGCAGCAGAATCCGCATTAAAAACCGCGGTAAATCCGCAGTAAAAACCACAGCGGTTTTTCACTGCGGATTTTGCAAATCCGCTGCGGAAAATTCCGCAATGGAATCCGCAACGTGTGCACATAGCCATATACCTTGCTTAACTGTGTAGGACTCCGTATAATAAACTGCTCACATTAACCTTCTCCCATTTTCCGCTTCTAGCTTGTGGAGTAACTGGATTATCCCAGCAATATCCGCTGTCATTGTTGCCTTGATGTATCGTTTTTATATGGCAGAAGAGTAAAACTCGTCCACAGAATTTCCAGAACAGTTTCCGGTCCAGACCCAAAAGTCGAGCATCATTTTAAGATGGCCTATTATGTTTCTGATCTGTGTTTGTATGAAGTCAGACCTCGAACCCTTTAAAGATATTTTATATTTAGTTTTTAAATGGATACCTACAGTCTGGCCATGTACTGAAATGTGGATGGACTCGTGAATGGTGATGGAAACTGAATTTGTGGTTACAAATACAGTGTACGTAATGGTTTCCTTGTTTCCTTCCCCCTTAAAATTTTTGGACATGATCATCAACAATCAGAAAAATCCTTTAGTGGGAAATGATAGATCGGAGCAAACAATTTTACATTTCATGCCTGTTCGATGGTTACTGTACCTATTCGAAAACATCCAATAAATATAAATCTGAAGTCTCAGAAATTTTGCTAAACCTAATAATGTTCAGTAAATCCTAACCCGATGTAGTTTAAAGAATGTTTCTGACATCTGCCCCCTTCCATAATGTGTTCAGCGGGGTATGGTGCCTATCTAAAGACCACTTGACTTCCTCTGGTTACCCACCATCTGAGTACAAGTTACTCCACAAGAGGTTGTGTTGGCATTCTAAGATTCCCCAGCTTTGTGCTACAGACAAGATCAGGCCCTTACTTGGATTCCATGGATCATAGGGAGTATGCTTAGGCTGCCTTCACACATCAGTTTTTTGCATTCAGTTCGCAATCCGTCGAATTTTGAAAAAAAACGGATCCAGCAACTGATGCCGCCGGATAAGTTTTTTTTCTCATAGACTTTTATTAGCGACGGATGGCCTCACATTTCATCCATCGTTCGCCGGATCCGTCGAAAACTGTCGGTCCGGCAGCCGAAGTAACGTGGTTTTTTTTTATGTCTGTCGAAAAAAAAGGACAGCGATGGGTCCGGCGTTTGCTAGAATGGAAGCCTATGGCGCCGGATCCGTCAAATGACAGATTCCGGTTTTTTAAACTGACAATGCTCCGATTTTTTTCTTAGGATCCATTTAGCCAGATCAACTAGTCGGATCAAGAGAAATAACTGATCCGTTGCATGAGTTTTTCACAATCTGCGACAGATTTTTTTTTTTTTTTTTTTTAAATTTGACGGATTGCGACTGATGACAAAAAACTGATGGGTGAAAGCAGCCTTAGAGATGGGGAATCCAATTGTGTTATTGGAGTTATGTTATAAAGGAGTTGTCCAGGACTGCAATATTATTCACCTATAAATCACTACTATCAGATTGGTGGTCCAAGACCTCACCAAGCGGCTGTGGGCAGAGCCTGGGGATCCTGAATGTCAAGTGTCCACACACTGTGTATTGGCCGTTTTCCATTACTGCATCGCTCCTATTATTCAAATCATTGGGAGCAGCGGATCAGTACACTGGGAAATTCTGTTGTCCTCAGGGCCTGCTATCGGCTAATATTGGGTATGGCAGGTCAAAGCGCTGCAGAAACCTGTGTGATGCAAATCGACCATCGCCTCTGAGTACCAGCTCCCTCCCCTCCAAAATAGGAAGATTATGTTTTTAATTTTCTAGGAAGCAAGAAATAAAAAAGATCCAATTTTAAAGGACCGGTGAGCCCCGTCATTGTCTCTGGGGATATACGAATCATTGGCTGTGATGGTTGTCGGACACACTACTCTGATTAAGGATAGATCATTAGTAGAGAAAATCAAAAAGATTTGCACTGTTACCTTGTTACCCCTTGGGAGCAGTGGAAACTTACTCAGCCGCCAATTGAATGCCGTCCTAGTTGCACCTCTTGCTATTACAAGACCGTCCCGATGATTACAATCCATAGTGCGACTTTTGCTGCTTAGGTTGTAGCCTTGGACAACTGCTTTAAAATGACATCCAAATGCAACTACGCCAATTACCAAGACCTCTCTGTAAGTGTTTACATATGTTATCACCTGTAAGAATTCTGCATTCTGTGAAATGTCAGACCACTGATCTCTCAGAGCCTTGTACACAAAGCAATTCTGTCATTGTACCTAAGGCCTCTTTCACATTTCCGTCGGCCCAACGTACCAACGGACGTTGTGCAAATAGTGCACAACGTGGGCAGTGGATGAAGTTTTCAGACGCGCATGCGCGGTCGGAAATGGCGGTTTCGATGGACGAAAAAACGTTGCATTGAACGTTCTTTCGTCACGACGGGCCGCAAAATCACGACTCATCCATTGGACGCCGGAAGCGGCGTGTGCCCATTCGTCGCAATCCGTTGTCAATAAAAGTGAATGGCAAAAAAACGCATCCTGCGGGCACATTTGCAGGACCCATTTTTTTGCCAAAACGACGGATTGCGACGTATGGCTAAAAACGGAAGTGTGAAAGAGGCCTAAGCCTTGTATATTTGGGTTTACATTGATATTCTCGGTCCCGTCCTTAAACCCATTGTTCTTGCTCGTCCAAGGAATTGATGACCGCTTCTGACTGGTATCTTAAATGAAAAAGGTAAATGTGTGAATCCCTCTTCTGTAATGATTTGATCACATTTTAGACTACAACGTGTTTTGATGTTAGGCCATCCAGATCCAAAAAAGAAGAAACAACAAAATGTTGTGGATTGTGATGCAGTTTTAATTTCCAAACTTGATTTAAAACATTTTTTTTTAATTCCTTTTTTACTTATATTTTTAATAATATCTCTGTATAATGCTTACACTTTGGAATATGAGCAAGTAACCAGTATTATTGCTGGTTATCGATAATCTCCTGTATTGCATTATTTAGTTTAGACACACTACATTCTTCAAAGTTAGTGTCCACCCTTGAATGATATGTGCTCTACTTTGGTGATGTAGATCTTAACCTGTAGTGCAGAGACAATGCATTACATTTTAGGATTGCGTCTGCCTTCAGCCCCCTGTATAGTGTTTTATATTCTAAGTAGTGATGAGTGAGCGTGCTCTAATAAGGTGTTATCCGAGCACGCTCATGCCCTAATCGAGTATTTTTGGCTTGCTAGTGTCGCCGTGGCTCCATGTCTTGCATCTGTTATTATTATTGTTTATTTATTTATTGTTATAGCGCCATTTATTCCATGGCGCTTTACATGTGAGGAGGGGTATACATAATAAAAACAAGTACAATAATCTCAAACAATACAAGTCATAACTGGTACAGGAGGAGTGAGGACCCTGCCCGCGAAGGCTCACAATCTACAAGGAATGGGTGAGAATTCAGTAGGTGAGGATAGAGCTGGTCATGCAGCGGTTTGGTCGATCGGTGGTTACTGCAGGTTGTAGGCTTGTTGGAAGAGGTGGGTCTTCAGGTTCTTTTTGAAGGTTTCGATAGTAGGCGAGAGTCTGATGTGTTGTGGTAGAGGGTTCCAGAGTAGGGATGATACACAAGAGAAATCTTGTATACGATTGTGGGAAGAGGAGATAAGAGGGGAGTAGAGAAGGAAATCTTGTGAGGATCGGAGATGTATGGAGGAGACAGGTTGTGGATGGATTTGTACGTCATGGTTAGGGTTTTGTAGTGGAGTCTCTGGGCAATGGAGAGCAAGTGAAGGATTGACAGAGGGGAGAGGCTGTGGAATAGCGGGGAGACAGGTGGATTAGTCGGGCAGCAGAGTTTAGAATAGATTGGAGGGGTGCAAGAGTGTTAGAGGGGAGGCCACAGAGCAGGAGGTTGCAGTAATCAAGGCAAGAGATGATGAGGGCATGGACTAGGGTTTTTGCAGATTCTTGGTTGAGGAATGAACGGATTTGTGAAATATTTTTGAGTTGAAGTCGGCATGAAGTGGAAAGGGCTTGGATATGTGGTTTGAAGGAGAGATCAGCGTCAAGGATTACCCCGAGGCAGTGAGCTGGGGAGAGTGGGCAGCCAATTACTGTAATGGATAGGTTCATTGGGGGGGGTCGCGTGAGATGGGGGAAAGATGATGAATTCTGTTTTGTCCATGTTAAGTTTGAGAAATCTAGCGGCGAAGAAGGATGAAATAGTGGACAGACATTGAGGGATTCTGATTTCTAGGGAGGTGATATCTGGTCCAGATCTGTAGATCTGTGTGTCATCAGCATAGAGATGATACTAAAAGCCATGAGATTCTATGAGCTGTCCCAGGCCAAAGGTGTAAATGGAGAAGAGCAGGGGCCCAAGGACTGAACTTTGTGGGACTCCGACAGATAGGGGGCGAGGTGAGGAGGTGGTGTGTGAGTGGGAGACGCTGAATGTCCGGTCTGTTAGGTATGATGAGATCCAGGATAGGGCCTAGTCTGTTCAACACCTGCAGGGACTGCCTAACAAATGGGCAACCCCTGCATGTGTTGCAGCTGTCGAACAGCTGCGGGGACTAAAGCATTATTTTCGAGCACACTGAAAACACTCGATTAAGACACGAGTGTGCTCGGATAACCCCTTCTCCGTGCACGCTCGTTCATCACTAATTCTGCGCTCAGTAATAACATGATCTACTGGAGGCAGAGCAAATGTAGAGGTCATGCCAGGAAGCCAAAGTTCTACTCTAAAGGGAATCTGTTGTTGCCAGGTTTATGCTGCCTTATCTAATGGCAACCTGACATATTGGCCAAAGGTGATCTGATCTGTCATTTATCTCTATGGTGTAGTTTAAAAAAAAAAATAATAATAATTTGGACAACAAGAGTCAAGTGACGTGAGCTTAGGAGTAGTGATGAGTAAACATGCTTGGGAAAAAAGTGCTGCGGAATATATAAATAAAAATTATTATTTATTATTATTGGAAAAGGTGTTCTCTGAGCTTGCTCGGGTGCTAACCGGGTGACTGGCTTGCTCTAAAAATGTTAGTTTCCCTGTGCTTCACAAACAGGTAATCCCTGCATATGTTACATATATCGGACAGCCGTGAGACATGCAGCTGCGAGGACTGGAACATTATTTTTCAAGCACGCCAAAGACACTCTGTTAGCACCGAACATGCTCAGATAACACCTTATCCGAGCATGCTTTCTCATCGCTACTCAGGAGTCCTTTTAATAATGTGTACAAGATAAGAAGTCCTCTGTGTTTTACCTGTCTGACTCAATCAACAACTGGATGGTGGCATGGAGAGCCTTCTCCCTATGCACAGTGATGAGTGAGTTAGGGTTAGCCCACCACTTATGAATGCAAGGACTTCTGTCTTTCACATTACACTGCATCTTGTGATTTTTATGAAAACTCATGATGACAAGTCTGACACTGCTATAATTGGGGTGTCTGTCCCTGCCTTATAATGCCCTCAGGGCACTATAACCCTGGAACATATTTCCTTTAAAGTAAACCTGTCAGCAGTTTTGGCCGATATGAGTTATGGCCATCACCAATTTATGGCCGATATACAGCGTTCTATCATGTGGCATATCTGCCCCCAACCCGACCTGTAAGAGAGAAAAATAACTTTTATTATACTCACCTGAAGGCGTTCCGGTCCGAGGGGTGTCGCTCTTCTTGGTCCGGCGCCTCCCATCTGCTAGCGATGCCGCCCACCTGCTTGCTTCGTGTGGATGACGTGTCACTGCATCAGCCACACAGTATCCTCAGCGCCGCGCCCCTGCACAGGCGTACTTATCTGCTCTGGTGAGGGCAAAGTACTGCAGTGTGCAGGTGCTGGAAAAGGTCAGAGAGGCCTTGCGCACTGCAGTACTTTGCTCTGTCCTCAACAGGGCAGATAAGTACGCCTGCGCAGGAGAGCAGTGCCGAGGAGACTGTGCGGATGATGCAGCGACGCGTCATCCACATGAGCAAGCAGATGGGAGGCGCCGGACCAAGAAGAGCGACACCCCTTGCACCGCCCCACAGGTGAGTATAGTAAGTTATTTTTCTTCTCTTACAGATCGGATCGGAATCTTACCTTCAGAATTATAGAATGCTGTATGTAAACCCTGAAAGGTGATGGCCGTATCTTATATCGACCAAAACTGCTGCCTGGTTAACTTTAATCTGCTTTCGCAAAAAGTTTGAAGACCTGTGCCAGAAGAGGAGTGAAGGTCCAACTGCTTTTAAAGATTTTTTTTTTTTTTTTTTTTTTAACCAGCACAGCTCTTTCAAGATACTTGGATATAGGTAAAATAGAATTCAAGGTTGGATATTCTCTTGAAGCCTTAAATGAATTCTGTATGCGATACAGATAGTCTTTTATATATGATTTGATTATAATTACGGATATTAAAAATCATTTAAAGGGACTTTTTAAATCTTTTTCTCTTTTTTTCATAAGGAGTAATTTTAAAGAATTCAGCTAAATTTCTAATGCAAGTTGACTTTCTGTTTTTTTGTAATTTAACTTTTCTCATACTGTTGCCAAAATGTATAAATATCTTGTTCTTAAATATTACCTGCTACATTTGCAAAGAGAGTTCAATATTCATTGTATACAAGTCATACCATTTACATAAGACAAGACTGATTTAAAAGGAAAATGGCAAGTACTTAAATCGGTATTAATAAATTTAAAACAATTTTTAGATGTGTTGTTTCTTTGTTGGGTGTTCATTAAACTCCATTTGTATAGTGGCTTGAAAGGAGTATGTATAACTCATGCATGCCCTCCAGTCAGAAACCAGCGAATCCCCACAGTGCATATGGGGGGATTCCTAAACCAGCAGTCACACTGTGGCAGCACGCTTATCGATTTGGACCGGACAACCCCTTTTAAATGCAGATAGTGCTAATCTGTAATGTCTGTCTTATCCGAGCATCTTTGAGTGCTCGTATATTTTGTTTGAGTACCTGCGGCTACATGATTTGCCGCTGTTAGACAGCCTAAACACATTCTCCCCGAATGCTGTCTTACCTGTTTGTTAGACAGCCTTAGCACATGTGGGGATTCCCTAATGGCTGAAAATCATGCAGCCGTGGGGACTCGAACATAATGTACGAGCACTCCAAGATGCTGGGATAACACCCGAGCGTCCTCTGATAAGACGTTATCTGAGCATGTTTGCTCATCCCTAATAATCTGTCAAAATACCAGGGATTCTCCTAGCAAAGATTCAAATGGCGTAGAACGTCTTGCAGACAATACTCCATAGGAAAAGGAATGCAAAGTAGCTCTTTAGATAGAATCGGACTTCCAGAGTAGCTACCTATAAATGGCAGTATGGAGACAACATCTGAACAGAAAGTAGTCTTGAGACTTGGGAAATTGAATAGTGTTAACTTGTCTGCAACACATTAAGCTTAAAGGGAATACTCTTGGAAAGAAGCAGAGCCGAGAAGGCTAAACCCACACACATCAGGCTCTCTGTGGACAAAGTCCATTGACAGTGAGATGCTTATCATAGGGGGAGGGGACATTGCCAAACTGGTGTAGTCCAGCCATGTTAGTCTCTTAGGGCTCTTTTCCATTTGCGAGAAACACGTCCGTGTCTCGCATGTGAAAACCAAGCTGTGGCGCCGGCACTTGGGTGCGGAGTGTTCAGCTCCATGTGTTGCTATGCGACCGCACGTTCTGCTCTGGAGTGCCGGCGCCAGAGCTTGGTTTTCACATGCGAGACAAGGACGTGTTTCTCACAAATGGAAACAAGCCCTTAGTGATAAATCCTTCAGTTAGTAAACGGCACACACTGACAAGTGACACATCCCTAAATTCTGTGTTTCAGCCTCTATCTCCTGCTGTCTCCAGATTACATGGCAAAAACCTGCTGTCAGTTTCCCTTCAAAGGAATCTCAGTCCAAGCATACGCCAGGAATCTCCTCAATGTAATAGTCCAATCAATTGAAGACGGCGCTCATCAGGACGCCCCACATATACATTCGTTTATTGCTCGATTTGAGTATAGCAGCGTTTGGACCTTTTATGGTCTTTTTTTCCTATCACCACGACTGCACCCCTACGAGAGAGGGGATCCACCCACCATCCGGACAGGAACCTACAGGATTTAAAGGGGCGGTCCCCCTCACCACTCCAGTTTGGGTTCCTGTCCGGACGGCGGGAGCCTGCAGGATGGACTTACCCGGGTCCACCATGCCTCTGTGCAGTATCTGTTAGGAACGGCAGAATCGGGGGCCCGGAAGCAGCGTCGGGGGTGTCCTGCGTGCAGACTTCCCCTCGTCTGGCCATGCGGAGTGCGTCCCAGGAGTCGGGCAGTGCCATCCTGGTCCGCAGATAGAGCGCGCGGTTCAGCGTTCTCACCGGCGCTGGTGAACCCGGAAATAGTTGTAAGACTTTCGGGGTAAGCCGGGGGAGGAGCGCTGCAGCGTTATGAAAAGAGCGGCGGCTATGGAAGGAATTGTGCAGCAAGAATGTCCTCAGTAGGGGACGCGGAGCACCCTCAGGGAGAGGGACCGAAGCGGCGCAGCAGGAGCGGTAGCGGCCACTCAAGAAGCAGCAGCAGCGTGGTACGGGGGCAGCAGCATGCGAGCGCCCCAGCGTCACATTTGGACCCTTCTCCAGAATCGGTATTCACAGAATCAGCCTTATGGTGAGTGTTAACAGTACACCTGGTGCTGATATGGTCTGTTATTTTGTGCTTTGTTTTAGGGGGAAAAGTAATTTAAATCTAAGCATAAGCAATGTGCTTTATGCACGACTCCAATGCCTGACAGGTATACTAAAAGGCTTTGCCAGGCTTGCATCTGTCAGACCTTAGAAGAGGAAGCTCCCCTTCGATCATCAGACCTTAGAGCGGTCATCAGGGAGGAAATAAGCTATTCCCTTAGAGGCAGCCGCCATGAAAGGTCGGTCAGTGACAGATCTCCTGGATCTAGCCCGTCCCTGCAAGAAGGTGAATGTTCCCGCTCCTCCATCCTCAGATGAAGAGGGAAGGCCATGTTTTTCAGTCGATAACATGGATGTTAGTTAAAGGAGCAACCATGGGTGTTGCAGGGAACCAAGATCTGCGCAAGACATAATGTTTGCGGGCTTGTGCCAGAAGAGTCGTAAGTCATTCCCGGTAGTGGATACAGTTAAGACCCTTATTAAACGGGAATGGGATAAACAGGACAAAGGTTTCCTGCCGTCATCAGCAAAAAGAAGGTATCCCTTTGACGATAATGATCTGGCGGAATGGATGAAAGTCCCAAAAGTGGACGCAGCGGTGGCTTCTACATCTAAAGCTGGTACCTTGCCTCTGGAGGATGTGGGCCTTCTGAAAGATCCGTCGGATAGAAAGGCGGACATGTTTTTGAAAAAGGTGTGGGAATCATCTGCTGGAGCTTTCAAACCGGCGATATCTAGTACTTGTACAGCTAGATCCGTCATGGTCTGGATAACCCAGCTGGAGGAACAGCTGAAATCCAAGGTGCCTAGAGACAAGATTCTGAACTCCCTATTGCAAATACGGGAAGGTGTGGCGTATTTGGCGGATGCGTCTGTGGATTCTCTAAAATTAGCAGCCAGATCAACAGGTCTCTCTAACGCTGCTCGCCGAGCTCTATGGCTTAAGACCTGGAAAGGGGATGCTCAGGCGAGAGCTAAACTGTGTACAATTCCGTGTAGGGGTGAGTACCTGTTTGGCCCGGTATTGGATGACATCCTAGCTAAAGCTGAGGATAGAAAAAGGGTTTTCCTAAAGTATTCAATCCTACCTTTAGGAATACCTTCAGGAGACGCGTCCCATACCGAAGACCTTACCAGAACAGAGACTGGGAGCCAACGAAGAAAGGTTCGGACTTTAATGCCTCATCGTCTTCCTCAAGACGCAGAAGAAATTATCGTTAATAAAGATCTCCCAGTAGGGGGCAGGTTAAAACTCTTCTATGCTCAGTGAGCCAAAATAACTTTGAGCAATTGGGTTCTGGGTATAGTTAAGTCGGGTTTAAGATTAGAATTCCGGGAAAGACCTTCTAATTTTTATATCTTGACTGCCCCTGATTCCTTAGACCAACAAAAGGCCCTGGAAAAAGAGGTTCAAATGTTAAGACAGAAGGAGGTTATAGTAGAGGTTCCAAAACATCAGCAGGGGGAAGGGTTCTATTCCCCTTTATTTTTTATCTCCAAACCAGATGGATCCTTTCGAACCATCATAAATTTACGGAGATTGAACAAGTATCTACAATACCATGCCTTTAAAATGGAATCTATTAAAACGGCGACTAAACTTCTTTTTCCCAGATGTTATATGACAGTCCTGGATTTAAAGGATGCGTATTACCATCTATCCATTCACAAGGATCATCAACAATTCCTCAGAATGGCGGTGCGCTTAAACGACCAAGTCAGACACTTTCAGTTTACTGCAATGCCATTTGGTCTATCTATGGCGCCGAGGGTGTTTACTAAGGTCATTGCGGAAGTAATGGCCTATGTCAGAGAACACGATACATTAATTATACCCTACTTGGATGACTTCCTGGTAATGGGAAATTCGTTTTTTCAGTGTAGGAGTCCCCTAAATCATGTAATATCTTCCTTACAGGGCTTGGGTTGGCTAGTCAATATGGAAAAATCAAGATTGGAACCATCAACGACTCAGACTTTCCTGGGTATTCTGCTAAGTTCGGAAGAGCAACTATGTTTCCTTCCGGAAGAGAAAAAGCAGAGGATTGTGCACAAAGTCAGTACTGTAATAAAAAAAAACCAGATCTGACTTTGAGAGACGCTATGTCCCTTCTGGGATCCCTAACCTCTTGCATACCGGCCGTCCAGTGGGCTCAATTCCACACTCTAGTGTTGCAGGCCCAGGTCTTGGATGCAGAGAGGAGTCTTCAAGGGCAATTAGGCGGAAGACTCAGGCTATCCACCGCCACTCTACACAGTCTGAAATGGTGGCTAAACATGCAACATTTAGGAAAAGGAGTACGCTGGAGTATAGTACCAGACAACACGGTTACAACCGATGCCAGTCCGATAGGATGGGGAGCTCATATAGGAGATGTTTGGACTCAAGGGCAATGGTCTCTCTTAGAGACTCAAGAGTCCTCGAATTGGAAAGAGCTTACGGCAGTAAAAAAAGGCCCTACTCAGGTGGCTACCATCTCTGCAGGATTCACATGTAAGGATCCAGTCAGACAACACAACAGTAGTAGCGTATCTCAACCATCAAGGAGGGACAAGGTCAAGATCTCTAATGAACACCACCACAGACATACTCAACATAGCCGAAGCTCACTTTCGCTCTCTTTCAGCCGTTCACATTCGGGAAGAGCTCAACACGGAGGCAGATTACCTCAGCCGTCATTCTCTACGTCAGGGAGAATGGGTTCTAAATTGACGGGTGTTCAGACAGATAGTAGACCTATGGGGGTCGCCCGTTATAGACCTATTTGCAACGAGAGAGAACAGACGAACCAGGAAGTTTTGCTTCTCTTCGGGTGGCGGACAAGCCCTGTATAATAGACTCCCTTCAAATTCACTGGGATTTCCCTCTGGCATATGCGTTCCCCCCAATGTGTCTGATCCATATAGTCCTCAGAAAGATCAGGGAGAAGAGGGCGAGAGTGATCCTGATTGCCCCCTTCTGGCCCAGGAGGGCATGGTTCTCGTTACTCAGGGCAATGTCTGTGACTGACCCCTGGGTATTGCCGGTCAGTCCGGAGCTTCTTTCTCAGGGTCCATTCAGTTACCCCAATGTGGAATCCCTGCATCTGACGGCGTGGAATTTGAGAGGGAGTTATTGAGGAGGAAAGGGTTTTCAGAGGCTCTGATATCTACCCTTTTAAATAGCCGGAAAGAAGTTACCACTAAGATCTATGCTAAATCTTGGAAAAAGTTCCTTGCCTTCTACCAACATCCCTTTTCAGGCAAGGTTCCAATTCCGGCTATTCTGGAGTTTCTACAGAAAGGCCGAGAATTGGGCTTGGCGGTAAATACCCTTAGAGTCCAAGTATCAGCTTTGGGGGCATTATATAACAGCGATGTGGTGGGAAATAGATGTGTATCTAGATTTATTAAGGCCACCGAACGTAGTAACCCAGTGTATGTTCCTAGATTACCACCATGGGATTTAAATTTGGTTTTAGACGCCTTAACAGAACCCCCCTTTGAGCCATTAGATTCTGTCTCCATTAAAAATTTAACTTTAAAAACAGCCTTCCTAGTGGCCCTGACTTCCGCTAGGAGAGTGAGTGATTTACAATCATTGTCGATAGATCCTCCTTATTTAATGGTTTTTCAGGATAGGGTAGTATTAAAACCAGATCCAGCATACCTACCAAAAGTAGCTTCCAAATTTCATAGAAGTCAGGAAATAATTTTACCATCTTTCTGTGACAATCTGATTTCAGCCGAAGAGCAGAAATATCACATGTTAGATGTTAGAAGAACACTATTAGAGTACCTGCACAAAACAGAACCATGGAGGCAGAGTAGGGCTGTTTGTTTCCTTTCAGAACCCAAGGAAAGGGGCGAGTGTAAGAAAAGAAAAGCGTCTATCACCAGATGGATAAGAGATGCCATATATCTTGCTTATACTGCTAAAGGCCAGACACCACCAGATGGCATCAGGGCCCACTCCACTCGAGCCATGGCCTCATCCTGGGCGCAAAGAGTGGACGTCTCCTTAGGCGTAATATGTAAGGCGGCAACGTGGTCATCTCCTTGATCTTTGAAAATCTCTCGTAGGGGTGCTGTCGTGGCAATAGGAAAACCGGTTTTCCAGGACGTCCCCCTGACAGCACATTGGAGGACGTCCTCCTCCTTGCAGGGACAGGAAATACAACACGAGAGGTTAAAAGGTCCCACTCCACCCCCTTTCCCTCAGTGTTTTTTCCTGTCCCTGCATGGAGGGACACACGAGAGGAGACAGCGCTATACAGCATGAAGACTCACCAGTCCGGGGAACTCTTATTCTTTATATTTAGGATAAAGAGGCCACTCAGACTCCCCTCCCTCAGACAAAAAAGTCTTGCAAAGTGTTAACAAAATCTAAGAGGTACTCTATATGTAATGTGAAGCTTCTAGAAACATACAAGAAAGCTCTCTGCAGCTCTTGTATTAAGAAGATTGTCAGAGATGAACAACCATCAATGTTATCTGAGATGAGGAGTATAATCTGGGAAGAGGTCCAGAATTCCTTGGCCTTAATGTCTCAACGGGACGTGTACAGTCCGGGCCCGGCTCGTAAGAGACCAAGAAGGGATCCAGAAGTGGAAGATCAGGATGGTTCATCAGAAGCGGAATCAGAATACAGAGGTTCTGATCAAGAAGGAGAATTACCAATGGAAGAACAGGAAGGAAAAATGTATTACTTTCCAGAAGAAGACACAGAAGAGCTGGTTCAGGCGGTCAGACGTACTATGCAGATGAAAGAAGATCCACGTCCGAGATCTAGACAAGACCAGATGTTTGGAGGGCTCACATATCAGGAACGGACAGTGTTCTCGGTGAGCGAGCATATTCGTCAGATGATATCACAAGAGTGGAAAGATGCGGAACGAAGATTGGTGATGTCCAGAGAGTTTAAAAACCGTCTCCCGTTCGATCCAGAAGAGATCAAGACATGGGAAGAAATTCCTAAAGTGGATGTCCCTATAGCCAAGGTTGCAAAGAAAACATCCATACCTTTTGAGGATTCATCTAGTCTCAAGGATGCAATGGACCGCAAAGCGGATATCCTTTTACGTCGAGCCTGGGAGACTTCAGCAGCTTTAATAAAAACTAACATCGCAGCCACGTCTGTAGCAAGATCCATGTTCCTGTGGATGGAACAATTGGAAGAACATTTAATTAATAAAACTCCACGGGCGGATATAATTGCTTCTCTGCCTATCATAAAGTCAGCCATGGCCTTTATGGCGGACACATCTGCTGAATCCATTAGATTTGCGGCTAGAAATCGCTCCTTGTCCAATGCAACCCGAAGGGCTATTTGGCTTAGATCTTGGTCGGGGGATAATGCATCCAAAAATAAATTATGTGCCATTCCATTCACAGGTTCCAGAATATTTGGTCAGGCTTTAGATGACATTCTAGAGTCAGCAGCTGACAGTAAAAAAGGGTTCCCCGAGGATAAACCCAGGAAATTTCAGCCCTTTCGGAGAAGACCTCTTCCCCCCCCCCTCCCCCTCGCAGGCAACCGGAGTATAGAGAACAATGGAGATCAGGCAGAGGAACCTTCAGGGGTTCCTACTCTCAGAACAGGAGGGGAAGAAATTCCATGTTCGGTTTAAGCTATAGACCAAGGAAACAATGACGCCATAGGTATAGGCGGGAGACTAAGCCTCTTTCTAATACACTGGAGTCGGATCTCAGACAACAGTTATGTCCTCAAGATAATCTCAGAGGGTTACAGAATAGAGCTAATTTCCCGCGTACCACAAAGGTGTACGCACCAACAGTGGTAGCTACAAATTCCCCTATGTTCACAGACCTACAAAATCTGTTCGACTCCCGGGTCATAGTTCGGGTTCCTTCTCCAAAAATAGGCACAGGTCACTATTCCTCTCTATTTTCAATTCCAAAACGGTCAGGGGAATCCCGTACAATAATAAATTTGAAACCTCTGAACGTATTCGTCAAATACAAACGATTCAGAATGGAATCAATCAGGTCAACCATTCACCTTATAAACAAGGATTCGGTAATGTGCACTCTCGATCTGAAGAGTGCGTATTATCAGGTTCCAATACATCCCTCATCTCAGGAGCTACTGAGATTCTCGGTGAGATTTCCGGACCAAACCTGCCACTTCCAATTTCAATGCCTCCCATTCGGTCTAGCATCTGCCCCAAGAATTTTCACAAAATTGGTAGCAGAGGTGGTGGCTTTCCTAAGAAACCAAGGAATAACAATAATTCCATACTTGGACGATTTTCTGGTTGTAGCACGAACAAAGGACATTCTGCTGCAACACAGAGATCGGGTCATAGCAGTATTGGAACAACTAGGATGGGTGGTAAACCGGGAAAAGTCACATCTAAGGCCAGAATCCCGGAAAATATTTCTAGGAGTACTCTAGGATTCTACAACCAGACAATCCTTCTTACCAAGGGACAAACGAATCTTAATAAAGATGATTTTAGAGTTCCAAAGAAGTCCAGTTACGTTAAGCGCGGCCATGAAGGTCTTGGGGAAGATGACAACTTGCATCCCGTGTGTCAGATGGGCTCAGGCTCACTCAAGACCATTACAAGAACAAGTACTCACGGTATGGGATCGTTGTCGTTCGTCATTAGACAAAAAGCTACAGCTATCAATGAAGGTAAGAAGATCACTGCGATGGTGGACCCAGGACTACAATCTAAGAATGGGCGTCCCTTGGATATCAACCCCTTGTGTGGTAATCACCACGGACGCAAGTCAGTGGGGATGGGGAGCGCACTTGGGAGGAAAATTCTTTCAGGACAAGTGGCCCGAAGAGATGAAATGTCGTCAAATTACAGAGAACTATACGCAGTTTGAAACCATTCACGCCTAAAGGACAAACACGTAAAAATCCTATCCGACAACGTGACAGCGGTATCGTTTTTGAGACATCAGGTAGGTTCCAGACACAAGGCGCTTCAGGATCTAGCGCAAAGAATATTTGCCTGGGCAGAAAACGTGGTCCTGTCAATAACAGCAGTGCATCTAGAAGGATCCCAAAACATACTAGCCGACTACCTAAGCTGAAGGAAAGTTTGTCCAACCGAATGGGAACTAAATCAAGAAATGTTCCAAATACTTTGCCACCATTGGGGAACTCCCAGGATAGATTTATTTGCCACAAGGAAAAATTCGAAGGTGCCCAGATTTTATTCCCTCAACCCTTCAGACATGCCGGAATCAGTCGACGCCTTAAGTCAAGCATGGAACGAACCTCTGTCTTATGCGTTTCCCCCAATAGCACTTATTCCAGTAGTGCTCAGGAAGATTCAAGAAGACCAGGCAACAGTGCTGACGATTGTACCATTTTGGCCAAAGAGAAGTTGGTTCCCATTGTTGGGAGCCATGACAACGGAAGACCCTATCAAACTCCCGTTATGGAAGGATATCATTCATCAAGGGCCCGTTTTACACCAAGACCCGGAGAGATTACATCTATCAGCATGGATCCTGAGAGGGACATCTTGAAATCCAGAGGTCTTTCAGATGAAGTAATTACAACCATCCAGGCTAGTAGGAAGCCTGTGACCTCAGCCATCTACCACAAGATCTGGTGGAAATTTTGTATGGAAAGTGGCAGGTCGGCCATGATTCCAGGAGCCTTAGATGTTCCTAGAGTCTTAATTTTTTTACAGGCGGGCTTTAACTTGGGGCTCAGGCCAAGTATGATTAAAGTCCAGATCTCGGCCCTCCGTACTTTCTTGGATTATCCATTGGCCTCCCACCCCTGCATAATTAGATCTGTGAAAGCCATCCAGAGATTACGGCCTACCTTAAGACAGCTAGCTCCTACATCTCCTAAATCTGGTCCTTAGGGCTCTATGTAAAAATCCTTATACTCTTGAGGAGGACATGCCTATTTCAATATGTACCTGGAAGACGGCCTTCCTAGTAGCGATTACAACAGCTAAACGCGTAGGGGAAATTCAGGCCCTATCAATTAAGGATCCATATCTTCAGGTCCGAGAGGACCATATAATCCTAAAATTAGATCCAGCTTTTATCCCTAAAATAGCCTCAGTTAAAAATCGAGACCAGGAAATAATTTTACCTTCCTTTTGTGAGAACCCCTCTAATGAAAAAGAACAGGCTTTACACTCCCTTGATGTTAGGCAGGCAGTGTTAAACTATCTAAAGGCCACTAGCTCCTGGAGGAAAGATTCTAGTCTTTTTATTCTATTTGGGGGTAAGAATAAAGGTAAAATAGCTTCCAAGGCTTCAATAGCTAGATGGATCACGACTATAATTTCAAAAGCCCACTCATCAGAAGGGATAGCTTGCCCAACAGGGATTAAAGCACACTCTACTAGGGCTGTTTCAGCATCATGGGCTGAGCGAGCAGGAGCGTCCCTAGGTCAGATTTGCAAGGCCGCAACTTGGGCCAGGGTAAACACGTTCTGTAAGCACTATAAACTAGACGTAGTAGCAGCTCAGCAGACGTCTTATGGGAGAAAAGTTCTCCAAGCAGTTGTCCCACCCTAAATGAGGTTTTCTTTGGTATTCTCCAATGTGCTGTCAGGGGGATGTCCTGTAAAATGGGTATTATACCTACCGATAATTCGGTTTCCAGGAGTCCATCCTGACAGCACCGTTATTTCCCCACCTATGCATGCCAGTTCATATGCTGTAATATGTTTGATTAATAAAGTTTCAAAGTATATCTATCCATGGTTTTGTACTTGTCAAAACACTGAGGGAAAGGGAGTGGAGTGGGACCTTTTAACCTCTCGTGTTGTATTTCCTGTCCCTGCAAGGAGGAGGAGGACGTCCTCCAATGTGCTGTCAGGATAGACTCCTGGAAACCGAATTATCGGTAGGTATAATACCCATTTTTACGTACTGGTAATAGGATTTTACAGAGTCCACGACAGCACCCGCACATACGTCCTCCAATGGTTTCTGCACCCTTTTGGAAAGTGTGCTTTTAGATATCACTCTTTAGAAGGTGATGGTATTTAGTAATGTTTAAGTGTATATGTTTATGTACAGGAAAGAAATATATCTTTGTACCGTGTTAGCCAGTGGATAGAAAAATATTTAGAATTGAGAGTCCTCAGTGGTTGATACCTTTTAATGGCTAACTGAAAAGATGGTAACAAATTGCAAGCTTTCGAGACTACACAGGTCTCTTCACCAGGCAAAGACTAAAACAAATTCTGAAGAATCACATATTTATGCACAACATAGTATAGGGAAAAAAAAAAAAAAAAGGGGGGAAAAAAAACATGGATAAGCCAGGTGACATGAAGCAGAATTACCATGGGTGATAAACCGTTACGTCCATAAATATTGGGCCAATTCTTAGATAAGGATTGTTTTATTGTCCTGTGAGTCTGGGAATATAAACTGATGACGACCTTTGACACTCTTAATGCAGGAATGAATGTGTCACATGGATTTATGTCTTTTTACATCAACTAAGGAACTTGCCCCTCAGACCATGAAGGGTCATTACAACAGAGACCCTAATCACAGGACAATAAAACAATCCTTATCTAAGAATTGGCCCAATATTTATGGATGTAACTGTTTATCACCCATGGTAATTCTGCTTCATGTCACCTGGCTTATCCATGGTTTTTTTTCCCCTTTTTTTTTTTTTTTTTTCCCTATACTATGTTGTGCATAAATATGTGATTCTTCAGAATTTGTTTTAGTCTTTGCCTGATGAAGAGACCTGTGTAGTCTCGAAAGCTTGCAATTTGTTACCATCTTTTCAGTTAGCCATTAAAAGGTATCAACCACTGAGGACTCTCAATTCTAAATATGTTTATGTACTAACTCAATGGCGGTGTCCCTTATACTCTGAAACACAAACTGGAGTGGTGAGGGGGACCGCCCCTTTAAATCCTGTAGGTTCCTGTCCGGATGGTGGGCGGATCCCCTCTCTCCTAGGGGTGCTGTCGTGGGCTCTGTAAAATCCTATTACCGGTACGTAAAAACCGGTTTCAAGCAAACCTATAACCCTCAATATAGACACTTATGTACACCATCGTGTTGTGATTAACCAATATCTGTTTGGATACACCCCCTAATATAATGGCATACAAATATATCAAGTGGTTAATGTCAATATCACGTAATAATTTTGTGACTGTATGTGATCCAACATGTGGTTGTCTACACCTGGGTCAGTGTTGCAATTTATCAATACATTTGAGCTCATAGTTGTCTAGAGAAGTTTTCTCAAAGTTTCAAATATGTATTTAATATAACAATATTTAGAATTGAGAGTCCTCAGTGGTTGATACCTTCTAATGGCTAACTGAAAAGATGGTAATAAATTGCAAGCTTTCGAGACTACACGGGTGTAGTCTCGAAAGCTTGCAATTTGTTACCATCTTTTCAGTTAGCCATTTAAAGGTAACAAATTGCAAGCTTTCGAGACTACACCCGTGTAGTCTCGAAAGCTTGCAATTTATTACCATCTTTTCAGTTAGCCATTTAAAGGTATCAACCACTGAAGACTCTCAATTAGGCCGGGATCACACATGCGAGAAACACGTCCGTGTCTCGCATGTGAAATCCAAGCTCTGGCGCCGGCACTCCAGAGCGGAGCGTGCGGCTCCATGTGTTGCTATGCGGCTGCACGCTCCGCTCTAGAGTGCCGGCGCCAGAGGAGGGATTTCACATGCGAGACACGGACGTGTTTCTCGCATGTGTGATCCCGGCCTTAGAAAAATATTTATATCTACAGGCTAACACGGTACCAAGATATATATCTTTCCTGTATTTAATATAACATTAATTTTATCTATAGTAAGACGTTCGAGATAGATTTCTATAGAATGTATCCAAGAAGTATCGTTTCTCCTTGTGGAGAGTGACATGATAAGCATGTCGAGGTGAGGAGACTTAAAGCCACAATGCTTCTTTGGGAAATATGCAAATTGTCTCTTCAGAGAGGAAGAGGACTAGAACTCTAGTGCCACCTATTGGAAGTAGCAATCCTAACAGTCGATGTCGACTCTTTAACGAGCCGTGTCACATGACTTAGGATAATAGCCAAACCAGACTCTCAATTTGCAGACACTGTACCCCGAAACAGTGTCTGCAAATTGAGATTCTGGTTTGGCTATTATCCTAAGTCATGTGACAAGGCTCGTTAAAGAGTCGACATTGACTGTTAGGATTGCTACTTCCAATAGGTGGCACTAGAGTTCTAGTCCTCTTCCTCTCTGAAGAGACAATTTGTATAGAATGTATAAATCAAGAACTTTTTACTTAAAACTGGGAAGTATCCTAACTATGAAAAAGGATTGCTCTTACTGGTATTACCAACACGTGACCAGAGATCCAGGGTAGCCGGACCCATCAGTGGTAATCATGGTTCTTGTAACTAGGTAGCGCACAACAATGTCCTGTTGGTAGAGCTGAAACATATCCTTCAAGTAGGGCATCTTACTATGATTGATGAACTATGCTTGTCAAGGTATATTGTTGATCTCTCACCATGTGTTGGTTTTGATTGTTTTATGATTAATATGTGATCTTGACATTTAGCTATTTGTTATATTTGTATGCTAATGTATATATGCCAAAGCATATACATACAGGCATAACCAAAATTGTTGGCACACTTGCAGTTGTCCCAGAAAATTCTTACAATTGCACGTTTTATTACACAAAAAAAATAAGTGTATATTGGAACCATGCAAAAAAACAGGAAAGAAAAAAGGCAAATTGGACATAATTTCACACACAACTCCCAAAATGGCAGTACAAAATTGTGTGTAAACAACTTTGCATCAAGCATGTGATGCTGGTTCAAACTCACCTGTGGTGAATAACTTGTGTGTGCAATTTGAAAATCACACCTCAAACCTGATAAAATCGGGGAGAGGTTGATCTTAAGGTACCTTCACACATAACGATATCGTTAACGATATCGTTGCTTTTTGTGACGTAGCAATGATATCGTTAAGGATATCGTTCTGTGTGACAGCGACCAACGATCAGGCCCCTGCTGGGAGATCGTTGGTCGCTGAACAAAGTCCAGAACTTTATTTCGTCACTGGATCTCCCGTGGACATCGCTGGATCAGCGTGTGTGACACCGATCCAGCGATGTCTTCACTGGTAACCAGGGTAAACATCGGGTAACTAAGCGCAGGGCCGCGCTTAGTAACCCGATGTTTACCCTGGTTACCAGCGTAAAAGTAAAAAAAAACAAACACTACATACTTACCTAACGCTATCTGTCCCCGGCGCTGTGCTCTGCACTCCTCCTGTACTGGCTGTGAGCGTCGGTCAGCCGGAAAGCAGAGCGGTGACGTCACCGCTCTGCTTTCCGGCCGCTGTGCTCACAGCCAGTACAGGAAGAGTGCAGAGAAGCAGAGCGCCGGGGACAGACAGCGGTAGGTAAGTATGTAGTGTTTGTTTTTTTTTACTTTTACGCTGGTAACCAGGGTAAACATTGGGTTACTAAGCGCGGCCCTGCGCTTAGTAACCAGATGTTTACCCTGGTTACCCGGGGACTTCGGGATCGTTGGTCGCTGGAGAACTGTCTGTGTGACAGCTCTCCAGCGACCAAACAGCGACGCTGCAGCGATCCGGATCGTTGTCGGTATCGCTGCAGCGTCGCTTAATGTGAAGGGGCCTTTAATCTTTGCATTGTGTGTCTGTGTTTGCCACACATTAGAATGGTGAACAAAGAGAAGAGAACTTTCTGAGGACTTGAGCCAACGTTATTTAAAAATTTCAACAGTCTTAAGGTTACAAGTCCATCTCCAGAGATCTTGATGATCCTTTGGCCACGGTGGGCAACACAATCAAGAAGTTTGCAACCCATGGCACTGTAACTAATCTCCCTGGACTTGGACAGCAGAGAAAAATTGAAGGGTTGTAATGCATGATAGTCTGAAGAGTGGATAAGCCGCTCCAAACAAGAAATTCAAGCTGTGCCGCAGGCTCAGGGTGCATCAGTGTCACTATCCAGAAGGTTGCCACTGCTGACTCAGAAACATAAAAAAGCTAGACTGCAGTTTGCCGAAATGTACGCGACTAAGGCTACTTTCACACTTCCATCTTTTTTCCTCCGTCGCAATCCGTCGTTATGGGCAAAAAAACGGATCCTGCAAATGTGCTTGCAGGATGTGTTTTTTGCCCATAGACTTGTATTGGCAACGGATGGGAACACGTCGCATCCGGCGTGTTTTGGCGGACGCGACGCACAAAAAGGTTCAATGTAACTTTTTTTGTGCGACTTGTCCGTCCCCTCCTCCCCGCTCATCACAATAGACAGTGGATGCATTGTAAAACTGCATCTGCTGCCCACGTTGTGCTAAATTTAGCACAACGTCCGTCGGGCCGACGGTTTGTGACGGCCCCGTACCGACGGAAGTGTGAAAGTAGTCTAAGCCAAAATCCTTCTGGGAAAGCGTCTTGTGGACAGATGAGACCAAGATAGCTTTTTGCTAAACCACATCATTCAGCTGATTACCGAAAACAGAATGAAGCCTACAAAGAAAACACAATTGCCCCACAATAAAATATGGTGGCGGTTCAAAGATGTTTTGCTGCCTCTGGTACGAAGTGTTTTGACTGTGCAAGGCATCATGAAATCTGAAGACAAAGGATTTTGGGAGGTAATACAGTGTCCAGTGTCAGAAAGCTGGGTTTGCATACTCGGTCTTGGATCTTACAGCAGTGGTACAGGAAGAAGTCAGTATCGTTCAAGAAAAACATGATTTTCATGCAGGACAATGCTCCATCAGATGCTTCCAACTACTCCACAGCGTGGCTGGCCAGTAAAGGTCTCAAAGAAGAAAAAATAATGACATGGCCTCCTTGTTCACCTGATCTGAACTCCATAGAGAACCTGTGGTCCCTCATAAAATGTGAGATCTACAGGGAGGGAAAACAGTCCACCTCTCGGAACAGTGTCTGGGAGGCTGTGGTGGCTGCTGCACGCAATGTTGATCGTAACAGATCAAGCAACTGACGAAATCTATGGATGGAAGGCTGTTAGTGTCATCATAAAGAAAGGTGGCTATATTGGTCTCTAATTTGGGGGGGGGGCGTTGTTTTTGCATGTCAGAAATGTTTATTTCTACCTGATGAAAATAAACAAGTGAGATGGGAATACATTTGGTTTTTATTAAGTTGCCTAATAATTCTGCACAGTAATAGTTACCTGCACAAACAGATATCCTCCTAAGATAGTCAAATCTAAAAAAAAAAAAAAACACTCCAACTTCCAAAAATACTTGGAAGTTGATATTTGAGTCTTTTGGGTTGATTGAGAGCGTAGTTGTTGATCAATAATAAAAATAATCCTCAAAAATACAACTTGCCTAATAATTCTGCACACAGTGTATGAAGGAATAAAAAATTCATATTCAAGATTTCCTGATGAGCGCTGTCTTCAATTGATATGACTTGGAATGTGGTCCAAACCAAAGATACTCATGCATAGACTACTTGGGAGTAATTGTTACTCATCAGTGCAAAACAGAGAGGAATTGGTTGTGTTTACCGTTATGATTTATTAAGGTTCTTTCATGAATTGCTACCTATAGGTGGCAATAGAAAAACTGTTCTCTACCTTCTGGAGGTGAGCTAATTTGTATAAATCTAATGATGCAAAATGATTTAAAAACTTAACAGTAAGATTATGATAAAAGTAAAATGTTGGTTTTTTTTGCCTATACTGGGGATTTTCTATCAATTAAAATAAGTCCTGAAGAATCCACCCCTTAATGACCACCTATACGAATTAAAACTGACCTGGGTTATAAGAGAATAGCATACTCCAACGGGTGACAGTCCAGCAGCTGTACACTATAGCTGACACTGGCTGTACGCTATATTTGACAACTTGCTGCATCATCCATGATCAGTGTTGGTCTCAATTACTGCGGTTAATAGTGACTACAGCATCTAGATGGTTAACAGAGTGTGGGGGCTCCCTCTTTAACTCCATTGGCACCATGAGATCTTTATTGTGTGGTCCTGATGTTTGCGGTGGCAATTCAAGGCCAAATAGCGGCCTTAAAGTCTTCCAGCTATAGCAGCCTGTTCAAAAGTTAGAAACCTTTAGATGGTAAAAAAAAAACTTTTTTTCATTCCAGTCATGTCATTTTCCATTAATTCCTGAAAAGCACCTGAAGCATTAGCATTAACCCCTTTACCCCCAAGGGTGGTTTGCACGTTAATGACCGGGCCAATTTTTACAATTCTGACCACTGTCCATTTATGAGGTTAAAACTCTGGAATGCTTCAACGGATCCCAGTGATTCTGACATTTTCTCGTGACATATTGTACTTCATGATAGTGGTAAAATTTCTTTGATATTACCTGCATTTATTTGTGAAAAAAAAACGGAAATTTGGCGAAAATTTTGAAAATTTCCCATGTTTCCAACTTTGAATTATTATGCAATTAAATCACAGAGATATGTCACACAAAATACTTCATAAGTAACATTTCCCACATGTCTACTTTACATCAGCACAATTTTGGAACCAACGTTTTTTTTTTTAGGGAGTTATAAGGGTTAAAAGTTGACCAGCAATTTCTCATTTTTACAACACCATTTTTTTTAGGTACCACATCTCATTTGAAGTCATTTTGAGGGGTCTATATGATAGAAAACACCCAAGGTTGACACCATTCTAAAAACTGCACCCCTCAATGTGCTCAAAACCACATTCAAGAAGTTTATTAACCCTTCAGGTGTTTCACAGGAATTTTTGGAATGTTTAAATAAAAATGAACATTTAACTTTTTTTCACAAAAAATTTAATTCAGCTCCAATTTGTTTTATTTTACCAAGGGTAACAGGAGAAAATGGACCCCAAAAGTTGTTGCACAATTTGTCCTGAGTACGCTGATACCCCATATGTGGGGGTAAACCACTGTTTGGGCACATGGGAGAGCTTGGAAGGGAAGGAGCGCCGTTTGACTTTTCAATGCAAAATTGACAGGCATTGAGATGGGATGCCATGTTGCATTTGGAGAGCCACTGATGTGCCTAAACATTGAAACCCCCCACAAGTGACACCATTTTGGAAAGTAGACCTCCTAAGGAACTTATCTAGATGTGTGGTGAGCACTTTGACCCACCAAGGGCTTCACAGAAGTTTATGATGCAGAGTTTTTGTCCAATTTGTCCTGAGTAAGCTGATACCTCATATGTGGGGGGGAACCACCGTTTGGGAGCATGGCAGGGCTCGGAAGGGAAGGAGGGCCATTTGGAATGCAGACTTAGATGGAATGGTCTGCAGGCATCAAATTGCGTTTGCAGAGCCCCTGATCTACCTAAACAGTAGAAAAACCCCACAAGTGACACCATTTTGGAAAGTAGACCCCTAAGGAACTCATCTAGATGTGTTCCGAGAGCTTTGAACCCCCAAGTGTTTCACTACAGTTTATAACGCAGAGCCGTGCAAATAAAAAATCTTTTTTCCACAAAAATTATTTTTTAGCCCCGAGTCTTGTATTTTCCCAAGGGTAACAGGAGAAATTGGACCCCAAAAGTTGTTGTCCAATGTGTCCTGAGTACGCTGATACCCCATATGTTGGGGTAAACCCCTGTTTGAGCACACGGGAGAGCTCGGAAGGGAAGGAGCACTGTTTTACTTTTTCAACGCAGAATTAGCTGGAATTGAGATCGGACGCCATGTCGCGTTTGGAGAGCCCCTGATGTGCCTAAACAGTGGAAACCCCCCAATTATAACTGAAACCCTAATCCAAATACACCCCTAACCCTAATCTCAATGGTAACCCTAAACACACGCCTAACCCTGACACACCCTAAACCCTAATCCCAACCCTATTCCCAACCATAAATGTAATCCTAACCCTAACTTTAGCCCCAACCCTAACTGTAGCCTTAACTTTAGCCCTAACCCTTGCCCCAACCCTAGCCCTAACCCTAGCCCTGACCCTAATACTAATGGGAAAATGGAAATAAATACATTTTTTTAAATTTTTTAATTTTTCACTAACTAAGGAGGTGATGAAGGGGGGTTTGACTTACTTTTATAGCGGATTTTTATGATTGGCAGCCGTCACACACTGAAAGACGCTTTTTATTGCAAAAAAAATATTTTTTGCGTTACCACATTTTGAGAACTATAATTTTTCCATATTTTGGTCCACTGAGTCATGTGATGTCTTGTTTTTTTGCGGGACGAGTTGACGTTTTTATTGATAACATTTTCTGGCACGTGACAATTTTTGATCGCATTTTATTCCGATTTTTGTGAGGCAGAATGACCAAAAACCAGCTATTCATTAATTACTTTTGGGGGAGGCATTTATACCGTTCCGCGTTTGGTAAAATGGATAAAGCAGTTTTATTCTTCGGGTCAGTACGATTACAGCGATACCTCATTTATATCATTTTTTTATGTTTTGGCGCTTTTATACGATAAAAACTATTTTATAGAAAAAATAATTATTTTTGCATCGCTTTATTCTGAGGACTATAACTTTTTAATTTTTTTTGCTGAAGATGCTGTATGGCGGCTCGTTTTTTTGCGGGACAAGATGACGTTTTCAGCATTACCATGGTTATTTATATCCGTCTTTTTGATCGCGTGTTATTCCACTTTTTGTTTGGCGGTATGATAAAGCGTTGTTTTTTGTCTTTTTTTTTTTTACCGCGTTCACTGAAGGGGTTAACTAGCGGGACAGTTTTATAGGTGGGGTCGTTATGGACGTGGCGATACTAAATATGTGTACTTAAATTGTTTTTTTTTTTTTATTTAGATAAAGAAATGTATTTATAGGAACAATATTTTTTGGGGGGAGGGGGTGGAATTGTTTTTTTTCACTGTAACATTGCCCCGGGGGGGCTTCATGTAATAATGTAAGATCGCTGATCTGACACTTTGCTGTGCACTGTGTCAGATCAGCGATCTGACATGCACAGCTCCAGGCTTCACAGTGCCTGCTCTGAGCAGGCGCTGTGAAGCCACCTCCCTCCCTGTAGGACCCGGATGCCGTAGCCATTTTGGATCCGGGGCCTGCAGTGAGGAAGGAGGTAAGAGACCTTCGGGAGGCTCCGGGGGTCTCAGGGAAGCACGTAGGGAGCCCCTCCCTGCGCGATGCTTCCCTGTTACCGCCGGCACACCGCGATCATGTTTGATTGCGGTGTGCCGGGGGTTAATCTGCCGGGAGCGGTCCGTGACCGCTCCTGGCACATAGTGCCAGATGTCAGCTGTGATAGGCAGCTGACACTCGGCCGCGCTCCCCCCGTGAGCACGGCCAATCGCTATGATGTACTATCCCGTCGGTGGTCATGCGGGCCCACCCCACCTCGACGGGATAGTACTTCATGTCAGAAAGGGGTTAATAAACTACCAGAATGCAATTTTAAATACGTTGAGGGGTGTTGTTTTTAAAATGGTATCACTTTTGGAGGATTCCAATATATAGGACCCCAAAGTCACTTCAAAACTGAATTGGTCCCTAAAAAAAAATAAGTTTTGGAAATTTCCTTGAAAAACTTGAAAAATTACTGCTACATTTTTTAAACCTTTCAAAATGTTAACAAAATAAAACAATATTTTACAAATGGTACTGAAGTAAAGTAGACATGAGGGAAATGTTACTTGCTATTGTTTTTGTGTGGTATGACTATCTGGATTAACCCCCGAAGCTTTTTTCGAGTTTTTCCTTTTTCGCTCCCCTTCTTTCCAGAGCCATAACTTTATTATTTTTCAGTCAATATGGCCATGTGAGGGCTTGTTTTTTGCGGGACGAGTTGTATTTTGAACAACACCATTTGTTTTACCATGTCGTGTACTCGAAAACGGGGGGAAAAAATCAAATTGTGGTGAAATTCCAAATAAAGTGCAATCCCACACTCGTTTTTGTTTTTTTTTTCTAGGTTCAATAAATGGTAAAAATGACCTGTCATTATGATTCTCCAGGTCATTACGAGTTCATATAAGAAAAACCTGGCGGAGGTGCAGTAACAGCAAATGTTTCGGTCATAAACACATGACCTTCATCAGTTACAAGCAGTGGACTCTGCGTCTGCAGCACTACAGCAGGGCTGCGCCCATACCTGAGTATTCTAACCAGTGCCTTTCCTTAAAGGGCAATTAGCTCTGTGTTTATGACCGAAACGTTTGCTGTTACTGCACCTCCGCTTGGAATAATAAAATATCACCTATATAAAGTTGAGTGCCAGGTTTTTCTTATATGTATCACTACGGTTTTGGAACCTACCTGGGCATCTTCATATAGAGCTGTGCACACGTTTTTTGTTGATTACGAGTTCATAGACACCAAACATGTCCAGGTTCTCTTTTATCTAAGTGGTGAAAAAAAATTCCAAATTAGCTAAAAAAAAAACTGCGCAATATTCTGTTACCCGTAGCGTTTCCATTTTTCATGATCTCAGGTTGGGTGAGGGCTGTCAGTGTTTGACAGCGGCATTTAACTAGTCAATAGGCACGAGTGGATCGCAATTCCGCTAGCGCCTATTGCGGGCATGTCAGTTGTTCAAAACAGATGACATGTTGCGGCTTTGAGGTGGGCTCACCGCTGGAGCCCACCTCAAAGCGGGGGGTACTGTCAGCTGACGTACTATTCTGTCAGCTGGCAGAAAGGGGTTTAAGGTATAATCATTCAAAGTTTGAAAATTGCACATTTTTTAAATTTTTGTCAAATTTCTGATATTTTTATAAATAAACGCAAAACATGTCAACCTAAGTTTGTCATTATCATAAAGTATAATGTGTCACGAAAAAACAGTCTCCAAATCAATGGAATATGTTGAAGCGTTCCAGAGTAATTACCACATAAAGTGACAAAGTTAAAAACTGTGGCCCGTTCATTATGGGGTTAATTCTTCAGTAATCTTTTGTTACATTTGTCTCCTAATGTATGCTAACTTACATTAGATATGTTCACAAACCTCATTACTGAAAAGAATGTCTTTATTAAGGTAAGGACTAATTTATACTCCCACTATTCAAGCACAGTACTGTCTTCACACTGGCTATAGAAAATGGTTGGATTCATACAAAATGTTTCATATCGTATTCAGTTGCCATAGTGATAAAATCCCAGCATACATTATGTAATCCTGGCCGAATTCCCAGGACTCCCAAAGAGTCCTGCAGTGGTGATCGCCAGAAGCCTTGTGGCAAGTGTGTAAAGGCGTTCTTACAAGAGATCTGAAAACATTGACATTTATGTAATTGCGCACTGAGAAATTCTGTGATCGCCTTTGTTCAGTGCTATGCCACAGCGATATGTTGCAGAAATACATAATTTCCCCTATTGTGCTCCATTTATACAGTACTGCCATATATACTCATTGTTTCAAGTTTACTCTAAGGCCATGATTCAAAACCTGCTTCTCCCACTGTAGCCAAGATGTTTCTAACTAGCAAAGATTTAATAGAAGCCAAGTCACCATGCCCAAACGCAAGATATTTAACTGTATTTGAGTGTCCTCACCACCTGATTCCTTAGGTTATGGCTGAAAAAATAATGAAGTGGAAGCCACCTCAGCTGGGGCAGACTTTGGCAGCCATATCCTTGCGTACTGGAACAAAAATGTTCAAGAAAAGCACATCCAGCCCATGAATGGCAGCGCTTCCCAGGACTCACATTCAAAGATGATATTTCATATTTTTTTATTTCATAACTTAAAATAGAAGAGATACAACGCGTTTCGGATACAGTATATATCCTTCTTCAGGTATCATAAAAACACAGTACAAATCCTACTAGTATAAAATTCAATTACACTTATATATAGTATCAAACCTTTTATCCCAGTCTCAGAAACTTGATTTGGGGTGTGGACCAAGTTCAGGAAAACACCCACTGATCGATACTGCCTTGTTAACATTGATGCAAGAAAGAGCAAAAAAATAAAATAAAATAGAATAAAATAAAAAAATAAATAAATATATCAAAGGAAAAAAATAAAAATAAAAAATAAATAAAAAATAAAAATAAAATATCCTTTAAACTCTCTCTATGATATCATTCAATCCATTTGGAAATAATGTTCCCAAACGATATATCCAAAACGTTTCTTTCCTGTTTAAAAGAGCATTCCTGTTTGCAACTCCAGAGGGTATCTGCTCCACTGGAGTTACTTTTATGTTAAAAATTTTATTATGTTTAAGTAGTAGATGGCTTGAGAGACTATGTTTTAAAAAGCCATTTTTTGCTCTATTTCTGTGGCCATTAATGCGGGACCGCAGTGTCTGTACAGTGCGTCCCACATACTGCAAACCACAACTGCATGTGATGACATATACAACATGATCACTACTACAGGTGAGTCTTTGTGAGATTTCAAAGACATCACCAGTATTATTGCATTTAATAGTTTTAGCCCCATGGTCTAGGATCCCACAGGTACAACATTTTTTGGAGTTACATTTAAAAACTCCGGTGCCTTGAAGAACTCCACATAAAGTTTGATCCTTATTTTTATAAATGTTTTTTCTTTTTGGATCCAACTGTTTTTTTAATTTACTGGGGGCCACCAAATTTTTCAAAGTTTTCCCCCTTCTATATGTAATCCCTGGTTTATCAGGGAGATGTTTTCCCAAGACAGGGTCACGCTTCAAGATGTACCAATATTTAGAAAGCACAGTTCTTATGATTTTATTGCCCCTATTGAATGTTGTCACAAAATTCAATTTCCAGCGATCATCACTTTTTTCCTTACCAGTAGTCAAAGTATCCCCCTTCCTGTTTTTTCCTTTTAAACATTCCTCCTGTGTTTTTATTTTGTTGTCCCTATATGCACCATTTATCAAATTTTTCGGGTATCTTTTTTCCTTGAATTTTCTTTTTAAAATTTTAGACTGAGCTGCATAATCAGATTCTCTTGTACAATTCTTTCTGATGCGATAAAATTGGCTGTGGGGTATATTAACCTTCCACTTCTTGTAATGTGCACTATTGAAATCTAAAAAGCCATTTGAATCCACTTTTTTGAAGTGGGATTTTGTGATGATTTTTTTACCACTATGGCTGATCTCTAAATCAAGAAATACCATTTTTTCTTTATTAATTTGTGATGTAAAGGTAATCCCCCAGGTGTTATTATTGAGCTCCTTTATTAATTGTGCCGCTTCCTCCTCTGTCCCCTTCCATATGATAATCAGATCATCTATGAAGCGCTTGTAAAGCCTTATTTTGTTATAGAAAACAGGCTTAGAAAGTGACGATGAGGACTCGAATCGCCCCATGAATAAGTTTGCAAAACTTGGCGCGACCCGAGTCCCCATCGCGGTGCCGAGCAACTGTAAGTACAGTACGCCTTCAAAAATGAACACATTGTGTTCAAGAATGAATTTCAGACCCTTTAACAGAAAATCTCTTTGTTCGGGGAGCATCTCTGTCTCTGCTAAATAAAAACCCACTGCATTTACCCCCATTTCGTGATCTATGTTGGAATATAATGAATTAACATCCAATGAGATAAAGGAATAGTAACATAGTAACATAGTAACATAGTTAGTAAGGCCGAAAAAAGACATTTGTCCATCCAGTTCAGCCTATATTCCATCATAATAAATACCCAGATCTACGTCCTTCTACAGAACCTAATAATTGTATGATACAATATTGTTCTGCTCCAGGAAGACATCCAGGCCTCTCTTGAACCCCTCGACTGAGTTCGCCATCACCACCTCCTCAGGCAAGCAATTCCAGATTCTCACTGCCCTAACAGTAAAGAATCCTCTTCTATGTTGGTGGAAAAACCTTCTCTCCTCCAGACGCAAAGAATGCCCCCTTGTGCCCGTCACCTTCCTTGGTATAAACAGATCCTCAGCGAGATATTTGTATTGTCCCCTTATATACTTATACATGGTTATTAGATCGCCCCTCAGTCGTCTTTTTTCTAGACTAAATAATCCTAATTTCGCTAATCTATCTGGGTATTGTAGTTCTCCCATCCCCTTTATTAATTTTGTTGCCCTCCTTTGTACTCTCTCTAGTTCCATTATATCCTTCCTGAGCACCGGTGCCCAAAACTGGACACAGTACTCCATGTGCGGTCTAACTAGGGATTTGTACAGAGGCAGTATAATGCTCTCATCATGTGTATCCAGACCTCTTTTAATGCACCCCATGATCCTGTTTGCCTTGGCAGCTGCTGCCTGGCACTGGCTGCTCCAGGTAAGTTTATCATTAACTAGGATCCCCAAGTCCTTCTCCCTGTCAGATTTACCCAGTGGTTTCCCGTTCAGTGTGTAATGGTGATATTGATTCCCTCTTCCCATGTGTATAACCTTACATTTATCATTGTTAAACCTCATCTGCCACCTTTCAGCCCAAGTTTCCAACTTATCCAGATCCATCTGTAGCAGAATACTATCTTCTCTTGTATTAACTGCTTTACATAGTTTTGTATCATCTGCAAATATCGATATTTTACTGTGTAAACCTTCTACCAGATCATTAATGAATATGTTGAAGAGAACAGGTCCCAATACTGACCCCTGCGGTACCCCACTGGTCACAGCGACCCAGTTAGAGACTATACCATTTATAACCACCCTCTGCTTTCTATCACTAAGCCAGATAAAAATAACTAATGGGAAGATAACTATAAATAGTTATCTTCCCATTCAATATCCCTCAGTTCCTCGATTAATTGTGTGGAATCTCTCAAATATGAAGGAAGAGACTTTACTAGATCTTGTAAAAACAAGTCAATATAATGAGAAAGATGACAGGTTAAAGACCCTATTCCTGATATAATTGGTCTACCAGGTGGTTTTTCACAGTTCTTATGCACTTTTGGTAGATGATAAAATAACGCCATGGTTGGTGCAGGATTTGATAAAAACCTTTTTTCTGTTTTATTGAGAATTGTTTCTCTCATAGGCTTCCTTAATCATATGGTGATAGTCCTGAACAAAGGATTGTGTAGGATCTTCTTTTAGAATTTTGTAATATCTCATATCAGACAATATGTTCAAAGCTTCCTCAATATAGTCAGATCTATTTTGCACAACTACTCCCCCTCCTTTATCAGCTTGCCTTATTACTATATCTGTATTTTGTCTCAAATCCTCCAATGCCATTTTCTCTCTTTTAGAGATATTGTTCTCCTTTTTTATCTTGTTTTTTCCAATTCCATACTTTTGGATTTTATGTTTATTATTATTATTTTCCCATTTCCTAAATTCTTCAGATACTAATGAAAAAAAGTATCTATATTTGGTCCTCTGTGTTGATGAGGATCAAATACAGATTTTGGGTGTACCTCCTTGTGGATATATTCCCTTTCTTTGTTTGTCTCTATTGGGATCAGTATTTTTTTGGGATCCCCAATGTCCCCATTTTTTTCGTTCAACAAGAAATGCCTTTTAAGAGTGAGTTTGTGAGTGTACGCATTTAAATCGAGAAAAAGATCGAATGCATTCATATCTTGAGCAGGGCAGAAGTTTAGTCCCCTACTTAAAATTTCCATTTCTGAGGAGGATAAAATATGGGACGATAAATTAAATATTTTAACCAGAGGCGGATTTAGTTGTTTATTAGTTTCAGCGTTGCTTCCCACAGGTTGGAAATTTCCAATGTTGAATTTAATATAAATGAACTAACTATCCATGATCATACAGAATCCCCATCTACATTTACCACAGTATTACAAGCGCCCACTCCATCACCATGTTCAGTAGTATCCAACATCTCTTTTTTAGAGATAGGTCCCACACGTCCAAGTGTTTCAGAAATAATTTTACCACCACTAATCAGTTCTTCACAAACAGCTCAAATTTTCAGTCCAATACAAAAGAATCATATTACAAATTACTTCGCACCAACTGTAATATCAAGATCCAAAAAAAGAAAAGTAGAGCAAGAGGAAAGAGAGGAAAGGGATCTAATAGAAATCTGAGAATATGTAAAAAAACAAGGAACGCTGAAACTAATAAACAACTAAATCCGCCTCTGGTTAAAATATTTAATTTATCGTCCCATATTTTATCCTCCTCAGAAATGGAAATTTTAAGTAGGGGACTAAACTTCTGCCCTGCTCAAGATATGAATGCATTCGATCTTTTTCTCGATTTAAATGCGTACACTCGCAAACTCACTCTTAAAAGGCATTTCTTGTTGAACGAAAAAAATGGGGACATTGGGGATCCCAAAAAAATACTGATCCCAATAGAGACAAACAAAGAAAGGGAATATATCCACAAGGAGGCACACCCAAAATCTGTATTTGATCCTCATCAACACAGAGGACCAAATATAGATACTTTTTTTTCATTAGTATCTGAAGAATTTAGGAAATGGGAAAATAATAATAATAAACATAAAATCCAAAAGTATGGAATTGGAAAAAACAAGATAAAAAAGGAGAACAATATCTCTAAAAGAGAGAAAATGGCATTGGAGGATTTGAGACAAAATACAGATATAGTAATAAGGCAAGCTGATAAAGGAGGGGGAGTAGTTGTGCAAAATAGATCTGACTATATTGAGGAAGCTTCGAACATATTGTCTGATATGTGATATTACAAAATTCTAAAAGAAGATCCTACACAATCCTTTGTTCAGGACTATCACCATATGATTAAGGAAGCCTATGAGAGAAACATTCTCAATAAAACAGAAAAAAGGTTTTTATCAAATCCTGCACCAACCATGGCGTTATTTTATCATCTACCAAAAGTGCATAAGAACTGTGAAAAACCACCTGGTAGACCAATTATATCAGGAATAGGGTCTTTAACCTGTCATCTTTCTCATTATATTGACTTGTTTTTACAAGATCTAGTAAAGTCTCTTCCTTCATATTTGAGAGATTCCACACAATTAATCGAGGAACTGAGGGATATTGAATGGGAAGATAACTATTCCTTTATCTCATTGGATGTTAATTCATTATATTCCAACATAGATCACGAAATGGGGGTAAATGCAGTGGGTTTTTATTTAGCAGAGACAGAGATGCTCCCCGAACAAAGAGATTTTCTGTTAAAGGGTCTGAAATTCATTCTTGAACACAATGTGTTCATTTTTGAAGGCGTACTGTACTTACAGTTGCTCGGCACCGCGATGGGGACTCGGGTCGCGCCAAGTTTCGCAAACTTATTCATGGGGCGATTCGAGTCCTCATCGTCACTTTCTAAGCCTGTTTTCTATGACAAAATAAGGCTTTACAAGCGCTTCATAGATGATCTGATTATCATATGGAAGGGGACAGAGGAGGAAGTGGCACAATTAATAAAGGAGCTCAATAATAACACCTGGGGGATTACCTTTACATCACAAATTAATAAAGAAAAAATGGTATTTCTTGATTTAGAGATCAGCCATAGTGGTAAAAAAATCATCACAAAATCCCACTTCAAAAAAGTGGATTCAAATGGCTTTTTAGATTTCAATAGTGCACATTACAAGAAGTGGAAGGTTAATATACCCCACAGCCAATTTTATCGCATCAGAAAGAATTGTACAAGAGAATCTGACTATGTAGCTCAGTCTAAAATTTTAAAAAGAAAATTCAAGGAAAAAAGATACCCGAAAAATTTGATAAATGGTGCATATAGGGACAACAAAATAAAAACACAGGAGGAATGTTTAAAAGGAAAAAACAGGAAGGGGGATACTTTGACTACTGGTAAGGAAAAAAGTGATGATCGCTGGAAATTGAATTTTGTGACAACATTCAATAGGGGCAATAAAATCATAAGAACTGTGCTTTCTAAATATTGGTACATCTTGAAGCGTGACCCTGTCTTGGGAAAACATCTCCCTGATAAACCAGGGATTACATATAGAAGGGGGAAAACTTTGAAAAATTTGGTGGCCCCCAGTAAATTAAAAAAACAGTTGGATCCAAAAAGGAAAAACATTTATAAAAATAAGGATCAAACTTTATGTGGAGTTCTTCAAGGCACCGGAGTTTTTAAATGTAACTCCAAAAAATGTTGTACCTGTGGGATCCTAGACCATGGGGCTAAAACTATTAAATGCAATAATACTGGTGATGTCTTTGAAATCTCACAAAGACTCACCTGTAGTAGTGATCATGTTGTATATGTCATCACATGCAGTTGTGGTTTGCAGTATGTGGGACGCACTGTACAGATACTGCGGTCCCGCATTAATGGCCACAGAAATAGAGCAAAAAATGGCTTTTTAAAACATAGTCTTTCAAGGCATCTACTCAGGGGCGTAGCTAGAGCTTTTGCCGCCCGGGGTGCTCCCGAGTTTGGCGCCCCCCCCCCCCCCTCGGCTCAATACACACAAAGGTTACCAAAAATAGGACAACACACATGGTCGGGTCTGCAAAAAAAAACAAGTTCTGCTTACCTGACCGCGCTCCTGCTCTCTCCACGCAGCTGAAGCGTGCACTTGCCGGCGACTGACAATGATGTCAGAAGCCGTCGACGTGTGCGCTGCGGCCGACTTCAGCTGCGAGCCTCCAAATGGCTGGTGGCTGTTGTTAACTATTGACGTACGAGCTGCAGAGCCGGCCGCGGTTTTAGAGGGCCCCGGGAGAAAGAGTCTCAGTGGGCCCCCCCTTTAACACATAGCATGATTCATGATGCAGATACAGCAGAGAAATATAGCATAGCCACATAGCATATAACACAGCCCACGTAGTGTATAACACAGCCCACGCAGTATATAACACAGCCCACATAGCGTATAGCACAGCCACGTAGTATATAACACAGCCATGTAGTATATTGCACAGCCCACGTAGCATATTGCTCAGCCACGTAGTATATAACACAGCCATGTAGTATATTGCACAGCCCACGTAGCATATTGCCCAGCCACGTAGTATATAACACAGCCATGTAGTATATTGCACAGCCCACGTAGCATATTGCCCAGCCACGTAGTATATTGCCCAGCCACGTAGTATATTGCCCAGCCACATAGTATATTGCCCAGTCACGTAGTATATTGCCCAGCCACGTAGTATATTGCCCAGTGATGGAGTATACAGCACAGAGCCACGTAGTATACAGACTTAAAATAAAAAATAAACATATACTCACCCTCCGATGAATTCTGGCCCTGTATCGCACGAGGCAGCTTCCAGTCCCAGGGTTGGTATGAGCACAGGACCTGTGATGACGTTGCGGTCACATGACCGTGACGTCATGGCAGGTCCTTCTCACATACCATCCTTGGCACCGGAAGCTGCCGCTTGCATGGAGCGGGCACTGGAGCGTTGCGAGGAGCGGGAAAGGCGATGGAGGGTGAGTATAGCAGGTTTTTTCATTTTTTTATTATTTTTAACATGACATATTTTTACTATTGATGCTGCATAGGCAGCATCAATAGTAAATAGTTGGGGACACACAGGGTTAATAGCAGCGGTAACGGAGTGCGTTACACCGCGGCCCGTTACCGCTGCTATTAACCCTGTGTGAGTGGTGACTGGAGGGGATTATGGAGCGGGCGCTGATTGTGGGGAGTATAGAGCAGGCGCCGGGCACTGACTGCAGCGGAGGGACTAATCGGACTGTGCCCGTCGCTGATTGGTCGCGGCAGCCATGACAGGCAGCTGCCGAGACCAATCAGCGACGACAGACAGAGGCCGCGACCAATGAATATCCGTGAAAGAAAGAAAGACAGAAGGACAGACAGAAAGACGGAAGTGTGACCCTTAGACAATGATGTAATATATATATATATATATATATATATATATATATACATATATACTTCTCACCTGTGTCTTGCCTCTCTGTTGTTTTCTGTCTCTGTTCTCACATCTTTTCTGTCTCCCGCTCTGATTTTCATATTTCCTTCTGCCTCTTCTTCCTGCTTGTCCGTGGCTCCGCCCCCGACATTTAGCCCCGCCCCTCCATGGCTCTTCACATTGTGAGAGCTGTGACGCTGCTGGAGGGGCGGGATCGGAGCTTCTGCTGCTGACTGCAGGTGCGGGGGTGAGTCACAGCGTGTGTGACTGTGTGCCCCTGCTACACTGCAGCCAGCAACTCTGCACGGCCGCGCGCACTGCCAGCGCTCTGCTCCAGTCCTCATAATGCTGGGAGGAAGGAGCAGAGAATGAGTGCGCGCAGCTGCGCTGATAGCCGCCCCCGCATTGTGCCGCCCGGGGCGGCCCGCACCCCCCTTCCTACGCCACTGCATCTACTACTTAAACATAATAAAATTTTTAACATAAAAGTAACTCCAGTGGAGCAGATACCCTCTGGAGTTGCAAACAGGAATGCTCTTTTAAACAGGAAAGAAACGTTTTGGATATATCGTTTGGGAACATTATTTCCAAATGGATTGAATGATATCATAGAGAGAGTTTAAAGGATATTTTATTTTTATTTTTTTATTTTTTTTTTATTTATTTTTTTCCTTTGATATATTTATTCATTTTTATTTTTTTATTTTTTTTTTATTCTATTTTATTTTATTTTTTTGCTCTTTCTTGCATCAATGTTAACAAGGCAGTATCGATCAGTGGGTGTTTTCCTGAACTTGGTCCACACCCCAAATCAAGTTTCTGAGACTGGGATAAAAGGTTTGATACTATATATAAGTGTAATTGAATTTTATACTAGTAGGATTTGTACTGTGTTTTTATGATAGCTGAAGAAGGATATATACTGTATCCGAAACGCGTTGTATCTCTTCTATTTTAAGTTATGAAATAAAAAAATATGAAATATCATCTTTGAATGTGAGTCCTGGGAAGCGCTGCCATTCATGGGCTGGATGTGCTTTTCTTGAACTACTCATCCTGTGTGAGCCTTACTCTGGCTCTCTCACTTGGATCCACCCGAGGCAAGCTGCAAGCCCTGTATACTGAAAAGTATCTCAGAGGGAATTTGGAGGATACACGATCTAAAGCCATTTTAGTCTTTTATCAGGTGAGTGCATAAAATTGTGCACCCTTTAAAGACTATAATATTGTGTTTACGCACTTAGGGCGCCGCGATTTGTCTGTTCTTCTCTCCCAAACAGGGTTTTTTTGTATATTGGAACAAAAATGTGGAAGACTGTTGGAAATATTTTTGGATGCTACTTCGGTCCTTATGTTGGGTTGCTGAGGAACCTTAAATATAGACTACCGTTTGTATCTTCATCCATCATTGTATGATCACAGAATCGTTTGTGTGTATTAGTTACTATTTTTCAGGGTCTACTCTTGACTAAGATAAAGACAAAATGAGCAAATGTCCTGTAGTAAATAAATAAGCAGCAGTAATGTATGAAAATAACATGGGGTACTTAGTTTACATTGTTTTGATTAAAAAAAATGTAAAAGCCATCCCACCACGTCAAGGTGACCCTATGCAATGTGTAGGCGCACTTTTACTATTTATTTACTGCAGGGCATTTGCTCATTTAATCTCTATCTTAGGTTTTGACTGTTTAGTGGCCAGTGTGAACATATGCCTACACATTGCATGCAAACCCCCTTATAGTCCAGGTTTTTGTTCTTGATTACGCTTCCTTCCCTTTTTCTCCAAAAGGATGAAATTTTGTCTAATTACTTTATAGCTCTGAAAGTTGAGCAGAATGGTGCAGATTTTGCTACAGATCAAATGACAAAAGCCCACTTCATGCACTGGTCATGTGAATAAGCCCTGAAATCATTTATGAACCCCTGAGCTTCAAGTCATCTGAATCTGAATTCAAAGCCTCTGAAAAGACCACTGTGTCCTCCCACCAGCCCAGGAACAAATTTGCGTAACTTGGCGCAGATGGATTACCCATCGCGGTGCCCCTGAGCTGTTGGTAGGTCCTTCCATCAAAGGTAAAAAAGTTATTACTGAGAGAGAATTCCAAGAGTTCCACAACAAAATCATTGTGTTTTTCGAATTGGCACCCTCTGGACAAAAGGAAATGTTTCACCCCTTTTATCCCGCTGTCATGGGGTATGGAGGAGTATAATGTTTCCACATCAATACTAGCCAACATGATTTCTTTATCAATTGGTATTCCCTCTAGTTTCTGGAGAACATCTGTTGTATCTCTGATATATGAGGGCAATGTGCTTACAAAAGGTTTTAAGATGTGGTCAACATATATCCCTATATTATTACATATGCTCACTATTCTAGAAACAATTGGTCTTCCTCTGAGGGGAGTATACCCCTTATGAAACTTTGGGAGGCTATAGAATGTGGCCATGACCGGGTACTGAGGGAGAAGAAAGGCAAACTCATCTTGACCGATTAATTGAGTGGTTTTGGCTTTTAATAGCAATTTTGCAAGAACATCAATACATGTCGGTATTGGATTGTCCTTGATCACTTTGTGTCTGGGTATCTTGCAACAGGGAAAAACACTTATCTTTGTATTGTTTTACATCCATTATAACAATAATCCCCCCCCCCCCTTGTCAGAGGGTTTTACGACTATGGAAGTATCCTTCTCAAGGTTACATAGTACTTCCATTTGTTCCTTAGAGAGATTGTGGCATATCTTTTTTCCCTATTTCTTTAATATCCTTTGTGACCAAGTTCAGAAAGACGTCAATTGCCGACACATCTCCTCAACTAGGAGGCATTTTAGTACTTGAGTTCCTTAGGGGAGTGAATGGACCAAGGCCCGCTGATGTAGGCACTGTTTCATCCAGACATCGTACATCAAACAGAATTTCAGGGGGTGGGGGTATTGAACTCTCGACATGTTTTATGATCCTTCTCTTTGAAGAATTTATGCCACCTAAGCTTTCTCACAAACAGATTAACATCTTTGATCACGTCAAGTTATCATGTCAGTCGTAGGTACAAATGATAACCCCTTACTTAAAACTGTCATTTCAATGTCTGTGATTGGTCTCTGTGATAGATTAATTACTTCTAAATCTATTCCTTGTAAGGAGGATTGTTCCGGTTTCGTTGGGGGTATACTCGGTCTAAAAAAAACCCTCTTGGTGAGGATGATGTGTAACGTTCCTTACCAGAGAATCCTCTCCGTTTACCTCTCTGTCCCCCTCTGTAACTCCTTTGTCTGATGTCAGTATCTGACTGTTCAGTATCCGTAGATGAAATATCGGTCTCTCTCTCCCGTTCGTGTCTGCCTCCTAAATATTTATATATTTTGTTATCTTTGAAGTCCTGTAAGTCTCTACAGAACTGTTTGTGTTTCCTTTCTTTTAAATGATATTGAAATTTTTCAATTGTGTTTTGTAATGCCGTCTTTTAGGCTGTGTGCACACGTTGCTGATTTTTCACAGTTTTTTTTGCGTTTTTTCCCCGATAAAAACTCTATAAAACCGCAAAAAAACAGCATACATTATGCATCCCATCATTTTTAATGAATTCCGCAATTTTTGTGCACATGAAGCGTTTTTCTGCGAAAAAAAAAAAAACGCATTGCGGTAAAAAACGCAGCATGTTCATTAATTTTGCGGATTTTTTGTGGATTTCCCTCTATATAATGCATTGGAAAATGTCTGGAAAAATCCGCAAAAAAAAACGCACCAAAACTGCAGTAAAAATGCGGATTTCTTGCAGAAAATTTCAGGATTTTCTCAGGAAATTTCTGCAACAAATCCTGAACGTGTGCACATAGCCTTACACTAAAGTCACTTTCTGTTTTGAATTTTTTTGTGATATCTATTTGCTCCTTTAGCTTTTAATTAAGGACTTCAAAATTGCACTTCTCTTCATTTACAAGGATCTGCATCAGTCTCAGAGAACTTGTAGTCGCCTCTTTCTCCAATTTACTCGTTAATTGTGGGGACTGACATCGCTGTGCTGGTAACAGACTAATGCGCAGACCTCTTGGTACTATGTTGTTTTTAATGTAATTCTCCAAGCTTTGTATTTCCCACCAAGAGGAAATCTGCTCTTTATATACCCTAGTGAGGTCATTAAAAGCCGCCGCATATGTGGGGGTATATTTTTTCTGACAGAAAGTTTTCTCTGAAAAAAATGTCTTCAGCTTCACTCAACCATGCTTCTGTATCTGAACAAGATGATAGAAAACCGGCCATAACAACCAGAGGAATAGAACGGAATAGATTAGTCTGACTAGTATGTATAAACACTATCTAGCATAGCCAGCTCCTAAACTTGATGAAACAGCAGACTAGGACCTGCGGTCACATGACTGGGGCTCTGGAAACAAGCGCGCACACGCAGGGATGCCGAGTGGTATACGGCTGAATAGGACCTGTGATCAGATGATCGGGAGGCAAGGCAATCTAGTGCATATACGCTGCATGCTATTTAGCTGCGGTATTTAAATAAATGGAACTATACAAGTGACTTTAAAACTAAACAATAGATAATAATAATAATAATAATTTTTATTTATATAGCGCCAACATATTCCGCAGCGCTTTACAAATTATAGAGGGGACTTGTACAGACAATAGACATTACAGCATAACAGAAATACAGTTCAAAACAGATACCAGGAGGAATGAGGGCCCTGCTCGCAAGCTTACAAACTATGAGGAAAAGGGGAGACACGAGAGGTGGATGGTAACAATTGCTTTAGTTATTCGGACCAGCTATAGTGTAAGGCTCAGGTGTTCATGTAAAGCTGCATGAACCAGTTAATTGCCTAAGTATGTAGCAGTACAGACACAGAGGGCTAATACTGCATAAAGTGTATGAGAACATGATGCGAGGAACCTTTTTTTTTTTTTATTATAAATAGGCCACACAGGGATCGTTAGGTTAATGCATTGAGGCGGTAGGCCAGTCTGAACAAATGAGTTTTTAGGGCACGCTTAAAACTGTGGGGATTGGGGATTAATCGTATTAACCTAGGTAGTGCATTCCAAAGAATCGGCGCAGCACGTGTAAAGTCTTGGATATATATAGATGTCAAATAGTTGTTGCTTTCAGCATTGTTAACCGTGTTATGTGTGAATAATACTTTAGTGAAAGGTAATGTCTGACCCACAGGAGGAAGTGATGACAGACGCCATAGCACCATAAGTACCGCCCACCTCTCTATATAACGGCAGCAGGCTTTACCTAAGAGAGAGACCTTGCACCCTCACACTGAGGCATTAATCACACGGGGAGGTGAGACCTACCACTGTAGGAGACCTTGATGAACCTGGATTACTTCCCCTGATGAACCCCCTGAACAGGGGAGGAAACGCGTTGGGAAGGGAAGACATACTACTCAGGAAGGCTATATCTATCATGGGCACCACAAAGTAGATTCATACTTGGGTACTGCCCTTGTCAGGGCAGGAGTCTTTCTTGCAGAGGGCATGACAGGGAAAGTCAGACCCCAAGACCCCCCCTTTTTTCCTCTCTTCACCTCGGTCTCACCTATCCAAGCCCTGCATGGAACTGTGGAAAATAAATCAGGAAATATTAATTGGGTGAGATTGTACCATTTTTATTATGTGCACTGGTATTTTTGAGCACTTTATTTGTCTGTCTGCTAACTGTCTTTCATTATATATAGTAAAGGTTAAGTTTTATCAAGTTTAGGAGCTGGCTATGCTAGATAGTGTTTATACATACTAGTCAGACTAATCTAGAGCAGATTGTTCAGGATTTGATTTGCTGAGTAAACCCATCCTGGACCCCAATATCCACTTTAATGAGGTCCCCATCCTGGGCCCTTCCAGTAAAAATGTCTCCATCTTGGGCCCCTTTATTCAATATCCTCATCTTGAGCCCTTATGTTGCCCCGTCCTGGGCCCATATGACCACTTTAATAATGTCTCCACCCTGGGCCCTTATGTTAGCCCCTATGTCCACTACCCTGCCCAATCACAGAGAGGGGAAAAAAAGATTCTTCTCACCTTCCTGCCCTCCCCGGTGTCCTCTTGTGGCATCATATTCGGTGTGGTCATTAAAATAGTCGCCGACTGCAGCTGTGACAGGACGCTCCACTCTATAAGAGGCTACGAGCTGACGTCTCATAGTAGTAATATTGAAAGGCCTCCAGCCTATCAAAGGCTGCAGGAGTCAGCATGTGGCTACTGATTTCTGATAGGCCAGCGGCCATTTAACGTAACTGCTATCTGATGTCGGCACGCTGTCACAGAGCGAATTGCCTTTTCACAGCTGTAGCCAGCGTTGCGCGTCATCTCCAGGGCCAGCTCCAGGTTTTCGTCGTCCTCGGGCAAAAGAGGCTCAGTGGGCCCCTTTAGCACATACCATGATTCATTATGCACAGTTAAAAATATACAGGTACTTCTCACAAAATTAGAATATCATCAAAAAGTTAATTTATTTCAGTTCTTCAATACAAAAAGCGAAACTCATATATTATATAGAGTCATTACAAACAGAGTGATCTATTTCAAGTGTTTATTTCTGTTTATGTTGATAATGGCTTACAGCTAATGAAAACCCCAAAGCCATTATCTCAGTAAATTAGAATACTTTATAACAGCAGCTGGAAAAATTATTTTAAAATCCGAAATGTTGGCCTACTGAAATGTATGTTCAGTAAATGCACTAAATACTTGTTTACGGCTCCTTTTGCATCAATTGCTGCATCACTATGGCATGTCATGGAGGCGATCAGCCTGTGGCATTGCTAAGGTGTAGCAGCATTCAGCTCATCGGCATTGTTGAGTCTTGTGTCTAATCTTCCTCTTGACAATACCCCATAGATTCTCTATGGGGTCACGGTCAGGCGAGTTTGCTGGCCAATTAAGCACAGTGATACTGTTGTTTGTAAACCAGGTATTGGTATTTTTGGCAGTGTGGACAGGTGCCAAGTCTTGCTGGGGAATGAAATTTCCACCTCCGAAAAGCTTGTGGCCAGAGGGAAGCATGAAATGCTCTAACATTTCCTGTTAGACGGCTGCGCTGACTTTGGTCTTGATAAAACACGGTGGACCTACACCAGCAGATGACATGACTCCCCAAACTATCACTGATTGTGGAAACGCTACACTAGACCTCAAGCAGCTTGGATTGTGGCCTCTCCACTCTTCCTCCAGACTCTGGGACCTTGATTTCCAAAATGCAAAATTTACTTTCATCTGAAAACAACACCTTGGACCACTGTGCAACAGTCCAGTTCTTTTTCTCCTTGACCCAGGTAAGACGCTTCTTGTGTTGTCTATTGGTCCTGAGTGGCTTGACATAAGGAATGTGACACTTGTAGCCAGGGTCAGACTGGGGTGCCTAGGGCCCACCAGGGGAATTAAATCTAGGGGCCCCTATACAGCTATCATAAAAAACATTTATATAATATAAGGACAGGGATATTAATCATATATGTAATATACCTCATTAAGAAAATAAGTTTCTGGCAGCAGTGAATGATGAGATTGGATGGTCCTGAGCTCCCAGCTTTCTCTACACTCTGCCCTGATTTACAGCTTTTTTTTTCTTTTTAAACTGAATTAGCAGCAGGGGGCAGAGAAAGTCAGGAACTCATGAATGTTCAGGACTCATCATTATGAGCTAGAGCTCCCAAAACAAGATTTTGGTACAACTGAGTGATCCAGCATTTTGTTATAGAGATCTGTCACTAGTTTGTTTCCCTTTGTTATTACACCATGAAATCAGTGACGGATTTCCTGTAACAGAATCCCTGGATAACACCTTTATGGTAATTTCACTCTAGCAAGTCCACTGCGGGATGCCCGCTGCTTGTATCTCACAGTGGACCTGCTCTGGAGGAGGATCGTCCCGAGATTTTATGGATATATACTCATATATAATGCTGGGTGCATTATATACAATGTTATGAATCAGAGTGAAATCCTTCAGGTGTATTGGACCCCTCTATAAAGGCTCTCTGTCAGCACAGAATGACTATTGGAACCAAGCAGAGGAGCTCAGATTATCATGGCAGCCAATCATTTATATACATCATCCCACCTGCTTGTTTCTCATCCATCTCCATCGTTCTCTGGCTCTAAGAAGTCAGAGCTGTCAATCACATTAGAGGGGGTGGAGAATAATGGAATACAAACAGGTGGGAAGGTGAATGTACATGATTGGCCCCGCCATGAAGCACTGAGTGGCAAGACTTAGTTTGAACAGTTGTTCTGTACTGACAGAGTCCCATTAAGGGTAATTTGTCACCTTGAGAAACTTTATTTATCTGCAGATATAATAGGGTTAATCTGCAGATAAATGGGGTTTAAAGCCTGGTTAACTGGCTTAATGGGAAAGCGTTGGCTGCAGGGAGAAAGCTAAGCTTTATTCTCCCTTCCGCCAGTCGTTTCCTGTGATCGGGTAGATGAAAGGAGGGAGACATTACAGTCACCGCTAACTACAAAGGGAGCGTGCTGTAATAACGTCCCGGTACTGTGATCGTGACATCATCCATGGAGCCCAACTTCAGGTCGGCTTCAAGAAACGACTAACATGGCAGCAACACATGACACTCATCAGCAACCTACAACTGTGTCACAGGGGGCTGATGGGTGCAGGTAAGTGCAGGTACTGGGCATCGTGCCATCTAAATGCCACTGTCCGTGATTGACAAGGGCATTTAAATACTTAAAACAGCAGCAATCAAGATGAGCTCATCACTGCTGTCACAGGCAGATGCACAGCTCCTGAACCCGCTCCATACAAGCTCATCCCTAAGGTGACAGTTATGACAAGGTTAGAAAATTTCACTTGTCTGTTCCTAAACATGGAAAGACAAATGTAATTCCCTAACACATGTGATAGAGCCCTAACAGATTTAGTAAATCTGCCCGAACATATGAATGTTTTTACACACCACAATGCACTTTTACATACACACATCTTACAAAAAACACATATAATTCCAGATAGACATACATGCAGACATGCACAAACACGCCAGTACATGAATACAACACCTAAACCACCATCAGTACATAGTACATCAATTTGTAGTGTCAGGTCAGCCCCATATACCTTTGTATCGCATGAACCGACAACTCCCAGTATCCTTAACAATCAAGATATTGGGAGTTGTTGTCATCAGTCATCATCAGACTGTGGACCATACAGGAACCACAGCACTGATGAGACGCAGGCTGGATCACAAATAAAAGTTCACATCCAGGTATCTCACCTGTGAACCTGTGATGTCTTCTCTGATTAGAGTCCTTCTCTTCCTTTTCATCTATATCTTGTTCAGACTCCATGATGACTGTTATCATACACAGCTGTTCTCCGCTGACCTCCATCTTCTCCGATCTTCTGCAGCACATCCCCACACGATGCCCCTAAAAATAGCAAAGTCATTACAATGCTCCTGAATTAAAATATCTGCCTTACGCTGAGCCCCTGTATAGACTATTAACTCTCACAAAGCTCCCTGCACAAAATATGACCCACACTAACGCTCTTATGATACATGCCCTCCACACTGTCCTCTTTTCTATAATGGGCCTCCTCTTCACATTGTCCTCTCACAGTGTCCCCCCTATACTGTCCAGTCTTTATACTGTGCCCCCTCGTCACTCTACCTCTCTTCAGCATACTGTTACCTCACACTGTCCCCCATGCTGCCGCATCTATATACATCCCCCCATACTACCTAATCTCTGTTCTGTGTCCCCTCACACTTTTCTCCCTCATGCTGTCTCCTCCCACTCTCCATATTGTCTCCTCATACATCCACCTTCTCTTCCCACACCCATTCCCCCTCCCCTTGTTCACCATACTGTTTCCCCACACATTCTCCCCATACTGTCTCCTAAAATTTCTCCCCCATCACTTCCCAATTATAATAAATATTTAGAAGAGCACACATACACACACGAAGACATGCAGACATGCATTAGCAGACACGCACAGAAATTGGGGGACACACATATGCACGCAGGCAAGCGCACTTACACACGCAAAAGTGCACACGTAAACATGCAGACAGTCATGCCCATACACACACAGATACGCACACAAATTCATGCTCCGACAAGCACACACAGAAATGTGGACATGCGCACGCACGCACGCACACGTGAAGACTCATGTACACAGAAATGCACACATAGACACATGCAAGCACACCCAGGGAGACACTCGCACACAATCACATGCAGATGTTCAAAGACATACACACATACAGGCAAACACATACAGGCATACACATACAGGCACATGCATATACATATACCATGCATACATACAGGTGTATACATATACCGTGCACACATACAAGCATACTGTATACATATATACATATGTGTATATATATATATATATATATATATATATATATATATATATACACACACACGCATATATACACATACCATGCACATAGGCGTATACATACAGGTATATACATACAGGCATATACAAATACATACAAGCATTAAAATACACATGCAGGCATATATATATATATATATATATATATATATATATATATACACATATACCATGCATACCTACACATGCAGGCATATACATACAAGTGTGTATATATTTATTATGATGCAGTGACCCCTGTTACAGCTAGGGGGCGCTGTTTGTGCTTCTCAGGATAGGCATGGAGGCATATCTGTGGTTGTAATGATGGTGAAACAGTGACTGGCAGAATTGTAAATTGCTGATATGTGTCGCAGAGGGAGTCTGTGCTGTAAGCCTGAAGTAATGCCCCCTGAGGAAGCGGTATTCACCAGACGCGAAACGCGCGTTGGGGTAGCCACACAAGGACTAGGACAGGACCTGCCACACTCATTATGGGTAAATACAACTTGGATTTTACTGTGTAAATGTTACCATCTGTGAGCGTATGATCGGCCGGGTGGCATAGCTGCTATTGAACATTTTTTGTCACTGCACATATTAATTCTAATAGACAGTTTGAGTGCCATGGCCCATCAGTAGCTCAGTACTTGCTATTATAGCACATTAGTTGCATGTTACATATAGGTACATTGGGCAGTGTCCTGATCTGTGATCTTTGATTTTAGATGTATTCACGGAATTTTCACATAATGTTACATAAGTGGTACATTTTAAATGTTAATGTTTTTATATAGTTGTACAATTCTCAATAAATATAGTTCATGATTGAATATACGTATTTTTGGCAATTATTGGACTCTTGGTTCTCCTTTAATATATGATTATGATTTGAGTCGCCATCATTTATCTTGGAAGGTATTTTTTGCTGATGTTCTGTTTATATATAAACCTGAAGTAATGTTGTTGTTATGGGACCTCTGGTTCCACAAGTGTTTGTATAATTGTGAAGAGAGGCTTTCAGGGCTAGTTATGAGAGCTGGGCGGGTCGAACTAGCCACCCACACACACCTCCCATCTATGGGAGTGGTTACAACTACATAATGTGACCAGGGTCTGGGTCACATGGTTCCTGTGTATGGACCTGAATGGATCTTGGCTGGAAGGTGCTGTGAAAGGAAAGGCCTGGGTATTGGGAGGTCCAGAGTGGGGACCAGAAACCTGAATAGCACCTGGTGAGGCCGTGATCCTGAGTGGCCTCTGTGTTGGGAGGTCCTGGGAGTAGGACCGGATCCCTGAAAAGCACGAGGTGAGGCCAAAGACCTGCAGAGCCGGTGGTGGGTGCTGTGTTGGGGAAGCTACAGTCCTTCGGTGGGTCTGAAACCAACTGGTGTATGCCTGTCAGGCAAGTGGGTGATCCCCGTAAGGCAGCTTTCCCAGGGAGAGGACTGACAAGGAGTAGGCAGGTGGAGCAGGAGCTCCAGTAAATTACCTTCACAGACTGTTGGTGCTTATTGTGTGCTATGAACTAATGAACTGTGTGGCATGTAGTCACACATGGCAACTGGACAAAGTAAGGTCCAGCATGTGTAGTGTCTGTGAGATGAAGCCGTATACTGTGAAGTGCTAAGGACTATGTGAGATCTGTGATGTGTAACATGGCCTACAATGGTTTATGCTGAGTGTATAATAAACCCACATAGACTGTTTATGTGAAAAAACGTGCCTGTCTGCATTTATTCTGTGCTAAGGGAGTATTCCCCAATCTGTTAGGGCTATCTCACAATATACATATATACAGGGTGGTCCAAAAGTAAGTTCTCACCACACATCTAGATAAGTTTCTTGGGGGGGTCTACTTTCCAAAATGGGGTCACTTCTGGGGGGTTTCTACTGTTTAGTCACATCAGGGGCTTTGCAAACGCAACTTGAAGCCCGCAGACCATTCCATCAAAGTCTGCATTACAAAACGTCACTACTTCTCTTCCGAGTTCCGACGTGCGCCCAAACAGTAGTTTACCCCCACATATGGGGTATCAGCGTACTCAGGACAAACTGGACAACAACTTTTGCAGTCCACTTTCTCCTTCTACCCTTGGGAAAATGAAAAAATTGTTGCTGAAAGATCATTTTTAAGACTCAAAAGATAAATGTTCATTTTTTTTCTTCTATGTTGCTTCTGCTGCTGTGAAACACCTGAAGGGTTAATAAACTTCTTGAATGTGGTTTTGAGTACCTTAAGGGGTGCAGTTTTTAGAATGGTGTCACTTTTGGGTATTTTCAGCCATATAGAACCTTCAAACTGACTTCAAATGTGAGGTGGTCCCTAAAAAAAATGGTTTTGTAAATTTTGCTGTAAAAATGAGAAATCACTGGTCAACTTTTAACCCTTATAACTTCCTAACAATAAAAAAAAATTGTTTCCAAAATTGTGCTGATGTATAGTGTTGAGCGATACCTTCCGATATCGGAAAGTATCGGTATCGGATAGGATCGGCCGATATTCAAAAAATATCGGATATCGCCGATACCGATACCCGATCCCAATGCAAGTCAATGGGACCAAAATATCGGAATTAAAATAAACCCTTTCTTGCCTTGTAGGTTCATTCTACATGAAGGAAAACAACTAAGAATAATGTAGGATGTATTGTGGGAGGTGGCGGAGACATTAAAGGCAATGAGGTTTAGCCCAATCAAATAGAATAGCATGTTTTTTTTTTTTAAGACGTTCGGAGTGAAAAAGATATTGAGTATGTTTATTTTTTTATTTATTTTGTCAGATATTGATGTTTCACTATTCCACGCCCTTCCCCTTCTTTTTTTTCTTTTTTTTTTTTTACTTTTCCCACACTTTCATCTTCATCATCATCAGCATCTTTGACATCAACTTCTTCTTCACCTTATTCATCTTCTTCTTCATCTTCTACCTATTTTTTTTTTTTATTACATTCTTCATATTCATTTTATTCAACTATTATTATTCTTCCTATTCTACATATTCTTTTTATTCCACTGTTATTATTCTTCCTATTCTACTTCTTCATCATATTCTCATTTGTGACAGGCATTCCCGTAGTTGTTATCTATAAAAGTTGGAAGATTACACCTTCCGTTCTGCCAGTCACAAAAGTTACATTTGTCCGCGTTCAGTTTGGCCTGCAGCATCAGGCTTTATCCAGGGGCACCACGAGGAGGAACGGACTCACCCCCATACACTGCTTAGTCTTCTTCTGCATATCATTTAGATAATATCTTTTGCTCTGATATTAAGTCTTATGCTTAATGTTCTTCTGCTCTTTGTTCTGCAGCCTCTTGTTCTTCTGCTTCTCGGTCTTCCATGTCGTCGTCTCCAGGGTCGTCGTCTCCAGTGTCGTCGTCTCCGCCGTCGTCGTCTCAGCCGTCGTCGTCTCCGCCGTCGTCGTCGTCGTCATCGGGGTGGTCTTCCGGGTCGTCGTCGTCGTCATCGGGGTGGTTTTCCGGGTCGTCGACTTTAGGGTCTTCAACTTGGAAATGTAGCAGAAGGTACAAGAAGGCTGAGAAAATGCCAAGAACCAGCTGATGGAACTGGAACTCGGATGGCTACCCGAAGGTTCAAGAGCCTATGGAACTACCGAGGACCAGCTGACGTTACTGGAACCCGGTTACTAAGCAGGAGGTACCCGTGCTAAAAAGCACTACCAAGGACCGCCTGACGTTGGCGGAACTCGGATACCCAGAAGGAGGCACCTAAGCCAAAGGCTCTGCCCGGAACCAGCTGACGGTACTGGAACCAGGATGGGGAGCAGAAGGTACAAGAGCAAAAGACACTGCCGAGAACCAGCTGACGGACCTTCGGCTACCCATCCGGGTTCCAGTACCAAGAGCCAATTGAACTACCGAGGACCAGCTGACGTTACTGGAACCCGGTTACTAAGCAGGAGGTACCCGTGCCCGAAAGCACTACCAAGGACCACCTGACGTTGGTGGAACTTGGATACCCAGAAGGAGGCACCTAAGCCAAAGGCTCTGCCCGGAACCAGCTGACGGTACTGGAACCAGGATGGGGAGCAGAAGGTACAAGAGCAAAAGACACTGCCGAGAACCAGCTGACGGTGCTGGAACCAGGTGGTGGACCTGAAGGTCCACAGGAGAGGAGAGAACAGCTAGGCCGCCGCAGTTACCGAACCCCAACAGTCCTACAGGGGGAGCTGGGCCTACTGGCACTACAGAACCAGCCTTGACTACCAGTTCACGCAGCCCACATAGGAAGCTCCTAAACTGGAGGCACCCTGGAGTTGGCTAACCCGACCGCACCACGACGGGGCAAGCATAGGCGTCTCAGTGAGCTTGACACAACCCGGAAACAGTTGGCGGTGCTGAAACCAGGCTTGGCACGAGGGAGTACCTGTGACAAGAACACTGCCGAGAACCAGCTGGCGGTGCTGGAACCCAGATGCGTTGCCCCAGTGTGCAAGAGCCAATGGCACGACCGAGGACCAGCTGGCGGTGCTGGAACCCGGTTACTAAGCTGTAGGTGCCCGCGCTTAAAAGCACTACCAAGGACCGCCTGACGTTGGCGGAACTCGGATACCCAGGAGGAGGCACCTAAGCCAAAGGCTCGGCCTGGAACCAGCTGACGGTGCTGGAACCAGGTGGTGGACCTGAAGGTCCACAGGAGAGGAGAGAACAGCTAGGCCGCGAGGCAGCCGCAGTTACCGAACCCCAACAGTCCTACAGGGGGAGCTGGGCCTACTGGCACTACAGAACCAGCCTTGACTACCAGTTCACGCAGCCCACATAGGAAGCTCCTAAACTGGAGGCACCCTGGAGTTGGCTAACCCGACCGCACCACGACGGGGCAAGCATAGGCGTCTGTGAGCTTGACACAACCCGCAAACAGCTGGCGGTGCTGAAACCAGGCTTGGCACGAGGGAGTACCTGTGTCAAGAACACTGCCGAGAACCAGCTGGCGGTGCTGGAACCCAGATGCGTTGCCCCAGTGTGCAAGAGCCAATGGCACGACCGAGGTCCAGCTGGCAGTGCTGGAACCCGGTTACTAAGCTGTAGGTGCCCGCGCTTAATAGCACTACCAAGGACCGCCTGACGTTGGCGGAACTCGGATACCCAGGAGGAGGCACCTAAGCCAAAGGCTCGGCCTGGAACCAGCTGACGGTGCTGGAACCAGGTGGTGGACCCCAAGGCCCACAGGAGAGGAGAGAACAGCTAGGCCGCGAGGCAGCCGCAGTTACCGAACCCCAACAGTCCGACACGGGGAGCTGGGCCTACTGGCACTACAGAACCAGCCTTGACTACCAGTTCACGCAGCCCACATAGGAAGCTCCTAAACTGGAGGCACCCTGGAGTTGGCTAACCCGACCGCACCACGACGGGGCAAGCATAGGCGTCTCAGTGAGCTTGACACAACCCGGAAACAGCTGACGGTGCTGAAACCAGGCTTGGCACGAGGGAGTACCTGTGACAAGAACACTGCCGAGAACCAGCTGGCGGTGCTGGAACCCAGATGCGTTGCCCCAGTGTGCAAGAGCCAATGGCACGACCGAGGACCAGCTGGCGGTGCTGGAACCCGGTTACTAAGCTGTAGGTGCCCGCGCTTAAAAGCACTACCAAGGACCGCCTGACGTTGGCGGAACTCGGATACCCAGGAGGAGGCACCTAAGCCAAAGGCTCGGCCTGGAACCAGTTGACGGTGCTGGAACCAGGTGGTGGACCTGAAGGTCCACAGGAGAGGAGAGAACAGCTAGGCCGCGAGGCAGCCGCAGTTACCAAACCCCAACAGTCCTACAGGGGGAGCTGGGCCTACTGGCACTACAGAACCAGCCTTGACTACCAGTTCACGCAGCCCACATAGGAAGCTCCTAAACTGGAGGCACCCTGGAGTTGGCTAACCCGACCGCACCACGACGGGGCAAGCATAGGCGTCTCAGTGAGCTTGACACAACCCGCAAACAGCTGGCGGTGCTGAAACCAGGCTTGGCACGAGGGAGTACCTGTGTCAAGAACACTGCCGAGAACCAGCTGGCGGTGCTGGAACCCAGATGCGTTGCCCCAGTGTGCAAGAGCCAATGGCACGACCGAGGACCAGCTGGCGGTGCTGGAACCCGGTTACTAAGCTGTAGGTGCCCGCGCTTAAAAGCACTACCAAGGACCGCCTGACGTTGGCGGAACTCGGATACCCAGGAGGAGGCACCTAAGCCAAAGGCTCGGCCCGGAACCAGCTGACGGTGCTGGAACCAGGTGGTGGACCCCAAGGCCCACAGGAGAGGAGAGAACAGCTAGGCCGTGAGGCAGCCGCAGTTACCGAACCCCAACAGTCCTACAGGGGGAGCTGGGCCTACTGGCACTACAGAACCAGCCTTGACTACCAGTTCACGCAGCCCACATAGGAAGCTCCTAAACTGGAGGCACCCTGGAGTTGGCTAACCCGACTGCAACACGACGGGGCAAACATAGGCGTCTCAGCGAGTTTGAAACACACCGGAAACAGCTGACGGTGCTGAAACCAGGTTTGGCACGAGGGAGTACCTGTGACAAAAACACTGCCGAGAACCAGCTGGCGGTGCTGGAACCCAGATGCGTTGCCCCAGTGTGCAAGAGCCAATGGCACGACCGAGGACCAGCTGACGGTGCTGGAACACGGTTACTAAGCTGTAGGTGCCCGCGCTTAAAAGCACTACCAAGGACCGCCTGACGTTGGCGGAACTCGGATACCCAGGAGGAGGCACCTAAGCCAAAGGCTCGGCCCGGAACCAGCTGACGGTGCTGGAACCAGGTGGTTGACCCCAAGGCCCACAGGAGAGGAGAGAACAGCTAGGCCGCGAGGCAGCCGCAGTTACCGAACCCCAACAGTCCTACAGGGGGAGCTGGGCCTACTGGCACTACAGAACCAGCCTTGACTACCAGTTCACGCAGCCCACATAGGAAGCTCCTAAACTGGAGGCACCCTGGAGTTGGCTAACCCGACTGCAACACGACGGGGCAAACATAGGCGTCTCAGCGAGTTTGACACACCCCGAAAACAGCTGACGGTGCTGAAACCAGGTTTGGCACGAGGGAGTACCTGTGACAAAAACACTGCCGAGAACCAGCTGGCGGTGCTGGAACCCAGATGCGTTGCCCCAGTGTGCAAGAGCCAATGGCACGACCGAGGACCAGCTGACGGTGCTGGAACACGGTTACTAAGCTGTAGGTGCCCGCGCTTAAAAGCACTACCAAGGACCGCCTGACGTTGGCGGAACTCGGATACCCAGGAGGAGGCACCTAAGCCAAAGGCTCGGCCGGGAACCAGCTGACGGTGCTGGAACCAGGTGGTGGACCCCAAGGCCCACAGGAGAGGAGAGAACAGCTAGGCCACGAGGCAGCCGCAGTTACCGAACCCCAACAGTCCTACAGGGGGAGCTGGGCCTACTGGCACTACAGAACCAGCCTTGACTACCAGTTCACGCAGCCCACATAGGAAGCTCCTAAACTGGAGGCACCCTGGAGTTGGCTAACCCGACCGCACCACGACGGGGCAAGCATAGGCGTCTCAGTGAGCTTGACACAACCCGGAAACAGCTGACGGTGCTGAAACCAGGCTTGGCACGAGGGAGTACCTGTGACAAGAACACTGCCGAGAACCAGCTGGCGGTGCTGGAACCCAGATGCGTTGCCCCAGTGTGCAAGAGCCAATGGCACGACCGAGGACCAGCTGGCGGTGCTGGAACCCGGTTACTAAGCTGTAGGTGCCCGCGCTTAAAAGCACTACCAAGGACCGCCTGACGTTGGCGGAACTCGGATACCCAGGAGGAGGCACCTAAGCCAAAGGCTCGGCCTGGAACCAGCTGACGGTGCTGGAACCAGGTGGTGGACCCCAAGGCCCACAGGAGAGGAGAGAACAGCTAGGCCGCGAGGCAGCCGCAGTTACCGAACCCCAACAGTCCTACAGGGGGAGCTGGGCCTACTGGCACTACAGAACCAGCCTTGACTACCAGTTCACGCAGCCCACATAGGAAGCTCCTAAACTGGAGGCACCCTGGAGTTGGCTAACCCGACCGCACCACGACGGGGCAAGCATAGGCGTCTCAGTGAGCTTGACACAACCCGGAAACAGCTGACGGTGCTGAAACCAGGCTTGGCACGAGGGAGTACCTGTGACAAGAACACTGCCGAGAACCAGCTGGCGGTGCTGGAACCCAGATGCGTTGCCTATTAAAGATTGTCTTCCTAGAGCCCCAACTAGCGGTGTTGGAGCTAAGGGTAAGCAGGGGGAGCAGAGTGTAGGCCGAAGCCTGCACTGGAGGCAGCTTTGTGTCTGCGTTGCGTTTGCAGGACACTTTGCCGGCTACACAGTGGGGGAACAGCTGGCGTTGCTGAACCCCACTAACACAATGGCGTGTGTTTTTCTCTGTGCAGCTAGCACTTGCGGTCAAAAACTAGCGATGTTAGAGCCCGTGTTGAAGCAGGAGGAGGAGGAGAGGAGCAGAGTGTAGGCCGAAGCCTATTTGAACCAATTTCAAAGGAAACCTTTAACCCCCCCTCAGGTGTTACAAAGTACAAGAGACACACCTGGTGCAGTATTAATGCTGCACAAGTGAAAGGTTGCTCTATTAATTTGTCTACTTGCACATGCTGAATGAAAGACGTACACAATTTAGCCCATTTTACAGTCAAACTGTAGTGGATGCGTGACTTGGCTTTTTAAGGAGACGCAGCACAGGTGTCCCAAATAACGCCTTGGTGCTTGGCGCAGCTTCCTGAGCGTTGTTATTTGCTGTACAGGAGTCTGCGCTCTTGTGTTATCCCTTGGCAATGCCCTGTTAGAGCTGCCCGTCTTATGACCTCATTTCATGTTGGCCGGTGCGGTTAACGATGGCCATAAATCCCAGACCCACAGTGCCTTTTCATAAAGTCACACTGCGGTGCTGTGATTCGTGGCCTTGAGCAGTAAATATTTTGGCCGCTCACACACGTCCTTACACCTGCTTCAGACTGGGCGGCCTCTGCTGATCCCTTCTCGCATGCCGCGGCCATGAGGCTGCACAGTCTGAAGAAGGCGGAAGGAGATGAGTTAAGACAGGTGAAGATATGCACTGCTCGTGCCCATCAATCACACCCTCGCAGTCAAAATAAGACAACGAGGAGCATTGTTTCAGGCAGGGCGGACGCACAGGCGCAACAAGCCAACCAATGATGTCAGAAGACGGGAAGCGCTACCAAGGGGGGTGCTGCGTATCATTAGAAAGGAAAGTCACACCTCAGGGACAGTGGAATGGTCTCAATGAGACACATTTTGTACGTTTTGAGTTCCACGTGGGCAAGGACAAAAAGTCAGCCACCTTGTACAAATGCAGCAGTACTGCTGTACAAGGTGGCTGTTATACATAGAAACACCTGGGGGTTGGGGGCAGGCTCCTTTCAATTTCAGTTCATGTGCCTGCGTGGCGTTTGCAGGACACGTTGCCAGCTACACAGCAGGGGAACAGCTGGCGGTGCTGAACCCCACTAACACATTGGCTGGTGTTTTTCTCTGTGCAGCTAGCATGTCCGGGCAGAAACTGGCGTTGTTTGAGCCCAGGGTCAGCAGGAGGAGGAGAGGAGCAAAGTGTAGGCCGAAGCCTGCACTGGTGGCAGCTTTTGTTCAGTTGTGCCAGCGTGGCTTGTGCTGGACACGATGCCGACTACACAGCAGGGGAACAGCTGGCGGTGCTGAAGCCCACTAACACATTGGCTGGTGTTTTTCTCTGTGCAGCTAGCATGTCCGGGCAGAAACTGGCGTTGTTTGAGCCCAGGGTCAGCAGGAGGAGGAGAGGAGCAAAGTGTAGGCCGAAGCCTGCACTGGTGGCAGCTTTTGTTCTGTTGTGCCAGCGTGGCTTGTGCTGGACACGTTGCCGACTACACAGCAGGGGAACAGCTGGCGTTGCTGAACCCCACTAACACATTGACTGGTGTTTTTCTCTGTGCAGCTAGCAGTTCCGGGCAAAAACTAGCGGTGTTTGAGCCCAGGGTCAGCAGGAGGAGTAGAGGAGCAGAGTGTAGGCCGAAGCCTAGTTGAACTAATTTCAAAGGTTACCTTTAACCCCCCCCCTCAGGTGTTGCAAGGTACAAGAGCCACACCTTGAACAGCATTAATGATGCACAAGTCAAAGGTTGCTCTATTTAATTTTGCTCCTTGCACACGCTGAATAAAACACGTACACTATTTAGCCCATTATACTGTCAAACAGTAGTGGAGGCGTGACTACTAGTCTTTTTAAGGAGATGCAGCACAGGTGTCAAAATTTACACCTAGCTGCTGTGCGCAGATTCCTGAGCGTTGTTATTTGCTGTACAGGAGTCTGCGCTATTGGGATCCCTTGGCCATGCGCTGTGAGCGCTTCCTGTCTTCTGACCTCATTTAATGTCGGCCGTTACGGTTAGCGATGGACATGAATCCCAGACCCACAGTGTGTTTTGAAAAAATCACACTGCGTGGCTGTGATTCGTGGCCTTGTTCAGTAAATATGTTCGCCGCTCACACATGTCCTTACACCTGCTTCAGACTGGGCGGCCTCAGCTGATCCCTTATCGCATGCCGCGGCCATGAGGCCGCACAGTCAGAAGAAGGCGGAAGGAGGGGAGTGAAGACAGGGGAACATATGCACTGCTCGTGCCCATCAATCACACCCTCGCAGTCAAAATATATGAGACAACGGGGGGCGTTGTGTCGGGCAGGGGGGACGCACAGGCACAGCCAGCCAACCAATGATGTCAGGAGACGGGCAGCGCTAACAATGGGGGTGCTGCGTGTCATTAAAAAGGAAAGTCACACCTCAGGGACATTGTAATGGTCTGTAATGAGACACATTTTGTACTTGTTGAGTTCCACGTGTGCAAGGAGAAAAAGTCAGCCACCTTGTACAAATGCAGCAGTACTGCTGTACAAGGTGGCTGTTATACATAGAAACACCTGGGGGGGTGGGGGTCAGGCTCCCTTCAATTTCAGTTCATGTGCCTGCGTGGCGTTTGCAGGACACGTTGCCAGCTACACAGCAGGGGAACAGCTGGCGGTGCTGAACCCCACTAACACATTGGCTGGTGTTTTTCTCTGTGCAGCTAGCATGTCCGGGCAGAAACTGGCATTGTTTGAGCCCAGGGTCAGCAGGAGGAGGAGAGGAGCAAAGTGTAGGCCGAAGCCTGCACTGGTGGCAGCTTTTGTTCAGTTGTGCCAGCGTGGCTTGTGCTGGACACGATGCCGACTACACAGCAGGGGAACAGCTGGCGGTGCTGAACCCCACTAACACATTGACTGGTGTTTTTCTCTGTGCAGCTAGCATGTCCGGGCAGAAACTGGCGGTGTTTGAGCCCGGGGTCAGCAGGAGGAGGAGAGGAGCAGAGTGTAGGCCGAAGCCTGCACTGGTGGCAGCTTTTGGTCGGTTGTGCCAGCGTGGCTTGTGCTGGACACGATGCCAACTACACAGCAGGGGAACAGCTGGCGGTGCTGAACCCCACGAACACATTGACTGGTGTTTTTCTCTGTGCAGCTAGCAGTTCCGGGCAGAAACTAGCGGTGTTTGAGCCCAGGGTCAGCAGGAGGAGTAGAGGAGCAGAGTGTAGGCCGAAGCCTAGTTGAACCAATTTCAAAGGTTACCTTTAACCCCCCCTCAGGTGTTGCAAGGTACAAGAACCACACCTTGAACAGCATTAATGATGCACAAGTCAAAGGTTGCTCTATTTAATTTTGCTCCTTGCACACGCTGAATTAAACACGTACACTATTTAGCCCATTATACTGTCAAACAGTAGTGGAGGCGTGACTAGTCTACTAGTCTTTTTAAGGAGACGCAGCACAGGTGTACAAATTTAAACCTAGGTGCTGTGCGCAGATTCCTTACCGTTGTTATTTGCAGTACAGGAAACTGCGCTCTTGTGTTATCCCTTGGCAATACCCTGTTAGTGCAGGCCGTCTCATGACCTCATTTCATGTTGGCCGGTGCGGTTAACGATGGCCATAAATCCCAGACCCACAGTGGCTTTTCCTAAAGTCACACTGCGGTGCTGGGATTCGTGGCCTTGTGCAGTAAATATGTTCGCCGCTCACACATGTCCTTACACCTGCTTCAGACTGGGCGGCCTCAGCTGATCCCTTATCGCATGCCGCGGCCATGAGGCCGCAGTCAGAAGAAGGCGGAAGGAGGGGAGTGAAAACAGGGGAACATATGCACTGCTCGTGCCCATCAATCACACCCTCGCAGTCAAAATATATGAGACAACGGGGGGCGTTGTGTCGGGCAGGGGGGACGCACAGGCACAGCCAGCCAACCAATGATGTCAGGAGACGGGCAGCGCTAACAATGGGGATGCTGCGTGTCATTAAAAAGGAAAGTCACACCTCAGGGACATTGTAATGGTCTGTAATGAGACACATTTTGTACTTGTTGAGTTTCACGTGTGCAAGGAGAAAAAGTCAGCCACCTTGTACAAATGCAGCAGTACTGCTGTTCAAGGTGGCTGTTATACATAGAAACACCTGGGGGGGTGGGGGGCAGGCTCCCTTCAATTTCAGTTCATGTGCCTGCGTGGCATTTGCAGGACACGTTGCCAGCTACACAGCAGGGGAACAGCTGGCGGTGCTGAACCCCACTAACACATTGGCTGGTGTTTTTCTCTGTGCAGCTAGCATGTCCGGGCAGAAACTGGCGTTGTTTGAGCCCAGGGTCAGCAGGAGGAGGAGAGGAGCAAAGTGTAGGCCGAAGCCTGCACTGGTGGCAGCTTTTGGTCAGTTGTTCCAGCGTGGCTTGTGCTGGACACGATGCCGACTACACAGCAGGGGAACAGCTGGCGGTGCTGAACCCCACTAACACATTGGCTGGTGTTTTTCTCTGTGCAGCTAGCATGTCCGGGCAGAAACTGGCGTTGTTTGAGCCCAGGGTCAGCAGGAGGAGTAGAGGAGCAGAGTGTAGGCCGAAGCCTAGTTGAACCAATTTCAAAGGTTACCTTTAACCCCCCCCCTCAGGTGTTGCAAGGTACAAGAGCCACACCTTGAACAGCATTAATGATGCACAAGTCAAAGGTTGCTCTATTTAATTTTGCTCCTTGCACACGCTGAATAAAACACGTACACTATTTAGCCCATTATACTGTCAAACAGTAGTGGAGGCGTGACTACTAGTCTTTTTAAGGAGATGCAGCACAGGTGTCAAAATTTACACCTAGCTGCTGTGCGCAGATTCCTGAGCGTTGTTATTTGCTGTACAGGAGTCTGCGCTATTGGGATCCCTTGGCCATGCGCTGTGAGCGCTTCCTGTCTTCTGACCTCATTTAATGTCGGCCGTTACGGTTAGCGATGGACATGAATCCCAGACCCACAGTGTGTTTTCAAAAAATCACACTGCGTGGCTGGGATTCGTGGCCTTGTTCAGTAAATATGTTTGACGCTCACACATGTCCTTACACCTGCTTCAGACTGGGCGGCCTCATCTGATCCCTTATCGCCTGCCGCGGCCATGAGGACACCTAGTCTGAAGAAGGCGGAAGGAGATGAGTGAACACAGGCAAACATATGCACTGCACATGCCCATCAATCACACCCTCGCTGTTCAAAAAAATAAGACACCGAGGGGCGTTGTTTCGAGCAGGGCAGACGCACAGGCGCAGCCAGCTAACCAATGATGTCAAAAGACGGGCAGCGCTAACAAGGGTGGTGCTGCGTATCATTAGAAAGGAAAGTCATACCTCCGGGACAGTGGAATGGTCTCAATGAGACACATTTTGTACGTGTTGAGTTCCACGTGGGCAAGGAGAAAAAGTCAGCCACCTTGTACAAATGCAGCAGTACTGCTGTACAAGGTGGCTGTTTTACATAGAAACACCTGGGGGTGGGGGGCAGGATCCCTTCAATTTCAGTTCATGTGCCTGCGTGGCGTTTGCAGGTCACGTTGCAAGCTACACAGCAGGGGAACAGCTGGCGGTGCTGAACCCCACTGACACATTGACTGGTGTTTTTCTCTGTGCAGCTCGCATGTCCGGGCAAAAACTGGCGGTGTTTGAGCCCAGGGTCAGCAGGAGGAGGAGAGGAGCAGAGTGTAGGCCGAAGCCTGCACTGGTGGCAGTTTTTGTTCTGTTGTGCCAGCGTGGCTTGTGCTGGACACGTTGCCGACTACACAGCAGGGGAACAGCTGGCGGTGCTGAACCCCACTAACACATTGGCTGGTGTTTTTCTCTGTGCAGCTAGCACTTCCGGGCAGAAACTGGCGGTGTTTGAGCCCAGGGTCAGCAGGAGGAGGAGAGGAGCAGAGTGTAGGCCGAAGCCTGCACTGGTGGCAGCTTTTGGTCAGTTTTGCCAGCGTGGCTTGTGCTGGACACGATGCCGACTACTGTTGTGAATTCTGTGGCTGAGTTCACTTCTGTGGTCACAAGTGGTATTGCAGTCTCTGGGCTTCCTCCCTCAGGTGTTTTGGTGAGCTCGTTGGCTGCCTTGCTATTTAGCTCCACCTGAGTCTGTCTTCCTTGCTCCTTGTCAATGTTCCAGTGTTGGATCTGAGCTACTGCATCTTTCCTTGGGCCTGCTGCTCTGCTAGATAAGTGCTTCTAGTTTGTTTTCTGTTTTTTTCTGTCCAGCTTGCTATTAACTTTTGCTGGAAGCTCTGAGAAGCAAAGGGGTGCACCGCCGTGCTGTTAGTTCGGCACGGTGGGTCTTTTTGCCCCTTTGCGTGGTTTTCGTTTTAGGGTTTTTTGTAGACTGCATAGTTCTCTTTGCTATCCTCGCTCTGTCTAGAATATCGGGCCTCACTTTGCTGAATCTATTTCATTCCTACGTTTGTCTTTTCATCTTGCTAACAGTCATTATATGTGGGGGGCTGCCTATTCCTTTGGGGTATTTCTCTGAGGTAAGTCAGGCTTGTATTTCTATCTTCAGGCTAGTCAGCTCCTCAGGCAGTGCCGAGTTGCATAGGTAGTGATAGGCGCAATCCACTGCTGCTTATAGTTGTGTGAGGATAGATCAGGTACTGCAGTCTACAGAGATTCCACGTCTCAGAGCTCGTCCTATTGTTTTTGGTTATTGCCAGATCTCTGTATGTGCGCTGATTACTGCACGCTGTGTTGCCTGATTGCCAGCCATAACAGACTACACAGCAGGGGAACAGCTGGCGGTGCTGAACCTCACTAACACATTGACTGGTGTTTTTCTCTGTGCAGCTAGCAGTTCTGGGCAAAAACTAGCGGTGTTTGAGCCCAGGGTCAGCAGGAGAGGAGCAGAGTGTAGGCCGAAGCCTAGTTGAACCAATTTCAAAGGTTACCTTTAACCCCCCTCAGGGGTTGCAAGGTACAAGAGCCACACCATGTGCAGCATTAATGCTGCACAAGTAAAAGGTTGCTCTATTTGTTTTGCTCCTTGCACACGCTGACTAAAACACGTACACTATTTAGCCCATTATACTGTCAAACAGTTGTGGAGGCGTGACTTGTCTTTTTAAGGCGACGCAGCACAGGTGTCAAAATTTGCACCTAGGTACTGGGCGCAGATTCCTGAGCGTTGTTATTTGCTGTACAGGAGTCTGCGCTATTGTGATCCCTTGGCCATGCGCTGTGAGCGCTTCCTGTCTTCTGACCTCATTTCATTTCGGCCGTTGCGGTTAGCGATGGACATGAATCCCAGACCCACAGTGTGTTTTCAAAAAATCACACTGTGTGGCTGTGATTCGTGGCCTTGTGCAGTAAATAGGTTTGCCGCTTACACATGTCCTTACACCTGCTCCAGACTGGGCGGCCTCAGCTGATCCCTTATCGCCTACCACGGCCAGGAGGCCGCACAGTCTGAAGAAGGCGGAAGGAGATGAGTTAAGACAGGCGAACATATGCACTGCTCGTGCCCATAAACCACACCCTCGCTGACAAAATAAATATGACAACTAGGGGCGTTGTTTCTAGCAGGGCGGATGCACAGGCGCAGCCAGCTAACCATGATGACAAAAGATGGGAAACGCTACCAAGGGGGGTGCTGCGTATCATTAGAAAGGAAAGTCACACCTCAGGGACAGTGGAATGGTCTCAATGAGACACATTTTGTACGTGTTGAGTTCCACGTGGGCAAGGAGAAAAAGTCAGCCACCTTGTACAAATGCAGCAGTACTGCTGTACTAGGTGGCTGTTATACATAGAAACACCTGGGGGGGTGGGGCCAGGTTCCCTTTAATTTCAGTTCATGTGCCTGCGTGGCGTTTGCAGGTCACGTTGCCGGCTACACAGCAGGGGAACAGCTGGCGTTGCTGAACCCCACTAACACATTGGCTGGTGTTTTTCTCTGTGCAGCTAGCACTTCCGGGCAAAAACTAGCGGTGTTTGAGCCCAGGGTCAGCAGGAGGAGGAGAGGAGCAGAGTGTAGGCCGAAGCCTGCACTGGTGGCAGCTTTTGTTCTGTTGTGCCAGCGTGGCTTGTGCTGGACACGTTGCCGACTACACAGCAGGGGAACAGCTGGCGGTGCTGAACCCCACTGACACATCACCTAGTGTTTTTTCTGTGTAGACAACACTTCCAGGTGGCAACTGACAGTGTTGAAACCCAGGGAATCAAAGAGGAGCAGAGTGTAGGCCGAAGCCTGCAGTGGAGCAAGTTGAAAGGGAACCTTTAACCCCCCCCCCCAGGCATTTGTTGCTGAAAGAGCCATCTTGTACAGCAGTAATACTGCACATGGAAAATGGTGGCTCCGAAAATTATGCTCCTTGCAAACGCTGAAGTACACACTCATATAATGTGTCCCCTCACACCGTCAAACCATCCCGGAAGTGGGACTTTCCTTTGTAATGTGACACAGCACAGCCGTCATTCCAACCCCCTTGGTGCCGGGCGCCACCTCCTCAACGTTGTTTGGTTCTGTCATGGAGCCCGCGCTGTAATGTTATCCCTTGGCCATGCACAGTTAGCGGTGCCCGTCTTCTGACATCATGTAGGTGTCAGGCTGGCAGTGCCTGTGCGTCCAAGCTGCCCGAGATCCAACCTTGCAGTGTCATCTAATGTAGTCCCACTGCGGCCAGGGATCCATGGGCATGCGCAGTGCATATCATCGCCTCTCACTCACCTCCTTCCTGCTTCTTCAGACTGTGCGGCGTCACGGCCGTGGCATGCTATTAGGGATCAGCTGACGCCGCCTAGTCTGAAGAAGCGTGAAGAAGGGGAGTGAGAGGCTAGTATATGCACTGCGCATGGCCATGGATACCAGGCCCACTGTGGGATCACATTAGACGACACTGCGAGGTGTGATTTCGGGCAGCGTGGACGCACAGGCGCAGCCAGGACGACAACAAATGATGTCAGAGGACGGGCAGCGCAAACTGTGCATGGCCAAGGGATAACATAACAGCGCAGAGTCCATGACGGAATCAAACAACGCTAAGGAGGCAGCGCACGGTGCCAAGGGGGTAGCATTGACGGCTGTGCTGCGTCACATTACAAAGGAAAGTCCCACCTCCGGGACGGTTGGACGGTGTGAGGGGACACATTACATGAGTGTGTAGTTCAGCGTTTGCAAGGAGAATAATTTCAAGAGCGACCTTTCCCTTGTGCAGTATTAGTGCTGCACATGGTGGCTCTTTCAGTAACAAACGCCTGGGGGGGGGGACAGGTCCCCTTACATTTTAGTTGTGCCAGCGTGGCGGTCGCATGACACGTTGCCGGATACACAGCTGGGGATCAGCTGACGTTACTGAACCCCAATAACAGAGGAGCGACTGTTGACTGTGCACACAGCACTTCCAGGCACCAACTGGCGGTGTTAGAGCCCAGGGACAGCAGGAGGAGCAGATTGGAGGTATTGCCGCACACACAGCTGGGGATCAGCTGACGTTACTGAACCCCAATAACAGAGGAGAGACTGTTGACTGTGCACACAGCACTTCCAGGCACCAACTGGCGGTGTTAGAGCCCAGGGACAGCAGGAGGAGCAGATTGGAGGTATTGCCGCACACACAGCTGGGGATCAGCTGACGTTACTGAACCCCAATAACAGAGGAGCGACTGTTGACTGTGCACACAGCACTTCCAGGCACCAACTGGCGGTGTTAGAGCCCAGGGACAGCAGGAGGAGCAGATTGGAGGTATTGCCGCACACACAGCTGGGGATCAGCTGACGTTACTGAACCCCAATAACAGAGGAGCGACTGTTGACTGTGCACACAACACTTCCAGGCACCAACTGGCGGTGTTAGAGCCCAGGGACAGCAGGAGGAGCAGAGGAACAGAGTGTAGGCCGAAGCCTGATTGGAGCAAGTTGAAAGGAAACCTTTAACCCCCCCCCCCAAGACGTTTGTAGCTGAAAGAGCCATCTTGTGCAGCACTAAGGATGCAAAAGGAAAAGGTTGCTCTTTTAATTATGCTCCTTGCAAACACCGAAGTAAACACTAAAAATGTGTCCCTTTATACCGTTAAACCGTTCCGGAGGTGCGAATTTCCTTCGTAATGGGACACAGCACAGCTGTCATTCCTATCCCCTTGATGCCATGCGCTGCCTCCTCAGCGTTGTTTTAAGCTGTCACGGAGCCTGCGCTGTTCTGTTAGCCCTTGGCCATGCCCAATTAGCGCTGCCTGTCTTCTGACATAATTTGGTGTCAGGCTGTCAGTGCCTGTGCGTCCACGCTGCTCCAGATCCCACCTCGCAGTCTCGTCTAACGTAATCCCACTGCGGGCCTTGGAACCATGGGCATGCACAGTGCATAACCTCGACTCTCACTCCCCTCCTTCCCTCTTCTTCAGACTGTGCGGTGTCACGGCCGTGGCATGCTAGGGATCAGCTGACGGCGCACAGTCTAAAGAAGGCGGAGGGAAATGAGCGAGAGTCCGAGGGGAAGATATGCACTGCGCATGCCCATGGATCCCAGGCCCGCAGTGTGACTCAATCAGAAGACACTGCGAGGCGGGATCTCGGGCAGCGCGGCCGCACAGGCGCAGCCAGCCTGACACCAAATTATGTCAGAAGACAGGCAGCGCAAATAGGGCATGCCCAAGGGATAACAGAACAGCGCAGGCTCCGTGACAGCTTAAAACAACGCTGAGGAGGCAGCGCATGGCACCAAGGGGGTAGGAATGACGGCTGTGCTGCGTCACATTACGAAGGAAAGTCCCAGCTCCGGGACGGTATAACGGTATCAGTGAACACATTTTATAAGTGTTAAGTTCTGCGTGTGCAAAGAGCTAAAAAAAAAGAGCTACCTTTTCCTTGTGCAGCATTACTGCTACACAAGATGGCTCTTTCAGTAACAAACGACGGGGGGGGGGGGGACAGGTTCCCTTACATTTAGGTTGTTGTGCCAGCGTGGCGGTCGCAGGACACATTGCCGGCTACACAGCTGGGGATCAGCTGACGTTACTGAAACCCAATAACACTGGGTCGTATGTTTTTACTGTGCAGCCTGCACTTCTGAGCCGCAACTGGCGGTGTTGGAGCCCAGGAATAGCAGTTCAGGTGGTAGAAAGATGAACACAGCAGGAGACCTGGATGACACCCAATTACTTAATCAGGCAGAGGAGTGGCAAATTCCTGCGAGATCCAGGCCTGGTTAATTTTCAGGAAAGTAAGCCGGTCAACGTTATCGGAGGATAGTCGCATGCGACGGTCTGTTAGTACACCACCTGCGGCACTAAAGACACGTTCCGATAAGACACTAGCCGCAGGGCAAGCCAGCACCTCCAATGCATACTGGCTTAGCTCTGGCCATGTATCCAGCTTAGAGACCCAAAACTTGAACGGGGAAGAGCCGTCTGGGAGTACAGTAAGAGGGCAAGCCATGTAGTCTGTCACCATCTGACGGAACCGTTGCCTCCTGCTGACTGGAGCCGCCGGTGATGGTGTAGACATTTGGGGCGGGCACACAAAAGTGTGCCAGAGTTGTGCCATACTGGGCTTGCCTTGGGCAGAGGCACTGCTTCTGCTCCCTCTTTGGCCAGAGCCTCCCCCACTGCCTCGACGCACTGAGCTGCTTTGTAAAGCACTAGCAGCACTCCTCTCAGTTGGACAGGAGAAGATGATGGAATTCACCAGTGTGTCGTGGTACTCCCGCAATTTACGCTCCCGGGTCAACGCAGGGATGAGGTTTTGGACGTTGTCCCGGTAGCGAGGATCGAGGAGGGTGAACACCCAATAATCAGGCATGTTGAGAATGTGGTCGATGCGGCGGTCGTTTCTCAGGCACTGCAGCATGAAATCCACCATGTGCTGCAGAGTGCCAACTGGCCCAGAAACGCTGTCCCCTGCTTGAGACATGATCTCTGCCCGCTCGTCATCACCCCACCCTCGCTGTACACACTGACCACTGGACAATTGTGTCGCTCCCTCCTCTGGACGGAGCTCTTCCTCCTCCATTGACTCCTCCTCATCCTCCTCACAAATTGGCCCCTGCGTACCCCTTTGTGAGGAACCACGTGGCGCTGACTCTCCAGAAGCTGATGGAAAAGGTGACTCCTCATCCTCCACCTCTTCCACCACATCATCCCTTAACCCTTGCAAAGTTTGCTGAAGCAGGCAGATAAGGGGGACAGTCATGCTGACTAGTGCATCATCTGCACTTGCCATCCGCGTGGAATAATCAAAAGGACGCAAAACCTGGCAGACGTCCTTCATAGTGGCCCACTCTGTGGTTGTGAAGTCTGATCGGCGCTGACTGCGACTTCTTTGCGCCTGATGCAGCTGGTACTCCATAACTGCTTGCTGCTGCTCACACAACCGCTCCAACATATGTAACGTGGAATTCCACCGGGTAGGTAGGTCACATATGATGCGGTGTTCCGGAAGGCGGAATCGGCGCTGCAGAGCAGCAATGCGGGATCTGGCCAAGCTGGAACGCCGCAAGTGAGCACACTCTAGGCGGACCTTGTGCAGCAGGGCATCAAGATCCGGATAGTCCCTCAGAAAACTCTGCACAACCAAATTGAGCACATGTGCCAGACATGGGATGTGAGTGAGGTTGCCAAGGGCCAAAGCTGCCACCAGATTTCGGCCATTGTCACACACTACCATGCCTGGCTGGAGATTCGCTGGCAGTAACCACACATCGCTCTCCTGCTTGATGGCATTCCAGAGCTCCTGCGCTGTGTGGCTTCGATGCCCCAATGAAACTAGTTTCAAGACGGCCTGCTGACGTTTGGCCACGGCTGTGCTCATGTCGGTCATAGGTAAACGTTCACGGGTCCATGTGGAGGTGGACTGTGACGGATCCTGCAGAGAGGAATCAGAGGAACTGGTGTAAGAGGAGGAGTCGATGCGTACAGACTGGATTCCTGCAATCCTTGGAGTGGGCAGGACACGTCCTGCGCCACTCGCACGATCTGTACCTGGCTCAACAACATTAACCCAATGGGCAGTGAGGGAAACATATCGCCCCTGTCCATGCTGACTGGTCCACGCATCGGTGGTGAGGTGGACCTTGCTACTGACGGCGTTCAGTAGCGCATGTTTTATGTTTGCCTCAACATGCCTGTGCAGGGCAGGGACAGCCTGCCTGCTGAAGTAAAAGCGGCTGGGCACCTTGTACTGTGGGACTGCAAATGCCATCAAGTCACGGAAGCTGTCAGTCTCCACCAGCCTGAACGAGAGCATTTCCAGGGACAACAGTTTGGCAATGCCTGCATTCAGAGCCTGTGCTCGGGGGTGGTTGGCCGAGAATGCCCGCCTTTTCTCCCATGCCTGGACTACCGATGGCTGTAGAGTAGACTGGGAGTGTGAGGATGACTGGGAAGGTGGTGCTGTGGGTGGAATTACACTAGGTCTCTGGACAACAGTGGAGGAAGAGGCAACACGAGATGAAGAGGTGGTAGCTGCCGCTGTTGGTTGGCCTACGTCTTCACTGTGTTTCTGTAACTCCACCGCGTGCCTGGTCCGCACATGTTTCCACATATTTGTGGTATTGAGGTTGCTGACACTTTTACCTCTTTTTACTTTCTGATGACACAGCTTGCATTTGACAAAACAAATGTCATCTGCAACTGTGTCAAAAAAGGACCAGGCACTGCAAGTCTTGGGAGCGCCCTTTTTGGCTTTGGAAAGAGACAGGCTCCTAACGGGTGCCAAAGTGGAGGCTACAGGCTCCGCAGTCTTCCCCCTCCCTCTCCCTCTTTGGCCCGTAAGGGGAAGCTCTTCCTCAGAGCTGCTCCCACCACCTTCCTGTTCCTCACGCCACGATGGGTCAAGGACCTCATCATCTCCACTACCCTCTGCCACCAACTGCTCCTCCTGGGTAGTCTCGGCAGCACAGTACGCATCAGAAAGCGGCACCTGAGTTTCATCATCAGATGCGTACTGCGCTGTGGTCACCGGAGGCACTGGCCCACCTGCCTCTTCAGAGTCAGAAAGATAAAGCTTTTGGGCATCACTGCACACTGCCTCTTCTTCCATTTCTCCAATGCTGCTTGGCTGGCCCCGTTTCCAAGCCAAGAGATTCAGAGAACAGAAGTAGAGACGGCTCCTGTCCTGGGCTCTCTGACTGCCTGGCCAATTTGGCAGGTGGTGAAGAGACAGATGGCTGCTCTCCAGTGCTCTGTGCCTGAGAGGATGTGGCACTAACTGAAGTCGATGCCGAGGCGTTAGCTGCCATCCACCCGACAACGGCTTCAATTTGGTCTTCACGTAGCAGCGGTGCACGGCGCTCTCCGACAAAGCTGCGCATGAAGGACTGTTCCCTGCTGAAACTGAGTGACGACGAGTCACCGGCGCCCGCAGCAGGCACAGAATCACCACGTCCTCTCCCTGCTCCTCTCCCTGCTCCGCGCCCACGCCCACGTGCCTTACTCCCTGCCCTCTTCATCTTGGTTGACAGATAAAGATAAGCAGAAAAGTACTAAGGCCTTAGTGTGCTTATTCCTGAAATGCTCCTCCTAACATGTGTAAGAAACACTAATGTTGTAAATTGTGGACTAAACTTTATTTTTCAAATGTGGCCTACACAAGTGTTAAGTTGTGTTTGGTGAACTTTACTTTTTTTTTGGTGCAGATCGGGCTACAGAGCTAGTTTAAATCACACGGAGACCGTGTAGACAGCCGTAAACGGCGCTGCAAGGCCAAAAAACCCTCCTCTCGGTTATCCTATATAGTGTTTTTCCACTATTTAGCTGGATACGAGTGGAAAGACACTAATAGGAATTTTTTTTTTCAAATTTTAAACTGGCTGCACTATTTGAAAAAAAGGAAATTGTTTTTCAAGGTATGAGGCAGTAACGCACCCTGAGCTGAATCCAACCGGCTATGGCTGCACACAGACTACAGGGCGAGCTGCGCTCACACAGAGACCGTGCAGACAGCCGTAAACAGCGCTGCAAGGCCAACAAACCCTCCTCTAGGTTATCCTATATAGTGTTTTTCCACTATTTAGCTGGATACGAGTGGAAAGACACTAATAGGAATTTTTTTTTTCAAATTTTAAACAGGCTGCACTATTTGAAAAAAAGTAAAATTTTTCTCAAGGTATGAGGCAGTAACGAACCCTGAGCTGAATCCAACCGGCTATGGCTGCACACAGACTACAGGGCGAGCTGGGCTCACACGGAGACCGTGCAGACAGCCGTAAACGGCGCTGCAAGGCCAAAAAAACCTCCTCTAGGTTATCCTATATAGTGTTTTTCCACTATTTAGCTGGATACGAGTGGAAAGACACTAATAGGAAATTTTTTTTCAAATTTTAAACTGGCTGCACTATTTGAAAAAAAGGAAATTGTTTTTCAAGGTATGAGGCAGTAACGCACCCTGAGCTGAATCCAACCGGCTATGGCTGCACACAGACTACAGGGCGAGCTGCGCTCACACAGAGACCGTGCAGACAGCCGTAAACGGCGCTGCAAGGCCAAAAAACCCTCCTCTAGGTTATCCTATATAGTGTTTTTCCACTATTTAGCTGGATACGAGTGGAAAGACACTAATAGGAATTTTTTTTTTTCAAATTTTAAACAGGCTGCACTATTTGAAAAAAAGTAAAATTTTTCTCAAGGTATGAGCCAGTAACAAACCCTGAGCTGAATCCAACCGGCTATGGCTGCACACAGACTACAGGGCGAGCTGGGCTCACACGGAGACCGTGCAGACAGCCGTAAACGGCGCTGCAAGGCCCAAAAAACCCCCTCTAGGTTATCCTATGTAGTGTTTTTCCACAATAGAGCTGGAGACTGGTGGAAAAACACTAATAGGAAATTTGAGAAAAAATGTGCAGCAGGCTGCACTAAGAGCAAAAAAGGACAACTGTGTGAGGCAGTGTGAACCCCCCCTGAGCTGAATACAACCGGGTATATGGCTGCACACAGACTACAGAGTGAGCTGCACACACACACACACACACAGAGACCTTGCAGAACGCTGTTAAAACAGCGCTGCAAGGCAAGAGCAAGGTGAACAGTGAAGAACACACAGCGTTTTGCTAAATTAGCCTTTGGAAAGGAAAATAAAGCAATTAGCTAGCTCGACTGGCCCTCAGTTAGAACACAGCGTCCTGTCCCTAACTGAAATCACAGCAGAGTGAGCGCAAAATGGCGGCAGCGTTTTTTATAGTGCAGAGTGACATCATTTCAGCAGCCAATCCAAGCCTTGCCAGTACTTACATGCCCACCATGCTAAACAGGATGTGCCCACACTTCCAATCATTCCTCATTGGCTGCTGCGTTCAGTTTGAATTCTGGGAACTTCCGATTCCGGTATCCGATACGCGGGAAGTATCGGAATTCGGTATCGGAATTCCGATACCGCAAATATCGGCCGATACCCGATACTTGCGGTATCGGAATGTTCAACACTACTGATGTACAGTAGACATGTTATTTATTAAATATATATATATATATATATATATCAGTGCCTTGCGAAAGTATTTCACCCCCTGGAACTTTTCCACCTTTTCCCACATATCTTGCTTCAAACATAAAGATGCCAAATGTAATTTTTTGGTGAAGAATCAACAACAAGTGGAACACAATTGTTAAGTTGAACGAAATTCAAAAACTGAAAAGTGGGGCGTGCAATATTATTCGTATCATTTGGTTAAAAGCCATTATATCGCCCCTCGAACTGGTTTGTTTGGTGTTAAAAAACAGAGGTGGGGATGTTATCCGTGTGGGAACTGTATGGCGTGTAATTTCAACAATATTCAGAGAGCTAAGACCTTCTGCTCAGCAGATGGGACTCGAGAATACACCATCACCCACTATATTTCTTGTACGACATTTACGTCATTTATTTTGCCCAATGCCCATGTTCCAAGGTATATATTGGTTTGACCTCCAGAGACTTGCGGGTCAGAGTAAAGGAACACGTTAGAGACATCCTTGCGGCGAGGGAGGTGGACGATCCTTCACTGCTGAAAACTGTTCCCAAACATTATAGACAATTTCGCAATTCTGATCCTAGTGGCTTTAAAGTTAGAGGCATTGACAGAGTGTGAGGCGGTATAAGGGGTGGTAATCTAAAATAGATACGGGCACAATCTGAAGTTAGGTGGATTGTTGAGCTGAATACTATGTCCCCATTGGGACTGAATGAAAAACTGAGTTTTGCACCATTCTTATAGTTCTCTGCTTTTTAACTGTGTGTGTTTATTATAGAATTTTTATTAATTTGTGTTATTCTTCTTTTTTTACTCTTAGTAATTTGTCCTTATCCATCTTGCTTGCGTTAAGTGATTCTGTGATACTTACCTACCATGATGGGAATCCTTTGATCATTATGGGGTGCAAGCTGGAACAAAAAGGAAGAGGTCATGATCTATTTAATAATTGCATTTCTTGAATAAAATGGACGTTGAGATGATGTTTATTCTCGCAATTTTCTTTCTTTTTTTGTGACCATATATATGTCGATGTGGGTGACGGGATTGTAGTGGAAATTGGTGCATAATATTTTCATGCCTTTATATTTGTGGTACCCCTGTTCCCTGCGCGGAAATATTTTTAGTATGGCTATTGACGTATCTCATGGGCATGAGATATGCTTTTTATAAAAAAAAAACTTTTCTGCTTGCTATAGTATTAGTATGTCGTATCCAACATTTTTATGGCCATATAGTTGGACGCCCCCCGAGGAAGCACTGATAGCAAAACGCACGTCGGGGCCTCTTTCACATCTGGCATATAGGTTGTTATTACCTCCATTGTTTGATTATTATCCCTCCTGGCATACTTGCTTTTGGGTCAGAGACCTTCTGTGGTAACGTTGCCTGCATGTAGTATAAGTTACACTGGTGGTGGCTCCATGTATGTCATCATACCGATGGAACTTATATATTTTGTTCATTTATTGTTCTTGCACTTGCATATTTATGTGGGCCATCAGTCAGTTTTATAATTGCGCCGGTCTTAGTGACCTTCTGTGGTAACTTTGCCTGCATGTAGTATAAGTTAGGGTCGGTTCACACTGCGTCAATGGTGTCCGTTAGACGGATTACGTTACACCGCGGCATAAATGCGGTGTAACATAGTTCGCTATGGCCGCCATTGACTGCAATGTCGGACGCATCGCTAGCGCACGCCCACAATGGGCGTGCGCTAGGGATGTGCCGTCATTGAGTGACGGACCCGAAGACGCGGGCTGCAGCATTTCCGGGTCCGTAACTGCTAGCGCAGATAGAGCTAGCAGCTGCTCTATCTGCGCTAGCGCCATTGAACATCGGCACTTGCGCTAGCAGCAGCCCGTTAGCGTATGTGCTGAACGGGCTGCTGCTAACGCAGTGTGAACTTAGCCTTACACTGGTGGTGGCTCTATATATCTCATCATACCGATTGCACTTATATATTTTTTTCATTTATTTACTTTTGTTCTTGCACTTGCATATTTATGTGGGCCATCATTCAGTTTTACAATTGCGCCAGTCTTGCCCTGCTATCTCTCCCTGTATTGGACTTATAACATTTGAGGGATTATTTTGTATATATCTGCTTGTATTTGCATTACAACCCTGTCGGACGTGACACTAGCAGGATGGGCTAAGGGTACGTTCACATTAGCGTTGCGCCGCCCTGCGTCGGCGACGCAACGCGCGACGCATGTTAAAACGCGCGCAAACGCGCGCAAAAACGCGCGCGTTTTGCGACGCGTGCGTCGTTTTTGACAAAAATCGGACGCACAGAAAATGCAACTTGTTGCATTTTCTTGCGTCCGACGCTAGCGTCGGAAACGACGCACGTGGCGAAAAACGCCACCCAAAAAACGCACGCGTCCCCTATGTTAAACATAGGGGCGCGTCGCCGCTGCGTCGCCGCTGCGTCGCCGACGCAACAGCGGCGCAACGCTAATGTGAACGTACCCTTAGGTGTCACTATCCCTGTTATTGTTTTCTATATGTGTATTAACAACTATTTTTGTTTTGAACTATTTATTAATAAAAGTAATTATATTTTATGGAATTATGCTCTAGGATTCACTTTCTTTTTTTGGGTAACATATCGTATTTGATGTGATAGAACAATTATTTATTCTGGCAGTCGTTTGGTAAACAAACATGGTGGTGGCAGGATCATGGTTTTGGCCTGCTTTTCTTCAGCAGGGACAGGGAAGATGGATGGAGCCAAATACAGGACCATTATTGAAGAAAACCTGTTGGAGTCTGCGAAAGACCTGAGACTGGGACAGAGATTTGTCTTCCAGCAAGACAATGATCCCAAACATAAAGCAAAATTTACAATGGAATGGTTAAAAAATAAACATATCCAGGTGTTAGAATGGCCAAGTCAAGTCCAGACCTCAATCCAATCGAGAATCTGTGGAAAGAGCTGAAAACTGCGAGATCACAGCATAGTTGCAGATAATGACTTGACGTGCTTTCTGATGGAATCGTTCACCTTTCACGTTTTTTCCATCTGGCCCAGACTGAGATGACAACTTCTTCCAGCCAGGACTCTGCCGCAGAGAATACAACAAAGACACATTTCACTTCTCACATTCCAGCCACCACCATCTATTCCAACCTGCACAAACTCCTCATCCTGCTGATACCCCAATACTGAGCTGCTGCTGCCATCTGTGTCCCTATTACTGCACCTGCTGTGTGGTGCTGTGTGCCCTCTAAATTCTAAAGCAATCCTCTATAATATAGTAATGCCAGGTGCAAGTGCCCTAGAAAACACTGCCCATATTTTGCCCCCTAGAAAGTAATATTGTCCTGTGTGCCCCTTTGACAGTCACAGTAACCTGAGCTCCCCTGTAACAATAAGTGCCCACTTTACATTTAATAATTTCACGAGTCTCCCCCCCTACAGCTCCCCTATACACAGCATGAGGCTCTCTTATACACAGTATAATGCCCCCTCACTCTATAGTACCACCCACAAAGTATACTGACCCCTTAGTAGCCTCCAAACTGTTTGATGGCTCCAACACTGTACAGTATAATGGCCCCTTCACTGTAATCCCCACACTGTATGATGCCTCCATAGATAACTTCCATATAGTATAATGTGCCAGATAGTCCTCAATATAGCACAAGGCAGCACCCCCATAGGCAGACACTTGTATAAGACAGTACCCATATAGGCAGACCCTCTAGTATAAAGCAGCACCCCCATAGGCAGACCCTCTAGTATAAGACAGTACCCCTATAAGCAGACCCTGTAGTATAAAGCAGAACCCCCATAGGCAGACCCTCTAGTATAAATCAGCACCCCCATAGGCAGACCCTGTAAGTATTTGACAGTACCCCTATAGGCAGACCCTGTAAGTATAAGGCAGCACCCCATAGGCAGATCCTGTAGTATAAGACAGTACCCCTATAGGCAGACCCTGTAAGTATATAGCAGTACACCTATAAGCAGACCCTGTAAGTATAAGACAGTACCTCTATAGGCAGACCCTGTAAGCATAAGAGTACCTCTATAGGCAGACCCTGTAAGTATAAGACAGTACCCCCATAGGCAGACCCTGTAGTATAAGACAGTACCCATATAGGCAGACCCTGTAGTATAAAGCAGCATCCCCATAGGCAGACCCTGTAGTAAAAGACAGTACCCCTATAGGCAGACCCTGCAGTGGCGTAGGAAGGGGGGTGCGGGGGGGGCGGTCCGCCCCGGGCGGCACAATGCGGGGGGCGGCCGGCGCTGCAGGAGAAGAAAAAAAAAAGACGCCCCTTTAAATCTTCGGGCGGCGCCGTCCGCCGCCACGACCAGGGCCAGCTCCCCCCACCACCGGACCCCGCCCCCCGCTCTATACTCACCTCTCCTGGTTCCTGCGGCGCCGGCAGCTGCAGCGTCCTCTGACTCTGCGACGTCTCAGAGCAGAGGGCGCGATGACGTCACTACTGTGCGCGCCGCTCTGCCTCTCTGTCCTGAGCGTCGCAGAGCCGGAGAGACGCTGACTGCACCGGACCTGCGCTAGGAACGGGAGAGGTGAGGATTTTACTTTTTTTTTTTTTTCTTTGTCTGACTGTCTGGGGCTGGGGCAATGCTGGACACACTGGGGCAATACTGGAGACCATTGGGCAGATTGCTGGACACACTGGGGCAGTACTGGAGACCATGGGGCAGAATGCTGGACACACTGGGGCAGTACAGGAGACTATGGGGCAGATTGCTGGACACACTGGGGCAATACAGGAGACCATGGGGCAGATTGCTGGACACACTGGGGCAATACATGAGACCATGGGGCAGATTGCTGGACACACTGGGGCAATACAGGAGACTATGGGGCAGATTGCTGGACACACTGGGGCAATACTGGAGACCATGGGGCAGATTGCTGGACACACTGGGGCAATACAGGAGACCATGTGGCAGAATGCTGGACACACTGGGGCAATACAGGAGACCATGGGGCAGATTGCTGGACACACTGGGGCAATACAGGAGACTATGGGGCAGATTGCTGGACACACTGGGGCAATACTGGAGACCATGGGGCAGAATGCTGGACACACTGGGGCAATACAGGAGACCATGGGGCAGAATGCTGGACACACTGGGGCAATACAGGAGACCATGGGGCAGATTGCTGGACACACTGGGGCAATACAGGAGACCATGGGGCAGATTGCTGGACACACTGGGGCAATACTGGAGACCATGGGGCAGAATGCTGGACACACTGGGGCAATACAGGAGACCATGTGGCAGAATGCTGGACACACTGGGGCAATACAGGAGACCATGGGGCAGATTGCTGGACACACTGGGGCAATACAGGAGACCATGTGGCAGAATGCTGGACACACTGGGGCAATACAGGAGACCATGGGGCAGATTGCTGGACACACTGGGGCAATACAGGAGACCATGGGGCAGATTGCTGGACACACTGGGGCAATACTGGAGACCATGGGGCAGAATGCTGGACACACTGGGGCAATACAGGAGACTATGGGGCAGATTGCTGGACACACTGAATACTGGAGACCATGGGGCAGATTTCAGGACACATTGAGGCAATGCTGGAGACCCTGGGCAGACTTCTGGACATACTGGGGCAATACTGGAGACCATGGGGCAGATTGCTGGACACACCGGGGCAATACTGGAGACCATGGGGCAGAATGCTGGACACACTGGGGCAATACAGGAGACCATGGGGCAGATTGCTGGACACACTGGGGCAATACTGGAGACCCTGGGGCAGATTTCTGGACACATTGAGGCAATGCTGGAGACCCTGGGGCAGACTTCTGGACACACTGGGGCAATGCTGGACACTGGGGCAGATTGCTGGACACACTGGGGGTAATATGCTGGACACACTGGGGCAATGCTGGACATTGGGGGTAATATGCTGGACACACTGGGGAAAGGCTGGACACTGGGGCAGATTGCTGGACACACTGGGGGCAGTGCTGGACATACTGGGGCAGATTGCTGGACACACTGGGGGTAATATGCTGGACACACTGGGGCAGATTGCTGGACAACATGGGGGTAATATGCTGGACACACTGGGGCAGATTGCTGGACAACATGGGGGTAATATGCTGGACACACTGGGGGCAGGACTTGAGGCATGGGCAGAATGTAGATACGGGGCATGATTGGAGACACGGGGCAGGATTGGATCATGGGGCAGGACGGATACGATGGAGGCTGGTGGGGCAGGATGTGGAGATCATATGGGGTAGAATGGATACTCATGAGGGCAGGATGCGAGAACATATGGCTGGAGCCAGGAATGAGAAACGGGGCCAGGGTGGGGAATATTATTACCATAGGGGCTAATTAAGGGATATTATTACTGCAGTGATGTATTTATTTTATTTTTTGAGTATACTGTTTTAAATGGGGGGGCGGTCCTGTTACTGTGCAGAGTGACACTATATCACCTTTTTTTCTTCATGTGATGTAATGTAGAAGTTGTGAAAAATTAAGTAATGTGTTCTGCAAGCGGAGCTCGAGATAACTGTGTTATTTCCTGCAGAAACGAGTCCTGGCTGGAAGGAATGATGGCGGTCTGTGCTGGATGAAAGATGAAGGACTTCACCTAGAGACGTCACTGGTGAGTCAGTGTTACCTATACACTGACACTATACACTGTATACTATATAGAGGTCCTGTGTATAATGTCACCAGTGATCTCTGTATTACCTCTACACAGACACTGCATACTAAGTACAGATCTCCTGTGAATACTGGCACTTATGGTGATAGTATTGTGGTTTTTTTTTTATTACTGATCAGTATTGTAGTATTCAGTCACTATGTGGTGGTAATATGTGGTCTGGAAATGGTGTTGTGGTATTTGTCCCTTGTATGTAGTATTATTCGGTCACTATGTGGCCTGGTCATGGTGTGGTGGTATTAAGTCACAGGTGTGGCATGTGGGGGTGACACCATTAGGCCCAGTTTAAGTTCTACAAAACAGGAAAACCGTTTTTGGTAACCTTTGTGTGTATTGAGCCGGGGGGGGGGGGCGCCAAACTCGGGAACAGCCCCGGGCGGCAAAAGCTCTAGCTACGCCTCTGAGACCCTGTAAGTATAAGACAGTACCCCTATAGGCAGATGCTGTAAGTATAAGACCGTACCCCATAGGCAGACCCTGTAGTATAAGACAGCACCCCCATCGGCAGACCCTGTAGTAAAAGACAGTACCCCTATAGGCAGACCCTGTAAGTATAAGACAGTACCCCTATAGGCAGATGCTGTAAGTATAAGACAGTACCCCCATAGGCAGACCCTGTAGTATAAGATAACACCCCCATAGGCAGACCCTGTAAGTATAAGGCAGCACCCCCATAGGCAGACCCTGTAAGTATAAGGCAGCACCCCCATAGGCAGACCCTGTAAGTATAAGGCAGCACCCCCCATAGGCAGACCCTGTAAGTATAAGGCAGCACCCCATAGGCAGACCCTATAGTATAAGACAGTACCCCCATAGGCAGACCCTGTAGTATAAGGCAGCCCCCATAAAAAACACAATAAATAAATACTCACCTCTCTTCCTCCTTGTTCCAGCGGTGCTCCGAGCTCCTGCTCATCTCCTTACAGCGGGTGCCGGGCAGTGACCTCATCACGCCTGCTGTCAGTGTCGGCGATGTCAGACACTAACAGGGGGATAATGGGAGAGGGAGCGTAACGCTCCTGTCATGATCCACTTCTGAGTTTGTGTTCAGCTGTCTAATCTCTGGACTGGTCATGTGGGAGTTAATCCCCTCTGCCTCACTTTGAAGCTGGCTGAGCTATTTAAGTCGTCTGCAGCCTGTGGGCCAGTGTCAGCTATAGTTCATGCTGCACGATTTTAGCACCTGACCTGGATAATTGTACTAATGTTCCTTTTGCCTCTGACTGCCTGCACCCGTTTATGACTTGTTCTGACCTCTGGCTTGTACCCCGACTCTGTCTTACATCTCACGGTTTGGTTACCACGTTCCCGGTAGGCTCTGACTTCTTGCTTGTCCCCGACTATTCTCTGCTCGCCCCTTCTGTACCGTGCTGCTATCTCCATGTATGACCTTGGCTTGTCTGATGTCTCTTTCATTACCTGTGACACCTGTGTTGTTGTTCAGTGTTGCTGCACTGTGTCTATAACCTCTTTTCCTTAATCAGCACCCCCTGGTGGAGGTTGCTCTATACTGCACTGCAGCAGCACATTACAGATCTTTCTCTCATCAATGCTGTGAGCTGTATCAGCTAGATGCCGATACAGCTGACCTTGCGATGATCGGCGGGGGCCCACTGCTGGCATCGGGCTCAGGGGCCTCATAGCGGCAGAGCAGGGAGATAGATTCTCCCTGCTCTGCTGCAGAATGTAACTGTATCGCGCACTGCGCGCGCCAATGCAGTTACAGTAGTGTAGCTGCGTGTGGGCTCCCTCAGAGCGCGGGGCCCCCTCTGACCCTCGGTAGCTATGCTACTGAGCCGAATAATATTGCACGTCCCACGTTTCAGTTTTTGATTTTCCACAAAAATTTAAATAACCAATAAATTTCGTTCAACTTCACAATTGTGTTCCACTTGTTGTTGATTCTTCACCAAAAATTTACATTTGGTATCTTTATGTTTGAAGCATGGTATGTGAGAAAAGCAGCTCTCTTCTGCGGCTGTCCAGCAGCGTGCGCGCGCATTTAAAGGGCCCGCGACCTCTTTTTTGAATTTTGGGTTTTCATTGCCTGTATGCCGTAATCCTCAACATTAACAGAAATAAATATTTGAAATAGATCACTCTGTAATGACTCTATATAATATGAGTTTCACTTTTTGTATTAAATAACTGAAATAAATTAACTTTTTGATGATATTCTAATTTTGTGAGAAGCACCTGTAGGTGTAGAACCATGCCAAAGATTTCACTTACTTCTTACATTACATGAGTGATATCTATTGTAAATTCTACAATAGCTCAGAAACTGGCGAATCCTCGCAGCGCACAGCACACAGAGTGACTGCAGACTTGTCCATATGGACTGGACAGTATAGTCCTCCATACAGTATTATGGGCACCACAAAGTCCTCCATGCAGTATTATGGATCTTATATATTGCTCTATATAGTATCATGGGCCCCATATAATGCTATGTACAGCATAATTGTCATGGGGTAAACACAACAGGGAAGAGCCAGAAGTCCACAGCGTCTGATTGCTCCCACTCCTGCTCTGACAAGAATCACTTCTCCTTATTTTTAAATGGTGTTTATTTCGTTTGGCATAACAGGGGTTAATAGGCCATGTTGGAGACTCTGGGAGAATGAGAGCTCAGCTGAGCTCGGTTAGCCACTCCCATCCCCTTTATAATATGGATCCTGATTCAAATCCATGTCAGAGCTAGCTTTTGCTGTATGGCTTGGAGGAGAGGTGTTTATATGAGAAGGTGTTTTGGAGGAGTTATCTGTGACAGTTGCGTGGTTTGCAATTTTGATAATTCCCTTCCCACCTCTTTGGTTTTCCCTCCGTCCTCCTGATGCATGTATGAGTGAATATTTGTATGCTTGGTAGTTTAAGTTTAACCTTGTTTGTGTTGCCTTGTTCGTCAGGTTCTTGTACTGCGGTGCACAGTAGCGCCCCTCTATCCTGGGTGAGGGAAAAAAACAGACGGAGGGCTGATTCAGGAGATAAGGCAAGGATTTCGGCCCCAGCATCTTCACCTACAGAAGTATCCCGGGGAATAGGATGAGCTAGGGCGCCCCTTAGTGGTAGAGACAGGAAAGGAGACCCTGGTCCCTGGTCACCGAACAGCTGAGTTGTGATAATAATGGCCCCACACAGTGCTCCAGGCAGTATAATAGCCTCATTAATTGCTCCATGCATAATAATGGCCCCACATAGTGCTCCATACAGTATAATGGGCCCCATGTAATGCTCCATAGAGTATAATTGGCCCCACATAATGCTCCATACAGTATAGTGGCTTCATATATTGCTCCATGCATAATAATGGCCCCACATATTGCTCCATACATTATTATGGACCCCATATGTTGCTCCATACAGAATAATGAGCCTCATATAATGCTCTATAGAGTATAATTGGCTCCATATAATGCTCCATATTGTATAATTGGCACATTTAATGCTCTGTACAGTATAATGGGCCCATATATTGCTCCATACAGTATAATTGGCCCAATATATGGCTCCGTATAGTATAATTGGCCCCATATAATGCACCATACAGTATAATGGGCCCCATATATTGCTCCATATTGTATAACGGACCCATTTAATGCTCTATACAGTATAATGGGCCCCATATAATGCTCCATAGAGTATAATGGGCCCATATATTGCTCCATACAGTTTAATGGGCCCCATATAATGTTCCATACAGTATAATTAGCCCCATATATTGCTCCATAAAGTATATTGGACCCATATAATGCTCCATCCAGTATAGTGGCCCCATATATTGCTCCATATAGTACAATGGGCACCGTATTCACGGTGGAAAATGAAATGCTAGGTGAAATCCCAAGAAACAATGAAAATCCTATATTAAGGGTCACCAATCTAACCCAAGAAGAGGTGCGAAACCGGCTAAATAAGATCAAAATAGATAAATCTCCGGGTCCAGATGGCATACACCCACGAGTACTAAGAGAACTAAGTAATGTAATAGATAAACCATTATTTCTTATTTTTAGAGACTCTATAGCGACGGGGTCTGTTCCGCAGGACTGGCGCAAAGCAAATGTGGTGCCAATATTCAAAAAGGGCTCTAAAAGTGAACCTGGAAATTATAGGCCAGTAAGTCTAACCTCTATTGTTGGTAAAATATTTGAAGGGTTTCTGAGGGATGTTATTCTGGATTATCTCAATGAGAATAACTGTTTAACTCCATGTCAGCATGGGTTTATGAGAAATCGCTCCTGTCAAACCAATCTAATCAGTTTTTATGAATAGGTAAGCTATAGGCTGGACCACAGTGAGTCATTGGACGTGGTATATCTCGATTTTTCCAAAGCGTTTGATACCGTGCCGCACAAGAGGTTGGTACACAAAATGAGAATGCTTGGTCTGGGGGAAAATGTGTGTAAATGGGTTAGTAACTGGCTTAGTGATAGAAAGCAGAGGGTGGTTATAAATGGTATAGTCCCTAACTGGGTCGCTGTGACCAGTGGGGTACCACAGGGGTCGGTTTTGGGACCTGTTCTCTTCAACATATTCATTAATGATCTGGTAGAACGTTTACACAGTAAAATATCGATATTTGCAGATGATACAAAACTATGTAAAGCAGTTAATACAAGAGAAGATAGTATTCTGTTACAGATGGATCTGGATAAGTTGGAAACTTGGGCTGAAAGGTGGCAGATGAGGTTTAACAATGATAAATGTAAGGTTATACACATGGGAAGAAGGAATCAATATCACCATTACACACTGAACGGGAAACCACTGGGTAAATCTGACAGGGAGAAGGACTTGGGGATCCTAGTTAATGATAAACTTACCTGGAGCAGCCAGTGCCAGGCAGCAGCTGCCAAGGCAAACAGGATCATGGGGTGCATTAAAAGAGGTCTGGATACACATGATGAGAGCATTATACTGCCTCTGTACAAATCCCTAGTTAGACCGCACATGGAGTACTGTGTCCAGTTTTGGGCACCGGTGCTCAGGAAGGATATAATGGAACTAGAGAGAGAGTACAAAGGAGGGCAACAAAATTAATAAAGGGGATGGGAGAACTACAATACCTAAATAGATTAGCGAAATTAGGATTATTTAGTCCAGAAAAAAGACAACTGAGGGGCGATCTAATAACCATGTATAAGTATATAAGGGGACAATACAAATATCTCGCTGAGGATTTGTTTATACCAAGGAAGATGAAGGGCACAATGGGGCATTCTTTGCGTCTGGAGGAGAGAAGGTTTTTCCACCAACATAGAAGAGGATTCTTTACTGTTAGGGCAGTGAGAATCTGGAATTGCTTGCCTGAGGAGGTGGTGATGGCGAACTCAGTCGAGGGGTTCAAGAGAGGCCTGGATGTCTTCCTGGAGCAGAACAATATTGTATCATACAATTATTAGGATCTGTAAAAGGATGTAAATCTGGGGATTTATCATGATGGAATATAGGCTGAACTGGATGGACAAATGTCTTTTTTCAGCCTTACTAACTATGTTACTATGTTACTATGTTATATATTGCTCCATAAGGTATTATGACCCCATATAATGCTCCATACAGAACAATAGGCCCCATATATTGTTCCATACAGTATATAATAGGCCCCATATAATGCTCCATATCGTATATAATAGGCTCCATATTATGCTCCATACAGTTTATAATGGGCCCCATATATTTCTCCATGCAATATATAACAGGCCCAATATAATGCTCCATACAGTATAATAGACCAATATAATACTCCATACAGTATAATGGGCCCCAGATCGATATACTCAGCGTCTTCTGACTCACTGCAGGGCTCAAGACAGAAGGCACGCTGTAGTGACATCATTGCGTCCTCTGCCCTGAGACGTCAGAGTCAGGGGGCGATGAAGACACTGCAGCTACTGAGAACAAGGAAAGATGTGTAATTGAGGGGGGCTCGGTGCCAGTGTTGTCACCGGGCTCCCCGACTCAAGGGCCCCATAGTGTGTGTCCTCCATTCACCCAGGGCCCCCAGCACTTGCCAGGGTTCGCCAGTTGGTGCCGCCGGTGCTAGTCATGATGGTGGGTCAGGTCTGCATGCGTGGTTGCACGCCCCTGCCTCCTGCACATTTAAAGGGCCCATATCCCTAAAAACATTTTTTTTCCTTCTTCCTTCCTTTCTTCCTTCCTTCCTCCTACTTTTCTCTCTCTGGGGCCCTCGGGTGAATTCTACTTGCCTCCCCTCGCACCTTTCCTTCTACCAAGCCGCCTCTCCTTTAGATGTCTGTGAGTATGCACTCTGAATAAAGGACACTTTTCATTCAGCAAGATCGGGTGAGTGCCACTTCATTTCATCTTTATTCTCTGAATTCTACTTTGGTTGTGACCATAATCCAGAAGTGGAAGGAAGATCATTTCAACATAAACCAACCACGACCAGGTGCTCCCTGTATGATTTCAGAGTGAAGATAATTTTCAGAAGAGTTGTACAAGAGCCAAGGACCACCTGTGGAGAGCTATAGAAAGACCTGGAATGAGCATGTACAATTTTTTCAAAGAAAACAACAAGTAATGCACTCACCCTCAAAGGCCTGTATGCACAATCCCCAAACAAGACTCTATTGTTGAACAAAAAGCACGTTCAAGCACGTTTAAAGTTTGGTCAACAACATTTAGAGAAGTTTGTGAAATACTGGGATACTATATTGTGGCCAATTGAGACCAAAATGAAACCCCTTATACGCCATAATACACACCATGTTTTAAGGCCAAAAGACAGTGCATATTACCCCCAAAAGACCATACCAGCAGTGAAGTGTGGAGGTGTGAACATCTTGGTGAGGGGCTGCTTTTCAGCATAAAGCTGGCAAATTTCATATAAAGGAAGGATGAATGGAGAAATGGACTTAGACATTCTTGATAAAAAGCTGCTGCCATCTAGCAGGATGATGAAGATGAAACAAGGGTGGAAATTTCAGCAAGACAATGATCCCAAACATAAAGCCAAGGAAACTCTCAACTGGTTTCAGACAAAGAAAATAAAACTGCTAGAATGGACCACCCAATCACCTGATCTGAATCCAATAGAAAATGAATGGAAGGAGCTAAATCTCAGAATTCATAGAATCTCATGGAACCTTCACAATTTGAACAGTGTTTGTGTGGAAGAATGGGCCAACATGACACTAGAGCAATGCATGTGACTAGTTTCTCTATACAGGAGTCTTGAAGCTGTTATCAACTACATAGGCTTTTGTATGAAGCATTAAATAAATTTCAGTAAGCATGTTTAATACTTTTTTTCTGTGTCATTTCTCATTATTATACATAACTTAATTCATGTACATATATGGTTTGATTTTTTGCCTGTGTTGTTGCTGACATATGTCAATAACATATTTAGAAATATATTTACTTAGAAAATTGGTGACTTATTTAACACTTATTTAATCCACTGTATATATTCCCTTCCTTCCGCAGACAGTTTTAATTTTTGTGCATTCATTTTTTTCTCCCCTTCCTCCATGAGATAAAAATTTTATTTTTCTGTCAACATAGCTCTATGAGGGCTAGTTTTTTGCAGAATGAGATATGGTTCTGAATGACAATATTTTCTTTAACATTCATTGTACTGGAAATGAGAATAAAAACTATTCTTGGTCTGGCGCCTCCCTTCTTCTTGTGATGCTGTCCTCCTGCTTGCTTCATGTGGATGACGCATCTCCTCAGCATCGTGCTCCTGTGCAGGCATACTTCTCTGCTCTGTTGAGGGCAGAGCAAAGTACTGCAGTGCGAAGGTGCCAGGAAAGGTCAAAGAGCCCCAGCACCTGTGCAGGGCAGAGAAGTACGCCTGAACAGGAACGCTGTGCCAAGGAGACTGTGTGGATGATGAAGGTACACGTCATCCACATGAAGCAAGCAGGAAGACGGGGCTCATAAGAAGATGGGAGGCACCGGACCAAGACCAGCGACGCCCATCGGACCAGACCGCCCTGCAGGTGAGTATAATAAGTTATTTTTCTTATCTTACAGGTCAGGTTGGGGGCAGATATACAGCATTACAGAATGCTGTATATCAGCCCTTAAAGGTGATGGCCGCATCTCTTAGCGGCTTAACCTGGTGAGAGGTTCACTTTAATGAAAGTGGCAATACCAAATATGTATATTTTTTGTTTCTAAATGTCTTTATTTTGAATGGAATTCAAGCTTTTATATTTCTTATGATTATTTTTAGAGTTTAAAACTTTTTTTTATGCAGCGCCCCAGAGTCCTGGTCGTTGCAGTGATGTTGCTCTCCCACCAGGGGGAGTGATGTTACTTCTGATGGCACCAAAGGAGCTAAACCCTGCCAGGTATCACAGACACACACACATTTCACACTCCAGTCCACCAGGGGGAGCTAAGGGTTCTATCCACTAGGCCACTCCTCACATTAGGGTAAAACTGGTGGGTTGGATAGGAAGTGAGGGAGGAGGAGTTGGGAGTTGGAGGAGAGAGGAGTTCCTGGCTGGAGACTAGCAAGAAAGGTCTCCAGGCCGAGCTGGCTGGAGCAAGGCCCAGTCAGATCCAGACTACGGTCTGAAGAGGAGGACAGAAGGCACAAGGAGCTGTGCCTGCACTTCATTGCGGCAGCATCCTAGGAAAGGACAAGAAGGGAAACGTGTCGTAGTGAGTGAGAAACGAAGTCGTAGCAACAGGAGTAACAAATCAGTGGGAGACCAGCTAGAAGCAGGCTGCCTCCACCTGAAGCGCAGTACCGGTGGCCGGAGCACCGAGGGAGTAACAGACTACTCTTTACTTCATAGACCGGCAGGGCAGTCATCTCCAAGTTGGCTGTCCGACCTAAGAACCTAAGCAGACAAGGTGGCAACGCGGAGGAAGGGCGACACTAGGGTCCCTATAAAATAGCCTCAGGCCACCACAGTCATACGGGTTTTGTCCTATCCATCTGGGGGACAGGAGAAGAGTAACAAGAGTGAGGACCCTATTAGGAGCTAATGCAAGTAGGGACCTACTACGTTACTGTGCGCAAAGGGAAGGCTACTGATTTCCACTTGGATCAGGGGACTCTGGAGTTGCCATCAGACCGGCCGGACTCTGCCTACCCTGTAGCCTGGTACCCTGGACTGTGGATGCTGAAGCCTTCAGTAAAGGTAAAGAGACTGCACCCACTGTGTCCTCGTTATTCACCGCGTCTCGCACCATCCACCATTAACATCTACACTACTGGGAAGCCCTGGGGAAACACTTCACCTGTGGGAAGGTATTCCATCTAGCTGCCATAACATCACCCCAGTGGACCCCTATGCAGCGTCAGTCACCCTGACCGAATACTACAGGTGGCGTCACGAACACTTGACAAACTTACATCACCTTTAATTGGGCGCCCCTTAGCAGGGCCACGGACAGGGTCGGGCCACCGTGACATCCCCGCGGAAGGGACTGAAGGACCCGGTACCGAGTACCCCATTGCCCTGCACCTGGGGGCGATCCATTTACTTTATATTTTAGTCCCTTTAAGGGACTTGAACTAGCAATTGTCTGATTGCTTATACTACTGTATATACAGCAATAACACAGTTATTGTACATATGGTGAAAATCTCTGTCTCCTTTGAAGCTCAGCATATAGCTGAGCTTTAGGTATCACAATGGCAGCAATTGGGGCCAACAGCAGGCCCACAGATACCATATCTTATGAGCATCCCATGATGTGATGGTAGCCGGAATCCATGAGCAGCAGTGTGTGTGTGTTCCATTTGGGTGCCACTGTCAGCACAAGCAGCAGATGCCATCTATTTAAAATAGTTGGTTTCTGCAGTGTGTGGAGAGACTTCAGCTACTTGGCTTCTCTACACACGATCACCCCTGCAATTAGGTACGTATACATGATATTATGTTGATGGCAATAGCATAGCTACTGGAGGAGCAGAGAAGCAGTCACCCTGGGCCACTGATTCAGAAAAGCCCACCAGTAGCGACTGCTGCTCTTAATTGTATAGGCATTACGCCGATGCATTTAAACTCTGAGGTAGAGCAGAGATACAGAGACAAGGAGGCCCTCTTAAAGAGTGCAGGTTACTGATGGGGTCATCATACAATATGGAGGTCACTAAGGGGGCCATCATACAGTGTTGCTGCTACTATTTGAGTCATCAGGGGCAGCACGGTGGCTCAGCCTTTGCATTGCATTGCAGCCTTGCAGCGCTGGAGTCCTGGGTTCAAATCACACCAAGGACAACATCTGCAAGGAGTTTGTATGTTCTCCCCGTGTTTGCGTGGGTTTCCACCCGGGTACTTTGGTTTCCTCCCACATTCCAAAGACATACTGACAGGAAATTTAGATTGTGAGACCCATCGAGGACTACGATGATACTGTGTGCAAACTGTAAAGCGCTGCGGAATATGTTAGCGCTATATAAAATTATTATTATCATACTGTGTGGGGGCTATAACGGGGCTATAATACAGTGTGAAGGCTACTTTGTGGCCCATCATACAGTGAAGGGGCCACCATATCCTATGGGTGCTAATGTGGAGGCCATAATACAGTTTGGAGGCAACTGTGAGAGCCTTCATACACAGTAGAAGCTGCAAAGATGGTCATCATACAGCATGGGGGTACTAAAAGGACCACCATATATAGGGGGCTACTAAGAAGGCCATCATACAGTGTGGAGGTTACTGTGGGGCCATCAAACAGTATGGAGGCTACTCAGGTAACATCATACAGTGTATAGGGACCTGTGAGCCCATCTTTATGCGTATAGGGGAACAGTGGTGACAGCATACTGTGTATAGGGGAGCTGTGGGGTCATCATGCTGTGTTAAGGGAAGCAGTTGGCGCATTATACTGTATATGAGAGCTGTACAGAGGAGGAATCTGGGGAAATTTTAAATGGGTATTTATTGTTAAAGGCGCATTCAGAGTATTGTCACTGTCAATTACTTTCTAGGTGGAAAAATGTGGCCACTCTTTTTTTGGGCACTTGTACAGGGCATTAATATTTTCTAGAGGAAAATATTACCATCTAGATGGCAAAAAGGAGGCATCTTACTTTGTAAAGGGTGCAGTGGTGAGCATTACTGTGTGGCGAAGTAGTAGGAGCACTGTTTTTGTGCCACATAAGTGGTCCTGTAGCAGTAACACACATGGCAGCTGCGACTCAGCATTTGGGTGACGGCAGGTTGAGGAATTTGTGCAAGCTTTGAATAGATGGGGACAGTGCTGGAAATGCAAGAATTCAAATGTGTCTTTGTTGAAACCTGTGCAGATGCTTCATGCTGAAGAAGTTGTCATGGTGGTCTGGGCAAGATGGAAAATATGGGAAAAGTGACTGACTCCATTAAAAAGATCATGGGCTGTAAGTGACTATCTACTATACAATCGTCTAAGGGTATGTGTCCACGTTCAGGATTGCATCAGGATTTGGTCAGGATTTTATGTCAGTATTTCTCAGCCAAAACCAGGAGTGGGTGATAAATGCAGAAGTGGTGCATATGTTTCTATTCTACTTTTCCTCTAATTGTTCCACTCCTGGTTTTGGCTTACAAATACTGACATAAAATCCTGACCAAATCCTGATGCAATCCTGAACGTGGACACATACCCTAAGGGTCACTTCCGTCTGTCTTTCTGTCTGTCTTTCTGTCTGTCTTTCTGTCTGTCTTTCTGTCTGTCTGTCACGGAAATCCCAAGTCGCTGATTGGTCGCGGCAAAACCGCCACGACCAATCAGCGATGAGCACAGTCCGGCGGCAAAATGGCCGATTCCTACTCTCCTGCCGTCAGTGCCTGCTTCATACTCCCCCCCCAGTCAGCGCTTACACAGGGTTAATGGCAGTGTTAACGGACCGCGTTATGCCACGGTGTAACGCACTTCGTTAAAGCTGCTATTAACTCTGTGTGACCAACTTTTTACTATTGATGCTGCCTATGCGGCATCAATAGTAAAAAGATCTAATGTTAAAAATAATTTAAAAAAATAAAAAATCATTATATACTCACCTTCCATGGGCCCCCGGATCCAGCCGAGGCCTTTCCCGCTCCTCGCGATGCTCCGGTGACCGGTCCATGCATTGTGGTCTCGCGAGATGATGACATAGCAGTCTCGCAAGACCGCTACGTCATCATATCGCGAGACTGCAATGCACTCTTGGGACCGGAGCGTAGCGAGGAGCATCGGTAAGCGCCTCGGCTGGATCCGGGGGGACGACGGAGGGTGAGTATATAACTATTTTTTATTTTAATTCTTTTTTTAACGGATATAGTGCCCACATTGCTAAATACTACTTGGGCTGTGTTAGATACTGCATGGGCTGTGTTATATACTACATCTCTGTGCTATATACTATATGGGCTGTGCTATATACTACGTGGCTGTGGTATATATTATGTGTCTGCTATATACTACGTGTCTGTGCTATATACTACGTGGCTGGGCAATATACTATGTGGCTGGGCAATAAACTACGTGGCTGTGCTATATTCTACGTGTCTGTGCTATATGCTACGTGTCTGGGCAATATACTACCTGTCTGTGAAATATATATGACGTGGCTGGGCAATATACTACGTGTCAGTGCTATATGCTACATGTCAGTGCTATATACTACGTGGCTGGGCAATATACTACGTGGCTGGGCAATATACTATGGGAATGGGCAATATAGTACGTGGCTGGGCAATATACTACCTGTCTGTGAAATATATATGATGTGGCTGGGCAATATACTACATGTCTGTGCAATATACTACGTGGCTGGGCAATATACTATGTGGGCTGTGCTATATACTATGTAGCTGTGCAATATACTACGTGGCTGTGCTATGTACTACGTGGCTGTGTTATATACTGTGTGGCTGTGCTATATACTATGTGGCTGTGCTATATACTATGTGGCTGTGTTATATACTACATGGGCTGTGTTATATACTACGTGGGCTGTGTTATATACTACGTGGGCTGTGTTATATGCTACTTGGCTGTGCTATGTTTCTCTGCTGTATCTGTGCATCATGAATCGTGGTATGTGTTAAAGAGGGGGGCCCACTGAGACTTCTTTTGCCTGGGGCCCTCAAAAACCTGGAGCCGGCCTTGGCTTCATTGATTGGTCACGCCCGGCAGCGAACAATCAGCGACAGGGGCAGTCTGGCCGTCTGAATCCTGTGTATAAATTGCATTACTCTGAAAACTTCATAAATAAACTACATACAGTACATATTCTAGAATACCTGATGCGTTAGAATTGGGCCACCATCTAGTTTACAGTATAACTGTACTGTAAGGACTGGTAACTAACTACCACTATATGAACATCATATGGCGGTAATATTGGTGTTGGTTTTTGTAAAATTATTTCTTATCGGTAACAACATGGTCATCTTCTGAGGTTTTCTTAGTGTGCTCCAACATAGTTGTAAACATGGTTAACTGGGTAAGGGCCCACTTAGAAGTTTCACTCTCCTTCAACCTTAGCTGAACCCACAGGTACGTCACTTGTTAAGGAGATTTACAATATATACAGTACATCTGTATTTTTGTCACCATAAATGCAGCAACGGCCCAAGCTGACTTATAGCACATGTGACCCAAACCTGTCAGTGTCTGCTCTTGCCAGGCTGTAACTATAACTCTGCATACATAAAAGAAGATTTCTACCTCAACATGGAAGGGGAATATTTATTATATGTCAAGTTACACTATAAAACTGTGCTAGACCAATTTCTGCTCAGTAATTCATTGAAAGAGTTTGGATGCCTTTCTTGACAGCAATTATTTTATATTTTATTTGTACAAGATTGCTGGAATTTTTATCTAATAGCAATAATATTACCTTGATTTAACTTCAGGAACATGTGTCTGTTTTATCCTTATTTCTGACATCTGGGGTGTGTTAATGTACCTTAGTAATTATGTCACTATTTTGCTAATTTTCCCACCACTGTTATTATCACATCTCCAGCATTACTGATTCATCTATAAATGAAGCACCATAAACCATCATTAGTGGCTCAACAACATTTTTTTTAAAAAACAGGAATGATGGTCCTCCTTTGGGGTAAATATAAAATGTTTAATTTACCATTGAGCAATATTTCCCAAATTATTGATAGAAATAATCTAAACATACTGTAGTTGAAGTCACAATTATTGAGACCCCATTGCAAATTAGGTCTATTGGCAAAATTGAATATACCAGTCAAACAAAAATAATTTAAATACGACTAATACAAAAAGTGATTTTTCCAAGTTCAACACAAATGCCACTTTTAATGATTATTGCAGTCTTTAAATTATTATATCACTTCATGACAACCATTTTAGTATTTGGTAGAGCACTTTTGGCTGTTATGCAAATGTAATGCATAGCCATACACCAGTTTCTGACAGTGGTCCTCAACAATATTAGTGCATCCAGTTCACTAATATTGTTGAATTTGCATGCTGCAACTGCCTTGAAATCCCATCAAAGACTTTCTACTCAGTGAAATCAGGATTCTGAAATCAAGCCTTGGTGATCTTTGATGTATATGTTGCTGATCATTGTCCTGTTTGCAGGTCCAGTGATACTAAAGCTTCAGTTTCCTCACAAAAGGTATGACGTTTTCACCCAGGATTTTCTGATAATTGATTTAACCCATCTTGTCCTCCCCAAATGTAGCAGATTTCCAAAGACAAAGGAAGCAGGAAAGCAGCCCCAAGGTGCCACCAAACCTCCTCCATGATTCACTGTAGGCAGGGTGTTATTTTTAGCATATGCTTCCTTTTTCTCCTCCATTATCTATTCTGATTCCTAAACACCAAAATGATCCAGTTTTGGTTCATTGTTCCACTCAATAAAATCCCAAATTCTCTTTGGCTTATATATATGGTTTTGAGCATATTGGAAATTAGTGTTTTTGTGCTTTTGGGTGTCAGTAGATGTGGATGTAAGGAGAAGACCTTGACCAGGCCTACCTACTCCGTGACGGATCCAGAACTGTCAGGGCTGTCACCAAGGTTTCATGGGGGAAAGCTTAAAGCCCCGGACCGACCTCTGCACGTAGGAGTAGGGGACGTGGCTAAGATAAAATGGCCACAGCGTGCGGCAAATCACCTATTTACCGTGGGAACGTGCATCACGCAGGAGGGCAGTGTCAGGGCTTCTGCAGGGGCCAACTGCCCGAGTGGGCAAAAACCAGCAGAGGCAAAAAGCTGTTAACAGAGACTGCTAACAACAACGTACCTGGTTCCCGCTGACATCGCTGACCGTGACAGGACGCCTAGTCAGGACATAAGCCTTCGCACGCATCGATGGGAGGGGTTTCCCTTTGTACCTGAATCGAGTTGCTCATTGTCTCTGTACACTGACAGGGGGAAAGTCTGTGCTCAGTCCAGCTCATCGTTTCCTGACACACCGATCACGAGGAATCACCGCCACCACCAGGATCCAGGCTGCCATCTTTTCCAGGACCGTACTGGACCTCTTATGTGCCACTGATTTGGCGCCAAGACCACATCCTGAACTAAACGCATTCTGAAGTCGTCAGACTGATAAGTTTGCTATCCTTGAACTTCCTACCCTATGCTTCACACGCGCTTCCCCTGAGTTACGTCCCTGTGTTAAATTAAACCCCACGTTAACACTTGCTTTGCCTCCGACCCGTTACTGCATTTTCCTACCTGCTCACATGTATATCTTGGATCTTGCATTTATTATGCATCTTATTGTTCTAACTTAAAGCACAGTGCATGCTTCTAACAATCTTGCTGCAGAGCTTTTGCAGTCATTTGATGGTTTTTGATCCCCTGTCTCCTTAGGAATCTGAAGGTATTTGTTGATAGCTTCCTGTTTCTGCCACGTCCAGGGAGTGTATGCAGTGTTACTATAACTTTGAATTTATGAGCTATGCTTCCTCGATGGACTGGTAGGCTGAGAGTGATTGCTATATCGGTATTGCTGCACCTGTGTTTCTGCCATCATTAATTGGGTCTGCTACACCCTGTCAGTGCATTTGTTTGGAGGCCTGGGCATGTAATCATCTCTGCTTCTTTCCTCTGCGATTTTTTTTCTTTGGAAGGATTTTTAAGTCCTTGTTTTGTATCAGTGAGCTCTGGTAATTGTTGATAGCTTCCTATTGCTGCCGCGTTCAGGGAGTGTATGCAGTGTTCCTATAACTTTGATTTTACAAGCTATGTTTCCATCTGCATCTCTATGAATATTTAATGTATTTGCTATCTTTATGTATCCTTTTTCTTGTTTGTTCAGATTTGTAAAATGCAATAAAATGTCAGTCAATAGACCCATAGCCAGTCTTAATACAATGGTTCCTGAAAGTTTCTGAACCATAGAGAATTTTTAATATTTTTGCTGAAATTTGACTTAAAACTACATGATATTTTCACACAAGTCCTAAAATGAAGGATAAATAGAACCAAATCAAACAGGTGAGACAAAAATATTAGACAGGATTTCATTTTTTTCATTGAGTAAAATGAACCAAGGCAAAAGTAACGTTAACATTTAGGATTAGAAGATTATTTGATGGTGAAATTAGAGTGTGGTGTTTACATTAATTGGGACGACAATTTGGCGGAGTGGGTGACCTGTTATATTTAACGAGCAGGGATCTTTCAAAGGGATCATACTCACTTGCAATAAACTCGGATGAGTCTTGCATGTTAATACCCAGCGCTGCTGCCGGCACTCAGATCGGAGCATGCGGCCGCATAGGAATACATGCAGCCGCACACTCCACTCCTGAGTGCTGGGTGCAGTGTCGGGTATTAACATGTGAGACTCATCCGAGTTTATCGCAAGTGAGTATGAGCCCTAAGTCTGATCCTCACAGCACATTACTGGAAATATATCCAGACACAAAGAAGACATCAGAGAATCTCAGAACAGTTGTTGGTGCTTATCAGGCTGGAAAAGGTTACAAACGATCTCTAAATAGTTTTTTCTCCATAAATCCACAGTTAAACAGATTGTGTACAAATAAAGGAAATTCAAGACCAATATTACTGTCACAGCTCATTCATTGAGGTTGATCTTCTAAGCCTCTGATCTGGGTGGGCACATGGACCCCGGGCAGCGAGCAGGAAGGTACCTAGGCTGCAAGGACTGCAAAGGGCCACCAGAAATCGAGCATCAGCAGACGATTGAAGATTAACCTAGCAGGAATGAATGCAAGCACGAACACATAACATAAATAGCACAAATGGTGGAGTACCCCTAACATAGGACTAAAAGTGTTTGAAACCCAATTACAAAGCACATCTGTGTGTGTATCAATGGGCTTTAAACAGCGGCAGGACAGTTAATTATAGGTTGGCTGTCTCACCTAAATCACCTAAGCAGACATAGGAGGCAATCGTGGGAGAGGGGCGTCTCTAGGGTCCCAGAATAACTCCAGGCCTACCTGTCATACGGGTGCATCCTAGCCATATCATCTGTGGGACGGAGAGAGAAAGAACAAGTACGACAGTTGTGAGGACTATCCTGTGGTGCTCAGCAGGGAAGGACTACAACACACAGGCGCTAGTAGGTAGGCACTAATTTCCACCTGCAAAGGAAACTCTGAATGTGCCTTCGGACCGGCCGGTCTCAGCCAGCCCTGTTAGCAGTGCTCTGGATTGCGGATCCCGAAGTCTTCAGTAAAGGTAAAGAGACTGCACCCTTTGTGTCCTTGTTATTAACTGCGCCTCACATCATCGCCATCTGCACTACCGGGAAGCCCTGGGGAAACACTTCACCTGTGGGAAGGTATTCCATCTAGCTGCCATAACATCACCCCAGTGGACCCCCAAAGCAGCGTCGGTCACCCTGACCGAATACCACAGGTGGCATCACGAACACTTGACAAACTTTCATCACCTTTCATTGGACGCCCCTTAGCAGGGTCACGGACCGGGTCTAGCCACCGTGACAACCCCAGGATCGAGACAGAGAGGCCCGGTACCGAGTACCCCGCGGCCCTGCGTCTGGGGGCGCTCCAAATCCGCAAGTGAAATCCGCACAAAAAACACTGTAAATCCGCGGTAAATACGCAGGTAAATCGCAGTGCCTTTTACCTGCGGATTTTTCAAAAATGATGCGGAAAAATCTCACACGATTCCGCAACGTGGGCACATATCCTTAGGGTTAGGGTTGGAATTAGGGCTAGGGTTGGAAATAGGGTTAAAATTAGACTGTGATTAGGGTTATGGTTAGGGGTGTGTTGGGGTTGCGCTTGTGGTTAGGGTTATGGTTATGGTTAGGGTTGTGGATAGGGTTGGGATTAGGGTTAGGACTAGGGTTAGGGTTTGGATTAGGGTTACAATTAGGGTTGGGATTAGGGTTAGGGGTGTGTTGGGGTTAGGGTTGTGATTAGGGTTATGGCTACAGTTGAGATTAGGGTTAGGGGTGTGTTGGGTTTAGTGTTGGAGTTAGAATTGAGGGGTTTCCACTGTTTAGGCACATCAGGGGTCTCCAAACGCAACATGGCGCCACCATTGATTCCAGCCAATCTTGCATTCAAAAATTCAAATGGTGCTCCCTCCCTTCCGAGCCCTGAAGTGCACCAAAACAGTGGTTTACTCCCACATATGGGGTACCAGCATACTCAGGACAAACTGGGCAACCATTATTGAGGTCCAATTTCTTCTGTTACCCTTGTGAAAATAAAAAATTGCTTGCTAAAACATCATTTTTGAGGAAAGAAAGCGCAAACGCAACTTGAAGCCCGCAGACCATTCCATCAAAGTCTGCATTACAAAACGTCACTACTTCTCTTCCGAGTTCCGACGTGCGCCCAAACAGTGGTTTACCCCCACATATGGGGTACCAGCATACTCAGGACAAACTGTGCAACAATTATTGGGGTCCTATTTCTCCTGCTATCCTGGTGAAATAAAACATTTCTTGCTAAAACTTCATTTTTGAGGAAAGAAAAATGATTTTTTATTTTCACGGCTCTGCGTTGTAAACTTCTGTGAAGCACTTGGGGGTTCAAAGTGCTCACCACATATCTAGATAAGTTCCTTGGGGGGTCTAGTTTCCAAAATGGGGTCACTTGTGGGGGGTTTCTACTGTTTAGGCACATCAGGGGCTCTGCAAACGCAACGTGACGCCGGCAGACCATTCCATCAAAGTCTGCATTTCAAAAGTCACTACTTCCCTTCCGAGCCCCGACGTGTGCCCAAACAGTGGTTCCTCCCCACATATGGGGTATCAGCGTACTCAGGACAAACTGGCCAATAACTTTTGGGGTCCAATTTCTCCTGTTACTCTTGTGAAAATAAAAAATTGTGGGCTAAAATATAATTTTTGAGGAAAGAAAAATGATTTTTTTATTTTCACGGCTCTGCGTTATAAACTTCTGTGAAGCACTTGAGGGTTTGAAGTAGTCAACGCACATCTAGATTAGCTCCATGGGAGGTCTAGTTTCCAAAATGGGGTCACATGTGGGGGAGCTCCAATGTTTAGGCACACATGGACTCTCCAAATGCGACATGGTGTCCGCTAACGATTGGAGCTAATTTTTCATTCAAAAAGTCAAATGGCGCTCCTTCCCTTCTGAACCCTGCCGTGTGCCGAAACAGTGGTTTACCCCCACATGTGAGGTATCAGTGTACTCAGGAGAAATTGCCCAATAAATTTTAGGATCCATTTTATCCTGTTGCCCATGTGGAAATGAGCAAATTGAGGCTAAATGGAATTTTTTGTGAAAAAAAAAGAAGTACTTTTTCATTTTAACGGATCAATTTGTGAAGCACCTGGGGGTTCAAAGTGCTCAGTATGCATCTAGATAAGTTCCTTGGAGGGTCTAGTTTCCAAAATGGGGTCACATGTTGGGGAGCTCCAATGTTTAGGCACACAGGGGCTCTCCAAACGCGACATGGTGTCCGCTAACAATTGGAGCTAATTTTTCATTCAAAAGTCAAATGGCACTCCTTCCCTTCCGAGCCTTGCCGTGTGCATAAACAGTGGTTTGTGACCACATATGAGGTATCGGTGTACTCAGGAGAAATTGCCCAACACAGTTTAGGATCCATTTTATCCTGTTTCCCATGTGAAAATGAAAAAATTGAGGCTAAAAGAATTTGTGTGAAAAAAAAGTACTTTTTCATTTTTACGGATCAATTTGTGAAGCACCTGGGGGTTCAAAGTGCTCACTATGCATCTAGATAAGCTCCTTGGGGGGTCTAGTTTCCAAAATGGGGTCATTTGTGGGGGAGCTCCAATATTTAGGCACACAGGGGCTCTCCAAACGCAACATGGTGTCAGCTAAAGCAGGGGTGTCAAACTGCATTCCTCGAGGGCTGCAAACAGGTCACGTTTTCAGGATTTCCTTGTACTGCACAGGTGATAATTTAATCACCAACTCATTATTTGTGTAGGTGATTAAATTATCACCTGTGCAGTACAAGGAAATCCTGAAAACATGACCTGTTTGCAGCCCTCGAGGAATGCAGTTTCACACCCCTGCGCTAAAGATTGGAGCCAATTTTTCATTGAAAAAGTCAAATGGCGCTCCTTCGCTTCCGAGCCCTGTCGTGCGCCCAAACAGTGGTTCCCCCCCACATATGGGGTATCGGCGTACTCAGGACAAATTGTACAATAACTTTTGGGGTCCAGTTTCCCTTTTTATCTTTGGTAAAATAAAAAAATTGTTGCTAAAACATCATTTTTGTGACTAAAAAGTTAAATGTTCATTTTTCCTTCCATGTTGCTTCTGCTGCTGTGAAGCCCCTGAAGGGTTAATAAACTTCTTGAATGTGGTTTTGAGTACCTTGAGGGGTGCAGTTTTTAGAATGGTGTCAATTTTGGGTATTTTCAGCCATATATATTTTTTAACTTAAAGGGAACCTGTCACCTGAATTTGGCGGGACCAGTTTTGGGTCATATGGGCGGAGTTTTCGGGTGTTTGATTCACCCTTTCCTTACCTGCTGGCTGCATGCTGGCCGAAATATTGGATTGAAGTTTATTCTCTGTCTTCCACAGTACACGCCTGCGCAAGGTAAAATTACTTTGCGCAGGCATGTACTACGGAGGACAGAGAATGAACTTCAATCCAATATTTCGGCCAGCATGCAGCCAGCAGGTAAGGAAAGGGTGAATCAAACACCCAAAAACTCCGCCCATATGACCCAAAACCAGTCCCGCCAAATTGAGGTGACTGGTTCCCTTTAAATGTTTTTTGGTTGGCGCCTGTTCACACTAGCTTGGATGTGCTGGTCTTGTTGCTCGTGCCTTATATATTTATATTTTTAGGGACTCTACAGCGACGGGGTCTGTTCCGCAGGATTGGCGCATAGCAAATGTGGTGCCAATATTCAAAAAGGGCTCTAAAAGTGAACCTGGAAATTATAGGCCAGTAAGTCTAACCTCTATTGTTGGTAAAATATTTGAAGGGTTTCTGAGGGATGTTATTCTGGATTATCTCAATGAGAATAACTGTTTAACTCCATATCAGCATGGGTTTATGAGAAATTGCTCCTGTCAAACCAATCTAATCAGTTTTTATGAAGAGGTAAGCTATAGGCTGGACCACGGTGAGTCATTGGACGTGGTATATCTCGATTTTTCCAAAGCGTTTGATACCGTGCCGCACAAGAGGTTGGTACACAAAATGAGAATGCTTGGTCTGGGGGAAAATGTGTGTAAATGGGTTAGTAACTGGCTTAGTGATAGAAAGCAGAGGGTGGTTATAAATGGTATAGTCTCAAACTGGGTCGCTGTGACCAGTGGGGTACCACAGGGGTCGGTATTGGGACCTGTTCTCTTCAACATATTCATTAATGATCTGGTAGAAGGTTTACACAGTAAAATATCGATATTTGCAGATGATGCAAAACTATGTAAAGCAGTTAATACAAGAGAAGATAGTATTCTGCTACAGATGGATCTGGATAAGTTGGAAACTTGGGCTGAAAGGTGGCAGATGAGGTTTAACAATGATAAATGTAAGGTTATACACATGGGAAGAAGGAATCAATATCACCATTACACACTGAACGGGAAACCACTGGGTAAATCTGACAGGGAGAAGGACCTGGGGATCCTAGTTAATGATAAACTTACCTGAAGCAGCCAGTGCCAGGCAGCAGCTGTAAGGCAAACAGGATCATGGGGTGCATTAAAAGAGGTCTGGATACACATGATGAGAGCATTATACTGCCTCTGTAAAAATCCCTAGTTAGACCGCACATGGAGTACTGTGTCCAGTTTTGGGCACCGGTGCTCAGGAAGGATATAATGGAACTAGAGAGAGTACAAAGGAGGGCAACAAAATTAATAAAGGGGATGGGAGAACTACAATACCCAGATAGATTAGCGAAATTAGGATTATTTAGTCTAGAAAAAAGACGACTGAGGGGCGATCTAATAACCATGTATAAGTATATAAGGGGACAATACAAATATCTCGCTGAGGATCTGTTTATACCAAGGAAGGTGACGGGCACAAGGGGGCATTCATTGCGTCTGGAGGAGAGAAGGTTTTTCCACCAGCATAGAAGAGGATTCTTTACTGTTAGGGCAGTGAGAATCTGGAATTGCTTGCCTGAGGAGGTGGTGATGGCGAACTCAGTCAATGGGTTCAAGAGAGGCCTGGATGTCTTCCTGGATCAGAACAATATTGTATCATAAAATTATTAGGTTCTGTAGAAGGACGTAGATCTGGGGATTTATTATGATGGAATATAGGTTGAACTGGATGGACAAATGTCTTTTTTCGGCCTTACTAACTATGTTACTATGTTACTATGTGCTATTCAAAGACAACTGACAACTTGTGTTGCTGGACAGGTTAATCAACTCAGTTTCTTTGGCAGCCGCACAGCGGTATGTGTTGTAGATGAGGGACGGAAAGAGCATGTGCTACAGTGGATGGCAAGCGCTGCATCAAGTGGCCTCTTCTCCTCTTCCTCCACCTTAATACCACACACAGTACAGTCCTTGGAGCTGGTACCAGGATTACCTGAAATAGAAGGGTTAATGTTTTGCCTTTAATTTTCCTTTTGCCTTTAATTGCTAGAATTTGCTAGAATTTGTTCTTATGATGCAGTAGTCTTGTAGTCTCCGATTCAAGGATTTGACACATATTATCTTATATGTTTTCAATAGGCAGCAAACAATGTGTTCTGGGTACATTATTATTATTATTATTATTTATTGTTATAGCGCCATTTGTTCCATGGCGCTTTACATGTGAGGAGGGGTATACATAATGAAAACAAGTACAATAATCTTAAACAATACAAGTCATAACTGGTACAGGAGGAATGAGGACCCTGCCCGCGAAGGCTCACAATCTACAAGGGATGGGTTAGAATACAGTAGGTGAGGGTAGAGATGGTCATGCAGCGGTTTGGTCGATCGGTGGTAACTGCAGGTTGAAGGCTTGTCTGAAGAGGTGGGTCTTCAGGTTCTTTTTGAAGGTTTCGATGGTAGGCGAGAGTCTGATGTGTTGTGGTAGAGGGTTCCAGAGTAGGGGTGATACGCGAGAGAAATCTTGTATACGATTGTGTACATGGTAAATAAAGTTCAGCATGACCCGGGGTAACAGGGGGGCTACATGAGTTACATTGAGTTACATTTGTTGTAAATGGTAAAAAATACTGCTTCGTGTTTCATTATATCAGATAAAGTGACTTGCTCACAACCTGTGTGCGGTCTCCTTTTTCTCCAAGCACGCTTGTCAATGAAGGGCGTAACCTCCTGATTTGGCCTCACTGGTGATCTGTCATATCTGACATTGGGTCAGAATTAGTGTTGAGCGATACCTTCCAATATCCAGAAGTATCAATATCAGATTGGATCGGCGATATCCAAAAAATAGCTGATATCGCCGATACCGATACCCGATACCAATGCAAATCAATGGGACAGAAATATCGGAATGTAAATAAGCCCTTTCTGTCCTTCTACATCCTGCTTTGGAGGGGGGAAGAGTGTGCGTGGGCGGACACTGTGCGTGCCTGTGTGTGCGGGCGGGGTCTGTGCGGGCCTGCTGGGGATCTGTACGGGCCTCTTGGGGGTCTGTGCGGGCTGCCGGGGGTCTGTGCGTGCCTGCCGGGGGTCTGTGCATGCCTGCTGGGGGTCTGTGCGTGCCTGCCCGGGCTCTGTGCGGGCTGCCGGGGGTCTGTGCGGGCCTGCTGGGGCTCTGTGTGGGCTGCCGGGGGTCTGTGCGGGCCTGCCGGGGGTCTGTGTGGGCTGCTGGGGCTCTGTGCGGGCTGCCGGGGGTCTGTGCGTGTGTGCAGTCATCGTCCGATGGGACTAAAAGTCCCATCAGACGATGCCTGCTACAGTGACAGTGATTGACACATTAGCCAATGATGGGACAGTAGAAGTCCCATCATCCGGCTAATGTGTTGGATGAAAAAAACAAACAAAAAAAACCCCATACATACTGCATACAACATTCATACATACTACATACATACTACATGCATACTACATATAGTGCATTCATACATTGCATACAATACATACATATAGACATACAGTACATTAAACATAGAGTACATACTCACCATTACTTGACATTTTGATCCCCGAAGCCAGTGTCACCTGTAAAAAATATTAAAATAACAAAGAACCAATATGCTCCCTGTCCGCAGAAATCCGTGAGTGTCTCACGACGATCTCCCGTGGAGAACGGCAGCATCAGCTGATGCGACCGCTCTCCAGGGGCTCCAGGAACACAATGACGGGAGGACGGTATCCTTCAGCACTGTATTCCTGCATCACTGTAATAAAATAGTCCCTAGTCTCACTTTTGGCATTGCTGTGTGAGAAATTTTCCCACGCAGCAATTGCCATAAAGTGAGACTTTGAACTATAGTAACATCAGTGATGCACTGCAGGAGCCATTGTCTCCTGTCAGTGTGTCACTGAGGGTCCTATAGAGCAGTGACATCACCCGATGTCACTGTTCTAGAAGGGAGATCGTCATGGGACACTCGTTATTAATTAGACTACGGCGGACAGGTAGTATACGGTTTATTATTTTACGTTTTTTGCAGGCGCTGAAGTATGGTAAACATGGTTAAATGAAGAGTATTAAAATACTTCTTTCCTAATGTGTGTGTGTTTTATTAACCCTTTATTGCTATTGGATTATCGGATAGGCGTCTTATTGATGTCTCTCCGTTATTAACCCGGCGTAATGTCACCTTACAACAGCAAGGTGACATTAACCCCTTATTACCCAATATCCCACCGCTACATGGGAATGGGAAGAGAGGGGCTAAGTGCTGGAGTTGGCGCATCTTACAGATGCGCCATTTCTGGGGCGGCAGCGGACTGGTATTTGTAGCCGGGGGGGGACCATATGCTGGTGTGGATGTCCCTGGATTCTTCCTAATGCAGGACAATGCCAGACCTCATGTGGCTGGAGTGTGTCAGTAGTTCCTGCAAGATGAAGGCATTGAAGCTATTGACTGGCCCGCCCATTCCCCAGACCTGAATCCGATTGAACACATCTGGGACATCATGTCTCGCACCATCCACCAACATCACGTTGCACCACAGACTGTCTAGGAGTTGGCAGATGCTTTAGTCCAGGTCTGGGAGGAGATCCCTCAGGAGACCATCCGCCGCCTCATCAGGAGCATGCCCAGGCATTGTATGGAGGTCATACAGGCACGTAGAGGCCACATACACACTACTGCGCATCATTTCCTTGTTTTGAGGCATTTCCACTGAAGTTGGATCAGCCTGTAATTTGATTTTCCACTTTGATTTTGAGTATTGTTCTAAATCCAGGCCTCCGTGAGATATTAATTTTGATTTGCATTGATAATTTTTATGTTTTATTGTTCTCAACGCTTTCCTCTATGTAGTGAATAAAGATTTACAACTGGAATATTGTACTACTGTGGGTCTATTGATGCCACTTTTCTTGATGTCTGACTCTAATTTTTGGAAATGTTTGGACTCCACATTGGGTCTCCTTCATGTGTGTTGCCTGAACTTGGCAGACCTCCCAGAAACCTAGGCCTACACCTGTCACTTATCCAACTGTTACTGGTCAATGTTTCAGCTAGAAATGCTAGTCCAAGCCCTGTCTCATATATCCATGCTGTGCAATTAAGCTATTTGTACTCTGGGTCAATTGATGCCACTCTTCCTGGTGTCTGCCCCTAATTTGAAATGTTTGGGAAGCTTTTTGGTCCCCTTAAGGTGTTGTCTATACATTTGGTTTTGCCTCCCATTGATTTCAATGGGGTTCAAGCATGTTCGACAAACCGTTCGGCGAACATGTTCAGTGAACACTGGGACGTTTGCCAGACCAAAGCTTCAAATTTTCGTTCATCTATTGTCTGGAGTACATTGGTATATAACCCTCAAAAATCTTGTTAAAAAGTGTGTCGGTATTATTTTGCTCACCCATAGACTATTCCGTGGTCTGGAGTACATTTCCTTTGTATATTTACCCAAGGAGTACCAATACATGACAATTTGAACAGAATGTGTATGAGGCCCCCCTTTATGTCTAATACAGGGTGTATCTGAGTCCCTTATTTTTGGCAATTCTTGTTTCCTTCATGAATTACACTGAAATTTCCTATTTTTTTAAATAAAATAATTAATTTTGGTTTACATAAATTCTAGATTTTTTAATCTTTTTAAAATTTTGCCTTGTACACAAGTTATTATAAAGGAAAAAATGCTTATTCATATTTTTTTTCCTGTAAAATGCAATTTCTCGTTGGTTTGGAATGTTTAATTGTCACTCCTAACCCGTTAATGGCCAGAGGTATTTTTGTTTTTGTGTTTTCGTTTTTTGCTCCCCTTCTTCCAAGAGCCATAACTTTTTTATTTTTCAGTCAAAATGCCAATGTGTGAGCTTGTTTTTTGTGGGACGAGTTGTACTTTTGAACAACACCATTGGTTCTAACATATCTTGTACTGGGAAATGGAAACCAAATTGCAAGTGCAGTGAAATTCCTAAAAAAAGTGTAGTTCCACTTTTTTTTTTACCATGTTTACTACATGCTAAAACTGACCTGCTATTATAATTCTCCTGGTCATTGCGAGTTCATACACACCAAATATATCTAGGTTATTTTTTATTTAAATAGTGAAAAAAAAACCCCAAACTTTGGTAAAAAACAAAAACAATTTTCTGAGACCTGTAGTGTCTCCATTTTTCGGAATCTTGGGCTGGGTAAGGGCTTATTTTTTGTGTTCCAAAATGTTGTTTTTATTGATACCATTTTGCTGTAGATATAATTTTTTGACTGCCTGTTATTGCATTTTACTGCAATGTAGCAGCGACCAAAAAAAGTAACATTTTTAATTTTTTTTTCATTACACCACTTAGGCTGGTTTCACACTTGCGTTTTAAAACGCAGCGTTTTTAACGCAAACGCATTTGATGCAAAAACGCGTTTAGACGCGTTTAAATGCGTTTTTCCCTGCGTTTAAGTTATTGAAATGCATAATGAGGAGTGTGTGACAGCTGCCAATCATCAAAATTAACTAGAAAACCCACTATAAACATAAATACTTAGGGTTAGGGTTAGGATCCCTAGGGTTACTAGTAACCCTAGGGATCCTAACCCTAACACAAACCCTAACCCTAACCCTAGGGATCCTAACCCTAACCCTAACACAAACTCTAACCCTAACCCAAACTCTAACCCAAACTGTAAAACAAACTAACACAAACTCTAACACAAACTCTAGCACAAACCCTAACACAAACCCTAACCCTAACCCTAGGGATCCTAACCCTAACCCTAGCACAAACTCTAACCCTAACCCTAACACAAACCCTAACCCTAACCCTAGGGATCCTAACCCTAACCCTAACACAAACCCTAACACAAACCCTAACCCTAGGGATCCTAACCCTAACACAAACCCTAACCCTAACCCAAACACAAACACAAACCCTAACCCTAACTCTAGGGATCCTAACCCTAACCCTAACACAAACCCTAACCCTAAAACAAACCCTAACCCTAGGGATCCTAACCCTAACACAAACCCTAACCCTAGGGATCCTAACCCTAACCCTAACACAAACTCTAACCCTAACACAAACCCTAACCCTAACCCTAGTGATCCTAACCCTAACCCTAACACAAACCCTAACCCTAACACAAACCCTAACCCTAGGGATCCTAACCCCAACACAAACCCTAACCCTAACCCTAGGGATCCTAACCCTAACCCTAACACAAACCCTAACTCTAACCGTAACCCTAACCCTAGGGATCCTAACCCTAACCCTATGGGTTAGGGTTAGGATCCCTAGGGTTAGGGTTAGGGCTAGGGTTACAGTTTGCGTTAGGGTTTGTGTGAGAGTTTGTGTTACAGTTTGTGTTACAGTTTGTGTTACAATTTGTGTTTTAGGGTTAGGGTTTGTGTTAGGGTTAGGATCCCTAGGGTTAGGGCTAGGGTTAGGGCTAGGGTTAGGGTTAGGATCCCTAGGGTTAGGGTTTGTGTTAGAGTTTGTGTTAGAGTTTGTGTTTTAGGGTTAGGGTTAGGGTTTGTGTTAGGGTTAGGGTTAGGATCCCTAGGGTTCGGGTTAGGGCTAGGGTTAGGGTTAGGATCCCTAGGGTTAGGGTTAGAGTTTGTGTTAGAGTTTGTGTTAGAGTTTGTGTTAGAGTTTGTGTTAGAGTTTGTGTTTTAGGGTTAGGGTTAGGGTTTGTGTTAGGGTTAGGATCCCTAGGGTTTGTGTTAGAGTTTGTGTTAGAGTTTGTGTTAGAGTTTGTGTTAGAGTTTGTGTTAGAGTTTGTGTGTTAGGGTTAGGGTTGGGGGATGGCTTATAAGTGTGTATTCTTGTGTTTTTCTATAAAAACGCATGCGTTTTTAAACGCATGCAAACGCATGTGCTTAAAAACGCATGTGTTTACATAGACATCAATGGGTTTTTTTACCGCGAAAAAACGCATGCGTTTTTTTCGCGGCAAAAAAACGCCGCTCAATGCCGCAAAAATTACTACATGTTGCATTTCTGCAACAAAACGCATGCAGTGAAAAAACGCATGCGTTGCAAAAACGCTTCAAAACGCATGCAAAAAAATGCATGCGTTTTTAATGTTCATTATAGGGGAAAAAACGCATGCTTTTTTTGTGGTTTTTACTGCAAAAACGCAAAAAAAAAAAAAAACACAGATGTGAAACCACCCTTAGAGAGCGGATTAATTATTTATTTATATTGATGAATCGGCAGATTCTGAGTGCGGTGATACCAAATATTTGTATATGTGATTTTTTTTATTGTTTTATTTTGATCGGGAGATTCTGAACGCGGTGATAACAAATAAGTGTATATTTAATTTCTTTTTATTGTTTTATTTTGAATGCGGCGAAAGGGGGGTGATTTGAACTTTTTTTTTAAACATTTTTTTTTACTTTTTGCATTCTTCAATAGTCTCCATGGGAGACTAGAAGCTGCAGTTGTCTGATCGACTCTGCTACATACAGGTGATGAACAGATCGACTGTATATAGCAGAAATGCTCACTTACTACGAGCGCCGACCATCGGGTGACGCTCATAGCAATCTGGCTATGACAACTATAGAGGTTTCCTGGAGACCGCTGGGTGTCATGCCAACACCATCATGGTGGAGAAAGGGACGTGTTGGCCGTATGGAGCTTGTCACAGATGACTGACATTATGTACCGCTGTCTTTCCCATGACCCTCATGTCACATTCATGTTGGCAAAAAAGCATACTAGTTGTTCACCTTTCTAGACCCACGCTACGAGAAGAATTTTGCATCTCTTCTTCCTTAGGTGGAGAGGTCTTCTAAAATGGTACTATAGCAGAAGATGATTGTGGAAAATATGTTGAAAAAATTTCCATCAAACATCGTTAGCAGCAGGGGGTAAGCTTCCTTGTCCAACCAAGCAGTACAGGCCAGGGAGACACACAGCAGAGGCAGGGGTACACTGTCAAAGACGTGGGTCAGTTTCATGACATCAGCCAAGCACCCAGGGTTTGATTACTGGGTGTTTTAGACAAGGAAGGAAAAAATTTTAATGATGGTCAAGCAATGTCTGACCAAACCTAATTCTGATGTGATTTTCAACTATTGGGTCACAAAGCTGCATACCAGGTATGAGGTGGCCCTCTATACATTGGAGGTGGTGTGCTGCCCTTCTGCTAGCATTTTGTCTGAATGGGGTTTTAGTGCCATCGGGGAGGTTATAAGAGACAGGTGCTTTTGCCTGTCAACAGAGAATGCAGACTGGCCCACAGTTACAAAAATGAACAAGGCCTGGATTAGCCCACACTTTTCCCCACCACCAGATGACAGCAGCATATAAAGTGTAACATTCAATATTTTAATGATGCCCACCAGTTGTTGCTTTTTAGAGTTCTGTGGATGACCCTCCTCATAATTTCTGTCTGGCTTTGCAATTTCTGAAAAGCCTTTATGACTGTATAAGTACATGAACTATACTTTCAAAATGTTTTTGTTAAAAATGTTGATATGGATTCAATGACTCACTCATACAGTGTAACATGGTTAGTGTTGCATTATAGTGGTATGTAAAACATACAAAAAGCTTAGAAAAATAGTTCAGGATTAAATTAATTACTCATCCATACAGGACTGCATGCTATATATCACATATTCGTGGTATATAACAGTAGAAAAAAAGTGTTTGAAAATTTTGCTTCTTTCTTCACATTTCTTACACAAACACTATTCTATTTTCTGTGTTACATTTTTGTGATATATAAGACGGAAAAAATGTTTACAAATTTATCTGGGTTACATTTCTCGGCCATACAGTATTACGTGTGCTTTCGTTGGTACAGTACAGACCAAAAGTTTGGACACACCTTCTCATTTAAAGATTTTCCTGTATTTTCAAGACTATGAAAATTGTACAGTTATATGAAAAAGTTTGGGCACCCCTATTAATCTTAAGCTTAATGTTTATATGAAACTGAAATAGCTATTTAAAAAAAAAAACAATTTTTATAAAACATTAAGCTTAAGATTAATAGGGGTGCCCAAACTTTTTCATATAACTGTACATTCACACTGTGGGCATCAAAACTGTGAATGAACACATGTGGAATTATATACTTAAAGGGGTTGTCCACTACTTTCAATTAACCCCCCAATGTACCCCCCGGGGCCCCTAATGAATTGTGCCATTACCTTCTGTTGACGTTTTCGCCTGTGAGCGGCGCTATGGCTGCAGCTGGGTACGGGTCACATGACCCCCAGACTGCAGCCGCCGCTCATTTCCGCCGACGTCACGTAAATTTCCAGGCTCTAGAAATTGACGTGACGTCAGCAGCAGGCGTGACCAGCCCCCACAGTCTGCAGTCACTCAGCAAGAGTGACTGGGCTGGGGGCGGGGCTGGGGGCTGCCTGCAGGGCTGTGCTGAGGGCGGGCGGGGCTCTGTGTGTGCTCACTGCTCAGTGGCATGCTGGGATCTGAGGACGGGGCTGTGCTGCGGTCGCCGGGGGTCTGCCCGCGCTGGTGTTTCTGCCCGCCGGTGCTTGTGCCCGCCGGCGCAGGTGTTTCTGCCCGCCGGTGCTTGTGCCCGCTGGTGCGTGTGCCCGCCAGTGTTTCTGCCCGCCGGTGCTTGTTCCCGCCGGCGCCGGTGCTTGTGCCCGCCGGCGCAGGTGTTTCTGCCCGCCGGTGCTTGTGCCCGCTGGTGCATGTGCCCGCCGGTGTTTCTGCCCGCCGGTGCTTGTTCCCGCCGGCGCCGGTGCTTGTGCCCGCCGGCGCCGGTGTTTCTACCCGCCGGTGCTTGTGCCTGCCGGTGTTTCTGCCCGCCGGTGCCCGCCGGTGCTTGTGCGCGCCGGTGCTTGTGCCTGCCGGCGCCGGTGCTTGTGACCGCCGGCGCTGTGCCTGTGTGTGTATGTGTGCCGGCGCTGTGTGTGTGCCGGCGCTGTGTGTGTGTGCCGGCGCTGTGTTTGTGTGTGCCGGCGCTGTGCGTGTGTGTGTGCCGACGCTGTACGTGTGTGTGCCGGCGCTGTGCGTGTGTGTGTGCGCCGACGCTGTGCGTGTGTGTGTGTGCGCCGACGCTGTGTGTGCCGGCGCCGTGCGTGTGTGTGCCGACGCTGTGCGTGTCGGACTACAAGTCCCATCGGGCTCTGCCTGCTACACTGACAGTGAGTGACACATTAGCCAATGATGGGACAGTAGTAGTCCCATCATCCGGCTAATGTGTTGAATGTAAGAAAAAAAAAACACAGTACATACATACATACAACACACTACATGCACCATGCGACGACATGTGACATGCTGCATGCACCATGCGATGACATGCGACATGCACCATGCGGCGACATGCACCATTCGACGACATGCACCATGCGACGACATGCACCATGAGGTGACATGCACCATGCGACGACATGCGACATGCTACATGCGCCATGTGCCGACATGCACCATGCGACGACATGCGACATGCACCATGCGACGACATGCGACATGCACCATGCGACGACATGCGACATGCACCATGAGGCGACATGCTACATGCACCATGCGCCGACATGCACCATGCGGCGACATGTTACATGCACCATGCGACGACATGCGACATGCACCATTCGACGACATGCACCATGCGACGACATGCGACATGCACCATGCGGCGACATGCACCATGCGGCGACATGCTACATGCACCATGCGCCGACATGCACCATGCGCCGACATGCGCCATGCGACGACATGCACCATGCGACGACATGCACCATGCGGCGACATGCTACATGCACCATGCGCCGACATGCACCATGCGACATGCACCATGCGACAACATGCGACATGCACCATGCGCCGACATGCACCATGCGCCGACATGCACCATGCAACATGCACCATGCGACGACATGCGACATGCACCATGAGGCGACATGCTACATGCACCATGCGCCGACATGCACCATGCGGCGACATGCTACATGCACCATGCGACGACATGCGACATGCACCATTCGACGACATGCACCATGCGACGACATGCGACATGCACCATGCGGCGACATGCTACATGCACCATGCGCCGACATGCACCATGCGCCGACATGCGCCATGCGACGACATGCACCATGCGGCGACATGCTACATGCGCCGACATGCACCATGCGACAACATGCGACATGCACCATGCGCCGACATGCACCATGCGCCGACATGCACCATGCAACATGCACCATGCGACGACATGCGACACGCTCCATGCGGCGACATGCACCATGTGACGACATGCACCATGCGGCGACATGCGACGTGCTACATACACCATGCGCCAACATGCGACATGCACCATGCGACGACATGCACCATGCGACGACATGCACCATGCGACGACATGCACCATGCGACGACATGCGACATACAGTACATACATACTACAGACATACAGTACATATAACATAGAGTACATACTCACCATCACTTGTCACTTTGTTCCCCGAAGCCATTGTCACCTGTAAAAAATATTAAAATAATAAACAAACAATATACTCCCTGTCCGCAGAAATCCAATTAAAACGAGTGTCCCACGACGATCTCCCGTGAAGAGCAGGAGCATCAGCTGATGCGACCACTCTCCAGGGGCTCCAGGAACACAATGATGGAAGGTATCCTTCCATCATGTATTCCTCACAAGGTATTCCTACGCCCCTGTGAGAAAATAGTCCCTAGTCTCACTATTGGCATTGCTGGGTGAGACATTTTCCCACGCAGCAATTGCCATAAAGTGAGACCAGTGAACTAGAGTAACCTCAGTGATGCACTGCAGGAGCCATTGTCTCCTGTCAGTGTGTCACTGAAGGTCCTATAGAGCAGTGACATCACCCGATGTCACTGTTCTGTAGGGGAGATTGTCGTGGGACACTCGTTATTAATTGGACTGTGTCGGACAGGGAGTATACGGTTTATTATTTTACTTTTTTTTGCAGGCGCTGAAGTATGGTAAGTATGGTTAAATGAAGAATATTAAAATACTTTTTTCCAAATGTGTGTGTGTTTTATTAAACCTTTCTTACTATTGGATTAGTAATGGATAGGCATCTTATTGACGCCTCTCCGTTATTAACCCGGCTTAATGTCACCTTACAATAGCAAGGTGACATTAACCCCTTATTACCCCATATCCCACCGCTACTCGGGAGTGGGAAGAGAGGGGCTAAGTGCCGGAATTGGCGCATCTTACAGATGCACCATTTCTGGGATGGCTGCGGACTGGTATTTGTAGCCGGGGGGGGGGGAGGGGCAATATCCATGGCCCCTCTCTAGGCTATGAATATAAGCCCGCAGCTGTCTGCGTAGCCTTTCTGGCTATAAAATATAGGGGGACCCCACGTCACTTTTTTGGGGGGTCCCCCTATTTTAATAGCCAGTAAAGGCTACGCAGACGGCTGCGGGCTGATATTCATAGCAGGCTACAAATATTGGCCCCCGGCCGTCGGCTTTCCCCCTCTGGCGCAGAGAATTGCGCGGGAGCCCACGCCGTTTTTTTCTTTATTTTTAAAAAATTTAACGCTCATTAAGGCCTCTTTCACTCTTGCGTCGGTACAGGTCCGTCGCTATGCGTCGGGCCGACGTACCGACGCACGTTGTGAAATTTGTGTATGAAGTGGGCAGCGGATGCAGTTTTTCAACGCATCCGCTGCCCATTCTGAAGTGCGGGGAGGAGGGGGCGGAGTTTCTGCCGCGCATGCGCGGTAGAAAATAGCGGGCGCAACGGCCAAAAAAACGTTCACTTGAACGTTTTTTCGTGCCGACGGTATTCCAAAACACGACTGATCCGTAGCACGACGGACGCGACTTGTGGCCATTTGTCGCTAATACAAGTCTATGGGTGAAACGCATCCTGCGAGCACATTTGCAGGATCCGTTTTTTTCCACCGGGCCTTTTTTTTCCGCCGGATCCGTTTTTTTCCGCCGGATGTTTTTTTTTCCACCAGATCTGTTTTTTCCACCGGATCCGTTTATTTTCGCCGAATCCTTTTTTTTACGCCAGATCCGTTTTTTCTCATAGAGTTGTATTAGCGCCGGATTACACCTGATGGCCACACGTTTCATCCGTTTTTTGCAGGATACGTCAAAAAAGCTGTTTCCGCCGGACGGAAAACACATACAGAGAAACGGTTTTTCGGTACGTCGAAAAAATGCACAGCGACGGATCTAGCAAAAAACGGATGAAACGTGTGGCCATCAGGCGCACTCCGGTGCTAATACAACTCTGAGAAAAAAACGGATACGGCAGAAAAAAAAGATCCGACGAAAAAAAACGGATCCTGCAAATGTGCTCGCATATAGTATATAAGATAGCCTCCCCCATAGAATATAATATACCCCCCATAGTATATAAGACAGCCTCCCCCATAGAATAGAATATACCCCCGCAGTAGTATATAACACAGCCACATCTATAATATAACACTGGGAGCGTCACTCTGTCCGAAGCCTTTATAGACTGCGCAAGCGCCGGCGCAGTCTGGACCCCACAGAGTGACGCTCCCAGGAGATCGAGGTATGCGTAAACACTGAACGCACACCGCGATCTCCAACGGAGAGGCAGGGACGCGCCAGGAGGGTAAGTATAAGCTATATTCACCTGTCCCCCGTTCCAGCGCTGCGTGCGGCTCCGTCTCCCGGGTCCTCTGCCTGTGATTTTCACAGTTCAGAGGGCGCGATGACGCGCTTAATGCGTGCCGCCCTCTGACTGAACAGTCACAGCCAGAGGACCCGGAAGAAGTGGCGTGCAGCGCTGGAACGGGGGACAGGTGAATATAGCAAGTGTCGGGGGCCTGAGCTAGCGGCAATACCGGCACCTGACCCCCACAGCGCGCCGGTGTCCCCGCCTGCTAAGGCCCCCCAGCACTCGGCGCCCAGCGACGATAGGTGAGTATGTTATTTTTTTTTTTTTATATATATCGCAGCAGCATACGGGGCATATAATACTATGGAGCATCTTATGGGGGCCATCAACATTTATGGAGCAGTGTAGGGGGCATATACTATGGAGCATGTTATGGGGGCCATGAACCATAATGGAGCAGTGTACCGGCCATATGCATGGGAGCAGCAAATTACAGAACGGTGGCGCAGGATGGGAGCACATGACAGAACGGGGGCGCAGGATGGGAGCAGCGCATGTCAGAATGGGGCTGCAGGATGGCAGCAGCACATGACAGAACAGGGGTGCAGGATGGGAGCAGCACATGACAGGATGGGGGCGCAGGATGGAGCAGCACATGACAGGATGGAGACCATATACCAATATAAATGCTCGCCACCTGGGCGTAGAACGGGTTCAATAGCTAGTAGTATATAACACGGCCTCCCCCATAGAATATAATATACCTTCCATAGTATATATCAAAGCCCGCATATAATATAGCACAACTTGCATAGTATATAGCACAGCCCGCATAGTAGTATACAGCACAGCCCATGTAGTAGTATACAGCACAGCGCGGGTCGTAGTATATACAGCACAGCCCGCATAGTAGTATACAGCACAGCCTGTGTAGTAGTATACAGCACAGCCCGTGTAGTAGTATACAGCACAGTCCGGGTCGTAGTATATACAGCACAGCCCGCGTAGTAGTATATACAGCACAGCCCGCGTAGTAGTATATACAGCACAGCCCGCGTAGTAGTATATACAGCACAGCCCGCGTAGTAGTATACACAACACAGCCCACACAGTGGTATATACACAGCACAGCCCACACAGTGATATATACACAGCACAGCCCACACAGTGGTATATACACAGCACAGCCCACACAGTGGTATATACACAGCCCACATAGTGGTATATACACAGCACAGCCCACACAGTGGTATATTCAGCGCAACCCACATCTCATCCCCCTGATAATGGCTCCACACTTTCCTCACCTTTCCTCTTGCCCGCGCTGCTCCTGTCTCGGCGGCTGCAGTCTGCCCGGGACACAGCAGGTGTGCGATGCGCGCACCCGCAGTGTCAGAGGCAGAGCGGGGAATGATGGGAGAGGGAACGTCAGCGGACGCTCTCTCCTCCATCATTGCATTGAACTATACCGGCGTCATAGACGCCGGTATAGTTGAATGCGGCGGCGGCACTGGCGGAAGTAGGGGGAAAGAGTGCAGCGGCCCACTACTGGCACTGGCCCTTCTGGCATCTGCCAGAAGTGCCCGATGGCCAGTTCGGCCCTGGTCACCACCCACACATTTCCCTCCTCCTGAACTGCAGCGTTTCTCGGACCCACATCCGCTGCAAAACTGCAGATATTTTTTACATCTCAATGAAAGTCTAAGGCCGGAGTCACACTACAGCGAGATACGGCCGAGTCTCGCAGGTTAAATACAAGCTCTGGCACCGGCACTCCGGAGCGGAGCGTGCGGCTCCATGTATTGCTGTGCGGCTGCACGCTCCGCTCCGGAGTGCCGGTGCCAGAGCTTGGTTTTAACCTGCGAGACTCGGCCATATCTCGCTGTGTGTGCAGAAACGCTGCAGTTCGGCACAAAAGAAGTGACATGCTGCGGAGAAAAAAAAAAGCTGCGTTTCGGTGCGGTCTTTTCCGCAGCATGTGCACAACAAGTCTGAGGCTCCCATAGACTTGCATTGGTTGTGCACTACACTGCGAATTTGCTGCAATTCTGTGCGGCAAAAAGCGCTGCGGATCTGCAATCAAATCCGCAACGTGTGCACCCAGTCTTAGCATTTAGTGAACCTAGCAAAAAGGCAAGCAAAAAACAAGTGTGGGATTGCACTTTTTTTGCAATTTCATCGCACTTTGAATTTTTTTCACATTTTCTGTTACACGACATGGTAAAACCAATGGTGTCGTTCAAAAGTAGAACTTGTCCCGCAAAAGATAAGCCCTCACATGGCCATATTGACGGAAAAATTATGGCTCTGGAAAGAAGGGGAGCGATAAACGAAAAAAGCTCCAGGGGTGAAGGGGTTTAGAAACATGGATATGGACATATCTATGGAAATAGATATATAGATATATAGATCTATCTGTATGTATTTATCCCATATCTATCTAATTCTATCTATCTGTCTGTCTGTGTCTATCTATCTATCTATCTATCTATCTATCCCATATCTATCTATCTATTATCTGTCTGTCTATTATCTATCTATCCCATATCTATCTATCCCACATCTATCTATCTATCTATCTATCTATCTCTCTATCTATCTATCTATCTCTCTATCCCATATCTATCTATTATCTGTCTGTCTATTATCTATCTATCTCTCTCTCTATCTAATATCTATCTAATATCTATCTATCTATCTAATATCTATCTATCTTATATCTATCTATCTATCTATCTCTCTATCTACATAGTTACATAGTTACATAGTTATTAAGGTTGAAGGAAGACTATATGTCCATCTAGTTCAACCCATAGCCTAACCTAACATGCCCTAACATGTTGATCCAGAGGAAGGCAAAAAAAACCCCATGTGCAAAGAGTAAGCTCCACATTGGGGAAAAAAATTCCTTCCCGACTCCACATACGGCAATCAGACTAGTTCCCTGGATCAACGCCCTATCAAGGAATCTAGTGTATATACCCTGTAACATTATACTTTTCCAGAAAGGTATCCAGTCCCCTCTTAAATTTAAGTAATGAATCACTCATTACAACATCACATGGCAGAGAGTTCCATAGTCTCACTGCTCTTACAGTAAAGAATCCGCGTCTGTTATTATGCTTAAACCTTTTTTCCTCCAACCGCAGAGGATGCCCCTTTGTCCCTGTTTCAGGTCTATGATTAAAAAGATCATCAGAAAGGTCTTTGTACTGTCCCCTCATATATTTATACATTAAAATGAGATCACCCCTTAGTCTTCGTTTTTCCAAACTAAATAGCCCCAAGTGTAATAACCTATCTTGGTATTGCAGACCCCCCAGTCCTCTAATAACCTTGGTCGCTCTTCTCTGCACCCGCTCCAGTTCAGCTATGTCTTTCTTATACACCGGAGACAAGAACTGTGCACAGTATTCTAAGTGTGGTCGAACTAGTGACTTGTATAGAGGTAAAATTATATTCTCCTCATGAGCATCTATGCCTCTTTTAATGCATCCCATTATTTTATTTGCCTTTGTAGCAGCTGCCTGACACTGGCCACTGAATTTAAGTTTGTCATCCACCCATACACCCAGGTCTTTTTCATTGACGGTTTTTCCCAGAGTTTTAGAATTAAGCACATAATTATACATCTTATTACTTCTACCCAAGTGCATGACCTTACATTTATCCCCATTAAAGCTCATTTGCCATTTATCAGCCCAAGCTTCTAGTTTACATAAATCATCCTGTAATATCTAATATCTATCTATCTAATATCTATCTATCTATCCCACATCTATCTATCTATCTATCTATCTATCTATCTATCTATCTATCCCACATCTATCTATCTATCTATCTATCCCACATCTATCTATCTATCTATCAATCTATCCCACATCTATCTATCTATCTATCTATCATCTATCTATCTATCTATCATCTATCTATCTATCTATCTCTGTGTGTAATGGAGGGTGGGTTGGACAAATGTAAAAGAGGAGTTGGACATAAATGACTAGGGTTGAGCGAAACGGGTCGAACATTTTCAAAAGTCGCCGACTTTTGGCTAAGTCGGGGTTTCATGAAACCCGATCCGACCCCTGTGCGGGGTCGGCCATGCGGTACGCGACTTTCGCGCCAAAGTCGCGTTTCAATGACGCGAAAAGCGCCATTTCTCAGCCAATGAAGGTAAACGCAGAGTGTGGGCAGCGTGATGACATAGGTCCTGGTCCCCACCATCTTAGAGAAGGGCATTGCAGTGATTGGCTTGCTGTCTGCGACGTCACAGGGGCTATAAAGAGGCGTTCCCGCCGACCGCCATCTTACTGCTGCTGATCTGAGCTTAGGGAGAGGTTGCTGCCGCTTTGTCAGAAGCAGGGATAGCGTTAGGCAGGGTCCATTAACCACAAAACCGCTTGTGCTGCAGCGATTTGCACTGTCCAACACCACCCTCGGTGTGCAGGGACAGTGGAAGTTTTTTTTTTTTTTTTTTCCCCTCAGCGCTGTAGCTCATTGGGCTGCCCTAGAAGGCTCCCTGATAGCTGCATTGCTGTGTGTACGCCGCTGTGCAAACCGACTGCTTTTTTCAAAGCACAAATCCTCTTGTTCCTTCCTTTCTGCACAGCTATCTTTTTTGTTTGTCCACACTTTTTATTTCATTTGTGCATCAGTCCACTCCTTATTGCTGCCTGCCATACCTGGCTGAGATTACTGCAGGCAGGGAGATAGTAGCTGCCTGCCATACCTGGCTGAGATTACTGCAGGCAGGGAGATAGTAATTGTAGGACATTCCCTGTTTTTTTTTTTTTTTTTTTTTTGGTGGGAGATTAAGATTGGCAATTTGGCATTTCTGCTAGAGTGCCATCCCTGTGTGTGCCATCTCTCTCACATAGTGGGCCATAGAAAGCCTTTTCATTTTTCTGTATTTTTTTTTGTGGGGTGTATAAATTCTCCCTGATAAAAATACAGTGGGAGATTAATATTGGCCTTTGGGCTTGTGTGCCAGTCCTGAGTGTGCCATCTCTCTCACAAATAGTGGGCCATAGAAAGCCTATTTTATTTTTTTTTGGGTTTTATAAATTCTCCCTGAAAAAAAGGGAGATTAATATTGGCCTCTGGGCTTGTGTGCCAGTCCTGAGCGTGCCATCTGTGCCAGCCCTGAGCGTGCCATCTCTCTCACAAATAGTGGGCCATAGAAAGCCTATTTAATTTTTTTTTTGGTTTTATAAATTCTCCCTGAAAAAAAGGGAGATTAATATTGGCCTCTGGGCTTGTGTGCCAGTTGTGAGCGTGCCATCTGTGCCAGTCCTGAGCGTGCCATCTCTCTCACAAATAGTGGGCCATAGAAAGCCTATTTAATTTTTTTTTTTGTTTTATAAATTTTCCCTGAAAAAAGGGAGATTAATATTGGCCTCTGGGCTTGTGTGCCAGTTGTGAGCGTGCCATCTGTGCCAGTCCTGAGCGTGCCATCTCTCTCACAAATAGTGGGCCATAGAAAGCCTATTTAATTTTTTTTTGGTTTTATAAATTTTCCCTGAAAAAAGGGAGATTAATATTGGCCTCTGGGCTTGTGTGCCAGTTGTGAGCGTGCCATCTGTGCCAGTCCTGAGCGTGCCATCTCTCTCACAAATAGTGGGCCATAGAAAGCCTATTTAAATATTTTTTTGGTTTTATAAATTCTCCCAGAAAAAAAGGGAGATTAATATTGGCCTCTGGGCTTCTGTGCCAGTCCTGAGCGTGCCATCTGTGCCAGTCCTGAGCGTCCCATCTCTCTCACAAATAGTGGGCCATAGAAAGCCTATTTTTTTTTTTTTTTGGGTTTTAGAAATTCTCCCTGGAAAAAAAAGGGAGATTAATATTGCCCTTTGGGCTTGTGTGCCAGTACTAAGCGTTCCATCTCTCTCTCTCTCTCAGTCAGTGGGCCATAGAACGCCTATTTTTGGTTTTATTTGTTTTATAAATTCTCCCTGAAAAAATAATTTTATTTTATTTGGTTTCTAAATTCTTCCTGATAAAATCATATTTTTTTTATTATTTTTTTTTCTAAAGTCTCCCTGAAAAAAAAAAAAAAAAAAAAAAAACAGTGGGAGATTAATATTGGCCTTTCTGCTTGTGTGCCAGTCTTGACTCCTGGGTGCGTCATCTCTCAGTCAGTGGGCCATAGAACGCCTATTTTTGGTTTTATTTGTTTTATAAATTCTCCCTGAAAAAATCATTTTATTTTATTTGGTTTCTAAATTCTTCCTGATAAAATCATATTTTTTTTATTATTTTTTTTTCTAAAGTCTCCCTGAAAAAAAAAAAAAAAAACAACCAAAAAAAACAGTGGGAGATTAATATTGGCCTTTCTGCTTGTGTGCCAGTCTTGACTCCTGGGTGTGCCATCTCTCTCTCTCTCTCTCTCTCTCTCTCTCTCTCTCTCTCTCTCCAATTGTGGTCCATAGAAAGCCTATATTTTTTTTCCTTGATTTGGGTTCCAAAATCTACCAGAGAAAATAACTACATCAATCATTGGTAGAAAAATATTGGCCTCTGGGCTTGTGTGCCACTCCTGACTCCTGTGTGCGTCATCTCTCAGTCAGTGGGCCATAGAACGCCTATTTTTGTTTTTATTTTTTTTATAAATTCTCCCTGAAAAAATCATTTTATTTTATTTGGTTTCTAAATTCTTCCTGATAAAATCATATTTTTTTTATTATTTTTTTTTCTAAAGTCTCCCTGAAAAAAAAAAAAAAAAAACAAACAAAAAAAACAGTGGGAGATTAATATTGGCCTTTCTGCTTGTGTGCCAGTCTTGACTCCTGGGTGTGCCCTCTCTCTCTCTCTCTCTCTCTCTCCAATTGTGGTCCATAGAAAGCCTATATTTTTTTTCCTTGATTTGGGTTCCAAAATCTACCAGAGAAAATAACTACATCAATCATTGGTAGAAAAATATTGGCCTCTGGGCTTGTGTGCAACTCCTGACTCCTGTGTGCGTCATCTCTCAGTCAGTGGGCCATAGAACGCCTATTTTTGTTTTTATTTGTTTTATAAATTCTCCCTGAAAAAATAATTTTATTTTATTTGGTTTCAAAATTCTTCCTGATAAAATCATATTTTTTTTATTATTTTTTTTTCTAAAGTCTCACTGAAAAAAAAAAAAAAAAAAAACAAACCCCCCAAAAAAATGGGAGATTAATATTGGCCTTTCTGCTTGTGTGCCAGTCTTGACTCCTGGGTGTGCCATCTCTCTCTCTCTCTCTCTCTCTCTCTCCAATTGTGGTCCATAGAAAGCCTATATTTTTTTTCCTTGATTTGGGTTCCAAAATCTACCAGAGAAAATAACTCCATCAATCATTGGTAGAAAAATATTGGCCTCTGGGCTTGTGTGCCACTCCTGATTCCTGTGTGCGTCATCTCTCACTCAGTGGCCCATAGAAAGCATATAGTTTGCTACATTTGTTTTCTAAATTCTCCCTGCAAAAATCTATTTTTTTTTTTGGGGGGGTTTCTAAAGTGTTCCTGAAAAAAATAAAAATAAAAAAAAAATAATAGTGTGACATTAATATTAACATTTGTGCTTCAGTGACAGTCCTGCGTGTGGGGCATCTCTCTAATTTGCAGCCACCAAAAAAAGAGTGTGTAACATTGGGCCTGATTTTCGCTGTGGTCTCACCAACCTGTAAAGGGGTAGCTAAATCATACTGAAGTTATAGCTCACCGTGTAAGTTGTGTGACTACAACAAATAACGTTAGTTTGGTTACGTTTTTAAAACAATGAGGAAGTCTAGTGGAAGAGGTCGTGGCCGGGGGCGTTCATTGTCAGCTGGTAATGAGGGTAGTGGTAGTGGTGGAGCATCAGGTGGTCGTGGGGAAAAAAATATTGCACCTAAGTCTGGAGCTGTGGAGCCAGGTTCGTCGTCCGGCTACACAAGGCCTCGAACGCTCCCTTTTCTGGGATTAGGAAAACCGCTTTTAAAGCCGGAGCAGCAAGAGCAAGTTTTGGCTTATCTTGCTGACTCAGCCTCTAGCTCTTTTGCCTCCTCTCGTGAAACTGGTAAAAGTAAAAGCAGCGCGTCGTTAGTGGATGTTCACGGTCAGGGACAAGTCACTTCCTTGTCCTCTTCAGCAAAAACAACAACAGAGAAGAATGCAGCAGGCGACACAACGGGTTACTCCATGGAGCTCTTTACACATACCGTCCCTGGCTTAGAAAGTGAAGCAGTTAACAGTCCATGCCCATTACAAATTGAATCTGACATGGAGTGCACTGACGCACAGCCACAGCCAGACTACTATGCTGGTCCTTTGACTCAGACCACAACATTGCCCTCGCAGGGTGCTGATCAAGAATCAGACCCTGATGAGACTATGTTGCCCCATCACGAACGCTATACCACCGAACGACACGGTGACACAGACGAAGTTGCGCAGGAGGTACAAGAAGAGTTATTAGATGACCCAGTTCTTGACCCCGATTGGCAGCCATTGGGGGAACAGGGTGCAGGCGGCAGCAGTTCTGAAGCAGAGGAGGAGGAGGGGCCGCAGCAGGCATCAACATCGCCACAGGTTCCATCTGCCGGGCCCGTATCTTGCCCAAAACGCGTGGCAAAGCCAAAACCTGGTGGAGGACAGCGTGGCCATCCGGTTAAAGCTCAGTCTGCAATGCCTGAAAAGGTATCCGATGCTAGAAAGAGTGCAGTCTGGCATTTTTTTAAACAACATCCAATTGATCAGCGCAAAGTCATCTGTCAAAAATGTTCTACTTCCTTAAGCAGAGGTCAGAATCTGAAAAGTCTCAATACTAGTTGCATGCATAGACATTTAACCACCATGCATTTGAAAGCTTGGACTAACTACCAAACGTCCCTTAAGGTTGTTGCACCCTCGGCCAATGAAGCTAGTCATCAACGCAACATCCCTTCCGGCAGTGTAGGACCACCATTTAGCGCACCACCTGCTGTATCTGTGCAGGTATCTTTGCCAGGCCAAAGCAGTCAGGGTCAGGGAATCACCAGTTTCGTAGTAGGAAACACTGCATCTAGGGCACCGGCGGCAACAATACCATCTCCCACCGTCTCTCAGTCTGCCATGTCCACCGGCACCCCCGCTAGTTCCACGATCTCCAGCTCTCCAGTCCAGCTCACCCTACATGAGACTATGGTTAGAAAAAGGAAATACTTAGCCTCGCATCCGCGTACACAGGGTTTGAACGCCCACATAGCTAGACTAATCTCGTTAGAGATGATGCCCTACCGGTTAGTTGAAAGCGAAGCTTTCAAAGACCTGATGGACTACGCTGTACCACGCTACGAGCTACCCAGTCGACACTTTTTTTCCAGAAAAGCCATCCCAGCCCTCCACCAGCATGTTAAAGAGCGCATCGTCCATGCACTCAGGCAATCTGTGAGCACAAAGGTGCACCTGACAACAGATGCATGGACCAGTAGGCATGGCCAGGGACGTTACGTGTCCATCACGGCACACTGGGTAAATGTGGTGGATTCAGGGTCCACAGGGGACAGCAAGTTTGGGACAGTTCTGCCTAGCCCACGGTCTAGTAAACAGTTGTCTGTAGCCGTTCGCACCCCCTCCTCCTCCTCCTCCTCCTCGTCCTCCTGCAGAAGCAAGAGCTCGTCCACAGACCGCAGTCGCACAAACACTCCATCCGCACCTGCCACTGTTGCACACCAGGTCTCCCATTATGGGGCAGCTACTGGCATACGTCAGCAGGCTGTATTGGCTATGAAGTGTTTGGGCGACAATAGACACACCGCGGAAGTTCTGTCCGAGTTCTTGCAGCAAGAAACGCAGTCGTGGCTGGGCACTGTAGATCTTGAGGCAGGCAAGGTAGTGAGTGATAACGGAAGGAATTTCATGGCTGCCATCTCCCTTTCCCAACTGAAACACATTCCTTGCCTGGCTCACACCTTAAACCTGGTGGTGCAGTGCTTCCTGAAAAGTTATCCGGGGTTATCCGACCTGCTCCTCAAAGTGCGTGGACTTTGCGCACATATCCGCCTTTCGCCTGTACACTCCAGCCGTATGCAGACCTATCAGCGTTCTTTGAACCTTCCCCAGCATCGCCTAATCATAGACGTTGCAACAAGGTGGAACTCCACACTGCACATGCTTCAGAGACTGTGCGAACAGAGGCGGGCTGTTATGTTTTTGTGGGAGGATACACATACACAGGCAGGCAGTAGGATGGCAGACATGGAGTTGTCAGGTGTGCAGTGGTCGAAGATTCAAGACATGTGTCAAGTCCTTCAGTGTTTTGAGGAATGCACACGGCTGGTTAGTGCAGACAACGCCATAATAAGCATGAGCATCCCCCTAATGCGTCTGCTGATGCAAAGTTTGACGCACATAAAGGATCAGGCGTCTGCACCAGAGGAAGAGGAAAGCCTTGATGACAGTCAGCGATTGTCTGGTCAGGGCAGTGTACATGACGAGGTACCGGGCGAAGAGGAGGTGGAGGATGAGGAGGATGATGGGGATGAGTATATTTTTAATGAGGAAGCTTTCCCGGGGGCACGGGAAATTGGTGGCGTGGCAAGGCCGGGTTCTGGTTTTTTGAGGGACACAAGTGACGTAGATTTGCCTGCAACTGCCCCTCAACCAAGCACAACCGCAGATTTGACAACGGGAACTTTGGCCCACATGGCGGATTATGCCTTGCGTATCCTCAAAAGGGACACACGCATTACAAAAATGATGAACGATGACGATTACTGGTTGGCCTGCCTCCTTGATCCTCGCTATAAAGGCAAATTGCAAAATATTATGCCACATGAGAACTTGGAACTAATATTAGCAACAAAACAATCAACTAGTGTTGACCGTTTGCTTCTGGCATTCCCTGCACACAGCGCCCGTGATCGTTCTCACACGAGCTCCAGGGGCCAGCAGACCAGAGGTGTTAGAGGGGCAGAAATCAGAAGTGGCGTTGGCCAGAGGGGTTTTCTGACCAGGTTGTGGAGTGATTTTTCTATGACCGCAGACAGGACAGGTACTGCAGCATCAATTCAAAGTGACAGGAGACAACATTTGTCCAGTATGGTTACAAACTATTTTTCATCCCTTATCGACGTTCTCCCTCAACCGTCATTCCCATTTGATTACTGGGCATCCAAATTAGACACCTGGCCAGAATTGGCAGAATATGCATTGCAGGAGCTTGCTTGCCCGGCAGCTAGTGTCCTATCAGAAAGAGTATTCAGTGCTGCAGGTTCAATACTAACAGAAAAAAGGACTCGTCTGGCTACCCAAAATGTAGATGATCTAACCTTCATTAAAATGAACCACAACTGGATTTCAAAATCTTTTGCCCCACCCTGCCCGGCTGACACCTAGCTTTCCTATGAAAAGGTCTTGCCTGTGGACTATTCTGAATGACTTTTCCAATCTCGTAATTTTCTTCACCTGATTGTCCAGCATACGACATGTTTCCACCTCACGAAATGGCCAAACTCCCCACACGGGGCCGTGCTATCGCCACTTTGCGCTTGGACCCTTGAGAGTGCTGTTTGTCTGAAGAGGTGGGTGTGGCCGCTTTTGGTCGACGGCACTGCCACTGGGTCCCTCATAGTACAATAAAGTGTCTCTGGCGGTGGTGGTGCGCACCCAACGTCAGACACACCGTTGTAATATGAGGGGCCCTGTGCCTGTACCGCCGGCCACAAGACAGTTCCCCCCCCCAGCTCAAACAGTGCTCTACCACTAGCAAAATTATCTCTCACAGCTTCACCAATGTGTAGTCTAGGCGCTGACATCCTTCAATGCCTGGCACTGACAATACCATTGTTTTGACATTTTTGTTATGTTAGGCCTTCGAAGCCTGTCTGCGGTCCCTTCTTTCTACAACTACTACACTGACCAGGCCACTGCTGGCCGTGTTACCCTGGAACCAATTTAAAAGTGCCTACAGTCAGCCCAATTTTGTTATGTTAGGCCTTCGAAGACTGTCTGCCGTCACTCCTTCCACTAGACTTCCACTGACCATACACTGCTGCCCGTGTACCCCTGGAACCAATTTAAAAGTGCCTACAGCCAGCCCAAGTTTGTTATGTTAGGCCTTCGAAGCCTGTCTGCGGTCACTCCTTCCACTAGACTTCCACAGACCAGACCACTGCTGCCCGTGTACCCCTGGAACCAATTTAAAAGTGCCTACAGCCAGCCCAAGTTTGTTATGTTAGGCCTTGGAAGCCTGTCTGCGGTCACTCCTTCCACTAGACTTCCACTGACCAGACCACTGCTGCCCGTGTACCTCTGGAACCAATTTAAAAGTGCCTACAGCCAGCCCAAGTTTGTTATGTTAGGCCTTCGAAGCCTGTCTGCGGTCACTCCTTCCACTAGACTTCCACAGACCAGACCACTGCTGCCCGTGTACCCCTGGAACCAATTTAAAAGTGCCTACAGCCAGCCCAAGTTTGTTATGTTAGGCCTTGGAAGCCTGTCTGCGGTCACTCCTTCCACTAGACTTCCACTGACCAGACCACTGCTGCCCGTGTACCCCTGGAACCAATTTAAAAGTGCCTACAGCCAGCCCAAGTTTGTTATGTTAGGCCTTGGAAGCCTGTCTGCGGTCACTCCTTCCACTAGACTTCCACTGACCATACACTGCTGCCCATGTACCCCTGGAACAAATTTAAAAGTGCCTACAGCCAGCCCAAGTTTGTTATGTTAGGCCTTCGAAGCCTGTCTGCGTCCCGTTCTTTCAACTACAACTACACTGACCAGGCCACTGATGGCCGTGTTCCCTTGGAACCAATTTTAACTTGCCTACAGCCAGCCCTATGTTATTATGTTAGGCCTTCGAAGCCTGTCTGCGTCCCGTTCTTTCAACTACAACTACACTGACCAGGCCACTGATGGCCGTGTTCCCCTGGAACCAATTTTAACTTGCCTACAGCCAGCCCAATGTTAGGCCTTTGATGCCTGTCTGCCGTCACTCCTTCCACTAGGCCTCCACTGACCTGTCTATTGCTGCCCGTGTACCCCTTGAACCAACATCATTAAATATAAAAAAAATTAATTTGATTATAAAAAATAAGATCGTGTTGAGATCTCAAATGCAGACATTTTAACAATCAAAACAAACACACAACAAATATCTGGAACTGTACTACAAAGGTCCAACAGCTACAATTTCTTTCTCCTGCAAGAAGTTAACTGAAAGTTTTTTGGAGTTGTTAACACAGATATGGCATCCACCGAGTGTTGTCCTGTCGCGTCTCCTTTAAATTATTTCCAATAAGATGTTAAACTATTAATTTAATAAAATCAATAATTAAAAAAATAATTGAGTAAGTCAAAAGCACATTGCAAATAAACATTAATTACAAATCAAGAAGCATGGCGCGTCCGAGGGTGAGTAGATACCGAATAAGAATATAATCACCCTCGGACGCGCAATGCTTATTTACAACAGCCTTCCTTCATAAGAATCAGCCCTTCCGTGGTGTAGAGAGAGGTTGTGTTACACTCCAAGGTGTTCCCCAGGTTGCCTTTCCTGAGCTTCGATCTTCCGGCTCTCGTTTAGTAGCTGTTGGAAACTACGCTGCATTAGGCCTACTAATTGTGTATGGGTGAAACAGTGGCGCATCTGCGGTCCCTCCTTCCACTAGGCCTCCACTGACCTGTCTACTGCGGCCCGTGTACCCCTTGAACCAACCTAATAAAATATTTAAAAAATTAATTTGATTATAAAAAATAAGATCGTGTTGAGATCTCAAATGCAGACATTTTAACAATCAAAACAAACACACAACAAATATCTGGAACTGTACTACAAAGGTCCAACAGCTACAATTTCTTTCTCCTGCAAGAAGTTAACTGAAAGTTTTTTGGAGTTGTTAACACAGATATGGCATCCACCGAGTGTTGTCCTGTCGCGTCTCCTTTAAATTATTTCCAATAAGATGTTAAACTATTAATTTAATAAAATTAATAATTAAAAAAATAATTGAGTAAGTCAAAAGCACATTGCAAATAAACATTAATTACAAATCAAGAAGCATGGCGCGTCCGAGGGTGAGTAGATACCGAATAAGAATATAATCACCCTCGGACGCGCAATGCTTATTTACAACAGCCTTCCTTCCTAAGAATCAGCCCTTCCGTGGTGTAGAGAGAGGTTGTGTTACACTCCAAGGTGTTCCCCAGGTTGCCTTTCCTGAGCTTCGATCTTCCGGCTCTCGTTTAGTAGCTGTTGGAAACTACGCTGCATTAGGCCTACTAATTGTGTATGGGTGAAACAGTGGCGCATCTGCGGTCCCTCCTTCCACTAGGCCTCCACTGACCTGTCTACTGCGGCCCGTGTACCCCTTGAACCAACCTAATAAAATATTTAAAAAATTAATTTGATTATAAAAAATAAGATCGTGTTGAGATCTCAAATGCAGACATTTTAACAATCAAAACAAACACACAACAAATATCTGGAACTGTACTACAAAGGTCCAACAGCTACAATTTCTTTCTCCTGCAAGAAGTTAACTGAAAGTTTTTTGGAGTTGTTAACACAGATATGGCATCCACCGAGTGTTGTCCTGTCGCGTCTCCTTTAAATTATTTCCAATAAGATGTTAAACTATTAATTTAATAAAATCAATAATTAAAAAAATAATTGAGTAAGTCAAAAGCACATTGCAAATAAACATTAATTACAAATCAAGAAGCATGGCGCGTCCGAGGGTGAGTAGATACCGAATAAGAATATAATCACCCTCGGACGCGCAATGCTTATTTACAACAGCCTTCCTTCCTAAGAATCAGCCCTTCCGTGGTGTAGAGAGAGGTTGTGTTACACTCCAAGGTGTTCCCCAGGTTGCCTTTCCTGAGCTTCGATCTTCCGGCTCTCGTTTAGTAGCTGTTGGAAACTACGCTGCATTAGGCCTACTAATTGTGTATGGGTGAAACAGTGGCGCATCTGCGGTCCCTCCTTCCACTAGGCCTCCACTGACCTGTCTACTGCGGCCCGTGTACCCCTTGAACCAACCTAATAAAATATTTAAAAAATTAATTTGATTATAAAAAATAAGATCGTGTTGAGATCTCAAATGCAGACATTTTAACAATCAAAACAAACACACAACAAATATCTGGAACTGTACTACAAAGGTCCAACAGCTACAATTTCTTTCTCCTGCAAGAAGTTAACTGAAAGTTTTTTGGAGTTGTTAACACAGATATGGCATCCACCGAGTGTTGTCCTGTCGCGTCTCCTTTAAATTATTTCCAATAAGATGTTAAACTATTAATTTAATAAAATCAATAATTAAAAAAATAATTGAGTAAGTCAAAAGCACATTGCAAATAAACATTAATTACAAATCAAGAAGCATGGCGCGTCCGAGGGTGAGTAGATACCGAATAAGAATATAATCACCCTCGGACGCGCAATGCTTATTTACAACAGCCTTCCTTCCTAAGAATCAGCCCTTTCGTGGTGTAGAGAGAGGTTGTGTTACACTCCAAGGTGTTCCCCGGGTTGCCTTTCATGAGCTTCGATCTTCCGGCTCTCGTTTAGTAGTTGGTGGAAACTACGCTGCATTAGGCCTACAAATTTGGTATGGGGTGTAGAGACAGGTTGTGTTACACTCCAAGGTTTTCACCAGGTTGCCTTTCCTGAGCTTCGATCTTCATGCTCTCGTTTAGTAGGTGTCGGAAAGTAGGCTGCATTAGGCCTACAAATTGGGTATGGGGTGGAGAGAGATGGTGTGTTACACTCCAAGGTGTTCCCCAGGTTTCCTTGCCATTGCTTCGGTCTTCCGACTCTCGTTTAGTAGTTGTAGAAAAGTACACAGCATTAGGCCTACAAAATGGGTATGGGGTGGAGAGAGATGGTGTGTTACACTCCAAGGTGTTCCCCAGGTTGCCTTTCCTGAGCTTCGATCTTCATGCTCTCGTTTAGTAGGTGTCGGAAAGTAGGCTGCATTAGGCCTAAAAAATGGGGAATGGGGTGGAGAGAGATGGTGTGTTACACTCCAAGGTGTTCCCCAGGTTTCCTTGCCATTGCTTCGGTCTTCCGACTCTCGTTTAGTAGTTGTAGAAAAGTACACTGCATTAGGCCTAAAAAATGGGTATGGGGTGGAGAGAGATGGTGTGTTACACTCCAAGGTGTTCCCCAGGTTGCCTTTCCTGAGCTTCGATCTTCATGCTCTCGTTTAGTAGGTGTCGGAAAGTAGGCTGCATTAGGCCTACAAATTGGGTATGGGGTGGAGAGAGATGGTGTGTTACACTCCAAGGTGTTCCCCAGGTTTCCTTGCCATTGCTTCGGTCTTCCGACTCTCGTTTAGTAGTTGTAGAAAAGTACACAGCATTAGGCCTACAAAATGGGTATGGGGTGGAGAGAGATGGTGTGTTACACTCCAAGGTGTTCCCCAGGTTGCCTTTCCTGAGCTTCTATCTTCAGGCTCTCATTAAATTGTGGTTAAATGGAACAACTGCATTTGGCGTACTAGTTGGTTTGGGGCCTACTATCGGTGTCTGCCACTCCTTGCTGTTCTCCTGGTTTCCTGTCCTGAAATACCATTTTCAGCCTCTCGTTAAGTAGTTGTTAATGTTAGACTGCATTTGGCCTACTAGTTGGGTTGGGGCCTACTATCGGTGTCTGCCACTCCTTGCTGTTCTCCTCCACTGAACAAAGCTGTGCCGCCTGTTTACTACGGTTGCCAATTTTGAACTGCATTTCGACTACTTACTGATTTGGCCCTACTCTCTGTGTCAGCCTCTCATTCCAGTTGTCCTCCACTGCAATGCCCCCTGGTTATTCCTGTGTTACCAATTTTGAACTGCATTTAGCCCACTTTCTTCTTTGGGCCTATATCTGTGTTTCCACTTCATCGTGCCCATTGCCCAGCCAGTGATAGATGAGTCTGCTGGTACATTGACCCATAACGCAACATTCCCCGTGCACGCTACACAACAACATTGTGACCCTGCTGAAAGTCAGGTTGCTCTTCCCGCATACCATACCACCTTACACGGGGACAAAGAGGAAGGTGCAGATGAAAGTGCAGGTTCCTTCATCAGGTGGGGGGAGGAATACTAGTTGGCGACGTCACTGGCACAGGGCCTCTCATAGTACGCAAAAGTGTTGCTGCCGGTGGGAGGCGCCCCCGCCGTGCAAACACACCGCTGTACTTTGAGGGGCCCTGTGCCAGTGCCAATGCCAACGAGTGGGCCCCCCCTGCTTGCTCAGGTTCACAGCACTTGCAAAGTTGAAATACTTACCTCTCCCTGCTCCACTGCCGTGACGTGGTCCAGATTTCCTGGGCCCACTAATTACTTGAACCAGCCCTACCCCCCACAACTTTAGCCAAATGACCCCCAATTTCAAATGCCTTCCAATTATTATAAGGTAAATTACGCTTGACAAGCTTCATTAAGAAGAATGGATGGTTTTGACATTAAAATGGGCACTCTAGGTGTTTTCCTGGCCCCCACTCACTGCCGACTATGCTGCCCCATTGACTTGCATTGGGTTTCGTGTTTCGGTCGATCCCGACTTTACGTCATAATCGGCCGATTTCACTCGACCCGACTTTGGACATAGTCGGGTTTCGCAAAACCCGGCTCGACTCTAAAAAGGTCAAGGTCGCTCAACTCTATAAATGACATCACAAATCTTTTTGAAGAGAGAGGAGGGAGAGGAGGGAGGGGTTTGGGTGTGTTTTTGGAGTGGGTGTGCTAGGTTCGGGCTTAGTGGCAGTGCAAAGCATCATGGAACATGTAGTATTAGGTCACAATAAGGAAGTTGTCGATTAACCCCATGAGAGCTGAATCCAGCACTGAAGATGTGCTGCTACAGCATGATAACAGCTAATATTGCTAAAATAAACACAGTAGATGTTTTCAGTGGCACATAATAGCAAGATTTATGAAAAAAAACCAAAACAAAACTGAAATTATGTCTTATATTCTAGGTTCTTCAAAATAGCCACCTTTTCCTTTGATGACTGCTCTGCACACTCTTGGCATTCTCTTGATGAGCTTCAAGAGGTTGTCACCGGGAATGGTCTTCCAACAATCTTGAAGGAGTTCCCAGAGAGATGCTTAGCACTTGTTGGCCCTTTTGCCTTCACTCTGTGGTCCAGCTCACCCCAAACCATCTCGATTGGGCTCAGGTCTGGTGACAGTGGAAGCCAGATCATCTGGCGTAGCACCCCATCACTCTCCTTCTTGGTCAAATAGTCCTTACACAGCCTGGAGGTGTGTTTGGGGTCATTGTCCTGTTGAAAAATAAATGATGGTCCAACTAATCGCAAACCGGATGGAATAGCATGCCGCTGCAAGATGCTGTGGTAGCCATGCTGGTCCAGTATGCCTTCAATCTTGAATAAATCCCCAACAGTGTCACCAGCAAAGCACCCCCACACCATCACACCTCCTCCACCATGCTTCGCGGTGGTAACCAGGCATGTAGAGTCCATCCGTTCACCTTTTCTGCGTCGCACAAAGACACGGTGGTTGGAACCAAAGATCTCAAATTTGGACTCATCAGACCAAAGCACAGATTTCCACTGGTCCAATGTCCATTCCTTGTGTCCTTTAGCCCAGACAAGTCTCTTCTGCTTGTTGCCTGTCCTTAGCAGTGGTTTCCTAGCAGCTATTTTACCATGAAGGCCTGCTGCACAAAGTCTCCTCTTAGCAGATGTTGTAGAGATGTGTCTGCTGCTAGAACTCTGTGTGGCTTTGACCTGGTCTCTAATCTGAGCTGCTGTTAACCTGCGATTTCTGAGGCTGGTGACTCGGATAAACCTATCCTCAGAAGCAGAGGTGATTCTTGGTCTTCCTTTCCTGGGGCGGTCCTCATGTGAGCCAGTTTCTTTGTAGGGCTTGGTGGTTTTTGCCACTGCACTTGGGGACACTTTCAAAGTTTTCCCAATTTTTCGGACTGACTGACCTTCATTTCTTAAAGTAATGATGGCGACTCTTTTTTCTTTACTTAGCTGCTTTTTTAACAGTTTATTCAGTAGGACTATCAGCTGTGTATTCACCAGACTTCTGCACAACACAACTGATGGTCCCAACCCCATTTATAAGGCAAGAAATCTCACTTTTAAAACCTGACAGGGCACACCTGTGCAGTGAAAACCATTCCCGGTGACTACCTCTTGAAGCTCATCAAGAGAATGCCAAGAGTGTGCAAAGCAGTTATCAAAGCAAAAGGTGGCTACTTTGAAGAACCTAGAATATAAGACATAATTTCAGTTGTTTCACACTTTTTTGTTAAGTATATAATTCCAAATGTGTTCATTCATAGTTTTGATGCCTACAGTATGAATGTACAATTTTCATAGTCATGAAAATACAGAAAAATCTTTAAATGAGAAGGTATGTCCAAACTTTTGGTCTGTACTGTATATAATCCTCCAAAACTTTTTCAAAATTGTATTATTATAATACTCACCTATTGACTGTTCTGTGGTCTGGAGTACATTTAGTTGCTATATAATCCTCCAAAAACTTGTTCCAAATTTATTGGTATCATATTACTTACTCATAGGGATTTACATCTTCTTGGGTACATTTCATGTTCAAAATTTATTGATATTATATTGCTCGCCCATAGGACATTTCATCTTCTTGGGTACATTTTATTTATTTTACTCCTTTATATAGCACCAGTAATTCCACAGTGCTTTACATACATTATCGGCACTGTCCCCGATGGGGCTCACAATCTAAATTCCCTATCAGTATGTCTTTGGAATGTGGGCAGAAACCAGAGTACCCGGAGGAAACCCACGCAAACACGGGGAAAACATACAAACTCCTTGCAGATATTGCCCTTGGTGGGATTTGAACCCAGGACACCAGCGCTGCAATGCTAACCACTGAGCCACCGTAGCACCCTACATTTTGTTGCTATAAAAGCACCAAACAAAGCGTTCAACAATTTATTTGCTTTATAGTGCTCATCTTTTGACTATTCCATGGTCTGAATACATTTACTTGCTACATAATCTTTCAAAAACTTGTTCCAAATTTATCAGTATCAAATTGCTCACCCACAGGGTATTACATCTTTTATGGTACATTTCGTTGCTATAAAAAGATTAAAAAAAAAGTGTTCAAAGTACAGCAGTATCATATTACTCACCCTTAGGGTAGAATCCGAAAAAAAGAAGGAAGTATAAAAAACCCAATTAAAATTAAAAATGTTATTAATATAAATATTAAAATAAAATATATGGCAAAATATTACACATGAGTTTCAAAAAAGGGGGAAAAACACTAGACAGAGTGACAGCTGAGCAGTATGGCTTTACAAATACACCATAAATATGGCAGGTAAGGCAAATGTACACAATTATTATAGTAAAAATAGAATAAATGTCCCTTGAACAAGTGTACACTTGTTCAAAATTCAGCAATATCATATTACTCACCCATAGGGTAGAATCCAAAAAAAGAAGGTAGTACAAAAAAACCCCAATTAAAATAAAAAATGTTATTCATATAAATATTCATACAAACCTATTACATTGCCAGCTATGGTGCTTTATAACAGATGCAACCAGTATGCTTTTTTCCCTATGATCACCATTATTTGTTGCAGGGTGTACACTTATGTGGCTCAATATAATAGCATTAAATAGTTCTTCTAATCTTTTCAAGGCTATGTGTACTCGACTGTATATTTGGTCTAAATGGTGTCCATGGCAAACAGAGACATCACACGGACAGCACTCTGACCAATGTTATTCAATTGGACTGTTGACATGACCATTTTTTTTTTTTACACAGACCAAACGTCCACATGAAAAAAAAATTCAACATGCACTATTCTCTCTATATTTCGGATGATATCTATTCAAGTCTGTGGCTGAACCAAAAAAATAAATCAGATCACGTACGGATAACATCCAATTTTTCTGGATATATTGCAATACTTAACATAGGAAAGTGTTTTTAGTTATGTAAATTTTACTAAATGGTGATGTCTAAAAACAAATTCCATGTGAATGCCATACGGATGGCTTACAGATGGCATACTGGTAACAATACAGATTAAATATTGTCCTTTTTTAACTCCAGGTTTAAATACACAAATGGCCAATACAAAAAAATATTTTCAAAAGCCATTTCATGTAAGATCCCCTAAAAAGACAAGTGGGCACTTCCTCCAACTGGGGAAGGAAGGTTCAATCACAAGAGGAGATAAGGCTTCTTTACAATGAGGACTGTTAATCTGTGGATGGGCCTAAAGGTACCGTCACACATAACGATATTGTTAACTATATCGTTGCTTTTTGTGACGTAGCAACGATATCGTTAACGAAATAGTTATGTGTGACAGCGACCAACGATCAGGCCCCTGCTGGGAGATCGTTGGTCGCTGGGGAAAGTCCAAAACTTTATTTCGTCGCTGGATCTCCCGCTGACATCGCTGAATCGGCGTGTGTGTGACGCCGATTCTGCAATGTCTTCACTGGTAACCAGGGTAAACATCGGGTTACTAAGCGCAGGGCCGCGCTTAGTAACTCGATGTTTACCCTGGTTACCAATGTAAAAGTAAAAAAAAAACAGTACATACTTACATTCCTGTCACGTTCCTCAGCGTCAGCTTCCCTGCGTCCCCCAGTGTCAGCGCCGGACAGCCGTAAAGCAAAGCACAGCGGTGACGTCACCGCTCTGCTTTCCAGCAAGCACGCTTACACAAAGCAGGGAAGCTGACGCCGGGCGACGCGACAGGAATGTAAGTATGTAGTGTTTTTTTTTTTTTTTACTTTTACAATGGTAACCAGGGTAAACATCGGGTTACTAAGCACGGCCCTGCGCTTAGTAACCCGATGTTTACCCTGGTTACCCGGGGACTTCGGGATCGTTGGTCGCTGGAGAGCTGTCTGTGTGACAGCTCTCCAGCGACCAAACAGCGACGCTGCAGCGATCGGGATCGTTGTCTAGATCGCTGCAGCGTCGCTTAATGTGACGGTACCTTAAGGCTGGAGTCACACACAACGTATGAAAATAGGGTCCGTTTTTGATGGCCGAGATACACAGAAAATTTCCTGAACAGTGATCCATATTCAATGCGAGGATACGATTTTTTCTCCAAAAATTTTCCGTGTGTCATCCGTATGGCATCCATATGGCGCGATTTTCTCGCCGGCTTGCAAAATGGACATAGAATAGATCCATGGCCTCAAATATTCGTAAAAACATATATACAGTCTATATATATATATATATACACATACATACATATACTGTATGTCAGTGAGACACATATATATATATATATATACATATATTTATATTTCATGTAGCGCTAGATAGCAGAAAAGCCGCTAATTCAATTGCTGGCTTTTGCTATCTCCTTATCAAATTCGACAGGATATGAGACATGGTTTACATACAGTAAACCATTTCATATCCCTCATTTTTTACATATTCCTCACTAGTAATGTTAGAAGTGTATGTGTGCAAAATTTGGGCGCTCTAGCTGTTAAAATAAAGGGTTAAATCACGGAAAAAACTGGCGTGGGCTCCTGCGCAATTTTCTCCGCCAGAGTGGGAAAGCCAGTGACTGAGGGCAGATATTAATAGCCTAGAGAGGGACCATGGCTATTGGCCCCCCTGGCTAAAAACATCTGCCCCCAGCCACCCCAGAAAAGGCACATCTGTAAGATGCGCCTATTCTGGCACTTAGCCTCTCTTTTCCCACTCCTGAGTAGTGGTGGGATATGGGGTAATAAAGGGCAATATACTACGTCACTGGGCAATATACTACGTGGCTGGGCAATATACTAAGTGGCTGTGTGCTGTATACTACGTCGCTGTGCAATATACTACGTCACTGGGCAATATACTTCGTGGCTGCACAATATACTACGTAGCTGGGCAATATACTATGTGACTGGGCAATATACTACGTGGCTGGGCAATATACTACGTGACTGGGCAATATACTACGTGACTGGGCAATATACTACGCCACTTGGCAATATACTACGTGGCTGGGCAATATACTACGTGGCTGCACTATATACTACGTGGCTGGGCAATATACTAAGTGGCTGTGTGCTGTATACTACGTCGCTGTGCAATATACTACGTCACTGGGCAATATACTTCGCGGCTGCACAATATACTACGTAGCTGGGCAATATACTATGTGACTGGGCAATATACTACGTGGCTGGGCAATATACTACGTGGCTGGGCAATATACTACGTGACTGGGCAATATACTACGCCACTTGGCAATATACTACGTGACTGGGCAATATACTACGTGGCTGGGCAATATACTACGTGGCTGCACTATATACTACATGGCTGGGCAATATACTACGTGGCTGGGCAATATACTACGTCACTCGGCAATATACTTCGTGGCTGCGCAATATACTACGTAGCTGGGCAATATACTACGTGACTGGGCAATATACTACGTGGCTGGGCAATATACTACGTGACTGGGCAATATACTACGCCACTGGGCAATATACTACGTGACTGGGCAATATACTACGTGGCTGGGCAATATACTATGTCACTGGGGAATATACTACGTGGCTGCGCTATATACTACGTGGCTGGGCAATATACTACGTGGCTGGGCAATATACTACGTGACTGGGCAATATACTACGTCGCTGGGCAATATACTACGTCGCTGGGGAATATACTACGTGGCTGCGCTATATACTACGTGGCTGGGCAATATACTACGTGGCTGGGCAATATACTACGTGGACATGCATATTCTAGAATACCCGATGCATTAGAATCAGGCTACCATCTAGTATATACTCGTACACCTATACTATGTGGAATACATTAATTTTATCTGATCTATTCTAACCTGTCATTGTGATTTTACTGTACACTGCAATGAATTGCCGGCTTTTCTATAGAATACCGGGGCGCATTTCTCGCAAGTCACACTGATGGTCCATGTGTAATCTGTTTTTTTCTTGCACCCATAAACTTGCATTGGCGATTCTCGGCTGAGATACGCTGACAATCGCAGCATGCTGCGATCTCACTCGGATCCTGAATACGGCCGGGAAAACAACGGATAATAGGAGCTGCCCCATAGATTAACATTGGGCCGAGTGCGATGCGATTTTTTGTCGCATTGCACTCGTCCGTATTACGGTCTAGTGTGACTCCGGCCTAACTCAGGCGCTGGTCACAGCCGGAACCCTTGATGGCTTCAACAAATACTTTTTTTTAGATGAAAATAACAAATGCTCGTGTAAATCAGTAAAGCTAATTTTTGAATGCTTGGTCCAGTGGATCAACAATTGGAATCGAGAGAGAAGGATTAGCTGTTTTGGGATGGACTGGACAATGCGTTGCGGTGCTGATTGCGCCCCTTCCCATTTATCGGTTGAACTTGATGTACTTTTGTCTTTTTTTTTAATGACATTAACTAACTATAACTATTTCAAAACATTGTAAATACATGTAGCTTGAATTTTATTTAAAAAATACTCCAAAATGCAATATCACAATAACAACAAATCATACATGGGTTTCATCTCTAACTGGACAGAAAGATCATCTCCATTATAAAATCCTTTCATTGGTCAAGATAGCAAAAGTCCTTTACACCTCCGACAGCAAGTGACCTACATTTGTTCTCAAGTGTCATAATTATCAACTTTTTGATATAAATAGGTGCACTCAGCTGGTGTATAATACTGGGAACTCATAATTCTTCCATTTCCTGAACCATTGGATTTGCATGGCCATCGTTTTGTAATGATGGTGATGTAGCAACTTGAATTTCTTTAGCATGGCCTTTGTCATCTTCTGATATCATTGGCCTTAACTTATCGCATGAGAAGATGAGGATAAACCGTAACAGACAAGCCATAGAGCTCACAGCGATGATCACAGCTGTAAAAGGTAAAAGCAATGATAGGACAATTAGAAGGTAAATGTTTGCGTTATCTATATTTTGTACAAGAAAACCAAAAGAGAAAAAAAACCATCAGTAATAATATGGTTAAATATCTTTTTCCGAGAACATCAATCAATAACTCACACTTCAACTACTGGAAATCTTCACCATTGAACACAGTGTTGTTTTAAACGTTATGGACACCTTTGGGGTATGTGCACACATTAAGCATTTGCTGTGGATATTTCTGCATCAAAATTGTTTCTTTTCGAAAGAAAAATGTGAGTTTTTCTGAACTTTTCATGCATTTTCCCATTAATTAGAATGTGTGAAAAATGCTGAAAGAATTGACATGCTTCAGATTTGCAACTGCTTCAAAGCTGCAAAGAAAAAGTTAATACAGGATTGATACAAAGCTCCTAATCCTCTGTATTGGCATAATGAACAATTTAATTCTGTCCACCTTCAGCCATCACTAGAGGGAGCTGAAGAGCTAACTGCATACTGTTTTATAATTGAGTTACAGATGAAGATGGAACAAGTTGCTGAATCCAGTGCTTGGCTGCAGCGGTCAAGTGTGCAGTACTCAGGATGTCAGCTCTGCAGCCCGTAAGCAATCCCTGGGAGCGGTGGTTGAGAGCCAGTTGTGGAGCAGAGGCTGGTAGTGAGTAATGCTCTGTTTCTTATTTCTAGCCTGTGGAAGCCTATGGGGTAGAAAAGTCAAATTGTGGAAACCCATTTAATTTTGTATAGGATCTAGTGAAAGAATCGTGATGAAGGAAAGTCCTCGGATAAGACGTTATCTGAACATGCTCGGGTGGTAACCGAGTGAGTTCGGCGTGCTTGAATAATATGTTCGAGTCCACGCGCCTGCATGTCTCACGGCTGTTAGACAGCGGTAACACATGTAGGGATTGCCTGTTTGTTAGACAATCCCTGCACATGAGATATGCACCTGCGGGGACTGGAACATATTTTTCGAGCACGCCGAAAACACTCAGCACACGAGCATGCTTGGATAACACCTTATCCCAGCACGTTCGCTTATCACTACTAGAGAAGCATTCTCATGTTTTTTCTAATTCCCTAAACCAGACTGAATGTGTATGTAATGAAGGGCAAGTACAATAAAACACTTACCGATCGCTGTTTGCCTCGGTTTCCAGTACCACTCTGGTCCTCTGCTCACTCATGCGACCGAAATCCCGACTTGTATGGGTGCGCATGCTCTGACTTGTGGATCCACTTGCAGCATGCTGCTATTTTTTTTCTCATGCCAAATTATTATGGAAAAAAACAGTAGATCTGCACTGACCCATAAAATAAAACTCAGCCATGTTAAACGCTCGTGTGAGCAAGCCCTTACAATGAGGCTCCATAGGTTAACGTACATTGTAAAAGCAACTTTTGGCTCACATATAAACCCCTTAATGATCCGTTAGAAGAGGACCGACCTTGGAAACCAGGGAAGAAGTTGATTATGAAATGTATTACCGCACTTACACTACATTACACACACATTTACACTGGTTTAGGTAATCAAAAGAACGCTTCTTTAAGAGCAAGCAATACATGATATGAACCTCTGTATGCTCATATAGTATATAGTATACTGTACATGAGGGTGTTTGGTTTGAGACAAAAACAAAGCATCTATGTTTGAGCATAGAAAGCCGTGCTTGTCATTACCACCTATGCAAACATCAGCTGCACCCTACTGAGAGAGGCATAACTATGCAATACACAAAATACCCTCAGGCTTTCTTTAAGAGCAGCCATGTAATTTTCAAAGGAGATGTCTTGAGATCCAGCTTTCGAAAATGCTAAGGCTGGGTTCACACTGCGTTGTGTGAACCCGTTTAATGGACTACATTACACCGCGGCATAACGCGGTGTAACGTAGTCCGTTAACGCCGCCATTACTGGCAATGGCGAAAGCATCACTAGCGCACACCCACAATGGGCGTGCGCTAGCGATGTGCCGTCATTGAGTGACGGACCCAAGACGCGGGCTGCAGCGTTTCCGGTCTGTCACTAATAGCGCACTGCTAGCAGATGCTCCATCTGCGCTAGCGCAGTGCCAGTGTTGGCACTTGCGTTAGTGCAGTCTGTTTAACGGATTTGTTGAACGGACTGCACAACGCAAGTGTGAACCTAGCCTAAGAAAGCAGATTATTGGTCACATGGCATATGTAGTAATCTAAGTTCTAAATACTGTGAATAAACATTGTGTGTGTGAATGTCCTGGGGTGTCTTGTCTGCATAAACTTCTATATGATAATTACAAACAATTCTATGTACATATCCCACATCTACATCACAATAATGTACCAGACCTAAGCTATGCTAAGGTCAGACCTAAGCTATGCTAAGCTAAGCTGGTGATTTTCCTCAGAATAATCACACATATTTGGGTTAAGTGATCACATACACTTAGCTTGTATTAAAGGGAACCTTTCACATGAAGAAATACTATTAACCTACAATTTGGGGTTAATCTGCAGGATAATAGCATTCTGAACTTGCCTGGCGTCGGCACCTAGACCTCCACCAGCACTTAGACCTCCACTGCAGGGTAGCGTTCAGATTTCAGACACGGGGGGGGGGCGGCACCAGCACAGGTTCAGTCACCGCTCTGTGTATAGAGAGTGGCAGTAACCACACCCCCCGCAGTGACTGACAGCTGCTCAGTGTAACGCCGCTGGGTTTATACCTTGTTTCTTCGGCGTTACTTTTGCATGTCTTGGCTTGAAACCTTGCTCCTCTCCCCCTAACTTGCAGGGATACTGTAGTCTGTTACCTGTATGGATGCGGCTCAGTTCCCTGTGCTGCTGAGTAGCTGTACGTGTGCTGTGATGTCTTTGGCCTGCTGCATGACCACCCGCACCTGGCTGCTGCTGTGGAAGCTATCTGCAGCTTGCAAGGTCCTCTGCAGCTGGCGCACGTCTTTCCACGTGTATTCAGGCTAGCAGTCACTGCCAGGTGCCCTAAGCCACAGTTCCTGTGCTATCTGTGCTGTAATGGTTTCTGTTTGTGCTTAGGGTGCGCGCGGCCACACCTACCCTGCTTTTATCAGGGTTTGAGTGTGCACCTGTGTTGCTTTCCTCAGCCTATCACTGAGGGGCAGCTTCTATATAAACTCCCCCTTTCCTGTTGGGCGTTGCTAGAGCATTGCATTGTGTTTCTGTGTCTTGCCTTGTCAGTTAGGTATTCAGCTCCCGTTCTGTCTGCAGTATGTTCTGGGAGAGCTGATACCTGTCTTCCGCCTGTTCTTGGGGCAGAGTACCCAGATCCGCCTATCCTGGAGGCTGCATATCCAGATCTATTTGTATATTGTTTTTCCACCTGTTCTGGGGGCAGATTACCCAGATCCGCCTATCCTGGAGGCTGCATATCCAGATCCATTTGTATATTGTTTTTCCACCTGTTCTGGGGGCAGATTACCCAGATCCGCCTATCCTGGAGGCTGCATATCCAGATCTGTTTGTGTTTTGTTTTTCCGCCTATTCTGGGGCAGAGTACCCAGACCCACCTATCCTAGAGGCTGCATATCCAGTACCTGATCCTGTCTGAACTATGTCCATTGTGTTATGTTCCTGAAGTCCTTTTGTGTGACACCCCGCACCCAGTGACTGAACTTTCAGGGCTCATCTTTTAAAGATGGAGTCCGGTGTTACTATGCTGTGCTCAGCCTTCCATGCGGTGTTAACCCAGTTCTGGCCCAGTTCCAGTCCGGCGGTGCTTGCACCATCACGCTTGAGTTCCTTCCTAGGTCCGATGCCCGGAGCCTGATGGCCGTAGCTAGGAACCTGATGACCACCTCTATCTGGTCCTGTGCCATCCGTGTCCCAGCCAATGTCCTGGGCTGCCACGCCAGTGTCCCAGATTTCTATCTGGTATTCCTGATGTCCAGCCTATGTCTGATGTCCTGATGTCTTTCCTGTGTCCAATGACCTGATGCCCTGGGCTGCCATGCCAGTGTCCCAGATGTTTATCCGGTATTCCTGATGTCCAGCCTATGTCTGATGTCCTGATGTCCTTCCTGTGTCTGATGTCCTGATGCCCTAGGCTGCCACGCCAGTGTCCCAGTCGATGACCTGGGCTGCCACGCCAGTGTCCCAGATGTCTATTCTGTGCCCTTTGTCCAGCCTGTGTCCACTATCCTGATGTCCAGCCTGTGTCTGATGTCCTGCCTGTGACCCGATGTTCCACCAGTTCCCTGGGGTCCACCCTGTGCTGACACCTGTCCTGGGTCGGTGTCTGATGTTCTCCTGCTGAGCCAGTGCTATGCCTGAGGTCTGAGAGAGGCCTTCTAGCATCCCGTGCCAGATGACCCTGGACTGCATCAACCCATGATGACCCCTGCCATCGTCTGACGTCTGTCCAAGGTCGGTGTCTGATGTTCTCCTGCTGAGCCTGTGCTGCGCCTGAGGCCTGAGAGAGAGGCCATCCTAGCATGCCCGTGCCAGGTAACCCTGGACTTCATCAACCCGTGATGTCCTCCTGCCTTCGTCTGTTATCCTGAGACGTGTACCCTACTCTGATGTGTGGAATCGGGATCCTGACATTATGTTTTGTTATGTAGTGTTTTCATTTGAGTAAACTTTATTTCTTCATACCTGAAGTTGTGCGGTGTAATCTAGTTCTGCATATCGCCATCTTGTCCACATGCTCAGCTGCGCACAGACCCTGCTCACTGCCCTTCCCTAGTCTGGGTAGGTCCAGGTAACTCTGTGGTCCAGTGGGTCCACATTCCGTTCCCACTAGGGACGCTCGCCCCACGTCGTTATGTCCTACGTGGAGGTGTTGGCTCGGCTGCGTCTGCAGTCGCAGCCGTAACTCAGCATTAGGGCCAGCTGTCGGTGTCGGGAGCGTGATTACATCTGCCTCTCTCACTATACAGAGTGGTGTCTGAATATGCGCCGCCCACACAACTGAAAACAAATGCTGCCGGGAGGAATTACCGTAAGTTAATTTCCTCCTGACATCGAGGCTCTATGTGCTGGCACTGGGCAAGTTCAGAATGTTATTAACCTGCAGATTAACCCCATATCTGCAGGTTAATAGTGTTTTTTCATGTGACAAGTTCCCTTTAAGGGTCGATTTTGTACAGTGTCATAATAGAGCTTCCGTAGAGGTGCATGTATGCAGTATGGGTTAAATGTTTGGACAGTTCAGTTCATGCAATGGCTTTCCTTTCTCTTATTGGAATGTGCACATTGTACATTCAGCAAGAAGGCAGCAAAACCATGAATGAGTACATATGGAAATAAGGAGTAAAGAAATGTATGTGAAAAAAAAAACATATTATATGTTACACCTCTTCAAAGAATCTAACTTTTACTTTAATGACTAATGATGAGTGAACGTGCTCGCCACTGCTCGTTACTCGCCTGAGTATCGCTATGCTCGGTGTACTCGACGAGCATAGAGCATTTCCGGGATTATTCGTCAGTAACTGGTGTCTCCACCCAGCATTTTTGGCGGACTTAAGAGACCCAAATCATGCTGCAGGGATTGTCTGCCAGGCCATGAAACGCTGCAGCCATCTTTGTTGTGGTCATGCAGTGATTGGCTTGGCTGCACAGCATCATCCTGAGTATAAGAGACCTAGCGCCGCCCTGCTCGCCACATTCTGCTCCGGAATCAGCGAGAGTAGGGAGAGCTGCTGCCGAGAGAGGGTCAGAACTCTTAAATCCACAACTCCTGAGAAACCAACAGTCCTTTTTTAGGGCTAATTCGTGGGTCCCGATATTGCAGCGCTAGGTAGGCAGGGCACAGCACATCCACATCAGTGCAGGGCCTGCAGGCACTGTATGTGCGTCCATTGCTCCCACTGCATCCCTTCCAAAGCTCCATAACAGTCTGCTGCTGCAGCTTCTTTACTATATACAGTGCCTACAAGTAGTATTCAACCCCCTGCAGATTTAGCAGGTTTACACATTTGGAATTAACTTGGCATTATGACATTTGGACTGTAGATCAGCCTGGAAGTGTGAAATGCACTGCAGCAAAAAAGAATGTTATTTCTTAGTTTATTTTTTTTTTTTAAATTGTGAAAAGTCTTTTCAGAGGGTCATTTATTATTCAACCCCTCAACCCACCAGAATTCTGTTTGGTTCCCCTAAAGTATTAAGACGTAGTTCAGGCACAAAGAACAATGAGCTTCACATGTTTGGATTAATTATCTCTTTTTCCAGCCTTTTCTGACTATTTAAGACCCTCTCCAAACTTGTGAACAGCACTCATACATGGTCAACATGGGAAAGACAAAGGAGCATTCCAAGGCCATCAGAGACAAGATCGTGGAGGGTCACAAGGCTGGCAAGGGTGGTACAAAACCCTTTCCAAGGAGTTGGGCCTACCTGTCTCCACTGTTGGGAGCATCATCCGGAAGTGGAAGGCTTATGCAACTACTGCTAGCCTTCCACGGCCTGGACAGCCTTTGAAAGTTTCCTCCCGTGCCGAGGCCAGGCTTGTCCGAAGAGTCAAGGCTAACCCAAGGACAACAAGGAAGGAGCTCCGGGAAGATCTCATGGCAGTGGGGACATTGGTTTCAGTCAATACCATAAGTAACGTACTCCACTGCAATGGTCTCCGTTCCAGACGAGCCCGTAAGGTACCTTTTACTTTCAAAGCGTCATGTCAAGACTCGTCTACAGTTTGCTCATGATCACTTGGAGGACTCTGAGACTGACTGGTTCAAGGTTCTCTGGTCTGATGAGACCAAGATCGAGATCTTTGGTGCCAACCACACACGTGATGTTTGGAGACTGGATGGCACTGCATACGACCCCAAGAATACCATCCCTACAGTCAAGCATGGTGGTGGCAGCATCATGCTGTGGGGCTGTTTCTCAGCCAAGGGGCCTGGCCATCTGGTCCGCATCCATGGGAAGATGGATAGCATGGCCTACCTGGAGATTTTGGCCAAGAACCTCCGCTCCTCCATCAAGGATCTTAAGATGGGTCGTCATTTCATCTTCCAACAAGACAACGACCCAAAGCACACAGCCAAGAAAACCAAGGCCTGGTTCAAGAGGCAAAAAATCAAGGTGTTGCAGTGGCCTAGTCAGTCTCCTGACCATAACCCAATTGAAAACTTGTGGAAGGAGCTCAAGATTAAAGTCCACATGAGACACCCAAAGAACCTAGATAACTTGGAGAAGATCTGCATGGAGGAGTGGGCCAAGATAACTCCAGAGACCTGTGCCGGCCTGATCAGGTCTTATGAAAGACGATTATTAGCTGTAATTGCAAACAAAGGTTATTCCACAAAATATGAAACCTAGGGGTTGAATAATAATTGACCCACACTTTTATGTTTAAAATTTATAAAAATTTAACTAAGCAACAAAACTTTTTGGTTTGTAAGATTTATGCATCTGTTAATAAATCCTGCTCTTGTTTGAAGTTTGAAGGCTCTAACTTATTTGCATCTTATTAAACCTGCTAAATCTGCAGGGGGTTGAATACTACTTGTAGGCACTGTACCTAGTTGCATTTTTTTCCCAAAAAAATTCACCCCCCCAAAAAAAAATATATAAAGTCTGTTCTGTCAGACTGAAGCCTGTTTAAAAATCATAGTTTGTCAGGCATACGTAGCATAGTTGTGTGCTAGCCTTGAACCACTTGTTTTGTTTGTTTTAAATTCACCAAAAAAGGCCTCATATATTTGCGTGCTCCAAGTTTTGGCATTTTAGGCCGTTTTGCTACTGTTTTTGCTGTCTATTACTCTAATTATATACAGCACCATTTCGCATTTTTAAAAAAAACAAAACAGGCCACATATTTGGCAGTGTGGTATTTCCGTGACAGCCCACATATATCTGCGTGCTCCAAGTTTGGTCATTGTAGGCCGGAGGACCATTTTTTTTGCTGTCTGTTACTGTAATTATATACAGCACTATTTAGAATAAAAAAGCCACATATTTGCCAGTGTGGTATTTCCAAGTTTGGTCACTATTTAGCATAAAAAAGCATAAAAAATATAAATCGGCCACATATTTGCCAGTGTGGTATTTCCATGACAGCTCTCATATATCTGCGTGCTCCAAGTTTGGTCATTGTAGGCCGGTGTACCACTTTTTTTGCTGTCTGTTACTCAAATTATATACAGCACTATTTAGCATAAAAAATGTAAAAAGGCCACATATTTGCCAGTGTGGTATTTCCATGACAGCCCTCATATATCTGCGTGCTCCAAGTTTGGGCATTGTAGGCCGGTGGACCACTTTTTTTTGCTGTCTGTTACTCTACATATATACAGCACTATTTTGCATAAATTAACTTGCTAAAAAAGCCCCCCAAAATTGAATACAGTCTGTTATGTCAGGCTCAGGCCTGCCTTGTGTTAGGGTTTGAAAAATCGTAGATTTGCAGGCATACTGATCAGATATTATTTCACTACTGATAAATATATTTGTGTTGAGCATTTCAAATAGTGCAGTAGTGCATTTTAAATGGGCAAGGCAAGGGACGGGGAAGCGAACATGATGATGATGGTGCATGCAGAGAACGAGGCCGTGGCCAAAGAGAAAGTGGGCAACAACAAAGACCTACATCTTCTCACTCGACCTTCTTGTCCCAGTTTCTATGGGACCGCAGCACACCACTATTGAAGCTAGAGCAGTGTGAAATGGTTGTTGTTTGTATAGCCGATAATGCTTCCAGTCACTTAGCCACTACCACCATGTCTTCCACACGGTCAAGTCTGAGTAGCCGTGAGTGTGGCCCGGATATTCCTCAGCCTGATCCTCCTTCCTCCCACCATGCCAAGTGCCCTGAGACAACTGATCCCACACTTGGACACTGAAGAGTTGTTCAGTTTTCCATTTCAAGATTCAGAACTCTCGGCTGGTCAGCTTGAAGTGGGGACAGATAAGATCACATGTAGAAATGCCCAAAGCTTTGACCAGGCCCGGTCACACGAAGGTGATGGTGGGAAAGTGTCAGAAGAGGTGGACGATGATGAGACACAATTGCCAGAAGGTCAGGAGGAGGAGCAGGGTGTGGATTTGGAAGAGGAGGTGATGGATGACTATGTGACTGACCCAACCTGGCAGGAGGACATGCAGAGTGAGGGCAGAAGCACACATGGAAAAGGGGCATATCACCCCAACAGGCAGGAAGAAGCAGTGTGGTGGCCACAGACAGAAGGCGTGCATCGGCTCCCCGTAACACCAACATGAGGGAAGTTGCCATTCCAACTGTTAGATCTTCCCGAGTCTAGTTATTTTTTAAAGGCTCTGCTGTTAACCCCAAACAGGCCATTTGCAGCACCTGCCATGCCCGCAGGGGTAGCAAAACAGCAGGGGTAGCAAAACAACCAGCCTGACCACCACCCGCATGATCAGGCACCTGGCAGAAAAGCACCCGACTTTGTGGGCCGAACCCTAGGCTCCAGGATCACTGCCTGTAAGTCACACCACTACTTCTTCCACTGTTTTGCGCAGAAGCCAATCCCTAGTACACCGTGCATGTGAAGATACCTCTATTCCTGTACATATTGTGGCCCACAGTCAAGCAGCACCATCATCAAGCCCATCCACGTCCTTATCCCAGCACAGCCTTCAGTTGTCTATAACCCAGTCTTTGGAATGCAAGCGGCCACAGTCCTAAATTCTAATATTTCTCTTCTGCTTGCGCTAGAAATGCTGCCTTTTAGGCTCATTGAGACTGAAGATTTCCGCAACCTGATGGCGGCGGCCGTCCCAAGGTATTCCGTCCCCAGTCACCACTATTTCTCCCGGTGTGCCGTACCGGCATTACACCAGCATGTGTCCCACAACATTACCCATGCCCTCAACAATGCTGTTACAGGGAAATTCCACCTAACCACGGACACATGGACAAGTGCTTGAGAGCAGGGACGGTACATCTCACTGACAGCACACTAGGTTAACATAGTGGAAGCCGAGACCCAGTTGGACCTTGGGATGGAACACATCCTCCCCATGCCAAGGATTGCTGGCCCTATGTCAATCAGGGTTGCTCCCACAGTCTACAGCTCCTGCACCTCCTCCTCCTCTTCATCCTCCATCTCTGAAATCAACACATCAGTTAAAAGCTGGAAGCACTGCATCACTGCCTCAGCCAAGTGGAAACAGGCTGTGCTGAAGCTAATCTGCATAGGAGACAAACCGCACAATGCAGAAGAGTTGTGGACAGCGCTGAAAGAGTAGTCAGATGTTTGGATGACACTGCTGAATCTACAGCCATGCATGGTCATGTGTGACAATGACCATAACCTGGTGATGGCTCTGAGGAAAGGTGAGCTCACACACGTACCTTGCTTGGCCCATGTGCTTAACCTCGTGGATCAACGTTTTCTGAAAAGCTACCTCAAGCTGCTGGATCTGCTAGTGAAAGTACGCTGTCTTTCTGCCCATTATAGAAAGTCAGCTACAGCTGCAGCCGCCCTTTCCATGCTTCAGCAGCATTTGCAGCTTCCAGCTCACTGGCTGGTGTGTGATGTCCCCACACCCTGGAACTCTACGCTGCATATATTGGAAAGGATTTGTGAGCAGAAGAGGGCACAATTAAACAAGGATGCTCACAAATTAAGAGGACGCATTGCAGGCAGAGCACGAGCACATGGAGCAAGGAACCATACAGGGGGATTACACTCAGCCCAGCCTCATGGGCTATAGACGGTACTACAAACACAGCTGTCTGTTCAGCAAGGATGGCCTGAGAACAGGGAGGAGGAGGATGAGGATGAGGAGGATTAGGACAGCATGGTCAGTTGTCCTGTTGGTGAGGACACGGAAGTTTTTCCTGTTAGCAGTCTGGCACGCATGGCTGACTTTATGTTGCGCTGCGTTTCACAGGACCCTTGCATTACAAAAATTTTGGGTGACACTCATTACTGGTTGGTGACACTTCTAGACCCATGCTACAAGGAGAACTTTCAATCTCTTCTACCAGAGGCTGAGAGGTGTACTAAAATGTTTCAGTATCAGAGGGCCCTTTTAGCGGAATTACTTAGAAAATTCCCATGTGAGAACGCTGGCAGCAGACGTCAGAGTTTGCTGTACAACCAAGGAGTCCAAGCGAAAGAGACAGAAGTACAATCCATCTCAGGCAGGGGAACAATGGCAAAGTTCTGGGACAGTTTTCTCAGACTCTTCCATCGTGATGGCACAGGGGCCCTGTCACAAGAAGTGCAATGTTTGGGAAGATGGTGAGGGAGTACCTTGCAGATCGTACAAACGTCCTCTGTAATTCCTCTGTGCCTTTTCATTATTGGGTAGCCAAGCTGGACATGTGGCATGAACTGGCTCTCTATGCCTTGGAGGTCCTTGCCTGCCCTGCTGCTAGCGTTCTGTCAGAGCGGGTTTTTAGTGCCGCTGGTCGAATTATAACAGATAACCGCATCCGCCTGTCAACTGAAAATGCTGACAGGCTGACTCTTATAAAAATGAACAAGGACTGGATTGGGAAGGACTTCTGTACACCACCGAATAAAAACAGCTAAATGTAACCTCAAATACATTCTCTCTTTTGGGAAGGTATATTCTCATGCACCTCTTCACAACCACATGTGTATACGCTTCCAGGTTTGGTCTGTTTGTTGTAATCATCCTCCTTATCCTCATCCTCATCATCCAGAACCACTAGATGATCAGAGTGAACGTGCTCTGTATTGTTATAGGTCGGTGAATTTTTGGCAAGGGGGCTGTGATGGCACTATTTTATTTTGCAAAAAAAAGACCCCACATTGGGGAATTGGGCATGACATTACATTGGGCCTACTTTTTAATTCGGTCTCCTGCAATGTGTTCTTTAACTGCCACTAGATCACAAGGGTGAACGTGCTCTGTACGGTGCATTTTGGGCAAGAGGGCTGTGATGGCACTATTTTAATTTGTAAAAAAAAAAGGACCCCACATTGGGAATTGGGCATGACATTAAATTGGGCCTACTTCTTAACTCTGTCTCCTGCAATGTGTTCTTTAACTGCCACTAGATCACCAGGGTAAATGTGCTCTGTACGGTGCAGTTTGGGTAAGGGGGCTTTGATGGCACTATTTTATTTTGTAAAGAAAGGACCCCGCATTGGGGAATTAGGCATGACATTAAGTTGGGCATACTTCTTAACTCTGTTTCCTGCAATGTCTCTTCCTTATCTCCGACGACATGACCTGGGTGAACATGTTCTGTACTTTTATAGGCCCCAGAATTTTGAGCAAGGGGGCTGTGATGGTAAAAGTATATTTTTAGAAAAGGTATCCCCCATTTAGGAAACCACATCCTTGTTGGCAAAGACTTCATAACGTTTGTGCATCTTAAAGAGCTCACTTGAAAAGCTCCTTTTCCATTACGTCCCTCAGGACAGCACCATGGAGGACGTCCTTCCTTGACCTATAGCAGGACAGGATCATAGAGAGGTTAAAAGGACCCTCCCACCTCCACCCTCCAGTGTTTTTCCTGTCCCTACAGGGACGGTTGTATGAGAGGTTGCTCCTAGAGCGAAGATATCCTGTGGATTCTCTTCCCCCTGTCAAGTGGTCCGTGGCCGATACCTCACTTGGTAGAGGTCCCTCAGCTATCAGTGCTGTACCAGATGGACTCAGAGTTCGGGGATCTCAGCCTTCCCTTTTCCCGGTCAGACGGACCATGGCCGACTCCACTTTGAGAGGTTCCTCAGCCATCAGCCTGTGTAATGGGCTTAGGGGGATCGTGTGGCAGGTCCAATCCTTCCTCCTGTCAAGTAGCCCAGGGTGGAAACTCCCCGGTGGGGAGTCCCTCAGCCCCAGAGACCAGTCGAGTGGACGGGCTCCTGGGTAGAGCCGCTTCCTCCCAGTGGGGGGCTCTCGGCTCGGACGCTGACCGGCAAAACACCGCTACTTCCGAAAGTCATGTGGTGGAGAAGGCCTTTGCGCTCCCAGTGACGTCAGAGAGGAGCGTCGACATATAGGATCGGCGTGCGTTCCACAATGGAACACGGAAGGGGGCACAGGCAGTAATGCAGCATTTCTGAATGGATGCCGCTTCCTTCCACGGTAGGCTCTCGGCATTACCAGCTCCCCCTGTCTTCTAGCAGGTATGGAGCCAGCACAGGTGAGTGCTTGGTTTAATGTTGCATCGATGGCCGGGGCCTCTGGGCTGACTCTAGTCTCAGGCCTTTGTACCAAAGCTGTACCTGGAACCCATTTGCAGCTAGGCCTTGGACCTCTAGGCTATGGTGGGGCCATATGTCCAGGCTACATCTCATGACTGGACTTTAGTTAGTTGCAGGTCTTGTCTGCACAGAGCCTTATGTTCGGGCTTCAGAGTGACTTTGGAAGCATGCTTTCCATTTTCTGGTTCAATAAGCGTTTCACTTTTCTTTGCAACTTAACTACTCCATCCATAGGAGGACACAAGGTGTTAATTCAGCACATTGTCTCCATGAAGACTGCCCTCCAGCTGCGGCTCATTAATTAGCTCCTTCGGGTGGAGTCAGTCTGACAAATGAGACGTATTGTTCAGAGTGGAGATTTATCTGGAACTCTGATAGATTGCTCTTTTGCTTAAAAGTGTAAGTCTGGTCTCTTGTTTGGCACCTTCAGGCATGGCCTAGTCATACTGCCTCTATGCATCATATTGAGTGCCTCTGTGCATAATACTACATAGTACTGCCTCTATGCATCATATTGAGTGCCTCCGTGCATAATACTGCATAATAGTGCCTCTATGCATCATATTGAGTGCCTCCGTGCATAATACTGCATAATAGTGCCTCTATGCATCATATTGAGTGCCTCTGTGCATGATACTGCATCATAGCACATCTATGAATCATATTGAGTGCCTCTGTGGCATCGTATTTCTTCATAGTTCCTATATGCATCATGGTGCTTCATTGTTCCTATTTGCATCATAGCGCTTCATAGTTACTTCATGTATCCTATTGCATCATATTGCTTCATGGTTCCTATATGCATAATGGTGCTTCATTGTTCCTATATGCATCATAGCGCTTCATATTGCCCTTCTGCATCATATTGCTTCATGGTTCCTATGCGCATCATAGCGCTTCATAGTGACTCTGTGCGTCATATTGCATTACTGTTCCTATGTGCATCATAGGGCTCCATATTGCCTTTGTGCATTATATTACAGCATATTGCTTCATGGTTCCTATACGCATCAGCGCTTCATATTGCCTTTGTGCATTATATTACAGCATATTGCTTCATGGTTCCTATATGCATCATAGTGCGTCATAGTGACTTTGCGCATTATATTACAGCATATTGCTTCATAGTCCCTATATTCATCATGTTGCTTCATTGTTCCTATATGCACCATAGCGCTTCATAGTTACTTCATGCATCATATTGCATCATACTGCTTCATTATTTACATCATCAAATTGCCTTTGTGCACCATATTTCTTCATAGTTGCTATATGCATCATAGCGCTTCATAGTAACTTTATACATCATATTGCATTATAATGCTTCATAGTTCCTATATGCATCATTTTGCATTATAAGGTTTCAGTGCCCTTTGCAAGGCAGGGGGTATCAGTGTGTCGGGCTTGGTGCCTTTTTCGCCTCTGGCTGTGAGCCACTGGATCAGATCTTCTGTCTGGTGCCTTGTTGTGTGGCCGCACATTGTATCATCGGCCTACCACTTCACATTTTTGTCTGGGGCCTCAACTCTGGATATGGAGTCCTTGTGTTTTGGACCCAGATCCAGCTTCTGTTACGTCATTCTGTACAACAGGGCTTAGTCAAGCAAACAGATATGCTTGAATTGGCTTAGTAAAATCTGCATTTCTTCTGTTTGGAACAGGTCTCTCAGGTAGGTTCTACCTTGAGTGCTAAAAGCAAGTCTATTACATAATTAGCTTTAAAAGATGACATACGTCATTTTGGTACATTCTATAATCCTATAGAAGGACATACTACTGTCCTGGGAGCGTAAAATCCCACGAGTTGAAAGGAAGGATTCCTTCCGCCTCGGAATGCTTTGCCCTAAGATATTAGGACCATCTACAATTTGCATAGTTTTGGGCGCTCCCTTAAGACACATTTGTTCAGAGCGGTCTATCACTTTCCCTAATCAGTCATTTTATGTTTGTGCGTGTGTGTGTAGCCCATTCACTATCTCCATCTATCCCCCACCCCCTGAAGATGGCTGTGCCATCATTGTAAAAAAAATATTGTTGATACACACCTGTACTTTGTATCTTCCTCGGTCCTTTGTAGATTGTAAGCTTTCAAGAGCAGGGTCGTCTTATTTTGCTTTAATTATTATATGGTTCTTACTTATGACTGTTGTGCTTGAAACTGTCAAACTGTAAAGTGCTGCGGAATATGTTGACACTATATATAAATAAAAGTTTATTATTGTTATTATTATTAATCCTTCCCAAACTCCACATTCGGCAATCAATCTTCTGTCGGAAGATTTTTACTTGCACCACCACCACCTTCATCGGTTCACAGTTCAGATGCCCTGTGTCTAACATCAGTAAAACAGGAGTGATGATCCACGTTTCTCTTTCAGCGCTTCTAATGAGAAGCCCGACATTGGTAATGGCAGGAGATATTACCTGCCGGATGGTGTATTCCTTAGTTTCAACAATATATAACCCTTACTTGGGGTTAGACATCTAAGGATTTGGAATAGACGTGATCTCCTGGATGAGTACTGTGCGTACACCCAATGCTCTGCCATTATCCATGTATTAACTTGTTATTGGTTTGATCTTCCCACAGTCCAGGGCCTCTGTCCTGCAGTTCTCCTTGTAGTATGGTAAGCTGGTCTGTAACCAAGGCTTAATCTGAGCCCTGAAGGACCGATGAAGGAACAGTCCTATGTTATAAGCACATGCAGCTTATTATTGGTCGGTACAGTCCTCATTGTGTGGTGGTTGTGACTTTCACCATATTTTGCTGGGCAATAAGGTTTTCTAACCCTATTCTGTGGCTGCGATGTCTATAAGTATCTATCACAATAAATAACTTGCTGTGCTTTATTATTGATATTGGAGTACAATGGGTGTATTACACTCTCTGCTTCTGATGCTTATTTCACTTACCACATTCATACTGTAATTGGCCATTATAGATGTATACCAGGCTCTCACTACGGTGATTTTCTTTGCAGATCTCTTTAGATACCTATGTTTTTTCTGATCTTTCAGATCCTCTATATATTTAGTCTGGTTTTTGCCTGGGACTTTGATTCCTGGGCTTCTGTACCCACCCTGGGAGAGTTGCTTTGGTATTCTCCATGGTGCTGTCCTGAGGGACGTAATGGAAAAAGGGAGATTAGACTTACTGGTAATTCCATTTCCAGGTAGTCCCTCAGGACAGCACCCGTAGTTCCCTCCCTTATGTTTCTGTTTTTTAGGATTGTTCGGGATTAATCTACCGGAAGATTGTTTATCCTTTGGGTCACCATGGCTCGAAATTAAGATGAAGCAGTTTAATGGTTATTACAGACATGTTTGTAAAGGCACGTTTAGACCATTTATTTCCATCCTCGGTGGTACTTTGAAACAACACTGGAGGGTGGAGGTGGGAGGGTCCTTTTAACCTCTCTATGATCCTGTCCCGCTATAGGTCAAGGAAGGACGTCCTCCATGGTGCTGTCCTGAGGGACTACCTGGAAATGGAATTACCAGTAAGTTTAATTTCCCTTTTTTGTGTTGCCTGGTTGCTCACATTGGACACAATACACTTCATTTAAATTTGATAAAGCAATGCTGTTAGTTTGGCTCAGTAGTTCATTACAAATATTTCTTTGTCGACTATATTAGTTTTTCTCCTTGAGAGGCAGAACTTTGGCTGCCTCTATTGTACAAATGGCAAATATACATATGGGGATTTGGAATCCAGATTAAAATACTGCATACCGAATGCATCCAGACAATCACATAGCTGCATTTCTTGTAAAACATTTATAGATGTGACAGACAATGATCATAGTGATTCAATCTTGAGAAATGTTTGTTTATTCACTTCACTTCACAAACAGTTCTAAGGCTCTATATGTTTGCTGTTTGTCATTGTAAAACATTAAGGTTTACTGAAACCCTGCCTGTGGTGGTTTGATGTAAATCCTTGTGCCTTTTATATTCTAGGGGTTTATGGCCCCTTGTCTGATGACTCCATGATATCTCAGTTTCATACAACCTTGAAAGCGGGCCACTTGAAGGTCTGGGTGAAACTAAAATTACTACATAGTGTAAATCACTATATAAGACCAGAGAAGCATGACTAAGACAGATGCCAAAACAGAGGGAACCTGTACATGTACAGTGTGCTGATACTTGCATAATTGGGGACACCCATGCAGTGTAGGTAATCTCCCAGGGGTTCTCTATCTTGGTGTTGCTTCTCTGATATTCCAGATGGATGATGTTTAAAAGCCTCTTGTGGATGATGTAAGTAAACTCTATGTAGTTCATCTTCATATATATGTAATCACTATATGTATTTAATCCTTATATGTACTTATTAACCTTTGTATGTTAACATATACAAAAGTGTACGCACTCACACTATTCAATCATACTATTCCTTGAATTTTGTAGTTTGCAACCAAATTGCACTGTATTGCAAGTATTAGCCTTATTTAAAGCCGTATCTGAAACTTAGTGTTAAAAACATGGCAAATAAAATTGCCAAATTCTCCTGTAAATAATTCGGCAAAGAGGGAACCATCATACCATTAAAAAATATGAGTGGATTTTCATGGGCCCATCCAGTATGTGGGTTCCAAGGTGTAATGGGGTGCATATGACTATGCAGCAGGGCTGGCCTTGCTGCCAAAGTATAAAACAAAGGAGTACGGGAGAACAAAATGCATATTGTGAAGTGGATTTTCGTGGGCACATCCAGTATGTGGGTTCCAAGGTGTAATGTGGTGCATATGACTGACTATGCAGCAGGGCTGGCCTTGCCGCCAATGTGTAAAACAAAGGAGTACAAAGTACAAAATGCATATTGTGAAGTGGATTTTCAGGGGCCCATCCAGTATGTGGGTTCAAAGGCTTGAAATTCAATACAACACTTTTTCAGGAGTTCCCCCTGGACATCTTATGAAAGGGGTATTGTGGTGCGTCGTAAGGTGGGTATAGCAAGTGCCGGGGGCCTCAGAGGTGAGTATGTAATTTTTTTATTTTTTTAATCGCAGCAACAGCATATGGGGCAAATATCTGTATGGAGCATCTTATGTGGCCATGTGCAGCATTATATGGGGGCAAATACCTGTATGGGGCATCTTATCCGGCCATGTACAGCATGATATGGGGGCAAATATCTGTATGGGGCATCTTATGTGGCCATGTGCAGCATGATATGGGGCCATGAGCAGCATTATATGGGGGCAAATATCTGTATGGGGCATCTTATGTGGCCATGTGCAGCATTATATGGGGACAAATATCTGTATGGAGCATCTTATGTGGCCATGTGCAGCATTATATGGGGGCAAATATCTGTATGGGGCATCTTATGTGGTCATGTGCAGCATTATATGGGGACAAATATCTGTATGGGGCATCTTATGTGGCCATGTGCAGCATGATATGGGGGCAAATATCTGTATGGAGCATCGTATGTGTACATGTGCAGCATGATATGGGGGCAAATATCTGTATGGGGCCATGTGCAGCATTATATGGATGGGGCATCTTATGTGGCCATGTGCAGCATGATATGGGGGCAAATATCTGTATGGGGCATTTGCATGGGGCCATGTGCAGCATGATATGAGGGCAAATATCTGTAAGGGGTATCTTATGTGGCCATGTGCAGCATGATATGGGGGCAAATATCTGTATGGGGCATCGTATGTGGCCATGTACAGCATGATATGGGGGCAAATATCTGTATGGGGCATTTGTATGGGGCCATGTGCAGCATTATATGGGGGCAAATATCTTTATGGAGCATCATATGGGGTCATAATCAACATTTGTGGAGCATTATACGGGGCAAATATCTGTATGGAGCATCTTATGTGGCCATGTGCAGCATTATATGGAGCAGTTATCTGTATGGAGCATCTTATGGGGCCATGTGCAGCATTGTTGTGAGTTCTGTTTTTGGGCTCCCTCTGGTGGTTACTGATGGTACTGGGTGACTTGTCTTTCCTGGGTCTCTGGGTTCCACCTGTTCCATCAGGATATGGGAGTTTCCTATTTAACCTGGCCTTGCTGGCATTTCCTCGCCGGTTATCAATGTATCCAGTGTGTCTTGTTACCTCTGCTCCCTGCTCCTAGAACCTTCTGGTCAAGCTGTTTGGATTTTCCTGTTTTGGTGTTTTGCTTTATTTGGTTTTTTAGTCCAGCCTGCAGATATGTGATTCTTTGCTGCTGGTTGCTCTAGTGGGCTGAAATTGCTCCTCATGTACCATGAGTTGGCACATGAGTTCAAGTAATTTCAGGATGGGTTTTTGAAGGGTTTTTCGCTGACCGCGCAGTTCACTTTTGTATCCTCTGCTATCTAGCTTTAGCGGGCCTCATTTTGCTGAAACTGTTTTCATACTGCGTATGTGCTTTCCTCTCATTTCACCGTCATTATATGTGGGGGGCTGCTATTTCTGTGGGGTATTTCTCTGGAGGCAAGAGAGGTCTGTGTTTCTTCTAATAGGGGAAGTTAGATCTTCGGCTGGAGCGAGACGTCTAGGATCATCGTAGGCACGTTCCCCGGCTACTTTTATTTGTGTGTTAGGTTCAGGGTCGCGGTCAGCTCAGGTTCCATCGCCCTAGAGCTTGTTTGTATCTGTGCTTGTCCTTTAGTGATCCCTGCCATTGGGATCATGACACAGCATTATATGAGGCAAATGTCTGTATGGAGCATCTTATGGGGTCATAATCAACATTTGTGCAGCATTATATGGGGCATATTTTAACATGGAGCATCTTATGGAGCCCATCATAAACTGTATGGAGCATTATATGGGGCTCATGATTCAATATGGATATTCAAAAACATTTAGCCTACTGATGTCTCAATTAATTTTACTTTTATTGGTATCTATTTTTATTTTTGAAATTTACCAGTAGCTGCTGCATTTCCCACCCTAGGCTTATACTCGAGTCATTAAGTTTTCCCAGTTTTTTGTGGCAAAATTAGGGGGGTTGGCTTATACTCGGGTCTGCTTATACTCGAGTACATACGGTACATTTTTACCACCAAGATTGCGTGTTAGCCCCAGATTTTACATTTTTGAAATGGGTAAAAATGGCACCAAAATTTGACCCACAATTTCTGCTGAATGTAGAAGTACCTTACATATGGCTGTACAGTACTGCTTAGCCACCTGGCAAAACTCGGGAGGGACGGAGCGCTATTTGCTTCCTGTAGCGCAGATTCTCCTAGAATAGTTTTCAGACTCCATATACAGAGACCCTAAGTGGTAGAAAAGCAGAATCCTCTCTCACGTGACCCCATTTTGGAAATTATACCCCTTTGGGTATTGACGATTTTGATTTCATGGGTGTATTCCAGAAACAAGCAGTAGTGGATGTTACTGAATGAAAATTGCTAATCTTCTATTGTAGTGCCCGTACATTGTAGTGCCTAATACTGTATGTTGTAGTCACCAGTACATTGTACCTAGTATGCCCAGCTCGTGCTTCTGGAGACACACACCTATAAAATAGGCGGGCTCTCATCGCTACAGAAATGCCAAACATGTGGACACTGAATGTGGCTCAGGCACACTGGGCCTCAGAAGGGAGGGGGCATTTGGATTTGGGAGTGCAGAATTCACTGGATTTCTTTTGAGGGAAGAGGTAAAATAATGCTTTTCCAGAGCCTTTGTATTACCAGCAATGTGGAAGCCCCCAATATTTCCTTTAACAGATTACAGACCTGAGTGGGGACTTGCTTTTATTGTGGATTGAGTTGAAGCTTTTATGGCGAACATTTTACAGAACATTTAGGAGCACATTTATCCGGTGCTCTACGCTGAGCACTTACTTTTGGGTTTCAATCTAAATGTCTGAGTGACATGACAGATGAAACCCCCGAGGTATCCAGTGCCTCCATCTGCCTCATTATAGGGAATCTTCCACGTGGGGATTCCATCTGAATCACGTATTTTGAAGATTTACATGGAGACCCCCGTGTAAGCGTTCAGTGCAGAGTGCAGGATAAATGTGAGCCAAGCCATACTATGATCTTTGATCTTTGTGAGGCAATATGAACAAATTAACAGCAGGCGAAGAATTGGTTTTACTTTTTTTTTGCCATTCCTCGTGCGGTATAAGTGATTAGGAGACTTTATTCTTCGGGTCGGTGCGATTTCAGCCATACCAGATTTATATCGGGTTTTTATGTTTGGCAGCTGTCACACAGTAGAAGATACTTTTTATTGAAAAAAATAGTTTTTGCATACACATATTTAGACAGCTATATTTTTTCAATATTTTGGCTCATATTTCTTGCGGGATGAGTTGACGTTTTTATTGGCACCATTTTCGGGCACATGACTTTTTTTTTATTGCTTTCTATTCCAATTTTTGAAAACCAGAATGAACAAAAACTAGCTATTCAGGATTTTTTTTATACCGTTCCACGTGTGGTAAAATTGATAAGGCAGCTTTAGACTTCAGATCAGTATGATTACAGCAATACCACATTCATAACATTTTCTTGTATTGGCGCTTATACTCAATAAAAACTATTTTATAGAAAAAAAATATTTTTGCATCAATTTATTCTGAGCTATAACTTCTTTATTTTTTCCACTGATAAAGCAAGCTGCGATATAGTTCTTTGCGGGACAAGATGATATTTTCAGCAGTACAATTTTTATTTACATTCGTCTTTTTTATCACATTTCATTACACTTTTTGTTTGGCGCTATGATGATAAAGCATGGTTTTTGCCTTATTTTTTAGTTCTTTTATTTACAGAGTCTATTAAAGGGGTTAACTAGTGTAACAGTTTTATAGGTTAGGTTGTTCGATGCAGCAATACCAAATATGTGTACTTTTATTTTTACATAAATGTATTTATTGGATTAATATTTTTTCAATTTTTTTGTTATTTATTTCGGGATTTTTTAAATATTTTTACAATTTTTAATAACTTAAAAAAAAAACTTTTTTTACATTGTCCCACGATGAGAAATCATCCTTCCACTGACATATCACTGATCTGATACTCTGTAATGATTCTGCCCTGCAGGGCATCAGAGCAGTGTCTGACTGGCAGGGAGGAGTCATGTCAGCTCCTGCTCTTAGCAGGCACTCACAGGCCACCTTATCTGAAGGACTTCATGGAAATTTTGCAGCCTGGGGTCACCATAGAGACCATCGGTGCAACGCAATCGCATTGTGCTGCACATATGGGAGCTCACTCCCTGTGCGATGCTCTTCGATGTTGTTGTTACTATTGACAGTGGCATTAAAGGGGTTAAACGTCCACACTCTGATTGTAGGCTTGCTTCAGGCGTTGCATTGTGGGCCCAAGCAATCGTGGTGCCGTATATATACTTCTTTTTGCAGGAAGACAGAGAAGTATATATCCTGAAGTGCAGTCATGAAAACTATCATGATGAATCTCCAGCCTTAAAAAACACACCTACAGTAGGGAAAATAAGTATTTGACACACTGAAGATTTTGCAAGTTTTAACACCTACAAAGAATGGAGAGGTCTGTAATTTTTATCTTAGGTGTTATGATCCGGTGACCTTGGAGCAGCATTAGAACTTTCACTGGAGAAGGTGGTCACTATACTGACCGCACTCCTGAACTTAACACCGCAACTAGAAGTAGCCGTGGAGTGTACCTAACAATCCTATACACCTCGTCACAGCCGGAGAACTAAATACCCCTATAGATGGAAATAGGAAAACTATCTTGCCTCAGAAGCAGATCCCCAAAGGATAGACAGCCCCCCACAAATATTGGCGGTGAGTCGGAGAGGAAAAAACATACACAGGCAGAAAAACAGGATTTAGCACAGGAGGCCACTCTAGCTATATAGGACAGGATAGGACAGAGTTCTGTGTGGTCAGTATTAAAACCTTTCAAAAATATCCACAGCAGAATATACAAAAACTTCCTACATCTAACTAAAGATGTAGGAGCGTATATCTGCAACTCCAGCGAATCCTACAATCAGAGCAGGAATACAAACAAAAACAAGAACACCGCAGTGTGCCACAGACACAAAAAACCAAACACTTATCTTTGCTGAATTTGGCAGCTAGCAGGAGAAGCCAGAAAGTGATCCAACACTTCACAAGGAACACTGACAACTGGCAAGGGCTAATGAATCCTGCACACTTAAATATCCCAGTCAGAACAGCAATTAGCAGATACACCTGGCCAGGACTGTGACTCAGAGACAACTGCATTCCCACCTACAACCACTGGAGGGAACCCAAGAGCAGAATTCACAACACTTAGGTACACTTCAACTGTGAGAGGCAGAATCTTAAAAAAAATCCAGGCGGAGAAACACTGATAAGGACTTGCTGCATTCCATCATTATAATGAGTGAGAAGACAAGCAGTACAGTGACAGAGCTTTTATCTATTCAGCACTTAGAAGGTGCATGTGTCACAATCCATTTTTGGATTTGTGGCAGCTCTGGTTCCACTATGTTTTAAATGTAGCTTTTTTCCTTTCAGGCCAGCGGGGGTTAATGTCAGTTTCCCTTGCTGACATCCTGCTGCAACTGCAGAGTTGCTAGGTTTTCTGATGTGAGTGGTGACCACTCCCACCATCCTTTAAATGGTCACCTGATGCATCAGCTGACTGTTGGTGATAGAGTTTCTCTATGGAGACCAGCCTTGCAGTTGCAGCTCTCTGGTGTCAGCTACTTATGGAGTTTGGAGTCCTGTTTCTGTTTAATCTGCAGTATGGAGCTTGGCAGCGGAGTCTGGAAGCTAAGTGTTGTGTTTATTTCTTGTCCGTCTTGTGTTTGTCACTATCCCCTGCGTTTGTACCATCTGCAGGGCTGAGGCTAGCGCCCTTGCTGACCAGTGCACTAGCCAGGGCAGAGTGAGGTGACAGCGAGGGATGAGGATCGTGATGGCGGTGGGGGGAAGGACCCACTTAGGGCAATAGAGGGGTGAAGGGGCAGGCTTAGGTTAGAGCAGGAGGGGTCCATCCCTCATTTCCTATTGGTAGGGCCTTCCTCACCCCTTTACATTGAGTATTTATAGTGCCGTCTCCTGACCAACCTCCTGTTGGGTCATTACATTTTGTGACCGCATGTCTACGACATTTTATACTTGCGTACTGAAGGAGCTGTTAGTCCTGTAAAACTCAAAAGTCTACACTTGTTCAGCATCTAGGTTGTATTCAACTCCCCATACATCTATAGTGATGACACATGATATGCAACTGCTGGAGCCAATCACTAACTACAGCTGCTGTAGTCACATATCATATCAACACGTCATATCTGGGGGTCCAGGGAAGTGCAGTCTTGGTTGCAGAAGGATGATGGTGAAAGAATACTCATTTTATTATTTACCTTAATTATAGGTCGTTTAATAATAAATAAGTCATGGAGTAGGATAATCCTTTAAGACTGAAGCTTGATTAGAGATACTTGCAATAGAAAATGGGAGCAATTTACCAAGGCTGGCAAAAAGTGGAGCGGCTACCCAACCAATCAGGTAAAAAAGGACTTAGAGTCTTGGACCAATGAAATGTAGCATTTCTTTTAGAGAAAGGAGCATTGGTTCACTGGACTCTGGTCCAGTAATCTATGATCTGCAAATCTCCTTACCTCCAGGTATTCCAGCTCTACTTTTTATTACATCCCATATAGAAACAAGGAAGTTCAATGCCAAGTTATTGAAAAATAAGACAAATTTTATTTCAAGATTTCTAAACATAACAATTAAAATACATATAATACATATAAAGGGGACACAACCACAAAGTAAACTGCAACACAATAATATGTACCAAAAAGTATTACAGCATCTATTTTTGGGAAAAATCCATATTTACCACTATATAATATTTTGTATTAGCTCACTCTGTGGTGTCCAAAACCCCATCATCCATAGATTCACTAGATAAGTGATTCCAATAGGTATCCTATATAAAATGCCCAGTGTAAAATGCTAGTGCTAAACCACTGATACAATTAAAGTACTATATATGGATGGGTAGACTTGGATCCACAGTGTGCTACATTCAGGCTTGATACTCATACATTATATAACCAGCACCCATTTTCCATTGTTTACCAATGTGTATGCTACAATGAGCAATGTCCGATCTCATATACTTATAAAGTGCTTACTGCATTCTATTATACATAAAGTGCAAAGTGCTACCTACAGAAATAGCCTTCAGTATAGACAATATATTGCTATAGTAAGCAGGGACACATAGTTTATATAGAAAGTACAAGTAACAATCGAAGGTGCAGCATGGTACATAACCTGTGTCAGCAGTGAAGACCCAGACGCGCGTTTCGCGGTAGCTTTTTCCAGGGGGAATGTCGTGTGAGGTATCATAGATCTGTGCTCCTTATATATACCCTCCTGCTGATGTATACCGCGGCTAGATAGTGGCGCTTCTGTTACTTTAGACCGGATGTGACGTCCTCTCAGCTCAGCGTCTCACGTGGCAGGTCCACTCCCCCTCCGACGCGTCAGAGAGAGGGCGGAATCTGCAGCGCTGTGGACGCGTCACCAAGGTGACACACTAAACCGGAAGTCTCGTGAAGCGCACTGTCGCTCTGCTATAGACGCTGGCTAAAGGACTACAGTTCCAATAGTAACGCTGGCTAAAGGACTCAGTTGTCCATCATAGTGGCGCTATGTCAATCTAATAGTGGCAGTGGTTCTAGAACTTACGCTGCAAAGTAGCGCTACACTGCTCCATCGGTAACTCTGACCGAGAAAGCTTATGCTCTCCACTATAATAACGCTCCATCGTTGTACTACTGACACTCACTATAGGACTTTCACTATCCAATATGGTAGATCTACTGGACCCCAAGTGTAACTTTGTGAAAGACATAAAATAGGTGAAATTTCTCTATGAATATTACACCCATGTGAACTGGATGAATGCATAATTAATTAAAAAAACATACCATAATATTGCCATTATTATGCATTAATATTGTGTAAAGAATAAAAAGAGTTGTGCCAATGATTGATCCCACAGTAGAATGTGAGTCTACACCACATTTTTATAGTGAATATACTCTACTGTAAAAACAACAGACAAGTGCATTTAGAAGAATTTTCTTTAAATAAAGGGGACGCAGATATAGATCCACCAGTTCTTCTATGCCAGCGAAGATCATAGCATCTGAGAGGAAAAGTCGCAGCAGGATATAGATGACAATAAGCTGAAAAACTAAAACAACTAAAATTAAACATTAGAAAAAACATATATAAAACACATATATAACATAAAGAACACATATGTACATAAAAATAAAAACCTAAAAAGCACCGAGAATGACACTTAAAGGAATGGAGCGAAGCTCAAGACTTCATTTAGGCCGTATGGTTGAACCGAATTGATTTTAAAAATCCATTTAGCCTCCAATTGGGCCAGGTTTTTCCGCCAATTCCCTCTCGGGAAATGTCAGTCTCTGTGAAATTGTATGTAAGTACTTGGACTTTTATTTAAAGCCTCTGGTCTACACACTGCCATCATACATCAGGGACACAGGGGACTTTCTGTCCAAAATTGAAGGGATACCATTAGAAAACGATACATGGTTTGTAACATTGGATGTGGAATCCTTATATACGTCCATCCATCATAATGATGGAATAAGGGCAGTGAGGACTTTTTTGGCTATGACGGATTATAGCACAGAATTGATTGAATTTTTGATCATTCTTTTAGAGTTTTCGTTAACACATAATTTTTTCATCTTCAAGGAAATTATTTATTTACAGAATCAAGGGACGGCTATGGGGGCGGCTTTTGCCCCCTCATATGCAAATTTATTTTTGGGAGCATGGGAAAGGAACATCTTTTTCACGAGACCCATTGCATTCATAGAGAAGGTCCTGTTCTGGGTGCGATTTATTGATGACATCTTTCTGATATGGCAGGGCACAGAACAGGACCTTCTCGCCTTCCTTGATGTGTTGAATGATAACAAGATAAACGTGAGACTCACTTGCAAGTACAGTCAGACGAGTGTTGAATTTTTGGACGTGTTGGTAAATAGAGGAATGGATGACCGGATTGAAACTGATGTACATCGTAAGGAGACGGCGGTCAACGCCTTACTGCATGCATCATCATCACATCCACAACCATTAATCAATGGCATACCAACTGGACAGTTCTTAAGGATTAAAAGGATCTGTTCTAATAATGATTCTTTCAAAACACAGGCCGAAGCTCTATCTGCCAGATTTGTGAACAGAGGCTACTCAAAACGCTGCATAAAGAAAGGATGGAAAAAAGCTAACTCAACCAGAAGAGAAGATCTGCTGCAAACCAAGAATTAAACCTCAAGAGGACCCAAAGGTGAGATTCATATCGACATATAGTGATAAGTGGCCTAGTGTGAGACAAGCACTAAACAAATACTGGCCAATGTTAACCACGGATAAAACATTGTCAAAATATCTTAATGTACAACCGTTGATTACATATAGAAGATCTCACAATTTGAAGGATCTACTGGTCCACAGTTACCATGCAGGACAGGCCCCAGGAAGAGTATTTGGATCAAGGGGTCCTAACTGGGGCTTCTATCCTTGCAACGATTGTATAGCCTGTCCAAATATGTTCCAGGCTTGTTCATTTGAATCCAGTGATGGAAAACACACATACACTATTACACAGAACATTACGTGCAATAGTGTTGGTGTAGTATACTATGCTGTGTGTCCTTGCAACAAAATCTATGTGGGCCTAACCTCCAGACCTCTAAAAGTACGTGTCAGGGAACATTATAGGGACATACTAAACTCTAAAGATGTTACTGATGTTGCAACGTTAAAACCTGTCCCGAGACACTTCAAATTAAAACACAATAGCAATGCAAAACTTCTGAAGGTAACCGGCATTGACAAAGTATATATTGATCAGAGGGGAGGGAATTGGCGGAAAAACCTGGCCCAATTGGAGGCTAAATGGATTTTTAAAATCAATTCGGTTCAACCATACGGCCTAAATGAAGTCTTGAGCTTCGCTCCATTCCTTTAAGTGTCATTCTCGGTGCTTTTTAGGTTTTTATTTTTATGTACATATGTGTTCTTTATGTTATATATGTGTTTTATATATGTTTTTTCTAATGTTTAATTTTAGTTGTTTTAGTTTTTCAGCTTATTGGCATCTATATCCTGCTGCGACTTTTCCTCTCAGATGCTATGATCTTCGCTGGCATAAAAGAACTGGTGGATCTATATCTGCGTCCCCTTTATTTAAAGAAAATTCTTCTAAATGCACTTGTCTGTTGTTTTTACGGTAGAGTATATTCACTATAAAAATGTGGTGTAGACTCACATTCTACTGTGGGATCAATCATTGGCACAACTCTTTTTATTCTTTACACAATATTAATGCATAATAATGGCAATATTATGGTATGTTTTTTTTTATTAATTATGCATTCATCCAGTTCACATGGGTGTAATATTCATAGAGAAATTTCACCTATTTTATGTCTTTCACAAAGTTACACTTGGGGTCCAGTAGATCTACCATATTGGATAGTGAAAGTCCTATAGTGAGTGTCAGTAGTACAACGATGGAGCGTTATTATAGTGGAGAGCATAAGCTTTCTCGGTCAGAGTTACCGATGGAGCAGTGTAGCGCTACTTTGCAGCGTAAGTTCTAGAACCACTGCCACTATTAGATTGACATAGCGCCACTATGATGGACAACTGAGTCCTTTAGCCATTGTTACTATTGGAACTGTAGTCCTTTAGCCAGCGTCTATAGCAGAGCGACAGTGCGCTTCACGAGACTTCCGGTTTAGTGTGTCACCTTGGTGACGCGTCCACAGCGCTGCAGATTCCGCCCTCTCTCTGACGCGTCGGAGGGGGAGTGGACCTGCCGCGTGAGACGCTGAGCTGAGAGGACGTCACATCCGGTCTAAAGTAACGGAAGCGCCACTATCTAGCCGCGGTACACATCAGCAGGAGGGTATATATAAGGAGCACAGATCTATGATACCTCACACGACATTCCCCCTGGAAAAAGCTACCGCGAAACGCGCGTCGGGGTCTTCACTGCTGACACAGGTTATGTACCATGCTGCACCTTCGATTGTTACTTGTACTTTGTATATAAACTATGTGTCCCTGCTTACTATAGCAATATATTGTCTATACTGAAGGCTATTTCTGTAGGTAGCACTTTGCTCTTTATGTATAATAGAATGCAGTAAGCACTTTATAAGTATATGAGATCGGACATTGCTCATTGTAGCATACACATTGGTAAACAATGGAAAATGAGTGCTGGTTATATAATGTATGAGTATCAAGCCTGAATGTAGCACACTGTGGATCCAAGTCTACCCATCCATATATAGTACTTTAATTGTATCAGTGGTTTAGCACTAGCATTTTACACTGGGCATTTTATATAGGATACCTATTGGAATCACTTATCTAGTGAATCTATGGATGATGGGGTTTTGGACACCACAGAGTGGGCTAATACAAAATATTATATAGTGGTAAATATGGATTTTTCCCAAAAATAGATGCTGTAATACTTTTTGGTACATATTATTGTGTTGCAGTTTACTTTGTGGTTGTGTCCCCTTTATATGTATTATATGTATTTTAATTGTTATGTTTAGAAATCTTGAAATAAAATTTGTCTTATTTTTCAATAACTTGGCATTGAACTTCCTTGTTTCTATATGGGATGTGATTATAATGGAAGTGCCACTTTCCTAGGCCTAGAGTCCTTTTTGATTTTTCTACTTTTTATTAGCTGGGCTGGCATGATGTCATCATAGCAGTGTGATGTCATGTCAGCCCAGCCTAGCAAAAGAGAAGCTGCAGATGATAGGAGGTAAAGAGATTCGCAGGTCCCTGACCTAGCCAGTGAACCGGGGTCCTGAGAATCGATTCTCTCATCTCTAGTTTCATTCGTTGCTATGTACAAATCTTCTCCTTGGCACAAGTTTATATACTGTAAATCTCCACCAATATTTTTTCCTTAATTATTTTCCTTCCCGATTAGTCAATGACAATAGATAGATCTTGTCAGTCATGGAAGGTATAAATATAAAAAAGCATACATTAAAACTGCCTTACCATTCATCATTTCATTGTCAGAAAATTCTGCGGTCTCATCCACCCCAAGAAAGATGCCAACTGAAGCAACAACAGTGACAGGGTAAATTGTAACTGTGTAGCGCACATACTTCTCAAAAATGAATATTTCCATCAGGAACCTTGGAGACAAAGACAATAATAAAGACACTGAACTGTTAACGATCTAAATTTCTTACACGTGAATTCGCCGCACACAAAATATAATGGTGTGTAGCATTAATTCACTAGATCGGCTATTCTAGATGCAAATTTCACTGAATGCCACAAGAAGTCAGTGTACAAGGGTCTCCCATATATCATCATGGTAGCAATGGAGAATGCCAACCTGAAAGTTGCAGCATGCCATATTAATGTCATTATTTGGGCTGTTGAGTGCACCTCGTTAAAATGAGTTTTTTGCCTTTTTAATGAGTTTGTTAATTTTATTAACTATTATACCATGTCCAAGGCAGAAGACAGCAGACCACATTTTACCATTTGAAAAAGAAGAATCCTTGCACATTAGTTAATTTTCAGGAATCATGAATAGTATAATTAGGGTTACACAACTCTGACAATCCATACACATAGCCACATAGGAAAAGATGGGTTGACATATTAGGAATAATGTAACGTGCTTCTTGTAGACAGTATAGATAATTTTTATCCCCATTGTGAGTATAGTCTGCTGTAAGTCCTACAATTTGGGAAGATTAAAAACATTATTGGCATCAACAGAGTCAGACCATTTTTAGTTTTGAAAATGTGACTGGTATAAGATGGGATGGATAAGATATCTAAACGTCATGTTGTATTACTGTATGTGCTTCTAAGCTCCAGCGCTGAGCCCACATCGATCCACCCATGGCTGTTAACCCGTTAAATACCGCTGTCAATCTCTGACAGCGGCATTTAATGTGATCACGCCGGAAGCGTGTCACTAATCCCGCCATCAGCGCCCGTTTAACATGACCATGGTTCGTCAATAAGTTGGCATGACAACCCGGGGTCTGCAGGAGACCCCTGTGGTGGGCATTGCCGGATTGCTATGAGCGCCGCCCAGTGGTTGGCGCTCATAGAAAGTGAGCATTTCTGCTATATACAGGAGATCTGATTAAAGCCTATATGTAGCAGAGGCAATTGGACAACTGCAGGTTCTAGCCTCCCATGGAGACTATTGAAGCATGCAAAAAGTAAAAAAAAAGTTTTTAAAAATGTAAAAAAAAAAAATTCAAAAAAATATAACATTAAAAATCACCCCCCATTCGCCCCATTCAAAATAAAACAATAATAAAAAATACACATATTTGGTATTGCCGCATTCAGAATCATCTGATCTATCAAGCTATGAAAATAATTAATCCGATTGGTAAATGGCGTAGCGCGAAAAAAATAGTCAAAACGCCAGACAGGTGATAAAAAGATCATATCTGCACCAAAATGGTATAAATAAAAACATCAGCTCGGAACGCAAAAAAATAAGCTGTCACCCAGCCCCAGATCATGAAAAATGGAGATGCTAAGGGTCTCAGAAAATGATGCTATTTTTTTTTCTAACAAACGTTGTATTTTTTTTTTCACTATTTAAATAAAAACGATCTATACATGTTTGGTGTCTACGAACTCATAATGTAGAATCATAAAGACAGGTCAGTTTTAGTATTTGGTGAATATTGTAAAAAAAAAAAGAAAAAAAAAAAAAGTCCAAAAAACAGTTGTGGAATTGCACTTGAAGTTTTTTTCCCGTTTTCGAGTACACAATATGGTAAAACCAATGGTGTCATTCAAAAGTACAACTCGTTCCACAAAAAACAAGCCTGCACATGGCCATATTAATGGAAAAATAAAAAAGATATTGCTCTGGGAAAAAGGGGAGAGAAAAACAGAAGCGCAAAAATGAAAAAGGGCTGCGGCGTGAAGGGGTTAAAGGGATAAGTAATGGTTGTTTTTTCATTTTATAACATTTTTTACTCTTTTCAGTGTCAAAATTAAATTTCTACTTTAAACATTACGTATTTTACATACTTAAACTTGCTGCTGACAAGTATGGATGTGATTCCGGAGACTCTCAGAGATCACTCAAAATCCTGCTCTGATGTACTCACTTCTACAAGCAGCACTGCTCATCCTTGAAGGAGTGTGCCCCTCAAAGAATCAGGACCCTCTAGTCTTGAGGTTACTTGCTGTTCAGTCAGAGGGCGGCGCGCATTAAGCGCGTCATCGCGCCCTCTGAACTGTGAACGTCACAAGCAGAGGACCCGGAAGATGGAGCGGCGCGCAGCGCTGGAACGGGACAGGTGAATATAGCATACTCACCCTCCTGCCACATCCCTGCTTCTCCATTGGAGATCGCGGTGAGCGTTCAGTGCTTACGCATACCGCGATCTCCTGGGCTGCGTCACTCTGTGGGGTCCAGACTGCGCCGGCGCTTGCGCAGTCTATAAAGGCTTCGGACAGAGTGACGCTCCCAGCCTTATATTATAGATTATTGTGTATTAGCATGTAAACCCTTTAGGAAACGTAAATCACAACCTGCACACAGTGAACCTGTGATCAGAACTTACCAGAATGAGATTGCAAACAAAATAAGGCCGAGAACCACGCTGCTGATGTATGGGTCATCTACATGGCTAACATTATGCTTCAGTGCAATCCCAAAATTGACAAGTGTAGCAATGGAAGTCCATGTGCCATATGCAGCTAATCCATTATGTACCTAGGAAACAGACACAAGACTTTTAAATAATTCAGAAAAAAGTATGCGCCACTTACCATGGCAGCTTGAATGAAAAGTCCTTAATTTCATGACTTTCATCTTAGATGGTAAGGTGCAGAGAGGTGCGGAGGGAGAGGAGAGAGGACGATGGCCATTTCGCATTACCACGCTTCAACGGGTCCAGGTGAATGACTAATTAATAAATGCTTCCTTTAAAAATGCTGAACATTTCTATTCCTTCCACCATCGGACTTATAGTAGGATAGATTTCTTTCTAGTGGACAATAATAAGGCATTGGGTTGATGCTTATCAGGGAATATTGTTCCGATTACATGGTCGGACCATGCCCCTGTATCCCTGAAATTAGCTCTGCGTCACCAGACTAAGGGTGGTTTCACACTTGAGTTTTTGTCTGCAGCGTTTTTTTTCCCTATATTTAACATTGAAAACGCGTGCGTTTTTGTTTGTACGCGTTTGGTCGCGTTTTGCAACGCATGCGTTTTTTTACTGCATGCGTTCATTTTCAGAAATGCAACTTGTAGTATTTTTTTAGGCTTTTTTGGACCAAAAAAAAGCATGCGTTTTCATGCGTTTTTTTGGGGTCAAAAAATACATTGGAGTCAATGGGGACGCATGCGTTTTTTTGTGCATGCGTTTTTTTGCGTTAAAAACGCATGCGTTTTTATAGTAAAAAACCAGAAAACACACTGATATGTCACCCCCCAACATAAAGGTGATAAAGTGATCCTAACCCTAACCCTACCCCTAACCCTAAGGGATCCTAACCCTAACCCTAACCCTAAGGGATCCTAACCATAACCCTACCCCTAACCCTAACCCTACCCCTAACCCTAGCCCTAAGGGATCCTAACCCTAACCCTACCCCTAACCCTACCCCTAACCCTACCCCTAACCCTACCCCTAACCCTACCCCTAACCCTAACCCTAATCCCTTTAGGGTTAGGGTTAGGGGTAGGGTTAGAGGTAGGGTTAGGGTTAGGGTCCCTTTAGGGTTAGGGGTAGGGTTAGAGGTAGGGTTAGGGTTAGGGTTAGGGGTGGGGTTAGGGTTAGGATCCCTTTAGGGTTAGGATCCCTTTAGGGTTAGGGTTAGGGTTATGATCCCTACCCCTAACCCTACCCCTAACCCTAACTATTTCTGTTTATAGTGGGCTTTTTACTTTATTTTGATGATTGGCAGCTGTCACACATTTCTCAGCATGCGTTTAAAAAACGCAAACGCATGAAAAAACGCATGTAAACGCGTCAAAATGCCGCGTTTTTTTCACCACATGCAAAAACGCATGCGTCAAAAAACGCAGCGTTTGCACGCGTTTACATGCGTTTTTTCACCATGCGTTTTTTTGCGTTTTTTTACCGCAAAAACGCACCCAAAAAAACGCAAATGTGAAACCAGCCTAACCCATCCTCCAGATGGCGGCTGAACACGTCTCTCCTTCTGAAATGAACAGGTAGTAAAGAGAGTGTTGGCGGAACTTACACATTATTTCCATGAAAATTATAATGGGGAAGTAACTGATGAATCCCTGTGGTCAGCGCATAATTCTGTTATAAGGGGGATTTTTTTACCGCAAGCTTCCTATTTGAAGCGCAACAGAGAAAAATATAGAGGCAGTCTTATTTCCCGTCTCAAGCAATTAGACTCTCTAAATAAAGCATCCCCATCTCAGGCATTGTCAGAAGAGATTTGCAATATTAGATTTAAATTGAGAGAAAATCTCTTATTGGTGTATGAACATAACTTTAAAAAGCTTAAATCAAAATTCTATGCAACTGGGGACAGAGCCGATGCGGTTTTAGCCCCCAGGGTCAAGAAAAGAGAGGTAAAATCCAGCATTGATCATCTGGTGAACCCCCCAGGGGAAATATATTAGAAACCCAATGGAGATTGTGAATGAGTTTGTAGGTATTATTCTCAACTTTATAATTTAGGGGAAGATCCTGATGCACCCCAGCCCTCTCCAGTGGTGATTAATTAGTACTTGCAAAGGATTAACTTACCAAAGGTTTCCCAGGAACAATTGAATTTCCTGAACACGCCTTTACTAAAGAGGATATTTGGACCACCATTAGGTCCACCAGAGGTCATAAGGCTCCGAGTCCGGTTGGGTTACCAAATGAGTATTATGACTAGTGTTGAGCATTCCGATACCGCAAGTATCGGGTATCGGCCGATACTTGCGGTATCGGAATTCCGATACCGAGATCCGATACTTTTGTGATATCGGGTATCGGTATCGGATCAATAGGGATGTGTAAAATAAAGAATTAAAATAAAAAATATTGATATGCTCACCTCTCCGGCGGCCCCTGGACATCACGCTGCTAACCGGGAGGCTTCTTTGTTTAAAATGCGCGCCTTTAGGACCTGCGAATGACGTCCCGGCTTCTGATTGGTCGCGTGCCGCCCATGTGACCGGCACGCGACCAATCAGAAGCCGTGACGTCATTCGCAGGTCCTCAATTCCTAGAATTAGGAGTTTAGTGAATGAGAATGACGTCGCGGCTTCTGATTGGTCGCGTGCCGCCCATGTGACCGGCACGCGACCAATCAGAAGCCGCGACGTCATTCTCATTCACAAAAACTCCTAATTCTAGGAATTGAGGACCTGCGAATGACGTCACGGCTTCTGATTGGTCGCGTGCCGGTCACATGGGCGGCACGCGACCAATCAGAAGCTGGGACGTCATTCGCAGGTCCTAAAGGTGCGCATTTTAAACAAAGAAGCCTCCCGGTTAGCAGCGTGATGTCCAGGGGCCACCGGAGAGGTGAGCATATCAATATTTTTTATTTTAATTCTTTATTTTACACATCCCTATGGATCCCAGGGCCTGAAGGAGAGTTTCCTCTCCTTCAGACCCTGGGAACCATGAGAATACCTTCCGATACTTGATGTCCCATTGACTTGTATTGGTATCGGATATCGGTATCGGCGATATCCGATATTTTTTGGGTATCGGCCGATACTATCCGATACCGATACTTTCAACTATCGGACGGTATCGCTCAAGACTAATTATGACCAGTTCCAGAAGATTCTAACCCCCTTACTTCTATGTTTGTACACATTATGGCGAGATAAGGTGTCTATATCTACGGTAAATCTAATTTAGAAGCTATGATTTCTACTCTGCCAAAACCAGGGAAATCTCCGTGTCCTAGCAACTTCAGGCCTATTGCACTCCTAAATTGCGATGTAAACATTTTCTGTAAAATATTAGCTTTAAGATTACATCACATTATTCCCACATTCATTTCCCTGGATCAGGTTGATTTTGTGGCGGGTCGAGAAACAAAAGATAGGATATTTTGAGGCCCATGCTGCTGGTAAAAAATGGACATGTCTATGTGTGGGTTACACAGACACACGGTCCGAGTGACCACATAGACAGGTGCACAACAACACAGATTTCAATGTGTTTATGTGTGTAAGTGTCTACGGTACGTGTGAAAACTGTTGTGGGGAAGCCCCAGGGCCATAGTCGTGGCTGTTTACATGCGCCCTGGTCTCTGCCACATGAATACAATGTCCCTTAGTCAGCATACCTATCAAATGGCAAAAAAGGCAAAAGGTGCTTTCCGCACCTTCAGGGTCACCTCTGATCCATTGCAGGCTCACCCCCGATGATTGCGCATAAGTAAAGACAGAGTCCAATTCCAACTTTAAACGTAGAACTTGTTTTCAATCGCTGCCCGTCCACATCGGTTACAGCATCAACACAGAGTTCTACACCATTCCCATTCCTCACTTTCCCTGTGCTCTTCTCTGTTATTCAGTTTGTACCCGGTTTGCCCCGTCTCAACCGGTACCGCAGCGTCCTCCCTGTTCAGCTTCACTACGTTTAGAAGTTCCCTTGTCCATTTCGCATGGACATGAAGGCCTCTGCCCATGTAGAAAGCTGACACATCCTGGAGCGACCTGCGTTCTAAGTCTGCTGCATTGCTGGCTCACTGGCCCTGGATGGCTGGGCTCTTCATTTGAAACGTTACGGAGCTGCCTGCCCTGACTGGGCTCTATGGCCCCTACTGATTAGAAACAGGAAAACCCTCTAGCTTATCCACGGTTGGCTCCTCCTATGTAAACTACTGTATGTACGCTAATGTACCCTCTCTAGTGTCCACCTTGAGGCACTGCACTTACCCTATCTACACAACATATAAATATATGTACATAGCAACATCGGAAACATTATATATATAATGGGGTGGAGCATCACACGGTCCCAGCACACCCCTTACACTGTCACCACACGTCCCGGAGACATGGACGTGTGAAATAAGACAGGTTAAGGCTATGTGCGTTTTTCTGTGCAGGCAAAACTTGCTCTTTTTGGAGTAAAAAAAGCTGGTTGTTGTTGTGGCTTTTTTTTGCTACGTTTTTATTGTTTATTGTACATATGCTGATAAAGTTTAGTGCCCCCAAAAAACACGATGCAACTTCCTTAGGTTTTTGCACCAAAAACGCATCAAAACCTCATACATGCGCATTTTGTTGCATTTTTGCACTTACTCATTGTTTTCTATGGGTAAAAAAAAAACGCTGAAGGAAGTGACATACTGCAGTTTACAAAAACGCAGCAGTTTTCCAAATGAGTCAGAATAAAAAGACAATGTGTCTGCATGAGATTTCTGAACTCTCATAGCTTTTGCTGGTATAGTAAAACGCACCTTAAAATTTGCATTAAAAAAGACAGCAAAAAGTAAAGCCTAATTCTGCCTTTCCAAGGTATGGGAGCGATCATGCCTGCTGTAAGTACAGGCGGATACAATATATCCATGTAACTAACTCTCCTTTGCTGTTTCACTCATCGAAAAACAAGCTTTACATCAAAGCAGTGCAGAACCACAGATGACCAGCAGGTGGTGCAAGATAACTTTCTATAGTTACTATTTGTACCTGTCACAGTTATTACATTCAGTTCCAGATCTGTTTAAAACAACTACATGTGAGAATTGTGCAGAAATCACGGTAGTATTTGTGGGCTATTATCACAAAAGTCACAGAAGATTTCTATGGTAGTCTTTTCTTACTGGCAAGAATAAATCTAAGGCATTATCCCCCCTCCAAAAAAAACAAAAAACAATCTTTAGTAACTGATTTATATTCAGTAGCATCATTATAACTAAATGTGAGTGCTGTAACGTTCAAAGAGGTGGAAAGTGGGGTAACTGTTCAAATTTGCAATATTTTGGCAAATTCTATAAGAGTTGATAGTATGAGATACAGGTCAGCAGTAGACTGTTACTGGATATTACTTAACAATGAAAATCAGATCTGTGAATATACAGACTTGTGCCCAAAGAATTTAAGCTGTCATTAAAATCAGTCTATGCAAAATAATATATCCAATCATAAAATTGCCATACAATTACAAGCAACTCACCAAAAAGGATATGAAATTAAAAAAACGACACAGAAAAAAGGCAGTCATAGTTACCAACATCATGTCACAATATTAAATGCATTACAGGATAAGAGCAGGCCCCGCAATAAAGGCGGAGGCAGCTCGATTGCAAAATAGTGATGAAACAACCAGTCACACCGACCATTCATGGAGGGAGTTGTGGCAAAATATTATAAACTAGATGGTGGCCCGATTCTAACGCATCGGGTATTCTAGAATATGCATGTCCACGTAGTATATTGTACAGCCACGTAGTATATTGCCCAGCGACGTAGTATATTGCCCAGCGACGTAGTATATTGCCCAGCCACATAGTATATTGCCCAGCGACGTAGTATATTGCCCAGCCACGTAGTATATTGCCCAGCCACGTAGTATATTGCCCAGCCACGTAGTATATTGCCCAGCGACGTAGTATATTGCCCAGCCACGTAGTATATTGCCCAGTGATGTAGTATATTGCCCAGCGACGTAGTATATTGCCCAGCCACGTAGTATATTGCCCAGTCACGTAGTATATTGCCCAGTGATGTAGTATATTGCCCAGCCACGTAGTATATTGCCCAGCCACGTAGTATATTGCCCAGCCACGTAGTATATTGCCCAGTGATGTAGTATATTGCCCAGCGACGTAGTATATTGCCCAGCGACATAGTATATTGCCCAGCCACATAGTATATTGCACAGCGACGTAGTATATTGCCCAGCCACATCGTATATTGCACAGCGACGCAGTATATTGCCCAGCCACGTAGTATATTGCCCAGTGATGTAGTATATTGCCCAGCGACGTACTATATTGCCCAGCGACGTAGTATATTGCCCAGCCACGTAGTATATTGCCCAGTGACGTAGTATACAACACAGCGACGTAGTATACAGCACAGAGCCACGTAGTATATTGCCCAAGGACAGACATCCCAATTACCCAGTCTGTACTAAATGGTCTGTCTGCATCCTAAAAAATATAAGAACGAGAAAGATGTATGAAATACAGGAGGTACTGGATGATATTTTAGCCAAAATATTCAAGTTACGAACTCTGTGCACCATGTCACAAATCTTACTCCAGTCAGGGACTAGAGTAAGATTTCCGCCCTATGGAATGCCAGAACTCATAGTAAATTTCACAAGCCATGGCATCACACTCATCCCACCCGAGCTTTGTCAAAATGGGAAACTGTTGGTAAAACTTCACAATTCACAACATTTTTGTGCAACTCAGCATTGCACAAACATTCTGCAACTTTTCAAAGCAATTTACACTAGAATTCTGGAATAATCACTTTGATGAATCAGGGCCATAGTGTTTAATGTTAACCCCTTAACCCCAGGAGCTTGTTTTGGGTTTTCGTTTTTCGCTCCCCTTCTTTCCAGAGCCATAACTTTTCTATTTTTCCATCAATATGGCCATGTGAGGGCTTATTTTTTGCGGGACAAGTTGTACTTTTGAACGATACCATTGGTTTTACCATGTCGTGTAAAGGAAAACAGGAAAAAAAAATAAATGCGGTGAAATTGCAAAAAAGTACAATCCCACACTTGTTTATTGTTTGGCTTTTTGCTAGGTTCACTGAATGCTATCATTGACCTGCCATTATGATTCTCTAGGTAATTACATGTTCACAGACACCAAACATGTCTAGGTTCTTTTTTATCTATGTGGTGAAAAAAAATTCCAAACTTTGCTAAAAAAAAAAAATTGCACAATTTTCCGATACCCGTAACATCTCCATTTTTTGTGATCTCTGGTTGGGCGAGGGCTTATTTTTTGCATGCCGAGCTGATGTTTTAAATGATACCATTTTTGTGCAGATACGATCTTTCGATCGCCCTTTATTGCATTTTAATGCAATGTTGCGGCGACCAAAAAAAAGTAATTCTGGCATTTTGATTATTTTTCTCACTACACCATTTAGCGATCAGGTTAATCCTTTTTTTAATTGATAGATCGGGCGATTCTGAATGCGGCGATACCAAATATGTGTAGGTTTCATTTTATTTTTATTGTTTTATTTTGAACTTTTTTTTTCATATTTTTAAAAACTTTTTTTTAACTTTTGCCATACTTTAATAGCCTCAATGGGAGGCTAGAAGCTGCCACAAATTGATCGGCTCTTCTAAATAGAGGTGATGCTCAGATTGCCTCTATGTAGCTGAATTGCAGACTTGCTACGAGCGCTGACTACAGGGTGGCACTCACAGCAATCCGGCATCAACAACAATGGAGATCTCAAGGAGACCTCTGGTTGTCATGCCGATGCACCGATGACCCCCAGTGCGCGTATTTCCGGCCCGATGGCCGGAAGCACTTGTTAAATGCTGCTGTCAGAGTTTGACAGCATCATTTAACTAGTTAATAGCTGCGGGTGGATCGCTATTCCACCTGTGGCTATTGTGGGCACATGTCAGCTGTTCAAAACAGCTGACGTGTCCTGGATTTGAGATGAGCTCACCGCCGGAGCTCACATCAAAGCAGGGGATACTGCCATCGGAGTAATAGTACCTCTGATGGAAGTAAGGGGTTAATACTTTCCCACATCGCAGGCTACAGGCCATAACAGTCAAGTTCAGAATGACTGGCAAGAAGTAGGACATGTCCATATAGAAATTCACTAATCTTCTTAAAGGGATTCCCCGATCGTCAGCTACAAGTCTCCAGTTACTGTATGTGACTGCAGACTTATGAATCATCACATTGCATGCACTGTGTGCTGTGAAGATTCTCAGTTGCGGGAGTGGGAGTTCTTGTGACCACAATTATGTGTTATGTATACTCCTAGCCACCTTCCGACTAGACTGTTTCCGGTCTCGCTTAATGCAAGTGTATCTAGCGCCCATCTAGTCGGAATGTGGCCGGGGAATGCATGTCGCACACTTGCGGTCACATGATAGCTCACTCCTGCGACTACAGACTTTTAACTTAAGACCAGACAACATCTTTAATGCATGATCATATCCGCTACTCCATTCTTATCTGATTTGTAATGAATTACTGAAATGGCCAGATATGTTTTGTGTGAAACACATTCTGCTTTAGGGATGTTAGATAAGCATTTTTTGACCTGAAACAACTGAATTGATGATGCAATATCTACACTATCCCACTATATAACTGGGTAGTTTTCCTGCACTTTATGAACAAAGAAACATAATTCATGCACTGTACTATACTGTTACAAAACGAATGCAAACCGCACCAGAAGAACCCCCCTTCCTGATTATAATATGATCCGTCTGGTTTCCATTATGGTGGCACAGGATTTCACCATGGCCTTATAGATAATAAAACATAAGCAGCATTTTCCAATAATACAATTTCCAATATTCATTACAAAAAAAATTCAATATATTAAATGGCAGCACAATCTGAGCAGCTCTAGCCACATTAAAAAAGTTCTAAAACAATGTTAGCACTTTCTATAGGCAAACTGATAGAACAAGAATATGGGGCAAGCAGTCACGATGACATCACTGCATCACACCCGCCTTTGGCACAGCCTTGGCATGGTGCGGCAAGGACTGCCCTCTGCTCTGCCATACTATTCAACTTTATCCGCTTCCTATGCATGCTGATACCATTGCTAGTGGCAGGGCAAAGGGGTCTCTTGTCCTATCAGCTTAGTTCAATTGAAGCTCATGGGGTTGAACTTCAACATTATACAAATTAGCAATCTGTGCAGCCACACAGAGACCCAAAAGGTAAAGGGTCCACTTTCACTTCCAAATGATAAACTATGAGACTCCTAAGAACCCACATACTGTTCTTGCTAAGAGGCCCTCTTCTGTCTGTCCCTGATAACATTTTTCTAACCCTAGACAATTACTGTAATACAATATTCGTACCATTGCTTGATCAGTTATTCTAATATATTGACAATAAATAGCTTTTCGGCTGAAGCTGCAGACATTATTTTAAGGTATGCTTACCAATATTCTGATGCACCACAGTTCGAATGGCTGATTTTGTGACATCCAGTCTGCATACCGGTAACAATTTCTATATGACATGTGAAGCATTAGGAAGATGGTTATTGGTATTAAAGCTAAGAAGACATTCGCATATATAAGGAGCCTGTGGAAAAAAAGGGAAAGAAAAGTAGGAAGTTTTGCTAATCCATCAATATATACTTAATGTATAGACGAGACTGACATATGCATGACCTATCTTTAGCACAGGTCATCAACACCAGATTGGCCAGAGTCGTGATATTGGCATCATGGGCAGTACTTGCACTTCCTATGGCTCGGGATGCCACGATGTCGCAGTGCAACACACATTATGACAGTTGTGGGACCTAAAAAACAACAGGAGGCACCCAGGATACCATCTCCGAGGATACTGGCAGACTGTACTAGTCCAGCTGCCACAGAAGATCAGACCTGATGCTAGAATAGGGCAGCGCAAACGTTTTAGTCAACTCTAATACACAGTGCATGGATCAGTCCGTAGCTCCATAGCTTCATACATTGTGTAGTGACTTTTCTTGGGTTCTGTAGCTTAGCGCAAATTCACCTTAAGCTCTGGTATTCCGACTCTGCACACTGTGTACTTCCAGCAGCCATGTCAGTGGGTGACCAGTTTCAGCCCCTTACCTATCTGATATTGATATGAACAAGACAAGGCTGCACGGCACTCCAATATTCACGGATGAACGAATAGGATGCTACTCCAGTGTTATGCAAAAATAGATTCGGCACACCCAATGCAGATGCAGAAAACAGAAATAATTTTATTGGTATGGGTACATCAACTGTTTGAAAATGTTGACGTTTTGGCCAGAACTAGGACTTCATCAGAACTACAAATAGTAACAGAATTTTTTTTTGTTGTCAAGGTAAAGTACAATTTCAATACAAGGATAGCGACCGCTATACATAGTTTACAATATACAAAAAGAGAAAAAAATAAAAATAAAATAGAAATTGCATTGCTTATAAATTCATATGCCATAGATAAAGTTCCATTTTAATATTCAGTAGGTGCAGCATGATATATAAATTCACTATGCAAAATACTATAGCTGATCTCCCTTTACTTGTCAGAGGAGAAAAAACTAAAAAATTAAAAAAGATAAAAAAAGAAAAACAAAGAAAAAACTAAGATCACATACATTATCTTCAGCTCTTGAGGACGAAGAAAGATCATGTACACCTGAGCTGTAAGAAAAGGGGGGGGGGGGGCAAGAAACAGACATGTTTATACATCCCCAAAACACAGTGGTAACATAGGTACAATAAACCATTCAATGCAGTGTCACTATTTATAGTGGTTGCTATCCTTGTATTGAAATTCTACTTTACCTTGACAAAAAAAATTTCTGCTACTATTTGTAGTTCTGATGAAGGCCTAGTGCTGGCCGAAACATCAACATTTTCAAACAGTGGATTTACCCATACCAATAAAATTATTTCTGCAGTTTTCTGCATCTGCATTGGGTGTGCTGCATCTATTTTTGCATGATATTGATATGACCTATCCAATGGATAAATATATTAGTCCTGGTACTGTGCTTCTCCAAAAATAAGACATGGTCTTATGTTATTTCCAAAAAATAATATAAATAATATAAATTTCCAAAAGGAATTTTACCTAATGTATATGACAAATAGATGTGGTATCAATTCCTTTTGGAAATTGTGGGTCTTATCATGTGATGAATCATTGTGGTTTGTCCTGATGAAGAGGTGTGAACACCTCGAAACGCGTTGACAAATAAAAAGCGCATCCATACCATTTTGGTCTCTCATTGTATATTGGACCTCTGTCAGTGTGGATTTCCACTTTTCCTCCAAGTTTGTCTTCACATTGGTGGATCTGTCTGCAGCAACGTATCTCTACAAGCTAGCATGGGGTTGTGACTTTCACAGCCCCTTGAGGTGAGCAAATCCTGTTTTAACTATTTCCTTTATAAATCAGATAAGACCATATTGTGCTTACTGTCATTCCAGTTTTCATGTCATTCGAGCTTTGCTTCTGCAGTATCGGACAGACACAGTAGCACTGAAACTGATTGGATCAGGCTTGTGAGCAGCGCTTGCAGCCTCTGATAGACTGCAGTGGTGCCTGCTAACCCAGGCAATGAGAGTATACTATAAAATTAAAAAGTCTCACCATTTTGAACAGCAGAGTGGATTTTTAATAAGAGGTAAACTGCAGGGTTGCTTGTTTTCACAAGCACTTTCCAATTTTACCCATTTATCAAGATGAGACGACCACTTTAAATACCTGCAACAATAATAGCTAAACATAGATTTCCCCAATAATATGACACTATGATAGTAATACTTACTCCCTGTCCCACAGGAAGAGCCAGCCAATATTAAGGAGATTGTTAAGTATCCACAATGCAAAAAATTCAGGTGGATGAATTGCTGGTTGGAGGTAGATGCGGCCCCTTTTATTGCTAAAACAAAATGGAGATTTGTTAGTATAGTGTGGAATATACATTAGATAGATATTATATGATTATCACAGATATTCCCATTAAATTGTAATGGCCAAAAAACTGATAATAGGTTAATAAAAAAATGTTTTCCTCTTCCAAAGCAGATAAGTTGTAAAAATGGAAGAGTTTTACAGATGTGGTGTGTCGAGTGTTGAGTGGTCACTAGTGATGAGCGAATATACTCGTTACTCGACATTTCCCGAGCACGCTCCGGTGTCCTCCGAGTATTTTTTAGTGCTCGGAAATTTAGTTTTTATTGCCGCAGCTGAATGATTTACATCTGTTAGCCAGCATAAGTACATGTGGGGTTGCCTGGTTGCTAGGGAAGGACACAAAAGTGGATACAGACAGGACAACAGAGGATCACAGCTGATTCTTTTTGTGAGGTAAAACATTTCCCTGACTGTTTTTAAAGGGAACCTGTCACCCCCCAGGTGTTTTTAACCCCTTCATGACCCAGCCTATTTTGACCTTAATGACCTGGCCATTTTTTGCAATTCTGACCAGTGTCCCTTTCTGAGGTAATAACTCAGGAACGCTTCAACGGATCCTAGCGATTCTGAGATTGTTTTTTCGTGACATATTAAGGTTCATGTTAGTGGTAAATTTAGGTCAATAATTTTTGCGTTTATTTGTAAAAAAAAAAACGGAAATTTGGCGAAAATTTTGAAAAGTTCACAATTTTCAAATTTTGAATTTTTATTCTGTTAAACCAGAGAGTTATGTGACACAAAATAGTTAATAAATAACATTTCCAAAATGTCTACTTTACAGCAGCACAATTTTGAAAACAAAATTGTTTTTTTGCTAGGAAGTTTAAAGGGTTAAACTTTTTTTTAGGGACCACTTCACATTTGAAGTCAGTTTGAGGGGTCTGTATGGCTGAAAATACCCCAAAGTGACACCATTCTAAAAACTGCACCCCTCAAGGTGCTCAAAACCATATTTAAGAAGTTTATTAACCCTTCAGGTGTTTCACAGCAGCAGAAGCAACATGGAAGGAAAAAATGAACATTTAACTTTTTAGTCACAAAAATGATTTTAAGCAACAAATTTTTAATTTTACCAAGGGTAAAAGGAGAAAGTGGACTGTGAAAGTTGTTGTCCAATTTGTACTGAGTACGCTAATACCCATATGTGGGGGTGAACCACTGTTTGGGCGCACGGCAAGGCTCGGAAGGGAAGGAGCGCCATTTGATTTTTTGAATGAAAAATTGGTTCCAATCTTTAGCGGACACCATGTCACGTTTGGAGAGCCCCTGTGTGCCTAAAGATTGGAGCTCCCTCACAAGTGACCCCATTTTGGAAATTAGACCTCCCAAGGAACTTATCTAGATGCCTAGTGAGCACTTTGAACCCCCACGTGCTTCACAAATTGATCGGTAAAAATGAAAAAGTACTTTTTTTTCACAAAAAATATCTTTTAGCCTCAATTTTTTCATTTTCACGTGGGCAACAGGATACAATGAATTCTAAAATTTGTTGGGCAATTTCTCCTGTGCACACCAATACCTCATATGTGGGGGTAAACTACTGTTTGGGCGCACAGCAAGGCTCGGAAGGGAAGGAGCGCCATTTGACTTTTTGAATGAAAAATTAGGTCCAGTCGTTAGAAGACACCATGTCGCATTTGGAGAGCCCCTGTGTGCCTAAAGATTGGAGCTCCCCCACATGTGACCCCATTTTGGAAACTAGACCTCCCAAGGAACATATCTAGATGTGTGGTGAACACGTTTTACCCTCAAGTTTTTCCTCAAAAATGATTTTTTAGTCCTCAATTTTTTATTTTCTCAAGGGTAACAGGAGAAATTGGACCCCAAGAGTTGTTGTCCAGTTTGTCCTGAGTACGCTGGTACCCCATATGTGGGGTAAACCACTATTTGGGCACACGTCAGGGCTCAGAAGGGAAGTAGTGACGTTTTGAAATGCAGACTTTGATGGAATGGTCTGCGGGCATCACGATGTGTTTGCAGAGCCCCTGATGTGCCTAAACAGTAGAAACCCCCATAAGTGACCCCATTTTAGAAACTAGACCCCCCAAGGAACTTATCTAGATGTGTGGTGAGCACTTTGAACCCCCAAGTGCTTCACAGAAGTTTATAACGCAGAGCCATGAAAATAAAAAATCTTTTTTTTCCTCAAAAATGATTTTTTAGTCCGCAATTTTTTATTTTCTCAAGGGTAACAGGAGAAATTGGACCCCAAAAGTTGTTGTCCAGTTTGTCCTAAGTATGCTGGTACCCCATATGTGGGGGTAAACCACTAGTTGGGCACAAGTCAGGGCTCGGAAGGGAAGTAGTGACATTTTGAAATGCAGACTTTGATGGAATGGTCTGCTCCTGATGTGCCTAAACAGTAGAAACCCCCATAAGTGACCCCATTTTAGAAACTAGACCCCCAAGGAACTTATCTAGATGTGTGGTGAGCACTTTGAACCCACAAGTGCTTCACAGAAGTTTATAATGCAGAGCCGTGAAAATAAAAAATCTTTTTTTTCCACCAAAATTTTTTTTTAGCCCCCAATTTTTTATTTTCCCAAGGGTAACAGGAGAAATTAGACCCCCAAATTTGTTGTGCAATTTTTACTGAGTATGCTTATGGCCCATATGTTTGGATAAACCACTGTTTGGGCACACGTCGGGGCTCGGAAGGGAGGGAGGACCATTTGACTTTTTAAACGCAAGATTGGCTGGAATCAATGGTGGTGCCATGTTGTTTGGGACCCCCTGATATGCCTAAATAGTGGAAACCCCTAAATTCTAACTCAAACACTAACCCCAACACACCCCTAACCCTAATCCCAACCCTAACCATAACCCTAACCACAAGCCTAACCCTAACCCCAACACACCGCTAACCCTAATCTTATCCCTAGTTCCAAACCCAACCCTAATCCCAACCCTAACTCTAATTCCAACCCTAACCCTAAGGCTATGTGCCCATGTTGCGGATTTGTGCAGATTTCTCCGCACCATTTTTGAAAAATCCTCAGGTATAACGCACTGCGTTTAACCTGCGGATTTACCGCAGATTTCCTGCCTTTTTTGTACGCATTTCACCTGCGATTATACACCTGAGGAGCAGGTGTAAAACGTTGCGGAATCCGCACAAAGAATTGACATGCTGCGCAAAATACAACTCAGCATTTCCGCGCGGTATTTTCCGCACCATGGGCACAGCGGATTTGGTTTTATGTAGGTTTACATGGTACTGTACACCACATGGAAAACTGCTGCGAATTTGCAGCAAAATCCGCACCGTGTGCACATACTCTAATTCCATCCCTATTTCTAACCCTAATTCTAACCCTAACCCTAGTTCTAACCCTAACCCTAGGTCTAACCCTAACCCTAGTTTTAACCCAAGTTCTAACCCTAACCCTAGTTCTAACCCTAATTCTAACCCTAACCCTAGTTCTAACCCTAACCCTAGTTCTAACCCAAGTTCTAACCCTAACCCTAGTTCTAGCCCTAACCCTAGTTCTAAAATGCTTGGGAGGGGTGACAGGTTCCCTTTAACCCCTATGAGACAAAGCCCTTTTTCATTTTTGTGTTTCTGCTTTTTGCTCCCATTCTTCCCAGAGCCAAAACTTTTATATTTTTCCGTCAATATGGCCATGTGAGGGCTTGCAGGACAAGTCGTGTTTTTGAATGACACCATTGGTTTTACCATATCGTGTACTCAAAAACGCAAAAAAATTTCCAAGTGCAGTGAAATTGCAAAAAAGTGCAATTCCACAAAGTTTTTAAAAATTTTTTTTTACCATGTTCATCAAATGCTAAAACTGACCTACCATTATGATTCTCCAGGTCATTAGGAATTCATTGGCCTCAAACATGTCTAGGTTCTTTTTTTATTTATGTGGTGAAAAAAATCCAAAGTTTGTAAATAAAATAAATAAATACAACTGTGCCATATTCCGATACCCGTAGCGTCTCCATTTTTTGTGATTTCGGGTTGGATGAGACCTTATTTTTTGCATGCTGAGCCGACATTTTTATTGATACCATTTTGGTGCAGATACGATCTTTTGATTGCCCGTTATTGCATTTTAATGGAGTGTTGGGGTGACCAAAAAAACTTAATTCTGGGTCTTTTAATTTTTTTCTCATTACGTCGTTTAGCGATTGGGTTAATTCTTTTTTTATATTGATAGATCGGGCGATTCTGAACGTGGTGATACCAAATATGTGTATGTTTGATTTTTTTATTGTTTTATTGTGAATGGGGCAGAGGGGGGGTGATTTAAACTTTTATATTTTTTTTCATTTTTTTAATATTTTTAATAACTTTTTTTTAAACTTTTGGCATGATTCAATAGTCTCCATGAGAGACTAGAAGCTGTCATAACCCGATCGGCTCTGCTACATACAGGTGATGATCAGATCACCTGTATGTAGCAGAATACCTCACCTCCGGCAGTGACAACCATAGAGGTCTGCAGGAGACCTCTGGTTGTCACGCCAACCCATCAGTGACCCGTGATCACGTGACGGGGGTCACCGATGGGCGGATTTCCGGCGTGATTGCCAGAAGAGCCACGGGTGGATCACGATTCCACCCGTGGCTGTTCCTGGCACATGTCAGCTGCTCAGTACAGCTGACATGTCGGAAAAGATGTCGCTGCTGGAGCCCACATCAAAAGGTGAGACGCGACATGCGCAGTACTAGGATGGCGCATGTCGTGAAAGGGTTAAGCAATGTTTTACTTCAAAGAAAAAAATGTTTGCGATTCTGTGCTGTAATGTCTGTATAGTTTTTTTTCTACCCCCTCCTGCCCAGGAGATATGGTATGATCAGACCATGCCCTTGTACTGTCAGACACAGCCATTACACAGTACACAGCAGGGGCACATTCATAAGATTATCTCAGCACAGGAACATTTTTTTAACACATCCATTTGGAGAAATTATTTTTATTCCAAGATCTATTGATTAAAAATAACTTTGTTTGTGGGGCAACCCATTTAACAGCACTCCCCATTTTCTATCCAGAGGGAATTCATGGCAGAGTCTCAGTACCTCCAGAGGTTTTGGGCCACCAAGCTTCCAAGCAGCTCTCTAACAGCTTTACAAGATGGAGCTTTAGGGTATGTGCACACGTTGCGGAATGTTGTGCGGATTTTTCGGCACTGATTTTAGTAAATCCGCAGGAAATCCGCACTGCGGATTTACTGCAGAATTACCATGGATTTACCGTGGTTTTTATGCGGATTCCACCTGCAGTTTTACACCTGCAGATACCTATTGAGGAACAGGTGTAAACCACTGCTGAATCCGCACAAAGAATTGACATGCTGCGGAATAAGCAACGCAAAATCTGCAGAGTGTGACAATAGCCTTATAACTGGCACCTTGTGTAACCTAAAATTGTTTCCAGAATATATTCTATGTACACATTACTTTTGTACTGTGCTTCACTGGAAAGCCATGATGTTAAAACTGTATGTTCCATTACTGTATGTCTGGAAATGTGACCCACAATAATTCTTCTTTGTGTACACAATGTTCACACTTCTGAAAAACAACACAAAAAATAGATAATGAAGCGGAAAAAAAAAAACTTAGTGTATTCTGCAATTACCTTCTGAATAAAGTCGAAACCACATAGATGATCCAGAGTCCATTCCAAATATATATAATGGACCATATAGAGAACGTCCAGCCTGCAGGTGTGGCATCAAGTGGGTAATTGGCAGAAATATTGCCGGCAGTTGTGAGGAATAGGTCTAATTATATAAAATAATTAGAATTTATTATAAAGACAAAACTGCTTAAAAACCAAAATAAATAAAAATAAATAAATCAAAAGTCAAGCAAATACATGTACAATGTATTCTGTCCTCTTGGAAGGTTTTCTACAATATTTTGGAGCGTGTCTGTTGGAATTTTTGCCCAGTTAGGCCGGCCTCACACTAGCAAGTTTTACGGACATATGAGCGCATTAAATACGTCCGTAGCAACACGCATTCCACACGGCCCAATTATTCTCTATGCCCCAGCTCCTATCTGCCGTATTTTACTGATCCGTATTATACGGCTTTCTACGGCCGTAGAAAATCACAGCATGCTGCGTTTGTCACCGTATTGCGCAAAAAAATCGCCAATGCAAGTCTATGGGGGCCCGAAAAATACAGATTACACATGGACCAGCAGTGTGACTTGCGAGAAATACGCAGCGGTGTTAGCGAGAAAAGCCGGCAATTCAGTGCGGTGTACAGTAAAATCACACTGATAGCTTACAATAGAATAGGTGGAATAAATGTGTACACATAGAATACGTATATATATATATATGTCATTGAGACACATATATGTATATATATTAATATTTCATCCAGCGCTAGATAGCTTAAAAGCCGGTAATTCAATTGCCGGCTTTTGCTATCTGCTTCCTAAACCCGACATGATTTGAGACCTGGTTTACATACAGTAAACCATGTCATATCCCCCTTTTTTTTTTGCATATTCCACACTACTAATGTTAGTAGTGTGTATGTGCAAAATTTGGCCGTTCTAGCTATTAAATTAAAGGGTTAAATGGCGGAAAAAATTGGCGTGGGCTCCCGCGCAATTTTCTCCGCCAGAGTAGTAAAGCCAGTGACTGAGGGCAGATATTAATAGCCTGGAGAGGGTCTATGGTTATTGCCCCCCCCCCCCGGCTAAAAACATCTGCCCCCAGCCACCCCAGAAAAGGCACATCTGGAAGATGCGCCTATTCTGGCACTTGGCCACTCTCTTCCCATTCCCGTGTAGCGGTGGGATATGGGGTAATGAAGGGTTAATGCCACCTTGCTTTTGTAAGGTGACATTAAGCCAGATTAATAATGGAGAGGCGTCAATTCTGACATCTATCCATTATTAATCCAATTGTATGAAAGAGTTAAAAAAACACACACATTATTAAAAAGTCTTTTAATGAAATAAACACACCGTTTGTTGTAATATTTTATTGTACGCTCAATCCACTGGCTGAAGACCCTCGCTCTGTGACAAAGAAAAAATAATAAACCAACAATATACATACCTTCCGTAGATCTGTAACGTTCCACGTTTCATCTTCCAGATGTGCCTTTTCTGGGGTGGCTGGGGGCAGATGTTTTTAGCCGGGGGGGCAATAACCATGGACCCTCTCCAGGCTATTAATATCTGCCCTCAGTCACTGGCTTTACTACTCTGGCGGAGAAAATTGGCGGGAGCCCACGCCAATTTTTTCCGCCATTTAACCCTTTAATTTAATAGCTAGAACGGCCAAATTTTGCACATACACACTACTAACATTAGTAGTGTGGAATATGCAAAAAAAGGGGGATATGACCTGGTTTACTGTATGTAAACCATGTCTCAAATCATGTCGGGTTTAGGAAGGAGATAGCAAAAGCCGGCAATTGAATTACCGGCTTTTAAGCTATCTCGCGCTGGATGAAATATTAATATATATACATATATGTGTCTACTGACATAACAGTATATATGTTTTTATTATTTTTTGAGCACATGGATCCCTTGTATATCCGTATGTCGGTTTTGCAAGCCTGCGAGAAAATCTTGCAGTACGGATGCCATACGGATTACATACGGAGGATGCCATGCGCAAAATACGCTGACACACCCTGCCTACGGAGGAGATACAGACCACTATTTTGGGGACTTTTCAGCGTATTACGGCCGTAAATTACGGACCGTATTTTTATACGCTGAGTGTGACGCTGGCCTAATCCAGAAGAGCATTAATGAAGTCTAACATTGATATTAGATGAGTGGGTCTGGCTTGCAAGCTTCAGTCTACTTGGTCCCAAATATGTTCGATGGGGTTCTAGTCAGAGGTCTGTGCGGCCAGTCAACTTTTTCCACACCAAACTTACTTTACCATGACTTTATGGATCTTGCTTTGTGCAGTGGGCCACAGTCATGCTGGAACAGAGAAGGACCTTCCCCAAACTGTTCCCACATAGCTGGAAGCTGCCCACTGTATAAAATGTCCTGGTATCCTGAAGCATTAACATTTCCTTACACTGGAAATAGAGGACCTAGACCAACGCTTGAAAAAAAAACCCCAATGCATTATCTCTCCTTCAGGGTATGTGCACACGATGCGGATTTTGCTGCGGATTCGCAGCAGTTTCCCATGCGTTTACAGTTCAATGTAAACCTATGGGAAACCAAAAAACGCTGTGCACATGGTGCGGAAACGCAGCGGTTTACATTCCGCAGCTTGTCACTTCTTTCTGCGGATTCCGAAGCGGTTTTACAGCTGCTCCAATAGAAATCCGCAGTTGTAAAACCGCAGTGAAAACCGCAGAAAAACCGTGGTAAATCTGCTGGAATCCGCTGCAGAAAAATCCGCAATGGACCCAGAATACGTGTGCACATACCCTCATAGTCCAGAGGTGTTCTGCATCATACCACTTTATCTGAAGTTTAGAATTGTGCTTGGTGATGTAAGGCTTGCATGCAGCTGCCCGGGCATAGAAACCCTTAAAACTCCCAGTACACAGTTTTGTGATAATGTTAATGACAGAGGATCTGCAGTTATTGAGTCAGTTGAGAACTGGCGACATGCATTACACAGCTTAGCACTTGGTGACCCGGCTGTGTAACTTTACATTGTCTGCATCTTCGTAGCCAAGTTTCTGTGATTCTAATAAACTTTCACTTTTCAATAATATCACTCACAGCTGATTGTGAAATATTCAAACGGGAAGACATTTCATGACCTGACTGGTTACACTGGTGATATCCAATTATAGATTACTCTCCAATTCAGTGAGCTCTTTAGAACAACCCATTCTTTCATAAAAGACTATAAAGGTAGTAGTGGCCACGGGGTGGATGTTACATGTTTAATACTTACATGCCAAAGGTTAAAAATGCATAAAATAGTGTCGCTTTCCTATTATGTTACTGCTGCATATTCCTTATATATTCATATTATTTAATAACAACATTCGTTATGACATGCTGCTTCCTGTATGACATGCCAGGCTATGACTGGAAGTGGTCAGTATAGAACCAGAGCATTCCATTCAGTGTCTGTTACAGATGTAGCAGAGCTGAATGTGTTGAATTTGATCTCTAACTCTATAGCGCTGTACAATTTGTTCTATACAAAGAGCCAAACTGTAAACTTGCATGTCTTTCTAATCCCGGAAACAATCTAATCACATGACCTTATGGTTTCGTACTTCATTTCCGGCATTCCATTATTACTTCTTGTATTATTCCAAACAATTCAGTAAAGCTTGTGACTCCACAAACGTAAATGTAACAATCTAATTCCTGTTATCAGGGGGGTGTATATGTTACTTACCTTTTTGAGCTATGGCTGACAAGATATTGAAAACCACAGTACAGATGTAAGAGATGAGCGAGAGGCAGATGAGGAACATCAGCTCTACGTTATATGTCTTCTTCATTGTGCCAGGTGAAGTAGAGCCAAAGACATGGGCTTAGGTAGGCCAAAAATCGCCTGCTGGATGGTGGAATCTCCGCGCTGGGCTTATATACATGAACTGGAACATGAAAGTTGTATAAACATGGAGCTTATCTGTGAGACTTTGTACTTAAGTAGTAACGAGCCTTAGGAAACATCATTAGCTGTTCTTCACTTTATTGCAGGCAATGAGCTCTACTTGTGTAGCAGTAAAAATATGTGTAGGAAAGAAAAGCCAAAAACCTGTCAGTAAACATAAGCTTCCTGGTTAGATAGTAACTAAAGGGAATTTTTATAAAATAATTTATATTTTTATTTTGTTATTGTTAAAACAGATAGAAATAGAAGACAATATGGTGCAAACTAATAAATAATGTTATGCCCCATATACTGCATGCAATGGTAGGGCGTAAATCACATTATAGTAGGAAAAATAGTTAAGGTGACAATATAAATCAGATAGATGGTCAATTCTGCCAAAATCAAGGATGATTTTAGGGGCCAAAATAGGTTTATCTATTTTAGCCATTTTTACAGAATATACCACAAATACTTACTACACTGTGTGCAGAATTATTAGGCAAGTTGTATTTTAGAGGATTATTTTTATTATTGATCAATAACTATGTTCTCAATCAATCCAAAAGACTCATAAATATCAAAGCTTAATATTTTTGGAAGTTGGAGTGGTTTTTTTTAGATTTGGCTATAGAGGATTATTTTTATTATTGATCAATAACTATGTTCTCAATCAATCCAAAAGACTCAGAAATATCAAAGCTTAACCCCTTTCTGCCATTAGACGTACTATTGCGTCCATGTGGGGTGGGCTTTTCTTCCCAAGGACGCAATAGTACGTCATATGCGATCGGCCGCGCTCACGGGGGGAGCGCCGCCGATCGCGGCCGGGTGTCAGCTGTTTATCGCAGCTGACATCCGGCACTATGTGCCAGGAGCGGTCACGGACCGCCCCCGGCACATTAACCCCCGGCACACCGCGATCAAAGATGATCGCGATGTGCCGGCGGTACAGGGAAGCACCGCGCAGGGAGGGGGCTCCCTGCGGGCTTCCCTGAGCCCCCCGCAGCAACGCGATGTGATCGCGTTGCTGCGAGGGTCTCACCTCCCTCCCTGCTCCCTCCAGCCCCGGATCCAAGATGGCCGCGGATCCGGGTCCTGCAGGGAGGGAGGTGGCTTCACAGAGCCTGCTCAGAGCAGGCACTGTGAAGCAGCCTGCACTCCTATCAGATCAGTGATCTGACAGAGTGCTGTGCAAACTGTCAGATCACTGATCTGTGATGTCCCCCCCTGGGACAAAGTAAAAAAGTAAAAAAAAAAAATTTCAAATGTGTAAAAAAAAATTAAAAAAAATATTCCAAAATAATGAAAAAAAAATAAAAATATTATTCCCATAAATACATTTCTTTATCTAAATAAAAAAAAAAAAACAATAAAAGTACACATATTTAGTATCGCCGCGTCCGTAACGGCCCGACCTATAAAACTGGCCCACTAGTTAACCCCTTCAGTAAACACCGTAAGAAAAAAAAAAAAAAACGAGGCAAAAAACAACGCTTTATTATCATACCGCCGAACAAAAAGTGGAATAACACGCGATCAAAAAGACAGATATAACTAACCATGGTACCGCTGAAAACGTCATCTTGTCCCGCAAAAAACGAGCCGCCATACAGCATCATCAGCAAAAAAATAAAAAAGTTATAGCCCTGAGAATAAAGCGATGCAAAAATAATTATTTTTTCTATAAAATAGTTTTTATCGTATAAAAGCGCCAAAACATAAAAAAATGATATAAATGAGGTGTCGCTGTAATCGTACTGACCCGAAGAATAAAACTGCTTCATCAATTTTACCAAACGCGGAACGGTATAAACGCCTCCCCCAAAAGAAATTCATGAATAGCTGGTTTTTGGTCATTCTGCCTCACAAAAATCGGAATAAAAAGCGATCAAAAAATGTCACGTGCCCGAAAATGTTACCAATAAAAACATCAACTCGTCCCGCAAAAACCAAGACCTCACATGACTCTGTGGACCAGAATATAGAAAAATTATAGCTCTCAAAATGTGGTAACGCAAAAAATATTTTTTGCAATAAAAAGCGTCTTTCAGTGTGTGACGGCTGCCAATCATAAAAATCCGCTAAAAAACCCGCTATAAAAGTAAATCAAACCCCCCTTCATCACCCCCTTAGTTAGGGAAAAATTAAAAAAATGTATTTATTTCCATTTTCCCATTAGGGCTAGGGTTAGAGTTAGGGCTAGGGTTAGGGCTAGGGCTAGGGTTAGGGCTAGGGTTAGGGCTAGGGTTAGGGTTAGGGCTAGGGCTAGGGTTAGGGTTAGGGCTAGGGTTAGGGCTAGGGTTAGGGCTAGGGTTAGGGCTAGGGTTAGGGCTAGGGTTAGGATTAGGGTTAGGGCTAGGGTTAGGGCTAGGGCTACAGTTTGGGTTGGGGCTAAAGTTACAGTTAGGGTTTAGATTACATTTACGGTTGGGAATAGGGTTGGGATTAGGGTTAGGGGTGTGTCAGGGTTAGAGGTGTTGTTAGGGTTACTGTTGGGATTAGGGTTAGGGATGTGTTTGGATTAGGGTTTCAGTTATAATTGGGGGGTTTCCACTGTTTAGGCACATCAGGGGCTCTCCAAACGCGACATGGCGTCCGATCTCAATTCCAGCCAATTCTGCGTTGAAAAAGTAAAACAGTGCTTCTTCCCTTCCGAGCTCTCCCGTGTGCCCAAACAGGGGTTTACCCCAACATATGGGGTATCAGCGTACTCAGGACAAATAGGACAACAACTTTTGGGGTCCAATTTCTCCTGCTACCCTTGGGAAAATACAAAACTCGGGGCTAAAACATATTTTTTGTGGGGAAAAAAAAGATTTTTTATTTTCACGGCTCTGCGTTATAAACTGTAGTGAAACACTTGGGGGTTCAAAGTTCTCACAACACATCTAGATTAGTTCCCTGGGGGGTCTAGTTTCCAATATGGGGTCACTTGTGGGGGGTTTCTACTGTTTAGGTACATTAGGGGTTCTGCAAACGCAATGTGACGTCTGCAGACCATTCCATCTAAGTCTGCATTCCAAATGGCGCTCCTTCCCTTCCGAGCTCTGCCATGCGCTCAAACGTTGGTTTCCCCCAACATACGGGGTATCAGCGTACTCAGGACAAATTGGACAACAACTTTTGGGGTCGAATTTCTCCTCTTACCCTCGGGAAAATACAAAACTGGGGGCTAAAAAATAATTTTGGGGGGAAAGATTTTTTTTTTTAATTTTCACGGCTCTGCGTTACAAACTGTAGTGAAACACTTGGGGGTTCAAAGATATCACAACACATCTAGATGAGTTCCTTAGGGGGTCTAGTTTCCAAAATGGTGTCACTTGTGGGAGGTTTCTACTGTTTAGGTACATTAGGGGCTCTGCAAATGCAATGTGACACCTGCAGACCATTCCATCTAAGTCCTCATTCCAAATGGAGCTCCTTCCCTTCCGAGCCCTCCCATGCGCCCAAACAGTGGTTCCCCCCCACATATGGGGTATCAGCGCACTCAGGACAAATTGGACAACAAATTGTGGGGTCGAATTTCTCCTTTTACCCTCGGGAAAATACAAAACTGGGGGCTAAAAAATAATTTTTGTGGGAAAAAATTTTTTTTTTATTTTTACGGCTCTCCATTATAAACTTCTGTGAAGCCCTTGGTGGGTCAAAGCGCTCAGCACACATCTAGATAAGTTCCTAAGGGGGTCTACTTTCCAAAATGGTGTCACTTGTGGGGGGTTTCTACTGTTTAGGTACATTAGGGGCTCTGCAAACGCAATGTGACACCTGCAGACCATTCCATCTAAGTCTGCATTCAAATGGCACTCCTTCCCTTCTGAGCCCTCCCATGTGCCCAAACAGTGGTTCCCCCCACATATGGTGTATCATCGCACTCAGGACAAATTGGGCAACAAATTTTGGGGTCCAATTTCTCCTGTTACCCTCAGGAAAATACAAAACTGGGGGCTAAAAAAATAATTTTTGTGGGAAAAAAATTTTGTTTTATTTTTACGGCTCTGCATTATAAACTTCTGTGAAGCACTTGGTGGGTCAAAGTGCTCACCACACCTCTAGATAAGTTCCTTAGGGGGTCTACTTTCCAAAATGGTGTCATTTGTGGGGGGTTTCAATGTTTAGGCACATCAGTGGCTCTTCAAACGCAACATGGCGTCCCATCTCAATTCCTGTCAATTTAGCTTTGAAAAGTCAAACGGCGCTCCTTCCCTTCCGAGCTCTCCCATGCGCCCAAACAGTGGTTTACCCCCACATATGGGGTATCCGCGTACTCAGGACAAATTGTACAACAACTTTTGGGGTCCAATTTCTTCTCTTACCCTTGGGAAAATAAAAAATTGGGGGCAAAAAGATAATTTTTGTGAAAAAATATGATTTTTTATTTTTATGGTTCTACATTATAAACTTCTGTGAAGCACTTGGTGGGTCAAAGTGCTCACCACACCTCTAGATAAGTTCCTTAGGGGGTCTACTTTCCAAAATGGTGTCACTTGTGGGGGGTTTCAATGTTTAGGCACATCAGTGGCTCTTCAAACGCAACATGACGTCCCATCTCAATTCCTGTCAATTTTGCATTGAAAAGTCAAACGGCGCTCCTTCCCTTCCGAGCTCTCCCATCCGCCCAAACAGTGGTTTACCCCCACATATGGGCTATCAGCGTACTCAGGACAAATTGTACAACAACTTTTGGGGTCCAATTTCTTCTCTTACCCTTGGGAAAATAAAAAATTGGGGGCGAAAAGATAATTTTTGTGAAAAAATATGATTTTTTATTTTTACGGTTCTACATTATAAACTTCTGTGAAGCACTTGTTGGGTCAAAGTGCTCACCACACCTCTAGATAAGTTCCTTAGGGGGTCTACTTTCCAAAATGGTGTCACTTGTGGGGGGTTTCAATGTTTAGCCACATCAGGGGCTCTCCAAACGAAACATGGCGTCCCATCTCAATTCTAGTCAATTTTGCATTGAAAAGTCAAATGGCGCTCCTTCGCTTCCGAGCTCTGCCATGCGCCCAAACAGTGGTTTACCCCCACATGTGGGGTATTGGCATACTCAGGACAAATTGTACAACAATGTTTGGGGTCCATTTTCTCCTGTTACCCTTGGTAAAATAAAACAAATTGGAGCTGAATTACATTTTTTGTGAAAAAAAGTTAAATGTTCATTTTTATTTAAACATTCAAAAAATTCCTGTGAAGCACCAGAAGGGTTAATAAACTTCTTGAATATGGTTTTGAGCACCTTGAGGGGTGTAGTTTTTAGAATGGTGTCACACTTGGGTATTTTCTATCATATAGACCCCTCAAAATGACTTCAAATGAGATGTGGTCCCTAAAATAAAATGGTGTTGTAGAAATGAGAAATTGCTGGTCAACTTTTAACCCTTATAACTCCCTAACAAAAAAAAATTTTGGTTCCAAAATTGTGCTGATGTAAAGTAGACATGTGGGAAATGTTACTTATTAAGTATTTTGTGTGACATATCTCTGTGATTTAATTGCATAAAAATTCAAAGTTGGAAAATTGCGAAATTTTCATAATTTTCGCCAAATTTCCGTTTTTTTCACAAATAAACGCAGGTACTATCAAATAATTTTTACCATTGTCATGAAGTACAATATGTCACGAGAAAACAATGTCAGAATCACCAGGATCCATTGAAGCGTTCCAGAGTTATAACCTCATAAAGGGACAGTGGTCAGAATTGTAAAAATTGGCCCGGTCATTAACGTGCAAACCACCCTTGGGGGTAAAGGGGTTAATATTTTTGGAAGTTGGAGTGGTTTTTTTTTAGATTTGGCTATATAAGGAGGATATCTGTTTGTGCAGGTAACTATTACTGTGCATAATTACTAGGCAACTTAAAAAAAAAAATATATATATATATATATATATATATATATATATATATATATATATATATTCCCATCTCACTTGTTTATTTTCACCAGGTAAACCAATAAACTGCACAAAATATAGAAATAAACATTTCTGACATGCAAAAACAAAATCCATAAAAATTAGTGGCCAATATAGCCACCTTTCTTTATGATGACACTAACAGCCTTCCATCCATAGATTCTGTCAGTTGCTTGATCTGTTTATGATCAACATTGCGTGCAGCAGCCACCACAGCCTCCCAGACACTGTTCCGAGAGGTGGACTGTTTTCCCTCCCTGTAGATCTCACATTTTATGAGGGACCACAGGTTCTCTATGGGGTTCAGATCAGGTGAACAAGGGGGCCATGTCATTATTTTTTCTTCTTTGAGACCTTTACTGGCCAGCCACGCTGTGGAGTAGTTGGAGGCATGAGATGGAGTATTGCCATGCATGAAAATCATGTTTTTCTAGAATACCGACTTCTTCCTGTACCACTGCTTGAAGAAGTTGTTTTCCAGAAAGTGGCAGTAGGTCTGGGAGTTGAGCTTCACTCCATCCTCAACCCGAAAAGGTCCCACAAGTTCATCTTTGATGATACCAGCCCATACCAGTACCCCACCTCCACCTTGCTGGGGTCTGAGTCGGAGTGAAGCTCTCTGCCCTTTATTGATCCAGCCTCTGACCCATCAAGAGTCACTCTCATGTCATCAGTCCATAAAACCTTTAAAAAGTCAGTCTTAAGATATTTCTTGGCCCAGTCTTGATGTTTTATCTTATGTTTCTTCTTCAAAGGTGGTCGTTTTTCAGCCTTCCTTACCTTGGCCATGTCCCTGAGTATTGCACACCTTGTGCTTTTTGTTACTCCAGTAACGTTGCAGCTCTGAAATATGGCAAAACTGGTCGCAAATGGCATCTTGGCAGCTTCACGCTTGATTTTCCTCAATTCATGGGCAGTTATTTTACATCTTTTTTGCCCAACACGCTTCTTGCGATCCTGTTGGCTATTTGCCATGAAACGCTTGATTGTTCGGTCATCAAACTTCAAAACTTTGGCAATTTCAGGACTGCTGCATCCCTCTGCAAGACATCTCACAATCTCACAATTTTGGACTTTTCAGAGCCCATCAAATCTCTCTTCTGACCCTACTGCAATGCCCTGGACACATAATAATATTATTATTATTCCTACTAGATATTGCAATAGGATCTTGGAGATGAGAATACCGCTTTGAGTGGAAAAGCAAATAAACGGGATTCCACCACCCCAATTCTTTATATGCATATGTAGCTCTTTAAAAAAAGTCAAGCAATTCCTTTACATGGCCAGTCCGTTCCCCTGCTCTGAAGCATCTGTCACTCCAGCTCTATTTTCTGTCCAACACTTCCTCCTCCTTTGCTTGATATCATAGAGCATACAGACTGTCAGTCAAGAAGAAGGGCCATGTAAAGGTAGTCCTGGACTTGTCTTTGAAAGCGCTAAATGAGCATATACAGGGAGGGTTAGGGCATGCAGGACATAGAAACCTGAATAAAATGTTAGCTTGATATATGCAATCCAATCTTTTATTCCAGAGTAATCCAATTTTTTCTTAAATTGTATATGAGCTGTTTAGATCTATGGGCCGGACACTGATCTCCCTGAGAATCTGCCTCTAGAGCTTATTTTAAATTAAAAAGGGTCTTACCAGTAGTGTTGAGCCACCTCCCTAGTGTTCGGGTTCAGTTCGGTTTGTCGAACAGGGACGTGTTCGACGAAATGTTCGTCGAACGTTCGACGAACACCGTTGAACCCCATTGAAACCAATGGCAGGCAAATACAAACACATAAAAACACATGGAAAACACATAGAAAACACCTTGAAAGGTGTCCAAAAGCTGACAAACTGCTCAGAAGACACAATAAACACATGGAAAAGTCACAACTACATATAGTCATGCGAAAAGAAAAGAGGTGGAGGAGTTAAAGGAGGAGGAGACGCAGATATACGCATGTCATTCCCTTCTAAAATCAAGATAGGCTGGAGTAAAGATCTAAACTCACTCTACCAACAACCAGATGTCTTGACAAAGAAAAGAAATATCTTTAGGTAGAATGATGGCGGGTCCATTCAGAACACTTTCCTTAGAAGACGTAGTGGTACCCCGTTGGGAGTTGTGCCAAAAAATGAACCCAATACATTCAGACTAATCCACCATTTGTCATATCCAAGGGGCAGGTCAGTAAACGACAACATCGACGCGGAACCAAGTACAGTACTATGTACTGTACCTCCTTTGATGAGGCAATCAGGCGGGTCAAGAAGTTGGTAAGGGGCACCCTAATGGACAAAACAGATATTGAGGGGGCGTTCCGGTTACTACCTGTGCCTCCGAATAGTGTCCTCCCATTGGGCTGCTTCTGTGAAGGAGCATGCTACATAGATCGCTGATTGCCCATGGGGTGCTACATATCTTGCTCACTATTTGAGGCGTTCAGTTGCTTCCTCGAATGTGTTGTCATGGACGTTTGTAAGGCGGCACATATTATCCATTGCCTCGACGACTTCTTATGCCTGGGCCCAAAAGATTCGCCACAGTGTGAAAACACGCGGTAAGCCACCTGTGAGAAGGAGAGAGCTAGAGGGAGAGTGGACACCCCAGAGCCGAGGGGTTAGATTGAAAAAGAAAGAAGGCGGTGTAGCTTGCTTCATGGGTGGGGTACGTTGCAGAGTAGCACTAAATTCTACTAGGCCCAAAAGGATTTCCTGGGCCAGATGCCGTTAAAAAATAGTACTTAAGTAAACAGGTGGTGTAGCTTGCTTCATGGGTGGGGTACTGTGCTGAGTAGCACAAAATGCTATTAGGTACAAAACGATTTCCTGGGCTAGATGCAGTCAAAAATTAGTAATTAGATCAACAGGCGGTGTAGCTTGCTTCATGGGTGGGGTACCCTGCTGAGTAGCACTAAATTCTACTAGGCCCAAAAGGATTTCCTGGGCTAGATGCCGTTACAAAATAATAGTTAGGTAAACAGGCGATGTAGCTTGCTTCATGGGTGAAGTACGCTGCTGAGTAGCACCAAATTCTACTAGGCCCAAAAGGATTTCCTGGGCTAGATGCTGTTACAAAATAGTAGTTAGGTAAACAGGCGGTGTAGCTTGCTTCATGGGTGGGGTACGCTGCTGAGTAGCACCAAATTCTACTAGGCCCAAAAGGATTTCCTGGGCCAGATACCGTTAAAAATAGGTAAACAGGCGGTGGGTGGCTGGGCTACTCTGCTGACTAGCATACACTGAAGCTTTGGAGCAGACCTCTGAATCCCAGGTCATAGTATGAGTAAACAACTCTGCAGACGACCCCACCCACCTGGAATTGACGATGGCAACGTCATGTAACACTCAGCAAGGGGACTAAATAAAAGAGTCTCCATTTTTTCCAAAAATTCGGCCACAGACACAACTTAAGTGGCATCAATTTCGCCAGAGTTTTTTAAAACGGTTGGTGAGGCGATTTTCAAAAATCATCAAGCTTTTAGGCTATGTTCACACGTTCCTGATTTCCCTCCTTTTTTTCAGGACTAAAAACCGCAGCTCTAGGCAGAAAACGCAGGTCCTTTTTTTGATGCGTTTTTGGTGCGTTTTTTGATGCGTTTTTTGATGCGTTTTTTAGTGCGTTTTTTAATGCAGTTTTCTATGCAGAGTCCGTGTGTTTTCTAGGAAGTTTTTAGGGTTAAAATGGCTGAAAATACCCTAACCCTACCCCTACCCCTAACCCTACCCCTAACCCTACCCCTACCCCTACCCCTAACCCTAACCCTACCCCTATTCTAACCTTAGTGGGGAAAAAAAAAAAATTCTTTATTTTTTTATTGTCCCTACCTATGGGGGTGACAAAGGGGAGGGGGGTCATTTACTATTTTTTTTATTTTGATCACTGAGATAGATTATATCTCAGTGATCAAAATGCACTTTGGAACGAATCTGCCGGCCGGCAGATTCGGCGGGCGCACTGCGCATGCGCCCGCCATTTTGGAAGATGGCGGCGCCCAGGGAGAAGACGGACGGACGGACACCGGGAGGCCGGGTAAGTATAAGGGGGGGAGATGAGGGCACGAGGGGGGGTGTCGGAGCACGGGGGGGGTGGCATCGGAGCATGGGGGGGTGGGATTGGGGCACGGGGGGGGGCAGCCACACTGCAGCGGTTCTGCACCACAAACCGCAGAAAACCCGCAGATATTTTTTTCGTCTGCGGGTTTTACTGCGGGATTGACCTCACAATGGAGGTCTATGGGTGCAGAACCGCTGCAGTTCCGCAAAAAGAAGTGACATGGTACTTCTTTTTTACCGCAGCTATTCAGCGCGGCTTTTTTCGGGATTTTCCGCAATGTGGGCACAGCAGTTCCTGTTTTCCATAGGGTACATTGTAATGTACCCTGCATGGAAAACAGCTGCGGACCCGCAGCGGGAAAATCGCGGCGATTTCGCATTAAAAAAAGGATGGTGTGAACATGGCCTTAGTCTCCCCAAGATGACACAAGGGTAGAAAAGTCCTTGCGGATCCAGGATTTGTTCATCTTGATGAACGTTAGTCTGTCTACATTGTCACTGGACAGCCGCGTGTGCTTATCTGTCAGCACACCACCAGCAGCGCTGAACATACGTTCAGAGAGAACGCTGGCTGCGGGTCACGACAAGATCTCCAAGCGTGAGTGGCGAGCTCAGGCCATTTTTCAAGATTGGAAGCCCAAAATGAGCAAGGGTCCAGTTCCACAGTCATGGCATCAATGTTAACTTGGAGATACTCTTGTACCATCCTCTCTGGGCATTGGCTTTGTGTCAGACTTCTTGTCTCCTGTGGCCTTGCAAAGGATGGTCTAAAAAAAATCTTGAAACGATTGGAAAAAATTGCTGTTACCACCAGATAAGATGTTACTGTTACGGTTTGAGTGATGAGTCGATAGTCCCACGGTTGGCAAGTTAGAACTCAGAGATTCACTACGTGCACCACTGGTGTTTTGTGGAAAAGCAGATGTTAGATTCTGTAACAGTCTCTGCTGATACTCCTGCATGCGTAAATCCCTTTCTATGGCAGGAATTATTTCGCCAAATTTGCTTTTGTATCGGGAATCTAAGAGTGTGGCAACCCAGTAGTCGGCATTACTCTGGATTCTGACAATCCGAGGGTCATGTTGCAGGTAGTGCAGCAAGAAGGCACTCATGTGTCTTGCGCATCCAGGAGGACCAAGTCCTTGTTGTCTTGGTGGTGGCGAGGTGAGAATCATGCTTCCTTCGTCTGCCCTCTCCCCCCAACCTCGCACAACAGAAATTTGATCAAGGTCTCCCTCATCTGATGAGTCTTCCATGCCCAGCGCCAGTTCGTCCTACACTTCTTCCTCGCCTCCTGCACCTTCCTCAATAGTTTGGCTGCTACCATGCGCCCTCGGTAATCCCTCTCCCCCAGCCTCCAATGCCAGCCACCTTGGTGCTGCCAACCTTCTTGACCTTGGAGATATGATCCCTTCTGCATACGACTCCTCCTGTTCCTCCTCCTCTTGTTCCACCACCTGACTCTGAACACTGTGTAAGGTGTGCTCCAGAATGTAAATCACCGGAATGTTCATGCTGATAATGGCATCATCAGCACTAAACATCTTCGTTGCTATTTCAAAACTGTGCAGAAAGGTGCAAAGGTCCCTGATCTGAGACCACTCCTGCAGCGTGATTTTCTCCACCTCTTGACCTCGATGGCCCAGGCTATACGTCATAACGTATTGCACCAGGGCTCGTCGCTGCTGCCACAGTCGCTGCAACATGTGCAGAGTTGAATTCCACTGCGTGGGCACATCGCATTTCAGCCAGTGAACTGGCAGGCCCAATGACTTCTGTAGAGATGCAAGTCGTCGAGCTGCTGGATGCGAACGGCGGAAGTGAGCACACAGCGACTGTGCCCTCTGCAGAAGCCCATCTAGTCCGAGATAGTGGGATAAAAATTGCTGGACAACCAAGTTCAAAACGTGAGCCATACAAGGCACGTGTGTGACATTGCCCCAGTGAAGGGCCGCACCCAGGTTTGCAGCATTGTCGCACATAGCCTTCCCTGGCTGCAGGTTGAGTGGAGACAACCATTGATGGAACTCGGTCTCCAGAGCTGACCACAACTCCTCAGCTGTGTGACTCACATTTCCCAGACTTTTCAATGTAAACACTGCCTGATGCCGTTGAGCCCTGGTAACAGCATAGTGAGGAGGTGTGCAGGATTCCTTCTGTGCAGTTGCAACGCAGGTGGCATTACCAGACAGGTGCAGGGTGCAGGTGGAGGACGGAGAGGAGATTGAGGAGGCAGAAGCAGTGGAGGAACTTCTAGATACAGAGGATCGATGAGCAACTCGTGGGGATGGCAAGACTTGCACAGCAGCCCCTTCTCCTGATGTCGCCGTACTTACCCAGTGCCCAGTCACCGACATGTAACTCCCCTGTCCATGTCTACTCATCCAAGTGTCTGTGGTGAAATGCACCCTGCCACACAGAGTTTCTCAAGGAAGCGGTGATGTTGTGTGCGACATGCAGGTGTAGCGCAGGCACAGCTTTCTTTGAGAAGTAGTGGCGACTGGGCATCTGGTACTGGGGCACTGTGACGGACATAAGGTCTCGAAAATCCTCTGTGTCCACCATGCGGAAAGGCAGCATTTCTGTAGCCAACAGCTTGCAGATGGAAAAATTCAACCTTTTAGCTTTGTCATGGCTAGGAGGAAATGGTCTTTTACTTGTCCACATCTGAGGGACTGGGGGCTGGCTGCTGTGCTTAGACGGAGTTGAGTAGGGTGTCCCCGGCAAACTGCTGGTCTCTGAGGAAGGTGCAGGCGGAGATGTTATGTTGCCTTGATCAAAATGTGGTGTCGATGTCTGAGAGCGCTCAACACCAGCAAGTGTTTCCACTTGCAAATGTCCTGACGACCTGCCGATCACATTGGCTGTTGCGGGTAAAGAGGTGGAAGGTCTGTGTCCAAAACCATGTGCAACTGCTGTGCCCACAGTCACAGAGGATGAAGAGGACGCGGATGCACTTGATGGGGCAGACGGTGGTTGATCCGGCCCAGTAGGCCGCATTGTAGCACAGTGAGCTTCCCACTGCAACTTATGCCTCATATCCATGTGACGGTTCATGCATGAAGTACTCAAGCTTGTGATTTTTTGGCATCTACTAAGATTTTGTTGACAAATCTTACAGACAACATGAGTTGGGTCATCCTTTGCAATTTAAAAAAATGCCCAGGATATGCAAGGCTTAGAGCCCGTGCGACCTGAAGAGCCACCACGACTTCTGGTCTGAGGCACAGTTGGGGTTGAGGATGCAGTTGTTGACATGCTTCCAGTACTCCGTCTCTGTCCAGGAAGGCGCACCATTACCTCATTGTCAGACTCGTCACTAGCATCCTCCTCTACCTCCTCTGCTGACCTCATGGACTGGCGGACTGGGGGTTGACAGTAAGTGGGGTCTACAACCTCGTCATCATCATCCTGTGTGTTCTCACACCCGTCGTCCTCAGAGCCAACCTCTTCCTGCCCTGACCGAAAAGTAAAGTTTTCGTTCCAATCAGGTATCTCAGTCTCATCATCATCTTCCTCATTGTCTCCACCAACAGGATTTACAGTATGGGAACGAGGGTCTACAGTATGCTCAGAACCTTCTTCATATGGGCCTGGATCCGACTCACAAAGATTCTGGGCATCAGTGCAGATCATTTCCTCGTTTGGATTCACAGAAGCTCTGGAGCAGACCTCTGATTTCCAGGCTACAGTATGCGTAAACAGCTCTACAGACTCAATCATGTGTGTTACCCCATGCGCAGACGGGCAGCTGGAGACTTGGGAGCTGTGATGAAGCAAGTGCAATTGGGGTGACAACTCTGAAGACTGGAGTAGTTGTGATGTTGAAGTTGACATGAAGGAGAGCCCACTTGAACGAGCACTTGATATCCATTCAAGCACCTGCTGTTTTTGTGCCTCATCTGGAATTTTTGGCGATGCTTGTAGCGTTGGTCGTAAGAAAGGGATCATATCAGATTGTCCATGAAAATAAGTAGACATCTTACTTTGGCTGGAAGATGGTCTTTCTTCTGCAGATGTTACTGTTGCTTTACCACCTACCCCAGGGACACAACCTTTTAGTGCTTAACTTATTGGCAACTCTGTATCTGTAGTTGTTGGCACAACAACCGATGGATGAAAACCGAGCAGAACTGAGTGGCCAAACTGTGGTACTAGACCCGAAACTATCAACTGGATTAGATGCAGTGAAAATTGAGATACACAGGCGGTGTAGTTAGTTTCACAGGCGGGCTACTCTGCTGACGTGCAGACATTGCTCCTAGGCCCAAAACTAATAACTGGATTAGATGCAGTAAAAATAGAGATACACAGGCGGTGTAGTTAATTTCACAGGCGGGCTACTCTGCAGACGTGCAGACACTGCTCCTAGGCCCTAAACTATTAACTAGATTAGATGCAGTGAAAATTGAGATACACAGGCGGTATAGTTTGTTTCACAGGCGGGCTACTCTGCTGACGTGCAGACATTTCTCCTAGGCCCAAAACTAATGACTGGATTAGGTGCAGTGAAAATTGAGATACACAGGCGGTATAGTTAATTTCACAGGCGGGCTACTCTGCTGACGTGCAGACACTGTTCCTAGGCCCTAAACTATTAACTGGATTAGATGCAGTGAAAATAGAGATACACAGGCGGTGTAGTTAGTTTTACAGGCGGGCTACTCTGCTGACGTGCAGACACTGCTCCTAGGCCCTAAACTATTAACTGGATTAGATGCAGTGAATATTGAGATACACAGGCGGTGTAGTTAGTTTCAGAGGCGGGCTATATCTGCTGACGTGCAGACATTGCTCCTAGGCCCAAAACTAATAACTAGATTAGATGCAGTGAAAATAGAGATACACAGGCGGTGTAGTTAATTTCACAGGCGGGCTACTCTGCTGACGTGCAGATACTGCTCCTAGGCCCTAAACTATTAACTGGATTAGATGCAGTGAAAATTGAGATACACAGGCGGTATAGTTTGTTTCACAGGCGGGCTACTCTGCTGACGTGCAGACATTGCTCCTAGGCCCAAAACTAATAACTGGATTAGATGCAGTGAAAATTGAGATACACAGGCAGTATAGTTAGTTTCACAGGCAGGCTACTCTGCTGACGTGCAGACACTGCTCCTAGGCCCAAAACTAATAACTGGATTAGATGCAATGAAAATAGAGATACACAGGCGGTATAGTTAGTTTCACAGGCAGGCTACTCTGCTGACGTGCAGACATTGCTCCTAGGCCCAAAATTAATAACTGGATTAGATGCAATGAAAATTGAGATACACAGGCGGTGTAGTTAGTTTCACAGGCCGGCTACTCAGATGACTATCAGACAATGCTACTAGCCTAAAAGGATTGGCTGAGGTTGATTACACCAAATACTGTGACAAACACTTGAACAGCACTGGCACAGACCTGCCTGGCAAAGAGTGCTATGAACTGCTGTAACCTACCCTGAAAAGGGCTGATATTACAACTAGTCCCGACTCCTCCCGAATCCCTAAACCTATCTCTCTGACTATTTGCTCCAAAAAAACACTATTAGTCTGTATAGCGCCCACAGCAGCAGCGGTGCCGTCTAACACTAAGCTGCAGCAGTGAGGAAATGGTGGCGATGGGGCAAATGGCTGGTTCTTATAGGGCAAGGACATGTGACATACACAGCCAATGACACATGCCCTTGCTTGTGTGCATCACATGCACATTGTTGTGTGTGTGTGAACTGCTGATAGGCTGAGAGACTGCACCGCCCCACTGTAAATGTGGAAAAGAAAACAAAAATGGAGATCAGCGTTATTTCAGCGCAGATCTATACCCCGCCCACTATACACTGAAACAGTCTATTAACAATGATAAACAGTTTTAATGTGCAAATCAAGCTAGGCTTTTGGTGAATGAACAGTTATCGAACAGAAACTCGAACAGCCGAATTTTAAGCAAATTGTTCGGGTTCGTCGAATGACTCGAACACTGCCCAAAACATCTCGAATTTGAAATTGGCGAACAGTTCGGCTCGAACACCGCTCATCTCTACTTACCAGTGTGAGATGTATAAAGACTGACAGTCTACATGTCTCACTCACACTGATAATGCCCCATTTCATCTAATATAAGCTGTAGAGGCAGATTTCAAGGGAAATCTGTGTCAAACTCCAAATCTTAGCAGCATATTTACATATTAATCAAAATGTGGATTTCTCTGGAATGAGACATCAGATTGCAGCTATCAAGATAATAATTTATTCAACAACAAACAACGGATTTCTTTACCAAAGGTAACAATGTAATCTGCATTACAGAGTCATTACTGCCATGTTTGTAATTTACATTAAAAAATCGTGCTGACATGTTATCTTTAACTATTTCATGCTGTGGGTGAGGTTCCTTGTCTAAAGATACCGTCACACTAGACGATATCGCTAGCGATCCGTGACGTTGCAGCGTCCTCGCTAGCGATATCGTCCAGTGTGACAGGCAGCAGCGATCAGGATCCTGCTGTGATATCTGTTGTGAATTCTGTGGCAGAGCTCCCTCCTGTGGTCACAAGTGGTACTTCGGCTGATTCTCTCTATGAGCTTCTGTTGGTGGAGGAAAGTGGTACTGCGGCTTCTGAGTTTCCTTCCTCAGGTGATGTGGTGAAGTCGTTAGGTGCTGCTCTATTTAACTCCACCTAGTGCTTTGATCCTGGCTTCCAGTCAATGTTCTAGTATTGGACTTGCTTCCTCCTGGATCGTTCCTGTGGCCTGCTGCTCTGCATAGCTAAGTTCCGCTTTTGTTATTTTTGTTTGCTGTTTTTTCTGTCCAGCTTGCTTATTTGGTTTTTTCTTGCTTGCTGGAAGCTCTGGGACGCAGAGGGTGTACCTCCGTACCGTTAGTCGGTACGGAGGGTCTTTTTGCCCCCTTTGCGTGGTTGTTTGTAGGGTTTTGTGTTGACCGCAAAGTTACCTTTCCTATCCTCGCTCTGTTCAGAAAGTCGGGCCTCACTTTGCTAAATCTATTTCATCTCTACGTTTGTCTTTTCATCTTACTCACAGTCATTATATGTGGGGGGCTGCCTTTTCCTTTGGGGTATTTCTCTGAGGCAAGGTAGGCTTATTTTCTATCTTCAGGCTAGCTAGTTTCTCAGGCTGTGCCGAGTTGCATAGGGAGCGTTAGGCGCAATCCACGGCTGCCTTTAGTGTGGTTGGAGAGTTTTAGGGATTGCGGTCAGCAGAGTTCCCACGTCTTAGAGCTCGTTCTATGTTTTTGGGTTATTGTCAGGTCACTGTATGTGCTCTGACTTCAATGTCCATTGTGGTACTGAATTACCTAATCATAACAGTACTGGAAGCCATAAGTACTAATGATTCTCAATAGAGGGAAAAAAGAAGTTCTGAGACTATTTTTTTTCTCTACACTGTGTTTTGCCTTTTTTTTCCCCTAGACATTTGGGTGGTTCAGGACACAGGTGTAGCGATGGACATTAAAGGTCTGTCTTCATGTGTGGATCAGCTCACGGCAAGAGTACAAAATATTCAAGACTTTGTGGTTCAGAATTCTATGTTGGAACCAAGAATTCCTATTCCTGATTTGTTTTTTGGAGATAGAACTAAATTTCTGAGTTTCAAAAACAATTGTAAACTATTTCTGGCTTTGAAACCTCGCTCCTCTGGTGACCCAGTTCAACAAGTTAGGATCATAATTTCTTTTTTACGTGGCGACCCTCAGGACTGGGCATTTTCTCTTGCACCAGGAGATCCTGCATTGTGTAATATTGATGCGTTTTTCCTAGCGCTCGGATTGCTGTACGATGAACCTAATTCAGTGGATCAGGCAGAGAAAAATTTGCTGGCTCTGTGTCAGGGTCAGGATGAGATAGAGGTATATTGTCAGAAATTTAGAAAGTGGTCCGTACTCACTCAATGGAATGAAGGTGCGCTCGCAGCTATTTTCAGAAAGGGTCTCTCTGAAGCCCTTAAGGATGTCATGGTGGGATTTCCTATGCCTGCTGGTCTGAATGAGTCTATGTCTTTGGCCATTCAGATCGGTCGACGCTTGCGTGAGCGTAAATCTGTGCACCATTTGGCGGTATTATCTGAGCATAAACCTGAGCCTATGCAGTGTGATAGGACTTTGACCAGAGTTGAACGGCAAGAACACAGACGTCAGAATGGGCTGTGTTTCTACTGTGGTGATTCCACTCATGCTATCTCTGATTGTCCTAAGCGCACTAAGCGGTTCGCTAGGTCTGCCACCATTGGTACGGTACAGTTGTTTTTTTCTTGCTTGCTGGAAGCTCTGGGACGCAGAGGGTGTACCTCCGTACCGTTAGTCGGTACGGAGGGTCTTTTTGCCCCCTTTGCGTGGTTGTTTGTAGGGTTTTGTGTTGACCACAAAGTTACCTTTCCTATCCTGCCTTTTCCTTTGGGGTATTTCTCTGAGGCAAGGTAGGCTTATTTTCTATCTTCAGGCTAGCTAGTTTCTCAGTATGTGCCGAGTTGCATAGGGAGCGTTAGGCGCAATCCACGGCTGCCTTTAGTGTGGTTGGAGAGGATCATAACAGATATCGCTGGTCGGGGAAGAAAGTCCAGAACTTTGTTTCGTCGCTGGATCTCCCGCTGACATCGCTGAATCGGCGTGTGTGACGCCGATTCAGCGATGTCTTCGCTGGTAACCAAGGTAAACATCGGGTTACTAAGCGCAGGGCCACGCTTAGTAACCTGATGTTTACCCTGGTTACCATCGTTAAAGTAAAAAAAACAACCACTACATACTTACCTACCGCTGTCTGTCCCCGGCGCCGTGCTTCTCTGCTCTGGCTGTGAGCACAGCGGCCGGAAAGCAGAGCGGTGACGTCACCGCTGTGCTTTCCGGCTGCCCGGCGCTCACAGCCAGAGCAGAGAAGCACAGCGCCGGGGACAGACAGCGGTAGGTAAGTATGTATTGGTTGTTTTTTTTACTTTAACGATGGTAACCAGGGTAAACATCGGGTTACTAAGCGCGGCCCTGCGCTTAGTAACCCGATGTTTACCCTTGTTACCGGGGACCTCGGGATCGTTGGTCGCTGGAGAGCTGTCTGTGTGACAGCTCTCCAGCGACCAAACAGCGACGCTGCAGCGATCCGGATCGTTGTCGGTATCGCTGCAGCGTCGCTTAGTGTGACGGTACCTTAAGACCTATAAGTGCCATGAAAGTAATGGCTCCTTATACAGGCTGATTCAGTTGGAAATGACTGCATCAAAGTGTAAACTGACGGACGGAAGGAAGGGAGCGACAGAAGCAGATGTATGTTCTCACCCTTGAATTCTGTTGGATGTAAAGGGATTCTGTCAGTAAGATCAACTTTCCTAAGTCGTCTATATGGGCACGTAGGCCATTGCTAACGTTAAAAATCCACTGTAATATCCCCCCGGGCACTTTAACCCCTTCATGACCAGGGGATTTTTCGTTTTTCCGTGTTCGTTTTTCGCTCCCCTCCTTCCCAGAGCCATAACTTTTTTATTTTTCTGTCAATTTGGCCATGTGAGGGCTTATTTTTTGCGGGACGAGTTGTACTTTTGAACGACATCATTGGTTTTAGCATGTCGTGTACTAGAAAACGGGAAAAAAATTCCAAGTGCGGTGAAATTGCAAAAAAAAGTGCAATCCCACATTGGTTTATTGTTTGGCTTTTTTGCTAGGTTCACTAAATGCTAAAAATGACCTGCCATTATGATTCTCCAGGTCATTACGAGTTCATAGACACCAAACATGACTAAGTTATTTTTTATCTAAGTGGTGAAAAAAAATTCCAAACTTTGCTAAAAAAAAAAAAAAAAAAAAAATTGCGCCATTTTCCGATACTCGTAGCGTCTCCATTTTTCGTGATCTGGGGTCGGTTGAGGGCTTATTTTTTGCGTGCCGAGATGACGTTTTTAATGATAGCATTTCGGTGCAGATATGTTCTTTTGATCGCCCGTTATTGCATTTTAATGCAATGTCGCGGCGACCAAAAAAACGTAATTCTGGCGTTTCGAGTTTTTTTCCCGCTACGCTGTTTAGCGATCAGGTTAATACTTTTTTTTATTTGATAGATCGGGCAATTCTGAGCGCGGCGATACCAAATCTGCGTAGATTTGATATTTTTTTATTGATTTATTTTGATTGGGGCGAAAGGGGGGTGATTTAAACTTTTATGTTTTTTTTATTTTTTTCACATTTTTTTAAACTTTTTTTTTTAACTTTTGCCATGCTTCAATAGCCTCCATGGGAGGCTAGAAGCAGGCACAGCACGATCGGCTCTGCTACATAGCAGCGATCTGCTGATCGCTGCTATGTAGCAGAATTGCACGTGTGCTGTGAGCGCCAACCACAGGGTGGCGCTCACAGCGACGGGCAATCAGTAACCATAGAGGTCTCAAGGACCTCTATGGCTACAATGGAGACGCATCGCCGACCCCCGGACATGTGACGGGGGTCGGCGATGACGTCATTTCCGGCCGCCCGGCCGGAAGCGGTAGTTAAATGCCGCTGTCTGCGTTTGACAGCGGCATTTAACTAGTTAATAGGTGCGGGCAGATCGCGATTCTGCCCGCGCCTATTACGGGCACATGTCAGCTGTTCAAAACAGCTGACATGTCCCGGCTTTGGTGCGGGCTCACCGCGGAGCCCTGCATCAAAGCAGGGGAGCCGGCATCGGACGGTATAGTACGTCCGATGCCGGTAAGGGGTTAAAGTATGAAATATGGTAATTTCTTTAAACTAGTGAATTGCTCAAAATGCTGTTCCCTAATATAGCCTTTTTAAGTGTGTCTGGAAGAATTTTCAATCTCTTTGATATGAAACATGATGAAAATTGGAAATAAGCTGATTGATTATTAAGATTTCCCCTGATACATGTTTATTTTACTTGTAAAACACGGTCCATTTAACAGCCATATTACATTAAGGCACGCTGAGTTATGTAAATTTGCAGCTTGAGCGAAGCTGTCTAGAATGTCTTACACGGAAAATGTTACTGCCGAAACTCCAACCTTTAATACTGAGAAGCGGAATATAACATATGTTTCTGTCTACCGAACAATTGCTGCCATCCAAATATTTCTAGCTGTTGAATCCAAACAAAATATATAACAGCAAGGTGGCTGCATTAATGATACAAGCAAACAGATGAAGTTGTCAGGAAGTGTGAAATTTGTCATTTTGCTGAGCTGCACATGAAAGGGCTGACATGTATACAATTAGATAAAGATGTTCTTTTGTGTTTTTTTGTTTTCTGGTATTAACCCCTCTGTGACCTTAGACGTACTATCCCGTCGAGGTGCCCTGGGCTTATCTGACCCTGGACGGGATAGTACGTCATAGCCGATCGGCCGCGCTCACGGGAGGAGCGCGGCCGATCGCGGCCGGGTGTCAGCTGCTTATCGCAGCTGACATCCGGCACTATGTGCCAGGAGCGGTCACGGACCGCCCCCGGCACATTAACCCCTGGCACACCGCGATCAAATATGATCGCGATGTGCCGGCGGTGCAGGGAAGCACCGCGCAGGGAGAGGGCTCCCTGCGGGCTTCCCTGAGCCCCCCGCAGCAACGCGATGTGATCGCGTTGCTGCGAGGGTCTCCTCACCTCCCTCCCTGCTCAAGCCCCGGATCCAAGATGGCCGCGGATCCGGGTCCTGCAGGGAGGGAGGTGGCTTCACAGAGCCTGCTTAGAGCAGGCACTGTGAAGGCTGCAGCGCTGCATGTCAGATCAGTGATCTGACAGAGTGCTGTGCAAACTGTCAGATCACTGATCTGTGATGTCCCCCCCTGGGACAAAGTAAAAAAGTTAAAAAAAATTTTTCCAAATGTGTAAAAAAAATAAAAAAAAATATTCCAAAATAATGAAAAAAAAAAAAAATATTATTCCCATAAATACATTTCTTCATCTAAATAAAAAAAAAAAAACCAATAAAAGTACACATATTTAGTATCGCCGCGTCCGTAACGACCCGACCTATAAAACTGTCCCACTAGTTAACCCCTTCAGTAAACACCGTAAGAAAAAAAAAAAAAAAAACGAGGCAAAAAACAACGCTTTATTATCATACCGCCGAACAAAAAGTGGAATAACACGCGATCAAAAGGACAGATATAAATAACCATGGTACCGCTGAAAGCGTCATATTGTCCCGCAAAAAAAGAGCCGCCATACAGCATCATCAGCAAAAAAATAAAAAAGTTATAGTCCTGAGAATAAAGCGATGCAAAAATAATTATTTTTTCTGTAAAATAGTTTTTATCGTATAAAAGCACCAAACCATAAAAAAATGATATAAATGAGGTATCGCTGTAATCGTACTGACCCGAAGAATAAAACTGATTTATCAATTTTACCAAACGCGGAACGGTATAAACGCCTCCCCCAATAGAAATTCATGAATAGCTGGCTTTTGGTCATTCTTCCTCACAAAAATCGGAATAAAAAGCGATAAAAAAATGTCACGTGCCCAAAAATGTTTTCAATAAAAACGTCAACTCGTCCCGCAAAAAACAAGACCTCACATGACTCTGTGGACCAAAATATGGAAAAATTATAGCTCTCAAAATGTGGTATTGCAAAAAATATTTTTTGCAATAAAAAGGGTCTTTCAGTGTGTGACGGCTGCCAATCATAAAAATCCGCTAAAAAACTCGCTATAAAAGTAAATCAAACCCCCCTTCATCACCCCCTTAGTTAGGGAAAAATAAAAAAAAATGTATTTATTTCCATTTTCCCATTAGGGCTAGGGTTAGGGCTAGGGTTAGGGCTAGGGCTAGGGTTAGGGCTAGGGTTAGGGCTAGGGTTAGGGCTAGGGCTAGGGTTAGGGCTAGGGTTAGGGCTAGGGTTAGGGTTAGGGTTAGGGTTAGGGTTAGGGTTAGGGCTAGGGTTAGGGCTAGGGTTAGGGTTAGGGTTGGGGCTACAGTTAGGGTTGGGGCTAAAGTTAGGGTTAGGGTTTAGATTACATTTACAGTTGGGAATAGGGTTGGGATTAGGGTTAGGGGTGTGTCAGGGTTAGAGGTGTGGTTAGGGTTACCGTTGGAATTAGGGTTAGGGGTGTGTTTAGATTAGGGTTTCAGTTATAATTGGGGGGTTTCCACTGTTTCGGCACATCAGGGGCTCTCCAAACACGACATGGCGTCCGATCTCAATTCCAGCCAATTCTGCGTTGAAAAAGTAAAACAGTGCTCCTTCCCTTCCGAGCTCTCCTGTGTGCCCAAACAGGGGTTTACCCCAACATATGGGGTATCAGCGTACTCAGGACAAATTGGACAACAACTTTTGTGGACCAATTTCTCCTGTTACCCTTGGGAAAATACAAAACTGGGGGCTAAAAAATAATTTTTGTGGGAAAACAAAAAGATTTTTTATTTTCATGGCTCTGCGTTATAAACTGTAGTGAAACACTTGGGGGTTCAAAGTTCTCACAACACATCTAGATAAGTTCATTGAGGGGTCTAGTTTCCAATATGGGGTCACTTGTGGGGGGTTTCTACTGTTTAGGTACATTAGGGGCTCTGCAAACGCAATGTGACGCCTGCAGACCAATCCATCTAAGTCTGCATTCCAAATGATGCTCCTTCCCTTCCGAGCCCTCCCATGCGCCCAAACGGTGGTTCCCCCCCACATATCGGGTATCAGCGTACTCAGGACAAATTGGACAACAACATTTAGGGTCCAATTTCTCCTGCTAACCTTGGAAAAATACAAAACTGGGGGCTAAAATATAATTTTTGTGGAAAAAAAAATATTTTTTATTTGCATGGCTCTGCGTTATAAACTGTAGTGAAATACTTGGGGGTTCAAAGCTCTCACAACACATCAAGATGAGTTCCTTAGGGGGTCTACTTTCCAAAATGGTGTCACTTGTGGGGGGTTTCTACTGTTTAGGTACATTAGGGGCTCTGCAAACGCAATGTGACGCCTGCAGACCATTCCATCTAAGTCGGCATTCCAAATGGCGCTCCTTCCCTTCCGAACCCTCCCATGCGCCCAAACGGTGGTTCCCCCCCACATATGGGGTATCAGCGTACTCAGGACAAATTGGACAACAACTTTTGGGGTCCAATTTCTCCTGTTACCCTAGGGAAAATACAAAACTGGGGGCTAAAAAATAATTTTTGTGGGAAAAAAATTTTGTTTTATTTTTATGGCTCTGCATTATAAACTTCTGTGAAGCCCTTGGTGGGTCAAAGTGCTCACCACACATCCAGATAAGTTCCTTAGGGGGTCTACTTTCCAAAATGGTGTCACTTGTGGGGGGTTTCAATGTTTAGGCACATCAGTGGCTCTCCAAACGCAACATGGCGTCCCATCTCAATTCCTGTCAATTTTGCATTGAAAAGTCAAACGGCGCTCCTTCCCTTCCGAGCTCTCCCATGCGCCCAAACAGTGGTTTACTGCCACATATGGGGTATCAGCGTACTCGGGACAAATTGGACAACAACTTTTGAGGTCCAATTTCTTCTCTTACCCTTGGAAAAATAAAAAATTGGGGGCAAAAATATAATTTTTGTGAAAAAATGATTTTTTATTTTTACGGTTCTGCATTATAAACTTCTGTGAAGCACTTGGTGGGTCAAAGTGCTCACCACACATCCAGATAAGTTCCTTAGGGGGTCTACTTTCCAAAATAGTGTCACTTGTGGGGGTTTCAATGTTTAGGCACATCAGTGGCTCTCCAAACGCAACATGGCGTCCCATCTCAATTCCTGTCAATTTTGCATTGAAAAGTCAAATAGCGCTCCTTCCCTTCCGAGCTCTCCCATGCGCCCAAACAGTGGTTTACTGCCACATATGGGGTATCAGCGTACTCAGGACAAATTGGACAACAACTTTTTGGGTCCAATTTCTCCTGTTACCCTTGGTAAAATAAAACAAATTGGAGCTGAAGTAAATTTTTTGTGTAAAAAAGTTAAATGTTCATTTTTATTTAAATATTCCAAAAATTCCTATTAAACACCTGAAGGGTTAATAAACTTCTTGAATGTGGTTTTGAGCACCTTGAGGGGTGCAGTTTTTAGAATGGTGTCACACTTGGGCATTTTCTATCAAATAGACCCCTCAAAATGACTTCAAATGAGACGTGGTCCCTAAAAAAAATGGTGTTGTAAAAGTGAGAAATTGCTGGTCAACTTTTAACCCTTATAACTCCCTAACAAAAAAAAAAATTGGTTCCAAAATTATGCTGATGTAAAGGAGACATGTGGGAAATGTTACTTATTAAGTATTTTGTGTGACATATCTCTGTGATTTAATTGCATAAAAATTCAAAGTTTGAAAATTGCGAAATTTTCAAAATTTTCGCCAAATTTCCGTTTTTTTCACAAATAAACGCAGGTACTATCAAAGAAATTTTACCACTATCATGAAGTACAATATGTCACGAGAAAACAATGTCAGAATCACCAGGATCCGTTGAAGCGTTTCGGAGTTATAACCTCATAAAGGGACAGTGGTCAGAATTGTAAAAATTGGCCTGGTCATTAACGTGCAAACCACCCTTGGGGGTAAAGGGGTTAAGCAGGTGGATGTGAGTGCAACAAATTAGAGTTGAGGGCGTATTTTAAGTCAGGGTCGACATAATTTTTGTATGGTCTGAAGATTTAAAAAAAAAAAAAGGAGAGATACCTGAAGTATTAATTCTACTATGCAACATAGGCCATATATGCAGCAAATTTTCTATGTGGATAATTTGCTACATGTAACAGTTCCAGCATTGTACATAAGAATTTTGAAATGTTATGTAATAGCATTCATAAGCTAAGAAGAAATGTAGATATGACATCAGCAACCTGACAATTCATGCAATGCTGAGAGTGAAATCTCTGTTAAAACACTTGTAAGGTGCGTGAGGGAGGTAGTCATGGGTGAGCTGCTTCTTCTGCTCACTCTGGCACCCTACAGACAAAATGTGTCCCACTCTCAGTGCGCTGCTGTATGGGATGCATCACACTTGTGGCTCATGGACCTCCACTGGCTCCAGGCTTTCATCTTCAAGAACCTTCACAGTACACAATCCAGGGGATACTGGGGATATTGATTTTGTTAAAACAGTCAAACTTTTGCTTGGCAGCTTTCAGTCATTACACTCAGGCATATAGGATAAGGTCCAATGGGTTACAGTCTTTCCCACAGTTACTGGACTTAACTTCAGCCCCAGTTCTTGGTGTGGGTAGAGCATCCCTCTTACTAACTCCTTTAGCACTAGGAATTCATCTCCACCACAAGCAGTGCACCTGGATTCCATCACCTCCTGCCTTTGAGAGCTTGAGTCCATGTTTCCCTGCAGCTCCGCAAACTTAATATACCCAAAGGCCCTGATGTCTATCTCGAGGTTCCCAGGCTGTCAGAAATTCACACAGAAGGGTTCTTTGGCAATCCAATGCCCTGAGTTACAGGCTCATGCTGTCACTAGCAGCCTATTCCATGTGACCGATGCTGTCACTTAATCAACACCTTTTCTCTAACTAGCTTAACACATTCTGAACTTGACAATCCCAGCTCCCCCTTCCTAATCTGGGCCAACTGCTACAGTTATAGTAGGCTAAACTGCAGCCCCAGAGAGTTTTACTCTCAGATAACATACATCAATATAAAATACATTTAACTACATGTAACCATTTGGGGTGTCAAGGAGTAGAACATCACCTTCAACATTCCTACATTCCCCCACACTTTAATTATGTTTGTCCTCAACCATACTTGACCATAAAAGATAAGTTACTACATATTGTAGATCATAAAACATTGTAAAAACATTTGGCTAAAAGCTTGTCCTGACTAGAGATGAGCGAACTTGTTCAGAAAACGTTTGCCGATCTCAAATGTCGAACAAACGTAGCTTATTTGGTTTCGTGTTTGGATTCCCGAGTATTTTCCCTCAAAGTGAGCAAAATTCGGCCACAGTTCAGAAAATGATCGCCTTTCCACTAATGCTTCTGTTAGGACTTTGGCTAGGATAGTGGCGCTGCATGATGACAGTGGTGACATGTTTGATGAGGGAAGGGGGTGAGCAGAGGTATGAAAAGGTGAGTAGCGGCAGACTGTAGTTTATTTTTTAACGTAATTTGTGGAGAAGCCAGCAGCCAATCAGGACCATCTATAATGTTCAGACATAAGGACTTCTGTCATTGGCTGCCAAAGTCACATGTAAAAAGTGGACATGTTGTTTTGGTGCCATTGTGTCGGTGTAACAGCGCAGAGATGCTGCTTCTGCTGCTTAAAGTAGTCAGCTAGTTAGATAGGCAGTTTATTGTCAGCTAGTTCAACTAGATAGGATCCTGTGTGAAATCGACCTTCCAGCATCTATCTTGTTTGTGCTAATAGTGTGGTGCACCTTTTTCTCTTAAGCCATTCAGTGATGGACTTGCTGGTGGGTTTTGAATCATTGTCCTGCTGCATAACTCAAGTGCGATTCAGCTTGATGTCATGAACAGATGGATGGACATTCTCCTTCTTTTTTGGTAGACAGCAGAATTCATGGTTCCATTTAGCTCAGCAATCTTCCAAAACAGCCTCAGACCATCACAATAGGACAACCATACTTTACTCTAGATATGATGTTCCTTCACTGAAATGGTGCATAATGTCTACTCCAGATGTAATGGGACATACACCTTCCAAAAAATTCAACTTTGTCTCTCCAGTCCATAGAGTATTCTCCCAAAAGTCTTGAGGGTCATCAAGATGTTTTCTGGCAAAACTGAGACTAGGCTTTATGTTCTTATTGCTCAGCAGTTGTAGCCATCTTGGACCTCTGCCATGCAGGCCATTTTTGCCAGTCTCTTTTTTATGTGGAGTCATGAACACTGAGGCAATTGAGGCAAGTGAAGTCTGCTGTTCTTTGGATGTTGTTGTGGGGTCTTTTGTGACCTCTTGGATGAGTCGGCGCTGCATAATTTTGGTTGGCCGGCCACTCCTGGAAAGGTTCACCACTGTTCCATGTTTTCACCATTTGTGAGTAATGGCTCTCACTGTGATTCACTGGAGTCACAAAGTTTGAGAAATGGCTTTATAACCTTTTCTAGACTGATAGATCTTAATTACTTTGTTTCTCGTTTGTTCCAGAATTTCTTTGGATCGTAGCATGACGTCTAGCTTTTGAGGAACTTTTGGTCTACTTAACTTGTCAGGCAGGTTCTATTTAAGTTATTTCTTAATTGAGATTAGGTATGCAGTAACCAGACCTGCATGTTGCTGGGGAACTAAGCTTCCCAAAGATATGATAAACCACAGTTAATATGTGTTTCAAGGAGGGGGGGCAATCATTTTTTCACACAGGGCCCTAAAGGTTTGGATTTTTTTCCCTTAATAATAATGACCTTCATTTAAAAACTGCATTTTGTGTTTACTTGCGTTATCTTTTTCTCTTATTTAACTTTGTTTGATGATCTGAAACATTTAAGTATGACAAACATGCAAAAGAATAAGAAATCAGGAAAGGGGCAAACACTTTTTGGCACAACAATATAGCTATATCCATATTGTGACAAAGGCACTGGTAAGTTAATGGAGGGCAAATGTGTGTCACTGCACTTAATGACGTCAGTGATGTGAAACCAGAGTATTTTCCTCCAGCACACTACGTGTTATGAGGGTTAAGTTAAAGTTTCATAAGTGGGCTTTTTTGTGGACATCTATAGAGTTGGTGGGAAGATGTCCACCTTATCTCCATTTGCACTGCCGTGTACTGACAGGACCTGTGTGATGTCACAATCATGTGGTCAGTCTCATGATGGATAAGAGTCACATGGTCTAGGATTTAAGTGACGGACTTTCCAAGACAGTAGGGTGCAGTGTACCTGGAGAAAAAGCCCTCCAGGAAAGTGTTTGTGCCCGTGTGGCATGTTAAGGACCATGGACATTGTACCTGTGAGCGAGTTGAACCCTGCTAGGAGAAGGACTGTGCTTTGTTTTGTTATTTTGCCCATAGGGCCATGTTTATTTTCCCCTGACCGGTTTATCCTGCCCCAATAAACCAGGAACGTTCTTAAAGAGACAGTGTTCCATTTATACCTCTGTGTCCAGCCGAGTGAGATGCTCTACCACTATATATATATATATATATATATATATATATATATATATATATATATACAGTGCAGACCAAAAGTTTGGACACACCTTCTCATCTAATAATTTTTCTGTATTTTCATGACTATGAAAATTGTACATTCACACTGAAGGCATCAAATCTATGAATTGACACATGGGGAATTATATACTTAACAAAAAAGTGTGAAACAACTGAAATTATGTCTTATATTCTGGGTTCTTCAAAGTAGCCATCTTTTGCTTTGATGACTGCTTTGCACACTTTTAACATTCTCTTGATGAGCTTCAAGAGGTAGTCACCGGGAATGGTCTTCTAACAATCTTGAAAGTGTTCCCAGAGATGCTTAGCACTTGTTGGCCCTTTTGCCTTCACTCTGAGGCCCAGCTCACCCCAAACCATCTCGATTGGGTTCAGGTCTGGTGACTGTGGAGGCCAGGTCATCTGGTGTTGCAGCCCATCACTCTCCTTCTTGGTCAAATAGCCCTTACACAGCCTGGAGGTGTGCTTGGGGTTATTGTCCTGTTGAAAAATAAATGATGGTCCAACTAAATGCAAACTGGATGGAATAGCATGCCGCTACAAGATGCTGTGGAATCCATGCTGGTGCAGTATGCCTTCAATTTTGAATAAATCCCCAACAGTGTCACCAGCAAAGCACCCCCACACCATCACACCTCCTCCTTCATGCTTCACGGTGGGAACCAGGCATGTAGAGTCCATCCGTTCACCTTTTCTGCGTCGCACAAAGACACGGTGGTTGGAACCAAAGATCTCAAATTTGGGCTCATCAGACCAAAGCACAGATTTCCACTGGTCTAATGTGCATTCCTTGTGTTCTTTAGCCCAAACAAGTCTCTTCTGCTTGTTGCCTGTCCTTAGGAGTGGTTTCCTAGCAGCTATTTTACCATGAAGGCCTGCTGCACAAAGTCTCTTTTAACAGTTGTTGTAGAGATGTGTCTGCTGCTAGAACTCTGTGTGGCATTGACCTGGTCTCTAGTCTGAGCTGCTGTTAACCTGCGATTTCTGAGGCTGTTGACTCGGATAAACATCCACAGAAGCAGAGGTGACTCTTGGTCTTCCTTTCGTGGGGTGGTCCTCATGTGAGCCAGTTTCTTTGTAGCGCTTGATGGTTTTTGCCACTGCATTTGGGGACACTTTCAAAGTTTTCACAATTTTTCGGACTGACTGACCTTCATTTCTTAAAGTAATGATGGCCATTAGTTTTTCTTTTCTGCTTTTTTCTTGCCATAATACAAATTCTAACAGTCTATTCAGTAGGACTATCAGCTGTGTATCCACCAGACTTCTGCACAGCACAACTGATGGTCCCAACCCCATTTATAAGGCAAGAAATCCCACTTACTAAACCTGACAGGACACACCTGTGAATTGAAAACCATTCCCGGTGACTACCTCTTGAAGCTCATCAAGAGAATGCCAAGAGTGTGCAAAGCAGTCATCAAAGCAAAAGGTGGCTACTTTGAAGAACCTAGAATATAAGACATAATTGCAGTTGTTTCACACTTTTTTGTTAAGTATATAATTCCACATGTGTTAATTCATAGTTTTGATGCCTTCAGTGTGAATGTACAATTTTCATAGTCATAAAAATACAGAAAAATCTTTAAATGAGGTGTGTCTAAACTTTTGGTCTGTACTGTGTATATATATATATATATATATATATATAGCAATAATAAATATAAAAATGTGATGTTGAAGAGCACAATAATCAGTAGTATAAGTTTGGCTGTTGCATAGTTCGGGACCAAGATGACAATGCTCATGATGAGAGCTGTATCATCTCGGTTGTTGCTTTTGCACAGTGGAGTAGCCAGGGCAAACTCACTTAGAGGGAATGTGTAATCAAACTTTTTTAACAATTAAAACAATGTTACATATTAATGTTTACTTTTTTGTAAAATTATTATTTTTATACAATTATATAAAATATGAAAAATTATTTTAAAGGGATTACTATTTTCCACTTTTTAAACACTAGGGGAGCAGCTGCATAAAATTTTCCATGAAAATCTAGTGCACGGCTAGCTCGCATTACGACTGGAGTAATAGTGAACGGGATCTGCTCCTATATGTTTGAAGATCCTTCTGGGAGTTACGGCGCGCGAATTTTTGCCTGTAGGACATTATTGCAAGAGAGCTTGGCTGAGTAGATTACACAAGAAGGAAAACACACAGCAAGTCAGCAGGATCTAGGAGCAACATGGCAGATGTGACAACCTACATGGTGAGCTGCAGCATGTGCTACATGTTCACAGATCGACCAGAAGAAGAATCCAATTTCACCTGTCAGAAGTGTAGACTAGTGGCCCTTTTAGAAGAAAAGGTGCGGGGTCTGGAAGAAAGAATAGCAACTTTGAAACTCATCAAAGAGAATGAAGACTTTCTAGACAGAACAGAAGCATCTCTACTGGTCACAGAAGGTGCAAAAAGTGTCAGAGAACCTCCAAAAGCAGATGAGTGGAAGCATGTGACCAAAAGAAGCAAGAAGACCATGGAGAAATCACCAACCACACAACTGAAGAACCGATATCAAATCTTTGTAGAGGATGAAGATGGCACACCTAAGGATGAAGCAATACCAGCAAGCAAAAAAGAAAAGGGCACACAGCAACAAGTGACAGCAAAAAGTACAGCCAAGAAGCAACGAAGAGTGGTGGTGGTGGGAGACTCACTACTGAGAGGCACCGAAGCAGCCATCTGCAGACCGGACATAACTGCAAGAGAAGTATGCTGCCTTCCAGGTGCGATGATCAAGGATGTGACCGATAGGATACCAAAGCTCTTCAGCTCCAAGGACGTCCACCCATTTCTTCTGATACATGTTGGCACCAATGACACGGCAAGGAAGGACCTACCGACAATCTGCAAGGACTTTGAAGAGTTGGGGAAGAAAGTAAAGGAACTGGATGCACAGGTAGTTTTTTCTTCTATCCTTCCAGTAGACGGGCATGGCACCAGGAGATGGAACAGGATCCTTGATGCAAACAACTGGCTAAGACGATGGTGCAGACAACAAGGATTTGGATTCCTGGACCACGGTGTGAATTACTGGTATGATGGACTCCTCGCCAGAGATGGACTACACCTCAACAAACCTGGGAAACACACATTCGCCAGAAGACTCGCTACACTCATCAGGAGGGCGTTAAACTAGAAGAAGAGGGGACGGGAAGAAAAACATTAGACTCGAACAAAGACGACCCAGGAAAACATACTCAGAAGGGAGGTAAGAACATTTCTAAAACAATCCACAGCGAGGAGATTGGAACAAAACAAAATCCTCTAAACTGCATGCTCGCAAACGCCAGAAGCCTGACAAACAAGATGGAAGAACTAGAAGCAGAAATATCTACAGGTAACTTTGACATAGTGGGAATAACCGAGACATGGTTAGATGAAAGCTATGACTGGGCAGTTAACTTACAGGGTTACAGTCTGTTTAGAAAGGATCGTAAAAATCGGAGAGGAGGAGGGGTTTGTCTCTATGTAAAGTCTTGTCTAAAGTCCACTTTAAGGGAGGATATTAGCGAAGGGAATGAGGATGTCGAGTCCATATGGGTTGAAATTCATGGAGGGAAAAATGGTAACAAAATTCTCATTGGGGTCTGTTACAAACCCCCAAATATAACAGAAAGCATGGAAAGTCTACTTCTAAAGCAGATAGATGAAGCTGCAACCCATAATGAGGTCCTGGTTATGGGGGACTTTAACTACCCGGATATTAACTGGGAAACAGAAACCTGTGAAACCCATAAAGGCAACAGGTTTCTGCTAATAACCAAGAAAAATTATCTTTCACAATTGGTGCAGAATCCAACCAGAGGAGCAGCACTTTTAGACCTAATACTATCTAATAGACCTGACAGAATAACAAATCTGCAGGTGGTCGGGCATCTAGGAAATAGCGACCACAATATTGTGCAGTTTCACCTGTCTTTCACTAGGGGGACTTGTCAGGGAGTCACAAAAACATTGAACTTTAGGAAGGCAAAGTTTGAACAGCTTAGAGATGCCCTTAATCTGGTAGACTGGGACAATATCCTCAGAAATAAGAATACAGATAATAAATGGGAAATGTTTAAGAACATCCTAAATAGGCAGTGTAAGCGGTTTATACCTTGTGGGAATAAAAGGACTAGAAATAGGAAAAACCCAATGTGGCTAAACAAAGAAGTAAGACAGGCAATTAACAGTAAAAAGAAAGCATTTGCACTACTAAAGCAGGATGGCACCATTGAAGCTCTAAAAAACTATAGGGAGAAAAATACTTTATCTAAAAAACTAATTAAAGCTGCCAAAAAGGAAACAGAGAAGCACATTGCTAAGGAGAGTAAAACTAATCCCAAACTGTTCTTCAACTATATCAATAGTAAAAGAATAAAAACTGAAAATGTAGGCCCCTTAAAAAATAGTGAGGAAAGAATGGTTGTAGATGACGAGGAAAAAGCTAACATATTAAACACCTTCTTCTCCACGGTATTCACGGTGGAAAATGAAATGCTAGGTGAAATCCCAAGAAACAATGAAAACCCTATATTAAGGGTCACCAATCTAACCCAAGAAGAGGTGCGAAATCGGCTAAATAAGATTAAAATAGATAAATCTCCGGGTCCGGATGGCATACACCCACGAGTACTAAGAGAACTAAGTAATGTAATAGATAAACCATTATTTCTTATTTTTAGGGACTCTATAGCGACAGGGTCTGTTCCGCAGGATTGGCGCATAGCAAATGTGGTGCCAATATTCAAAAAGGGCTCTAAAAGTGAACCTGGAAATTATAGGCCAGTAAGTCTAACCTCTATTGTTGGTAAAATATTTGAAGGGTTTCTGAGGGATGTTATTCTGGATTATCTCAATGAGAATAACTGTTTAACTCCATATCAGCATGGGTTTATGAGAAATCGCTCCTGTCAAACCAATCTAATCAGTTTTTATGAAGAGGTAAGCTATAGGCTGGACCACGGTGAGTCATTGGACGTGGTATATGTCGATTTTTCCAAAGCGTTTGATACCGTGCCGCACAAGAGGTTGGTACACAAAATGAGAATGCTTGGTCTGGGGGAAAATGTGTGTAAATGGGTTAGTAACTGGCTTAGTGATAGAAAGCAGAGGGTGGTTATAAATGGTATAGTCTCTAACTGGGTCGCTGTGACCAGTGGGGTACCGCAGGGGTCAGTATTGGGACCTGTTCTCTTCAACATATTCATTAATGATCTGGTAGAAGGTTTACACAGTAAAATATCGATATTTGTAGATGATACAAAACTATGTAAAGCAGTTAATACAAGAGAAGATAGTATTCTGCTACAGATGGATCTGGATAAGTTGGAAACTTGGGCTGAAAGGTGGCAGATGAGGTTTAACAATGATAAATGTAAGGTTATACACATGGGAAGAAGGAATCAATGTCACCATTACACACTGAACGGGAAACCACTGGGTAAATCTGACAGGGAGAAGGACTTGGGGATCCTAGTTAATGATAAACTTACCTGGAGCAGCCAGTGCCAGGCAGCAGCTGCCAAGGCAAACAGGATCATGGGGTGCATTAAAAGAGGTCTGGATACACATGATGAGAGCATTATACTGCCTCTGTACAAATCCCTAGTTAGACCGCACATGGAGTACTGTGTCCAGTTTTGGGCACCGGTGCTCAGGAAGGATATAATGGAACTAGAGAGAGTACAAAGGAGGGCAACAAAATTAATAAAGGGGATGGGAGAACTACAATACCCAGATAGATTAGCGAAATTAGGATTATTTAGTCTAGAAAAAAGACGACTGAGGGGCGATCTAATAACCATGTATAAGTATATAAGGGGACAATACAAATATCTCGCTGAGGATCTGTTTATACCAAGGAAGGTGACGGGCACAAGGGGGCATTCTTTGCGTCTGGAGGAGAGAAGGTTTTTCCACCAACATAGAAGAGGATTCTTTACTGTTAGGGCAGTGAGAATCTGGAATTGCTTGCCTGAGGAGGTGGTGATGGCGAACTCAGTCGAGGGGTTCAAGAGAGGCCTGGATGTCTTCCTGGAGCAGAACAATATTGTATCATACAATTATTAGGTTCTGTAGAAGGACGTAGATCTGGGTATTTATTATGATGGAATATAGGCTGAACTGGATGGACAAATGTCTTTTTTCGGCCTTACTAACTATGTTACTATGTTACTATGAGTTTGCAAAAGGATAAGGAAGGATGAAATTTAGGATCACAGCGCAGAGACATTTTGTTGGTGACTTCAAAGTGATACCAAGATGTGGACAGTGTCACTGAGGATGTCCGGCAGCGCCGATTCTGTCAGTGATGCTCGCTATATGACATGCTGGGATTAGACACATGGACTGTAGCATGTGCCAGGATAAGATACACAGACTGTAACATGAGCTTGGATTAGACATGCGTAACACCCCAGGTAACCGGTTGTTACAGTGATGTTACCTTCCTTTCTGAGAGGGTGATATGATGCGTGGACACAAAGAGGATTCTCTTTACCAGGTAAGCACACACATGCAACACATTCTGAATCCAGGTCAGGAGGGGGAGCTCAGGACCTAGATTCAGGGGAGGTTCCCCAGCTTTAAGTATCCTGGTCTGGAGGAGGAGTTAGGTAGTTGGTCCAGGAAGACCAAGGAGAGCAGTTGGAGAGAGACTGGGATAGAAGCAAGTCTGTGAGGCAGACAGCGGAGCCGTGCAGCCAGGACTGAGCTGCAGCTCTTGGGAAGGAAGAAAACCTGAAGGGCTGTTGTATGCAGTGGAGCATTGAGGAAAGGAGCACAGGAGTGGAAAAAGGGCTCAGAGGGGAACTGTGACCAGGCACCCTCAGAGCCGAAGTGCAGAAACCAGGCACCGGGAGCCCGAGGCTTTAGTGGGACTCTAGGACACTTAGCAGAACCGGAGGGCACTAAACTGCATGTTAACTACCTGCACCAAGCCTGAGGTACAGCAGTACTCTAAGAGCCCGGGTTGTGGTAGAGACCCTATAAAAAGGCTCAAACTGCCTACCACGCAGCCAGCTGTTCCAGGACAGGAGAGAGAAGATACCTTGCCAGTAAGCTACAAGCAGCAGGGGCCTCGCCATCTTAGCGCAAGTAGGAAAGGCATAGGGACCTCACCTGGGAGAGGGGTCACCTTTGCCTCCAAGCCGGCCGGACCACATCACCACCTGTGCCTGGTACCTTGGACTGTGGACTACTACCACCAGTAAACCAGGTAAAGACTTTACAACTTGTGTCCTCCACTTATTGCTCAGCATACAACATCCTTGCCACACACCTTGGGAGCCCTGGGGACCCCGCTTCACCTGTGGGAAGCATCACCATCCAGCCACCATACCATCACCCCAGAGGACCCCTTTAAGCGGCATCGGTCCCTACTGACCGTGAACCACAGGTGGCATCACGAAAATAGACTTTCACAATACCTCTTAAAAGACCGTTCCCCTTTAATTGAGTCCCAGGGCCACAGACCGGGTCGCAGCCACCGTGACATTCCCTTTAAGAGCGATAGGTCTGGTACCAAGTATCCCCATTGCCCTGGTGGGCGATTCACATGCAGAATGTATCATGCTCTGGGAATAGATATGCGGAGTGTATCATGCTCTAGTATTAGATACATGGACTGTATCATGTGACAGGATTAGATATGCAGAGTGTATCATGCACTGGGATTAGATCCATGGAGTGTATCACATGCTGGGATTAGATATGTGGAGTGTATCACACAGGATGAAATTAGATACAGTTAGGGCCAGAAATATTTGGACAGTGACACAATTTTCACGAGTTGGGCTCTGCATGCCACCACATTGGATTTGAAATGAAACCTCTACAACAGAATTCAAGTGCAGATTGTAACGTTTAATTTGAAGGGTTGAACAAAAATATCTGATAGAAAATGTAGGAATTGTACACATTTCTTTACAAACACTCCACATTTTAGGAGGTCAAAAGTAATTGGACAAATAAACATAACCCAAACAAAATATTTTTAATTTCAATATTTTGTTGCAAATCCTTTGGAGGCAATCACTGCCTTAAGTCTGGAACCCATGGACATCACCAAACGCTGGGTTTCCTCCTTCCTAATGCTTTGCCAGGCCTTTACAGCCGCAGCCTTCAGGTCTTGCTTGTTTGTGGGTCTTTCCGTCTTAAGTCTGGATTTGAGCAAGTGAAATGCATGCTCAATTGGGTTTAGATCTGGAGATTGACTTGGCCATTGCAGAATGTTCCACTTTTTGGCACTCATGAACTCCTGGGTAGCTTTGGCTGTATGCTTGGGGTCATTGTCCATCTGTACTATGAAGCGCCGTCCAATCAACTTTGCAGCATTTGGCTGAATCTGGGCTGAAAGTATATCCCGGTACACTTCAGAATTCATCCGGCTACTCTTGTCTACTCTTATGTCATCAATAAACACAAGTGACCCAGTGCCATTGAAAGCCATGCATGCCCATGCCATCACGTTGCCTCCACCATGTTTTACAGAGGATGTGGTGTGCCTTGGATCATGTGCCGTTCCCTTTCTTCTCCAAACTTTTTTCTTCCCATCATTCTGGTACAGGTTGATCTTTGTCTCATCTGTCCATAGAATACTTTTCCAGAACTGAGCTGGCTTCTTGAGGTGTTTTTCTGCAAATTTAACTCTGGCCTGTCTATTTTTGGTATTGATGAATGGTTTGCATCTAGATGTGAACCCTTTGTATTTACTGTCATGGAGTCTTCTCTTTACTGTTGACTTAGAGACAGATACACCGACTTCACTGAGAGTGTTCTGGACTTCAGTTGATGTTGTGAATGGGTTCTTCTTCACCAAATTAAGTATGCGGCGATCATCCACCACTGTTGTCATCCGTGGACGCCCAGGCCTTTTTGAGTTCCCAAGCTCACCAGTCAATTCCTTTTTTCTCAGAATGTACCCAACTGTTGATTTTGCTACTCCAAGCATGTCTGCTATCTCTCTGATGGATTTTTTCTTTTTTTTCAGCCTCAGGATGTTCTGCTTCACCTCAATTGAGAGTTCCTTTGACCGCATGTTGTCTGCTCACAGCAACAGCTTCCAAATGCAAAACCACACACCTGGAATCCACCCCTGACTTTTTAACTACTTCATTGATTACAGGTTAACGAGGGAGACGCCTTCAGAGTTAATTGCAGCCCTTAGAGTCCATTGTCCAATTACTTTTGGTCCCTTGAAAAAGAGGACGCTATGCATTACAGAGCTATGATTCCTAAACCCTTTCTCCGATTTGGATGTGGAAACTATCATATTGCAGCTGGGAGTGTGCACTTTCAGCCCATATTATATATATAATTGTATTTCTGAACATGTTTTTGTAAACAGCTAAAATAACAAAACTTGTGTCACTGTCCAAATATTTCTGGCCCTAACTGTACATGGAGTCTAACACACAGGCCCTGATTAGATGAAAGGCTCAGCAGACTGTATCACACATGATGGGCTTAGATGCAAGGCTTGGTGGACTGTATACTGTATCACACATGATCTGATTACATACAATGCTAAATAGAGTGTATCACACATGATGGGATTACATACAATGCTCAGTAAACTATATCACATATAATGGGATTAGATACAAGGCACTGTCATGGTTAGGACATGGTTAATGTCCTGTTCTCGTAAGGTTAATATGGTTGGCCTCTCTTTCAAGATGGGAGGGGTATTTATACTCGCTCCGAGCTGGGGTTCTTTGTCAGCTATACCTTCTGTTTTGGTTTGTGTGCCTGACTCCTGGAGTGTATGCACTGTGTTTACCTTGCTTTCCTTGCATTTCTGTTTGCTATTCTGGATTCCTGACCTCTGGCTTTGCTTCTGACTATCCTCTGTCTCGTCTCTTTGGTACCTCGTGATCTTCTGACCCCAATCTCTGATTGTTTGGTATTTCTCTAAGTATTTATCTCTTCTCTGTTCCACAGTGTCTGGCTCCGCCCCCTGACCTCCTCCCACTCTGTCACATGTCTAAGGTCCTGTTGGTTACCTGGTCACTCTGTCACATGTCTAAGGTCCTATGGGTGGGTTTTCAAAGCAAGCCCACTTTGTGCCGTTACCTGCATTACTTTCTGCTGAAACCTTAGCTTGTTTGTTCATTCAACATATAGTTCGGTTGCATGGGGTCCCTGTGAATTTGGTGTCTGACAGGGGTGTGCAATTTGTTGCTAGATTTTGGAGGGCTTTTTGTAAGAAGTTGGGGGTTACGTTGTCATTCTCTTCTGCTTATCACCTGGAATCTAACGGACAGACTGAGCGCACCAACCAGTTGTTGGAACAAATTTTGAGATGTTTGTTTTTTTCCAGACAGGAGGACTGGTGTGAGGTATTAGCCATGGCAGAATTTGCGTTCAACTGTCGTATTAATCAATCTACTGGTAAATCTCCTTTTCAGGTCAATTATGGGTTTGTTCCGCAGTTTGGAGTATTTTCTCGCATGGATTCTGGTTGCCCTGGTGCCGGGGGTTTGGTGCTACAGTTAAGAACCCTTTGGAGGGAGGTTCAGGGGAACATCTCCAAAGCCCAAAAGAGGTACAAACATTTTGCAGACAGGAGGAGGGAGTCAGCTCCTACACTTACTGTGGACGAGAAGGTGTGGTTGTCTACTCGTAACATCAAACTTAAGGTACCCTCTATGAAGTTGGGCCCCCTAGTTTATTGGTCCATACAAGATTATAAAGGTGATCAACCTGGTAGCCTATAGATTACAATTGCCCACCTCCTTCAAAATATCTAATGTCTTCCACAGGGCCCTATTAAAATCTGTGGGGATGGTTCCTCATCCAATGTTCAGTGTTGGTAGAGGGTCAGCTGGAGTACGAAGTAGGGCGCATCATTGATTCACGTGGATGGGTCGGAGGCTTCAGTACTTAATACATTGGTAGGGATATTCTATTGAGGATCGGTCATGGGCTCCGGCCAGTTCTGTGAATGCTGATCGACTGGTGTGGACTTTTCATGCCAGATACCCTGACAAGCCTGGGGGTCCAGTGGCCCCCCATTAAGGGGGGGTACTGTCATGGTTAGAACATGGTTAATGTCCTGTTCTCGTAGGGTTAATATGGTTGGCCTCTCTTTCAAGATGGGAGGTGTATTTATACTTGCTCCCAGCTGGGGTTCTTTGTCAGCTATACCTTCTGTTTTGGTTTGTGTGCCTGACTCCTGGAGTGTATGTTCAGTCTGCACTGTGTTTACCTTGATTTCCCTGCATTTCTCTGTTTGCTATTCTGGATTCCTGATCTCTGGCTTTGCTTCTGACTATTCCCTGTCTCGTCCCTTTGGTTCCTCATGATTTTCTGGCCCAGATATCCGATTGTTTGGTATTTCTCTAAGTATTTATCTCTTCTCTGTTCCCCAGCATCTGGCTCTGCCCCCTATCCTCCTCCCACTCTGTCACATGTCTATGATCCTGTTGGTTACCTATTTACTGTCACATGTCTAAGGTCCTGTGGGTGACCAGGATAGTCCGCGGCCTTTAGCTCAGCTCCATGGCTGCTGTGTGCAGCTCTCCTCGCAGCATTAATACCCGGGAGCTGTGACAGGCACAAAGAACTGTATCCCACAGGCTAGGATTACAGACAGGGCTCAGAGGACTGTGTCACACAGGATGAGATTAGATACAGGCTCAGAGGAGTGTACCACACATGATAGGATGAGATATAGGGCTCAGAGGACTGAATCACACATGATGGGATTAGGTACAGGCCTTAGAAAACTGTATAACAAATGATGGGATTAAATACAGGGCTTAGTAGACTGTATGACACATAATGGAATTAAGTTCATGACTCTGCTATGTCATCATAAATCCTGCCTTAAGGTACCGTCACACTTAGCGACGCTGCAGCGATACCGACAACGATCCGGATCACTGCAGCGTCGCTGTTTGGTCGCTGGAGAGCTGTCACACAGACAGCTCTCCAGCGACCAACGATCCCGAGGTCCCCGGTAACCAGGGTAAACATCGGGTAACTAAGCGCAGGGCCGCGCTTAGTAACCCGATGTTTACCCTGGTTACCAGCGTAAAAAAACAAACAGTACATACTTACATTCAGCTGTCTGTCCCTTGCCGTCTGGTTCCTGCACTGACTGCTGGCCGTAAAGTGAAAGTGAAAGCACAGCACAGCGGTGAGTCACACAGCGGTGACTCACCGCTGTGGCTGTGCTCTGCTTTCACTTTACGGCCAGCAGTCAGTGCAGGAACCAGACGGCAAGGGACAGACAGCTGAATGTAAGTATGTACTGTTTGTTTTTTTACGCTGGTAACCAGGGTAAACATCGGGTTACTAAGCGCGGCCCTGCGCTTAGTTACCCGATGTTTACCCTGGTTACCAGTGAAGACATCGCTGAATCGGTGTCACACACGCCGATTCAGCGATGTCTACGGGGAGTCCAGCGACGAAATAAAGTTCTGGACTTTCTTCCCCGACCAGCGATCTCCCAGCAGGGGCCTGATCGCTGCTGCCTGTCACACTGGACGATATCGCTAGCGAAGACGCTGCAACGTCACGGATCGCTAGCGATATCGTCCAGTGTGACGGTACCTTTACAGACATCTGAATGAAGTTTTACGCAGAGCTGAGTCAGAATTCAAAGCACAGCAACATGATGATTGCACTATTGTAGTCTGAACACTGCAGAGCTAACATTGGAGGTGAGCACAGATCGGCAGCCTAGTATTCTACAACTAATCCCAGGTTATCGACCTGCTCTGACTGCTGGAAGAAGTCATCTCTGCAATGCTGCTATCATGGCTTCTAGCAGCCCAGCAGTGACAACAGCTAGGTAGCCTCACATTAGTAGTATAACGTCAGGCTGCCAACCTGCGTTTACAGCCCTGCACCTCCCAACACCACTCATGGCAGAGCAAGGTGTGAACAGTGACAGGAGAAAGTTGTAGCTCAGAGCACTGCTCTGGCCTACCACAAAATAGCCCAAAACGCACCTGTATTCCCCCACAACTGTGACCTGGACAGTGCATGTCGGATACGCAGTTCACACCTGAGGTAGCCACAGTGTAGAAGATGCAGTCAGACACAAACTGTATATCCTATGGCCTGGAGCTGCCTTATTTGTGGTGTGTGAATGTTATGCTCAGACACTTATTCACCATCATAGAAAAATAGCAGCCCCCAACAGCTGCAGCTAAATTAATAAATGATAAAGCACAACATTTAATTTTCTATTTCAAAATATTCACATAATCAATAATTATTAATACAAAAATATAAATTGTGATACATTCCCTTTATCCCCTTCATGACCTTTGACAAATAGGTATTTCAAAAAGGTCATGTTCCTGCCTTTGACACAGGCTCTGAAGCTAAGCCTGCATCTTTCCTTGCATATTACAGCTGATCTGATTAGCTGTCATGTGTCTGTAACAGCCGCTGGTGGATCCCAGATCCACCCACAGCTGTTAACCAGTTAAATGCCAATCACTAACAGCAGCATTTAGCACACATCAGGCACAAATGCGTGACAAGCCCCGCCCATCGATGCCCCTCTCTTATGAACGCCAGCTCGAGGCTGGAATCCATAGGAGATTGTGATTTTTGCTTCAAATAACAGGTCAAAATAAAGTTTTTTTGGCTACCACAACATTGCAATAAAATGCAATAATGGGCAATCAAAACATTGTATCTACCTTAAAATGGTATCAATAAAAACATCAGCATGTGGTTCAAAAAAAGGAGCCCTCACCCAGCCCCAGATCATGAAAAATGGAGACTCTACAGGTCTTGTAAAATGGTGATATAAGCAAATTGTTTTTCTTACAAAATTTTGGATTTTTTTTCACCACTTAAATATAAACGAACCTATACATGTTTGGTATCTGCGTAGTTGTACTTACCTGGAGAATCACATTGCCAGGACACTAGACTTTAGAAATACCCTGGTTTAGGGAAAGAGGGGAAAAAAGAGACAAGTGTGGCGCTTCCTCTGAGCGTAATACGTTTTTACCAATAAGTTAAAAACATTTCTTTTATTTGTAGTTATGCTCACCTTCTAACGGTAAGAAATGCACGTTGAGATTCTCAAGGAATCAATTCTTTAGGCAACTCTTCTCCGTATGTTATAAATCCAATAAGGTGTGCAGCTCACTTTAGAGAACTATGTGTCGATCCTGCTTCCGATCCACATAGGTGGCGATTTCAAAGGAAAAAAAAACTCCAAGTAAATGTGGCGCTAAGCACCTACGGATTTTTTGAATGCATCCACTTCAAGTGAAAAATGTTAATAAAAATTCATTTATTTTCTCAAAATAAAAAAAATAAAATATATTTGTAAAATATTTTAAAAAAACAGTACAACGCGTGTCGGCTGCTATTTTTACAGTGCAGCCTTCATCAGGTAGCAAAAAACAAAAAAGCAAAAAAAAAACAACAAACATACAATTATATGTTTACAATTGTTTATATGTTACAATTGTATGTTTGTTTGTTTTTGTTTTTTTTTGCTACCTGATGAAGGCTGCACTGTAAAAATAGCAGCCGAAACGCGTTGTACTGTTTTTTAAAATATTTTACAAATATATTTTATTTTTTTTATTTTGAGAAAATAAATGAATTTTTATTAACATTTTTCACTTGAAGTGGATGCATTCAAAAAATCCGTAGGTGCTTAGCGCCACATTTACTTAGAGTTTTTTTTTCCTTTGACATTGCCAGGACAAGAGAGGAAAGTAAATCCAGGTTACCATGGAGTTGTAATGGAAGATCCCGGTTGGAGTTCTCTGGAGGGTGCCGATCCTGCCGGGGAGGAGGAGTATGATCCAGCACTGCCGTCCAGGTAATATAAAATTATTTTATTTTATTAGTAATCCATTAAAACAAATCCATTGAAAACAACACATGACGCATTTCTGGCACACAGGGTGCCCTTAGTCATAATTCTATCACATCTCCATATTGCCAGGACAGTTTTAGCATTTAGTGAACATTGTAAATAAAAAATTGACAAAACAATTGTGGAATTGCACTTTTTTAAAAAATTTTCACACTTGGAATTTTTTTTTCCTGTTTTCCAGTATGCTATATGGTAAAATCAATGGTGTCATTCAAAATTATATCTCACCCTGTAAAAAAAGCCCTCTTATGGCTATATTGATGGATAAAAAAGTTATGGCTCTGGGAAGAAGGGGAGTAAACAAAGAAAAGTGCAAAAACGGAAAATCGCAAGGGTTAAAAACTGCACTCTGCATAAGAATTTGCGGAACCTACAAAGGCTACTTCTCTAGCTGCTGGGTGGGCACTCATTGCACCCCTGCACTGTTCCAAGGAAACGGCATTACTCTGAAAGAAGAATTTTTGCGCCGCAATGGAATTTAAGGACGTGGGCAACAGCCACTGAGCCCACTGCCACGCTACAACACTATATTTAGGCAGTCTATTAGTGCTCGTGTCTTCCATATTTGGAATTTGTATTCTAAAATTCATTGTTCCGCAATATTTTTTCACAGTTTTAATGATTTTTTTCTGACACTTTTTTTTGGTTTAAATTAGTTTAATACTCAAGTTAAATTGAGATTCTTTGCAAGCTACTGACTGCAATGCAGATGTTTCCTGATAATGAGAACATTGTTCTGCTTCATCAGAACATTGTGAACCTGTGTCTGTAGGCCAAACATTATCACAAAACGAATTGCTTTTCGGAGGATATTTTCCCCGCTCAGAGGTTGCTATATCCACACTCTTATGTATTTTCGGAGGCACACTAATCTGCACATATATCTAGTTAAGTGATCAGATAATTCAACACACTAAGCAATCAATTTAATCTAAAGCCAAAAGAGCAGTTGATTAAAGAATCAAACAATTGTCCTCCAAGGGAAAATGTTCTTTCGTTGTCAGACAAAATGAAAATAAGATCTACAGAAGGAATTTTACAGTATAAGTTAACATATAATTTAGAATTAGGGGCCACAGAAGACTGGTATTAAGACTTCTGCGTCTATAGTAAAACTTAAAGGCATATTTAGTTTCAAATAGGATTCTTGATATTAAAATAAAGCTACATTTCCATGCAGTTTATTCTCAGTGTGTGAATCTGCTATTGTGTGCCTAATAATGTAGCAAAGTTATCATTTCTCTACGACAGATGTGTCTGTACAGACTATGGCAGCATGCTTGATGATGGTTCATTGACATACTAATAAATGACCGGAAACTGATATCCATCATCAACTTTTCAATGAGTTTTGTTTAATTGTAAAGCAAAAATAAAAACACTGCAAAAAAATCCAGCCTTAAACTAGGTTACTAGCATTCTTATGAGCTCTCATTTTATTATAATCCGGCAGTGAGAAAAAGGTTGTCGATCCCCTGACAAATGAGGAAAAACTCTTGTAGGGTGAGATTATTTTTAAGCAAGCTTGAAAATGATAATTCTTGGCAGCACATCATCCTGTGTAAACAGTCCATGGGCTGCCAAGAACAATGACAGCTTATGCACACGGAATGACCTGCTACTGATCATTCGGTGCACATTGGAAATGTGGTTTGTCTGTCTAAGGCCTCATTCACATGTCCATGTTGCGCGTACATGTTACTGTATATCTGTTTTTTACAAGCATTTATCTATAATATAATTGTCTAAGGGTCACTTCCGTCTTTCTGTCTGTCCTTCTTTCTGTCATGGATATTCATTGGTCGCTGCCTCTGTCTGTCATGGAATCCAAGTCGCTGATTGGTCTCGCCAGCTGCCTGTCATGGCTACCGTGACCAATCAGCAACGGCCACAGTCCGATTAGTCCCTCCCTACTCCCCTGCAGTCAGTACCCGGTGCCCGCTCCATACTCACCGCAGTCACCGCTCACCCAGGGTTAATGCCAGCGATAACGGACCTCGTTATGCCGCGGGTAACACAATCCGTTACCGCCGCTATTAACACTGTGTGACCAAGTTTTTACTATTGATGCTGCCTATGCAGCGTCAATAGTAAAAGGATCTAATGTTAAAAATATTAATTAAAAAAAATCATTATATACTCACCTTTCCCGCTCCTCCGGTAACCGCTCCATGCAAGCGGAAGGTTCCGGTGGCAAGGATGGTATGCGACAAGGACCTGCCATGATGTCACGGTCATGTGACCATGACATCATCACGGGTCCTGCGCTACCAACCCTGGGACCGGAAGCTGCTGAGTGCACCGCACACAGGCAACATGACTACAAGGGCTCCCTCGGAAGGTGAGTATATATTTATTTTTTAACCTGTGATATACGTGTCTGGGCAAAATACTACGTGACTGGCCAATATACTACGTCACTGGGCAATATACTATGTAACTGGGCAATATACTACGTCGCTGTGCAATATACTACGTGGCTCTGTGCTGTATACTACGTGGCTCTGTGCTGTATACTACGTCACTGGGCAATATACTACGTGGCTCTGTGCTGTATACTACGTCACTGGGCAGTATACTGTGTGGCTGGGCAATATACTACGTGGTTGGGCAATATACTACGTGGCTGGGCAATATACTACGTGGTTGGGCAATATACTACGTGGGCTGTGCAATATACTACGTTGACATGCATATTCTAGAATACCCGATGCGTTAGAATCAGGCCACCATTTAGTCCTTTATAATCTATGGTGCTGTTCACATGACTGTGTGTCTGTACAAAACACATAGACATGTTGATTTTTTTCCAGATTTTTTTTCCATAAGCACAGATGACAAAGGTCAATACAAATCTAAGAATCAGTGAAAACACATTCAATGCACTAATGGCATCCTTGTGCCATCCATGTGCTGTTTATTCATTATTTATTATGCATTGCTTATATAGCGCTATCACATTCTGCAGCGCTTTACAGACATTATCATAACTGTCCTAATTGGGGTTCACAATCTAAATTCCCTATCAGTATGTCTTGGAGTGTGGGAGGAAACCGGAGAGCCCGGAGAAAACCCATGCATATGTAGGATGGGGCAGCCAAGGCATGGGTCCCAGGTGCTGTGGGCAGGAGGGCTCGTGCTGCCTAATGCAGTGGTCTGATGTGTCTCCCCAGACTGGGAGTTGACAGTTCTCTGAGCTGGCTGTCATGCTGACAGCTGGCTTACAGAAGGTGGAGCGCACCAGCCTCAGTGATTAATCAGATACAAGTACAATTGAAGCTCTGACCTCTGGGTCAGAGTGATGTCAGCAGAGTAATCAGGTCAGGTGATCACGCTGCTGATGCCATGTTAGTGGAGCTGAAAACACTAAAGATGGGGAAGAGATTTAGCGGAGTTGGGGGGTATTTACTGCCTGGGGGATATTTACTGCGTGTGTGTGGGGGGTGTATTTAATGTGTGTGGAGTGGGTATTCACTGTGTTAGGGGTTCTTACTGTGTGTGGAGGGGGTTTTCACTGTGTGTGTGGGGTTATTACTGTGTGGTGGGGTATTTACTGTCTGTCTGGGTATTTGCTGTGTGTGGAGATTTACTGTGATGGAGGTATTTAGTGTAACAGGACTTGGGGAGATTTAGTGTAACGGGGAGATGATTTGAGGACACATTTTGGGGAGCAAAAAAGGGGCAGGTGCAGACACAATATGGGGAGTGGGAGAAATTTGAAGACACAATACGAGGAGGAAGGGGTGAGATGGGGGCATGTTTGGGGGTATGGGTGTGGACACAGTTTGAGGAGCAAGGGGAAAATGTATGCGGGCATAGTATGGGAAGCGAATGTGATGGGATAGGTGTGAATACAGTGTGGGGAGGCGGAGGGGTGTGTGAGGAGGCAGTATGGAAAGTGAGAGGGTAAATGTGTGAGGAGACTATTGAGGGAAATAGTGAGGAGACAGAAGGGAAGAAAAGTGTATGTGGGCACACAATACAGATTGAGTAGTGTGGGGCGTACATGTGGGAACAGTGTAAGGACACAGCCAGGATCTTCAGGATTCAGGGATCTTTTGTGTAGTTGCCGGTGACTTCCGTTCCAGCGACCTCCGGTGTGCACTATTAAGGTGCTCTCCCCAATTCCTCCCTGCATAGTCATCGCCATGTACACATGGTTCCTAAAGATCACTGTGCAGGGAGGAAGTGGGGACAGCATATTATCAACGAGCACACCGGAGGTCACAGTGACTCCTGGCACCAGCACAAAAGATCCCTGAATGCAGCACCCATAGAAGGGAGGATCAGGTATGTATTTCTCAGGGGGTGCAGGGTGCAGGGGCAGGATTCCGGGGCCATAACTGATGCTGATGGGAGGAGAGGAGGCAGGGATTTCTTCCAGGCCTCGCACGCCTCAAAGACTGGAAGAAATCATTAACGTAAAGAATATAATATTTCTCAACATCAAGACCATTATTATGATGCCTACAGGTAAGACTAGTATAACATTTCTATTACCTGTATGCTCTTATTAATAGGTCATACACGTCCCGGGGGTGACACATTCCCTTTAAAGAGGTTGTCCACTTCTGGGAAAAACTCAGCTTTATCAATTCAAGACCCAATTAAAATAAAAAAGGGAATACTCACCTCCTGCAGCCGCAATGCTCCAGCGATGTTGGTAACGCTGTTCCTTGGAAAGGGACATGACTTGTTATGTCACGTGCAAGCTCTGATAAAGTAATAAAGGCTGCAGTTGCCATGCAAGCATTTAATGGCTTCAGACTGCAGCCAACACAACAAGTCAAATCACTGGGAAAAGAGGAACTGACATTGCAGGAATGGCAGAGCTGAAGGACATGCATATGGACTGGTTTTAATTGGACTCCCGAAATAATTAAGCAGGAGTTTTCCAGTAGTAGAGAACTCCTTTAACCCCTTAATCCCATATGACGTACTATCCCGTCGAGGTGACCTGGGACGTAATTCCCAGTGACGGGATAGTACGTCATAGTGGATCGGCTGCGCTCACGGAGGAACACGGCTGATCGCGGCTGGGTGTCAGCTGACTATCGCAGCTGACATCCGGCCTCTATGTGCCATGAGTGGTCACGGACTGCTCCTGGCACAATAACCCCCGGCACACTGTGATCAAACATGATCGCAGCATTTCGGCGGCACAGGGAAGCTCCCTGCGTGCTTCCCTGAGACCCTCGGAGCAACGCAATGTGATCGCGTTGCTCCTAGGGTCTCCTACCTTCTCCCTGCAGGCCCTGTCTCCAATATGGCCACGGGGCTGCTTCCGGGTCCTGCAGGGAGGTGGCTTGCAAGCGCCTGCTCAGAGCAGGCGCCTGCAAGCCTCCAGCAGTGCACGTCAGATCGCTGACCCTATAACATGATGCCCCCCTGGGGCAATGTTGTAAAGTAAAAAAAAAATATTCACATAAGTAAAAAAAATAAAAATTCCTAAATAAGAAAAAATATATATATATTGTTCCCATAAATACATTTCTTTATCTAGAAAAAAAACAATAAAAGTACACATATTTAGTATCGCCGTGTCCGTAACTACCTAACCTATAAAACTGTCCCACTAGTTAACCCCTTCAGTGATCACCGTAAAAAGAAAAAGAAAAGAGGCAAAAAACAATGTTTTGTTATCATACCGCCGAACGAAAAGTGGAATAACACACGATCAAAAATACGGATATAAATAACCATGGTACCGCTGAAAACGTCATCTTGTCCTGCAAAAAACGAGCCACCATACAGCATCATCAATGAAAAAATAAAAAGTTATAGTCCTCAGAATTTAGCGATGCAAAAAAAATTATTATTTTTTATATAAAATAGTTTTTATCGTATAAAAGCGCCAAAACATAAAAAATTATATTAATGATGTATCGCTGTAATCGTACTGATCCGAAGAATAAAACTGCTTTATCAATTTTACCAAACATGGAACGGTATAAATGCCTCCCCCCCCCCAAAAAAAAAAAAAAAAGAAATTCATGAATAGCTGGTTTTTGGTCATTCTGCCTCACAAAAATCGGAATAAAAAGCGATCAAAAAATATTACGTGCCCGAAAATGGTACCAATAAAATTGTCAACTCGTTCCTCAAAAAACAAGACCTCATATGACTCTGTGGACCAAAATATGGAAAAATTATAGCTCTCAAAATGTGGAGATGCAAAAACTATTTTTTGCAATAAAATGCATCTTTTAGGGTGGTTTCACACTTGCGTTTTTGTCTGCAGCGTTTTTTTTTTAAAAAACGCATGCGTTTTTTTTCCTATATTTAACATTGAAAACGCATGCGTTTTTTTGTGTACGCGTTTGGTCGCGTTTTGTGACGCATGCGTTTTTTTACTGCATGCGTTCATTTTCTGAAATGCTACTTGTAGTATTTTTAGAAGCATTTTTTTGGACCAAAAAAAACCGCATGCGTTTTCATGCGTTTTTTTGGGGGGGTAAAAAATACATTGGAGTCAATGGGGACGCATGCGTTTTTTGGTGCATGCGTTTTTTGCGGTAAAAAACGCATGCGTTTTTTTATTAAAAAGCCAGAAAACACACTGATATGCCACCCCCCAACATAAAGGTGATAAAGGGAACCTAACCCTACCCCTAACCCTAAGGGATCCTAACCCTACCCCTAACCCTACCCCTAACCCTAACCCTAAGGGATCCTAACCCTACCCCTAACCCTACCCCTAACCCTACCCCTAACCCTAACCATAAGGGATCCTAACCCTAATCCCTTTATGGTTAGGGGTAGGGTTAGGGGTAGGGTTAGGATCCCTTAGGGTTAGGGGTAGGGGTAGGGTTAGGGATAGGGTTAGGGTCCCTTAGGGTTAGAGTTAGGGGTAGGGTTAGGATCCCTTAGGGTTAGGGGTGGGGTTAGGGGTAGGATCCCTTAGGGTTAGGGTTAGGGGTAGGATCCCTTTAGGGTTAGGGTTATGATCCCTACCCCTAACCCTACCCCTAACCCTAACTATTTGTCACACATTTCTCAGCATGCGTTTAAAAAACGCAAACGCATGTAAAAACGCATGTAAACGCGTCAAAACACGGCGTTTTTTTCACCACATGCAAAAACGCATGCGTCAAAAAAACGCAGCGTTTACATGCGTTTTCACCATGCGTTTTTTTGCGGTTTTTACTGCAAAAACGCACCCCAAAAAACGCCAATGTGAAACCAGCCTTAGTTTGTGACAGCTGCCAATCTTAAAAATCCGCTAAAAAACCCGCTATAAAAGTAAATCTAACTCCCCTTCATCACCAACTTAGTTATGGAAAAATAATAAAATTAAAAACTGTATTTCCATTTTCCCATTAGGGTTGGGGTTGGGGTTAGGGCTAGAGTTAGGGTTGGGGCTAGGGTTAGGGTTGGGGTTAGGGGTGTGTTGGCGTTATGGGTGTGGCTAGGGGTGGGATTAGGGTTAGGGGTGTGTTGGGGTTAGGGGTGTGTTGGGGTTAGGGGTGTGGTTGAGATTAGAGTTGTGGTTGAGATTAGGGTTAAGGGCATGTTCGGGTTAGGGGTGTGGTTAGGGTTATGGTTAGAGTTGGGATTAGGGTTAGGGGTGTGTTTAGGTTAGGGTTTCAGTTAGAATTGGGGGTTTCCACTGTTTAGGCACATCAAGGGCTCTCCAAATGCGACATGGCGTCCAATCTCAATTCCAGTCAATTTTGCATTGAAAAGTCAAACGGCGCTCCTTCCCTTCTGAGCTCTGCCATGCACCCAAACATTGGTTTACCCCCACATATGGGGTATCGGCATACTCAGGACAAACAACTGTTTGGGTCCATTTTCTCCTGTTACCCTTGGTAAAATAAAACAAATTGGAGCTGAAGTAAATTTTTTGTGAAAAAAGTTAAATGTTCATTTTTTTTAAAAAACATTCCAAAAACTCCTGTGAAACACCTGAAGGGTTAATAAACTTCTTGAATATGGTTTTGAGCACCTTGAGGGGTGAAGTTTTTAGAACGGTGTCACACTTGGTTATTTTCTATCATATAGACCCCTCAAAATGACTTCAAATGTAATGTGGTGTAAAAACGAGAAATTGCTGGTCAACTTTTAACCCTTATAACTCCCTAACAAAAAAAATGTTGGTTCCAAAATTGTGCTGATGTAAAGTAGACATGTGGGAAATGTTACTTATTAAGTATTTTGTGTGACATATCTCTGTGATTTAAGGGCATAAAAATTCAAATTTGGAAAATTGCGAAATTTTCAACATTTTCTCCAAATTTCCGTTTTTTTCATATATAAACGCACGTAATATCAAGAAATTTTACCACTATTATGAAGTACCATATGTCCCAAAAAACAGTGTCATCAGGATCCGTTGAAGCGTTCCAGAGTTATAACCTCATAAAGGGACAGTGGTCAGAATTGTAAAAATTGGCCTGGTCATTAACGTGCAAACCACACTTGGGGCTTAAGGGGTGAAGAACACCACAATTTGGATATTTTTTTTCTTTTTTTTAGTCGGACCAAAAAATTGTCAGCACAACTGTTCTGTCATGCAAAGATAACTTAAAGACCTTGTATATGGTGGGACATACAGCTTTGTGACACTGACCAAGACTGGTAACACATTGCTGGAATCAGGGTCTTATATTGCTGTCAGATGGGGTAACAAAAACCTGGGACAGATTAGGGTAACGTTTTCATATAACATACACAACAATGTTTATCGAATGCCATATGTATACAGTATCTCATACCTGCTGTATGTTATGTGCATTCAGACAAAGACTGGCCCACCAGAGTTAGGAGTGAATCCCTGGTGGGCCACCTTGGTACTTCTCTACATCCCCCACAGTCATTACAACCTTCTTTTCATTGACAAAGTAGTAACCCTTACTCTTTAGAGGAATGTTTTTGAGATGTTGCTCTGTTTTACGAAATTTATCATGCACTCACTCTCCTTGCCTTGAGCAAATGCACAGAAACATATGTATGAATCTGTGTAAGGCGTCCTTCACATGTTCGTTTTTTAAGGACCACAAATACGGACATACGCACACCCATTATATTCAAAATGACAAAATGTGTCCGGCCCATGTGCACACGGATGACACATGGATAATCCGTGTGTCATTGATGTGACACGGACCAGCGCCTGGGAAAAAATGGTACAGTTTGCTCTGTTTCCCGACGTCAGGTGCTGAAGACAGCTCTGCTCATCGTCGCCTGGTCTTCCTGAGATCATTGCGACCAAGCAACAATGATGGGAGTTGTATTCAGCGCCCACTGTGTACATTATGTATAAAATAAATATATATTTTAAAAAAATGACATGGACTCCCATGTAATTTTTTGAACCAGCAGAGGGAAAGCTGGGAGACCAAGTGACAATGATGAGAGCTGCCTTCAACACCTAGCGCCTGGGAACAGCTAACTGTACTGCTTTGCCCAGGTCACTCGGGTACAAGGGTGACACAACGACACGGACAGCAAACGGATACACAGATGTCATATACGTACATACTGATGGCACACTGACACGGACCATGGATCTCACCAGTACTGTTTCTTCCAGGGGGCCTAAGACATACAGAATGATACTCTTCATATTTGGCCCCTTGTGATGGAAGTCCAATTCATCACTGATGATATCCATAGTTGACCTTTCTTGTACATTGTTACTTTCTGTTACAGCTCCTCTCCTCTCTTTTTTTTGTTTTACTTTGGGTTTGTTTTTCTCTTCTTGTAGTTTTCACAATTTTTTTTCTAATTTAAGAAAAAGATTGGCCCTTCTTGGAAGTTACGTCTTTTAAGAAAAAAAAAAATGGTGATGTACCCAACTTTCTTTACACTGAGGATAACAGCGAAAACTGCAATTTTTCGGATCAACTGGGGTTTGTAAAAATGGAAAGTTGCAGTTGATGGATGTGGTTTTTTTTAAACATCCAAATGATGTACGGTAATTAAATTTTACATCCAGCAGAAATGCTTCTAGCAAGTTACATTTTTAATCCCATAACCTCTGTATAATTTAATTTTAATGAATGCAGGTTCTTCAGAAAATCACTTAATTAAAAAAATAACAAATAAATGAAGGGTTACATGTTAATCAGTTAATTCTATGTTCGTGAAGAAATGCATTAGAAATAACAAAGCTATCAAAAAGCCATTAACACCAATGGGATATAAAAGGGTGCATGCAGAATAAACCAGTAAATCATTCTTGCTATAGTATTCTGCACAATGGAATCAGGCACTAAAATGGGTGTTTATTGCTGTTGGCAGAACACATTTTAAATTGATACCTTTATGAAAAAATAATGCAATGTAATCCATAATATTATTCCCCACTGCCATGTTTTACGTTACTTCGATTAATAATCTAGACAGTGGTAAACAAACACTTTTTCAGCAGCTTTGCATTTTAGCAGCCAATGTTTTTTATGACTCTGCAAAATGTGTTTTGCTTGAATTACAATTATGCCAGTCTTGCCAGGTCTCGAAGGGATGCAACCCGTCCTGAATATACTCTTTGCAAGACTTTAATCTGCACTCTTCTATTAACTTTGGAAATCGTAGACCTTAGATACAGCTTCATTAAAGACATCCTTTGCATGTCTTATACGCTATCACTACTTACAAACTGTGGGAGAAATTGGGGAGTTCTTGATTTATTATTATATACTAGATGGCAGCCCGATTCTAAAGAATCGGCAGTCTAGAATCCATATATACTTTATTTATTCAAATGTAAGAATAATACAATTAATAAATAATAGTAAGAAAGAACAAAAATAATAGGCAGTATATGGAGAAAACACCAAACAAAAGTTCAAAATTGGTGTGAAAATGTCACTGAACCACTTCACAACTAAATATATATAGTTTTGGTAAATGGTATTATCATTTTTTTGACGAAATTCGGCAGGAGCTTGAAGAGCAACGTCACTGGGCCCGCCTCCACGCAGTAGAAACTTGCTGTGAGGTAAAAATTCAAAAATCACACCAAAATGGCGGGCGGAGTGTGTCACAGTACGGCACGTTTCTGATTGGTAGCTCGCAGCAGGCGGCAACCAATCAGACACTGGACACTGTTGACGTCACTTATCTCTGGACATTAGCTCCGGACATTAGCTCCGGACATTAGCTCCGGACAAAGCCACGGAAGTTGGCACAAATTGCAGGAAGTAGTATTCTAGGCAATTATATATTAGATTCTCTACTGTCAGGGCATCTAGTACATTCTCTCGCCACAGTGTTAAGGTGCTGTTTATGGATGCTTGCTGGAATAAAAAGAGGACTGTCAGATGTCAAAAATCACAGGAGCTGATGGACACCTAATAGAATACTCTCAAAATAAGTTAATTTACGGTTCACTGTGGATCTGCTCACTGAGACCCCAGCAATCTTATAAACCTGGCTCTGCAGAACTCCATCTTGAATAGAGCGCAGGTGAGGTGGATCCTGCAAGCCCCAGGTTCGGGTGGGTACACGGGATCTGGTACAGCAGGCAGAAAAGGCATGCGGGAGGCAAGGACTCAGCACAAACAGGAAAATCAGGACCAGAAGCACAGGGGCAGTGGAACAAAGCAAGAGTAAATGCAAAGATGGAGAGGAGCACAATAGAGGGCAGCAGACCAAGATGAAAGAAGTAGAGACCAGCACACCCAGGACAGATGTCTAACACAGACCCTGGTTTTCAAGTTCAAGAGCTTTGTTCACTGAATTCCTAGAGGTCACAACGTTTGGAACCCTAGCAATCAGTTGCTCTTTTGGTAATAACTGTTTAAAGAAATAACTAGTACGCAAGGCATCAATTTCTGTGTAATTAAGTCACAACAAAACTGTCTATTGTTATGTCTACTGTGTTTCCATAATTTCACTTACTGTCCTAAAAAGAGCAAGCACTATAACACTTCAAGGTGTGAATACGTCCAGAAAGAAATCATAAAGAGGTTCACCAAGAAACTTTGGGCCAGAATGTAGGCTTGTGTCACTAAGAAGGCTAGTGGCATGTGAATGGGCTATTAGAAAAAGGGGATGTGGGACAAAAGACACTGGATTGGTAGGTGAGTTTAGAAGTGACTAGTAGGGTAGGCATCAATTTTTGGTAGTGAGGTGTCACAATCAGTCTGGCTCCCCAATTTCACAAGTATGAAAAATTCAAAATGGCCGTCACCATAAATTATCATCTGATGATAGTGAATATGGCCTTGTTGAAATCCATCAGGTTTGGATATTTGATAGTGCAAGCTTTGGAAGGCAAAGGGAGCTGCTGCTCATGAATACATAACCCGCCTATCTTCACAGTACTGACCTCATGCTACAAAGTTTAGGTAAGCTCTATAAAACTCCACAATTAAACATAAGTAACAGACATTTAATTGACGCGTTTCTGTCAGCATAAAATCTCTCAGAGGTTCCTTTTAAAGCTACATTTCGTAAACTAATCTAATTGTGTATGAATCCCAGCAAAAACAGAGCACACAAAACAATTCTGGATTCAGTTTGCCAATTAAGATTACATCACTATAGGTTTCAAATGAAGAACTGAGAATATACGAATCAGCTGTGAACCATTATTTACTGAACACCTGCATCTGAATGAGAGATACAATTACATATGCAATCTGCTAAACTATATGCCATGACTCCACCACAATCACGTTTTCCTAATCATCAAGGCAGAGGTTCATCTGTCAATGTACAGCCGGGAGATAACACAAAGTGGCTCTGTGAGTACAAATAAGGCTGCTTTCACACTAGCGTCGGCACGACGTGGGCAGTGGAAGCAGTCTTATGACGCTTCCGCTGCCCCACTGTAAGGCTGCTTTCACACTAGCGTCGGCACAGGGCCGTCGCTAAGTGTCGGCCTGAGCTGCTGACGTGCGTTGTGAAAATAATGCCCGACGTGGGCAGCGGAAGCAGTCTTACAACGCTTCCGCTGCCCCATTGTAAGGTCTGGGTAGGAGGGGGCGGAGTTTCGGCGGCGCATGCGCAGTCGAAAATGGTGGACACGATGCGCAAAAAAGTTACATGTAACTTTTTTTGTGCCGATGGTCTGCCAAAACACGACGGTTGCGACGTGTGGCCATACGTCGCAATGCATCGCTAATAGTGTTGAGTGATACCTTCCGATATCGGAAAGTATCGGTATCGGATTGGATCGGCCGATATTCAAAAAATATCGGATATCACCGATTCCCAATACCAATGCAAGTCAATGGGACGAAAATATCGGAATTAAAATAAACCCTTTCTTTCCTTGTAGGTTCATTCTACATGAAGGAAAACAACTAAGAATTATGTAGGATGTATTGGGGGAGGTGACGGAGACATTAAAGGCATAGAGGTTTAGCCCAATCAAATAGAATAGCAGGAATTTTATTTATTTTTTAAGACGTTCGGAGTTACAAAGATATTGACTATGTTAAGATTTTTTTATTTTGTCAGATATTGTTGTTTCACTACTTCCACACCCTTCACCTTTTTTTTTAACTTTTCCCACACTTTCTTCTTCATCATCATCAGCATCTTTGACATCAACTTCTTCTTCACCTTATTCATCTTCTTCTTCATCTTCTACCTATTTTTTTTTGTTACATTCTTCATATTCTTTTTATTCAACTATTATTCTTCTTCATATTCTACTTCATTATATTCTTATTTGTGACAGGCATTCCTGTAGTTGTTATCTATAAAAGTTTGAAGATTACACCTTCCGTTCTGCCAGTCACAAAAGTTACATTTGTCCGCGTTCAGTTTGGCCTGCAGCATCAGGCTTTATCCAGGGGCACCACGAGGAGGAACGGACTCACCCCCATACACTGCTTAGTCTTCTTCTGCTTATAATTTAGATAATATCTTTTGCTCTGATATTAAGTGTTATGCTTAATGTTTTTCTGCTCTTTGTTCTGCAGCCTCTTGTTCTTCTGCTTCTCGGTCTTCCATGTCGTCGTCTCCAGGGTCGTCGTCATCGGTGTGGTCTTCAGGGTCATTGTCTCCAGGGTCGTCGTCATCTCAGTGGTTGTCGTCTCTGGTGTCGTCGTCATCTTAGGAGTGGTCTTCCGGGTCATCGTCTTTAGGGTCTTGAACTTGGAAATGTAGCAGAAGGTACAAGAAAGCTGAGAAAATGCCGAGAACCAGCTGATGGAACTGGAACTCGGATGGCTACCCGAAGGACCAAGAGCCAATGGAACTACCGAGGACCAGCTGATGTTACTGGAACCCGGTTACTAAGCAGGAGGTACCCATGCCAGAAAGCACTACCAAGGACCACCTGACGTTGGTGGAACTCGGATACCCAGAAGGAGGCACCTAAGCCAAAGGCTCTGCCCGGAACCAGCTGATGGTACTGGAACCAGGATGGGGAGTAGAAGGTACAAGAGCAAAAGACACTGCCAAGAACCAGCTGACGGTACTGGAACCCGGATAGGTAGCCGAAGGTCCAAGAGCCAATGGAACTACCGAGGACCAGCTGATGTTACTGGAACCCGGTTACTAAGCAGGAGGTACCCATGCCAGAAAGCACTACCAAGGACCACCTGACGTTGGTGGAACTCGGATACCCAGAAGGAGGCACCTAAGCCAAAGGCTCTGCCCGGAACCAGCTGACGGTACTGGAACCAGGATGGGGAGCAGAAGGTACAAGAGCAAAAGACACTGCCAAGAACCAGCTGACAGTACTGGAACCCGGATGCATTGCCCAAGTGTGCAAGAGCCAATGGCACGATTGAGGACCAGCTGACGGTGCTGGAACCCGGTTACTAAGCAGGAGGTACCCGTGCTAAAAAGCACTACCAAGGACCGACCGACGTTGGCGGAACTCAGATACCCAGAAGGAGGCACCTAAGCCAAAGGCTCTGCCTGGAACCAGCTGACGGTGCTGGAACCAGGATGTGGAGCAGAAGGTCCACAGGAGAAGAGAGAACAGCTAGGCTGCGAGGCTGCTGCAGTTACCGAACACCAACAGTCCTACAGGGGGAGCTTGGCCTACTGGCACTACAGAACCAGCCTTGATTGCCACTTCCCGCAGCCCACATAGGAAGCTCCTTAACTGGAGGCACCATGGAGTTGGCTAACCCGACCGCAACACGACGGGACAACGTATAGGCGTGTAAGTGACCTTGACACTACCCGGAACCAGCTGACGGTGCTGGGACCAGACTGGGCAGAAGGGAGTACCCGTGACAAAGACACTGCGTTGCTCAAGTGTGCAAGAGCCAATGGCACGACCGAGGACCAGCTGACGGTGCTGGAACCCGGTTACTAAGCAGGAGGTACCCATGCTAAAAAGCACTACCAAGGACCGCCTGACGTTGGCGGAACTCGGATACCCAGAAGGAGGCACCTAAGCCAAAGGCTCAGCCAGGAACCAGCTGACGGTGCTGGAACCAGGATGTGGACCTATTCAAGATTGTCTTCCTAGAGCCCCAACTAGCGGTGTTGGAGCAAAGGGTCAGCAGGGGGAGCAGAGTGTAGGCCGAAGCCTGCACTGGAGGCAACTTTGTATCTGCGTGGCGTTTGCAGGACACGTTGCCAGCTACACAGCAGGGGAACAGCTGGCGTTGCTGAACCCCACTGACACATTGGCGGGTGTTTGTCTCTGTGCAGCCAGCACTTCCGGGCACCAACTGGCGGTGTTAGAGCCCAGGGTCTGCAGGAGGAGCAGAGTGTAGGCCGAAGCCTAATTGAACCAATTTCAAAGGTAACCTTTAACCCCCCCACAGGTGTTACAAACTAGAAGAGCCACACCTTGTGCAGCAGTAATGCTGCACAAGTAAAAGGTTGCTCTTTAAATTTTGCTCCTTGCACACGCTGAATGAAACACGTATAAAATTTAGCCCCTTATACAGTCAAACTGTCTTGGAGGCGTGACTTGCCTTCTTAATGAGATGCAGCACAGCTGTCAAAAATCCCACCTTGGTGCTGGGCGCAGCCTCCTGGGCGTCGTTATTTGCTGTACAGGAGTCTGCGCTGTTGTGTTATCCCTTGGCCATGTGCTGTTAGCGCTGCCCATCTTCTGACCTCATTTCATGTCGGCCGCTGCGGTTAGCGATGCCCATGAATCCCAAACCCGCAGTGTCTTTTCATAAATTCACACTGTGGGGCTGGGATTCATGGCCTTGCGCAGTAAATATGTTCGCCTCTCACTCATGTCCTTACACCTGCTTCAGACTGGGCGGCATCCACTGATCCCTTATCGCATGCCATGACCATGAAGCCGCACAGTCTGAAGAAGGCGAAAGGAGATGAGTGAAGACAGGCGAAGATATGCACTGCTCATGCCCATCAATCACACCCTCGCAGTCAAAATAAATAAGACACCGAGGGGCGTTGTGTCGGGTAGGGCGGACGTACAGGCGCAGCCAGCCAACCAATGATGTGAGAAGATGGGCAGCGCTACCAAGGGGGTTGCTGCGTGTCATTAAAAAGGAAAGTCACACCTCAGGGATGGTTTAATGGTCTCAGGGGACACATATTTTACATGTTAAGTTAGACGTGTGCAAGGAGAATAAGTTAATGAGCCACCTTGTACAAATGCAGCATTACTGCTGTACAAGGTGGCTGATATACATACAAACGCCTGGGGGGGGGACAGGTTCCCTTTAATTTCAGTTCAGGTGTCGGCGTGATGTTTGCAGGACACGTTGCCAGCTACACAGCAGGGGAACAGCTGGCGTTGCTGAACCCCACTGACACATTAGCGGGTGTTTTGCTCTGTGCAGCCAGCACTTCCGGGCACCAACTGGCGGTGTTAGAGCCCAGGGTCAGCAGGAGGAGGAGAAGAGCAGAGTGTAGGCCGAAGCCTGCACTGGCAGCAGCTTTAGGTCTGTTGTGTCTGCGTGGCGTTTGCAGGACACGTTGCCAGCTACACAGCAGGGGAACAGCTGGCGTTGCTGAACCCCACTTACACATTGGCGGGTGTTTTTCTTTGTGCAGCCACCACTTCCGGGCACCAACTGGCGGTGTTAGAGCCCAGGGACAGCAGGAGGAGCTGAGTGTAGGCCGAAGCCTGCACTGGAGCAAGTTGAAAGGGAACCTTTAACCCCCCCCAGGCGTTTGTTGCTGAAAGAGCCATCTTGTACAGCACTAATGCTGCAAAAGGAAAAGGTGGCTCTTTTAATTATGCTCCTTGCAAACGCTGAACTAGACACTTATGAAATGTGTCCCCTCACACCGTAAAACCATCCCGGAGGTGGGACTTTCCTTTTCTAATGTGACGCAGCACAGCCGTCATTCCTACCCCCTTGGTGCCGTGCGACGCCTCCTCAGTGTTGTTTGAATCTGTCCCGGAGCCTGCGCTGTAATGTTATCCCATGGCCATGCACACTTAGCGCTGCCCGTCTTCTGACATCATTTGGTGTCAGGCTGGCTGCGCCTGTGTGTCCACGCTGCCCGAGATCCCACCTCTCAGTGTCGTCTAATGTAATCCCACTGCGGGCCTGGGATCCATGGGCATGCGCAGTGCATGTCCTCACCTCTCACTCCCCTCCTTCCGGCTTCTTCAAACTGTGCGGCGTCAAGGCCGTGGCATGCTATTAGGGATCAGCTGACGCCGCACAGTCTGAAGAGGCGGGAAGGAGGGGAGTGAGAGGCGAGGATATGCACTGCGCATGCCCATGGATCCCAGGCCCACAGTGGGATTACATTAGACAACACTGCGAGGTGGGATCTCAGGCAGCGTGGCCGCACAGGCGCAGCCAGCCTGACACCAAATGATGTCAGAAGATGGGCAGCGCTAACTGTGCATGGCCAAGGGATAACATAACAGCGCAGGGTCCGTGACAGAATCAAACAACGCTGAGGAGGCGGTGCACGGTGTCAAGGGGGTAGGAATGACGGCTGTGCTGTGTCACATAACAAAGGAAAGTCCCATCTCCAGGACGGTTTAACAGTGTGAGGAGACACATTTCATAAGTGTTAGGTTCAGCGTGTGCAAGGAGCACAACGATAATAGGCACCTTTTCCTTGTGCTGCATTACTGCTGCACAAGGTGGCTCTTTCAGTAACAAACGCCTGGGGGTGGGGACAGGTTCCCTTAAATTTTAGTTGTGCCAGCCTGGCGGTCGCATGACACGTTGCCGGATACACAGGAGGGGAGCAGCAGGCATGACTGAACCCCACTAACACATTGGCGAGGTGTTTGGCTCTGTGCAAACAGCACTTCCGGGCAGCAACCAGCAGTGTTGGAGCCCAGGGACAGCAGGAGGAGCAGAGTGTAGGCCGAAGCCTGCACTGTAGGCATGTAAATGTCTGTTAGTGTGCCAGCGTGGCGGTCGCATTACATGTTGCCGGATACACAGCTGGGAATCAGCTGACGTTACTGAAACCCAATAACACGGCAGCAAGTGTTAACTGTGCAGCCAGCACTTCCAGGCACCAACTGGCGGTGTTAGAGCCCAGGGACAGCAGGAGGAGCAGATTGGAGGTATTGCCGCACACACACCTGGGGAACAGCTGACGTTACTGAACCCCAATAACAGACGAGCGACTGTTGACTGTGCGGACAGCACTTCCAGGCACCAACTGGCGGTGTTAGAGCCCAGGGACAGCAGGAGGAGCAGAGGAACAGAGTGTAGGCCGAAGCCTCATTGGAGCAAGTTGAAAGGGAACCTTTAACCCCCCCCCCAAGGTGTTTGTAGCTGAAAGAGCCATCTTGTGCAGCACTAAGGATGCAAAAGGAAAAGGTTGCTCTTTTAATTATGCTCCTTGCAAACACAGAACTAAACACTTATAAAATGTGTCCCCTGATACCGTGAAACCATCCCGGAGGTGGGAATTTCCTTCATAATGGGACGCAGCACAGCCGTCATTCCTACCCCCTTGGTACCGTGCGCCGCCTCCTCAGCGTTGTTTGAAGCTGTCCCGGAGCCTGCGCTGTAATGTTATCCCTTGGCCATGCACACTTAGCGCTGCCCGTCTTCTGACATCATTTAGGTGTCATGCTGGCAGTGCCTGTGCGTCCACGCTGCCCGAGATCCCACCTCGCAGTGTCGTCTAATGTAATCCCACTGCGGGCCTGGGATCCATGGGCATGCGCAGTGCATATCCTCGCCTCTCACTCCCCTCCTTCCGGCTTCTTCACACTGTGCGGCGTCACGGCCGTGGCATGCTATTAGGGATCAGCTGACGGCGCACAGTCTGAAGAAGGCAGAGGGAGATGAGTGAGAGCCTGAGGTGAAGATATGCACTGCGCATGCCCATGGATCCCAGGCCCGCAGTGTGATTAAATCAGAAGACACTGCGAGGCGGGATCTTGGGCAGCGCGTCCGCACAGTCGCAGCCAGCCTGACACCAAATTATTTCAGAAGATGGGCAGCGCTAAGTGTGCATGGCCAAGGGATAACAGAACAGCGCAGGCTCCGGGACAGCTTAAAACAATGCTGAGGAGGCGGCGCACGGCACCAAGTGGGTATGAATGACGGCTGTGTTGCGTCACATTACGAAGGAAAGTCCCACCTCCGGGACGGTTTTACGGTATCAGTGAACACATTTTATAAGTGTTAAGTTCGGTGTGTGCAAGGAGCTAAACTAAAAGAGCTACCTTTTCCTTTTGCAATATTACTGCTGCACAAGGTGGCTCTTTCAGTAACAAATGCCTGGGGGGGGGGGGACAGGTTCCCCTACATTTCATTTGTTGTGTCAGCATGGCGGTCGCAGGACACATTGCCAGCTACACAGCTGGGGATCAGCTGACGTTACTGAAACCCAATAACACTGGGTCGTATGTTTTGACTGTGTAGCCTGCACTTCTGAGCCTCAACTGGCAGTGTTGGAGCCCAGGAATTACAGTTCAGGTGGTAGAAAGATGAACACATCAGGAGACCTGGATGACACCCAATTATTTAATCAGGAAGAGGAGTGGCAAATTCCTGCGAGATCCAGGCCTGGTTCATTTTCAGAAAAGTAAGCCGGTCAATGTTATCGGAGGATAGTCACATGTGACGGTCTGTTAGTACACCACCTGCGGCACTAAAGACGTGTTCCGATAAGACACTAGCCGCAGGGCAAGCCAGCACCTCCAATGCATACTGGCTTAGCTCAGCCATGTATCCAGCTTAGAGACCCAAAACTTGAAAGGGGAAGAGCCGTCTGGGAGTACAGTAAGAGGGCAAGACATGAAGTCTGTCACCATCTGACGGAACCGTTGCCTCCTGCTGACTGGAGCCGCCGGTGATGGTGCAGACATTTGGGGCGGGCACACAAAACTGTGCCACAGTTGGGCCATACTGGTCTTGCCTTGGGCAGAGGCACTGCTTCTGCTCCCTCTTTGTGCAGAGCCTCCTCCACTGCCTCGATGCACTGAGCTGCTTTGTAAAGCACTAGCAGCACTGCTCTCAGTTGGACTGGAGAAGATGATGGAATTCACCAGTGTGTCTTGGTACTCCCGCATTTTACGCTCCCGGGTCAACGGTTGGATGAGGTTTTGTACGTTGTCCCGGTAGCGAGGATCGAGGAGTGTGTACACCCAATAATCAGCCATGTTGAGAATGTGGTCGATGCGGCGGTCGTTTCTCAGGCACTGCAGCATGAAATCAACCATGTGCTGCAGACTGCCAACTGGCCAAGAAACGCTGTCCCCTGCTTGAGGCGTGATCTCTGCCCGCTCTTCATCACCCCACCCTCGCTGTACACACTGACTACTGGACAATTGTGTAACTCCCTCCTTTGGATGGAGGTCTTCCTCCTCCATTGACTCCTCCTCATCCTCCTCACAAAGTGTCCCCTACCTACGCCTTTGTGAGGAACCACGTGGCGCTGACTGTCCAGAAGCTGATGGAAATGCTGACTCCTCATCCTCCACCTCTTCCACAACATCATCCCTTAGCGCTTGCAGTGTTTGTTGAAGCAGGCAGATAAGGGGGACAGTCATGCTGACTAGTGCATCATCTGCACTCGCCATCCGTGTGGAATAATCAAAGGGACGCAAAACCTGGCAGACGTCCTTCATTGTGGCCCACTCTGTGGTTGTGAAGTCTGAACGGCACGTATTGCGACTTCTTTGCACCTGATGCAGCAGGTACTCCATTACTGCTTGCAGCTGCTCACACAACCGTTCCAACATATGTAACGTGGAATTCCACCTGGTAGGTAGGTCACATATGATGCGATGTTCCGGAATGCGGAATCGGCGCTGCAGAGCTGCAATGCGCGATCTTGCCGTGCTGGAACGCTGCAAGTGAGCACACTCTAGGTGGACCTTGTGCAGCAGTGCATCAAGATCCGGATAGTCCCTCAGAAAACTCTGCACAACCAAATTGAGCACATGTGCCAGACATGGGATGTGAGTGAGGTTGCCAAGGGCCAAAGCTGCATCCAGATTTCGGCCATTGTCACACACTACCATGCCTGGCTGGAGATTCGCTGGCACAAACCACACATTGCTCTCCTGCTTGATGGCATTCCAGAGCTCCTGCGCTGTGTGGCTTCGATTCCCCAAAGAAACTAATTACAGTACGGCCTGTTGACGTTTGGCCACAGCTGTGCTCATGTCGGTCGTAACAGGTAAACGTTCACGGGTCCATGTGGAGGTGGACTGTGACGGCTCCTGCAGCGATGATTCTGAGGAACTTGTGTATGAGGAGGAGTCAATGCGTACAGACTGGATTCCTGCAATCCTTGGAGTGGGCAGGACATGTCCTGCGGCACTCGCACGATCTGTACCCGTCTCAACAACATTAACCCAATGGGCAGTGAGGGAAAGGTATTGCCCCTGTCCATGTTGACTGGTCCATGCATCATTGGTGAGGTGGACCTTGCTACTGACGGCGTTCAATAGCGCATGTTTTATGTGTCCCTCCACATGCTTGTGCAAGGCAGGGACGGCTTGCCTGCTGAAATAAAAGCGGCTGGGCACATTGTACTGTGGGACTGCCAATGCCATCAAGTCACGGAAGCTGTCAGTCTCCACCAGCCTGAATAAGAGCATTTCCAGTGACAGAAGTTTGGCAATGCCTGCATTCAGAGCCTGTGCTCTGGGGTGGCTTACCGAGAATGGCCGCCTTTTCTCCCATGCCTGTACTACTGATGGCTGTAGACTGGGCTGGGAGTGTGAGGATGACTGGGAACGTGGTGCAGTGGGTGGAATTACAGTGGGTCTCTGGACAACAGTGCCAGAGGTTCTTCCATGGCGATCCTGGGAGGAAGCCGAACCAGCTGTGTGTGAGCTGGAGGAAGAGGCAACATGAGCTGAAGAGGTGGTAGCTGCCGCTGTTGGTTGGCCTAGGTCTTCAGTGTGTTTTTGTAACTCCACCGCGTGCCTGTTCCGCACATGTTTCCACATATTTGTGGTATTGAGGTTGCTGACACTTTTCCCTCTTTTGACTTTCTGATTACACAGCTTGCATTTGACAAAGCAAATGTCATCTGCAACTGTGTCAAAAAAGGACCAGGCACTGCAAGTCTTGGGAGCGCCCTTTTTGGCTTTGAAGAGACAAGCTCCTAACGGGTGCCAAAGTGGAGGCTACAGGCTCCGCAGTCTTCCCCCTCCCTCTCCCTCTTTGGCCCGTAAGAGGAAGCTCTTCCTCTGAGCTGCTCCCACCACCTTCCTGTACCTCACGCCATGATGGGTCAAGGACCTCATCATCTACACTACCCTCTGCCACCAACTGTTCCTCCTGGGTTGTCTCGGCAGCACAGTACGCACCAGAAAGCGGCGCCTGAGTCTCATCATCAGATGCGTACTGCCGTGTGGTGACTGGAGGCACTGGCCCACCCGCCTCTTCAGAGTTAGAGAGACAAAGCTGTTGGGCATCACTGCACACTGCCTCTTCCATTTCTCCAATGCTGCTTGGCTGGCCCCCTGTTTCCAAGCCAAGAGATTCAGAGAACAGAAGTAGAGACGGCTCCTGTCCTGGGCTCTCTGACTGCCTGGCCAATTTGGTTGGTGGTGAAGAGACAGATGGCTGCTCTCCAGTGCTCTGTGCCTGAGAGGATGTGGCACTAATTGAAGTCGATGCGTTAGCCGCCATCCATCCGACAACGGCTTCAATTTGATCTTCACGCAGCAGCTGTGTACAGCGCTCTCCTACAAACCTGCGCATGAAGGACTGTTCCCTGCTGAAACTGGGTGATGATGAGTCACCGGTGCCCGCAGCAGGCACAGAATCACCACATCCTCTCCCTGCTCCGCGCCCACGTGCCTTAAGGTACCTTTACACTGAGCGACGCTGCAGCGATACCGACAACGATGTCGATCGCTGCAGCGTCGCTGTTTGGTCGCTGGGGAGCTGTCACACAGACAGCTCTCCAGCGACCAACGATCCCGAGATCCCCGGGTAACCAGGGTAAACATCGGGTTACTAAGCGCAGGGCCGCGCTTAGTAACCCGATGTTTACCCTGGTTAGCAGCGTAAAAGTAAAAAAAACAAACACTACATACTTACCTACCGCTGTCTGTCCCCGGCGCTCTGCTTCTCTGCACTCCTCCTGCACTGGCTGTGAGCACAGCGGCCGGAAAGCAGAGCGGTGACGTCACCGCTGTGCTTTCCGGCTGACCGACGCTCACAGCCAGTGCAGGAAGAGTGCAGAGAAGCAGAGCGCCGGGGACAGACAGCGGTAGGTAAGTATGTAGTGTTTGTTATTTTTACTTTTACGCTGGTAACCAGGGTAAACACCGGGTTACTAAGCGCGGCCCTGCGCTTAGTAACCCGATGTTTACCCTGGTTACCAGTGAAGACATCGCGATGTCTGCAGGGAGTCCAGCGACGAAATAAAGTTCTGGACTTTCCTCAGCAACCAACGATCTCCCAGCAGGGGCCTGATCGTTGGTCGCTGTCACACAGAATGATTTCCTTAACGATATCGTTGCTACGTCACAAAAAGCATGTGTGTTATGTGTGAAGGTACCTTAACTCCCTGCCTTCTTCATCTTGGTTGACAGATAAAGATAAGCAGAAAAGTACTAAGGGCTTAGTGTGCTTATTCCTGAACAGCTCCTCCTAACAGGTATAAGAAACACTAATTTTCTAAAGTGTGTACTAGACTTTATTATGAGCTAATGTGGCCTACACAACTGTAAAGTGGTGAGTTTGGTGAACTTAACTTTTTTTTTGGGGGGGGGGGGCAGATCTGACTACAGAGCGAGTTGCACTCACACGGAGACCGTGCAGACAGCCGTAAACGGCGCTGCAAGGCCCAAAAAACCTCCTCTATGTTATCCTATGTAGTGTTTTTCCACAATTTAGCTGGATACGGGTGGAAAACCACTAATAGGAAATTTTTGAAAAAATGTGCAGCAGGCTGCACTATTAGCAACAAAGGACAATGGATAGAACAGTATGAGGCAGTGTGAACCACCCTGAGCTGAATACAACCGGCTATGGCTGCACACAGACTACAGAGTGGGCTGCACTCACACACACAGAGACCTTGCAGAACGCTGTTAAAACAGCGCTGCAAGGCAAAAGCAAGGTGAACACACAGCGGTTGCTAACTTAGCCTGGGAAAAGCGCAATGAAGCAAATCGCTATCTCAACTGGCCCTCAGTCAGAACACAGCGTTCTGTCCCTAACTGAATTCACAGCAGATTGAGCGCAAAATGGCGGCAGCGTTTTTTTATAGTGCATCATGACATCATTTCAGCAGCCAATCACAGCCTTGCCAGTAGTTACATGCCCACCATGCTGAACAGGATGTGCCCACACTTGCAATCATTCCTCATTGGCTGAATTCGTGCAGTTTGAATTCTGGGAACTTCCGATTCCGGTATCCGATATGCGGTAAATATCGGAACTCTGTATCGGAATTCCGATACCGCAAATATCGGCCGATACCCGATACTTGCGGTATCTGAATGCTCAACACTAGTCGCTAATGTTAGTCTATGGGGAAAAAAATGCATCCTGCAGACAACTTTGCAGGATGCGTTTTTTCTCCTAAACGACACATTGCGACGTGCAGCCAACAACGCTAGTGTGAAAGTAGCTTAAGGTCCGGGGAGGAGGGGGCGGAGTTTCAGCCGCGCATGCGTGGTCAAAAATGGCAGACACGACATGCAAAAAAAGTTACATGTAACGATTTTTTGTGCCGACGGTCTGCCAAACCACGACGCAACCGTCGCACGACGGTTGTGACGTGTGGCCATACGTCGCAATGCGTCGCTAATGTTAGTCTATGGGGAAAAAAATGCATCCTGCAGACAACTTTGCAAGATGCGTTTTTTCTCCTAATCAACGCATTGCGACGTGCAGGCAACAACGCTATTGTGAAAGTAGCCTAAGGCTACTTTCACACTTCTGTCTTTTCAGATCCATCACAATGCGTCGATTTTTGAGAATGTGCACTGGATCCGTCATAAAATAGTGGTCCATCGTGCAAAGAAAACGTTCATTGTAACGTTTTTTGTGCACATCGGAAAATCGTTCAGCGACGCATCCTGCGCTGCCCGTCGTCGGCTACAATGGAAGCCTATGGACGCAGGATCCGTTGCTGACCGTCACACACTGGAATCCAGCGATGGATCCAGTTTTTCCCTGCTGAGCATGCCTAGAAGGATTTTCTAGTCCGGGAAAAAGTCTCTCTCTCTCTCCCTCCCTGTCTCTCTCTCTCTCTCTTTCGTCCCCAGACATTAAATTCCCGGAATTTCTGTACGACAGATCCGTCATTACACTGTATCCGTCGCACACGTTTTTACCTATTTTCACGACGTCCGTCGATACGTCATTTTGCTGCACCACAACGGACCCCAGAAAACGGAAGTGTGAAAGTAGCCTTAGATAACTTGTTTCAGATCGGTTTGCATAAGGCTTCTGACTACTTATAAAGATATTTGGCGCTTACCCAACATAACTACACATTTTCTAACTTTTCTAGCCTAGAGAATTGTTGGAGTTGATGTAGATAAAACATTGATTATATCAGAAAATCATAATAGCAATAAAATGCATCCGAAAAGGATTTATCTCTTCTTTATAGTACCATAGAGGTTGATACACATTGCTTCAAATTTATTCAAATGATGGACTTGACCTAGCACTCGTGACCGGAGTGTGCGGCTGCATGTATTTCTATGCAGCTGAATGTTCCGGTCCGAACTGCCGGGTATTGAGGCGAGAGACTCGCGCGCGTTTCTCGCAATTGCAATTACATGACATCGGCCTTAGTCCAATCATAGCACACTATATTAAATCTAAATATACATATGCATGGACTACATATAAATAAAAGTGGTACGAAAAAAAAGTTAATCAGTGAATGCATGCACCAGAGTAGTATATTAAGAATTGGGTAGCCTAAACCAAAAAAGAGAAGAACAGGCCACAAAACGGGGATCACCATGGACACAGATTAACAAAAAATATAACAACATTTATTAAGGTTAAACTGATTTTTGGTAGATGCGAGTTCCGGCTGTGGAATGAGGTAACCTTACAGACCTTTATTTATTTATTCATTCATTAGCTAAAAACAAGTACAGAAAACTACATGCACAAAGCACTGATTATATATATCACTAACCCCTTAACACTCAAGGGTGGTTTGCACGTTAATGACGGGGCCAATTTTTACAATTCTGACCACTGTCCCTTTATGAGGTTATAACTCTGGAAAGCTTCAACGGATCCTGATTGCTGCCGCATTCACTCACATTCACCGCCCTTGCATTAACTCTTTACACTCCATCCATATCGGCCCCTCTGTCCTTTCCTCTCCTATGTATAGCACTCATGCTCTGTTCACATTGCTTAACAGCACAGATCCATCCAACACAAGAGACGCTCTCACAAATCACTTAACCATCTGCTCACTGTTTCTATCCTTCTTCTCCTAGTCTCTGGAGACATCTCTCCCAACCCCGGCCCCCCATGTTATAGCCAGTCAAACCTCCCAACTTCTACACTCAGAAACCCCTCTAACCTTATTAATATTCCATGCGTGCCTTCTGTATTTTTCAATTGTGCCCTTTGGAATTCTCGCTCTGTGTGTAATAAACTCTCCTTCATCCATGACGTCTTCCTTTATAATTCTCTTAATCTCCTGGCTCTTACTGAAACCTGGATCCAGCAGTCAGACACCACCACCGCTGCTGCTGTTCTTTCAAATGGTGGACAACACTTTTCTCATACCCCAAGATCGGACAACAGAGCAGGTGGAGGCGTTGGTCTGCTCCTTTCACCCAAATGTACCTTCCAAGTTATCCCCCAAGTACCCTTACTTGTCTTCCCTTTCTTTGAGGTCCATGCTGTCAGACTCTACATCCCCTTCTCCATGCGAGTGGCGGTGGTGTATCATCCTCCCGGCCCCTCTCATCAGTTCCTGGATCACTTTGCCACCTGGCTTACACACTTTCTCTCCTGTGACACCCCCTGCCTCATCATGGGTGATTTCAACATCCCCATTGCTTCTCCCCATCTGCTTCTCACCTTTTATCTCTATCCTCCTCTTTCGGCCTCTCGCAGCATACTAACTCTCCAACGCATGAAGATGGAAACTCCCTCGACTTGGTCTTCTCCCGACTTTGCTCAATGGATGATTTCACAGACTCCCCTCTCCCGCTCTCTGACCACAACCTTCTTTCATTCTCTATCAAGAACTGCCATCCTGCTCAGGTCACCCCCACTTTCCACACTTATGGAAACACACAGGACATTAACACCCAGAAACTTATGAAGAACTTGCAGTCCTCATTGGCAACAACCTCCTCCATCTCATGTCCTGATTCTGCTCTGAAGCATTACAATGAAACCCTGCAAAGTGCCCTGGATGAAGCTACACCTCCTATACATAGAACAACTCAGCACAGATGGTGACAACCATGGCACAAGCTGCAAACACGTTTCATGCAGCGGTGCTCCAGGTGCGCCGAACGTCTGTGGAGAAAATCTAATCTACCCGTAGATTTCATCCATTATAAGTTCATGCTAAAAACATACAACTCTGCCCTTCATCTCTCCAAACAAACCTATTTCAACACCCTCATCACCTCGCTGTCCAATAGCTCTTAACATATCTTTGACACTTTCCAGTCCCTACTCAACCCAAGAGTGCAGGCCCCAACCACGGATCTCCGCGCTGACGATCTGGCCAATTACTTCAAAGAAAAAATTGACCACATTCGACAGGAAATCATCTCCCAATCTCTTCATACCATGCACTGTCCTCCCTCCCCCACTGCATCTAGTTCACTCTCTGACTTTGAACCAGTTACACAAGAAGAAGTAATCAGGCTCCTTGCATCTTCTCGTCCAACCATTTGCACCAGTGACCCCATTCCGTCACATCTCCTCCAGTCTCTTTCCCCGGCTGTCACCTCTCACCTAACAAAAATATTCAACCTTTCTCTCTCTTCCGGTATTTTTCCCTCCTTGTTTAAGCATGCCATCATACATCCATTACTTAAAAAACCATCCCTCGATCAAAACTGTGCCGCTAATTATAGACCTGTCTCTAATCTTCCCTTCATCTCTAAACTCCTCGAACGCCAGGTCCACTCCCGTCTTACCTGCTATCTCTCAGATAACTCTCTTCTCGACCCTCTTCAATCTGGTTTCCGCTCTTTATACTCTACTGAAACTTCCTCACTAAAGTCTCTAATGACCTACTAACAGCTAAATCTAATGGTCACTTCTCCATGCTAATTCTCCTGGATCTCGCCGCAGCATTCATCAGCTCCTCCTCAATATGCTCCGCTCCATCAGCCTCAAGGACACCGTTCTATCCTGGTTCTCCTATCACTCTGAGCGATCCTTCACTTTATCTTTTGCTGGTTCCTCCTCCTCTCACCTTCTCCTTACTGTTGGGGTTCCTCAAGGATCAGTCCTAGGCCCCCTCCTCTTCTCTTTGTATACTGCCTCTATTGGACAAACAATCAGTAGATTTGGTTTCCAGTACCATCTCTATGCTGACGACACCCAATTATACACTTCTTCTCCTGTTATCACGCCGACCTTTTTAGAAAACACCAGTGATTGTCTTACCACTCTCTCTAACATCATGTCCTCCCTCTATCTGAAACTGAACCTGTCAAAAACTGAACTCCTCTTATTTTCTCCCTCTATTAACCTACCTTTGCCTGACATTGCCATCTCCGTGTGCGGTTCCACCATTACTCCAAAGCAACAAGCCCTCTGCCTTGGGGTCATACTTGATTCCGGGCTTTCGTTCACCCCCCACATCCGTTGACTGGCTCGCTCTTCTTATCTGCATCTCAAAAACATTCCTAGAATTCGCCCTTTTCTTACTTTCGACTCTGCAAAAACTCTTACTGTTTCACTTATTCATTCTCCTCTGGACTATTGCAACTCTCTACTAATCGGCCTTCCTCTTACTAAACTCTCCCCGCTCCAATCTGTCCTGAATGCTGCAGCCAGAATCATATTCCTCACCAACCGTTACACCGATGCCTCTACCTTGTGCCAGTCTTTACATTGGTTACCCATCCACTCAAGAATCCAGTACAAAACTACTACCCTCATCCACAAAGCACTCCATGGCTCAGCACTACCCTACATCTCCTCTCTGGTCTCAGTCTACCACCCTACCCGGGCCCTCCACTCCGCTAATGACCTCAGGTTAGCATCCTCAATAATCAGAACCTCCCACTCCCATCTCCAAGACTTTTCACGTGCTGCGCCGATTCTTTGGAATACACTACATAGGTTAATACGATTAATCCCCAATCCCCACAGTTTTAAGCGTGCCCTAAAATCTCATTTGTTCAGACTGGCCTACTGCCTCAACGCATTAAGCTAACTATCCCTGTGTGACCCATTAAAAAAACAAAAAAAAACAAAAAACCAAACAAACCATAATCAGGTTCCTCGCATCATGTTCTCATATACTTTATGCAGTTAATAGCCCTCTGTGTCTGTACTGCTACATTCTTAGGCAGTTAACTGGTTCATGCAGATTTACATTAACACCTGAGCCTTACACTGTGGCTGGTCTGAATAACTAAAGCAATTGTTACCATCCACCTCTTGTGTCTCCCCTTTTCCTCATAGTTTGTAAGCTTGCGAGCAGGGCCGTCATTCCTCTTGGTATTTGTTTTGAACTATGATTTCTATTATGCTGTAATGTCTATTGTCTGTACAAGTCCCCTCTATAATTTGTAAAGCGCCGTGGAATATGTTGGCGCTATATAAATAAAATTATTATTATTATCCTGATAATTTTGACATTGTTTTCTCATGACATATTGTACTTCATGATAGTGGATAAATTTCTTTGATATTACCTGCGTTTATTTGTGAAAAAAAGAAAATTTGGCAAAAATTTTGCAATTTTCCAAATTTGAATTTTTATGCCCTGTAATCACAGAGATATGTCACACAAAATACTTAATAAGTAACATTTCCCACATGTCTACTTTACATCAGCACAATTTTGGAACACTTTTTTTGTTAGGGAATTGGTCTGTGTGACAGCTCTCCAGCGACCAAACAGCGACGCTGCAGCGATCCGGATCGTTGTCGGTATCGCTGCAGCGTCGCTAAGTGTGACGGTACCTTTACACCTTTTAACAGTAATTTTGGACCACTCTTCTTTTGCAAATTGCTCCAGGTCTCTCATATTTTATGGGTGCCTTCTCCCTCCAGCAATTTTAAGATTTCTCCACAGGTGTTCAGTGGGATTTAGAACCGGACTCATTGCTGGCCACTTCAGAACTCTATAGCGCTTTGTTTTCATTAATTTCTGGTTGCTTCTTGAAGACATGTTTGGTGTCTATGAACTCATAATGACCTGAAGAATAATAATGGCAGGTCAGTTTTAGCATTTAGTGAACCTAGTAAAAAAAACTAAATAAAAATCAATTGTGGAATTGCATTTTTTTTTGCAATTTCACCGCACTTGGAATTTTTTCCCGTTTTCCAGTACACAGTATGGCAAAACCAATGATGTTCAAAAGTACAACTCATCCTTCAAAAAACAAGCCCTCATATGGCCTCTTTGACCCCCCCCCCCCCAAAAAAAAAAAAAAAAAGATATGGCTCTGGGAAGAAGGGGAGCAAAAAATGAAAATGCAAAATCAAAAATACCTCTGGTCGTTAAGGGATTAAAAGTCGTAGACGATAAGTCGCAAGATATATAATGTTGGACTAGTCAAAGCAAAAGATAATTCAAATATCGGTATTCAGTCATGCCCACAGTCTGTTCAGGGGTTTCATAAGAAAGATGTCCCAATTAAATCACCATGGATCTGTAAAATATTTAGAATTGAGAGGCCTCAATGGTTGATACCTTTTAATGGCTAACTGAAAAGATGGTAACAAATTGCAAGCTTTCGAGACTACACAGGTCTCTTCATCAGGCTTAGATTAATACAAAAATCTACTGGCTATCACGGTACCAAGATATATATCTTTCCTGTATCAATATGGATCTGTAATCCCCGAATTCTACTTCTGTAGAATGGACATCCAACCATAGTGTAAAGCAGTAAGGATTGATTTAATGGGTCTAATGTATTTTTACTCATATAGATTGATTTTAAAGTACTGTTTTATCTATTAAAAGTGCAAAAAACAGCATTGCCTCAAGTAACTTGCCTAATCCATGGCATAGCCCTTCCGGGTTTGTCTGGGGCATATAGGTGTGCATTGGATTAATCATTTAAATAGCTTCACAGCTGAATTTAGAACATTTGCATAATCACTATAAAGCAGAAAAACAAACAAACAAAAACACTTCTTATTAACATTAGACATTAGTTAAGAAGATTATTTCTGATATTCGGATTCCATTTGGTTACAAAACAAAACAATGCTTTTTAGTTGTAGGATTACAACTTTAATTTATTCTCTGCTGAAAAAAATAGTAATGCTATGAGCATGAAAAAAAGTAAAGCTTTCCTTTATTTCTGCTTAGAAATGAAAAACAAGGACATTTTCTCATAAATTACCTTGGAGTTCCAATACATACCTTCTTTTGGTGTTGTAGGAACATGGACTAAGACACAAGACTAGAAAAGACATTTTTTTTATCTTATCAAATCAACTAATTATTGTTTCAATTTTGTAAAATGATAGAATTTTATACATTGAAAGAAAATACTGATAGATTTTTTTTTATAAAAGCTACGTAATAATATGCAAATAAGAATGGAATTGCTGCCGAGAACATTCTGGCTATGATTCAACAAGACCTGTGTTTTTCGCCTTTATGAGGGGTTGTGGTGGTGTGAGGGGCGAAGGAGCGTGTGTGACTCGCCACAAATCTTATACTATACACTAGTCATAGACTGGAATAAAATTTAGGGAATAACGAATGTCACTGGTGGTTATGAATTTGATGAATCGGTGTGGCCATGCCCACCCACTGTTGGAGCTGGGCGAAAATGCCTTGAAAACACTTAAATTTCCCATTTTTTTTTAGCACAGCCTCAGTTTGCAAGAAAAATTGTGACTTTTCAAAGCTTTTTACGATAGTTTTCTGGAGTTAAAGCTTTAATGAATCGAGGCTTATGTCTCATGTTTGCAAATTAAGGCTACGCGTACACAAGCTGGATACACAGCACACTGCTTATAGTAACAAGGATGTGGATGAGCTTTCCAGAAATCTCATTTATATGATGTAGAGAAAATTTACAGCATAAATTTACCGCTGAAGCATGGCCTCATGTGCTGTGTAAATGACAGCAGTCTTGACAAAATTATGGAGGTCTACAGCGGAAAGATCCCGTGTGCACATACTGCGAATAATGCTACATAGTATCTAATTGGCTGACATGGACACAAACCACTGATTGTCCACCTGACTATAATATAGTATTATTGTTCAGTAATTGTCCAGATAGCTAAATAAAATATATGCTCCTTTTGTGAGGTTGACATGCTCTAAAAATAATCTTTATTAAGGCAAACAATCTTTGAAGGCTACATTAATTCCCTTATCACTGAGTTTATCATTTTCAGGTTCTATTTAGAGACTTAATCCTAATTATCAGCAAAGGTGATGAGGTCGATTTTCCCACATCATTAAAGAACATGTCTTATTACCAGATACTGATAGTAATGAGTATATCTTAATGCAATATCACATTATCTCACACAATCTCTGTCTTATTTCTTCTTTTCTGATTGATAATTTATGAATTTCCTCAAAGATAACAGGCTAAGCCCATGCTACTTAGATTCTGGATCGATCGTGTTTAATGTGTGGATGTTGTTTGGGTAAAAAAGTTTTTAAATGAAAGGACATGATTTTCTAACAATCGTATTCAATGAGAAAAATGGTGTAGAATATAGACAGAAAAAAATTCCGAGTTTCTCACATTTAACGATGTCCCTTGTGGATCACTGAATCAAAAGGGTCTAATTATAATTTTTTATCATTTCACTAAATTAGATCATTTACTGGCTTTAGATAGTCTTCAGTTATGCATTTTAGTTACAATTTACTATATACAAGTAATTGTATACCATAAATCAGTACTTCAACCCCTGGCAAAAATTATACAATAACCGACCTTGGGGGATGTTCATTCAGTTGTTTAATTTTGTAGAAAAAAAAAACAGATGACAGACATGGCACAAAACTAAAATCATTTTAAATGGCAACTTTCTGGCTTTAAGAAACACTAAAAGAAATCAAGAACACAAAATGTGGTAGTTAGTAATGGTTACTTTTTTAACCAATAATAGGAAAAAATTATGGAATCACTCAATTCTGAGGAAAAAATTATGGAATCACCCTGTAAATTTTCATACCCAAAAATAACACTTGCATCAAATTAGATCTGCTTGTTAGTCTGCATCTAAAAAGGAGTGATCACACCTTGGAGAGCTGTTGCATCAAGTGGACTGACATGAATCATGGCTCCAACACAAGAGATGTCAGTTGAAACAAAGGAGAGGATTATCAAACTCTTAAAAGAGGGTAAATCATCACACAATGTTGCAAAAGATGTTGGTTGTTCACAGCTGTGTCTAAAATCTGGACCAAATACAAACAACATGGGAAGGTTGTTAAAGGCAAACATACTGGTAGACCAAGGAAGACATTAAAGCGTCAAGACCAGAAACTTAAAGCAAAATGTCTCCAAAACAGGAAATGCACAACAAAACAAATGAGGAATGAATAGGTGGAAACAGGAGTCAACGTCTGTGACCGAACTGTAAGAAACCGCCTAAAGGAAATGGGATATACATACAGAAAAACTAAATGAAAGCCACCATTAACACCTAAACAGAAAAAAACAAGGTTGCAATTGGCTAAGGAAAAGCAATTGTGGACTGTGGATGACTGGATGAAAGTCATATTCAGTGATGAATCGCGAATTTGCATTGGGCAAGGTAATGATGCTGGAACTATTGTTTAATGTCGTTCCAATGAGATTTATAAAGATGACTGCCTGAAAAGAACCTGCAAATTTCCACAGTCATTGATGATATGGGGCAGCATGTCAGGTAAAGGCACTGAGGAGATGGCTGTCATTACAACTTCAATAAATGCACAACTTTATGTTGATATTTTGGACACTTTTCTTATCCCATCAATTGAAAGGATGTTTAGGGATGATTAAATCATTAAATTAAGATGATAATGCATCCTGCCATAGAGAAAAAACTGTGCAAACATTCCTTGAAAAAAGACACATAAGGTCAATGTCAAGGCCTGCAAATAGTCCGGATCTCAATCCAATTGAAAATCTTTGGTGGAAGTTGAAGAAAATGGTCCATGACAAGGCGCCAACCTGCAAAGCTGATCTGGCAACAGCAATCAGAGAAAGTTGGAGCCAGATTGATGATGAGTATTGTTTGACACTCATTAAGTCCATGCCTCACTGTTATAAAAGCCAGAGGTGGTGCAACAAAATACTAGTGATGTTTTGGAGTGTTTTTTGTTTGTTTTTCATGATTCCATATTTTTTTCCTCAGAATTGAGTGATTCCATAATTTTTTCCCTATGTCTGGTTAAAAAAATAACCATTACTGACTACCACATTTTTTGTTCTTGATTTCTTTTAGTGTTTCTTAAAGCCAGAAAGTTGCCATTTGAAATGACTTTAGTTTTGTGCCATGTCTGTGATTTGTTTTTTTTTACAAAATTAACTGCTTTCTACCATTGGACATACTATTCCGTCCATGTGGGGTGGGCCCTACTTCCCATGGACGGAATAGTACGTCCAGCGCAATCAGTCCCGCAAAAAACAAGACCTCATATGACTAGTGTTGAGCATTCCGATACCGCAAGTATCGGGTATCGGCCGATACTTGCGGTATCGGAATTCCGATACCGAGATCCGATACTTTTGTGATATCGGGTATCGGTATCGGATCAATAGGGATGTGTAAAATAAAGAATTAAAATAAAAAATATTGATATGCTCACCTCTCCGGCGGCCCCTGGACATCATGCTGCTAACCGGGAGGCTTCTTTGTTTAAAATGCGCGCCTTTAGGACCTGCGAATGACGTCCCGGCTTCTGATTGGTCGCGTGCCGCCCATGTGACCGGCACGCGACCAATCAGAAGCCGTGACGTCATTCGCAGGTCCTCAATTCCTAGAATTAGGAGTTTAGTGAATGAGAATGACGTCGCGGCTTCTGATTGGTCGCGTGCCGCCCATGTGACCGGCACGCGACCAATCAGAAGCCGCGACGTCATTCTCATTCACAAAAACTCCTAATTCTAGGAATTGAGGACCTGCGAATGACGTCACGGCTTCTGATTGGTCGCGTGCCGGTCACATGGGCGGCACGCGACCAATCAGAACCCGGGACGTCATTCCCAGGTCCTAAAGGCGCGCATTTTAAACAAAGAAGCCTCCCGGTTAGCAGCATGATGTCCAGGGGCCGCCGGAGAGGTGAGTATATCAATATTTTTTATTTTAATTCTTTATTTTACACATCCCTATGGATCCCAGGGCCTGAAGGAGAGTTTCCTCTCCTTCAGACCCTGGGAACCATGAGAATACCTTCCGATACTTGATGTCCCATTGACTTGTATTGGTATCGGATATCGGTATCGGCGATATCCGATATTTTTCGGGTATCGGCCGATACTATCCGATACCGATACTTTCAAGTATCGGACGGTATCGCTCAACACTACATATGACTCTGTGGACCAAAATATGGAAAAATTATAGCTCTCAAAATATGGAGATGCAAAAACTATTTTTTGCAATAAAAAGCGTCTTTTAGTGTGTGAATGCTGCCAATCATAAAAATCCACTAAAAAACACGCTATAAAAGTAAAACAAACCCCCCCCCATCATCACCCCCTTAGTTAGTGAAAAATAATAACATTTTAAAAAATGTATTTATTTCCATTTTCCCTCTAGGGTTAGGTTTAGGGTTGTGGCTAAAGTTAGGGTTGGAGCTAAAGTTAGGGTTGGGGCTAAAGTTAGGGTTAGGGCTAGTTAGTGTTAGGGCTACCGTTAGGGTTAGGACTACAGTTAGGGTTGGGGTTAGAGTTGGGGCTAAAGTTAAGGTTAGGGTTGGGGCTAAAGTTAGGCTCAGGGTTGGGCTAAAGTTAGAGTTTGGATTACATTTACAGTTGGGATTAGGGTTGGGATTAGGGTTAGGGGTGTGGTTAGGGTTAGGGTTGGGATTAGGCTTAGGGGTGTGTTTGGATTAAGGTTTCAGTTAGAATTGGGGGTTTCCACTGTATTGGCACATCAGGGGCTCTTCAAACGTGACATGGCATCCGATCTCAATTCCAGCCAATTCTGCGTTGAAAAAGTAAAACAGTGCTCCTTCCGAGCTCTCCCGTGCGCCCAAACAGGGGTTTACCCCAACATATGGGGTTTCAGCCTACTCAGGACAAATTTGACAACAACTTTTGGGGTCCAATTTCTTCTGTTACTCTTGGGAAAATACAAAACCAGGGGCTAAAAAATAATTTGTGTGGAAAAAAAAAGATTTTTTATTTTCATGGCTCTAAACTGCAGTGAAACACTTGGGGGTTCAATGTTCTCACAAGACACCTAGATAAGTTCCTTTGGAGGTCTAGTTTCCAATATGGGGTCACTTGTCGGGGTTTCTACGGTTTAGGTACATCAGGGGCTCTGCAAACGCAATGTGACGCCTGCAGACCATTCCATCTAAGTCTGCATTCCAAACGGTGCTCCTTCCCTTCCAAGCTCTGCCATGCGCCAAAAAAATGTTTTTGTTTTTTTGACAACAACTTTTGGGGTCCAATTTCTCCTGGTACTCTGGGGAAAATACAAAACTGGATCTAAAAACAATTTTTGTGGAAAAATTTTTATTTTTTATTTTTACGGCTCTGCGCTATAAACTGCAGTGAAACACTTGGGGGTTAAAAGTTCTCACTACACATCTTGATAAGTTGCTTGGGGGTCTACTTTCCAATATGGGGTCCCTTGTGGGGGGTTTCAACTGTTTAGGTACATCAGGGGCTCTGCAAACACAATGTGACTCCTGCAGACCATTCCATCTAAGTCTGCATTCCAAACGGCGCACCATCCCTTACAAGCTCTGCCATGCGCAACAGTAGTTTTCTCCCACATATGGGGCATCAGCGTACTCAGGACAAATTGGACAACAACTTTTGGGGTCCAATTTCTCCTGTTACCCTTGGGAAAATACAAAATCGGGGGCTAAAAATAATTTGTGTGGAAAAAAAAAGATTTTTTATTTTCACGGCTCTTTGTTATAAACTGTAGTGAAACACTTGGGGGTTCAAAGTTCTCACAAAACACCAAGTTAAGTTCCTTGAGAAGTCTAGTTTCCAATATGGGGTCACTTATGGGGGGTATCAGCGTACTCATCACAAATTGGACAACAACTTTTGGGGTCCAATTTCTCTGTTACCCTTGGGAATATACAAAACTGGGACTAAAAAAATAAATTTTGTGAAAAAAATAAGAATTTTTATTTTTACGGCTCTGTGTTATAAACTGCAGGGAAACACTTGGGGGTTCAAAGATCTCACAAAACATCTAGATAAGTTCCTTGGGGGGTCTAGTTTCCAATATGGGGTCACTTGTGGGGGGTTTCTACTGTATAGGTACATCAGGGGCTCTGCAAATGCAATGTGACTCCTGCAGACCATTCCATCTGAGTCTGCATTCCAAACGGCACGCCTTCCCTTCCAAGCTCTGCCATGCGTCCAAACAGTCGTTTTCTCCCATATATGGGTTATCAGCGTACTCAGGACAAATTTGACAACAACGTTTTGTGGTCCAATTTCTCCTGTTACCCTTGGGAAAATACAAACCTGGGGGTTAAAAAATAATTTTTGTGGAAAAAAAAAATATTTTTATTTTCTCCACTCTTTGTTATAAACTGTAGTGAAACACTTGGGGGTTCAAAGTTCTCACAACACATCTAGATAAGTTCCTTGGGGGGTCTAGTTTCCAATATGGGGTCACTTGTGGGGGGTTTCTACTGTTTAGGTACATCAAGGGCTCAACAAATGCGACATGGCGTCCCATCTCTAGTCCAGTCAATTTTGCATTGGAAAATCAAATGGCGCTCCTTCCCTTCCGATCTCTGCCATGCGCTGAAACAGTGGTTTACCCCTACATATGGAGTATCGGCGTACTCAGGACAAATTGCGCAACAAATTTTTTGGTCCAATTTCTTCGGTTACCCTTGGGAAAATAAATAATTGGGGGGCGAAAAGATATTTTTTGTGAAAAAATATGATTTTTTATTTTTACAGCTCTACATTATAAAATTCTGTAAACTTCTGTGAAGCACTTGGTGGGTCAAAATGCTCACCACACATCTAGATAAGTTCCTAAGGGGGTCTACTTTCTAAAATGGTGTCACTTGTGGGGGTTTCAATGTTTAGGCACATCAGGGGCTCTCCAAACGCGACATGGCATTCCATCTCAATTCCAGTCAATTTTGCATTGAAAAGTCAAACAGGGCTCCTTCCCTTCCGAGCTCTGCCATGCACCCAAACAGTAGTTTACCCCCACACATGGGGTATCAGCGTACTCAGGACAAATTGCACAACAAGTTTTGGGGTCCAATTTCTTCTATTACCCTTGGGAAAATAAAAAAATTGGGGGCAAAAAAATCATTTTTGTGAAAAAATATGATTTTTTATTTTTACAGCTCTACATTGTAAACTTCTGTGAAGAACTTGGAAGGTCAAAGTGCTCACTACATATCTAGATAAGTTCCTTAGGGGGTCTACTTTCTAAAATTGTGTCACTTGTGGGGGCTTTCAATGTTTAGGCACATCAGTGGCTCTCCAAGCGCAACATGGCGTCCCATCTCAATTCCAGTCAATTTTGCATTGAAAAGTCAAACAAGGCTCCTTCCCTTCCGAGCTCTGCCATGCGCCCAAACAGTAGTTTACCCCCACATACGGGGTATCAGCGTACTCAGGACAAACTGCACAACAACTTTTGGGGTCCAATTTCTTCTATTACCATTGGGAAAATAAAAAAATTGGGGGCAAAAAAATCATTTTTGTGAAAAAATATGATTTTTTATTTTTACAGCTCTACATTGTAAACTTCTGTGAAGAACTTGGAAGGTCAAAGTGCTCACTACATATCTAGATAAGTTCCTTAGGGGGTCTACATTCTAAAATTGTGTCACTTGTGGGGGCTTTCAATGTTTAGGCACATCAGTGGCTCTCCAAGCGCAACATGGCGTCCCATCTCAATTCCAGTCAATTTTGCATTGAAAAGTCAAACAAGGCTCCTTCCCTTCCGAGCTCTGCCATGCGCCCAAACAGTAGTTTACCCCCACATACGGGGTATCTGCGTACTCAGTACAAATTGCACAACAACTTTTGGGGTCCAATTTCTTCTGTTACCCTTGGGAAAACAAAAAATTGGGGGCGAAAATATCATTTTTGTGAAAAAATATGATTTTTTAGTAATACAGCTCTACATTATCAATTTCTGTGAAGCACTTGGTGGGTCAAAGTGCTCACCACTCATCTAGATAAGTTCCTTAGAGGTTTTACTTTCCAAAATGGTGTCACTTGTGGGGGGTTTCAATGTTTAGGCACATCAGGGGCTCTCCAAACACGACATGGCGTCCTATCTGAATTCCAGTCAATTTTGCATTGAAAAGTCAAATGGCGCTCCTTCCCTTCTGAGCTCTGCCATGTGCCCAAACAGTGGTTTACCCCCACATGTGGGGTATCAGCATACTCAGAACAAATATTACAACAATCTTTGGAGTCCAATATCTCATGTTACTCTTGGTAAAATTTAACAAATTGGAGCTAAAGTAAAATTTTTGTGAAAAAAAGTTAAATGTTCATTTTTTTTAAAAACATTCCAAAAATTCCTGTGAAACACTTGAAGGGTTAATAAACTTCTTGAATATGGTTTTGAGCACCTTGGGGGTGCAGTTTTTAGAATGGTGTCACATTTGGGTATTTTCTATCATATAGACCCCTCAAAATGACTTCAAATATGATGTGGTCCCTAAAAAAAAAAAGGTGTTGTAAAAATTAGAAATTGCTGGTCAACTTTTAACCCTTATTACTCCCTAACAAAAAAAAATTTGGTTCCAAAATTGTGCTGATGTAAAGTAGACATGTGGGAAATGTTACTTATTAAATATTTTGTGTGACATAACTCTGTGATTTAAGGGCATAAAAATTCAAAGTTGTAAAATTGCGAAATTTTCAAAATTTTCGCCAAATTTTCATTTTTTCACAAATAAATGGAGGTAATATCAAAGAAATTTTATGACTATCATGAAGTACAATATGCCATGAGTAAACAGCATCAAAATCACTGGGATCCGTTGAAGCGTTCCAGAGTTATAACTTCATAATGGGACAGTGGTCAAAATTGTAAAAATTGGCCCGGTCATTAACGTGCAAACCACCCTTGCGGGTAAAGGGGTTAAACAACTGGATGAACATCCTCCAAGGCCGGTGATTCCATAATTTTTGCCAGGGGTTGTAGTAAGATTAAACAGAATCTATCAGCAGGTATTTGCTATGTAATCTGACATGCTACGCCCCCTGACATAGCTGGGTGAAACATGCATTGGGGCGCCAGGCTACACATCAATTGGGCTCCACACTTGTACCATGCAAGTTTACAAATTACTTTGCTCAGGTGATGTATATGCAACCCACTTTAAACTATACTTCATAAATGCATACCACTGAAAAAAGCAGTGGGAAAATTGTCCAAACAAAATGGCAGATGTATATTATAAAGATAAGTTTATTAAATGGTACAAAAAGGCAATTGACAGAAATAAGGCTGAAAAGGTGGTAAACCATGCCGCAGCACAAATGGTGAGAGACCGCGCAGTGTACCCAAATGTCACAACAATAAAAGCTTAACAGATATTGATGGCATCAATACATATATAGTCATCATGCTTATAGTAACATACCTAGTGGTGTGTAACAGGGGCACATGCAATCTCCCGCCCTCCCCGACGTGTGCTTCAGAAGAAAACTTCCTTCTTCAGGGTGCATGGCCTGTGCTATATACTACGTCGCCTGTGTTATATACTGCGTGGCTGCTATATACTGCGTGGGCTGTGTTATATGCTATTTGCGCTGTGCTATATACTGCGTGGCCACTGTTATACATTGCGTGGCCTGTATTAACGCATCGGGTATTCTACATTCTAGTATTTGTCTGCTATATACCACATGACTCCTATATACTAGGTGGCCTGTGGTATATACTATGTGGCTGTTATATACATACATATTCTAGAATACCCGATGCCCTAGAATCGGGCCACCATCTAGTATATATATAAATTTGTCCTGTTGATTGGTGTAATTTAATTATGATGGTCTTATAGTTTGAAGTTCTCCTGCTACCATCCTCAATGTCCACGTCTGTTATGTTTACTTAGGTATAGGTAGTAGTTGTGCCATGTTGCATTACATATATCATTATACAAGCCTATATATGCCTGTTATTTCTCTTCTTATACATATGTGCAGCATTGTTGTATTCCTGGACATTTACCCACATCTAAGATGGCCACTGGCAAGTGTGTGTCTGTCTGCTGCGCCCTGTATCCTTCTCCGGCGTCGCCCACTGTCTGACGTATTAGTCACATGGGGCCCCATGTGCTCTTGCGTCAGCAGTAGCGGCAGCGCCGGGATGGAGGCGGGACATGTTTTTTCTGCCGACTGTCACACATGGGTATTTCCGGATCTACTTCCAATAAATGTTCCCTTGGTGTTCTTTGCAGCATGCCCCTTCAAGAAGGAAGTTTTCTTCCGAAACGCACGTCGAGGAGGGCGGGAGATTGCATGTACTCCTGTTACACACCACTAGGTATGTTACTATAAACATGATGACTATATATGTATTGATGCCATCAATATCTGTTAAGCTTTGATTGTTGTGACATTTGAGTACACTGTGCGGTCTGTCACCATTTGTGCTGCGGCATGGTTTACCACCTTTTCAGCCTTATTTCTGTCAATTGCCTTTTACTACCTATACCTAAGTAAACATAACAGGCGTGGACATTGCGGATGGTAGCAGGAGAACTTCAAACTATAACACCATCATAATTAAATTACACCAATCAACAGGACAAATTTATATATATACTAGATGGTGGCCCGATTCTAGGGCATCGGGTATTCTAGAATATGTACAGGTCCTTCTCAAAAAATTAGCATATAGTGTTAAATTTCATTATTTACCATAATGTAATGATTACAATTAAACTTTCATATATTATAGATTCATTATCCACCAACTGAAATTTGTCAGGTCTTTTATTGTTTTAATATTGATGATTTTGGCATACAACTCCTGATAACCCAAAAAACCTGTCTCAATAAATTAGCATATCAAGAAAAGGTTCTCTAAACGACCTATTACCCTAATCTTCTGAATCAACTAATTAACTCTAAACACATGCAAAAGATACCTGAGGCTTTTATAAACTCCCTGCCTGGTTCATTACTCAAAACCCCCATCATGGGTAAGACTAGCGACCCGACAGATGTCAAGAAGGCCATCATTGACACCCTCAAGCAAGAGGGTAAGACCCAGAAAGAAATTTCTCAACAAATAGGCTGTTCCCAGAGTGCTGTATCAAGGCACCTCAATGGTAAGTCTGTTGGAAGGAAACAATGTGGCAGAAAACGCTGTACAACGAGAAGAGGAGACCGGACCCTGAGGAAGATTGTGGAGAAGTGGAAACATCCAGAGCCACCGTGCACAGGCGTGTGCAGGAAATGGGCTACAGGTGCCGCATTCCCCAGGTAAAGCCACTTTTGAACCATAAACAGCGGCAGAGGCGCCTGACCTGGGCTACAGAGAAGCAGCACTGGACTGTTGCTAAGTGGTCCCAAGTACTTTTTTCTGATGAAAGCAAATTTTGCATGTCATTCGGAAATCAAGGTGCCAGAGTCTGGAGGAAGACTAGGGAGAAGGAAATGCCAAAATGCCTGAAGTCCAGTGTCAAGTACCCACAGTCAGTGATGGTGTGGGGTGCCATGTCAGCTGCTGGTGTTGGTCCACTGTGTTTCATCAAGGGCAGGGTCAATGCAGCTAGCTATCAGGAGATTTTGGAGCACTTCATGCTTCCATCGGCTGAAATGCTTTATGGAGATGAAGATGTCATTTTTCAGCACGACCTGGCACCTGCTCACAGTGCCAAAACCACTGGTAAATGGTTTACTGACCATGGTATTACTGTGCTCAATTGGCCTGCCAACTCTCCTGACCTGAACCCCATAGAGAATCTGTGGGATATTGTGAAGAGAAAGTTGAGAGACGCAAGACCCAACACTCTGGATGAGCTTAAGGCCGCTATTGAAGCATCCTGGGCCTCCATAACATCTCAGCAGTGTCACAGGCTGATTGCCTCCATGCCACGCCGCATTGAAGCAGTCATTTCTGCCAAAGGATTCCCGACCAAGTATTGAGTGCATAACTGAACATTATTATTTGATGGTTTTTTTGTTTGTTATTAAAAAACACTTTTATTTGATTGGATGGGTGAAATATGCTAATTTATTGAGACAGGTTTTTTGGGTTATCAGGAGTTGTATGCCAAAATCATCAGTATTAAAACAATAAAAGACCTGACAAATTTCAGTTGGTGGATAATGAATCTATAATATATGAAAGTTTAATTGCAATCATTACATTATGGTAAATAATGAAATTTAACACTATATGCTAATTTTTTGAGAAGGACCTGTATGTATATAACAGCCACATAGTATATAGCACAGGCCACCTAGTATATAGGAGTCATGTGGTATATAGCAGACAAATACTAGAATGTAGAATACCCGATGCGTTAATACAGGCCACGCAATGTATAACAGTGGCCACGCAGTATATAGCACAGTGCAAATAGCATATAACACAGCCCACGCAGTATATAGCAGCCATGCAGTATATAACACAGGCAACGTAGTATATAGCACAGGCCATGCACCCTGAAGAAGGAAGTTTTCTTCCGAAGCACGCGTCGGGGAGGGCGGGAGATTGCATGTGCCCCTGTTACACACCACTAGGTATGTTACTATAAGCATGATGACTATATATGTATTGATGCCATCAATATCTGTTAAGCTTTTATTGTTGTGACATTTGGGTACACTGTGCGGTCTCTCACCATTTGTGCTGCGGCATGGTTTACCACCTTTTCAGCCTTATTTCTGTCAATTGCCTTTTTGTACCATTTAATAAACTTATCTTTATAATATACATCTGCCATTTTGTTTGGACAATTTTCCCACTGTTTTTTTCAGTGGTGTGCTTCTAAATTGACTTCAGTGGGTCCCTAATGGTCCAAATATTCTGGCTATGGATTACCTCTATATTTATTTATGATTTATATCGATTATGTGGTACTCAAATAGCTGGATGTGTTTTTCCGCTTGTTACTTTTCATAAATGCATCTACTGTATAACTGTCTAAGGGTCACTTCCGTCTGTCCTTCTTTCTTTCTGTCACGGATATTCATTCGCTGATAGGTCTCGGCAGCTGACTGTCATGGCTGCTGCGACCAATCAGCGACGGCCTCAGTCCGATTAGTCCCTCCCTTACCCCCTGCAGTCAGTGCCCAAACTCACAGTCAGTCTCACCCTCCGCAGCCACCGTACATGCCCCTCATCATCCCCGGAGCTGTCTGATCACCGGTAATCACCGATCACTGCGCGGTTTTCCCCATAATGTCACCGCCAGTGATGGTGTCACCAGTGATGACATCACTCCCCGCAGGCGCCGCACACGCAGTCAACTCACTTGTACGTATGCGGGCAGCGCGGCCGCAGACTCCCGGGGCGGTGCGGGGACAGGGTGACCTCACGGTACCGGAGCCGGTGTCTCGGGCTTTCCTGCAGCGGCGGCTGTGGCGGAGATCCGGAGCATGAGAGGCGCCTGGTGATTGGCTGACATTGCTGTTACTTTGCTGAGGAGCAGGGAGGAGGGAAGCACCGGCCAGAGGAGGAGGCACCAGGGCTGGAGGCTGCTTCTTCCTTACTACTGTGTCTTGCACCTTACTGTCCTATATTCCAGCCCATAGTTCTAAATTTAAGAACTACAAGTCCCAGCAGTCTATCCAGAAGGATGATGGGCATTATACTCACACCATACCTTGGTGTTGTGTTTTTTTTTTGCTGGGCAATATACTATGTGGCTCTGTGCTGTATACTACGTCACTGTGCAATATACTATGTTGCTGTGCAATATACTACGTGGGTGGGCAATATACTACGTCACTGGGCAATATACTACGTGGCTGGGCAATATACTACGTCACTGGGCAATATACTACGTGGCTGGACAATATACTATGTGGGCTGTGCAATATAGTACGTGGCTGGCCAATATACTACGTGGTTGGGCAATATACTACGTGGCTGTGCAATATACGTGCCTGGCCAATATACTACGTGGGCTGTGCAATATACTACGTGGCTGGGCAATATACTACGTGGCTGTGCTATATACTACGTGGACATGCATATTCTAGAATACCCGATGTGTTAGAATCGGGCCACCATCTAGTATATATATATTTGATTAGAAGTTTTACAGCCCCAGGTTTCACTTTCTTAGCCCTCCATTGAGCTTCTTTGTTTTTCTTAAATTTTTCATATTTCTAGTGCAGTAATGCAATTCAATTTTCATATTTGGATGCTATGGCACTACAGAGTGCTTCTTTATTTGTTTGATTGTATTTGAATTGGTGATGGAATGCCCGCCAGGGCCGTGAGGTACTCGGTAATGGGTAAGGGATGTGTCATGGCAGCAGTGGCCTGGTCTGTGGTCCTCGGCGCCCATGTTAAAGGAAAGGTCTTTAAAGGGGTGTGTGAAATAATAAAAGTTTGTGACTCCACCTGTGGTATTCGGTCAGGGGTGACCAACACTGCTTAAAGGGGTCCACTGGGGTGATGCTATGGCAGCATGGATGGTATGGCTTCCCACAGGTGAAGCTGGGTACCCAAGGCTTCCGGTGTAGTAGGGACAGGTGGTAGGTGGTGTGGAAAGAAACGGAGGACACAGGGTTGCAGTCTCTTTACCTCTTTACTGTATGATTCAGGTAGCCACAGTCTAGGGTATCACAGGTATTGGTGATGGTCCGGCTGGCTTGGAAGCATCTCAGGAATCCCCTTAGCCAGGTGGAGTTGGACGCATTCCATCTAGTGCTGTGTTGTTGTAGTCCCTTGCTGCCTTAGGCCTCACACAAGGTCCTCACATTCTCTCTGTCCCCCTTTAGGTAGGACTCTAACCCGTATGACAGGTAACTCGAGCCTTTTAACAGGATCTCTATCACAACCTGGGCTCTATCTGTTACTGTGTCCTCGGGTGTTAATGGTGGACAGGTAACCTGAAATCTAGCTGATCGCCGGTTTCTGCCGTGGGGCATGAAGTTACGCCCACAACCTCGGTCTTCCAGCTACCGGTACCTGCGCTCAGCATGGAGGAAGTTCAGTCACAACTTCCCTCTCCAGCTCTTCACTTCACCTTTGCTCCTTCCTCTTTCAGTCTCTTTACAAGTTGCTCTGCACTCCTTTTCCTTCCCAGCATCTGCAGAATCACTCGTCTGCACGGCCCAAGCTGTCCTTCCTCACTCCTCGCTCTCCTCTCACCAATTGTCTAAGTCCAACTGCCTAGCAACTGCCTAGCAACTAACTCCTCCTCCCGACCAGAGAGCAGCTCCCCTGAAGTTGGGTGTAAAGCTCCCCCTTCTGGCCTGGAGTCAGAAAAGTGTTGTATGTGCTGAATACCTGTTAAAGGGATACTTCTTCACTTCCAAGCATGACATCACTCTCCCCGTGAGGAAAGCAATGCCACTGTAACAACCGGTTACCTGGAGTGTTACAGTGACTCTAGGTAAGCACCTGTTCAGGTCTAGTTTATGTTTGGATGTGACGGTCAGTTTTTTTTAAAGTTGTATTCATTAGTCTTCTGACTGAGTACTCCGCCTCTTAGCCTCAGGCATTTTTAATCACAGCAGGACCCTACCCTTGCACAGAGATATAGATTTTAGTCCAAGAGAGAATTCACATTAGGTTCCCATACAGATGAAGACTTTATTCTAAGAGAGGAATGGCATTACATTTGGTCCTGGAAACGAGAATTGCCTTAACATGGCTTCCAGATACACATGAATAGGCCAATTTATGCACTAAGCATTCTCAATTTTTCATATTTCTTGTTAAGTAATGCAATTCAATTTTCATATTTCATATTTGCATGCTATGGCGCTACAGAGTGCTGCTTTGTTTGTTTGTTCAATCTGTTTGGTAGTGATGGTAAGTACTATACAGTGGGGCAAAAAAGTATTTAGTCAGTCAGCAATAGTGCAAGTTCCAACACTTAAAAAGATGAGAGGCGTCTGTAATTTACATCATAGGTAGACCTCAACTATGGGAGACAAACTGAGAAAAAAAAATCCAGAAAATCACATTGTCTGTTTTTTTAACATTTTATTTGCATATTATGGTGGAAAATAAGTATTTGGTCAGAAACAAACAATCAAGATTTCTGGCTCTCACAGACCTGTAACTTCTTCTTTAAGAGTCTCCTCTTTCCTCCACTCATTTCCTGTAGTAATGGCACCTGTTTAAACTTGTTATCAGTATAAAAAGACACCTGTGCACACCCTCAAACAGTCTGACTCCAAACTCCACTATGGTGAAGACCAAAGAGCTGTCAAAGGACACCAGAAACAAAATTGTAGCCCTGCACCAGGCTGGGAAGACTGAATCTGCAATAGCCAACCAGCTTGGAGTGAAGAAATCAACAGTGGGAGCAATAATTAGAAAATGGAAGACATACAAGACTACTGATAATCTCCCTCGATCTGGGGCTCCACGCAAAATCCCACCCCGTGGGGTCAGAATGATCACAAGAACGGTGAGCAAAAATCCCAGAACCACGCGGGGGGACCTAGTGAATGAACTGCAGAGAGCTGGGACCAATGTAACAATGCCTACCATAAGTAACACACTACGCCACCATGGACTCAGATCCTGCAGTGCCAGACGTGTCCCACTGCTTAAGCCAGTACATGTCCGGGCCCGTCTGAAGTTTGCTAGAGAGCATTTGGATGATCCAGAGGAGTTTTGGGAAAATGTCCTATGGTCTGATGAAACCAAACTGGAACTGTTTGGTAGAAACACAACTTGTCGTGTTTGGAGGAAAAAGAATACTGAGTTGCATCCATCAAACACCATACCTACTGTAAAGCATGGTGGTGGAAACATCATGCTTTGGGGCTGTTTCTCTGCAAAGGGGCCAGGACGACTGATCCGGGTACATGAAAGAATGAATGGGGCCATGTATCGTGAGATTTTGAGTGCACACCTCCTTCCATCAGCAAGGGCATTGAAGATGAAACGTGGCTGGGTCTTTCAACATGACAATGATCCAAAGCACACCACCAGGGCAACGAAGGAGTGGCTTCGTAAGAAGCATTTCAAGGTCCTGGAGTGGCCTAGCCAGTCTCCAGATCTCAACCCTATAGAAAACCTTTGGAGGGAGTTGAAAGTCCGTGTTGCCAAGCGAAAAGCCAAAAACATCACTGCTCTAGAGGAGATCTGCATGGAGGAATGGGCCAACATACCAACAACAGTGTGTGGCAACCTTGTGAAGACTTACAGAAAACGTTTGACCTCTGTCATTGCCAACAAAGGATATATTACAAAGTATTGAGATGAAATTTTGTTTCTGACCAAATACTTATTTTCCACCATAATATGCAAATACAATGTTAAAAAACAGACAATGTGATTTTCTGGATTTTTTTTCTCAGTTTGTCTCCCATAGTTGAGGTCTACCTATGATGTAAATTACAGACGCCTCTCATCTTTATAAGTGGTGGAACTTGCACTATTGCTGACTAAATACTTTTTTGCCCCACTGTATATACCGACCAATGGTAAAACGTAATGACGTAAGGTACAAACCATCTATAGTGAAACATGGTGGTAGCGATGTCATGGTTTCGGACTGCTTTTCTGCATCTGCCATTGGCCCTCTGCAAAGATTTGATGGAAATATGAATGCTACCATGTACGATGATATACTGGAGAATGTAATGCTGCCACATGGTAAAATTAAAGTAGGCAGGGGCTGGAAATTTCAGCAAGACAATGATCCTAAGCACACCTCCAATTTAGTAAAAAATTGGGTAGCTAAGAAAAATGTTCACTTGTTGCAATGACCAAGCTAATCACCTGATTTAAAGCATATGGAGCACCTTTAGGATGACTTAGAGCGATGAGTTGGGGCCCGATCCCATAGCAATAAAGATGAATTGTTTGTTTGCAAATGGAAGGAGCAAGTTCCCTCAGGATGTCTTGAATACCCTAGTGGCTTCAATGCCCCGTCATTGTGGTGCAGTATTTAAAGCAATTGGTTGCTGCAAAATACTAAGTTATAGGCATTGTAAGCAATGCATTACTCTCTATGTTGTGATAAATAAATAGTATATGCTAAACTTTTGGCAGTTAGTTTTTTTTGGTAAATGACCATACCTATATTCTAAAGCCTTTTGGTTAAAATTAAGGTCTTGCATGATGACAACTTCATGCACTTTCAATTCATCACCAGGAAAATGGCATCACAACAGCCAGACAGAAGTAATCACACTTTTAAACAAAATGCAAATCTTTTGGTCACTACTGTAGTACTGTACAATTAGAGTTATTTATCAGATTGTACTATCCTGATTTATGACTTAAAAAGCGATTTTTAAACCATTGTACAGCTCCTTGAAGAGGAGACTAAAGGTACCGTCACACATAACGATATCGTTAACGATATCGTTGCTTTTTGTGACGTAGCAACGATATCGTTAAGGAAATCGTTATGTGTGACAGTGACCAACGATCAGGCCCCTGCTGGGAGATCGTTGGTCGCTGAGGAAAGTCCAGAACTTTATTTCGTCGCTGGACTTCCCGCTGACATCGCTGGATCAGCGTGTGTGACACCGATCCAGCGATGTCTTCACTGGTAACCAGGGTAAACATCGGGTTACTAAGCGCAGGGCCGCGCTTAGTAACCCGATGTTTACCCTGGTTACCAGCGTAAACGTTAAAAAAACAAACACTACATACTTACCTTCAGCTGTCTGTCCCCGGCACTGTGCTTCTCTGCACTCCTCCTGCATCCTGTGTCAGCGCCAGCCAGCCGGAAAGCACAGCGGTGACGTCACCGCTCTGCTTTCCGGCTGACCGGCCCTGACAGTGCAGAGGAAAGCAGAGCGCCGGAGGACAGACAGCTGAAGGTAAGTATGTAGTGTTTGTTTTTTTAACATTTACGCTGGTAACCAGGGTAAACATCGGGTTACTAAGCGCGGCCCTGCGCTTAGTAACCCGATGTTTACCCTGGTTACCGGGGACCTCGGGATCGTTGGTCGCTGGAGAGCTGTCTGTGTGACAGCTCTCCAGCGACCAAACAGTGACGCTGCAGCGATCGGCATCGTTGTCGGTATCGCTGCAGCGTCGCTTAGTGTGACGGTACCTTAACAAACTACAGTGTCATAATTATCATTGTCATACATTCTAGCAATTAAAGTCAAAACATTAACCCTTCTATATCAATGGCCAAGCACTCTTTCTTTATGATGGCATAGTTCTTTTCATAGGAGGAGAGATTCCTACTCGGGTATACAACTGGATGTTGATCTCCATGTATTACCTGGGACAACATAGCTCCCAACCCGACCTCAGAGGCGTCCATCTGGAGCACAAACTCCTTTGTGAAGTCAGATACGATCGAGACTGGCTGTTCGCATAGAGCAAGTTTCAACTCCTGGAATGCCATCTCCGCTTCAGAGGTCTACTTGACCATCAACGTCATTGTGCTCTTAACAGCAGTCAGAGGAGTGGCTATCATGGCAATATTTCTGAATAAATTTCCAATAGTATCCTACAATTCTCAGAAAGGCCCGAACTTGCTTCTTGGAGACCGGTTTTGGATTGCATCCAGCTTATTTACTTATGACTTTATTTTGCCCCTCCCGATGATGTAGCCCAAATATTTTGCCTCTTCTTTACACATGACACACTTCTTTGGTTTATGGTAAATCCTGTCTTCCTCGGTGCATACAGTACCACCTGGAACTTCTGCAGGTGACCTTCCCAATCCAGGCTGAAGATCATGATTTCATCCAGATAAGTGGCGGCATACTTTTTATGAGAGGCTAGGATCCGATCCATGGCCATCTGTAAGGTACCTGGGGCTCCCTGCAGACCGAACGGCATCATGGTGAATTGAAAGAGAAGGCGGTCTTCTCCTTGGCACTTGGGGACAGGAGAATTTGCCAATACCCTTTTGTTAGGTCCAGGTTGGTGATATATCTGGCTGACCCTTGCCTCTCAATGAGCTCATCAACCCTGGGAGTCAAACTTGGACATCTTGTTACATTCCTGTAGTCATTGCAGAAACATCACTCTCCGTCCTGCTTTGGTACAAGGACAATGGGGCTGGACCAGCTTCTCTGACTCCTCAATGACTCTCAGGCTCAATATTCTCCTCACCTCCATGGAGATCACATCGTGACAGGCTTCGGGAATCCGATACGGCTTTTGGTTCATCCTCACATGCGGTTCAGTCAGGATTTCATGCTCCATGACCTGGCAATTCTGAAAACAGGTCCCAACTCTGCTGACACAGCTCTTGGCACTGTTGCTTCTGGGCTGGTAACTTTGTTTCTTCCACTGTTTCACCATGGCTTGAGCAGATTAACGTGGTACAGCTGGTATGGCTTTCTTTTCCCTGGTTGGTGGACCTTGTAGTTGAAGTCACTCAACTTTTTGACCACCTTGTATGGCCGTCGCCACTTGGCCAGGGACATATTTTGCACTGTGGGGATCAACACCATCGCCCGGTCTCCAGAGCTCAAATGTCTTAGGCTGGTTTCACATTTGCATAGGGCAGAGCTGCAGAGAGCTGCGTAGTTCCTCCGTTAAGCCCCGCCCACTGCTGAACCTCTTCCATTCAGCTCCGCCTACATTGGCATGCGTCCTGCGTACCTATTTTTAACATTGGGCAAGCAGGCCATGCAAATGTATGTGGATGCCTCCGCATGCGACGTTATGACGCTGCGCCGAACAGCATCGAACGCAACATGTTGCATTTTGTTGCTGTTGGTGCAGTGTCATAACGATGCATGCGGAGGCATCTACATATATTCGCATGGCCTGCATATCCAATGTTAAAGATAGGTATGCAGGATGCATGCCGACGTAGGTGGAGCTGAATGGAAGAGGTGCGGTAGTGGGCGGGGCTTAATGGAGGAACGATGCAGCCCTCCGCAGCTCTGCCCTACGCAAATGTGAAACCAACCTTAATTTTGCTGCCTTATTGTAGTCCCTTGCCTGGTGCTATTGTGCTTGAAAGAGTCTCTCCTTCACAGTTGGCATCACCTTTGTGATCCGGTCCTGCATCTGGGTCACAAGCTTGAAGCTCGAAGATGCTCAGGTGGGGTGTAATCTCTGCTTCCCAGGTTTCTTTGCAACATTCACAAGTCCACAAGGGTGCCATCTGTCTACCAGCTCGAACGGTGAGAACCCTGTAGAGACCTGTGGGAATTCCCTGATAGAGAACAATAGGTAGCGCAGTAGGCAATCTTTCTCCACAACATTCTTAAATATTGACTTCAAAGTCTTGTTGAACCTCTTCACCAGACGGTCCGTCTTTGGATGGTACACCAACGTCCAGAGCTGGGTAATCCTCCGGAGTTGGGTAATCTGGAGAGCCTTACACAATTCCCTCATCACTTTGGACATTAATGCAGTTTCTTGGTCTGTCACGATCTCCTTTGGCAGGCCCATCCAGGATAAAAAATATAGACTCTCAGGCTATTCTCCTGACGAAGGAGTTTCTCAGGGGTACCGCCTCCGGGTATCATGTTGCATAGTTCACCACTACTATGATCTATTGGTGCCCTCTAGTGGACTGAACTAGGGGCCTTAGAACATCCATAGCCATCCAGTCAAATGGGTCCTCTATAATGAGGAACATCACTAGATGACTTCAGAAGTCGGATATGGGAGCAGTTAGTTGACAAGTAGGGCAGAACCGGCAGTTGTTAACAACCTCTCTGTGACACCCAGGCTAGTAGAACCTCTGAAGGACACGTTCTTGAATTTTGCTTTCTCCCAGATGCCCATAAAAGGCATGAGAATTAGCCAGGTCTAGTACCTTACACCTATAAGGACCCTTTATTAACACCTGCTCTACCACTTCCTCTCTCAGTTTAGTGACCCTTTTTGGAAGTGCATTTGGACAGCAAGGTGGATTGCTGTTAAGGGAGAGAAAAAAAAAAATCTTTAAATCTTCAGCATAGCGAGTGTGAGCGAGCTGAGTGTGGCCTGAGCGTAAGTGTGGATGGCGGTAAGTGTGACTTGTGATTCAGTGAAGAGGTATTTGGAAAGCCTTTAACAAATACCTGTGTGAATTGGTGTGAGTTGCTGAATTGGGGGTAGCTATATTCATAAGGGGTTAACTTAGGGTGGGGGCTCATAATTAAGGGTTTATAAGGGGCAGCTGTTTGGGGCTCCAGTCCTTTTTGGAAGTGCATTTGGACAGCAAGGTGGATTGCTGTTAAGGGAGAGAAAAAAAAAATCTTTAAATCTTCAGCATAGCGAGTGTGAGCGAGCTGAGTGTGGCCTGAGTGTAAGTGTGGACGGCGGTAAGTGTGACTTGTGATTCAGTGACTTTGGAGTCAGGGAGTTTCCAAGGGAGGAATTACTGAATTGCTGTCTGATTTTTATTAATACTTTGTATTTATTTTTTATTTTTTTTATTGAACTGTTCTGTCTGGTGCAATCCCCATTAGGAAATGTGCTCCACTCTTGTTAATGCCATCCAGTGCACATCTTGCCACATGTATGCAATCCTTGAGCAGCCGATCGAGGGTGCATACTGCTGTGCGAGATGTGAGCACGTTGTGCATTTGGAAACCCAGATTCTGACTCTAAGGCCGCCTTCACACATGCGAGTTTTACGGACGTAAGAGCGCAGAATCTACGTCCGTAAAACTCGCAAAAAATACGGCACAATTATTCTCTATGCCCCTGCTCCTATTTGCCGTATTTTACTGATCAGTATTATACGGCTTTCTACGGCCGTACAAAATCGCAGCATGCTGCGTTTGTCACCGTACTGCGCAAGAAATACGCCAATGAAAGTCTATGGAAGCGTGAAAAATACGGATTACACACGGACAAGCAGTGTGACTTGCGAGAAATACGCAGCGCTGTTAGAGAGAAAAGCCGGTAATTCAGTGCGGTGTACAGTAAAATCACACTGACAGCTTACAGTAGAATAGGTAGAATAAATGTGTACACATAGAATAGGTATATATATATATATATATATGTCAGTGAGACACATATATGTATATATATTAATATTTATTCCAGCGCTAGACAGCTTGAAAGCCGGTAATTCAATTACCGGCTTTTTCCTTCTCCTTCCTAAAACCCGACATGATTTGAGACATGGTTTACATACAGTAAACCATGTCTTCTCTCCATTTTTTTTGCAGATTCCACACTACTAATGTCAGTAGTGTGTATCTGCAAAATTTGGCCGTTCTAGCTCTTAAAATAAAGGGTTAAATGGCGGAAAAAATTGGCGTGGGCTCCCGCGCAATTTTCTCCGCCAGAGTAGTAAAGCCAGTGACTGAGGGCAGATATTAATAGCCTGGAGAGGGTCCACGGTTATTGGCCCCCCCCTGGCTAAAAATATCTGCCCCCAGCCACCCCAGAAAAGGCACATCTGGAAGATGCGCCTATTCTGGCACTTGGCCACTCTCTTCCCATTCCCGTGTAGCGGTGGGATGTGGGGTAATGAAGGGTTAATGCCACCTTGCTATTGTAAGGTGACATTAAGCCTAATTAATAATGGAGAGGCGTCAATTATGACACCTATCCATTATTAATCCAATTGTAGTGAAGGGTTAAATAAAACACAAACACATTCTTTAAAATTATTTTAATGAAATAAAAACAATGGTTGTTGTAGTATTTTATTCAACGCCCAATCCAGTCACTGAAGACCCTCGTTCTGTGAGTAAAGAAACATAATAAACCAACAATATACTTACCCTCCGCAGATCTGTAACGTCCAACGATGTAAATCCTTCTGAAGGGGTTAAAACATTTTGCAGCAAGGAGCTGTGCTAATGCAGGCTGCTCCTCGCTGCAAAACCCCAGGGAATGAGGCTAAAAATAGATCAATGATCTATATTTAGCATCATTTGCGGTGAGGCGCCCTCTGCTGGCTGTTCATAGATCGTGGGAAATTACCTAGAAAGCCAGGGAGCCAGGGAGCTTTCTAGGTAATTTCCCACGATCTATGAACAACCAGCAGAGGGCGCCTCACCGCAAATGATGCTAAATATAGATCATTGATCTATTTTTAGCCTCATTCCCTGGGGTTTTGCAGCGAGGAGCAGCCTGCATTAGCACAGCTCCTTGCTGCAAAATGTTTTAACCCCTTCAGAAGGATTTACATCGTTGGACGTTACAGATCTGCGGAGGGTAAGTATATTGTTGGTTTATTATGTTTCTTTACTCACAGAACGAGGGTCTTCAGTGACTGGATTGGGCGTTGAATAAAATACTACAACAACCATTGTTTTTATTTCATTAAAATAATTTTAAAGAATGTGTTTGTGTTTTATTTAACCCTTCACTACAATTGGATTAATAATGGATAGGTGTCATAATTGACGCCTCTCCATTATTAATTAGGCTTAATGTCACCTTACAATAGCAAGGTGGCATTAACCCTTCATTACCCCATATCCCACCGCTACACGGGAATGGGAAGAGAGTGGCCAAGTGCCAGAATAGGCGCATCTTCCAGATGTGCCTGTTCTGGGGTGGCTGGGGGCAGATATTTTTAGCCAGGGGGGGGGCCAATAACCGTGGACCCTCTCCAGGCTATTAATATCTGCCCTCAGTCACTGGCTTTACTACTCTGGCGGAGAAAATTGCGCGGGAGCCCACGCCAATTTTTTCCGCCAGTTAACCCTTTATTTTAAGAGCTAGAACGGCCAAATTTTGCAGATACACACTACTGACATTAGTAGTGTGGAATCTGCAAAAAAAATGGAGAGAAGACATGGTTTACTGTATGTAAACCATGTCTCAAATCATGTCGGGTTTTATGAAGGAGAAAGAAAAAGCCGGTAATTGAATTACCGGCTTTCAAGCTGTATAGCGCTGGAATAAGTATTAATATATATACATATATGTGTCTACTGACATATATATATATATATATATATATTCTTTTCTTTTTGGGACACATGGATCACTTCTATAGCGGTATGTTGGTTTTGCAAGCCTGCGAGAAAACCACGCAGTACGGATGCCATACGGATTACATACGGAGGATGCCATGCGCAAAAAACGCTGACACAGCCTGCCTACGGAGGAGCAACGGACCATTTTTTTGGGGACTTTTCAGCGTATTACGGCCGTAATATACGGACCGTATTGTTTTACGCTGTGTGTGACGCCGGCCTAAATGTGCAGCTGGCAACACTGAGATCCATAGACAATATGGAGAGGAGTCTTCTGCTCACGGAGCAGACGCTCAATGGGACAGATGAGGGGGGGGATGGTGGGATGGAGCTGCAGGACAATGAAGTAGCAAGCTGGGTGACAGTTAGGAAGCGGGGTAGAGGGAAGAGTGCCAGGGAGGCTAGTCCTGACCTGGCACACCCCAATAAGTTTGCTAAGTTGGCAGATGAGGGGGGTGCCAGTACAGGGGTAGCACTGCTGCAGCCAGGCATGTCCTCTGAAAGCCGGAGGAGTGACTGCTCCAGTAAGGAGGGAAATAGGAGAGCAGGGCAGGCCAGACAGGTGCTGGTAGTGGGCGACTCAATTATTAGGGGAACAGATAGGGCAATCTGTCACAAAGACAGGGATCGTCGAACGGTGTGCTGCCTACTTGGCGCTCGAGTCCGACACATCGCTGATCGGGTGGACAGATTATTGGGAGGGGCTGGTGAGGACCCAGCGGTCATGGTGCACATTGGCACTAATGACAAAGTTAGAGGTAGGTGGAAGGTCCTTAAAGATGATTTCAGGGAATTAGGCTGCAAGCTGAAAGCAAGGACCTCCAACGTGGTATTTTCCGAAATACTGCCGGTACCACATGCCACGCCAGAGAGGCAACGGGAGATTAGGGAGGTTAATAAGTGGCTCAAGAATTGGTGTAGGAAAGAGGGGTTTGGGTTCCTGCAGAACTGGGCCGACTTCTCAGTTGGCTACAGGCTCTACGCTAGGGACGGGCTGCACCTCAATGGGGAGGGTGCAGCTGTGCTGGGGGAGAGAATGGCTAGAAGGTTGGAGGAGTGTTTAAACTAGGAATTGGGGGGGAGGGTATTCATTTTATAGGAGGGGAAGATAGTGCAGACAGAGACCTGGGCACAAATAAGGAAGTTGGGGGTGGCGGTGGCATGGGGGGTGGGGTCAGAACAGTTAATAATTTAAGAAATAGAAGTACAGAGAGGAACATAAAGTGCATGTATACTAATGCAAGAAGCCTCGCCAACAAAATGGACGAATTAGAACTAATGTTGTTGGAGCATAATTATGACATGGTGGGAATATCTGAAACGTGGCTGGATGAGAGCCATGACTGGGCTGTTAACTTGCAGGGCTATAGCCTGTTCAGAAATGACCGTACAGATAAGCGAGGGGGAGGGGTGTGTCTATATGTAAAATCGTCATTAAAACCCATCCTGCGCGATAATATAGGTGAATTTAATGAAAATGTAGAATCCCTGTGGGTGGAGATAAGGGGAGGGGGAAAAAATAATAAATTACTGATAGGGGTTTGTTATAAATCTCCAAAAATAATGGAAGCAATGGAGAATATCCTTGTAAAGCAAATAGATGAAGCTGCGACTCAAGGAGAAGTCATTATTATGGGGGACTTCAACTACCCTGAAATAGATTGGGGAACAGAAACCTGCAGTTCCAGCAAAGGTAATCGGTTTTTGACAACTATGAGAGACAATTACCTTTCACAACTGGTTCAGGACCCAACAAGAAAGGGGGCACTGCTAGACCAAATATTAACCAACAGGCCAGACCGCATATCAAATATAAGGGTTGGGGGTCACTTGGGAAATAGCGATCACAAAATAATAAGTTTTCATGTATCCTTTAAAAAGATGTGTAGTAGAGGGGTTACAAGGACACTAAACTTCAGGAGGGCAAATTTCCAACGGATGAGAGAGGATCTTGGTGCAATTAACTGGGACAATATCCTGAGACACAAAAATACACAAAGAAAATGGGAGACGTTTATTAGCATCCTGGATAGGACCTGTGCACAGTATATACCGTATGGGAATAAACATACTAGAAATAGGAGGAAACCAATATGGCTAAATAGAGCTGTAAGGAGCGCAATAAGTGACAAAAAGAAAGCATTTAGAGAATTAAAGGAAGTAGGTAGTGAGGAGGCATTAAATAAATACAGAAAATTAAATAAATTCTGTAAAAAGCAAATCAAGGCAGCAAAGATTGAGACAGAGAGACTCATTGCCAGAGAGAGTAAAAATAATCCTAAAATATTCTTTAACTACATAAATAGTAAGAAACTAAAAAATGATAGTGTTGGCCCCTTAAAAATAGTCTGGGTGAGATGGTGGATGAGGATGAAGAAAAAGCCAATATGCTAAATGACTTTTTTTCATCAGTATTTACACAAGAAAATCCCATGGCAGACAAAATGTCTAGTGATAAAAATTCCCAATTAAATGTCACCTGCTTAACCCAGCAGGAAGTGCGGCAGCGTCTAAAAATCACTAAAATTGACAAATCTCCGGGCCCGGATGGGATACACCCTCGAGTACTGCAGGAATTAAGTACAGTCATTGATAGACCATTATTTTTAATCTTTAAAGGGAACCTGTCACCCCGTTTTTTGAGATTGAGCTATAAATACTGTTAAATAGGGCCTGCGCTGTGTGTTCCTATAGTGTATGTAGTGTACCCCGATTCCCTATGTATGCTGAGAAATAACTTACCAAAGTCGCCGTTTTCGCCTGTCAATCAGGCTGGTCAGGTCGGGAGGGCGTGGTGACATCGGTGGTTCTTCCTCAGCTTTACGTTGGTGGCGTAGTGGTGTAGTGGTGAAGACACAGCGCGCGATCTGCGCTGTAATCCCTTGCATCGGTGGGGGCGGCCATCTTCCTGGTGCCGCGCGTGCGCAGATCGAGTGCTCTGCTGCACGGGGCTTCAGGAAAATGGCCGCGGGATGCCGCGCGTGCGCATTAGAGATCGCGGCGGCCATTTTCCCAAAGCCGAGATGCAAACTCGGCTTTGGGAAAATGGCCGCCGCGATCTCTAATGCGCACGCGCGGCATCCCGCGGCCATTTTCCTGAAGCCCCGTGCAGCAGAGCACTCGATCTGCGCACGCGCGGCCCCAGGAAGATGGCCGCCCCCACCGATGCAAGGGATTACAGCGCAGATCGCGCGCTGTGTCTTCACCACTACACCACTACGCCACCAACGTAAAGCTGAGGAAGAACCACCGATGTCACCACGCCCTCCCGACCTGACCAGCCTGATTGACAGGCGAAAACGGCGACTTTGGTAAGTTATTTCTCAGCATACATAGGGAATCGGGGTACACTACATACACTATAGGAACACACAGCGCAGGCCCTATTTAACAGTATTTATAGCTCAATCTCAAAAAACGGGGTGACAGGTTCCCTTTAAAGACTCCATAATAACAGGGTCTGTGCCACAGGACTGGCGTATAGCAAATGTGGTGCCAATATTCAAAAAGGAAACAAAAACTGAACTCGGAAATTATAGGCCAGTAAGCTTAACCTCTACTGTGGGTAAAATCCTGGAGGGCATTCTAAGGGACGCTATACTGGAGTATCTGAAGAGGAATAACCTCATGACCGAGTATCAGCACGGGTTTACTAGGGACCGTTCATGTCAGACTAATTTGATCAGTTTCTATGAAGAGGTAAGTTCCGGATTGGACCAAGGGAACCCAGTGGACATAGTGTATATGGACTTTTCAAAAGCTTTTGATACGGTGCCACACAAAAGGTTGATACATAAAATGAGAATAATGGGGATAGGGGAAAATATGTGCAAGTGGGTTGAGAGCTGGCTCAGGGATAGGAAACAAAGGGTGGTTATTAATGGAGCACACTCGGACTGGGTAGCGGTTAGCAGTGGGGTACCACAGGGGTCAGTATTGGGCCCTCTTCTTTTTAACATATTTATTAATGACCTTGTAGGGGGCATTCAGAGTAGAATTTCAATATTTGCAGATGACACTAAACTCTGCAGGGTAATCAATACAGAGGAGGACAATTTTATATTACAGGATGATTTATGTAAACTAGAAGCTTGGGCTGATAAATGGCAAATGAGCTTTAATGGGGATAAATGTAAGGTCATGCACTTGGGTAGAAGTAATAAGATGTATAATTATGTGCTTAATTCTAAAACTCTGGGCAAAACCGTCAATGAAAAAGACCTGGGTGTATGGGTGGATGACAAACTCATATTCATGGGCCAGTGTCAGGCAGCTGCTACAAAGGCAAATAAAATAATGGGATGCATTAAAAGAGGCATAGATGCTCATGAGGAGAATATAATTTTACCTCTATACAAGTCACTAGTTCGACCACACTTAGAATACTGTGCACAGTTCTGGTCTCCGGTGTTTAAGAAAGACATAGCTGAACTGGAGCGGGTGCAGAGAAGAGCGACCAAGGTTATTAGAGGACTGGGGGGTCTGCAATACCAAGATAGGTTATTACACTTGGGGCTATTTAGTTTGGAAAAACGAAGACTAAGGGGTGATCTTATTTTAATGTATAAATATATGAGGGGACAGTACAAAGACCTTTCTGATGATCTTTTTAATCATAGACCTGAAACAGGGACAAGGGGGCATCCTCTGCGTTTGGAGGAAAAAAGGTTTAAGCATAATAACAGACGCGGATTCTTTACTGTAAGAGCAGTGAGACTATGGAACTCTCTGCCGTATGATGTTGTAATGAGTGATTCATTACTTAAATTTAAGAGGGGACTGGATACCTTTCTGGAAAAGTATAATGTTACAGGGTATATAAACTAGATTCCTTGATAGGGCGTTGATCCAGGGAACTAGTCTGATTGCCGTATGTGGAGTCGGGAAGGAATTTTTTTCCCCAATGTGGAGCTTACTCTTTGCCACATGGGTTTTTTTTGCCTTCCTCTGGATCAACATGTTAGGGCATGTTAGGTTAGGCTATGGGTTGAACTAGATGGACATATAGTCTTCCTTCAACCTTAATAACTATGTAACTATGATATAGCATCTCCTCATTTAATGCAAAATGTGGAAACCTGATGTCAGTCACCGGCTCTTGGGCAACCCCATTTATCACAGTAACATTGTAAAATGCCCATTTTAGAGTAAGATGCAGCATTTGAGCAGTCCCAAACTTTCCCCCAGAAACCCCCAGTTCAGGAATCTCGGCATCACTGGTCACCACCTCATCCTCATCACCAGCCAGGACCCATGAGGGAAACTCATCTACCTCCAACTGTGATGGTAAATCATCATGGTTGAACGGGATCCTGTCTGAGTCACTTGGTATCCTCGACTTCTGCCAGAACAGGCTAAAGTACCGTCCTATTATCTCTGGATGTAGCAAGTCCTTACTCACCCCAACCTCATGAGTCTCAGCCCCACAGTTTGTTTTTATAGACACTCTGGCAATGGGGTAGTCCTTGGCATCCATGTGAATACAGCGGACTCCCCGTTTTTTATGGGTATCAACTGATGGGTGAGTGTGGCCCTTACCAGGGTCTCCAAACTCTCTGAGTCCAAGAGTCCAGACACCAGTAACCCATTTATTGTTACGAGACATGCCTGCGGACCCTAACTGGGCTGATAGCCAAACACTGCAGGAGGGTTAGGCATAGTATGAACAGCGCATCCCCATGCTACAGTGCATATATAGGGAATAGGACACTGGGCGGCTATATGATCAGGACCATGACATTTCTAGCAGAGCAAATCTTTACCTGCGTCTTTTGGCAACCCCTCAACGATCCCTTGGGACCTCAGATTACTTCCGGCTCTACCACCTCTCTTTTGTGATTCAGGTTCCCTCTGGGTACCCCATTATGGGGATGCAACACCACCCAGCTTCCTTAGGGACTTCTCAACCACCTGGTACCTTTCTAGTGGGCCAATCAAGTTATCTGCATTTCAGCGATCCCTCTGGGCAATCCAGGTCTGCACCTGTCTGGGAAGGAAGTGGATAAATCTGTCCATTATTGCACGCTCTAACATCTGGGCTTGGATGGAGGACTCCAGCTGCAAACACTTCTGTACCAGATGCAGCAAATCCAACATTTGGGAGCAAGGGGGTTTATAACCGCAATACGCCCAGTAGTGGACCCTTTGAGCTCGGACAGACATAGCCATCTCTGAGCACGCCAGTATCTCAGTTTGGCATATTCCCGGGCATCTTGTAAGGCCAGGTCATAATAAGCCTTCTGGGGCTCACCAATTAGATAAGGGGTCAGCACCTCGGCCCACTGTTTCTATCGGTAGTTTCTCCTGCTCTGCTACCCGCTCTGCTACCAACTCAAAAACAGTCAAAAATGCTTCCACATCATCCCCCGGGTATCAGATTTTGCATTGCCCATCTTACCTCTTTCCGGTCGTATGTGTCGTTAGCTTGACTTGGGGAAGGGGCTGTTGGTCTCCCATGAACGGCCTCGGTGAACAACTCAGTCTGCTGCTGTCAAAACTGGTCTTTGTGTTGCTGCTACTGCTGCATAAGATGACTTGTCTCCTGCTGGGCTTTTACAAGGGGCTTAATCAGGTCCTCCATATTGTCCGACGTCGCTTCCCAACTTATAGCCGCCTTCACCCAGGGCATACGGTTTCATCCACAGCCATCACACGTGCTCTCTGGGGAAATTGCCAGCACTTCTAGCACCAACTATGGCAGATTGGCTCACTTTCTGTTGGTTTATAAGACATGTGGCATAAACCAACACAAATTGAATATAAACACAACTCTTTGGGCAAAAACAGGAAAATCAAAAGCAAAATGGTATCCAGTCTCTGCATCTGCAGGGATCCCCCCTCTCAGGGTAGTAACCATTCACTGGTTCAGGTTTTCCTTCTCAGGACACAAAACGCTGGAGTTCCTTTCTCCAGCTCTAATGAACACTGAATGCCACTGGAGACTGACTATTTAACTCTCAGACCACACGCTGGGGTTGAGATAAGGTGGACAACCTCTCATCCCCTCTATGGATGTCCACAAAACTCAGCCTTTAAAATGGCTGTTTAACCCCTCTCAACACATGGTGTGCTGGAAGAAACTTCTGGGTTTTAAATAACTGAAGCTAATAGACTCAGTGAAACGTATCTGCCCTCCAGCACTTTCCCTGTGACTTTGTAACAATACATTGAATCTTCAGATCCTATATGGAGCACTTACCATCCCAGTTCGCTAAGTCCTTGCTGACTTTATGGTGACAACAGCAGTGTGATGAGGTCAGCAACGTAATGATCTTATCACACCGCCACAAATTGGGGAGGGAAACTGCCAAGTGTTGATTTATTTCTGTCTCAATGCTAAAGTGTTCAAATGTGTTTGTGAATGCAATTCAGTAAAGAAGGAAGGCTATTGGTAAGGAGTATGGTTGCTCCTTAAGACTGTCAAACTGGTACGGTATTAGGAGACGTACTTTATAAGCCATTCTGTGGTTCACGAGGAACAATATATATATACTGTAAATAGAGCTCCCGAGCACGCTAGGGTGGTCTCCGAGTATTTGTGAGTGCTCAGAGATTTAGTTTTCGTCACTGCAGTTGAATGATTTACAGCTGCTAGACAGTTTGAATACATGTGGGGAACCCCCACATATACCTAGGCTGGCTAGCAGCTGTAAATCATGCAGCTGCATTAACAAAAAATCTCCGAGCACTTACAAATACTTGGAGACCACCCGAGCATGCTCAGGAAAACCCGAGCAACAAGTATACTCGCTCATCACTATTCATAGATGAAGAGAGTAGGGTCTTTAGTGCCACCTATTGGAAGTAGCAATCCTAGAAGTTATTATTGACCCATTAACCCCTTCATGACCCAGCCTCTTTTGACCTTAATGACCTGGCCGTTTTTTGCAGTGTCCCTTTATGAGGTAATAACTCGGGAACGCTTCAACGGATCCTAACGGTTCTGAGAATGTTTTTTCGTGACATTTTGGGCTTCATGTTAGTGGTAAATTTAGGTCAAGAATTTTTGTGTTTATTTGTGAAAAAATGGAAATTTGGCTAAAATTTTGAAAATTTTGCAATTGTCAAATTTAGAATTTTTATTCTGTTAAACCAGAGAGTTATCTGACACAAAATAGTTAATAAAAAACATTTCCCACATGTCTACTTTACATAAGCACAATTTTGGAATCAAAAATTTTATTTGCTAGGAAGTTATAAGGGTTAAAATTTGACCAGCGATTTCTCATTTTTACAACGAAATTTACAAAACCATTTTTTTTAGGGACCACCTCACATTTGAAGTCAGTTTGAGGGGTGTGTATGGCTGAAAATACCCAAAAGTGACACCATTCTAAAAACTGCACCCCTCAAGGTACTCAAAAACACATTCAACAAGTTTATTAACCCTTCAGGTACTTCACAGCTGCAGAAGCAACATGGAAGGAAAAAATGAACATTTAACTTTTTAGTCACAAAAATGATGTTTTAGCAACAATTTTTTTATTTTTCCAAGGGTAAAAACAGAAACTGGACCCCAAAAGTTATTGTACAATTTGCCCTGAGTACGCCGATACTCCATATGTGAGGGGGAACCACTGTTTGGGCGCACGACAGGGCTCGGAAGGGAAGGAGCGCCATTTGACTTTTTCAATGAAAAATTGGCTCCAATCTTTAGCGGACACCATGTCGCCATTTGGAGAGCCTGTGTGCCTAAAGATTGGAACTCCCCCAAAAGTGACCCCATTTTGGAAACTAGATCCCGCAAGGAGCTTATCGAGATGCATAGTGAGCACTCTGAACCCCCAGGTGCTTCACAAATTGATCCGTAAAAAATGAAAAAGTACTTTTTTTTCACAAAAAATTTCTTTTAGCCTCAATTTTTTCATTTTCACATGGGCAACAGGATAAAATGGATCCTAAAATGTGTTGGGCAATTTCTCCTGAGGACACCGATACCTCACATGTGGGGGTAAACCACTGTTTGGGCACATGGTAAGGCTCGGGAGGGAAGGAGCGCCATTTGACTTTTGAATGAAAAATTAGCTCCAATTGTTAGCGGACACCATGTCGCGTTTGGAGAGCCCCTGTGTGCCTAAACATTGGAGCTCCCCCACATGTGACCCCATTTTCGAAACTAGACCCCCAAAGGAACTTATCTAGATGCATAGTGAGCACTTTGAACCCCCAGGTGCTTCACAAATTGATCCAAAAAAATGAAAAAGTACTTTTTTTTCACAAAAAATTTCATTTAGCCTCAATTTGTTCATTTCCACAGGGGCATCAGGATAAAATGGATCCTAAAATTTATTGGGCAATTTCTCCTGAGTACACTGATACCGCACATGTGGGGGTAAACCACTCTTTGGGCACGTGGCAGGGCTCAGAAGGGAAGGAGCGCCATTTGACTTTTTGAATGAAAAATTAGCTCCAATCGTTAGCGGACACCATGTTGCATTTGGAGAGCCCCTGTGTGCCTAAACATTGGAGCTCACCCACATGTGACCCCATTTTGGAAACTAGACCTCCCATGGAACTAATCTAGATGTGCGGTGACCACTTTAAACCCCCAAGTGCTTCACAGAAGTTTATAATGCAGAGCCGTGAAAATAAAAAATCATTTTTCTTTCCTCAAAAATTATTTTTTAGCCTGCAATTTTTTATTTTCACAAGAGTAACAGGAGAAATTGGACCCCAAAAGTTGTTGTCCAGTTTGTCCTGAGTACGCTGATGCCCCATATGTGGGGCGGAACCACTGTTTGGGCACACGTCGGGGCTCGGAAGGGAAGTAGTGACTTTTGAAATGCAGACTTTGATGGAATGGTCTGCAGGCGTCACGTTGCGTTTGCAGAGCCCCTGATGCGCCTAAACAGTAGAAACTCCCCACAAATGACCCCATTTTGAAAACTAGACCCCCCAAGGAACTTATGTAGATATGTGGTGAGCACTTTGAACCCCCAGGTGCTTCACAGAAGTTTACAACGCAGAGCCGTAAAAATAAAAAAATCATTTTTCTTTCCTCAAAAATTATGTTTTAGTAAGCAATTTTTTATTTTCACAAGGGTAACAGGAGAAGTGGACCCCAATATTTGTTGCTCAGTTTGTCCTGAGTACGCTGATACCCCATATGTGGGGGTAAAACACTGTTTGGGCGCACGTCAGGGCTCGGAAGGGAGGGAGCACCATTTGACTTTTTGAACGCAAGATTGGCTGGAATCAATGATGGCGCCATGTTGCTTTTGGAGACCCTGGATGTGCCTAAACAGTGGAAACCCCTCAATTCTAACTTCAACACTAACCCCAACACACCCTTAACTTTAATCCCAACTGTAGCCATAACCCTAATAACAACCCTAACCCTAACACACCCCTAACCACAACCCTAACCCCAACACCTCCGTAACCCCAATCCCAACCCTAATCCCAACCCTAACCACAACTTTAACCCCAACACACCCCAAACCCTAACCATAACCCTAACCTCAAGCCTAATCTTAACCCTATTCCCAACCCTAGCCCTAATTCCTATCCTAACTCCAACCCTAACCCTAAAGCTATGTGCCCACGTTGCGGATTCTTGTGAATTTTTCCGCACGATTTTTTAAAAATCCGCAGGTAAAAGGCATTGCTTTTTACCTGCGTATTTACAGCGGATTTCCAGTGTTTTTTTGTGCGGATTTCACCTGCGGATTCCTATTGAGGAACAGGTGTAAAACACTGCGGAATCCGCACAAAGAATTGACATGCTATGGAAAATACAACGCAGCGGTATTTTCCGCACCATGGGCACAGCGGATTTGGTTGTCCATAGGTTTACATGGTCCTGTAAACCTGATGGAAAACTGCTACGAATCCACAGCGGCCAATCCACTGCGGATTCGCGGCCAATCCGCTGCGGATCCGCAGCCAAATCCGCACGGTGTGCACATAGCCTAATTCTAACCCTAACCCTAGTTCTAACCCTAGCCCTAACCCTAACCCTAGTTCTAACCCTAAAAAAATATTTTCTTTATTTTGTTATTTTCCCTACCTATGGGGGTGATAAAGGGGGAGGGGTCATTTACTATTTTTTCTATTTTGATCACTGTGATAGGTTTTATCACAGTGATCAAAATATACCTGGAACGAATCTGCCGGCCTGCAAATTCGGCGGGCGCACTGCGCAAGCGCCCGCCATTTTGGAAGATGGCGGCGCCCATGAAGAAGACGGACGGACACTGGGAGGCTCGGTAAGTATGAGGGGGGGAGATCGGAGCACGGGGGGATCGGAGCATGGGGGGTGGCATCGGAGCATGGGGGAACGGGCAGGAGGACGGGGGAGCAGATAGGACGACGGAGGGGAGCGGAGCACAGGACGGAGGACTGGGGAGGAGATCAGTGGCGGTGGGGGGGAGCAGATCAGGGTTTCCAGCCATGGCTGATAATATTGCAGCATCGGCCATGGCTGGATTGTAATATTTCACCAGTTTTCATAGGTGAAATATTACAAATCGCTCTGATTGGCAGTTTCACTTTCAACAGCCAATCAGAGCGATCGTAGCCACGGGGGGGAGGGGGGGTGAAGCCATCCCTCCTGGGCTGAAGTACCACTCCCCCTGTCCCTGCAGATCGGGTGAAATTGGAGTTAACCCTTTCACCCGATCTGCAGGGAGGCGATCCCTCCATGACGCCACATAGGCGTCACAGGTCGGATTGGCACCGACTTTCATGACGCCTACGTGGCGTCAAAGGTTGGGAAGGGTTTAAAGATCCTTCCCACATGACGTAGGATTTAAAGCCAAGCCAGACTATTTATATGAATACAAATGTTTAAGGGTTCTTGCCTCTCATCAGTGCAAAGTAGAAGACTGGTTGGTTCCATATATATATGCAATTCATAGATAAAATGTCTCATTACTGAGTAGCAGCAAAAGTTCTCCTTCAAAATTTGTGTCTGCCTTTTAATTTATGCAAGAACTGTTTCCAGATTTTGCTCTTCTAATTTCATTACTTGAGCCAGTGTCTCAGTAATTATTACAAGCAATGATTAAACATGAGTAGCTGTTTCGGTCTGTGTATTCGTAAAGGTTATCTGTTTATAGAAAGTGAACCGATTACAGATTCCTAATATGCATTTTCCAAGTTTCCTTTCATGTAAATTTAGAGGGTATTTAAGGAATAAATCATTTACATTTTTTAATGTCTAATCAACTGTTTTTAATTTCATTCATTACAGCCATTAACCAAGGTTATGATAAGTATGATTTTAGCACTTACTTCTTGCCAGTCCTGATGCATTATCTGTGTGTTACTACAACTGCTGTATGTCACAGCATCATCCCTCATTAAGGAAAACCAGTCACCATTCAGAAATGGTAATGAAAATAATTGGAAATGTTCCATTGGGCAAGGGATTCATTAATTTCAGATTAAGACAGCAGCCGTGTGAAACAGTGAAAGACAAATATCATATATTTCATAATGTAGGACAAACAGAAGATAATGTAGCATACACCAAAGAAGTGTTGCATATCTGACTTCTTATTATTGACTCCATTGGTTAAATCCTGCTTGATAAACTCTCAATTTTGGTGCATAATATGCATTATGCATTAAAGGGGTTGTCCCCCCCAAAAAAAAAACATTTTAATTAATAGATCTTGGAATAATAGGTTCCATAATTGAATGTGTTAATTTTCTTTTTCCTATACTGAGATAATCTTATAACTGTGCCCCAGCTGTAAACCGTTTATTTGCTGTAACCGGCCATGCAGAGTTGTTCATGGTTAGCACAAACCACAGCTCCTGGCATGGGGGTGGGAATCGAGTATACATACAAAACAGTAAAGGTTCACAGCTGCAACATTGTCAGGTAAGACATTTCTCATCCTCTTTTATCACAAGAGCAAGTGTTTCTATCATGTCGCCAGCCCTTATCATAAATAAAGTAACTTATAAGCCCACCAGCTGCTGGAGCTCTCACACCTGACTTGATTTATGATGAGCTGAGAGGGATGGAGATATGGTAGAAAAACTCCTGTGATAAAACAGGAAGGGAAACGTTATCATAAGTGACATGCTTCTTTTCTCCCCTGGCCAGGAGTTGTGATGTGTGCCAACCTTGAACTGGTTAGACATAGCAGATAACAGTATATAGTAAGGGCACCTTTAAAAGATTATCTCGGCAGAGAAAAAAAAAATCAACACACCCAATTGTGGAACTTATTATAATAATAAGTATTATTATTTTATTTCTATAGCGCCAACATATTCCACGGCACTTTACATTTTAGAGGGGACTTGTACAGACAATAGACATTACAGCATAAACAGTGAACACATAGATCAAAACAGATACCAAGATGAATGAGGGCCCTGCTGGCAAGCTTACAATCTATGAGGAAAAAGGGGAGACATTAAAGGTGGATGGTAACAATTGCTTTTATTGTTCGGACCAGCCATAGTGTAAGAATCGAGTGTTCATGTAAGGTTTCTTTCACACTTCCGTCTTTCAGCTCCCATCGCAATCCTTCGTTTTTTGAGAATGCAGGATCCTGCAAAAAAATTGCGCTGCCATAACTGGCTACAATAGTAGCCTATGGGTGCAGGATGCGTCGCTGCCTGTGAAAAGCAGGAATCCAGCGATGGGTCCCGCCTTTTCAAAGAGAGCATGCGTGGAAGAATTTTCCGTCAGGGAAATTCTCTCTCGCTGGCTCTCTTTCTCTTTTTACTATAGATGCTGCCTATTGCAAAAGCTCGCTTTCGCAATGTATTAATAGGAACACTAGCTGCCGGGAGCATCGCTGCGTGGGAACGCCGGTAGGTGAGAATACTGCGATTTTTAAATTTTTTTAACCTGGTTTGTTTTGTGTATGCATTTTCGCAGCGGAAAACCGCTGCAAAGACGTATACACAAGAGGTGCCCATAGGCTCGACGGGTCCGTCAGAAAGACAGGCCCAGTGCACGTTTTTCATAATCTGCACAGGATCCGTCATTTCAACGTCTTGACGGATCCTGTGCAGATTTGGAAGACGGAAGTGTGAAAGAAGCCTAATGCTGCATGAACCAGTTATTGGCCTAAGTATGTAACAGTACAGACACAGAGGGCTATTAAATGGATAAAGCTTGAGAGAACATGATGCAAGGAACCTGGTTATGGTAAAAAGTATGAATGGACAACACAGGGATAGTTACCTGTCACCCCCCCAAGCGTTTGTATCTAAAAGAACCATCTTGTGCAGCACTAATGCTGCATTCTGACAAGGTGGCTCTTTTAGTTCTTGTTCCTGCCACTGCTGAAAGTGACATCACTTGATGTCTTTCTTATTGCGCCTGCGTGGATGCGCGGCCCCGCAGGCGCAATAAGAAAGACATCAAGTGATGTCAGTGGATGGGCAGCGCTAACTGCGCAAGCCCAAGGCCTAAGATCACAGCGCAGGCGCCGGGAAAATTCAATAACGTGGAGGAGGCGGCGTCCTGTAAACATGAGGAAGTAACTGATGGTTGTGGTGCGTCTGTGTTAGGGGGGAAAGACCTGTCCCCCCCGGACGATTTCAAGGTATGAGGGACAAATTTGATAAACGATTCTTTCAGTAGTGGCAGGAACAAGAACTAAAAGATAAAAGAGCCACCTCGTCAGAATGCAGCATTAGTGCTGCACATGTTGGCTCTTTTAGTTACATACGCCTGGGGGGGTGACAGGTTCCCTTTAATGCATTGAGGTGGTAGGCCAGTCTGAACAAATGCGTTTTTAGGGCACGCTTAAAACTGTGTAGATTGGGAATTCATCGTATTAACCTGGGTACTGCATTCCATAAAATTGGCGCAACATGTGAAAAGTCTTGGAGACAGGAGTGGGAGGTTCTGATTATTGAGGATGTTAACCTCAGGTCATTAGTAGAAGAGGGCACGGGTAGGGTGGTAGGCTGAGATGAGGGAGGAGAAGTAGGGAGGTGCTGAGCCATGGAGTGCTTTGTGGATGAGGGTAATAAGTTTGTACTGGATTCTGGAGTGGATGGGTAACCAGTGTAATGACTGGCACAAGGTAGAGGCATCGGAATAACGATTGGTGAGGAATATGATCCTGGCTGCAGCATTCAAGACAAATTGCAGAGGGGAGAGTTTGGTAAGAGGGAGGTCGATTAGTAGATAATTACAATAGTCCAGATGAGAATGAATAAGAGAAACCATAAGAGTTTTTGCAGAGTCAAAAGTAAGAAAAGGTCGAATTCTAGAAATGTTCCAGTGATCGGATGTGGGGGAGGTGGTGTGTGAATGAAAGCTCGGAATCAAGTATGACCCCAAGATAGCGGGCATGTTTCTGGGGAGAAACGGTGGAACCACACACAGAAATTGCAATGTCAGGCATAAGTAGTTTAGTAGAGGGAGGAAACACAAGGAGTTCAGTTTTTGACAGGTTCAGTTTCAGAAAGGAGAACATGATGTTGCAGACAGCGGTAAGACAATCACTCGTGTTTTCTAAAAAGGCTGGCATGATATCAGAAGAAGTGTATAATTGGGTGTCATCAGCATAGAGATGGTACTGGAAACCAAATCTACTGATTGTTTGTCCAATAGGGGCAGTATACAAAGAAAAGAGGAGGAGGCCTAGAACCGATCCTTGAGGAACCCCAACAGTAAGGGGAAGAGGAGGAGGAGCCAGTAAAAGATACAGCGAAGGAGCAGTCAGAGAGATAGGAGAACCAGGAGAGAATGGTGTCCTTGATGCCGATGGAGCGGAGCATAGTGAGGAGGAGCTAGTAATCCACAGTGTCGAATGCTGCAGAGAGATCAAAAGAGAACTAGCATGGAATAATTGCCATTAGATTTAGCTGTTGGTAGATCATTAGAGACTTTAGTGAGGGCAGTTTTTTCTTTTAAATTATTATTCCAAGATCTACTGATTTAAGATGTACTTTGTTCGAGGGATAACCCCTTTAAATTAAAAAAAATTTAAATACATCTGAAGATGTTCAGTGATGAAGTGATCAGGGGTAGTTAATGCCTGAAATGTGTCTGAGCGTTATCTCATCTACCACTATGAATTTTAATTCTATGTTTTGAAATAAAGCATTGAAGATTTAATTTAGTTGCTGACACTTGGAATTTTTCTTCATATTTTACAATGGGTCAGCTGTTCTCCTTGGAGCAGCAATGCTGTATTGTGACCGGTCCTGATATTGCATAACACAGCAAGGCTTTAAACTTTTTTTTCTCGTTATATGAATGCATATTCAAATACTTCTGAAGATGTTATCTGTTTTAAAAGTTGGACTTGCATTTTCAAAGATATGGGTGTCAAATGGGCACTGTTCGTGGTCACCTGGCGGCTCTAAAGATGGACATCATGAACAGGCTTGTTGCTAGCTACCCTGTTTTCCAGATCACAGAAGTTTCCTTGGCCTTCACCCTTTAAAGGGAACCTGTCACCTGAATATGGCGGGACAGGTTTGTGGTCATATGGGCGGGGTTTTCGGGTGTTTGATTCACCCTTTCCTTACCCGCTGGCTGCATGCTGGCCGCAATATTAGGTTGAAGTTCATGCTGTGTCCTCCGTAGTACACGCCTGCGCAAGGCAATTGCCTTGCGCAGGCGTGTACTATGGAGGGCACAGCATGAACTTTAACCCAATATTGCAGCCAGCGGGTAAGGAAAGGGTGAATCAAACACCCGAAAACGCCGCCCATATGACCACAAACCTGTCCTGCCAAATTCAGGTGACGGGTTCCCTTTAACATCTGTACAGGGATCTGGATTTACATGGAACAATAGACTGCGGCAACAGAGTTAGCTGCTGTGCAATGGTTCAAGCTGGCAAGAATCAGGTAGAATGGGTCAGGAGTAGGAGGTACAGGAAGCACAAAAGAGGCAGGTCAAATGTCAGTACACAAGCCAAAGTCAAAATCAGGACAATCCACTGAGACCGACTGTTACACACAAAAACAGAGCTAGTTAGATTATAACTGGCAGTGGGACCTGATTCTCACCGGTTTAAATAGTGAGCATCCCCACCCAGTGGCGTAGGAAGGGTGGTGCGGGGGGGGGGGCGGGCCGCCCCGGGCGGCACAATGCGGGGGGCGGCCAGCGCTGCAGGAGGAGGAAGAAAAAAAAAAAAAAAAAAGACGCGGGCCCTTTAAATCTTCGGGCGGCGCCGTCCGCTGCCAAGACCAGGCTCCCCCCACCACCGGCCCCCGCTCTAATACTCACCTCTCCTGGTTTCTGAGGCAGCTGCAGCATCTTCAGCGCCCTCTGACTCTGCGACGTCTCAGGGCAGAGGGCGCGATGACGTCATCACTGTGCGCGCCGCTCAGCCTCTCTGTCCTGAGCGTTGCAGAGCCGGAGAGACGCTGACTGGCTGCACCGGACCTGCTCTAGGAACGGGAGAGGTGAGGATTTTTTTTTTCTTTATGTCTGACTCTGTCTGGAGACACTGGGGCAATACTGGAGACCATGGGGCAGATTGCTGGACACACCGGGGCAATACTGGAGACCATGGGGCAGATTGCTGGACACACTGGGGCAATACTGGAGACCATGGGGCAGAATGCTGGACACACTGGCGCAATACTGCAGACCATGGGGCAGAATGCTGGACACACTAGGGCAATACTGGAGACCATGGGGCAGAATGCTGGACACACTGGGGCAATACTGGAGACTCTGGGGCAGATTTCTGGACACATTGAGGCAATGCTGGAGACCCTGGGGCAGACTTCTGGACACACTGGGGCAGATTTCTGGACATACTGGGGCAATGCTGGAGACCCTGGGGCAGATTTCTGGACACTGGGGAAGATTGCTGGACACACTGGGGGCAATGCTGGACACACTGGGGCAATGCTGGACACACTGGGGCAATACTGGAGACCCTGGGGCAGATTTCTGGACACATTGAGGCAATGCTGGAGACCCTGGGGCAGATTTCTGGACACACTGGGGCAGATTTCTGGATTTACTGGGGCAATGCTGGAGACCCTGGGGCAGATTTCTGGACACTGGGGCAATGCTGGACACTGGGGCAGATTGCTGGACACGCTGGGGCAATGCTGGACACTGTGGCAGATTGCTGTGCACACTGTGGCAGATTGCTGTGCACACTGTGGCAGATTGCTGTGCACACTGTGGCAGATTGCTGTGCACACTGGGGCAGATTGCTGTGCACACTGGGGCAGATTGCTGTGCACACTGGGGACCCTGGGGCAGATTTCTGGACACACTGGGGCAATGCTGGACACTGGGGCAGATTGCTGGACACACTGGGGGTAATATGCTGGACACACTGGGGCAATGCTGGACAACATGGGGGTAATATGCTGGACACACTGGGGCAGATTGCTGGACACACTGGGGGCAGGACTTGAGGCATGGGCAGAATGTAGATACGGGGCATGATTGGAGACACCGGGCAGGATTGGATCATGGGGCAGGATTGGATCATGGGGCAGGACGGATACGATGGAGGCTGGTGGGGCAGGATGGGGAGATCATATGGGGTAGAATGGATACTCATGAGGGCAGGATGCGAGAACATATGGCTGGAGCCAGGAATGAGATAAACGGGGCCAGGGTGGGGAATAGTATTACCATAGGGGATAATTAAGGGATATTATTACTGCAGTGATGTATTTATTTTATTTTTTGAGTATACTGTTTTAAATGGGGGGGGGGGGGGCGGTCCTGTTACTTTGCAGAGTGACACTATATCACCTTTTTTTCTTCATGTGGTGTAATGTAGAAGTTGTGAAAAATTAAGTAATGTGTTCTGCAAGCGGAGCTCGAGATAACTGTGTTATTTCCTGCAGAAACGAGTCCTGGCTGGAAGGAATGATGGCGGTCTGTGCTGGATGAAAGATGAAGGACTTCACCTAGAGACGTCACTGGTGAGTCAGTGTTACCTATACACTGACACTATACACTGTATACTATATACAGCGGTCCTGTGTACAATGTCACCAGTGATCACTGTATTATCTATACATTATATACAGAGTTCCTGTGTATAATACCACCAGTGATCTCTGTATTACCTCTACACAGACACTGCATACTAAGTACAGATCTCCTGTGAATACTGGCACTTATGGTGATAGTATTGTGGTTTTTTTTATTACTGATCAGTATTGTAGTATTCAGTCACTATGTGGTGGTAATATGTGGTCTGGAAATGGTGTTGTGGTATTTGTCCCTTGTATGTAGTATTATTCGGTCACTATGTGGTCTGGTCATGGTGTGGTGGTATTAAGTCACAGGTTTGGCATGTGGGGGTGACACCATTAGGCCCAGTTTAAGATCTACAAAACAGGAAAACCATTTTTGGTAACCTTTGTGTGTATTGAGCCGGGGGAGGAAGGGGGGCGCCAAACTCGGGAACAGCCCCGGGCGGCAAAAGCTCTAGCTACGCCTCTGTCCCCACCTATTGCTCAAAGCTGGTGCAGACATCAGCTGATTGATGGAGGTGTCTGACCCCAACAATCTCCATATTGATGATCCATTCTATGGATAGATAATTTGTTAAGTCCCAGAAAATTCTCTTAAAGAGAACCTGTCATCACAATTTTGCATATTAAAGACATGGCCATAATTGCGCTATAAGGTTATAGGCGCACATTGCATAAATGGAGGCAAACATTTCTGCACCATTTCTGCATTTTTTGGCAGGAAAAATGCACGTGTTTGATGCATTTTTAGACTGAGGTCAGTGGTGAAAAATGAAGGGCAAAAACACCGAGTTGACATGCAGCAGATTATTTTTTGCACCAAATCTGCAAGTTAAAAATACTCAATGTGTGCATGACACTTCAGGTTTCTCATTCACTTTGCCAGCATCAAGTTTTGCTAGCAAATCTGAATGACAAAAATGCAAGTCTGCAACGTGTGCACAAGCCCTTATACAGATTAAATACTTTTAGTGAAATATTACGCAATCTGGTTGTTCTTTAATCAGAATTTGAAGTTTGGCTGTATTAAGCTTTCAGTGGACAGGGTCAGGACTGTCGGTAGGGTCTTCGACCCCTGCCCCTCCACCTACTACACTACATTGTTGCAGGATTAATGGGCATTTATTACCACTTTTGAATTATGTAAACTATTAATATGGACATACAGGCTGAAGTGAGTGCTGAAAACAGTCCTACCTGTGTGTCTCATGTAAGATGCCTTGTTGTTGAGAAATTCGCTTTTATCACTTTATGTAAATGACCTCTTCCAGGATAATGGGGAGATGCTGCACAGAAGATTCCTTATCATGTAAATCGCCTCCCATAGTTGTTGTGAATTCTGTGGCTGAATTCACTCCTGTGGTCACAAGTGGTACTGCAGCTTCTGAGCTTCCTCCCTCAGGTGTTCTGGTGAGCTCGTTGGCTGCTTTGTTATTTAACTCCACCTGATTCTGTCTTCCTTGCTCCTTGTCAATGTTCCAGTGTTGGACCTGAGCTTCTGGATCTTCCTGTGGCCTGCTGCTCTGCTTAGATAAGTGCTTCTTTGCTTTTGTTGCTACTTTTTCTGTCCAGCTTGTCTATTCGTTTTTGCTGGAAGCTCTGACACGCAAAGGGTGCACCGCAATGCCGTTAGTTCGGCACGGTGGGTCTTTTTGCCCCCTTTGCGTGGTTTATTGCTTTAGGGTTTTTTGTAGACTGCAAAGTTCTCTTTGCTATCCTCGCTCTATCTAGAATATCGGGCCTCACTTTGCTGAATCTATTTCATCCCTACGTTTGTCTTTTCATCTTGCTAACAGTCATTATATGTGGGGGGCTGCCTTTTCCTTTGGGGTATTTCTCTGAGGCAAGTCAGGCTTGTTTTTCTATCTTCAGGCTAGTCAGCTCCTCAGGCTGTGCCGAGTTGCATAGGTAGTGACAGGCGCAATCCACAGCTGTCTTTAGTTGTGTTTAGGATAGGTTCAGGTATTGCGGTCTACAGAGATTCCACGTCTCAGAGCTCGTTCTATTGTTTTTGGGTTATTGTCAGATCACTGTATGTGCTCTGATTGCTGGCACACTGTGTCACTGGATTGCCTACATAACACATAGTGTCACTGTGTGCCTGTGACTTTGTTTTTCATCCTATAATCTCAGTCTCGCACCTGCGCAGTCCCAGTGCTACTCTTCAGTGTTCTGCCCTTCTTTGGGCATTGTTTAAGGAAAAACAGTCGCACACATGAAGCTTGAAGGTTTTATGCAAAAATTGCACTTTTTATTAGTACAGTCATCACCGAGTGCTCATTAGTGTAAGAAAAATTGACGGACACTTTAAGTTAGGCTGTTTTTCCATAAACATTGTGACTTTTTGTTCAGCCTGCACCTTTTCGCTCCTCGATACAGAGTGCACCACATTTTTTGGACTGCCTTCTCTGGGCATTGACTTCACGTTCCAACTGCACAGGTGCCGGAGAATCACTGGTACTTTCGCTGTGTTTCTGAACGCCAGAGAATGAAAATACCAGTGACTTGCAGGCACATGTGCAGTAGGAACTTGAATGTTGTTTCCATTGAGGTTGTCTGCAAATACACTTCAAGTTTTAAGTTTTGAATGAGGTATGAAAATGTTTAATAAGTGGGCACCATGTGTGGCCACTAAGCTGCCCTTCAAACCAAATCCAAGTACAGCACAAGGCCTCGTTTAGCATGCATTTTACCTCAGTATTTGCAAGTCAAAACCCTGAGTGGGTGAAAAATACAGAAGTGGTGACGTGCTTCTATTATACTTTTCCTCTGATTGTTCCACTCCTGGCTTTGGCTTACAAATACTGATGTAAAATACTGATAGGCCACATTCACACTAAGGCCAGTTCTGTTTGCAGGTTTCTTTTTTAAGTATATTTTTCATTTAACCCCTTCCCAAACTAGCAATTGTCTGTTTTTGCTCATTCATTATTCTTCCCCTTCTTCCAAGAGCCATAATTTATTTATATATATATATATATATATATATATATACTATATAATTGTCTAAGGGGTACTTCCGTCTGTCCTTCTGTCTGTCACGGATATTCATTGGTCGTGGCCTCTGTCTATCATGGAAATCCAAGTCGCTGATTGGTCGCCACAAAACAGCCACGACCAATCAGCGACGGGCACAGTCCAGAAGAAAATGGCCGCTCCTTACTCCCCGCAGTCAGTGGCCGGCACACGCTCCATACTCCCCGCAGTGTCCCCGGCGCTCCGCTATATACTCCCCGCAGTGTCCCCGGCGCCCCGCTATATACTCCCTGCAGTGTCCCCGGCGCCCCGCTATATACTCCCCGCAGTGTCCCCGACGCTCCGCTATATACTCCCCGCAGTGTCCCCGGCGCTCCGCTATATACTCCCCGCAGTCAGTGTCCCCGACGCTCCGCTCCATGTTCCCCGCACTGTCCCCAATGCCCGCTCCATACTCCCCTCCGGTCACCGCTAATACAAGGTTAATGCCCGCACTCCGTTACCGCCGCTATTAACCCTGTGTGTCCCCAACCTTTTACTATTGATGCTGCCTATGCGGCATCAATAGTAAAAAAAAGTAATGTTAAAAAAACAAAAAACCTGCTATTCTCACCCTCCGTTGTCCGCTTCCTTTCCCAGCGATGCATTGCGAAATTACCCAGAAGACCTAGCGGTCTCGCGAGACCACTAAGTCATCTGGGTAATTTCGCAATGCATCCTGGGAACGCAAGATGGTGGCAGCCGTGCGCCCATCGCCACAGCGCCGTTGGATCCCAGGAGACGGAGAGACAGGACGCTGAGGAGCAGTGACAAAAATGGTGAGTATGTTAAACTACAAGGGGCCCTCGAATCGTTAGGTGAGTATGTTTATTTTTTAACCTGCGACATACGTGGCTGGGTAATATACTACGTGGCTCTGTGCTGTATACTACGTCACTGGGCAATATACTACGTAACTGGGCAATATACTACATGACTGGGCAATATACTACGTGGCTGTGCAATATACTACGTGGCTGGGCAATATACTACGTGGCTCTGTGCTGTATACTCCGTCGCTGTGCAATATACTACATGGCTCTGTGCTGTATACTACGTCACTGGGCAATATACTACGTAACTGGGCAATATACTACGTGGCTCTGTGCTGTATACTATGTCACTGGGCAATATACTACGTCACTGGGCAATATACTACGTCGCTGGGCAATATACTACGTGGCTCTGTGCTGTATACTATGTCACTGGGCAATATACTACGTGGCTTGGCAATATACTACGTGTCTGGGCAATATACTACGTCGCTGGGCAATATACTATGTGGCTCTGTGCTGTATACTACGTCACTGGGCAATATACTATGTGTCTGGGCAATATACTACGTCGCTGGGCAATATACTATGTGTCTGGGCAATATACAACGTGGCTCTGTGCTGTATACTACGCCACTGGGCAATATACTACGTGGCTCTGTGCTGTATACTACGTCACTGGGCAATATACTACGTGGCTGGGCAATATATTACATCACTGTGCAATATACAACGTGGCTCTGTGCTGTATACTATGTCGCTGAGCAATATACTACGTGGCTCTGTGCTGTATACTACATAACTGGGCAATATACTACGTCACTGGGCAATATACTACGTGTCTGGACAATATACTACGTCGCTGGGCAATAAACTATGTGGCTGTGCAATATACTACGTGGCTCTGTGCTGTATACTACGTCACTGGGCAATATACTACGTGTCTGGGCAATATACTACGTCGCTGTGCAATATACTACGTGGCTGTGCAATATACTACGTGGCTCTGTGCTGTATACTACATAACTGGGCAATATACTACATCACTGGGCAATATACTACGTGTCTGGGCAATATACTACGTCGCTGGGCAATATACTATGTGGCTGTGCAATATACTACGTCACTGGGCAATATACTACGTCGCTGGGCAATATACTACGTGGCTCTGTGCTGTATACTATGTGTCTGGGCAATATACTATGTGTCTGGGCAATATACAACGTGTCTGGGCAATATACAACGTGTCTGGGCAATATACAACGTGTCTGGGCAATATACAACGTGTCTGGGCAATATACGTGTCTGGGCAATATACTACGTGGCTGGGCAATATACTACGTGGCTGGGCAATATACTACGTGGCTGGGCAATATACTACGTGGCTCTGTGCTGCATACTACGCCACTGGGCAATATACTACGTGGCTCTGTGCTGTATACTACGTCACTGGGCAATATACTACGTGGCTGGGCAATATACTACGTCGCTGGGCAATAAACTATGTGGCTGTGCAATATACTACGTGGCTCTGTGCTGTATACTACATAACTGGGCAATATACTACATCACTGGGCAATATACTACGTGTCTGGGCAATATACTACGTCGCTGGGCAATATACTATGTGGCTGTGCAATATACTACGTCACTGGGCAATATACTACGTCGCTGGGCAATATACTACGTGGCTCTGTGCTGTATACTATGTCACTGAGCAATATACTACGTGGCTCTGTGCTGTATACTACATAACTGGGCAATATACTATGTGTCTGGGCAATATACTACGTGGCTCTGTGCTGTATACTACATCACTGGGCAATATACTACGTGGCTGGGCAATAAACTATGTGGCTGGGCAATATACTACGTGGCTGGGCAATATACTACGTGGCTGGGCTATATACTACGTGTCTGGGCAATATACTACGTCGCTGGGCAATATACTATGTGGCTCTGTGCTGTATACTACGTCACTGGGCAATATACTACGTCACTGGGCAATATACTACGTGGCTGGGCAATATACTACGTGGCTGGGCTATATACTACGTGTCTGGGCAATATACTACGTCGCTGGGCAATATACTATGTGGCTGTGCAATATACTACGTGGCTCTGTGCTGTATACTACGTCACTGGGCAATATACTACGTCGCTGGGCAATATACTACGTCGCTGGGCAATATACTAAGTGGCTGAGCAATATACTACGTGGCTGGGCAATATACTATGTGGACATGCATATACTAGAACAGGGGTGTCAAACTGCATTCCTCGAGGGCTGCAAACAGGTCATGTTTTCAGGATTTCCATGTACTGCACAGGTGATAATTTAATCACCAACTCATTATTTGTGTAGGTGATTAAATTATCACCTGTGCAGTACAAGGAAATCCTGAAAACATGACCTGTTTGCAGCCCTCGAGGAATGCAGTTTGACACACCTGTACTAGAATACCCGATGCGTTAGAATCGGGCCACCATCTAGTGTAAAAAAAAAAATTAAAAAAAAAAAAAAAAATATATATATATATATATATATATATATATATATATATATATATATATATATATATATAATCTAAGTGTGGTGAAATTGTGAAAAAAAGACACATTTAGGAAATTATATATTTGTTTTACAGCGTTCATTATGTGGTAGAAATTCATGGAATAAAAACCCAAAACAGTGAGTAAACAAACAAAAAACTTTTATTGCACCTTTTACAAGACCCGTAATGTTTTTAATTTTTTCTTTGGAGCGGTGTGAAGGCTTATTTTTAGCACGGCAAGCTGACAATTTTATTGATACCATTTTGGAGAAGATAGGAGGTTTTGATTGCTTCTTTCATTTTGTTGCAGTATGGCGGCGGCCAAAGAAACCACAATTCTGGGGTTTTGATGTTTCAGAGTTTACTCATCATGTTACCGTATATACTCGAGTATAAGCCGAGGCACCTAATTTTGCCACGGAAAACTGGGTAAGCTTACTGACTCGAGTATAAGTCATCCCTTATCCCTGTCCTGCTATGCGTGGCTCCCCCCGTCCTGTCCTGGTATGTGTGGCTCCCCCTGTTGTATCCATGGCTCCCCAATCCCGCAAGGCTCACACCCCCATCCTACTCACCCTCCTCGTGCCATCGCTGCATCTCCATTGTCCAGGCACGGCAGCTCTTCCTGTGCTCAGTGGTCACGTGGTACCACTCATTAAGGTAATGAATATGGGTTTCACGCCTATGGGAGTGGAGACACGTGCATATTCATTACTTTAATAAGAGGTACCACGTGATCGCTGAGCGCAGGAAGAGGTGAAGGGATGGAGATGCAGCGACGGCGCGAGTTTGATGTCTTCTGTTAGCCAGCGGCTGCAACTGCCACTGTGCCACAGCTGCCGGCTCCTACAATTGCTTCGCCGTTCCCACTCCGCCGTCGGCTGTCTGGACAATCACTCGTGTATAAGCCGGGGGTGTTTGCAGCACAAAAAAAATTGCTGAAGATCTCGGCTTATACACAAGTATATACAGTAATTAATTTTATATTTTGATAAATCAGACTTTTGCAGACCCAGCATACATAGGTATATTTTTTCATTTTTTATTTCTTTATTTTTAATTGGAGAATTGGCTTCTCAGCAACAAAAACAGTGAACAGACACTAGAAGTAATATCTTTGCCTAGTAATTTGTTTTTAGTGAGCAATATTAGAACGATTGAGAACTGCAAGTATCATTTTTTTTTTGGGTTCTGGTACAAATACAACTATTACATGAGCACTCTCTCTGCTGCGTGTAATTTAAAATTCAAAGGAAATCAGATTTTTTATTTCTGGCCAAAGAAACGCCATATTAAATCTAAATTAGAATCCGCTTCCTGATGATAAAAATAATTATATTTACATTCTTCTAAACATCCAACATAATCTTCAACCTGTTTTTGCAAGAAATGGCTTCACATTGGGCATTTGTTTAATGTTAATAGTATCACAACAGGGAGGATACATTTAAAGCATTTTGTTCGTATACCACAGAGCAGAGTGGGAGCTTGTTATTATAGTAGGAAAACATTATTAGCTTCTTACTCCCCATTTTACTAAGCATATATAAAAGGTCTGATGGTCAGTGGCTTTTGTCAAGATGTGTAAATGGAGAAGACTAAGTTATAGAAAAATTGTAAAAAAAACCCAAACAATCGAGTACTCAAAGCAAGAGCGAGCGACCCATAGTTGATGTACAAGGTTAATAATGTAATTTTAAATTGTAATTTTAATTGGTTTTAACATTCATTTGTGTGGTTTTTGTTCACTGTTATTTAGTAAAGCATTCTATCGTATAGTATTCAGATTGCCTGTTCAGTTATATAAATACTAGTGCTAACTCACACCAAAAATGAGTGATCTATTTCAAGTATTTATTTCTGTTAATGTTGATGATTATGGCTTACAGCCAATGAAAACTCAAAAGTCATCATCTCCGTAAATTAGAACAAAAAAAAAAACACCTGCAAAGGCTTCCTAAGAGTTTAAAAAGTCCCTTAGTCTGTTTCAGTAGGCCCCACAATCATGGGGAAGATTGCTGACTTGACAGATGTCCAGAAAGCAATCACTGACACACTCTACAAGGAGGGTGAGCCACAAAAGGTCATTGCTAAAGAAATTGGCTGTTCACAGAGTGTTGTATCCAAGTATGTTAATGGTAAGTTCAGTGGAAGGAAAAAGTGTGGTAGAAAAAGATGCACAAGCAACCGGGATAACCGCAGCTTTGAAAGGATTAAGAAACAGCCATTCAAAAATTGGGGGGATATTCACAAGGAATCGAGTGCTGCTGGAGTCATTGCTTCAAGATCCACCATACACAGAAGTATACAGGACATGGGCTACAAGTGTCGCATTCCTTTTGTCAAGCCACTTATGACCAATAGACAACGCCAAAAGCGTCTGACCTGAGCCAAGGAGAAAAAGAACTGGACTGATGCTCAGTGGTCCAAAGTGTTGTTTTCAGATGAAAGTAAATTTTCCATTTCATTTGGAAATCAAGGTCCCAGAGTCTGAAGGAAGAGAGAGGCACACAAACCAAGCTGCTTGAGGTCTAGTGTGAAGTTTCCACAATCAATGATGATTTGAGGTGCCATGTCATCTGCTGATGTAAGTCCACTGTATTTTATCAAGACCAAAGTCAGAGCAACCGTCTACCAGGAAATTTTAGAGCACTTCATGCTTCCCTCTGCCAATAAGCTTTTTGGTTATGGAGATTTCATTCTCCAGCAGAACTTGTCCACACTGCCAAAAGTAACAAAACCTGGTTTAAGAACAGCAGTATCTCTGTGCTTGATTGGCCAGCAAACTCACCTGAGAATCTATAGGGTATTGTCAAGAGGAAGAAGAGAGACACCAGACCCAACAATGCAGACGAGCTGAAGGTTGCTATCAAAGCAACATGGGCTTCCATAACACCTCAGCAGCGCCATAGGCTGATCGCCTCCATGTCACTCTGCATTGATGTAGTAATTGATGCAAAAGGAGCCCCGACCAAGTATTGAGTGCATTTACTGAACATATATTTCAGTAGGCCAACATTTAGGATATTAAAATGATTTTTCAAGCTGGTGTTATAAAGTATTCTAGTTTACTGAGATAATGACTTTTGAATTTTCATTGGCTGTAAGCCATAATCATCAACATTAACAGAAATAAACACTTGAAATAGATCACTCTGTTTGAAATGACTATATACTAACAATAATAATAATCTTTATTTATATAGCGCCAACGTATTCCGCAGCGCTTTACAGTTTAACAGTTTCAAACACAAACGTCATAAGTAACAACGTTAACAATACAATAATTAAAGCAAAATAAGACGACCCTGCTCGTGAGAGCTTACAATCTACAATGAAGAGGGGGGGATACAAAGTACAGGTGTGTATTTACAATGATGTATTTACAGTGCCTTGCGAAAGTATTCGCCCCCCTGGAACTTTTCAACCTTTTCCCACATATCATGCTTCAAACATAAAGATACCAAATGTAAAATTTTGGGGAAGAATCAACAAGTGGAACACAATTGTGAAGTTGAATGAAATTTATTGGTTATTTAAAATTTTTGTGGAAATCAAAAAACTGAAAAGTGGGCTTGCAATATTATTCGGCCCCTTTACTTTCAGTGCAGCAAAACTCACTCCAGAAGTACATTGTGGATCTCTGAATGATCCAATGTTGTCCTAAATGCCTAATGATGATAAAAATAATCCACCTGTGTGTAATCAAGTCTCCGTATAAATGCACCTGCTCTGGTCAGTCTCAGGGTTCTGTTTGAAGCACAGATAGCATCATGAAGACCAAGGAACACAACAGGCAGGTCCGTGATACTGTTGTGGAGAAGTTTAAAGCCGGATTTGGATACAAAATGATTTCCAAAACTTTAAACATCCCAAGGAGCACTGTGCAAGCAATCATATTGAAATGGAAGGAGTGTCATACCACTGCAAATCTACCAAGACCTGGCCATCCCTCTAAACTTTCATCTCAAACAACGAGAAGACTGATCAGAGATGCAGCCAAGAGGCCCATGATCACTCTGGATGAACTGCAGAGATCTACAGCTGAGCTGGGACAGTCTGTCCATAGGACAACAATCAGTCGTACACTGCACAAATCTGGCCTTTAAGGAAGAGTGGCAAGAAGAAAGCCATTTCTCAAAGATATCCATAAAGTGTCGTTTAACATTTGCAACAAGCCACCTGGAAGACACACCAAACATGTGGAAGAAGGTGCTCTGGTCAGATGAAACCAAAATCGAACTTTTTGGCAAAAATGCCAAACGATATGTTTGGTGTAAAGGCAACACAGCTCATCATGCTGAACATACCATCCCCACTGTTAAACATGGTGGTGGCAGCATCATAGTTTGGGCCTGCTTTTCTTCAGCAGGGACAGATAAGATGGTTAAAATTGATGGGAAGATGGATGGAGCCAAATACAGGATCATTCTTGAAGAAAACCTTAATATAGTCTGCAAAAGACCCGAGACTGGGACGGAGATTTGTCTTCCAACAAGACAATGATCGAAACATAAAGCAAAATCTACAATGGAACGGTTCACAAATAAACGTATCCAGGTGTTAGAATAGCCAAGTCAAAGTCCAGAACTCAGTCCAATCGAAAATCTGTGGAAAGAGCTGAAAACTGCTGTTCACAAACGATCTCATCAAGCCTCACTGAGATCGAGCTGTTTGCCAAGGAAAAATGGGCAAGAATTTCAGTCTCTCGATGTACAAAACTGATAGAAACATACCCCATCATAGCCTGGGTTTAAATCCAACCAAAGACAACATCTGCAAGCAGTTTGTAAGTTCTCTCCGTGTTTGCGTATGTTTTCTCCGGTTTCCTCCCACACTCCAAAGACATACCGATAGGGAATTTATATTATATTGTGAGCCCCAATGGGGAGTGCCGATAATGTCTGTAAAACGCTATGGAATTAATGGTGTTACATAAGTAAGAAAAATTACTAAAATAAATAAATAGATGAAGGGCATTGTGGGGAAGCCTACACACCAATGCAAAATGACATTAGCCTGCTCTCTAATGCTTCAGCAGTGTTGGAAATGTTGATATTGAGTTTTTATTTTATAGAATCTCAACAATGTTCGAATTAATGCGAAACCGTGGATTTCAGGAAATTTGACTCGAACTTGGTCCTCCGCAAGTCAATCCATTAATGTCTAATTATGATGTACTGGAGATTTGTATTAAATGTATTTTTCACTTATTATTACTTGATTCATAATAGTGTACTAGCTGGTCTAGGGAGTCCAATAGAGCAGCTAGCAAACACATAGGAAAAAAGATTTTGAAGCAGGCATATTTTGTGGATCTTAAATGCCACACATAGATAACTACCTTGTAAGTCAATAGGAGCATGGCCTGGCCTGGCCTTTAAGAGTCCCTTTTGATGGCATACAGGCTTTACTGGTGGAAGCAGTAGCCCCAAAAGGTTTGTCTTCTCACTCACCCTGAAACAGTCCTTTGTTTTGAAGGATTACTTGATTTGATCAAATCTCTAGTATTCAAGACTAGAGATGAGTGAATCCATACTGTAAAGTTTGGGGTTCGTACCAGACACCAGGGATGGACTGGGGCTGAAATTCAGCCCTGGCATTTGAAATCACACAGGACCATGCTGTCCTGCCCCCGGGCACAAGATGGGTATATATTGCTTACATTACCCTGCCTCGAGGAAGATTTACTACAACACCAATATTTCTAATAAAACCAATAATATTGCTATACAAGATGAAATAATTATAATATCAAAATAATAATATTGCAATAAGACAAATACCAACAAACCATAACCAAATATTACCCATATATACATTATTGATGATACCACCATGCTGATCATTAAAGGGGTTGAAGATAAAGTCTATGTAACTTCAGACTTCTGAATCCTCATAGCACACACTGTGAGGATTCTCTGGTGCCAACATTGGGTGCAGCCATCATGTGACCACAAGTATGCGATTTTCACACCTCTGCCACATTGTGATTGATAGTACCCCTGTTTGCTAATTTCACTTGTATTGAGCGAGGCCGGGCACATCTTAGTTAGCAGGTGACCGTATATATGCAAATCACATACTTGCGCTCACATGATCAAGGGAGTATCTACAGTAGGTGCGAGGAGCGAGGACTGCAATCGAACCATGGCCCTGGAGACTAGAAGGCCTCAAAAGTCCCTTTGGTCTATATAAAAATACCAATGCTATTAAAGGCTTGCAATAATTGGGGGCCCTATTAGAGTTTTCGCTTTGGGGCCCATGCTGTTCAAGTTACGCCACTGTACATGATCACCAACTCTCAGCACCAGCGAATCTTCACAGCGTGCAATCTCTGTGGGGTTTCAGAAGTCTGCAGTCACAGAGTCACTGCAGACTTTAACCTCAAGCTTGGACAACTACTTTAACTAAAAATACTGTACTATGACTGATATTACCACCATACAGTGACCGTATAATGGTGATACCAGTTTTATACCCATGCTTTGTAGACCATACACACGTGGTAAAAATTGTTGGTACCCCTAGTTTAATGGCAAAAAGGAAAGGAAAAAGTGCCAGCACCAGGTGTCTCTTCATAAAATCTTCAGTACTTAATTCTCATGTCAAGAAAAAAACATCATGCGGGGACGCAGCCCCTAAAAGCCTGACGCGTTTCGAACAAAGTTCTTAGTCTTAGGCATATGAACAATACATAAAAACATCCTTATAATATCCATTCCATTAAGAAAAAACCATGTACACCTGTTGCTTGACATGATTGGTTTACATTCACGACAAAATCAAATGTGAGACAGCCTACCAGAAATCACGACGCCTACACAGATTATCGCCTCCTTGTCCACACAAAATAAGTTTGTGAGAGATATCCCTACTGACTCAATATAACAACTCTGTGGATTAGCCAGTGTGTTGTGGATAACAGCTAAACATCTGCTACAATAATATCCAATGCAACCTGAATATGATATATATCACGGCTGAGCATCTGGCACAATGACATCCACTGCAGTCTATTTGTGCTGTGTATCACAGCTGAGCATATACTACAATAACATCTAGTACAATCTGTGTATGTTATATTTCACAGCTGAGCATCCGTTACAATATCATCTATTGCAGCCAATGCACACTGTGTATCACAGCTGAGCATCCGCTACAATATCACCCAATGCAGCCCATGTATGCTGTGTATCACAGCTGAGCATCCACCACAATAATACCCAATGTAGCCTATGTATGCTGTGTATCACAGCTATACATCTGCTACAGTAATGACCAGCACAATCTGTATGCGATATGTTTGTATGTGCTATATGTCAAAGCTGAGCATCTGCTGCAATAGCATAAAGAGAAAAAAAAAATTATAGCCTGTATGTTGCACATCACAGCTGAGAATCTGCTACTATATCACCCAATGCAGCCCATGTATGCTATGTATCATAGCTGAGCCTCCGCTCCAATAACATCCAATGTAGCCTATATTGCTGTGTATCACAGCTATACATCTGCTACCATAATATCCAGCAGTTTCTATATGATGTGCTTGTGTGTGCTGTATGTCGTAGCTGAGTATCCGCTGCAATGTGTCTGCTGGTAATCACAAAAAAAATGTTCTTTTTTTTACAATAATTAACCCCTTAATCCCATTTGATCAGCGATCTGACCCTATAACATGATGCCCCTCCGGGGCAATGTTATAAAGCAAAAAAAAATATGCATACGTGTAAAAAAAAATATATATATTGTTTCCATAAATACATTTATCTAAATAATAAAAAAAACAATAGAAGTACACATATTTAGTTTCACCGCGTCCGTAACGACCCCACCTATAAAACTGTCCTGCTAGTTAACCCCTTCAGTGAATGCGGTAAAAAAAAAGAAAAAAAAAAACAAGGAAAAAACCAACGCGTTATCATACTGCCGAACAAAAAATGGAATAACACGCGATCAAAAAGTCGGATATAAATAACCATGGTACCGCTGAAAATGTCATCTTGTCCCGCAAAAAACGAGCTGCCATACAGCATCATCAGCGAAAAAATAAAAAAGTTATAGTCCTCAGAATAAAGCGAAAAATAATTATTTTTTCTATAAAATAGTTTTTATCGTATAAAAGCGCCAAAACATAAAAAAAATTATATAAATGAGGTATCACTGTAATCATTCTGACCCAAAGAATAAAACTGCTTTATCAAGTTAACCAAACGCGGAACGGTATAGACGCCTCCCCCCCCCAAAAAAAAAAAAGAATTTCATGAATAGCTGGTTTTTGGTCATTCTGCCTCACAAAAATCGGAATAAAAAGCGATCAAAAAATGTTACGTGCCCGAACAGGTTATCAATAAAAACGTCAACTCGTTCCACAAAAAACAAGACCTCACATAACTCTGCGGACCAAAATATTGAAAAATTATAGCTCTCCAAATGTGGAGACGCAAAAACTATTTTTTGCAATAAATAGCGTCTTTTAGTGTGTGACGGCTGTCAATCACAAAAAAACGCTAAAAAAAACGCTATAAAAGTAAATCAAACCCCCCTTCATCACCGACGGGAAAAATAATAAAATTAAAAAAATGTATTTATTTCCATTTTCCCATTAGGGTTAGAATTAGGACTAGGGTTGGGGCTAGAGTTGGGACTTCAGTTAGAATTGGGGGTTTCCACTGTTTAGGCACATCAGGGGCTCCCCAAATGCGACATGGCGTCCGATCTCAATTCCAGCCAATTCTGCGTTGAAAAAGTAAAACAGTGCTCCTTCCCTTCCGAGCTCTCCCGTGTGCCCAAACGGGTTTACCCCAACATATGGGGTATCAGCGTACTCAGGACAAATTGGACAACAGATTTTGGGGTCCAATTTCTCGTTACCCTTGGAAAAATAAAAATTTGGGGGGCTAAAAAAACATTTTTGTGGGAATATTTTTTTTATTTTCACGGCTTTGCGTTATAAACTGTAGTGAAACACTTGGGGGTTCAAAGTTATCACAACACATCTAGATAAGTTCCTTGGGGGGTTTAGTTTCCAATATGGGGTCACCTGTGAGGGGTTTCTACTGTTTAGTTACATCAGGGGCTCTGCAAATGCAACGTGACGCCTGGAGACCAATCCATCTATGTCTGCATTCTAAATGGCGCTCCTTCCCTTCCGAGCTCTGCCATGCACCCAAACGGTGGTTCACCCCCACATATGCGGTATCAGCGTACTCAGGACAAATTGGACAACAACTTTTGGGGTCCAATTTCTCCTGTTACCCTTGGAAAAATACAAAATTGGGGGCTAAAAATAATTTTTGTGGGAAAAAAATAATTTTTATTTTCACGGCTCTGCGCTATAAACTGTAGTGAAACACTTGGGGGTTCAAAGCTCTCACAACACTTCTAGATAAGTTCCTTAGGATGTCTACTTTCCAAAATGGTGTCACTTGTGGGGGGTTTCAATGTTTAGGCACATCAGTGGCTCTCCAAGGCAACATGGCGTCCCATCTCAATTCCAGTCAATTTTGCATTGAATAGTCAAACAGCGCTCCTTCCCTTCCGAGCTCTGCCATGCGCCTAAACAGTGATTTACCCCACATATGGGGTATCAGCGTACTCAGGACAAATTGCACAACAACTTTTGGGGTCCAATTTCCTCTCTTACCCTTGGGAAAATAAAAAATTGGGGGCGAAAATATCATTTTTGTGAGAAAAAATATGATTTTTTATTTTTATGGCTCTGCATTATAAACTTCTGTGAAGCACTTGGTGGGTCAAAGTGCTCACCACACATCTAGATAAGTTCCTTAGGGGGTCTACTTTCCAAAATGGTGTCACTTGTGGGGGGTTTCAATGTTTAGGCACATCAGGGGCTCTCCAAATGCAACATGGCGTCCCATCTTAATTCCAGTAAATTTTGCATTGAAAAGTCAAATAGCACTCCTTCCCTTCCGAGCTCTGCCATGTGCCCAAACAGTGGTTTACCCCCACATATGGGGTATCGGCGTACTCAGGACAAATTGTACAACAACTTTTGGGGTCCATTTTCTCCTGTTACCCCTGGTAAACTAAAACAAATTGGAGCTGAAGAAAATTTTGTGTGAAAAAAAGTTAAATGTTCAGTTTTATTTAAACATTCAAAAAATTCCTGTAAAACACCTGAAGGGTTAATAAACTTATTGAATGTGGTTTTGAGAAGCTTGAGGGGTCAAGTTTTTATAATGGTGTCACACTTGGTTATTTTCTATCATATCGACCCCTCAAAATGACTTCAAATGAGATGTGGTCCCTAAAAAAAATGGTGATGTAAAAATGAGAAATTGCTTGTCAACTTTTAACCCTTATAATTCCCTAACAAAAAAAAATTTGGGTTCCAAAATTGTGATGTAAAATAGACATGTGGAAAATGTCACTTATTAAGTATTTTGTGTGACATATCTCTGTGATTTAAGGGCATACAAATTCAAAGTTGGAAAATTGCGAAATTTTCAAAATTTTCGCCAAATTTCCATTTTTTTTCACAAATAAACGCAAGTCTTATCGAAGAAATGTTACCACCATCATAAAGTACAATATGTCACGAGAAAACAGTGTCAGAATCCTCAGGATCCGTTGAAGCGTTCCAGAGTTATAACCTCTGAAAGGGACAGTGGTCAGAGTTGTAAAAATTGGCCTGGTCAAAAGTGCAAACCACCCTTAGGGCTTAAATACACTCGAACTGCCAGCCGCTATTAATAAAAATAGGTAATGTCGCTTCTATAATTTAGCCCTGCAGGGAATCTAGGTCCTAACTCTATTATCCAACAAGCTTTCCTACACCTCAAAATACGCTCCCAGTCCCCACCCCGGGCCGGCTTCCCAACTCTCTCTATGCCTTTGACCCTCAGGGAACTTACCGTACATGTCCATTATGATTCTCCCGAAAATGTTTGGAAAGTCCCGACAATCCCGGACGGTTGACTGTGACATCAGGCTTCGCAGCCATAATATGTATTCCAATTCTTTTCTTAAGGGGTCTCACCGTGTACCCTATGTAGTACTTATTGCACACCATGCACGTCGCCATGTAAAAAACGTGTGTGGTGTTACAATTAATAAATGCCTTAATCAAATATTTCTTGTTGGTCATACCATTACAAAATTCATTTGTTCTTTCTATATGTCTACACAGGGTGCACTTTTTTCCCCTTGTAACACCCTTTCTGTGTCAACCATACAGGTCTCTTTTCTGCACTAACAAAAAGACTTGGGGCTAAAATATTACCTAAAGTTCTGGCACGCCTGGGAACACAACGATAGCCTTTTTTCAAGATTTTGGCCCAAACCGAATCCTGATAGAGAATGGGCAAAAACTTGTGCATCAGTGCGACAATGTTATTATAGTCCACACTATAGGTGGTGAAAAATGTAAGTATGTTCTGTGCATTACCTCTCTTTTCATCACCAAGTAAGGACTCCCTAGTTCTCTTCTTTACCAAAGAATCAGCCCTTTGGAGCATCCATTTCTTATAACCCCTATTTTTTAACCTCCTTTCAATCCTTTGCTTTTCTCTGGTTAGTGTCTGCTCTGTGGAACACAGTCTTTTAGCCCGCACCAGCTCCCCTATGGGCAAATTTCGTATCACATGCGGAGGATGACAACTTTCCACATGCAAAACGGAATTGCCACTTATAGGTTTCCTAAATAAGGTGGAGTGAATAATGCCCTCTGCATTACCTGTCAGGACAACATCCAGATAGGGAGCCTCTTCCCCATGGACTTCAAAGGTAAATCTAATGTTTGCCCGTTTTCTTTTTAGATATTAAATAAATTCAGACAAAGGAGTGTGGGGGGCTACTTTAACGGAACCACGCCATATAATGACATCATCTATGTATCTCCCCCACCATACCAGATGCTTCATATATGGATTTGTTAGATTGTGTACAAACTGTCTTTCCCACTGCGCCATATAAATATTAGCCAAAGAGGGCGAAATATTTTCCCCCATAGGACAGCCTTGCACCTGAAGATAATGTGATGCATCAAACTTAAAGTAATTAGTGACCAGCAAATGCTGGCCTGCCATGATAATAAATCTATTAGTATCAGTTGGATACATGTTGGTCTGAAACAAAATATCACTATTAGAGTTTTTGCTTTGGGGCCCATGCTGTTCAAGTTATGCCACTGTACATGATCACCAACTCTCAGGGTACCGTCACACTGTACGATTTACCAACGATCACGACCAGCGATACGACCTGGCCGTGATCGTTGGTAAGTCGTAGTGTGGTCGCTGGAGAGCTGTCACACAGACAGCTCTCCAGCGACCAACGATGCCGAGGTCCCCGGGGAACCAGGGTAAACATCGGGTTACTAAGCGCAGGACCGCGCTAAAAAAAAACAAACAGTACATACTTACATTCCGGTGTCTGTCCCTTGCCGTCTGCTTCCCGCACTCACTGACTGCCGGCCGTAAAGTGAAAGCACAGCACAGCGGTGACGTCACCGCTGTGCTCTGCTTTCACTTTACGGCCGGCAGTCAGTGAGTGCGGGAAGCAGACGGCAAGGGACCTGATGGACACCGGAATGTAAGTATGTACTGTTTGTTTTTTTTTAAATTTACGCTGGTAACCAGGGTAAACATCGGGTTACTAAGCGCGGCCCTGCGCTTAGTAACCCGATGTTTACCCTGGTTACAAGCGAACGCATCGCTAGATCGGTGTCACACACACCGATCTAGCGATGACAGCGGGAGATCCAGCGACGAAAGAATGTTCCAAACGATCTGCTACGACGTACGATTCTCAGCAGGATCCCTGATCGCTGCTGCGTGTCAGACACAGCGATATCGTATGGATATCGCTGGAACGTCACGAATCGTACCGTCAAAATGGCACTGTGTGACGGTACCCTCAGCACCAGCGAATCTTCACAGCATGAAATCTCTGTGGGGTTTCAGAAGTCCGCAGTCACGGAGTCACTGCAGACTTTAACCTCAAGCTTGGACAAATACTTTAACTAAAAATACTGTACTATGACTGATATTACCACCATACAGTGACCGTATAACGGTGATACCAGTTTTATACCGATGCTTTGTAGACCATACACACGTTGTAAAAAATGTTGGTACCCCTAGATTAATGACAAAAAAACCCACAATGGTCACAGAAATAACTTGAATCTGAAAAAAGTAATAATGAATAAAAAATCTATGAAAATGAACAGATGAAAGTCAGACATTGCTTTTCAACCATGCTTCCACAGAATTAAAACAAAAATAAAACTCATGAAAAAGGCCTGGACAGAAATGATGGTACCCCTGAAAACAATGTGACAAAAGGGCCATGTTAAATCAATGTGTGTCCACTAACTAGCATCACAGGTGTCTACAATCTTGGAATCAGTGAGTGGGCCTGTACACAGGGCTACATATACTCACTGTGCTGTTTGGTGATATGGTGTGTATCACACTCAACATGGAGCAGAGGAAGCAGAGGAAAGAGCTGTCTCAGGAGATTGGAAAGAAAATTATAGACAAACATGTTAACCCCTTCATGAACCAGCCCATTTTGACTTTAATGACCTGGCCATTTTTTTGCAATTCTGACCAGTGTCCCTTTATGAGGTAATAACTCAGGAACGCTTCAATGGATCCTAACGATTCTGAGATTGTTTTTTCGTGACATATTGGGCTTCATGTTAGTGGTAAATTTAGGTCGATAATTTTTGCGTTTTTTTGTGAAAAAAACAGAAATTTGATAAATTTTGAAAATTTTGCAATTTTCAAATTTTAATTTTTATTCTGTTAAACCAGAGAGTTATGGGACACAAAATAGTTAATAAATAAAATTTCCAACATGTCTATTTTACATCAACACAATTTTGGAAACAAAACTTTTTTTTGGCTAGGAAGTTATAAGGCTTAAAATTTGAACAGCGATTTCTCATTTTTACAACAAAATTTACAAAACCATTTTTTTAGGGACCACCTCACATTTGAAGTCAGTTTGAGGGGTCTATATGGCTGAAAATACCCAAAGTGACACCATTCTAAAAACTGCTCCCCTCAAGGTGCTCAAAACAACATTCAAGAAGTTTATTAACCCTTCAGGTGTTTCACAGCAGCAGAAGCAACATGGAAGGAAAAAATGAACATTTAACTTTTTAGTCACAAAAATGATCTTTTAGCAACAATTTTTTATTTTCCCCAAGGGTAAAAGGAGAAACTGGACCTCGAAGGTTGTTGTCCAATTTGTACTGAGTACGCCGATACCCCGTATGTGGGGGGGGAACCACTGTTTGGGCGCATGACAGGGCTCGGAAGGGAAGGAGCGCCATTTGATTTTTTGAATGAAAAATTGGCTCCAATCTTTAGCAGACACCATGTCGCGTTTGGAGAGCCCCTGTGTGCCTAAAGATTGGAGCTTCCCCACAAGTGACCCCATTTTGGAAACTAGACCCCCCAAGGAACTTATCCAGATGCATAGTGAGCACTTTAAACCCCCAGGTGCTTCACAAATTGATCCGTAAAAATGAAAAGTCCTTTTTTTTTCACAAAGAAGATTTTTAGCCTCAATTTTTTCATTTTCACATGGGCAACAGGATAAAATGGATCCTAAAATTTGTTGGGCAATTTCTCATGAGTACACCGATTCCTCATATGTGGGGGTAAACCACTATTTGGGTGCACGGCAGATCTCGGAAGGGAAGGAGCGCCATTTGACTTTTTAAATGGAAAATTAGTTCCAATCGTTAGCGGACACCATGTTGTGTTTGCAGAGCCCGTGTGGCTAAACATTGGAGCTCCTCACAAGTGACCCCATTTTGGAAATTAGACCTCCCAAGGAACTAATCTAGATGTGTGGTGAGCACTTTTAGCCCCCAAGTGCTTCACAGAAGTTTATAACGCAGAGCCGTGAAAATAAAAAAACCTTTTTTTCCCCTCAAAAAAATAATTTAGCCCGCAATTTTTTATTTTCACAAGGGTTACAGGAGAAATTGGACCTCAAAAGTTGTTGTCCAGTTTGTCCTGAGTATGCCGATACCCCATATGTGGGGGTAAACCACTGTTTGGGCACACGTCGGGGCTCGGAAGGGAAGTAGTGATGTTTTGAAATGCAGACTTTGATGGAATGGTCTGCGGGCGTCATGCTGCGTTTGCAGAGCTCCTGATGTGCCTAAACAGTAGAAACCCCCCACAAGTGACCCCATTTTAGAAACTAGACCCCCCAAGGAACTTATCTAGATGTATGGTGAGCAATTTGAACCCCCCCAAGTGCTTCACAGAGGTTTATAATGCAGAGCCGTGAAAATAAAAAAATCATTTTTTCTTTCCTCAAAAATGATTTTTCAGCCCGCAATTTTTTATTTTCACAAGGGTAACAGGAGAAATTGGACCCCAAAAGTTGTTGTCCAGTTTGTCCTGAGTATGCTGGTACCCCATATGTGGGGGTAAACCACTGTTTGGGTACACGTCGGGGCTCCGAAGGGAGCACCATTTGACTTTTTTAACGCAAGTTTGGCTGGAATCAATGGTGGCGCCATTTCGCGTTTGGAGACCCCCTGATGTGCTTAAACAGTGAAAACCCCTCAATTCTAACTCCAACACTAACCCCAATACACCCCTAACCCTAACCATGACCCTAACCACAACCCTAACCGCAACACACCCCTAACCCTAATCCCAACCCTAACCACAAGCCTAACCCTAATCCCAACACACTCCTAACCCTAATTCCAACCCTAAGGCTATGTGCTCACGATGCGGATTTGTGTGCGGATTTTTCAGCACTGTTTTTGAAAAATCCGCAGGTAAAAACACTGCATGTTACCTACGGATTTACAGTGTCTTTTTTGTGTGGATTTCACCTGCGGATTCCTATACAGGAACAGGTATGCTGAATCCACGTAAAGAATTGACATGTTGCAGAAAATACAGAGCGGTATTTTCAGCACCATGGGCACAGCTGATTTGGTTTTCCAAAGTTAATTAAACCAATAAAGTCCACCTAATATACCATGTAAAGGCACTTCATAAATTCAATTTTTCAAAATTTTTCCAATCCCATAAGGACAGAAATATCAAAGAGATCCTTTATAAAAATTAAAGTTTATTTATATCAAGTTAAAAACATTTCACATGTAGTAAGAGTGTCACAGAAAAAGATTTCACCAGGGTCCAATGAATATATTACAACATTAATATATTCATTGGACCCTGGTGAAATCTTTTTCTGTGACACACTCTTACTACATGTGAAATGTTTTTAACTTGATATAAATAAACTTTAATTTTTATAAAAGATCTCTTTGATATTTCTGTCCTTATGGGATTGGAAAAATTTTGAAAAATTGATTTGGTTTTCCGTAGGTTTACATGGTACTGTAAACATGATGGAAAACTGCTATGATCCGCAGCCACATCCGCACATATCTTAACCCCTTCCCGACCTTTGACGCATACGCTGCGTCATGAAAGTCGATGCCATTCCGACCCATGACGCAGCATATGCGTCATGGAAAGATCGCGTCCCTGCAGATCGGGTGAAAGGGTTAACTCCCATTTCACCCGATCTGCAGGGACAGGGGGAGTGGTAGTTTAGCCCAGGGGGGGTGGCTTCACCCCCTCGTGGCTACGATCGCTCTGATTGGCTGTTGAAAGTGAAACTGCCAATCAGAGCGATTTGTAATATTTCACCTAAAAAAATGGTGAAATATTACAATCCAGCCATGGCCGATGCTGCAATATCATCGGCCATGGCTGGACACACTAATGTGCACCCACCCCACTCCTCCGATCGCCCCCCCAGCCCCCCGATCTGTGGTCTGCTCCCCTCGGTCCTGTGCTCCGCTCCCCCGTCCTCCTGCCCGCTCCCCCCGTGCTCCAATCACACCCCCCGTGCTCCAATCAAACCCCCCCGCACTCCGATTCCCCCCCTGCACAGCGATCCCCCCCCGCACAGCAATTTCCCCCCCTGCTCCGATCCACCCGCCCGCACAGCGATCCCCCACTCCGTGCTCCAATCCACCCCCCCGTGTTCCGATCCACTCCCCCGTGCTCCGACGCCCCCCCCGTGCCCTGATCTCCCCCCCTTATACTTACCTGGCCTCCCGGGGACCGTCCGTCTTCTTTCCTGGGCGCCGCCATCTTCCAAAATGGCGGGCGCATGTGCTGTGCGCCCGCCGAATGTGCCGGCCGGCAGATTCGTTCCAGAGTGAATTTTGATCACTGAGATATAATCTATCTCAGTGATCAAAATAAAAAAAAAAAGTAAATGACCCCCCCCCACCTTTGTCACCCCCATAGGTAGGGACAATAAAAAAAATATTTTTTTTTTTTCCACTAAGGTTGGGGTAAGAACTAGGGTTAGGGGTAGGGTTAGGGTTTCGGTATGTGCACACGTATTCTGGTCCTCTGCGGATTTTTCCGCTGCGGATTTGATAAATCCGCAGGGCTAAACCGCTGCGGATTTATGGCGGATTTACCATGTTTTTTCTGCGCATTTCAATGCGGTTTTACAACAGCGATTTTCTATTTGAGCAGTTGTAAAACCGCTGCGGAATCCGCAGAAAGAAGTGACATGCTGCGGAATGTAAACCGCTGCGTTTCCGTGCAGTTTTTCTGCAGCATGTGTACAGCGATTTTTGTTTTCCATAGGTTTGCATTGAACTGTAAACTCATGGGAAACTGCTGCGGATCCGCAGCGTGTGCACATACCTTTAGAATTAGGCTATGTGCACACGGTGCGGATTGGCCGCTGCGGATCCGCAGCAGAGTTCCATCAGGTTTACAGTACCATGTAAACATATGGAAACCAAATCCGCTGTGCCCATGGTGCGGAAAATACCGCGTGGAAACGCTGCATTGTATTTTACGCAGCATGTCAAATTCTTTGTGCGGATTCCGCAGCGTTTTACACCTGTTCCTCAATAGGAATCCGCAGGTGAAATCCGGACAAAAAACACTGGAAATCCGCAGGTAAAACGCAGTGCCTTTTACCTGCGGATTTTTCAAAAAATGGTGCTGAAAAATCTCATACGAATCCGCAACGTTGGCACATAGCCTTAGGGCTAGGGTTGGGTTGGAATTAGGGTTGTGGTTAGGGTTAGGGGTGTGTTGGGGTTACGGGTGTGTTGGGGTTAGGGTTGTGATTAGGGTTACGGCTACAGTTGGGATAAGGGTTAGGGGTGTGTTGGGATTAGGGTTAGGGGTGTGTTGGGGTTAGTGTTGGAGTTAGAATTGAGGGGTTTCCACTGTTTAGGCACATCAGGGGGTCGCCAAACGCAACATGGCGCCACCATTGATTCCAGCCAATCTTGTATTCAAAAAGTCAAATGGTGCTCCCTCACTTCCGAGCCCCGACGTGCACCCAAACAGTGGTTTACCCCCACATATGGGGTACCAGCATACTCAGGACAAACTGCGCAACAATTAATGGGGTCCAATTTCTCCTGTTACCCTTGTGAAAATAAAGAAATGCTTGCTAAAACATCATTTTTGAGGAAAGAAAAATTATTTTTTATTTTCACGGCTCTGCGTTGTAAACGTCTGTGAAGCACTTGGGGGTTCAAAGTACTCACCACATATCTAGATAAGTTCCTTGGGGGGTCTAGTTTCTAAAATGGGGTCACTTGTGGGGGGTTTCTACTGTTTAGGCACACCAGGGGCTCTGCAAACGCAATGTGACGCCCGCAGACCATTCCATCAAAGTCTGCATTTCAAAAGTCACTACTTCCCTTCTGAGCCCCGGCGTGTGCCCAAACAGTGGTTTACCCCCACACATGGGGTATCAGCGTACTCAGGAGAAACTGGACAACAACTTTTGGGATCCAATTTCTCCTGTAACCCTTGGGAAAATAAAAAATTCTGGGCTAAATAATTATTTTTGAGGAAAGAAAACGTATTTATTATTTTCACGGCTCTGCATTATAAACTTCTATGAAGCACTTGGGGGTTCAAAGTGCTCACCACACATCTAGATAAGTTCCTTTCGGGGTCTAGTTTCCAAAATGGGATCACTTGTGGGGGATTTCTACTGTTTAGGCACATCAGGGGCTCTGCAAACGCAACGTGACGCCCGCAGAGCATTCCATCAAAGTCTGCATTTCAAAACGTCACTACTTCAATTCCGAGCCCCGGCATGTGCCCAAACAGTAGTTTACCCCCACATATGGGGTATCAGCGTACTCAGGAGAAACTGGACAACAACTTTTGGGGTCAAATTTCTCCTGTTACCCTTTGTAAAATAAAAAATTGCAGGCTAAAAGATCATTTCTGAGAAAATAATTTTTTTTTTTTTTTTTCATGGCTCTGCGTTATAAACTTCTGTGAAGCACTTGGGGGTTCAAAGTCCTCACCACACATCTAGATTAGTTCCTTTGGGGGTCTAGTTTCCAAAATGGGGTCATTTCTGGGGGATCTCCAATGTTTAGGCACACAGGGGCTCTCCAAACGTGACATAGTGTCCGCTAATGATTGGAGCTAATTTTCCATTTAAAAAGCCAAATGGCGTGCCATCCCTTCCGAGCCCTGCCGTGCGCCCAAACAGTGGTTTACCCCCACATATGGGGTATCAGCGTACTCAGGACAAACTGGACAACAATATTTGGGGTCAAATTTCTCCTATTATCCTTGGCAAAATAGGAAATTCCAGGCTAAAAAATCATTTTTGAGGAAAGAAAAATTATTTTTTATTTTCATGGCTCTGCGTTATAAACTTCTGTGAAGCACCTGGGGGTTTAAAGTGCTCAATATGCATCTAGATAAGTTCCTTGGGGGGTCTAGTTTCCAAAATGGGGTCACTTGTGGGGGAGCTCCAATGTTTAGGCACACAGGGGCTCTCCAAACGCGACATGGTGTCCGCTAACAATTGGAGCTAATTTTCCATTCAAAAAGTCAAATGGCGCGCCTTCCCTTCCGAGCCCTGCCGAGTGCCCAAACAGTGGTTTTCACTATTTTCACTTTCTGCTATGGACATTAGGCGTAACCATGGGAACCATACTCTTTTCGGCCAGAACGGAGCTATCAATATCACTTTGGCTCTGTCCTCCCTGATTTTTTTCAAGACTAAGGGAATCAGAGCTATCGGAGGAAAAACATAGGCTAGATGAAACTTCCATGGGATTAACAATGCGTCTATAGCCACTGGACTCCCCCGAGGATCTATCGAGCAGAAGGCCTCCGTTTTCCGATTTTGATTGTTTGCAAATAGATCTATATCCGGGGCCCCCCAAAGATCCACTATGCGATTGAATCTTTGTATTTAACTCCCATTCCCCCTGTTTTAATTGAGTTCTGCTTAGAAAATCTGCAGTTTGATTTTCTGACCCTTTTATGTGAAGGGCTATTAGGGAGGACAAGTTGGCTTCTGCTTGTGACAGGATGGAATTTGTTACTTTCATTAGGGATTGAGACCTCGTCCCTCCCTGATGATTTACATATGCTACTACCACCCTGTTGTCCGTCAGTACTCTCACGTGATGGGAACGGAGGGATGTTAAAAAATGATTGATAGCATACTGAACTGCCAAAATCTCTTTCATGTTTGAAGTAAGGTCCTTTTCTTCCCCTGACCAAGGACCTTGGGCAATTTGTCTGTTTAGGTGGGCCCCCCACCCCCAAGGACTTGCGTCTGTGGTCAGGATTACAGAGGGCCACACCCATGGAACCCCCTTCCTGAGATTGGACGGATTCGTCCACCAAGCTTTTGTCCGAGAGGATATTTTTAATCGCTTTTCTAAATTTCCTCCTGCGTGGGATGCCGCCTCTAGTATTTCCCACTGGAGATCTCTCGAGTGGCTCTGAGCCCACTGGACTGCTGGGATACAGGATGTCATTGACCCCAGTATGGACATGGCTTTCCTTAGAGTAATCAGGGGAGAGAGACTCAAATGATTCACTAAGTGTATCATATTGGAAACTTTTTCTTCCGGCAGACGACACTCTTGCTTTGTCGAGTCTATTACTATCCCCAAGTACAACTGCACTTGAGACGGGATAAGCCTGGACTTTTCCAGGTTCAAAAACCATCCTAGATTTGATAGGGCTACCATCACTCTGCTCAGTTGCTGGCTGCAATATAGAGAGGAACTGCCCATCACTAGGAGTTCGTCCAGATAAGGTACAATCAATATGTCTTGTTCCCTTATATGGGCCATTACTTCCGACATTAATTTTGTAAATACCCTTGGGGCAATGGCTAGACCGAACGGAAGAGCTCTGTAATGGTAATGTTTTAGTTTCCCTTGTATCATCACTGCAACTCTGAGGTATTTTTGGAAATCTGGATGGATTGGCACATGATAATATGCGTCTTTTAAGTCTATAACAGTCATGAAACAAGACGGTATAAGGGATCTGACACATGATTTTATTGTTTCCATTTTGAATTTTTCTATTACCAGGTATTTGTTTAGTTGTTTCAAGTTTATTATTACTCTGAAAGTTCCGTCCGGCTTCGTTCGAAGAAAGAGTGGAGAGTAAAACCCCCTCGTCTCTTGTTGCGGAACTTCCTGTATGACTTTCTTTTCCAGAAGACTGAGAACTTCCCTCTGGATACTCAGCTGCTCGATCTCCGACTTCCTTTGTGGTGTAACCACAAACTGATTGTGTGGCGTCGTGTGAAAAATTAGTCTTAGGCCCGTCTTTATGATGTTTAAAGTCCAGGCACTTCCAGAAATTTTTTCCCAGGTTTGAAGAAAGTGGGTCAGTCTCCCTCCTACCTGGGGCGCACCCTCATTGTGGCTGTTTTTTATTTTCAGGTTTGTTAAACATGAAACCTCCTTTTTTGAATTTTCTATCTTCCCACCCCTCCTTTTGGTTTCTTGGGGGGCGTCTTTGCGTGAACCTCCTCCCTCGAAAGGGCCGTCTGTAGGACTGATTTGGGAATCCTGGAAAGGCTTTCTTTTTATCCACTGCTTTTTCAAGGACATCGTCTAGGGTGGGACCGAACAAATATTCACCTTCACACGGTATAGAACACAACTTGGCTTTAGTTTGCAGATCCCCCGGCCAGCACTTCAGCCATAATGCTCTCCTAGCCGCATTTGAGAAAGAAGCTGATCTTGCCGTCAGCCTAACTGAGTCTATTGAGGCATCTGCTAGATATGCAGCGGCTCCTCTCATCGCCGACACGGAGTCCAATATAGACTCTCTCGGGGTTTTATTTTTCAATTGAGTCTCTAAGTGATCTAGCCAGACCATCAGTGCTCTCGCTGTACAAGTAGCAGCTATACCGGGTTTTAGCCCCCCGCTGGCGGCCTCCCAGGACCCTTTTAAGAAGACATCGGCCCTCTTATCCATAGGATCCTTGAGGGTCCCCATGTCCTCAAAAGGCAGGGCGAATTTTTTAGAGGCTTTCGCGATAGCGACGTCTAATTTCGGCGCCTTTCCCCATGAGGCGCAGGCTGGGTCATCAAATGGATATTTTCTTTTGGGTGTTAACAGTACTTTTTTGTCCGGCCTCTTCCATTCCTTTTTTATTAGGGCTTGTATTTTTTCGTTTAATGGGAATACTCTGTACTTTTTTTGTTCCAGGCCACTAAACATAAGATCTTGTACTGATTTTTTGGAATGAGTGTCTGCCAGACCCATTGTCGCCCTAACCATTTTTACCAGCGCATCCGTTTCATCTATTGGGAAACAGTTGCGACCGCTTTCTGAAGATGCGGAGGAGGATGCTGAAGCTGTAGAGCTATCTGGAATCCTCACTCGAGCTGTCTCCCTCTGTGGAGCTGTAATCTGGAGTTTTCTCTTTATGTTTTCTTTTACGGTTTTTTACACTTTTTAGTGCGTCTGCCACTTGGGTTTTAATTAAGTCTTTTAATTCAGATGTGAAACTCGGCGTCTCCTCATTAATGGTGTTTTTAATGCATGACGCACAGAGTTTTTTAACCCATGAATCCGGCAAATCTGCTGAACAAAGCGGGCACACTCTATGTTTACTTTTCCCCTGGCATTTCTTTCCCTAGGAAAACAATAAACCCCTATTAGAATACACACTTTTACGGAGGTCACTTACCCTCCTAATGTGAGGAAGATACCGGTTCTGGTCTTGAGGACGCCTCCTCCATTTGAACCACCGTCTCCCTCCTGGATCCACCAGAGCCTCTGCTGTGCTGGGATCCTGAGCTGCTGCGCTGCGTAGGTTTCCGCGAAGAATGGCGCTCCTTTGGGTTCTTTGTTACAGGGGGCTGTGAAATTTCTTCCACCAACTGCTCTATTCCACTCATGGTGGTAATCACTGAGCAGCGGTATGCCCCTTCTCTTCCGGTTTTATGCTGACAGAGCGGCGCCAGGTAACTTCCGGTTTACCCAGAGGTACCTTGCGCCGACCCCGGAAGTGACCCCCGCGCCTGCGCAGTAAGTCGCCGGACCTCGCGCGCGCGCTCACTGCTTGCCGGCTCACAGGAGGGACGGAGCTTCTGCAGCCGCCGCACCCTGCGTCCTGCCGCTTGTCGGTGACCGGCGTCACCACCCCCTGTGCGCCTCATGGACCGGCGGAGGAAACCTCCAGGTAGCCGCCGCTACCTATTACCGACCCCATTGAAAAGAGAAGAGGCAGGCTCGGTCCTCTTCACTGCCTCCCCTCCGCGCATATCCACGAGGCCCGCCGACCCCGGAACGCGCCTTCAGGGAGGAATCCACCTGAGACCGTGGCAGGGCCCCCCGCTGCCTGAACTCGGCCCGATGGTCCCTGGACTCCTGATGGTAAGCTGTGGGATCCCCGTCGGGGACAGGAAACCGAACTGAGGTGGAGGAGAGGTCCCGCCTTTTTAACCTGTGGGTTTCCTGTCCCTGAGGGCGGATCCCTCTCTCTCATTAGTGCCGTCATGGGGTAAGAGAAATTAGAGTTAACCCTTTCACCAGATCTGCAGGAACACGATCATTCTGTGACGCAGCATATGCGTCACTGGTCAGATTGGCACTGACTCATGACGAATACTGTGTCACAGGTCGGGTTAAAGGTAAAAGTTATAAGTATCTCCAAGCAGCTTGATGTGCCTGTGACTACAATTGCACATATCATTCAGAAATTTAAGATCCATGGGACTGGAGCCGACCTCCCTGGACGTGGCCGCAGGAGGAAAATTGATGACAAATTAAAGAGACGGATAATACGAATTGGAACAAAAGAGCCCAGAAAAACTTTTAAACAGATTAAAGGTGAACTTCAAGCTCAAGGAACATCAGTGTCAGATCACACCATCTGTCGTTATCTGAGCCAAAGTGGACTTCATGGGAGATGACAAAGGAGGACCCCATTGTTAAAAAAAAAATCATAAAGCCTTACTTGAATTTGCCAAACTACATGTCGACAAGCCACAAAGCTTCTGGGAGAATGTCCTATGGACAGATGAGACAAAAATGGAACTTTTTGACAAGGCACATCAGCTCTATGTTTACAGATGGAAAAATGAAGCATATCAAGAAAAGAACACTGTCCCTACTCTGAAACATGGAGGAGGCTCTTATGTTCTAGGGCTGCTTTGCTGCATCTGGCACAGGGTGTCCAGAATCTGAGCAGGGTACAATGAAATCTCAAGACTATTAAGGGATTCTAGAGAGAAATGTGCAGGCCAGTGTCAGAAATCTTGGTCTCAGTTGCAGGTCTTGCAACAGGATAATGACCCAAAACACACAGCTAAAAACAACCAAGAATGGCTAAGAGGAAAACATTGGACTATTCTGAAGTGGCCTTCTATGAGCCCTGACCTAAATCCTATTGAGCATCTTTGGAAAGAGCTGAAACATGCCGTCTGGAAAAGGCAACCTTCAAACACGAGACAACTGGAGCAGTTTACTCATGAGGAGTGGGCCAAAATACCTGTTGAGAGGTGCAGAAGTCTCATTGACAGTTACAGGAATCGTTTGATTGCAGTGATTGCCTCAAAAGTTGTGCAACAAAATATTAAGCTAAGGGTGCCATCATTTCTGCCCAGGCCTATTTCATGAATTTTATTTATGTTTTTTAATTCTGTGGAAGCATAGTTGAAAAGCAATGTCTGGCTTTCATTTGTTTATTTCATCGATTTTTTATTTATTATTAGTTTTGTCAGATTCAAGTTAATTTTGTGACCATTGTCGGTTTTTCTGTCATTAAACGAGGGATACCAACAATTTTGACCACGCGTGTATTTTGTGCAGGTTGACATCAGTTCTCGCTGATTGTCATTCATTTTCCCTTTTCCTTTGCATTCGGTCCAGACCATCTTATTCCATTCATAACTCGTCCCTGTAAAATGTAACATATGCATTTTCACTTTACTGATTTTCCAGGACCCTCCTCACATTCTACCAGCTCTATACAAACCACAACTTGTGATGCCTTAGAATAATTCTCCTGTGCCTCCTTTAATAATGCCCCCCGACCGCATAATAATGACTCTGTCCCTACTTATGATAAAAATATCCCGTGCTTTCATATATTAATAATAGTAAATTATAATAAATGACTCCTTGCTTCCCCTGAAATGATAATGATCCACCCATTCTGCCTCCTTTTAATAATGACCCTCCATGCCTCTTTATTGTAATAATGTTCCTTAGCAGGGTCGTACATAGAAATAACATGCGAAATAGAAAATATTCTATCACGTCACAGTCAAAGAGCATATCTCCCAACATTTTAAGAAACGTAGAATAAAATGTATTGCAGCACTTAGAAGCTTCGGTAGGGGCAAAATAACTGTCTAAGCGGTCTCACTCACTATGATACCCCTTTCATGAACCACTAGTATTATGCCCCCACAAACCTTACACATTAAGATTGTCACCGCAGCCTCCCATACAGTATATTATCCACCACAGCCCCCAATAGACAGTATGAGGCACCACAGACCCCCACACATTATGATCTCCATCTCAGGTCCCTATATAAAGTGTGATGTCCACCAAAGCCCCCCATACAGTATGATGACCCCACAGTCCCTTTACAATGTCCCTCGTAACCATACCATATGATTGTCACTACAGCTCCCAACCTAGTATAAAGTACCCCATAGACTTCCAGACAGTATAATGTCCACTACAGCCACACCAAACAGTATGACAGATCCCTCATACACTATGAAGATGCCCCCATAGCCCCAATTATGTATGACGGTCCCCCCACAGCCACTTATATAGTATGATTGTCCACATCACCGCCTCTTATATAGTCTGATGGTCCCCCCACAGCCACCTACATTGTATGATGGTCCCCTCAACTATAGCATGATGGTACACCCCACAGCTCCTTATTATGATGGGACACCTCAGTTTCTATGTAGTATGATGGTACCCCCCAACAGCCCGACATATAGTATGATGGTATACCTCATAGTCCCCTATATAGTATTATGGCCCACCTCACAATCCCCCATATAGTATGATGGTCCTGCAAAAAGTACACTATAAAGTATGATGTTCCACCCCACAGCCCGTTATATACTGTAATGGTCCAACTCACAGCACCCTATATAATGTGATAGTGCCTTACAATCCCCCCCAAACCTCTACTCACCTAATCCAGACACCTCATCCTACGTAGCATTTGACTCCTCTTCTATCCATTCTCGCATTTCATGCTGGCGGCACGATGCAGTGACATCTTGCAACACCGATGTCTTCCGTGGCTTCTGGCCTCTGGCAGTTAGCGAACGAAAGGGACATCCGTGGCCTGCTAGGGTAAATGATGGAACCAGCAACTGTGCTCCGTCACAACTGTTAACATTATGGGCTTCTTGAGGATGCGCAGATTCTGATAACAAAAAGCGACCCATTACCAGACAGGCCCTTTTGGCACTTGCCAGAATTGCCAGATGGTCAGTCCGGCCGTGACACTTTGGACAAACGTTTGATCGACCCTGAACATCCACAGGGCCGCTCATCGCTATTCAAGACTCTTTAAAGGATCTATGGGCAATTAAAGAGCTTATTCCCTACATTTAAAAAAAATAAATAAAAAACATAAAAATCTGGAATAATGAACACCGATATTTTAATCTTTTCAGTTACTAGGCTCAGCAATGTCATGTTTATTATTCCTAGTTGCTGGCGTAGATTGCCCTGGTCTATCTGCCAAGGAGGATAGGTGTCAGAGTGGGGCAGCTCAAATCATCTCTTTTCTTTTTTCCCCAGACCTGCTGGGCTAAACGGGCGCTCCAGGCACAGTTCACACCAGGCAGGTTTGGTACACCTGTCCGCAACCAATTATATTTGTTCTATACAACCGTAAAACAAAATACAAAAGGATAAAAAAAATAATCCTAGGCCAACTGGCCGCTAACTTAACAGTCAAAGCCCTGACTCACCAGTGCAACACACAACTAATCAAGAAATTGCTTTACTCACAGAAGCTTACTAGGAGAGAGACACATCAGGCTGTGCACTCTGTGCGCTTCTATACCATACCTGAGCATTGCAGAAGATCAGTCGCAGTCCTCACCAACATCTGGAGTGGCTCAACTGAGCAGGAAAATACACCGTTCCCTGCTGCCATACTGCCTGGTGAGTTAAATTACACATTTTAAGACAGGAAAATGGGGGAAATGTTCACAATCAACCACTTTCCCCATGATCCTGCTACAATAGCTAATGTCCCACCTATCTCTTACAATTCCATCTATCTCACTGACTGATCACGATGCAGGAGTAGGGAAGCTATTGGGCATGTCCATCCTCCACTGAATATGGTCCAACATTCCAGTTTTTTCTTTTTTAAACAAAACATCACAGATGTTACTTTACTGTAACTACTGTATTAGAAGCTATGACAACGCCCAAGCATTGTCTCCAGCACAAGAGAAGGTTCTAGTTCAAAAAGCACCATAAATTTTATACAATAAAATAAGATGAAGCACCTGATTCATCAAAGCTTTCAACCAAAAGTTCTGACTTAAAAAGTTTTGAAAAAATCCAAAATTTTGCCACTTGAGGCTCCGCTAAAATGTTGCGACTTCTGGCGTTCTCACTACATTTTTGCCCAGCTCTGACAAACTCTGCTTAGCTGGGTTCGGGTACAGAGCATGGCAACCCCCTATCATCACACATGACACGCGGTTTCCTCCAGGTCCTATGCTATCTTCACATACTCCAAAAACATACTGATAGGGAATTTAGATTGTGATCCCCAGCAGGGACAGTGATGATAATGTATGTAAAGCGCCATGGAATTAGTGGTGCTATATAACTGAGTAAAATAAATAAATAAGGGGAATGTTCGCCGAGTGGAGCAAGATTTGGGGATTTGGGGCGAGGCGTACGCCACTTTTTAGATGTTCCTGATTCATTAAGAAACATGTGACTTTTAATGAATCAGGAGCCTCTTACTCCAGAACGCATCCTCATCAAGACCATAGCGAAAAACACAGCTCTTGATGAATCAGGGCCAAAGTGTTAAACGACGAAGGCAATTCAGCTAACATACTTATTTTAAAGACCTCAAGGCAGCTGGGACCACAGTCACCAAGAAAACCATTGGTAACATATTACGCCGTAAAGGTTTAAAATCCTGCAGTGCCCGCAAGGTCCCCCTGCTCAAGAAGGCACATGTGCAGGCCCGTCTAAAGTTTGCTAATGACCATCTGGATGATTCTTTGAGTGTTTGGGAGAAGGTGCTATGGTCAGATGAGACAAAAATTGAGCTCTTTGGCATTAACTCAACTCGCTGTGTTTGGAGGAAGAGAAATGCTGCCTATGACCCAAAGAACAACGTAACCACTGTCAAGCATGTAGGTGGAAACATTATGTTTTAGGGGTGTTTCTCAGCTAAGGGCACAGGACTACTTCACCACATCAATGGGAGACTGGATGGACCCATATACCGTAAAGTCCTGAGTGACAACCTCCTTCCCTCTGCCAAGACATTAAAAATGGGTCATGGCTGGGTCTTCCAGCAAGACAATGACCCAAAACATACAGCCAAGGCAACAAAGGTGTGGCTCAAAAAGAAGCACATTAAGGTGTCATGGAGTGGCCTAGCCAGTCTCCAGACCTTAATCCCATAGAAAACTTATGGAGGGAGTTGAAGCTCTGAGTTTCCAAGTGACAGTCTCAAAATCTTAATGATTTAGAGATGATCTGCAAAGAGGAGTGGACCAGAATTGCTCCTGACATGTGCGCAAACCTCATCATCAACTACAAACAACATCTGACTGCTGTGCTTGCCAATAAGGGTTTTGCCATCAAGTATTAAGTCTTGTTTGCCAGAGGGATTAAATACTTATTTCTCACTGCAAAATGCAAATACATTTATATAATTTATACAATGTGATTTTCTGGATTTTATTTTTGATATTCTATTTCTCAATGTTAAAAGTAGAAAAAACAGCAAAACACGGCAGAGGTTCTTACCTGCCTAGGCCTCCAAACAAATGCACTAACAGGATGCAGTGGACCCATGTAGTAAAATAGAAACACAGGTGCAGCATAACCGATGACGCAGCCACTCACCAGCTACCAAACTAATGGAGGGGGTGGCTGCTTGGCACATAGCTGCACATAAAAACTTGTATGTGGCGCTGTTCACACAATGGTGATGCACAGCATCCAGGCAGGCCTAGTAGTGACACCCTTCTATTAGATCAGGCGGGCTTGCCCAGCGCTATCCAAATGCACCCCATGTGCACAGACACCACAGTTTACAAGCAGAAAATGGGCCCAACTGCACACCGAAAAAAAAGTGCAAAAAAACACATAAAAAAATATTATGTGAGGTATTGGTTTATATTCTGGCCAAAATACGCAAGCTCATAACCCACGTCAAGGGTCCTCACGCTTATGAGTCCTATCTCTAAACAGCAAAAGCACAAAAAGAGGATTCAGAGATCCTCCAAAAATTAGAAAAAACAGCAAAACACGGCAGAGGTTCTTACCTGCCTAGGCCTCCAAACAAATGCACTAACAGGATGCAGTGGACCCATGTAGTAAAATAGAAACACAGGTGCAGCATAACCGATGACGCAGCCACTCACCAGCTACCAAACTAATGGAGGGGGTGGCTGCTTGGCACATAGCTGCACATAAAAACTTGTATGTGGCGCTGTTCACACAATGGAGATGCACAGCGCCACATACAAGTTTTTATGTGCAGCTATGTGCTAAGCAGCCACCCCCTCCATTAGTTTGGTAGCTGGTGAGTGGCTGCGTCATCGGTTATGCTGCACCTGTGTTTCTATTTTTACTACATGGGTCCACTGCATCCTGTTAGTGCATTTGTTTGGAGGCCTAGGCAGGCAAGAACCTCTGCCGTGTTTTGCTGTTTTTTCTAATTTTTGGAGGATCTCTGAATCCTCTTTTTGTGCTTTTGCTGTTTAGAGATAGGACTCAATGTTAAAAGTAACCTACCCTTAAAATTATAGACTGTTCATGTTTTTGTCAGTGGGCAAACTTACAAAATCAGCAAGGGATCAAATACTTATTTACCCAACTGTAGACAATTAAAAATTACATTTTATAATCTAACTATAAAAAATAATTTGTATAACAAAAAAGGTGCTATAAGCAAAAAATTTTAAAGGCTGGTTTTATATATTACATGTTCAATTAAATATCCTCTAAAAAGATACATTATGTATAACCTGGCAGGAAAATGAGAAAAGAAAGATGCAGAAATTAACAAAACATAGTTTTTCTTTATTCTTTAGAAGGGTTATTGTGCTGTGCACTGTTCATGGACAATAAAGGCAATTAGTAAAGGTACAATGAATTGCAGTGTTTGATGAAATTATTGGAATGTCCTGGCATCATTAAAAGCAAAAAATGACTAATCCATGTTAAGAAATATCATGGTCTGGACATTACGAATTTGGCATCTGATGATTTTCTATGGCAGGCACAAACCCACATATCCATGATAAAGGGCCAAGGAATCTTCATATGCCTTAGAATAAACTAACAGCATGATTCATTCTAGTTCTTGTATTCCAAACAAGCAAGTCACGATTCATTTACAGATCGTTCTTGTCACAGTATTTCTTGCCAGAGTGAAAGTTTCATGTCCAACACCCCAGAATTTTTTTTCACATCTAAAAAAAAGATGTTCGATACAACAGTACTTTTCTAATGCATATGACGATTATCCTCCACAATAATAGATCTGCGAGGAATAGTGTCCACTTCAACAATTATATACTGAAATTCATACTTCTTGCTTTCTGGATTCTGGAAAGTGAAAGTGACAAGTTCAGTACTTATGAAGGAAATTAATTGATCTTTTGGGGCTGGACAGAACCAATTCAGAAAACATACTATACCTCTTTCAAATCAACATGCACAACACCTTGTAATCTTGGCTCTGAACCCGAAATGTAAAACTTCAATCGCAGGCACTTTATGCCATCTTTAAAGTACTCAGTGGACCTTAAAATACACAAATGTATACATATAATTACACATTAATTAATTTTGGGCTCTAGCTAAGTTTTTATACTCACTCTATGTGATTACAGATTACCGAATTATGAGTTCAATGTGCCCAATGTCAGGATTTCCCTTTGTGTGTATATAGGATCCTACCTACCCATATACACTGTGTTCCAAATTATTATGCAAATTGGATTTAAGTGTCAAAGATTTAATTGTTTTGTTTTTCAAATAAACTCATGGATGGTATTGTGTCTCAGGGCTCAATGGATCACCGAAATCAATCTTAAACACATGTGATAATTACCGTATTTTCCGGCGTATAAGACGACTGGGCGTGTAAGACGACCCCCAACTTTTCCAGTTAAAATATAAAATCTTCTCAGAAGTCGGGGGTTGTCTTATATGCCGGGTGTCGTCTTATAGGGTGGGTGCGAAGCAATCTGCGGTCGACGTATATAGGTGGGGGGGGGTGGTCCCGATGACGAGGTGAGGGAGCGCCTCACCGGGAAGGTGTAAGTGAAGCAAACTGTCAGCGTCTGGGATGCCAGGTTTATGCAAATAAGAGAGAGAGCGGTGCTGTGCCTAGAAAAACACTCCTCTTTCACTAATATGGCTCACCCTTGTATCCTATTATCTCCTTCTCTGCTTCACTTACACCTTCCCGGTGAGGTGCCCCCTCTCCTTGTCATTGGGGTCGCTCCCCCCACAATATGCGGCGACCGCAGATTACTCCGCACCTGCCCTATGAGACTACACCTGGCGTAAAAGACGATACCCGACTTTTGAGAAGATTTTCAAGGGTTAAAAAGTAGTCTTATACGCCAGAAAATACAGAGTTTTCCAGGTGATTCTAATTAAAGGAAAACTACTTAAAGATTATGTTCCACATTATTAAGCAGGCCACAGGTTTCAAGTAATATGGGAACTAAAAAGGATCTCTCTGCTGCTGAAAAGCATTAAATAGTGCAATGACGTGGACAAGGTAGGAAAACATTAGATATTCCACGAAAACTTAAGAGTGGTCATCATACTGTGAAGATTTATGACTGAAACAGAGCACAGACAGAGTTCATGCAGATAAAGGCATAATGAAGGTTTCTGCCAGACAAATTCATGGGATTAAGAGAGCAGCTGCAAAAATACCATTACAAAGCAGCAAACAGTTATTTGAAGCTGCTGGTGCCTCTGGAGTCCCTTGAACCTCAAGGTGTAGGATCCTTCAAAGGCTTGCTGTGGTGCATAAACCTAATATTCAGCCACCCTTAAACAGTGTTCACAAGCAGAAATGGTTAAAGTGGGCCCAGACATACATGAACACTAATTTCCAAATAGTCTTGTTAACTGATGAGTGTCAAGCAACCCTGGATGGTCCAGATGGATGGAGTAGTGGATGGTTGGTGGATTGCCACCATGTCCCAACAAGGCTGCGACGTCAGCAAGAGGAGTCGTCACATTTTGGGCCAGAATCACGGGGAAACAGCTGGTAGGACGCTTTAAGGTTCCTGAAGGTGTGAAAATGACCTCTGCAAAGTATTTAGAGTTTCTGACTGACAACTTTCTTCCAAGGTCTAAAAAGCAGAAACGTGCCTTCAGGAGCAAAATCATCTTCATGCATGACAATGCACCATCTCATGCTGCAAATAATACCTCTGAGACATTGGCTGCTATGGGCATAAAAGGAGATAAACTCATGGTGTGGCCACCATCTTCCCCTGACCTCAACCGTACAGGGAACCTTTGGAGTATCATCAAGCAAGAGATCTCTGAGGGTGGGAGGCAGTTCACATCAAAACAGCAGCTCTAGGAGGGGATTCTGACTTCATGCAAAGAAATAAAAGCAGAAACTCTCCAAAACCCACAAGTTCAATGGTTGCAAGAATTGTGAAGGTGATATCAAAGAAGGGGTCCTATGTTAACATGTAACTTGGCCTGCTAGGAGGTTTTGGAGTTAAATAGCTTTTTTATTCAGTGAACGTGACCTCCTAATGCTGCAAATTCCACAAATTAGCATTTTCAGTTCTTTAAAACATATCAAATGTATAGAAATTCTACTGTACCTAATAATTTGGAACAGTGCATTTTGAGTTTTTATTTATTTTGGAGATTATACTGTTATTGGGAGGTTTTTTCAATAAAATTCGATGTATAATCTAACGGGTGATGACTTATTAGACTGACTGTCATTTGCACCGACCATTTAGGAAAATCCGAGAAAAATATTATTTGCATAATAATTTGGAACACAGTGTAATTTGTAGGCTTTGAGCCCAGGAGAGGTATCATATTAGGTTAGGTTCCCAGCAAAGAAGGTCACCTTGTCGTTGGCTGTTGGGTACACATGAATTGGCCAATTTATGCGCAAGTATCTTAATTTTTATTTCCTACAGCAGTAGTGCATTTCCAATTTCATATATTTCATGTTTGCATACTATAGTGTTTCATTTGTCAGTTTCACCATGTAGCCCTAGCCTTAAAGTTGATCTGTCACCAAATTTCACAATACAGAATAACTGTGTAATTTGGAAATAACATTTTAAAATAAAGGATTATAGAGCCATTCTGAGGTAATTATACAATTTTCCCCCAACTTAATGCAGACAAAAAGGAAGGGTAACAGTTCCATTTTGATGCTACAAAGGGGAAAGATGTGACCAGAAAAAAAACTAAACACTTTGGTAGACTATAATATATCGGACTTTAGAATGAATGAATAAAAAAAAATAAAAAAAAAAGATTAATGACCCTTGACCCAGAAAGGGTTACAATAGGTTTACAATAAGCCTGCGTGAAATCTTTGAAATCTTGCCCAAAGGTTCCAACACATTTTAGGGTGAGTCTTAACTTATTAAAGCATTTTTAATACAGAACACAGTATATTGTATTAGTGTGCGGAGTACTTATCTAATATTTTAACCTAGCAATGCAGTTCAATGTCATACTTTATGTTATCAATGTAAAGCGCAATATAGTATATAATTCAATTGCCTCTAATACTTACGCAACATGTTGTCTTCTTCCACGCCTTGTGGTCTCTCCAAATGCCTTGATGGGCTCACCAAATGCGCCAATAACCTTTATATAAAAAACAACATTTAAACCTCTAATGTATACAAATGAATGTGGAGAATTGTAATTACAGCATGGTGCAGCATGGTGGCTCAGTGGTTAGCACTGTTTTGCAGCGCTGGGGTCCTGAGATCAAATGCCTGTAAGGACAACATCTGCAAAGAGTTTGTATGGGTTGTGAGGGTTTCTGCTGATTTCCTCCCACACCAAAGGGCATATTGGTAGTGAATAGATTGTGCTCCAGGTATTATAACGTCTGTAAGGTGCTGTGGATTTAATAGCACTGTGGAATAAGAGATAATCAATAAAAGTGCGCAATAAAAGTGAGTAAAATAAGTAAGAAAGGAGTCTATGATCTAAAATAAGTAAGCAACAACTGTGTAACTAGGGTCTCTGTCACTACTTTATGCTGCCCACAATGACGGGGCTGAATAAACATTGGAATAAATGCCCTTTAATATTAATTTAACCTCTAAGTTGCAGTCCTTTTTCGTTTCTGCGTTTTCGTTTTTCGCTCCCCAGAGCCATAACTTTTTTTATTTTTCCGTCAATATGGCCATGTGAGGGCTTGTTTTTGGTGGGACGAGTTGTAATTTTGAACGACACCATTGGTTTTACCATGTCGTGTACTAGAAAACGGAAAAAAAATTCCAAGTGTGGTGAAATTGCAAAAAAAGTGCAATCCCACACTTGTTTTTTGTTTGACTTTTTTGCTAGGTTCACTAAATGCTAAAACTGACCTGCCATTATGATTCTCCAGGTCATTACGAGTTCATAGACACCAAACATGTCTAGGTTCTTTTTTATCTAAGTGTTGAAAAAAAAAGTCCAAACTTTGCTGCTAAAAAAAAAAAAAAATGTACAATTTTTTGAGACCTGTAGCCAGGGCTGTGGAGTCGGTAGGCTAAATCTCCGACTCCTCAATTTCGATGACACCGACTCCAACTCCACAACTCCTTCACACATGGCTCATGTTTAAGTTGAAGTGACAAATTTACTGTGGTAAAAATCAGGCTTTTAATCATTATTATGATACAATAATCAAGCCAATTTAGATCATACACTCTGCAGTAAGTTTAAAATAAAAAAGCTATCAACAAAAAAAACGTACTGAAAAGGATTTGTGCAGTCTATGAATTTGTTCTGAGAAATAGTATCGCCTCCATCAGATCCTCCTAGAGAACAACCTTTCTACACTAACTTGGGTTGGTGGCAAAGCAGTAACCACATGGGCGACATCTCTAACAATTTCAGGGTATAAAGGAATAGCCTCGTGTAGTCAGTTTTGATGAATGACTGTACTCTTCTAATTCTTTGAGAGCAAGTGAAAAACGTTGCTGAAATATCTGTTTCAATCTGTTTTCTATGGGAGTGGAATCTTTTTCCCTGCAGCAACGCTTTAACTGCTCCATGTCATTCAAATACTTGTCAAAATCTAACTGCTCATCTGATGAGGATGAAGGAACGGCAGCAGCAGCACTGGCAGGACCTGAGTCCTCTTGCTCTTGGGCGTCCTGTAGCTCATCCTAACTGCTACCTCAATGAAAGCTTCTTTTCCTTTAGTAATCTGTTGATCATCCAGCAATACGATGACTCTGGTACACAAACAGCTGCTAGAAGGATTTTATTTTCTAATAGCAGTGTCTCTGTTTCATTGAAGCAGCAATGCCATCTGCGATTAAACCTCCACTTTGGGACAGGCAAAACAACAAGTTCTTCCACTCCGTTATAAAAATGCCAGGAGTTAGGCTACGTTCACACTAGCGTTGTGCGCCGCTGCGTCGGCGACGCAACGCACAACGCACGCAAAAACGCACCAAAACGCATGCAAAAACGCTGCGTTTTGCGACGCAAGCGTCGTTTTTTGCCGGAATTTGGACGCAAGAAAAATGCAACTTGTTGCGTTTTCTTGGTCCGACGCTTGCGGCAAAAAAGACGCATGCGTCGCACAACGCAACAAACAAAAACGCATGCGTCCCCCATGTTAAATATAGGGGCGCATGATGCATGCGTCGCCGCTGCGTCGCCCGACGCAAACCCGATGCAAACTAGCATAACGCTAGTGTGAACGTAGCCTTAAATCCTCACCTTGTAACTTTTTAGTCACTGAAAATGGGTGATGAAGAAATTCCTTCAATTCAGCCACCTGTGTCCATTGACCTTCATGTAGTGTTACCTGAGGGTTGGCCATATCTACAAGGAAGGGTTTCAGCTCAAGCAATCACTCAGTCATTAAATAGGTGCTGCCTCACTGAGTGACTTGATCCACAATTGCCCCTTTTCCAACATGTCTCTTCAAGATGGAGTCAATTTTAGGGGCTCTGGCAGCAATAGCCAATTTCCTCACGTTGCTAATCAGAGTTCCAGCATGTCCCTCTTGCAGATTATCTCTTATTGCCAGCTGTAGCGTGTGTACAACACAGTGCATGTGATGAATAGGAAAGAGGTGTGAAGCAGCTTCAACAAGATCATCTAATTGTAAAGAATCATTTTGCTGCTCTTCTGTAGTAATATCTGTTTGTTCCTCCGTTATGGGAACAGGACTGTGGCCTTCCATCTCAAAAATACTGAATGTGAAAAGTTCTTCTAGCTGCTTTTCACCTTCATTATTCTCATTCATCAGTTTAATTGTACTTATGTTTGCAGCAACATCAGTTACACTAGCAAGAACCTGTTTGTTTAGTTCATAATCTTGCAGAACTTTTTCCTCTAAGGTGTGGAGAAACTGGCTACTGTGAAGAACTTTATTATCTTTTACTGCCAGCGTCTTAGTAACATTTTTTTTGCTGTCACAAACATATTGAACATTGATGGCAAAATAGTTCACTCTGTGATGTGACCAGGCATCCATTTTGTAACTGATGTTTAAGACGCTTTTTCCTCCTCCTTTGCCTGGCGGGAAGTGCTGGTCTCTGGTTTCTTGGTGCTGCGGTGATCTTTTTCAATCACAGTTTTGTAAATTTATGAGTGACAGCGTTGTAAATGTCTTTAGATTGGAAGCTCTTGAAGGAGAATTTTTATCACTGCCTGAGTATGCACTGATTTTGGCATCACAGCATTTGTTTTCATCTGGGTCACTTATACACTGACACACAAAATGTTTTTTTTATCTTGAGTCACTGTAAAATGCTCAAATACAGCTGATTTCATAAGATGCTTCTTAGAAATTTTGTAATTATGTAAATTCGCTCTCAAAATATTTTTGTCCTGTAAAAAAAATAAGGTATATTGTAATTCTATGAAGAATAGGGAATCATGCTCTGTATAATTTAGGATATAAATAAACCAATCATTGCATAAATCAATAGGACAGATAAGTATAAAGTTTGTAAAATATGTTAGATAGCTGTATGCTGAACTTTCAATGTCAGGCTTGTCTTAGTGTACAGCTAACTAAATGCTTCACATCATATTTCTTCACAGTCTATGAAGAGGGCAGGAGGGAGGGAGCATGTTTGTGCCGATTCATTAATGCAGCACACACACACACAAATAAATATGTTCTCATCGATCATGTTACTGTATTTCTGAACTTGAGATGTTAGAAAACAGTTTCTCCCCTTATATTCTATGTATAGTGTATATAAGTCACCAGGGCAGCTAATTTCTCCAAACATGAGCAAAAAGGAAAAACAAACTAAAACATCAAGCACACAGAGACAACATATACTGAACTATTGATTTATGCAAAGTTTATTGAAAGTTTAGATATACTTTAGGAAGTACTTACCATCTTTAATCCTGCTTTCCTGTTCACTCCAGAAGTTCTGAGATGAATGTAGGCTTTCCTTCCACGTGGGTTTGTTATTTTTTGCCATTATCTGTAGAGGAGGAGCCTCACTACTTATGATGAACATAAACTGCACCACATATTCATCTCAGCTAAAAGTCTAGACCTTAGATCAGGAATAGGACAGACATTTATAGGACATTTCATAACTTTCCCAAATTGTTAAGAAAATAATATCCCCACAAACTGCATTGAACTACTGTAGCCAATTTATTATATATTTTAGGAGTCGGTCCATTTTATACTGACTCCAACTCCACCAAAACGGGCTCAGACTCCGACTCCACAGCCTTGCCTTTAGCTTCTCTATTTTTCAGTATCTGGGGTTGGGTGAGGGCTTATTTTTTGCATGCAGCGTTGTAGTTTTTAATGACACCATTTCGGTGCAGATACGTTCTTTTGATCGCTCGTTATTGCATTGTAATGCAATGTCGCTGTGAAGAAACCAGATTGTATCTTAATTTCCCAGACAGCTACCTTTTTGCAAACCAATAAGAACTGACTTTTCATTTGTATATTGGCTTGTGCATTTAAGTGTTTATGTCTGGTGGTTCAAGAAGACAGACTTGCAAACTGATACCATTTAACATACAGTGTAAAGGTACCGTCACACTAGACGATATCGCTAGCGATCCGTGACGTTGCAGCGTCCTCGCTAGCGATATCGTCCAGTGTGACAGGCAGCAGCGATCAGGCCCCTGCTGTGATATCGCTGGTCGGGGAAGAAAGTCCAGAACTTTGTTTCGTCGCTGGATCTCCTGCTTACATCGCTGAATCGGCGTGTGTGACGCCGATTCAGCGATGTCTTCGCTGGTAACCAGGGTAAACATCGGGTTACTAAGCGCAGGGCCGCGCTTAGTAACCCGATGTTTACCCTGGTTACCATCTTTAAAGTAAAAAAAACAACCACTACATACTTACCTTCCGCTGTCTGACCTCCGGCGCTGTGCTTCTCTCCTCTGGCTGTGAGGACAGCGGCCGGAAAGCAGAGCGGTGACGTCACCGCTCTGCTTTCCGGCTGCCCGGCGCTCACAGCCAGAGCAGAGAAGCACAGCGCCGGGGACAGACAGCGGTAGGTAAGTATGTAGTGGTTGTTTTTTTTACTTTAAAGATGGTAACCAGGGTAAACATCGGGTTACTAAGCGCGGCCCTGCGCTTAGTAACCCGATGTTTACCCTGGTTACCGGGGACCTCGGGATGGTTGGTCGCTGGAGAGCTGTCTGTGTGACAGCTCTCCAGCGACCAAACAGCGACGCTGCAGCGATCCGGATCGTTGTCGGTATCGCTGCAGCGTCGCTTAGTGTGACGGTACCTTAAGTCTGTAATAGTGACTTGTACATAGTGTGTGTTTATCTTTGTTTATTGATGTGTGCTGATATGCTAATTGTATGAGCCGTGGTCCATGCAGTCTTGTTAAAGACAGCCGGGCCAGCGGACAAGAGCACCCACTGACCCCGCTTCTCCGTAACAGTCGCGGTGACCAAAAAAACATAATTCTGGAGTTCAGGTTAATGCTTTTTTTTATTGATAGATCGGGTGATTCTGAACGTGGCGATACCAAATGTGCGTATGTTTGATTTTTTTATTGTTTTATTTTGAATGGGGCGAAAGGGGGGGTAATTTAAACTTTTTATATATATATTTTTTTAAACTTTTTATTTTTTACTTTTGCCATGCTTCAATAGCCTCCATGGGAAGCATACCCTGATCGTCTCTGCTACATAGGAGCGGTGCTCAGATCGCTCCTATGTAGAATTACAGCATTGCTATGAGCGCCAACTAAGAGACCTCTGGTTGTCATGCCGACGCATCGCTGACCCCCGATCACGTGACGGGGTCAGCAATGGCCGCATTTCTGGCCCGATGGCCGGAAGTGTGATTTAAATGCCGCTGTCTGAGTTTGACAGCGGCATTTAACTAGTTAATAGTGGCGGGTGAATCACGATTCCACCCGCCACTATAGCGGGCACATGTCAGCTGTACAAAACAGCTGATATGTCCTGGCTTTGATGCGGGCTCACCGCCGGAGCCCACATCAAAAGGGGATACACGACATGCGAAATACTAGTACGGCACATGTTGTGAAGGGGTTAATTAGATTTTCATCAATGTAGATAATAGCTTAACCCCTTCTTGACTGGGCAATTTTCCCAGTTTCGTGCTCCCCCCCTCCATTTTTCCAAGAGCTATTTTTCTGTCAACATAGCTGCACGAGTAGTTACCTGCCGACTGGACGTGCAAGGCCTTGCTTAATATATGAGAACGGAGCAAGGCTGGACACGACTAGTTGAATGTGGCTGGAAGTATGCAAAATTGAAAACCTGTGGTCACATGACCATCCCTCCTAGAGCCAGAGAATCCAAGAATTCTTGGAGGGTGCAGTGTGAAGTTTCATAAGTCTGCAGTCACTCTTTGTGAAACCCAAGCCTGGACAATCCCCTTTAAAGGGAACCTGTCACCCCGTTTTTTGAGATTGATATATAAATACTGTTAAATAGGGCCTGCGCTGTGTGTTACTATAGTGTATGTAGTGTACCCCGATTCCCCACCTATGCTGAGAAATAACTTACCAAAGTCGACGTTTTCGCCTGTCAATCAGGCTGGTCAGGTCGGGAGGGCGTGTTCACAGCGCTGGTTCTTCCTCAGCTTTACGTTGGTGGCGTAGTGGTGTGCGCCTGTTGAAGTGACTAATCCACTGTGGGCACGTGAACAAGCAGCGCGCGTTCTGAGCTGTCATCCCTTTCGTCGGTGGGGGCGGCCATCTTCCTGGGGCCGCGCGTGCGCAGATCGAGTGCTCTGCTGCACGGGGCTTCAGGAAAATGGCCGCGGGATGCCGCGCGTGCGCATTAGAGATCGCGGCGGCCATTTTCCCAAAGCCGAGTTTGCATCTCGGCTTTGGGAAAATGGCCGCCGCGATCTCTAATGCGCACGCGCGGCATCCCGCGGCCATTTTCCTGAAGCCCCGTGCAGCAGAGCACTCGATCTGCGCACGCGCGGCCCCAGGAAGATGGCCGCCCCCACCGACGAAAGGGATGACAGCGCAGATCGCGCGATGCTTGTTCACGTGCCCACAGTGGATTAGTCACTTCAACAGGCGCACACCACTACGCCACCAACGTAAAGCTGAGGAAGAACCAGCGCTGTGAACACGCCCTCCCGACCTGACCAGCCTGATTGACAGGCGAAAACGGCGACTTTGGTAAGTTATTTCTCAGCATAGGTGGGGAATCAGGGTACATTACATACACTATAGTAACACACAGCGCAGGCCCTATTTAACAGTATTTATATCTCAATCTCAAAAAACGGGGTGACAGGTTCCCTTTAAGGTGGATTTATACCAGTACACATTATTGTAACAACAGTAAATCGACCAGTTGCAAGTTTCTGTTTCCTAGTGGAAAAAACCCTTATCTAACAAAAACCCACCTGACAATCATGTTTGATCATTGACTAGACAACTCCCTGCTTCAGCCGTGCCGTATTAATTGTCTGCCATTTAAATGAATAGCTGACCATGCAAGATGGTAATCTGTTAAGTTGCGGCTCCCCATTCTTGCTCGTGCGTGCAGAACCCATTTATGACATTCATACGTCTAATTGGGTGTATGGAAATAGGTTCCCTTGATGAGAAAACTCACTTCTTAACACTCAATGAAGTACTACTACATTACAGGAATTGCAGAGTTCCAGCAAATAGCACGTCATAGGTGCAGCACATCTGGCCATTCACCATTCAAATGGACACTAAAACAGCTCAAGTTTTGACTTCATTTGTTCTTTTCCACGGTCCTGGTCTTTGTTACCAAATATATGGCCAAAACCACCAGCACTGCTGAAAAGGAAGTATAAAATGAGTCCACAGTTTCATTTTTACTCTACGTTTGCAGGTTGAAGTGAAAGGATAAGTCTTGGGTCCTGGTAGAGGACCGTCTACTGTTAATCAAATGTAACCCCAAGAGTGCTCAGGGAGTGAATGCAACGTGACCCGTTGTATGTATCCAAAAATAGCGTACAGAAAATTATCCATCCTGGGTAAAAAAACAAACAAAAACAAAACACAAACAAGGCCTATACAGCTCCAATAATGGTAAAATGACACCACCAAAACAACGGTGAACAGTGCAACATCTAAAACAATGGTGCAGTTATGTCTTTCCAAATGCCTTACAGGAGCAAAATCAAAGTAAAAAAATTAAACGCTGGCTGCTCCACTACACCACTGAGGCAGTGATTGGCTGCAGTGGTTAGATAGGTAGTTGGGGGACATTATTGCTACAGCATGGCCTGGTGTGAAGATTCAGCGTGGAAGGGATTTTTCAGGTAAATATGTCTCATTTTCTTTTCACTCCATTATCCAATTTTAACAAGTTAGAAAACCCCTTTAGGAGCTGTGCTCACCTCTGGGTGGATTCTGCACTTCTCAAAAGCATTTCCATATATTTTACTTGGACTTGAAGAAGAAAACAGTTCTGTTAACACCACATATAAAAGTCCTCCTGCACAATGACAAAAAAAAGATTAATGAAAATGCAGACAATAATCGCTATAGAGAAAGAAAAAAAAAGAAAAAACGAAAATTCTTCTCACCTGTAACCCCCGCTCCGATCAGCGCCACAATCAAATAGGTAAAGTCTGCTCCAGCTCGCGTCACTGTAAGAAACGGCAGGACAGCAGCCATCAGAATCTCTGTGATATGGGCCTGCTCCCCGGAGCTTCCTCAGCTGACGCCTACAAACATTTGTGTCCCATAGTTGGTAACGGGATTACACTGATTTTCAAAGTTAAACATGGAGTTAGCCAGTACTTTAATATTGACGGCTCATTCTTAGGATAGGTGAATGTCATATCGGTGGGGGTACGACACCTTGAACCCATGTCGTCAATCAGCTGTTACCAACACCAGGCAAAAGTTACGCTAAGTTCACATAGCGTTATGGCGGTACGTTTATCGGACTACGTTACACTGCGGCATAACGCGGTGTAACGTAGTCCATTAACGCCGCCATTGCTTGTAATGGTGAACGCATCGCTAGCGCACGCCCACATTGGGCGTGCGCTAGCGATGTGCCATCATTTGAGTGACGGACCGCGAACGCTGCTTGCAGCGTTCACGGTCTGTTCCTCGCTAGCGCAGATCGAGCATCTGCGCTAGCGGGATCTGCAAACACGATCCCTTTTGGGACATTGCGTTAGCGCTACGGACTGCGCTATGTGCTAAACGGACTGCCCTAACGCAATGTGAACCTAGATAAGTTCCTTGACTGTTCTGGCTTCTAAAATGGTGTCACTTGTGTTTTTTTAACTAATTAGGCACATCAGGGGCTTTACAAAAATGACAATGCGTCTGCTAATTTTTCCAGCAAATTTTGCATTCAAAAAGTCAAATAGACCTCCTTCCATTCCAAGCTCTGCTGTGCGTGCAAACAGTAGTTTTCACCCACGTATGAGGTATCGACGTACTCAGAAATTGCACAACAAATTGTATGGTGCAATTTCTCCTTTAACCCTTTATAACTTCCTAACAACAAAAAGATATTTTTTTAAAATTGTGCTCCTGTAAAGTAGACATGTGGGAAATATCACTTATTAACTATTTCATGTGATATAATTCTCTGATTTAAGGGTATAAAAAGTAAAACTTTGAAAATTTCAAAATTTTAGCCAAGCGTTCCATAGTTATTACTACATAAAGTGGTCAGAATTGTAAAATGTGGCCTGGTCGTGAAGGTGCAAACAGCCTTGGGAGGTAAAGGGATAGGAGAAAGTTTGTCATTTATTTACCCATATGAGAAAAATACTAATGATAAAAAAACTAATTTTGTTTTTGCGTACACAAAAAATGCCAATGTGTAAAAGGTTGGGACATCACGGTTCTAGAGTACCAGAGCCATAAAGACTGGGAGGGTCAAATATACTTATATTACACGGATTTAAACCACATTGCATTTTCATGAAGATTTTACTGCAAACGCAACAAACCCCACATGGAGTTTTCAATGTGAAAAGATCCCTATATTGGAAGTGTGTGCAGGAGCTGTTATGGCTGAAGGTCTGCACACAGGCCACAGAATCACTTATGCGCAGGCCTTGTGAGCAGTGCGGCTTTTCCTGGTGAGCTGGATCATTGGCTCTGCTAATCAAAAGGAGCGGTCTCTTTTGGATACCGGATATATGTGCACAAACAGGTGAACACTATTTAGGGTAAAATAACACAGGCACAATGCAATTGAGACCCCACACACTCGTTTCAAGCCATTGACAGAGTGATTTACAAGAAGGGTGAGGGTTGCAGTGGCATCGGCAGCCAGACTTATTTTTTTTCACTCAGATCCATTAATAAAGTGCAAGTGGCTCTAAAACTATGTGCACACATTGCGGATTAGGCTTAGGAATTTCTGGTGCGGATTCTGCCTCTTCTGGCAGAAAATGCACCTGCAGATTTGTCGCGTTTTTCGTACGGATCCGCAGCGTTTTTTGTGCGTTTTTTTTGCGGATTTGCTGTGTTTTTTAACCCTGCGGTTTTCTTTAATGGAATGGGTACAAAAACGCTGCAGATTCACAAAAAAGAAGTGACATGCTACTTCTTTTAAACCGCAGCGGATTTTCTGCAACATGTGCACAGCTTTTTTTTTTCTCATTGATTTACATTTTACTGTAAATCAATTGTGGATCTGCAGCGTTTCTGCACCGCAAAAAATGCTGCGAATCCGCAATGTGTGCACATAGCCTTAGGGTATGTGCACACGCTGTGGATTTTGCTGCAGATCCGCAGCATTTCCCATGAGTTTACATTACAATGTAAACCTATGGGAAACAAAAAACGCTGTGCCCATGCTGCAAAAAAAAAAAAAAACGCGCGGAAATGCAGCAGTTTACATTCCGCAGCATGTCACTTCTTTCTGCGGATTCCGCAGCGGTTTTACACCTGCTCCAATAGAAAATCGCAGTTGTAAAACTGCAGTGAAATCCGCAGAAAAACCGCGGTAAATCTGCAGCAAAAACGCAGCGTTTTGCCCTGCAGATTTATCAAATCCACTGCGGAAAAATCCGCAGTGAACCATTCTACGTGTGCACATAGCCTTAAACCGCAGCGTTTCCTCCGCGGATTTTCCGCAAAGTGTGCACAGCGTTTTTTTTCTCATTGATTTACATTGTACTGTAAATCAATTGCGGATCTGCAGCGTTTCTGCACCTCAAAAAACGCTGTGGATCCGCAGAGAATCCGCAATGTGTGCACATACCCTAAGTGATGTGCTGGCGAGTGAGCAGAGCGTGTGTGCTGCCGAGTAGTATATGTATTTCTGGAGGGGGGCCTGCAGTTATTTACCCCATCTGTACTCTACAGACCAATCTGAGGCATGGTTTTGTTTCTATGGGAAGTCTATAGTTAGGGGTCTAGTTTACAGGTACATATTTATTTTGTGGTCATTTAATAACGCGTGTAGTTATTTTGTGGGTCCATATTCCCATAAAGGGTTATTTCCACTATATTATCAGATTGGGGATAACTTACTGACCTCTGTGGCCCCTCAGTGATTAAGCACAGGGCCCATGCTAGACCGCCTCCATTATGGTCTATGGCAGGGCCGGACTGGCCATCAGGCACTTCTGGCAAATGCCAGAAGGGCCGGTGCCAGTCGTGGGCCGCTCGATCCGCCTTCCCCCGCCGCCGCATTCAACTGTACCGGCGTCTATGATGCCGGTACAGTTGAATGCAATGATGGAGGAGAGAGCGTCTACAGACACTCCCTCTCCCATCATTCCCCGCTCTGCCTCTGACACTGCGGGTGCGCGATGACGTCATATCATCGCGCACCTGCTCTGTCCCGGGCAGACTGCAGCTGCTGAGACAGGAGCAGGAAGCAACACGGGGCACGAGGAAAGGTGAGGAGAGTGTTTTTTTTTGCTGGACTGTGGGGACATTCTCGGGGGGAGGAGGAGAGATGTGGGCTGTGCTGGCTATACCACTGTGCGGGCTGTGCTGGCTATACTACTGTGCGGGCTATACCACTGTGTGGGCTGTGCTGGCTATACCACTGTGCGGGCTGTGCTGGATATACCACTGTGCGGGCTGTGCTGGATATACCACTGTGCGGGCTGTGCTGGCTATACCACTGTGCGGGCTGTGCTGGCTATACCACTGTGTGGGCTGTGCTGGCTATACCACTGTGTGGGCTGTGCTGGCTATACCACTGTGTGGGCTGTGCTGGCTATACCACTGTGCGGGCTGTGCTGGCTATACCACTGTGCGGGCTGTGCTGGCTATACCACTGTGCGGGCTATACCACTGTGCGGGCTGTGCTGGCTATACCACTGTGCGGGCTGTGCTGGCTATACCACTGTGCGGGCTGTGCTGGCTATACCACTGTGCGGGCTGTGCTGGATATACCACTGTGCGGGCTGTGCTGGCTATACCACTGTGCGGGCTGTGCTGGCTATACCACTGTGCGGGCTGTGCTGGCTATACCACTGTGCGGGCTGTGCTGGCTATACCACTGTGCGGGCTGTGCTGGCTATACCACTGTGCGGGCTGTGCTGGCTATACCACTGTGCTGGCTATACCACTGTGCGGGCTGTGCTGGCTATACCACTGTGCGGGCTATACCACTGTGTGGGCTGTGCTGGCTATACCACTGTGCGGGCTGTGCTGGCTATACCACTGTGCGGGCTGTGCTGGCTATACCACTGTGCGGGCTATACCACTGTGCGGGCTGTGCTGGCTATACCACTGTGTGGGCTGTGCTGGCTATACCACTGTGCGGGCTGTGCTGGCTATACCACTGTGCGGGCTGTGCTGGCTATACCACTGTGCGGGCTGTGCTGGATATACCACTGTGCGGGCTGTGCTGGATATACCACTGTGCGGGCTATACCACTGTGCGGGCTGTGCTGGATCTACCACTGTGCGGGCTGTGCTGGATCTACCACTGTGCGGGCTGTGCTGTATATACTGTGCGGGCTGTGCTGTATATACTACTGTGCGGGCTGTGCCGTATATACTACTGTGCGGGCTGTGCCGTATATACTACTGTGTGGGCTGTGTTGTATATACTACTGTGTGGGCTGTGCTATATACTATGCGGGCTTTGCTATATACTATGGGGAGTATATTATCTTCTATGGGGAGGCCATGTTATATACTATGTGGCTGTGGTATATACTGTTGTGGGGGTATATTATATTCTATGGGGGAGGTTGGGTTATATACTATATTATGGGGAGGTGGGCTGTTTTATATTCTATGGGGTTACATTATACTCTGTGGGGTGGCCGCATTATATTCTGTAGGGTGGTGGCTACATTATTCTATATGTGGGCTGCATTATACTGTATCGAGGACTATGGGGAATACGTTATACTATATGAAGAACTATGGGGTGCATTATACTATGGGAAGTGAATTATACTACATGGATGACTATGGTGGTGTATTTTACTATATGGAGCACTATGAGGAGTGTATTATGCTACATGGAGGACTGAGCAGTGTATTTTAATATATGGAGGACTATAGGGAGTGTATTAAACTATATGGAGGACTATGGGGTGTATTTTACTAAACAAGTAAAATGCTGCATATTCAGATTGTTTTTGCCGGAACAAAAATCCTTGTTCTCAGCAGCACATTGCCGCTGTAAACAGTAGATGTGCTGCTGATAACATGATACTGTATGGGGATCGGTTAGTGATCTGTTAGTGATCGTTCTGTCCCATCATTCTTTCTCAGATGGTGGAAAGAGGCCGGGAAACAAGTGTTGAACAACTTCAGCATTGTCGATCAAACTCATTTAGCGGCTTGAACTCCGCGCATATAAATACAACCGAAATGCTTCTGTGTGATGTGCAATATGTTAGCATTTGGGGCCCCATTTTAAACTTTGCATAGGGCCCCACTTTGCCTAAAACCGTCCCTGCCTACAAGTGTACAAAGATATTATACAGTCACCATGTGACAAGTGGGCCCGTGTAACTTCAAATGCCAGGGCTGAATTTTAGTCCCAGTCCGGCCCTGGTCTATGGGACGGCTCCACTTTCTCCATAGACCATGAATGGGGCAGAGGTCAGGCATGGGCACCCCGACAATGTTGGGGTCCCAATGGGAGGACCCCCAGAGATCATTTGCCACCTCTTTAGGGTGTGAAGAAGGATGAAGCCTCTGCTTGTGTTGGGGCATGGCCTACTGGGCAGAAAGCTGAGGAATACTGAGGTGGCCACTGGACACAATGGTGCCCTCGCCAGGGATGGCTGACAGTGGCCACAGGGTGCTACCTCCGCGGGGTCCCTGCAGGCCGAAGCCCCCACAGTACCTTTCTGGGCGGCGGTCAGTGGAGGGGCCTCTTCTGCCTTGGCCTGCAGCGTCGGGCGCTTCTGCTCCCGCACCTGGGACAAGCCGCTGCCTGTGAACAGGGGCTGCACCCAGCAGCTGCCGGTGGAGGGCGCTCTCCCGCGGTGGGGCAGTGAGAACAGGCTGCCATGTGCGGCACTGTAACCGGGTGAGTAGTAGAGCAGCGGCCGCCTCCTCACCGCAGCCCTCCACAGAGACTGGCACAAAGTCATGACCGCCTGCCGTTACCGGAGCCACAGCATGCCTGTCACTGTATGAACTTCATGTGTCCTGTCTGCTGCTGCACTGCTCCTGCAGGCCTCTCGGCGACCTCTGCACAGACTTCTGGGAGGTGTAGTTCGCAAGGTATTGACTCTGGATCCGTATACTGAAAAATGGACTACATTTCCCGGCGTGCACCGTGTTGGGCGAATCTTGAGAATCACAGCTCTACTTCAATATGACAGCCAGCCAGTGTGAGCGTCATGTCCCCGGATGCCAGCCACATAGTAGTACTCAATAATAAACGATATAGTCATAGTTTGTGTCAAAAAAGAAAAGATGGACACTGCACACAGTGAGATAGGAAGGTGCTTCTGGTGGGTTATACCAGGCACGGTCTGCAAGGGGGCGCTGGAGAGTCCGCATGTACAACCGCCAGGTCGCCAGTGGTTACCGGCACCGGAAGAGTACACTGAGGTGAGGGAACGGCTGCTCCCGGGCAGTGCTGGTCTGGCCTTGTGTGAGGGAGCCAGCTCCAGAGTTTCAACAGGGCCAAAACTGGCAAAGGAAACTCAAAACCGCATCCAAACGCTACATGTGAGTGCAGCCTTAGTAAAATAATATTGAACTCCTCTTTGGGTAACATTAGGGACACTTTTCATATAGTCAACCTGGTCTGTCTTCCAAAATGTAGCCAATGTGATGTTTGTGCAGTTTCTGCTGGTCATGTTTGTATCTGCAGGATGAAATATGGCTACTAATGTACACATCTCTATATTCCAGAGAGAGGAAGAGAGCAGAGCTGTGTGTCATTACAAACACCTCTGCAGCACTCACCTCACAGCAGTCAGTGTGGGGGGAGAGAGCAGAGCTGTGTGTCATTACAAACGCCTCTGCAGCACTCACCTTACAGCAGTCAGTGTGGGGGGAGAGCGCAGAGCTGTGTGTCATTACAAAGGCCTCTGCAGCACTCACCTCACAGCAGTCAGTGTGGGGGGAGAGAGCAGAGCTGTGTGTCATTACAAACGTCTCTGCAGCGCTCACCTCACAGCAGTCAGTGTGGGGGGAGAGAGCAGAGCTGTGTGTCATTACAAACGCCTCTGCAGAGCTCACCTCACAGCAGTAAGTGTGGGGGGAGAGAACAGAGCTGTGTGTCATTACAAACACCTCTGCAGCTTTTACCTCAGCAGTCAGTGTGGGGGGAGAGAACAGAGCTGTGTGTCATTACAAACACCTCTGCAGAACTCACCTCCCAGCAGTCAGTGTGGGGGGAGAGAGCAGAGCTGTGTGTCATTACAAACACCTCTGCAGCTCTTACCTCACAGCAGTCAGTAGAGCAGAGGTGTGTGTCATTACAAACACCTCTGCAGAACTCACCTCCCAGCAGTCAGTGTGGGGGGAGAGAGCAGAGCTGTGTGTCATTACAAACACCTCTGCAGCTCTTACCTCACAGCAGTCAGTAGAGCAGAGGTGTGTGTCATTACAAACACCTCTGCAGCGCTCACCTCACAGCAGTCCTTGTGGGGGGAGAGAGCAGAGCTGTGTGTCATTACAAACGCCTCTGCAGCTCTTACCTCACAGCAGTCAGTGTGGGGGGAGAGAGCAGAGGTGTGTGTCATTACAAACACCTCTGAAGTGCTCACCTCACAGCAGTCCGTGTGGGGGGAGAGAGCAGAGCTGTGTGTCATTACAAATGCCTCTGCAGGTCTTACCTCACAGCAGTAGAGTCAGTAGAGCAGAGGTGTGTGTCATTACAAACACCTCTGCAGAGCTCACCTCACAGCAGTCCATATGGGGGGAGAGAGCAGAGCTGTGTCATTACAAATACCTCTGCAGCTCTTACCTCACAGCAGTCAGTGTGGGGAGATAGCAGAGCTGTGTGTCATTACAAACACCTCTGCAGGGCTCACCTCACAGCAGTCAGTGTGGGGGGGAGGGGAGAGAGCAGAGCTGTGTGTCATTACAAACACCTCTACAGAGCTCACCTCACCACAGTCAGTGTGGGGGGGAGAGAGAGCAGAGCTGTGTGTTTTTACAAACACCTCTGCAGCGCTCACCTCACAGCAGCCAGTGTGGGGGGAGAGAGTAGAGCTGTGTGTCATTACAAACAACTCTGCAGCTCTTACCTCACAGCAGTCAGTGTGGGGGGAGAGAGCAGAGCTGTATGTCATTGCAAACGCCTCTGCAGAGCTCACCTCACAGCAGTCAGTGTGGAGGGTAGAGAGCAGAGCTGTGTGTCATTACAAACGCCTCTGCAGAGCTCACCTCACAGCAGTCAGTGTGGAGGGGAGAGCAGAGCTGTGTGTCATTACAAACGCCTCTGCAGAGCTGACCTCACAGCAGTCAGTGTGGAGGGGAGAGAGCAGAGCTGTGTGTCATTACAAATGTCTCTGCAGAGCTCACCTCACAGCAGTCAGTGTGGGGGGAGAGAGCAGCGCTGTGTGTCATTACAAACGCCTCTGCAGCGCTCACCTCACAGCAGTGTGGGGGGAGACAGCAGAGCTGTGTGTCATTACAAACACATCTGCAGTTCTTTCCTTACAACAGTCAGTGTGGGGGGAGAGAGGAGAGCTGTCAAGGGTTTACTGCGACAGAGAGGAGCCAGAAGACCGCAGCCTCTTATTTCTCCTACTTTTACACTGAGTAGAAGCACTTCACCTTAATATTAAACGATGCAGGTTTCTTTTAGCAGTGCAGGGGTTAATCTGCTCAGTTGAGAGCTCTTAGAACCTTTCCTGCATTAAGGCTCTCAGGTGTTCACTGTTAGCCACTCCCATCTCCTATATAATCTGGGCCCTGGCTAGCACTCATTGACAGCAGACTTGTGCTCCATGGTTAGGAGATGGTGGTTTGTGTTTGTTGTTTGAGAAGGCGTTTGGATTTATCTGAGACTGTTGCGGGTTTTAGGTGTGTTATAATTCCCCTTCTCCTATTTCGTTTTTTCCCCATCCTCAACTCCCCAGTGTTTACCTCTGTTGTTTATTAGTGATGAGCAAGTATACTCATTACTTGTGTTTCCCAGAGCACGCTCGGGTGGTCTCCGAGTATTTTGCAGTGCTCGGAGATTTAGCTTTCATCACCTCAGCTGCATGATTTGTGGCTGCCAGACAGGCTGAATACATCAGTGGATTCCCTAACAAACAGGCATTCCTCACATGTATTTAGCCTGGCTAGCAGCCGTAAATCATGCAGCTGAAGCCAGGAAAACTAAATGTCCGAGCACTACAAAATACTCGGAGACCACCCGAGCTTGCTCTGGGAAACCCGAGCAAAGAGTATACTCGCTCATCACTATTGATTATGTGAGCATATTTGTATGCTTGGTATTTTCCTTTATCCCTCTTTGAATTACCTTATTAGTCTGGTTGATGTATTACGGTACACTACTACTCCCCTTTTCCCTATGTTGAGGAGTCGTACAGACTGAGGGCGGATTCAGGAGCTAAGGCAAGGAAATCTTTAATGAATGCCCCTTGTATGTGGCCCCAACGTCTTCACTATTAGAAGTAATCTGGGAAATAGGGCAAGGTAGGGCGCTCCTAGCATTGGAGGCAGTGAAGGAGCCCCTGGTCCCATAATATCCGACAACTGAGTTGTGACAAGTAGAGGTGGGCGAAACCGAGCAGTAAAGTACTGCGTCTGTACCGAACACCTACTGTTTGGGCACGGACACTGAACATAGACGTCACCAGAAAGTCCGTGTTACTGTTTAGGTTCGGCTGCACGAACATTGGGTGTTTGTCGAGCTGTCATGTGCATGATAGCGCGGCAAACCCCGCTTCTGATCGGCGGTGAAATCATCCCCGCTGGTCAGACAGCTACGGTTCCCACACTGTCAGAAAACGGCATGAGTGCTCAGCTGTGATTGGAGATATAAAGTTTACCTCTGGTCACTGGTGTCAGCTGATGGGACAACTGTTCCCATCATCCGACACTTGCTGCCGCTAATAACAGCGAGAGCAGGAGCAGTGGATGGGAGTATTCATCTGCTGCTCCTGCCCTGTAAATAAATAATAATAAAAAAAAAAAAAACCTGGCGTGGGTCCCCCTGTATTTTAGTTTACCAGCCAGGCAAAACTCACAGCTGGGGGCTGCAACCCCCAGATATCAGCTTCAGCAAGGCTAGTTATCAAGAATAGAGTGGTCCCCACGTCATATTTTTTAATTATTTAAATAAACGGCGTGGGGTCTCCCCCATTTTTCCATTTTTGACAACCAACCTTACTAAAGCAAACAGCTGGGGGCTGGTATTCTGAGGCTGGTAAGAGGTCATGGATATTGGCCCCCCACAGCCTAAAAATAGCAGCCCGCAGCTGCCCAGAAAAGGAACATCTATTAGATGTGCCAATTCTGGTGCTTTGCCCGGCTCTTCCCACTTGCTCTCTATTGGTGGCAAGTAGGGTTCATATTTGTAGGGTTGATGTCACCTTTGTATTGTCAGGTGACATCAAGCCCATGGCTTAGTAATGGAGATGCATCTATAAAATACCTATCTAGTACTAATCCTATAGTTATATGGTAAATAAAGACACATCAAGAATACAGTCCTTTAATTGAAATAAAGACACAGTCTCCTTTTATAATCTTAATTAAGCCATACTTAAAACCTTGCCTAATTCCACCAAAGCCCTCGACCTTCTGTAATAGACCAAAAATAATAAAACAACAATATACTATACCTATCCGTCGTTGTATCCCATGCTGTAATCCATGTCTGGGGGCTAAATATTTATCAACCTGGACGGTTGTCAAGATGCAACCGTCCAGACAGGGAACCACTGGTGACTGAACTGCTGTGAGCGCAGCCTCAGTGACCAGTGGTGACTTCATTGAGGTTACGTTCTATCACTGGGCTCCGTTCCCAGCCGGGCTGAACTGCGGTGACCTCGGCGACATCCCTGCTAGCAACGTCAGAGTTTTTCTCACGGTGCTGGCGGGGATGTCATAGCAGTTCAGCCCAGCTGGGAACGGAGCCTCAGTGACCATAGGTAACCTCGATGATGTCACCTCTAGTCACGGTCACCAGTGGTTCTCAGGCTGCACGGTCGCATTTTGGCACCATCCAGGTTGAAAACTTTTTTCCCCCCGGACATGGATTACGGCATGGGACAGAACGATGTACAGGTATGGTATATTGTTGTTTTATTATCTTTGGTTTATTACAGGAGATTGAGGGCTTCGGTGGAAGTAGGCGATGTCTTAAGTATGATTTAACCCCTTTCTGCCAGCTGACGGAATAGTACGTCAGCTGGCAGATCCCCTGCTTTGAGGTGGGCTCCGGCGGTGAGCCCACCTCAAAGCCGCGACATGTCAGCTGTTTTGTACAGCTGACATGTGCGCGCAATGAGCGCGAGCGGAATCGCGATCCGCCTGCGCCCATTAACTAGTTAAATGCCGCCGTCAAGCGCTGACAGCGGCATTTAACTAGCGCTCCCGGCCGCGCGGCCGGAAATACTCGCACTGCGGACCCCCGTCACATGATCGGGGGTCAGCAGTGCATCGCCATAACAACCAGAGGTCTCCTTGAGACCTCTATGGTTGTTGATGGCCGATTGCTTTGAGCGCCACCCTGTGGTCGGCGTTCAAAGCAACCCTGCATTTCTGCTACATAGAGGTGATCTGTACTTCACCTCTATGTAGCAGAGCCGATCGAGTTATGCATGCTTCTAGCCTCCTATGGAGGCTATTGAAGCATGCCAAAATTAAAAAAAAAAGTGATTAAAAATATAAAAAAAATATATAAAAGTTCAAATCACCCCCCTTTCGCCCCAATCAAAATAAAACAATTAAAAAAAAAACAAACATACACATATTTGGTATCGCCGCGTTCAGAATCGCCCGATCTATCAATAAAAACAAAGGATTAATCTGACCGCTAAATGACGTAGCGAGAAAAAAAATCAAAACGCCAAAATTACGTTTTTTTGGTCGCCGCGACATTGCATTAAAATGCAATAACGGGCGATCAAAAGAACGTATCTACACCAAAATGGTATTATTAAAAACACCAGCTCGTCACGCAAAAAATAAGCCCTCAACCGACCCCAGATCGCGAAAATTGGTGACGCTACGGGTATCGGAAAATCGCGCATTTTTTTTTTTTTTTTAGCAAAATTTGGAATTTTTTTTCACCACTTAGATAAAAAATAACCTAGACATGTTTGGTGTCTATGAACTCGTAATGACCTGGAGAATCATAATGGCAGGTTAGTTTTAGCATTTAGTGAACCTAGCAAAAAAGCCAAACAAAAAACAAGTGTGAGATTGCACTTTTTTTGCAATTTCACCACACTTGGAATTTTCTTTCCCGTTTTCTGTTACATGGCATGGTAAAATCAATGGTATCGTTCAAAAGTACATCTCGTCCCGCAAAAAATAAGCCCTCATGGCCATATTGACGGAAAAACAAAAAAAGTTATGGCTCTGGGAAGGAGGGGAGCAAAAAACGAAAATGAAAAAGCGGAAAAAGCTCCGGGGGTGAAGGGGTTAATTAAGATTATTAAAGGAGTCTGTGTCCCTCTTTCAATTGAAGGACTTTATTCTGGCTGTGTCTTTATTTACCATATAACTATAGGATTAGTAATGGATAGGTGTCTTACAGACGCCTCTGTGGGCTTCATGTCACCTGACAATACAAAAGTGACATCAACTCCACAAATATGAACCCCACTTGCCACCACTACAGGGCAAGTGGGAAGAGTCGGGCAAAGCGCCAGAATTGGCACATCTAATAGATGTTCTTTTCTGGGCAGCTGCAGGCTGCTATTTTTAGGCTGTGGGGTGCCAATATCCATGACTCCTTATCAACCTGAGAATACAAGCCCCCAGCTGTCTGCTTTAGCAAGGTTTGTTGTAAAAAATAGGAGGGACCCCACTCCGTTTTTTAAAATTATTTAAATAATTAGAAAATACAGTGTAGGGACCTCTCTTGATAACTAGCCTTGCTGAAGCTGACAACTGAGGGTTGCAGCCCCCACCTGTGAGTTTTGCCTGGCTGGTTAACCAAAATACAGGGGAACCCACGCCATTTTTAAAAATAAAATATTTACCGTATTTACAGGGCAGGAGCGACTGATGAATACTCCCATCCACCGCTCCTGCTCTCGCTGTTATTAGCGGCAGCAGGTATTGCATGATGGGACCAGTTGTCCCATCAGCTGATACCAGTGACTCGAGGTAAATTTTATACTTCCAATCATAGCTGAGCCCTCCCACTGTCTTCTGACAGCATGGGAACCGCGGCTCTCTGTTCGGTGGGGATGATTTCACCTCCGATCAGAAGCAGTGTTTGCCACGCTGCCTTGCACATTACAGCGCAGCAAACACTGGATGTTCAGGCCCCCATTCAAGTGAATGAGGTCCTTGTACTGTTCGGTACCTGAACCCGAACTTTTTGTGACTGTTCTTCCGAACCTGCCAGACCCGAACATCCAGGTTTCCGCCCTTCTTTAGTGACAAGAGCTGTGTCATTACAAACACCTTTGCAGCATTCACCTCACAGCAGTCAGTGAGGGAGGAGAGAGCAGAGTTGGTCATTACAAACACCTCTGCAGCTCTGCTCTACTCTCTGCTTGCATTCTGTTGTGAATTCTGTGGCAGAGCTCCCTCCTGTGGTCACAAGTGGTACTTCGGCTGATTCTCTCTGTGAGCATCCGTTGGTGGAGGAGAGTGGTACTGCGGCTTCTGAGTTTCCTTCCTCAGGTGATGTGGTGAAGTCGTTAGGTGCTGCTCTATTTAACTCCACCTAGTGCTTTGATCCTGGCCTCCAGTCAATGTTCTAGTATTGGACCTGTTTCCTCCTGGATCGTTCCTGTGGCCTGCTGCTCTACATAGCTAAGTTCCGCTTTTGCTATTTGTTTGCTGTTTTCTGTCCAGCTTGCTTATTTGTTTTCTCGTGCTTGCTGGAAGCTCTGGGACGCAGAGGGTGTACCTCCGTGCCGATAGTTCGGTACGGAGGGTCTTTTTGCCCCCTTTGCGTGGTTGTTTGTAGGGTTTTGTGTTGACCGCAAAGTTACCTTTCCTATCCTCGCTCTGTTCAGAAAGTCGGGCCTCACTTTGCTAAATCTATTTAATCTCTATGTTTGTCTTTTCATCTTAACTCACAGTCATTATATGTGGGGGCTGCCTTTTCCTTTGGGGTATTTCTCTGAGGCAAGGTAGGCTTATTTTCTATCTTCAGGCTAGCTAGTTTCTCAGGCTGTGCCGAGTTGCATAGGGAGCGTTAGGCGCAATCCACGGCTGCCTCTAGTGTGGTTGGAGAGGATTAGGGATTGCGGTCAGCAGAGTTCCCACGTCTCAGAGCTCGTTCTATGTTTTTGGGTTATTGTCAGGTCACTGTATGTGCTCTGACTTCTATGTCCATTGTGGTACTGAATTACCAGATCATAACAGTACTGGAGGCCCAAAGTACTAATGATTCCCAATAGAGGGAAAAAAGAAGTTCTGAGACCATTTTTTTTTTTCTTTGCACTGTTTTGCCTTTTTTTTCCCCTAGACATTTGGGTGGTTCGGGACACAGGTGTGGACATGGACATTCAGGGTCTGTGCTCTTCAATGGATAATCTCGTTATAAATTTACAAAAGATTCAAGATTTGGTGGTTCAGAATCCTATGTTAGAACCAAGAATTCCTATTCCTGATTTGTTTTATGGTGATAGAGCCAAGTTTGTGAATTTCAAAAATAATTGCAAACTGTTTCTGGCCTTGAAACCTCGCTCCTCTGGTGACCCAGTTCAACAAGTGAGAATTATAATTTCTTTTTTGCGTGGCGACCCTCAAGACTGGGCATTTTCCCTTGTGCCAGGAGATCCTGCATTAAGTAATATTGATGCGTTTTTCCTGGCGCTCGGATTGCTGTACGATGAGCCTAATTCAGTGGATCAGGCAGAGAAAAATTTGCTGGCTCTGTGTCAGGGTCAGGATGAGATAGAGGTATATTGTCAGAAATTTAGAAAGTGGTCCGTACTCACTCAATGGAATGAAGGTGCGCTCGCAGCTATTTTCAGAAAGGGTCTCTCTGAAGCCCTTAAAGATGTCATGGTGGGATTTCCTATGCCTGCTGGTCTGAATGAGTCTGTCTTTGGCCATACAGATCGGTCGACGCTTGCGTGAGCGTAAATCTGTGCACCATTTGGCGGTATTATCTGAGCATAAACCTGAGCCTATGCAGTGCGGTAGGACTTTGACCAGAGTTGAACGGCAAGAACACAGACGTCTGAATGGGCTGTGTTTCTACTGTGGTGATTCCACTCATGCTATCTCTGATTGTCCTAAGCGCACTAAGCGGTTCGCTAGGTCTGCCACCATTGGTACGGTACAGTCAAAATTTCTTTTGTCCGTTACCTTGATCTGCTCTTTGTCATCTTATTCTGTCATGGCATTTGTGGATTCAGGCGCTGCCCTGAATTTGATGGACTTGGAGTATGCTAGGCGTTGTGGGTTTTTCTTGGAGCCCTTGCAGTGTCCTATTCCATTGAGAGGAATTGATGCTATGCCTTTGGCCAAGAATAAGCCTCAGCACTGGACCCAGCTGACCATGTGCATGGCTCCTGCACATCAGGAGGTTATTCGCTTTCTGGTGTTGCATAATTTGCATGATGTGGTCGTGTTGGGGTTGCCATGGCTACAAGTCCATAATCCCGTATTAGATTGGAAATCCATGTCGGTGTCCAGCTGGGGTTGTCAGGGGGTACATGGTGATGTCCCATTTCTGTCTATTTCATCATCCACCCCTTCTGAGGTTCCAGAGTTCTTGTCTGATTACCGGGATGAATTTGATGAGCCTAAGTCCGATGCCCTACCTCCGCATAGGGATTGTGATTGTGCTATCGATTTGATTCCTGGTATTAAATTCCCAAGGGGTCGAATGTTTAATTTATCTGTGCCTGAGCACGCCGCTATGCGGAGTTATGTGAAGGAGTCTTTGGAGAAGGGGCATATTCGCCCGTCATCGTCGCCATTAGGAGCAGGGTTCTTTTTTGTGGCCAAGAAGGATGGTTCGCTGAGACCTTGTATAGATTACCGCCTTCTAAATAAGATCACGGTTAAATTTCAGTACCCCTTGCCGTTGTTATCTGATTTGTTTGCTCGAATTAAGGGGGCTAGTTGGTTCACCAAGATAGATCTTCGTGGTGCGTATAATCTTGTGCGTATTAAGCGAGGCGATGAATGGAAAACTGCATTTAATACGCCCGAGGGCCATTTTGAGTATCTAGTAATGCCATTCGGACTTGCCAATGCTCCATCAGTGTTTCAGTCCTTTATGCATGACATCTTCCGAGAGTACCTGGATAAATTCCTGATTGTGTACTTGGATGACATTTTGATCTTCTCGGATGATTGGGAGTCTCATGTGAAGCAGGTCAGAACGGTGTTTCAGGTCCTGCGTGCTAATTCTTTGTTTGTGAAGGGATCAAAGTGTCTCTTTGGTGTTCAGAAGGTTTCATTTTTGGGGTTCATCTTTTCCCCTTCTACTATCGAGATGGACCCTGTTAAGGTCCAAGCCATCCATGATTGGACTCAGCCGACATCTCTGAAAAGTCTGCAAAAGTTCCTGGGCTTTGCTAATTTTTATCGTCGCTTCATCTGCAATTTTTCTAGTATTGCTAAACCATTGACCGATTTGACCAAGAAGGGTGCTGATGTGGTCAATTGGTCTTCTGCTGCTGTGGAAGCTTTTCAAGAGTTGAAGCGTCGTTTTTCTTCTGCCCCTGTGTTGTGTCAACCAGATGTTTCGCTTCCATTCCAGGTCGAGGTTGATGCTTCTGAGATTGGAGCAGGGGCTGTTTTGTCGCAGAGAAGTTCTGATTGCTCGGTGATGAAACCATGCGCCTTTTCCAGGAAGTTTTCGCCTGCTGAGCGAAATTATGATGTTGGCAATCGAGAGTTGCTGGCCATGAAGTGGGCATTCGAGGAGTGGCGTCATTGGCTTGAAGGAGCTAAGCATCGCGTGGTGGTCTTGACTGATCATAAGAACTTGACTTATCTCGAGTCTGCCAAGCGGTTGAATCCTAGACAGGCTCGTTGGTCGCTGTTTTTTGCCCATTTTGACTTTGTGATTTCGTACCTTCCGGGCTCTAAAAATGTGAAGGCGGATACTCTGTCTAGGAGTTTTGTGTCTGACTCTCCGGGTTTATCTGAGCCGGCGGGTATTCTCAAAGAGGGAGTAATTGTGTCTGCCATCTCCCCTGATTTGCGGCGGGTGCTGCAAAAATTTCAGGCTAATAAACCTGATCGTTGCCAAGCGGAGAAACTGTTTGTCCCTGATAGATGGACGAATAAAGTTATCTCTGAGGTTCATTGTTCGGTGTTGGCTGGTCATCCTGGAATCTTTGGTACCAGAGAGTTAATGGCTAGATCCTTTTGGTGGCCATCTCTGTCGCGGGATGTGCGTTCTTTTGTGCAGTCCTGTGGGATTTGTGCTCGGGCTAAGCCTTGCTGTTCTCGTGCCAGTGGGTTGCTTTTGCCCTTGCCGGTCCCGAAGAGGCCTTGGACACATATCTCTATGGATTTTATTTCAGATCTTCCCGTCTCTCAAAAAATGTCAGTCATTTGGGTGGTTTGTGATCGCTTCTCTAAGATGGTCCATTTGGTACCCTTGTCTAAATTACCTTCCTCCTTTGATTTGGTGCCATTGTTCTTCCAGCATGTGGTTCGTTTACATGGCATTCCAGAGAATATCGTTTCTGACAGAGGTTCCCAGTTTGTTTCGAGGTTTTGGCGAGCCTTTTGTGCTAGGATGGGCATTGACTTGTCTTTTTCCTCGGCTTTCCATCCTCAGACTAATGGCCAGATCGAACGAACCAATCAGACCTTGGAAACATATCTGAGATGCTTTGTTTCTGCTGATCAGGATGACTGGGTGTCCTTTTTGCCTTTGGCTGAGTTCGCCCTTAATAATCGGGCCAGCTCGGCTACCTTGGTTTCGCCGTTTTTCTGCAACTCTGGGTTCCATCCTCGTTTCTCTTCAGGGCAGGTTGAGTCTTCGGACTGTCCTGGTGTGGATACTGTGGTGGACAGGTTGCAGCAGATTTGGACTCATGTAGTGGACTATTTGACCTTGTCCCAGGAGAAGGCTCAACGTTTCGCTAATCGCAGACGCTGTGTGGGTCCCCGACTTCGTGTTGGGGATTTGGTTTGGTTATCTTCTCGTCATATTCCTATCAAGGTTTCCTCTCCTAAGTTTAAACCTCGTTTCATTGGTCCGTATAGGATTTCTGAGGTTCTTAATCCTGTGTCTTTTCGTCTGACCCTTCCAGATTCTTTTTCCATTCATAACGTATTCCATAGGTCATTGTTGCGGAGATACGTGGCACCTATGGTTCCATCTGTTGATCCTCCTGCCCCGGTTTTGGTGGAGGGGGAGTTGGAGTATATTGTGGAGAAGATTTTGGATTCTCGTGTTTCAAGACGGAAACTCCAGTATCTGGTTAAATGGAAGGGTTATGCTCAGGAAGATATTTCCTGGGTCTTTGCCTCTGATGTCCATGCTCCCGATCTTGTTCGTGCCTTTCATATGGCTCATCCTGGTCGTCCTGGGGGCTCTGGTGAGGGTTCGGTGACCCCTCCTCAAGAAGGGGGGTACTGTTGTGAATTCTGTGGCAGAGCTCCCTCCTGTGGTCACAAGTGGTACTTCGGCTGATTCTCTCTGTGAGCTTCCGTTGGTGGAGGAGAGTGGTACTGCGGCTTCTGAGTTTCCTTCCTCAGGTGATGTGGTGAAGTCGTTAGGTGCTGCTCTATTTAACTCCACCTAGTGCTTTGATCCTGGCCTCCAGTCAATGTTCTAGTATTGGACCTGTTTCCTCCTGGATCGTTCCTGTGGCCTGCTGGTCTGCATAGCTAAGTTCCGCTTTTGCTATTTGTTTGCTGTTTTTTTTCTGTCCAGCTTGCTTATTTGTTTTCTCGTGCTTGCTGGAAGCTCTGGGACGCAGAGGGTGTACCTCCGTGCCGTTAGTTCGGTACGGAGGGTCTTTTTGCCCCCTTTGCGTGGTTGTTTGTAGGGTTTTGTGTTGACCGCAAAGTTACCTTTCCTATCCTCGCTCTGTTCAGAAAGTCGGGCCTCACTTTGCTAAATCTATTTCATCTCTACGTTTGTCTTTTCATCTTAACTCACAGTCATTATATGTGGGGGCTGACTTTTCCTTTGGGGTATTTCTCTGAGGCAAGGTAGGCTTATTTTCTATCTTCAGGCTAGCTAGTTTCTCAGGCTGTGCCGAGTTGCATAGGGAGCGTTTGGCGCAATCCACGGCTGCCTCTAGTGTGGTTGGAGAGGATTAGGGATTGCGGTCAGCAGAGTTCCCACGTCTCAGAGCTCGTTCTATGTTTTTGGGTTATTGTCAGGTCACTGTATGTGCTCTGACTTCTATGTCCATTGTGGTACTGAATTACCAGATCATAACACATTCACAGTAGATATGGTCAGTGAGCTCAGTTAGGAAAGCAGAGCAGTGGTCCTGTTCTTATTTTTCCAAATGCAGGAGGCATCTCTATGAGGCAGGTTTGCCTCGGCAGCATTAGAAGCTCAGTAGCACTGAATCTGTCCAGAATTGGGAGTGAACAGTGCGGTGTAGCAATCCCAGACAGCTTCACTTAATTTTTTTACAAGCTCAAAAGAAAAGAGCTGGAAAGCACTGACCATGTCCTGTTACTGATGCTAGACCATTTTGGTGGCCTGTCTCCTAGGCAGCAAATTGTAAACAAAAAGAAAGTAAATCAGAAAGTTGCTTATTGTTACAGGCACTCTCCAATTACACTCATCCTTGAAGATGTGAATAACCTTGAGGGTATGTGCACACGTATTCTGGTCCACTGCGGATTTCTCCGCAGCGGATTTGATAAATCCGCAGTGCAAAACCGCTGCGGATTAACTGCAGATTTACCGCGGTTTTTCTGCGGATTTCACTGCGGTTTTACAACTGCAGATTTCTATTGGAGCAGCTGTAAAACCGCTGCGGAATCCGCAAAAAGAAGTGACATGCTGCGGAATGTAAACCACTGCGTTTCCGCGCGTTTTTTCCGCAGCATGTGCACAGCGTTTTCTGTTTCCCATAGGTTTACATTGAACTGTAAACTCATGGAAACTGCGGATGCGCAGCATTTTCCGCATCATGTGCACATACCCTAAAGGGGTTTTCTGGGAATACATTTTGAGATTTTGATTAAAGCCATACTCGCCATTTTTGGGTCCAGGGATGCCACTCTGCCAGTACCCTACTCTTTGACAGTCAGCATCGTTGACTTCATCACATCAGTGCATGTGATTACTGCAGCCATCTACGGTAATTGAGCTGCCAACACTAGCATCATACAGCCCAGTGATTTCCAGCTATGGTTACCTGTGCTCTAGTTGTGATGTGACCTCCAGAAAGCCTATAAAGAAAGGAAATTGCATTATTGGAGAAACCCTTCAATTGTAATTTTCTTTTGTCCGTTACCTTGATCTGCTCTTTGTCATCTTATTCTGTCATGGCATTTGTGGATTCAGGCGCTGCCCTGAATTTGATGGACTTGGAGTATGCTAGGCGTTGTGGGTTTTTCTTGGAGCCCTTGCAGTGTCCTATTCCATTGAGAGGAATTGATGCTATGCCTTTGGCCAAGAATAAGCCTCAGCACTGGACCCAGCTGACCATGTGCATGGCTCCTGCACATCAGGAGGTTATTCGCTTTCTGGTGTTGCATAATTTGCATGATGTGGTCGTGTTGGGGTTGCCATGGCTACAAGTCCATAATCCCGTATTAGATTGGAAATCCATGTCGGTGTCCAGCTGGGGTTGTCAGGGGGTACATGGTGATGTCCCATTTCTGTCTATTTCATCATCCACCCCTTCTGAGGTTCCAGAGTTCTTGTCTGATTACCGGGATGAATTTGATGAGCCTAAGTCCGATGCCCTACCTCCGCATAGGGATTGTGATTGTGCTATCGATTTGATTCCTGGTATTAAATTCCCAAGGGGTCGAATGTTTAATTTATCTGTGCCTGAGCACGCCGCTATGCGGAGTTATGTGAAGGAGTCTTTGGAGAAGGGGCATATTCGCCCGTCATCGTCGCCATTAGGAGCAGGGTTCTTTTTTGTGGCCAAGAAGGATGGTTCGCTGAGACCTTGTATAGATTACCGCCTTCTAAATAAGATCACGGTTAAATTTCAGTACCCCTTGCCGTTGTTATCTGATTTGTTTGCTCGAATTAAGGGGGCTAGTTGGTTCACCAAGATAGATCTTCGTGGTGCGTATAATCTTGTGCGTATTAAGCGAGGCGATGAATGGAAAACTGCATTTAATACGCCCGAGGGCCATTTTGAGTATCTAGTAATGCCATTCGGACTTGCCAATGCTCCATCAGTGTTTCAGTCCTTTATGCATGACATCTTCCGAGAGTACCTGGATAAATTCCTGATTGTGTACTTGGATGACATTTTGATCTTCTCGGATGATTGGGAGTCTCATGTGAAGCAGGTCAGAACGGTGTTTCAGGTCCTGCGTGCTAATTCTTTGTTTGTGAAGGGATCAAAGTGTCTCTTTGGTGTTCAGAAGGTTTCATTTTTGGGGTTCATCTTTTCCCCTTCTACTATCGAGATGGACCCTGTTAAGGTCCAAGCCATCCATGATTGGACTCAGCCGACATCTCTGAAAAGTCTGCAAAAGTTCCTGGGCTTTGCTAATTTTTATCGTCGCTTCATCTGCAATTTTTCTAGTATTGCTAAACCATTGACCGATTTGACCAAGAAGGGTGCTGATGTGGTCAATTGGTCTTCTGCTGCTGTGGAAGCTTTTCAAGAGTTGAAGCGTCGTTTTTCTTCTGCCCCTGTGTTGTGTCAACCAGATGTTTCGCTTCCATTCCAGGTCGAGGTTGATGCTTCTGAGATTGGAGCAGGGGCTGTTTTGTCGCAGAGAAGTTCTGATTGCTCGGTGATGAAACCATGCGCCTTTTCCAGGAAGTTTTCGCCTGCTGAGCGAAATTATGATGTTGGCAATCGAGAGTTGCTGGCCATGAAGTGGGCATTCGAGGAGTGGCGTCATTGGCTTGAAGGAGCTAAGCATCGCGTGGTGGTCTTGACTGATCATAAGAACTTGACTTATCTCGAGTCTGCCAAGCGGTTGAATCCTAGACAGGCTCGTTGGTCGCTGTTTTTTGCCCATTTTGACTTTGTGATTTCGTACCTTCCGGGCTCTAAAAATGTGAAGGCGGATACTCTGTCTAGGAGTTTTGTGTCTGACTCTCCGGGTTTATCTGAGCCGGCGGGTATTCTCAAAGAGGGAGTAATTGTGTCTGCCATCTCCCCTGATTTGCGGCGGGTGCTGCAAAAATTTCAGGCTAATAAACCTGATCGTTGCCAAGCGGAGAAACTGTTTGTCCCTGATAGATGGACGAATAAAGTTATCTCTGAGGTTCATTGTTCGGTGTTGGCTGGTCATCCTGGAATCTTTGGTACCAGAGAGTTAATGGCTAGATCCTTTTGGTGGCCATCTCTGTCGCGGGATGTGCGTTCTTTTGTGCAGTCCTGTGGGATTTGTGCTCGGGCTAAGCCTTGCTGTTCTCGTGCCAGTGGGTTGCTTTTGCCCTTGCCGGTCCCGAAGAGGCCTTGGACACATATCTCTATGGATTTTATTTCAGATCTTCCCGTCTCTCAAAAAATGTCAGTCATTTGGGTGGTTTGTGATCGCTTCTCTAAGATGGTCCATTTGGTACCCTTGTCTAAATTACCTTCCTCCTTTGATTTGGTGCCATTGTTCTTCCAGCATGTGGTTCGTTTACATGGCATTCCAGAGAATATCGTTTCTGACAGAGGTTCCCAGTTTGTTTCGAGGTTTTGGCGAGCCTTTTGTGCTAGGATGGGCATTGACTTGTCTTTTTCCTCGGCTTTCCATCCTCAGACTAATGGCCAGATCGAACGAACCAATCAGACCTTGGAAACATATCTGAGATGCTTTGTTTCTGCTGATCAGGATGACTGGGTGTCCTTTTTGCCTTTGGCTGAGTTCGCCCTTAATAATCGGGCCAGCTCGGCTACCTTGGTTTCGCCGTTTTTCTGCAACTCTGGGTTCCATCCTCGTTTCTCTTCAGGGCAGGTTGAGTCTTCGGACTGTCCTGGTGTGGATACTGTGGTGGACAGGTTGCAGCAGATTTGGACTCATGTAGTGGACTATTTGACCTTGTCCCAGGAGAAGGCTCAACGTTTCGCTAATCGCAGACGCTGTGTGGGTCCCCGACTTCGTGTTGGGGATTTGGTTTGGTTATCTTCTCGTCATATTCCTATCAAGGTTTCCTCTCCTAAGTTTAAACCTCGTTTCATTGGTCCGTATAGGATTTCTGAGGTTCTTAATCCTGTGTCTTTTCGTCTGACCCTTCCAGATTCTTTTTCCATTCATAACGTATTCCATAGGTCATTGTTGCGGAGATACGTGGCACCTATGGTTCCATCTGTTGATCCTCCTGCCCCGGTTTTGGTGGAGGGGGAGTTGGAGTATATTGTGGAGAAGATTTTGGATTCTCGTGTTTCAAGACGGAAACTCCAGTATCTGGTTAAATGGAAGGGTTATGCTCAGGAAGATATTTCCTGGGTCTTTGCCTCTGATGTCCATGCTCCCGATCTTGTTCGTGCCTTTCATATGGCTCATCCTGGTCGTCCTGGGGGCTCTGGTGAGGGTTCGGTGACCCCTCCTCAAGAAGGGGGGTACTGTTGTGAATTCTGTGGCAGAGCTCCCTCCTGTGGTCACAAGTGGTACTTCGGCTGATTCTCTCTGTGAGCTTCCGTTGGTGGAGGAGAGTGGTACTGCGGCTTCTGAGTTTCCTTCCTCAGGTGATGTGGTGAAGTCGTTAGGTGCTGCTCTATTTAACTCCACCTAGTGCTTTGATCCTGGCCTCCAGTCAATGTTCTAGTATTGGACCTGTTTCCTCCTGGATCGTTCCTGTGGCCTGCTGGTCTGCATAGCTAAGTTCCGCTTTTGCTATTTGTTTGCTGTTTTTTTTCTGTCCAGCTTGCTTATTTGTTTTCTCGTGCTTGCTGGAAGCTCTGGGACGCAGAGGGTGTACCTCCGTGCCGTTAGTTCGGTACGGAGGGTCTTTTTGCCCCCTTTGCGTGGTTGTTTGTAGGGTTTTGTGTTGACCGCAAAGTTACCTTTCCTATCCTCGCTCTGTTCAGAAAGTCGGGCCTCACTTTGCTAAATCTATTTCATCTCTACGTTTGTCTTTTCATCTTAACTCACAGTCATTATATGTGGGGGCTGACTTTTCCTTTGGGGTATTTCTCTGAGGCAAGGTAGGCTTATTTTCTATCTTCAGGCTAGCTAGTTTCTCAGGCTGTGCCGAGTTGCATAGGGAGCGTTTGGCGCAATCCACGGCTGCCTCTAGTGTGGTTGGAGAGGATTAGGGATTGCGGTCAGCAGAGTTCCCACGTCTCAGAGCTCGTTCTATGTTTTTGGGTTATTGTCAGGTCACTGTATGTGCTCTGACTTCTATGTCCATTGTGGTACTGAATTACCAGATCATAACACATTCACAGTAGATATGGTCAGTGAGCTCAGTTAGGAAAGCAGAGCAGTGGTCCTGTTCTTATTTTTCCAAATGCAGGAGGCATCTCTATGAGGCAGGTTTGCCTCGGCAGCATTAGAAGCTCAGTAGCACTGAATCTGTCCAGAATTGGGAGTGAACAGTGCGGTGTAGCAATCCCAGACAGCTTCACTTAATTTTTTTACAAGCTCAAAAGAAAAGAGCTGGAAAGCACTGACCATGTCCTGTTACTGATGCTAGACCATTTTGGTGGCCTGTCTCCTAGGCAGCAAATTGTAAACAAAAAGAAAGTAAATCAGAAAGTTGCTTATTGTTACAGGCACTCTCCAATTACACTCATCCTTGAAGATGTGAATAACCTTGAGGGTATGTGCACACGTATTCTGGTCCACTGCGGATTTCTCCGCAGCGGATTTGATAAATCCGCAGTGCAAAACCGCTGCGGATTAACTGCAGATTTACCGCGGTTTTTCTGCGGATTTCACTGCGGTTTTACAACTGCAGATTTCTATTGGAGCAGCTGTAAAACCGCTGCGGAATCCGCAAAAAGAAGTGACATGCTGCGGAATGTAAACCACTGCGTTTCCGCGCGTTTTTTCCGCAGCATGTGCACAGCGTTTTCTGTTTCCCATAGGTTTACATTGAACTGTAAACTCATGGAAACTGCGGATGCGCAGCATTTTCCGCATCATGTGCACATACCCTAAAGGGGTTTTCTGGGAATACATTTTGAGATTTTGATTAAAGCCATACTCGCCATTTTTGGGTCCAGGGATGCCACTCTGCCAGTACCCTACTCTTTGACAGTCAGCATCGTTGACTTCATCACATCAGTGCATGTGATTACTGCAGCCATCTACGGTAATTGAGCTGCCAACACTAGCATCATACAGCCCAGTGATTTCCAGCTATGGTTACCTGTGCTCTAGTTGTGATGTGACCTCCAGAAAGCCTATAAAGAAAGGAAATTGCATTATTGGAGAAACCCTTCAATTGTAAAGCTTAAGCTCTTTTTACACTCTAGATACCAAATTTAGAGTTTATTTTACTAAGCAAAAGTATATAAAAAAAAAATAACAAAAAGGTTAGTGAGGCTGCTGTTTTGCCAAAAACTAGTGACTTTTACTATAGAGAATAATGGGAACCTTTTGCTGTGGTCCCTGCTGGATGTGATGTACTCAAGGGGATGTGGCACCTACATTGTGGATGAATAACCTACAAAAGTCTTATAGATTTTTTATTTCTTGTAGGCGAATGTTCAGATTTTAAAATGGCGTCAGGACGTGGTTGGATTAATCAGCAGCACACTAATAAGATACAGAAACCAAGACTAACTGCACAGTCTTCATTACAACCATCTCAAAGTCCAAGTTCAGTAGGACATCAAAGATGGTAAGCATTTACTGTAACATGGTACAGCTTTAGAATTATAGCTCTAAAGAATTATGACATGTAAGGCTTTAAATATACGGTACCTTTATATCGTTATGTTATATTAAGTATAGAACATCTGCAGTATTCTATGTCATGTATACCTCTTGATCAAAGTGGTTGAATTCAGGACATATGGACACCAAAGATGAATGTAATATGAAAACTGTATGGCAGACCACAGCTTCTTCATCTGATCCGCTTGGGTTTTTGAAGCATGTGGACTTTCCACCAATTGCGTGGTCAATTTCAGTTCAACACCTTCATGATATGATAATGTTTGTTTTTTCTTTTTCTCCCCTTCTTCCAAGCCATAGTGACCTCAGGGTCGCTTCATTTGTGATGTGCTCCCTAAAAAAAAACGTGTTTCTGTAAATTTTTTTGGACAAGTGAGAAGCCATTGGTCAAAGTTTAACCCTTCTATCTTCCTAACTAAAAAAAAAATGTGCTGATGTGAGGTTGATATGTGGGAGGTGTTGTTTGTGGACTATTTTGTGTGACGTAACTCTCTGATTTAAGGGCATAAAAATTGAAAGCTTGGAGAAAATTTCGAAAATGTAGCAATTTTCACATTTTTCCTTTTTTTTCACAAATAAGTACGGTAAGTCATATCGGATAAATTTCACCACTATCATGAAGTACAATATATCACGAAAAAACAGTCTCAGAATCAGTGAGATCCACTGAAGCGTTCCAGAGTTATTACCATCCACCTGAAGTGACACTAGTCAAAATTCTAAAATTTGGCCTGGTCATGAAGGTGAAAACATTGTTGGGAGTGAAGGGGTTAAATACTAAGGGTGTGTGGTGTTTTTTTTTTTTTTTTTTTAATTTTAACCCCTTAATCCCATATGACGTACTATCCCATCGAGGTGACCTGGGACTTAATTCCCAGTGACGGGATAGTACGTCATACGCAATCGGCCGCGCTCACGGGGGGAGCGCGGCAGATCGCGGCCGGGTGTCAACTGACTATCGCAGCTGACATCCGGCACTATGTGCCAGGACTGGTCACTGACCGCTCCTGGCACATTAACCCCCGGCACACTGCGATCAAGGATGATCACAGTGTTCCGGCGGTATAGGGAAGCATCGCGCAGGGAGGAGGCTCCCTGCGGGCTTCCCTGAGACCCTCGGTACAAGGCGATGTGCTCACCTTGTACCGAGCGTCTCCTCCCTGCAGGCTCCGGATCCAAAATGGCCGTGGGGCTACTTCCGGGTAATGCAGGGAGGTGGTTTACAAGCGCCTGCTCAGAGCAGGCGCCTGTAAGCCTGAAGCAGTGCATGTCAGATCGCTGATCTGACACAGTGCTCTGCAAAGTGTCAGATCAGCGATCTGTCACTATATAGTGATGTCCCCCCCCTGGGACAATGTGATAATGTAAAAAAAAAAATACTTAAATGTGTTAAAAAAAAAAAAAAAAAAACCCTAAATAAAGAATAAAATATATATTGTTCCCATAAATACATTTCTTTATCTAAAGAAAAAAAACAAAATAAAAGTACACATATTTAGTATCGCCGTGTCCGTAACGACCCGACCTATAAAACTGTCCCGCTAGTTAACCCTTTCAGTGAACACCGTAAAAAATAGAGTACCGCTCAAAACGTCATCTTGTCCTGCAAAAAACGAGCCGCAATACAGCAATATCAGCGAAAAAATAAAAAAAGTTATAGTCCTCAGAATAAAGCGATGCAAAAATAATTATTTTTTCTATAAAATAGTTTTTATCGTATAAAAGCGCCAAAACATAAAAAAAATATAAATGAGGTATCGCTGTAATCGTACTGACCAGAAGAATAAAACTGCTTTATCAATTTTACCAAACATGGAACAATATAAACGCCCCCCCCCAAAAGAAATTCATGAATAGCTGGTTTTTGGTCATTCTGCCTCACAAAAATCGGATTAAAAAGCGATCGAAAAATGTCACGTGCCCGAAATGTTACCAATAAAAATGTCAACTCGTCCCGCAAAAACAAGACCTCACATGACTCTGTGGACCAAAATATGGAAAAATTGTAGCTCTCAAAATGTGGAGACGCAAAAACTATTTTTTGCAATAAAAAGCGTCTTTTAGTGTGTGACAGCTGCCAATCGTAAAAATCCGCTAAAAAACCCGCTATAAAAGTAAAGCAAAACCTCCTTCATGACCCCCTTGGTTAGGGAAGAACAATACAATGAAAAAAATGTATTTATTTCCATTTTCCCATTAGGCCGGCCTCACACTCAGCGTATAAAAATACGGTCCGTAATTTACGTCCGTAATACGCAGAAAAGTCCCCAAAATAGTGGTCCATATCTCATTCGTAGGCAGGGTGTGTCAGCGTATTTTGCGCATGGCATCTTCCGTATGTAATCCGTATGGCGTCCGTACTGCGAGATTTTCTCGCAGGCTTGCAAAACTGACATACGGACATACAATGGATCCATGTTCTCAAAAAATTGTAAAAACATATATACTGTCATATATATTACTTACAGGTACTTTCCTGCACGCAACCTCCGATCCTCACAAGATCTCCTCCTCTACTCCCCTATTATCTCCTCTTCCCACAATCGCATACAAGATTTCTCTCGTGCATCCCCCCTACTCTGGAATGCTCTACCACAACATATCAGACTCTCGCCTACCATCGAAACCTTCAAAAAGAACCTGAAGACCCACCTCTTCCGACAAGCCTACAACCTGCAGTAACCACCGATTGACCAAACCGCTGCACAGCCAGCTCTACCCTCACCTACTGTATCCTCACCCATCCCTTGTAGATTGTGAGCCCTCGCGGCAGGGTCCTCTCTCCTCCTGTACCAGTTGTGACTTGTATTGTTAAAGATTATTGTACTTGTTTTATTATGCATACCCCTCCTCACATGTAAAGCGCCATGGAATAAATGGCGCTATAATAATAAATAATAATAATAATAATAATAATAATATATATATATTTCATACAGCGCTAGATAGCTTAAAAGCCGGTATCTTCCAGATGTGCCTTTTCTGGGGTGGCTGGGGCCAGATGTTTTTAGCCGGGGGGGGGAAGGCAATAACCATGGACCCTCTCCAGGCGATTAATATCTGCCCTCAGTCACTGGCTTTACCATTCTGGTGGAGAAAATTGCGCGGGAGCCCACGCCAATTTTTTCTGCGATTTAACCCTTTAAATTAATAGCTAGAGCGCCCAAATTTTGCACATACACACTACTAACATTAGTAGTGTGGAATATGCAAAAAAAGGGATATGAGATGGTTTACTGTATGTAAACCATGTCTCATATCATGTCGGGTTTGGGAAAAGCCGGCAATTGAATTACCGGCTTTTAAGCTATCTAGCACTGTATGAAATATTAATATATATACATATATGTGTCTCACTGACTGGTCCGTGTGTAATCCGTATTTTTCTGGCCCCCATAGACTTTCATTGGCATATTTTTTGCGCAATACGGTGACAAACACAGCATGCTGCGATTTTCTACGGCCGTAGAACACCGTATAATACGGATCAGTAAAATACGGCTGATAGGAGCTGGGGCATAGAGAAGCATTGTACCGTATGCAATCTGTATTTTCAGCACCTCTCTTACGTCCGTAAAACACGCTAGTGTGAGGCTGGCCTTTCGGGTTAGGGCTAGGGTTGGGGCTAGGGTTAGGGCTTCAGTTAGTGTTGGGGCTAAAGTTAGGGTTAGAGCTGGGGCTAAAGTTAGGGTTAGAGCTGGGGCTAAAGTTAGGGTTAGGGTTGGGGCTAAAGTTAGGGTTACGGTTGGGGTTAGGGTTGGGGCTAAAGTTAGGGTTGGGGCTAAAGTTACAGTTAGGGCTATTGTTAGGGTTGGGGCTAAAGTTAGGGTTAGGGTTTGGATTACATTTACGGTTGGGATTAGGGTTAGGGGTGTGTCAGGGTTAGGGGTGTGGTTAGGGTTATGGTTGGGATTAGGGTTAGGGGTGTGGTTAGGGTTGTGATTAGGGTTAGGGGTGTGGTTGGGGTTAGGGTTAGGGGTGTGTTTGGATAATGGTTTCAGTTACAATTCGGGGTTTCCACTGTTTAGGTACATCAGGGCTCTCCAAACACGACATGGCGTCCGATCTCCATTCCAAGCAATTCTGCGTTGGAAAAGTAAAACAGTGCTCTTTCCCTTCCGAGCTCTCCCGTGCGCCCAAACAGGGGTTTACCCCAATATGTGGGGTATTAGCGTACTCAGGATAAATTGGATAACAACTTTTAGGGTCCAATTGGTCTTGTTACCCATGGGAAGATAAAAATTTGGGGGGCTAAAAACATTTTTGTGGGAAAAAAATGATTTTTTATTTCTCCAGTCACCTTCCACGACAACGGTACTGGAGGATGTCTCCCCGCCCTAATGGGGGACAGGAAACACAAAGAGGTTAAATACCCTCCCCTTCCTGCCACCTCCAGTGTTTTTCCTGTCCCCTATGGGGCATGAAGAGGTCCTGCGGTAGTGCTGCCGTGGCCGGCGATCGGAGCACTCAGGTCTTACCTAGCCGGGCAGCCTGGGTCGGGATGTGTCTCCTCCCTGCAGCGCTGCTCCCGTCTCCCCACATTGTGCGGACTCTGGACCCTTTCTCCGCTCCTCCCGCGCTCCTTTGGGAGTAAAGCGGAGCGGTGTGGTGTGGCCAGGGTCCCCGCGCGGCTCCCCGGCATTTCCTCCTCTCCTCATGGCCGGAAACGGTGGTCGCGCGAACCGGAAGTACCCGAGCTTCCGGTTCACGGCATGTGCGTTCCAGCGGTGGAATGCACGCGCGTCGGACTACAGTTGATGGCGGCATAGCGGTCTTTCCCTTACGCCTGGGACCGGGAGGAGGAGCACAAGATTGGACGCAGCTTCCACAGTATTTAACCCTGGTAGTCACCTCCAGGTAAGGCCCCCTGTCTGACTGGACTACAGTACTGACTGACCATGGAGGGTGACAGATCTGTCTCTGCTTCTGCCGAGCCCTGCGTCCTCCTTCCTACCGTGAGTAGTGGGTTAAGGTCCCTCTATCCCTGTATTCCTTAGGGTGCCATATACTTAGTCCCCCTTCTCTCTCTCTTTTAGGGAGACAAGGCCTCTGCCCCTAGGAAGGACAGATCTTCCAAGACAAAATCGGAAGATCGAAAATGTGGTGTTTGTGCATCAAAGCTACCTTCTTCTTACAAGAAGAGACTGTGCCAGCCCTGCACTGATGAAATAATTCGCTCAGAACAGCCATCCTTGTTTGAGAGCATTAAATCCCTCATTAAACAGGAAGTTCAGTCCTCGGTATCGGCCCTTTCCCAGTCTCTGTTACCTCCACCACCTCCTCCTAAAAAAAGGAAGATGGCAACGGTTACTTCTGATTCAGATTCTGGTGAACTTCATTCCTCCGGCTCGGAGGATTTGTGGGAGAATGAGGGCTCCACTTCCACCCCCAAAGAGGAGAGTAAAAAATATTACTTTTCCTCAGAGGACATACAGGAGTTAATTAGTATGGTCAGGGGGACAATGGGTGTCGAGGAGGAGGAGGAGAAGCCATCAGTGCAGGATGAGATGTTCGGTGGGTTAAAACCTAAAAAATTAAAGGGGTTCCCTATACATGAGAATGTACAGAGTCTTATCCTTCATGAATGGGAATCTCCCGAAAAGGGTCTTACTGTTCCCTCTGAGCTTAAAAATCGTTTTTCTCTCGATGGAGACGTCTCCCTGTGGGATACCCCTAAAGTAGACGTGCAGGTCTCTAGAGTGTCAAAAAAGACAACCCTCCCTTTTCGAGGATTCTTCCCAACTCAGAGACCCTATGGACCGCATGATGGAGAGTTTACTAAGAAGATCGTGGGAGACTTCTACCAATCTCCTTAAAACAAACATTGCGTCCACCTGCGTGGCTAGATCCCTATTTCGTTGGCTCCGCACGCTGGAAGACCACCTTACCCAGGGAACATCTAGGGAAGTAATCTTAGATTCTCTCCCGCTTCTCCAAAAAGCTACGGGCTTCCTTGCCGATGCTTCGGCAGAGTCCGTAAGAGTGGCTGCCAAATCGGCAGTTCTCTCTAACTCAGCCAGAAGAGCTCTATGGCTCAAGTCTTGGAGTGGGGATATAACGTCCAAAACAAAGCTCTGTGCCATTCCCTTTCAGGGCCGCTATCTGTTCGGGCAGGCCCTGGATGATATTCTGGATAAAGCAACGGACAAGAAGAAAGCGCTTCCGGAACAGAGAAATCCGAAGAAACGTTTTTTTCGTCCCTCAAAAGAGCAACCCTTCCAACGGGAATTCAAAGGGAAAGGCAAATCAGGACGCTGGAGCTATCCTAAAGGGGGGGAAAGGTAGGAACATCCTGGTTTCCCCAGTCCCAGCAGACCCCGGACAAACAGTGACTACGCCCAGGGCGTTGGGGGGCATCTCTCGAGCTTCATCAACCAGTGGAGGTCCATTTCGTCGAACCAGTGGGTACTCAACACTATTCAGAATGGACTAAAATTAGAGTTCGAGAGCCCTCCCCCTCATCACATAAGGATAACCTCATTGCAGAGTCTCAGCCCTCAGGGCGCATTCCTTTCCGGCCTCCAGAACTTACTCCAGGAAGGAGTAATTTCCTCAGTACCTCAGCAAGAAATTGGCAGAGGACACTATTCCCACCTGTTTCTGATCAAGAAACCTTCGGGGAAGCACCGAATAATAATCAACTTGAAACCCCTGAATCAAGTAATAACCTACAGGAGGTTCAAGATGGAGTCGGTCAAAACAGCGATCCCTCTGATAGGACAGGACTGGGCGATGACTACAGTGGATCTGAGGGACGCTTATTATCACGTCCCAATCCATCCAGAATTCCGGAAGTACCTAAGATTCGCAATATCTCAGGATCGGGAGATAGTACACTACCAGTTCAACTCCCTTCCCTTCGGAATAGCCTCAGCTCCCAGAGTCTTTACAAAGATCATGACAGAAGCCATTATATTCATCCGTCTTCAGGGGATCTGCATAGTACCCTATCTAGACGATCTACTTATTGTCGCTCCCTCAGTCTCCCGCCTCAGGGCCGACTTAACAAGATCTCTAGAAATCCTAAAGTCGTTGGGTTGGATCCCAAATCTAGAGAAATCGGACCTTCGTCCCTCCAGGAGGAAGAAGTTCCTAGGAGTCCTTCTGGACTCGGAGGCGAGGAGATCCTTTCTGCCCAGAGAACGTCAACTCGATCTGGTACAGAAGATAACAGCATTCAGAACCCTGAAGGCTCCTACTCTACGACATTCCATGTCTATACTGGGATCTCTAACATCTTGTATCCAGATGGTACCTTGGGCTCAAGCCCACACGAGAGTCCTCCAAACCCATATCCTATCCTGGGACGGAAAACAGAGTTCTCTCTCCAAGAGAATTTGCCTTCCCAATCATGTCAAGGCATCCCTGACATGGTGGCTACGGCTCCGAAACCTCCAACAGGGGGTCAGTTGGGATCAAATCCCGCTAAAGACACTAACATCGGATGCCAGTCAAAGGGGATGGGGAGCTATAGTCGACGGATCCCATTTCCAGGGCACCTGGGGCCCAGACATCAGAGCAAACTCTTCAAACTTCAGAGAACTGAAAGCGGTGGAAGAAGCATTAAAAGCTGCATCCTCCATTGTTCAGGGACACCATGTCAGAATATATTCCGACAATATGACCACGGTAGCATACCTTCGTCATCAAGGAGGCACAAGATTCAGGAAACTAAAAACCTTAGCCTCAAACATTTTTTTCTGGGCAGAGAGGCACGTCCTCTCTATTTCAGCAGTTCACCTGAGGGGGTCAGCCAATACCCAGGCAGATTTCCTGAGCAGAAGGGATGTACATCCAGGGGAATGGTGTCTGGACCAGGAGGTCTTTCTCTCCCTGATTTCCAGATGGGGGATCCTAGAGGTAGACCTTTTTGCCAACAGTCAGAATGCCAAGCTGCGAACTTATTTCTCCCTAAATATGACAGACAGAGCACTGGGCATGGATGCGTTCTCTCACCCGTGGAGGTTCAACCTCGTTTATGCATTTCCTCTGATCCCATTGCTATCAAAAACTCTACAGAAGATCCGATCGGAACGAGTTACGGCGATTCTAATCGCACCAACATGGCCAGGGAGGAGTTGGTACAGCGCCCTGTTAGACATGGCTCAGGAAGGTCCAATATGTCTACCTCAGAAGGAAAATCTTCTTCATCAGGGACCGTTGCTGCATCCAAACCTTCACAGATTGAATCTTTCAGCATGGCTTCTGAAGCCGAGATACTAAAGGCAAGAGGTCTCTCAGACGGAGTAATTCATACTCTCCAGAACAGTAGAAAACCCATAACAAATGCCATTTATGCCAAAATCTGGAAGAAGTTTTCATTGTGGTATCTTCCAGATATTCCAGACCCATTTCATCCAAATATTGCCAAAATTCTGGACTTCTTGCAGAGGGGTCTAGAGTTGGGTCTTAAGCCTAACACCTTAAAGGTACAGATTTCAGCACTTAGCTTCTATTTCGATCAGGAACTAGCCAAACATCGGTGGATCAGGCATTTTATAACTTCAGCGAGTAGAATCCGTCCCAGAGTTCTCAACAATACTCCTCCTTGGGACCTTAATTTGGTCCTTAATAGTCTAACTCGGGACCCTTTCGAACTTTTATCTCAGGCTTCACTAAAGGTTCTTACCCTAAAAACCGTCTTTTTAGTGGCTATTACCTCTGCCAGACGGATAGGAGAACTACATGCCCTATCCATACAAGAGCCTTACTTGAGGGTAACATCTGATAGTATAATCCTTCGTCTAGATCCTACCTTCCTACCTAAAGTAACATCAGACTTTCATAGAGGTCAGGACATAGTGTTGCCCTCATTCTACCCGCATCCTTCTAATATAAGAGTGGAGTCCTTCCACACTCTGGATGTTCGCAGAGTGGTTCTACATTATCTTTCACAAACAGAGAGTTGGAGGATTTACCAAAATCTCTTCATTCAACTCTCCGGGAAGAACAAAGGCAGAAAGGCTACGAAAAATACTATCGCCAACTGGATTAAACAAGCCATATTTCTGGCATACTCATCCCAGAATCTACCACCTCCTCCATCACTGAAGGCCCATTCTACACGGTCGGTGTTAACATCATGGGCAGAGAGAGGTGACGCTTCTACGGAGCAGATTTGCAGAGCCGCCACCTGGTCACCAGTACATACGTTCACCAGGCACTCCAGGCTTGATTTCAACCGGGATTTAACTTTCGGCAGAACAGTTTTGCAAGCGGTTGTCCCCCCCCTAGAAATTATTTGTTGGTACTACTCCAGTACCGCTGTCGTGGAAGGTGACTGGAGAAAATAGAATTATTCTTACCGTTAATTTGGTTTCTAGGAACCTTCCACGACAGCACTAATTTCCCTCCCTATCTGATGATTTTATTGGATGATTCCTGCACTTAAGTGGTAACACTGGAGGTGGCAGGAAGGGGAGGGTATTTAACCTCTTTGTGTTTCCTGTCCCCCATTAGGGCGGGGAGACATCCTCCAGTACCGCTGTCGTGGAAGGTTCCTAGAAACCGAATTAACGGTAAGAATAATTCTATTTTTCACGCTCTGTGTTATATACTGTAGTGAAACACTTGGGGGTTCAAAGCTCTCACACCACATCTATATAAATTCCTTAGGTGGTCTAGTTTCCAATATGGGGTCACTTGTCGGGGGTTTCTACTGTTTAGGTACATCAGGGGCTCTACAAATGCAACGTGATGCAGGCAGACCAATACATCTAAGTCTGCATTCCAAATGGCGCTCCTTCCCTTTCGATCTCTGCCATGCACCCAAACGCTGGTTCCCCCCCACATGTGGGGTATCGGCGTACTCAGGACAAATTGGAAAACAACTTTTGGGGTCCAATTTCTCCTGTTACCCTTGGAAAAATATAAAACTGGGGCTAAAAAATAATTTTTGTGGAAAAAAAAATGATTTTTTATTTTCACGGCTCTGCGTTATAAACTGTATTGAAAGACTTGGGGGTTCAAAGCTCTCACACCACATCTAGATAAGTTTCTTAGGGGGTGTACTTTCCAAAATGGTGTCACTTGTGGGGGGAGTTTCAATGTTTAGGCACATCAGGGGCTCTCCAAACGCAACATGGTGTCCCATCTCAATTCCAGTCAATTTTTGCATTGAAAAGTCAAACGGTGCTCCTTCCCTTCCGAGCTCTGCCATGCGCCCAAACAGTGGTTTACCCCCACATATGGGGTATCAGCGTACTCAGGACAAATTGTACAACAGATTTTGGGGTCCATATTCTCCTGCTATTCTTGGTAAAATAAAACAAATAGGAGCTGAAGTAAATTTTTTTGTGAAAAAAGTTAAATGTTCATTTTTTTTAAACATTCCAAAAATTCCTGTGAAACACCTGAAGGGTTAATAAACTTCTTAAATGTGGTTTTGAGCACCTTGAAGAGTGCAATTTTTAGAATGGTGTAACACTTGGTTATTTTCTATCATATAGACCCCTCAAAATGACTTCAAATGTGATGTGGTCCCTTAAAAAAATATGGTGTTGTAAAAATCAGAAATTACTGGTCAACTTTTAACCCTTAACTCCCTAACAAAAAAAAAATTGGGTTGCAATATTGTGCTGATGTAAAGTAGACATGTGGGAAATGTTCTTATTAAGTATTTTGTGTGACATACAGTACAGACCAAAATTTTGGACACACCTTCGCATTTAAAGATTTTTCTGTATTTTCATGACTATGAAAGTTGTACATTCACACTGAAGGCATCAAAACTATGAATTAACACATGTAGAATTTATATACGTAACAAAAAAGTGTGAAACAACTGAAATTATGTCTTATATTCTAGGTTCTTCAAAGCAGCCACCTTTTACTTTGATGACTGCTTTGCACACTCTTGGCATTCTCTTGATGAGCTTCAAGAGGTAGTCACTGGGAATGGTCTTCGAACAATCTTTTCCCAGAGATGCTTAGCACTTGTTGGCCCTTTTGACTTCACTCTGCTGTCCAGCTTACCCCAAACCATCTCGATTGGGTTCAGAACTGGTGACTGTGGAGGCCAGGTCATCTGGCGTAGCAACCCATCACTCTCCTTCTTGGTCAAATAGCTCTTACACAGCCTGGAGGTGTGTTTGGGGTCATTGTCCTGTTGAAAAATTAATGATGGTCTACCTAAATGCAAACCAGATGGAATAGCATGCCGCTGCAAGATGCTGTGGTAGCCATGCTGGTTCAGTATGCCTTCAATTTTGAATAAATCCCCAACAGTGTCACCAGCAAAGCACTTCCACACCATCACACTTCCTCCTCCATGCTTCACTGTGGGAACCAGGCATGTAGAGTCCATCCGTTCACCTTTTCTGTGTCGCACAAAGACACGGTGTTTGAAACCAATGAACTCAAATTTGGACTCATCAGACCAAAGCACAGATTTCCACTGCTCTAATGTCCATTCCTTGTGTTCTTTAGCCCAAACAAGTCTCTTCTGCTTGTTGCCTGTCCTTAGCAGTGGTTTCCTAGCAGCTATTTTACCATGAAGGCCTGCTGCACAAAGTCTCCTTTTAACAGTTGTTGTAGAGATGTGTCTGCTGTTAGAACTCTGTGTTGCATTGACCTGGTCTCTAATCTGAGCTGCTGTTAACCTGTAATTTCTGAGGCTGGTGACTCAGATAAATTTATCCTCAGAAGCAGAGGTGACTCTTGGTCTTCCTTTCCTGGGACGGTCCTCATGTGAGCCAGTTTCTTTGTAGAGCTTGATGGTTTTTTCCACTGCACTTTGGGACACTTTCAAAGTTTTCCAAATTTTTCAGACTGACTGACCTTCATTTCTTAAAGTAATGATGGCCCCTAGTTTTTCTTTACTTGGCTGCTTTTTTTCTTGCTATAATACAAATTCTAACCGTCTATTCAGTAGGAGTATCAGCTGTGTATCCACTAGACTTCTGCACAACACAACTGATGGTCCCAACCCCATTTATAAGGCAAGAAATTCCACTTATTAAACCTGACAGGGCATACCTGTGAAGTGAAAACATTCCCGGTGACTACCTCTTGAAGCTCATCAAGAGAATGCCAAGAATGTGCAAAGCAGTCATCAAAGCAAAAGGTGGCTACTTTGAAGAACCTAGAATATAAGACATAATTTCAGTTGTTTCACTTTTTTTAAGTATATAATTCCACATGTGTTAATTCATAGTTTTCATGCCCTCAGTGTGAATGTACAATTTTCATAGTCATGAAAATACAGAAATTTTTTTAAATGAGGTGTGTCCAAACTTTTGGTCTGTACTGTATCTCTGTGATTTAAGGGCATAAAAATTCAAAGTTGGAAAATTGCGGATTTTTCGCCAAATTTCCATTTGTTTCACAAATAAACGCAGGTAATATCAAAGAAATTTTACCACTGTCATGCAGCCCAATATGTCACGAGTAAACAGTGTCAGAATCACCGGGATCCATTGAAGCGTTCCAGAGTTATAACCTCATAAAGGGACAGTGGTCAGAATTGTAAAAAATTTTTCCAGGTCAGTAACGTGCAAACCACCCTTGGGGCTTAAGGCTTTAAATTTGAGCTCATATAGACTGTAATGACAGTCTGATCTGGAAAATGTATGAGAATAGGACATGCTTAGTGTCTCGCAGATGAGATAGCACAGGGGCGTGTAGAAGGGATTTGTTAATGGAGTCTGTATGGACATCATACAGGGGAATACTTTGTTCTGAACCTGCCAGTGGCAATTTTATCAATCTTCATTGAATTGAAAGAGCCAATGCGCAGCCACCTCTCCACTGACAGCGATATGTGAGGGGCTTCATTCATAAGATAGATGCAGATCCCAGCAATGTACCGAGCTACTGTCACAGTTTTATGGCACTGCCTTATGGATACGGCCAAAAAAGTATGCGATGGGAATACTTCAAGAGTGTAAGTAATCTACCATTGCAATTACCAGGTGTCAACTGTATGGTGCGTAATTAATGCTGCTGTCAGAGATTGACAGTATGATTTAACAGGTTAATAGCCACGGGTATAGCTCTGCTTTACCTGCGGTTGTTGAAGGCACATGATGGCTGATTTAATCTACCAAGAAAGATGTGGCTTGACTTGCAAGCCAGCATCAAAGACAGGGACGAGACCTATGATGTATGTAATACCGTATGTTGTGAAGGGGTTAAAGAGATGTTTTCAAGATGGGACAACCATTTGTAAATTGAATCTGCTGTATTGTCAACCATCCTAAGCAGTCTCTATGGGCATGTGGGTCATTCATAGCAAGCTGAATAAAATGATACCTTGATATCTGTGATCCAATTTCTTATTCCAGAGAGATCCATGTTTTTCTTTATGTAAATGAGTTGTTCAGGACTATGAGCCAGGGACTGATCTGCATGAAAATCTGCCTCCAGAGCTTATTTTAAAGGGATCTTGTCAGCAGGATTGTGCACAGTAACATACACACAGTGTCAGGTTGGCGCCGTTGTACTGATTTAAAACGACACCTTGGTTGATGAAATCCGTCTTGTGGTTCTTTAATCTTTTCAGTTTTGAGTTTATGATATGCCCGTGCATCGGGGCGGCCTGTGGGGGGTTTTCATGTGGTGCTCTGATTAGGTATTCATAATGCACCCTGCTGACAGGTCACTGATCCCTCACTGACCTGCCCCCTAGTTTACATAATGAATATCTGTACATACTTAGAAAAAAACAAGAAAACGTTCTGCAGGCAGGTGCCAGCCGTGGCACCTGCTCTGTAGCATAATCTCATGTTTCAGGTACCAATAATACATCTTCTTGATGTTTTTCAGCTTGAAAAAAAAATTGAAAATCAATTTGAAAATGGCGCCCGCCGCGCCAGCGTAGTAGCAGCTATCAGTACATATAGCTGTGATCCGATAGCTGCTACTGCGCATGTGTCGCCGGCTCCATCTTACTCAAGAAGAAAAAAAATTCCTCCTCCAAAATGGCTCCACCCGCGCAGTAGCAGCTCTCGGCTATCGAGAAATAAGACAGCCTTTCTAGTACCAATAATATCAGCAAGGCATATAGAGGAAATCGAAGCTTTCCCAATAAGATACCTGTATTTAAAAATTCAGAAAGATTATATCATTCTGAGATTGGATCCAGTATTTTTTCAAAGGTGGTCACTGACTTCCACAGAAGCCAGGAGAGTATTTTGCCTTCCTTCTGTCAAAACTATAGCAATCAATGGGAACTTTCATTCCACTCCTTGAACGTATTGGAGAGCCAACTCAAGTCTTTGTCCTATTTGCAGGAAAAAACAAAGGAAGGAAAGCATGAGGCTGTGTGCACACGTTGCGGATTGTGTACATTTTTGCTGTGGTTTTTTGCCGCAAAAACGCTGCGAAAACGCATATACAACACAGCCTATTGAATTCAATGGGATTCCGTAATGCTGCGTATTTTTCCGCTGTCGAATCGCATCGCTGAAAAATACGCAGCATGCTCATTTTTTTTTTTGCGGAATCGCGGCGATTCAGCACACCTAGGAATGCATTGATCCGCTTACTTCCCGCATGGGGCTATGCCCACCATGCGCAAAGTTAGCGGATCATGTGCGGATGGTACCCGGGTGTGGAGGAGAGGAGACTCTCCTCCAGGCCCTGGGTACCATATCCTTGTTAAAAAAAAGAATTAAAATAAAAAATAGTTATATACTCACCTTCTGGTGGCCCCCGGATCCAGCCCAGGCCTTAGCGATGCTCCCGGCTGCTCCCTTTCCCAGGGATGCCTTGCGACAATGACCTGTGATGACGTAGCGGTCTTGCGTGATGCTACGTCATCTGGGGTCATTGTCGCGAGACATTACTGGGAACAAGAGTTGCCAGGAGCATCGTGAGGATCGGGAAGGCTGCGGGGGCCGCCGGAATGTGAGAATATCACGATTTTTTATTTTTTTTAATCATATCTTCTTACTATTGATGCTGCATAGGCAGCATCAATAGTAAAAAGTTGGTCACACTTGTCAAACACTATGTTTGACAACTGTGACCAACCTGTCAATCAGTTTTTCAAGCCATGCTACAGATCGCTTGGAAAACGCTAGCATTCTGCAAGCTAATTACGCTTGCAAACCGCTAGTGTTTAGCGGGAATACGCGTGCCTTTTACCTGCGGCAGGGAGTTGTTGAATTGCTGCGGAAATTTCCGCGGCAATTCAGCAATGTGTGCAGATAGCCTAGAAGTCTACGCTAGCTAGCTGGATCAAGACTAAAATCTGCACAGCATATGTTACAGAATGACGATCTCCTCCAGAAACCATCAAGGCCATTCAACGACAGCAGTATCAACTTCATGGGCAGAAAGGGCAGGGGCCTCAGTAGATCAGATCTGCAGAGCAGTAACCTGGTCAAACCTCAATACTTTCTGTAGACATTACATTGCTCTGTCAAACCAACAGACTAGACTGCCTTTGGAAGGAAAGTCCTCCAAGCAGTAATCCTAACCTAAAGAAGTTTTTGGCATTTCTCTTGGTGGTACTGTCAGGAGGGATGTCCTGGAAAGTAGGAATTAGTTCAATGGATAATGATATTTCTAGGAGTCCATCATAACAGCATCCCTTATTTTACCTCCCTTGGCTTTCCTGCATGCTATATAAGGTAAATGTTTGTAGAAGGAAATTCAATAAACCTATTGCTGCATCTATCGTGGAGGGGCTATTTAACCTCTTCTGTATTCCTGTCCCCATGAAGGATAAGAAGGACTACCTCCTGGGGTGCTGTCATGATGGACTCCTGGAAATGCCATTACCAGTAGAACTAATTCCTACTTTTGGCTAAAGGTGCCAAAACATTAAAAAAACTTTATAAATGTGCTATTGCTGTAATGCGACATCAAAGAATAAATCTGCCTTATCAATTTTGCCACACGCGGAACAGCATAAAAAAAAATCCTCAACTGCTGGTTTTTGGTTATTCTGCCTCCCAAAAATCAGAATTGAAATCAATCAAAAAAATGTTGTGTCCGAAAATGGTACCAATAAAAACATCAACTCATCCCTCTCACATGACTTTGGCAGGAATGTAGGAAAATTATAGCTTTCAAAATATGGCGATGCAAAAACTTGTTTTTGCAATAAAAATGTCTTTTAGTGTGTGACCGCAGCCAAACATGAAAAACCTATATAAATCCCTGTAATCACACCGACCCGAAGAATAAGTCATCTAATCACTTATACCGCATGAGGAGCGGCGTAAAAATAAATGAAACCAATACTGATTTGTTAATTTTGCCTCCCAAAGATCATAGTAAGGCTTGGCTCAGATTTATCCTGCTCTCAGCGCTTACAGCGGGTTTCCGTGTAAATCTCTGAAATATGTGATTCAGATGGAACCCCCAACAGAAGATTCCTTATAATGAGGCAGATAGGGACACTGTCTGCCCTATGATGCGGCGGTGTCCGTCTTTTTAGGTGTGCATAAAAGTGCGGTCAGCCATAGTTTTGTGCACTTCTGAAAAAGACAACGTTGAATTGAGTCCAGAGTAACTCTGCTGCCGTATTATAGCGAATGGGTTCATCGAGTATTTCATTTGAATCACGTCACTTGGAGATTTGGATGGAAACCATGATATAAGTGCTGAGCATAGGGCGCAGGATAAATGTGATCCCAGAAGTTTTGTAAAATGTTTCCAACAAAAGCTTCAAATCAATCCACGAAAAAAGCAAGTCCCCACTCAGGTTCGTCGTCTGTTAATGAGGCTTCCATGTTACTCGTAGTACAAACACTCTGAAAAAGCAAAATGGCTCCTCATCCCCCAAAAGAAATTTCGCAAATTTGACGCTTCCAAATGCCCCTTTCCCTTCTGAGCCACACAGTGTGCCTTAACCACATTTAGCGTCCACATATTTGGCATTTCTGTAGCGAAGAGAGCTCGCCTAACTTACTAGTCTCTAGAAGCATGAGCTGGGCACTGCAACATTCTGGGCACCACAATGGCCGATTTGCAACTTTTATTCCGCAACATCTTCTGCTGCTTGTTTCTGGAAAACACCCTTGCAGTCAGAATCGTCACTGCAACTGTAGATAAATTCCCAAATGGTATAATTTCTTAAATAGGGTCACTTGAGAGGGGCCTCTGCATATAGAGCCCGTAAACCATTCCAGGTAAATCTGGGCACTAGGTGGCAAATAGGGCTCCTTCCATTCCGAACCTCGCCGTGTGGCTAATCAGTACTGTACAGCCACATTTGGGATATTTCAATAATCAGCAGAAAATGTGTGATAAATCTCGGTGCCATTTTTATCCATTTTCATGTGTGAAAATGCAAATCTTGGGCTAAATCTAAATTTTTGTGGTAAAAATGTCATTATTTTTTCTTCACTGCCCAATAGTGTAAAGTTCTTTGACACACCCGTGGTGTCAGTTTGATGACTGCACCTTAGATAAAATCATGGAGAGGGGTAGTTTGTAAAATGGGGTCACTTATGGGGAGTTCTGCTGTTCTGACACTTTTGTAGACTGTAACAACACCCACAGGTGAGGTATGTGGGTAGCCAGACCCGTTCATCTCTCCTAGCTACCCGCTTCCCGGACCCAGGTGCACTAAACGACATTTTAGTGCTCACATGCACTAAAGCAAAATACTTCGGGTTGCATCGCAGCGAGCAGCCATCTCTGTGACACATACCTCCCTTTGACTACACAGCCATTAGCCTCCTTACTCCTTGTAAAAGTAAAAACAAATTGGGCCTAAAGTGAAATTTTTGTGAAAGAAAGTAAAATGTAATTTTTTTCCTTTAACATTGTATTGATTGCTGTAAAGCAACTGAAGTGTTATTTATTATTTCATTATTATACTGTACTTTGCTTATATAGCGCTATCATATTCCGCAGAGCTTTACATGTATTATCATCGCTGTCCCCAGTGGGGCTCCCAATCTAGATTCCCTATCAGTATGTATTTGGAATATGGTAAGAAACCGAAGTACCCATAGAAAACCCATGCAAACATGGGAAGGAGATATAAACTCCTTGCAGATGTTGTTGTCCTTGGTGAGATTTAAACCCAGGACCCCAGCGCTTCAGTGCTAATCGCTGATCCACCGTGCTGCCCATGGGTTAATAAAGTTCTTGAATGTGGTTTTGAGGAGTGCGGTTTTTAAAATGGTTTCACTTTTGGGTATTTTCTGTCATATAGGCCCCCAAAAGTCACTTCAAATAGGATGTAGTCTCTTAAAAAGAATCAATAAAAAAAATTGTTTTGTAATTTTTTTGCAAAAAACGAGAAGCTGCTGATCAACTTTTAACCCTTCTATCTTCCTAACAAAAAGAAATACAAATTCAAAACTTGTGCTGCTGTAAAGTCGACAATAAATGCTGTTTATTAACTATTTTGCGTGACATAACTCTTTGGTTTAAGGGCATATTTATAGGACGTTTCATAACTTTCTCCAGTTTTTATCAAAAAATGTACAGCACATACTGCATTGAACTACTGTACTCAGTTTATTATATATTTTAGAACTTGGTATATTTTATACCGACTCCACTAAATGTACTCCGAGTCCACAGCGCTGTTCATAACAGCAGTTTGTCAGAAGCTGAGGGGAGGGAAGTGAGCAGCTAATTGCTGTATAGAAATCAATGGACTGGAGATAGGTGGCTTGAATTTTGGAGTTAACTCCTTTCCTGGATTGCAATTAGTGGGCACTCTTGGCCACAGTCTTGGCAGTCACTGTGACCCAGCTTCATGGAAACCAGTGGTACATTTTGAAAAATAAAAGCTCTGATTGCAGCATAATGCAAGGTGATAAGGTACCGTCACACTGAACGATATCGCTAGCGATCCGTGACGTTGCAGCGTCCTGGCTAGCGATATCGTTCAGTTTGACAGGCAGCAGCAATCAGGATCCTGCTGTGATGTCGTTGGTCGCTGCAGAAAGTCCAGAACTTTATTTCGTCGCTGGACTCCCTGCAGACATCGCTGAATCGGCGTGTGTGACGCCGATTCAGCGATGTCTTCACTGGTAACCAGGGTAAACATCGGGTTACGAAGCGCAGGGCCGCGCTTAGTAACCCGATGTTTACCCTGGTTACCAGCGTAAAAGTTAAAAAAAACAAACACTACATACTTACCTTCCGCTGTCTGTCCCCGGCGCTGTGCTTTCCTGCACTGGCTGTGAGCGCCGGCCAGCCGGAAAGCAGAGCGGTGACGTCACCGCTCTGCTTTCCGGCCGCTGTGCTCACAGTCAGTGCAGGAAAGCACAGCACCGGGGACAGACAGCGGAAGGTAAGTATGTAGTGTTTGTTTTTTTTAACTTTTACGCTGGTAACCAGGGTAAACATCGGGTTACTAAGCGCGGCCCTGCGCTTAGTAACCCGATGTTTACCCTGGTTACCGGCATCGTTGGTTGCTGGAGAGCTGTCTGTGTGACAGCTCTCCAGCGACCAAACAGCGACGCTTAAGCGATCGACATCGTTGTCGGTATCGCTGCAGCGTCGCTGAGTGTGAAGGTACCTATGGACAAAGCAAAACAATTGCAAACTTGCTTATTGTCGTGCTGTCTAGCTGATTAAATCTATCTAATAACATGAGAATACCCTTTTAATAAGTATACATCTGGTACATGCTATGGCATGATATAGTTCTGCTACAATCCAAACTCTAACAGTTAATACAGGAAGCATAGTTTACCTTTTAGCAGCCGTATGCTTTACCAGAACATTAAAAAAAAAAAATCCTGAATTTTCCTTGCAGTGTGTAGAAACTCATTTAAGTTGCTGTATCGGTAAAGTAACCTTTTGTCCTTAGAAATTCAATTAATGTAATTGTTTGTATAAGTGCCTGTGTTTATGATCGCTTCAGGGTTTAGTACACACATGCCAAGACTGGAAGTGTCAGCATCCAATTTCAGTAATGGTCCCGTTTTTTCAGTGGTCAATGGGCCAATTCTGCAACTGTCTTATCAGCAGGTAGGACTTTTTTTTTTTTTTTTTACTTTCTTTCCTCCTTCTGAAGTTTTGAATATTACCTTCAGTTGTATTATCCACTTAGACATATTATACTCTTATTTTTTATTTGGTTTGTGAAGAGTTAGGGCGCTGTAATAAAAAAATAAATAAAAGTACTTGCCTGTTGCTTTTTATGTAATTTGTTAGTATGGTGAGTTTTGCACATAAAGATGGCACACTCTTGAAATACCGTATGTACTAGTGTATAAACCGAGCTTTTCAGCACATTTTTTTTTTGTGCTGAAAATTCCCTCCTCGGCTTATACATGAGTCATTGTCCTAGAAAGACAGTGGGGAGGGGGAGCAGCGGGTCACGGGAGGCAGGAGTCGGTGGCTTAGGCTGTAACTTTGCCCGCTGCTAAAGAAAAATGAATATTCACTGCACTGGCAGTGAATATTAATTTCTCTTATAGCGCGCACAGTTACAGCTGCAGTCGCGGGCTTCCAGCACGCATCCTAAATACCTTCCCTGTGCGTCCTTGCTACATCTCGTTGGTTCCGGTGCCATCAGCTCTTCCTACCGAGCGATCACGTGGCCCCGCTCTTTAAAGTAATGAATAATCACACCTCTCCACTCCCATAGGCGTGGAGTGAATATTCATTACCTTAATGAGCAGGGTCACGTGATCGCTCGGCAGGAAGAGCTGCTGGCGCGGGAACTAAATGCAGCGAAGGCGCACTGGGAAGGTAAGTAGGGTGTGTGTGTGTGGTTTTTTTTTTTATTATTAGGAACCATGCATACAAGGATAGGGGATAAGGAGCCATGAATACAAGGACAGGGATGGGGGAGCCATGCATGCAAGGACACGGGAATCCATGCATACCAGTATAGGGATGAGAGGACAAGGCATACCTGTCTTATATTCGAGTCAATAAGTTTACCCAGTTTTTCATTGCAAAATTAGGTGCCTCGGCTTATACTTGGATCGACTTATACTTGAGTATATTCGGTAAGTGTTTTTAACAAATAATAAAGTTTGCAACAAGAACTGGTATTGTTTACATCCTAAAGTTCTATTCCTTTAGACGTCCCTAGCGTCTGGAAACTTCACATTTACATGGATTCTTTGAGGGGCTTGAGTGACACATGGGATAGTTGAATGATCTCCCCCGAATGTTCCGTAAAGGGTCCCCACCAAACTGTTTTTTTTTTCATTTAACAGCTTGACCTACTGGGTTGATATGTTTCTGAGTGCCTAGCCTGTTTGCACCAGTCATTTAGTATAGGAAATGTTCCTCATGCGAGTCTTGTTGACCGCGCTATACCACTAGCTTTTACGGAATACCTGCTAGAAGACCAAGCAAAATTTCACTGAGAGCTGCTCGTAGGATTGCTAGAGGGGAAAATCCAGAACCCCTGCTTGACTGCAAAAGACCTTCAAAATATTTAGCAAATTCTGGAGTTGTGGTACATTCTTCTGCAGTTCAGAAACCAATGCACAAATATGGCCTTCATGAAAGATTCATCAGAAAAAAACCTCTCCTGCGTCCTCGCCATAAAAATCTGAGGGCAGTAATGTCACAATGGGGGTAGGCGTTGCAGTGTGGAGAATCTCTCCCCCATGTGCTCACCCACCTATCCACTCTCTCTTTCACCATGTGCTGACTTCTCCCGTCTGTGCTCAGACAAATAGCGGCGGTCACATTAAAACTGCGCATGCGCTCCTCCTGTACAAAGATGGCGGCGGTCAGTGAATCATTGGGCTGATCACGGCGGCGGCGTATACAGTGTGTGTGTGGTTCGACGGTGTTCCATTGGTGGTACTGCGCAAGAGGCTGGCACCACCAGCAGTTTCCATATTGAGACGCCCTTCACTTAGGTGTCCCAATATGGCGTTCGGTGAAACATCCGCCGCTTAGAATTCTGGGATCCGGACACATCTGGACAGAACAGGATGTGAAGACATTACAAGGTAAGTATATATTACGATATATGACGATAGTTGGTTAGTCCAATCGTGGGCCAGACACACGGTGTTCGTTAATCACTGTGGGCAGAACTACTGAAAGAAACAGACACACAAGATTAATCAAATTAAATCTCCATGTCAAAATGTGGGAAACAAAAATTGTTTGTATTCCAGTATTTGAAGACAACAATTGTGAACTGATATCCTCCTCCAGACTTATCGATTGGGACCGGACAACCCCCTTTAAAATGTACTTTGTTCATGGGAAAACCCCTTTCATGGGGAATCTGTTTTACAACCCCATCTAAGGCCGGTGGCACACGTCCAGATAATTCCAGTACCGGAAAAAATCTGTACCGGAATTATCCGTGTCCGTGTGCCCCTACGTTTCTGTGGCACATCAGTGTGGCACACGTGTGCCGCCCGTGTGCCCACTGGGTACCACACGCACCGTGCTGGGTACCACACGTACCAGCATCTGGTGCTGAAGCCGCGATTGAAATCTTCCCTGCAGCAGCGTTTGCTGCAGAGAAGATATGAATAATAGTGTTTAAAATAAAGATCTATGTGCCCCCCGCCCTCCCACCCCTGTGCGTCCCCCCGCTGTTCTGAAAATACTCACCCAGCTCCCTCGTTGGCTGTCGCTGCTCCCTGTTCTGGCTGCATCTTCTCCTGTATGCGGTCACGTGGGGCCGCCGATTACAGTAATGAATATGCGGCTCCACCCCTATGCGGCCAGAACAGGAAGCAGCGACAGCCAACGAGGGAGCTGGGTGAGTATTTTCAGAACAGTGGGGGGGCGTACAGGGGGTGGGAGGGCGGGGGGCACATAGATCTTTATTTTAAACACTATTATTCATATCTTCTCTGCAGCAAACGCTGCTGCAGGGAAGATATGAATCGCGGCTTCAGCTCCAGTGGGGGGGACAGCGCTTAATGTAGCGCTGTCTCCTGCACGGCACACGGACTGCACACGGACAACGTCCGTGTGCGGTACGTGTTTTACACGGACCCATTGACTTTAATGGGTCCGTGTAATAAGTGCGCTCCCACGAACACTGGCATGTGTCCGTGTTTGGCACACGGAGACACGGTCCGCAAAAAATCAATGACATCTGCACAGATGCATTGATTTTTATATGTCTACGTGTGTCAGTGTCTCCGGTACGTGAGGAAACTGTCACCTCACGTACCGGAGACATTGACGTGTGAAACAGGCCTAAGAGTGTGATAAACAAGTTTAGGCCCTTATTCCAGCAATGTATCACTTATGTAGATGTTTGCAGCAGTTTTGATAAAATCACTGTGTTTTCTGCTACAGATCTCCCACCTCTCTGAATGCTGAGCTCTATATAACCCCACCCACACACGTGATTGGCAACTTTCTGCCAATCATTGGTAGGGGCAGGGTTATACAGGGCTCATAAATATGGAGGATTGCATTGTAGCAGGTTTATTAGTCTTCGAGTGAAGACACTCACAGTGGCATTTAACTCACACTTACCAGAAGTGCGTCACTAATCCTGCCTATCGGTGACCCCTGTAACATGACCGTGGGTCACCGATGGATCGGCATAACAACCAGAGGTCTGCAACAGACCTCTATGATTGTCATTGCCAGATGGCGCTCATAGCAATTGAGCATTTCTACTGCACACAGGCGATCTGATCATCGCCTATGTGTAGCAGAGGCGAGCAGAGTACTGCAGCTTCTAGTTTCCTGTGGAGAGTATTGGAGCATGCGAAAAGTAAAAAAAAAAGTTTTTTTTTTTTTGTTTTGTTTTTTTTTAAATATACATGTTCAAATCTCCCCCCTTTTGCTCCATTCCAAATAAAACAATATAAAATAAATCAAATATACACCTATTAGGTATCTCCATTTTTATAATCGCCCGATCTATCAATATGAAAAAATAATTAATCTGATCGCTAAGTGGCGTAACAAGAAAAAAATTTAAACCGCCAGAATTAACCCCTTAATCCCATATGACGTACTATCCCGTCCAGGTGACCTGGGACTTAATTCCCATGGACGGGATAGTACGTCATATGCGATCGGCCGCGCTACCATATGACGTACTATCCCGTCCAGGTGACCTGGGACTTAATTCCCATGGACGGGATAGTACGTCATATGCGATCGGCCGCGCTCACGGGGGGAGCGCGGCCGATCGTGGCCGGGTGTCAGCTGCCTATCGCAGCTGACATCCGGCACTATGTGCCAGGAGCGGTCACGGACCGCTCCCGGCACATTAACCCCCGGCACACCGCGATCAAAGATGATCGCGGTGTGCCGGCGGTGCAGGGAAGCATCGCGCAGGGAGGGGGCTCCCTGCGGGCTTCCTTGAGACGATCGGTACACGGTGATGTGCTCACCGTGTACCGAGCGTCTTCTCCCTGCAGTCCCCGGATCCAAAATGGCCGCCGGGCTGCATCCGGGTCCTGCAGGGAGCACTTCCGGGTCAGGATCAGGCTGCAGCTGCAGCTCTAATCCTGCCCGGCTGTATGTCAGATCACCGATCTAACAGAGTGCTGTGCACACTGTCAGATCGGTGATCTGTGATGTCCCCCCCTGGGACAAAGTGAAAAAGTAAAAAAAAAAATTTCCACACTTGTAAAAAAAAAATAAAAAAAAAAATTCCTAAATAAAGCAGAAAAAAAAAAAATATTATTCCCATAAATACATTTCTTTACATAAAAAAAACAAAAAAACAATAAAAGTACACATATTTAGTATCGCCGCGTCCGTAACGACCCGACCTATAAAACTGGCCCACTAGTTAACCCCTTCAGTGAACACCGTAAGAAAAAAAAAAAAACGAGCCAAAAAACAACGCTTTATTATCATAACGCTGAACAAAAAGTGGAATAACACGCGATCAAAAAGACGGATATAAATAACCATGGTACCTCTGAAAACGTCATCTTGTCCCGCAAAAAACGAGCCGCCATATAGCATCATAACCAAAAAAATAAAAAAGTTATAGTCCTGAGAATAAAGCGATGCCAAAATAATTATTTTTTCTATAAAATAGCTTTTATCGTATAAAAGCGCCAAAACATAAAAAAAATGATATAAATGAGGTATCGCTGTAATCGTACTGACCCAAAGAATAAAACTGCTCCATCAATTTTACCAAACGCGGAACGGTATAAACGCCTCCCCCAAAAGAAATTCATGAATAGCTGGTTTTTGGTCATTCTGCCTCACAAAAAATCGGAATAAAAAGCGATCAAAAACTGTCACATGTCCGAAAATGTAACCGATAAAAACGTCAACTCGTCCCGCAAAAAACAAGACCTCACATGACTCTGTGGACCAAAATATGGAAAAATTATAGGTCTCAAAATGTGGAGACGCAAAAACTTTTTTGCTATAAAAAGCGTCTTTTAGTGTGTGACGGCTGCCAATCATAAAAATCCGATATAAAAAACTCGCTATAAAAGTAAATCAAACCCCCCTTCATCACCCCCTTAGTTAGGCTAGGTTCACATTGCGTTAATGGGTTAACGCTAACGGACAGCGTTGCACGGCGAAAATGTCACAATTAACGCCGTGCAACGGGTCCGTTAGCACAACCATTGACAGCAATGTGATTTTCGGGTGTAGCGCATCGCTAGAGCGTGCCATTTTCGGCTCGCGCTAGCAAGGTGCCGTTCTTTTGTGGCGCGCCTCAGACGCTGATTGCAGCGTCCGCGGCGCGCCCGAGGTCCGATCCCCGATCTTCCAGAGCGGGGACGTTAACGCGACCACTAAACACGACACCTAAAAAGACATTGCGTTAGCGCAATCCGCTAGTGCTAAACGGATTTCCCTAACGCAATGTGAACCTAGCCTTAGGGAAAAATAATAAAATAAAAAAAAATGTATTTATTTCCATTTTCCCATTAGGGTTAGGGTTTGGATTACATTTACGGTTGGGATTAGGGTTGGGATTAGAATTAGGGGTGTGTCAGGGTTAGGTGTGTGGTTAGGGTTACAGTTGGGATTAGGGTTAGGGGTGTGTCTGGGTTAGAGGTGTGGTTAGGGTTACAGTTGGGATTAGGGTTAGGGGTGCGTTTGGATTAGGGTTTCAGTTATAATTGGGGGTTTCCACTGTTTAGACACATCAGGGGCTCTCCAAACGCGACATGGCGTCCGATCTCAATTCCAGCCAATTCTGCATTGAAAAAGTAAAACAGTGCTCCTTCACTTCCGAGCTCTCCCGTGCGCCCAAACAGGGGTTTACCCCAACATATGGGGTATCATCGTACTCGAGACAAATTGGACAACAACTTTTTGGGTCCAAGTTCTCTTGTTATCCTTGGGAAAATATAAATTGGGGGGGCTAAAAATCATTTTTGTGGGAAAAAAAAGGATTTTTTATTTTCACGGCTCTGCGTTGTAAACTGTAGTGAAACACTTGGGGGTTCAAAGTTTTCACAACACATCTAGATAAGTTCCATGGGAGGTCTAGTTTCCAATATGGGGTCACTTGTGGGTGGTTTCTACTGTTTGGGTACATCAGGGGCTCTGCAAATGCAACGTGACGCCTGCAGACCAATCCATCTAAGTCTGCATTCCAAATGGCGCTCCTTCCCTTCCGAGCTCTGCCATGCGCCCAAACAGTGGTTCCCCCCCACATATGGGGTATCAGCGTACTCAGGACAAATTGGACAACAACTTTTGGGGTCCAATTTATTATGTTACCCTTGTGAAAATACAAAACTGGGGGCTAAAAAATAATTTTTGCGAAAAAAAAAAAAATTATTTTAACGGCTCTGCGTTATAAACTGTAGTGAAACACTTGGGGGTTCAAAGCTCTCAAAACACATCTAGATAAGTTCCTTGGGGGGTCTAGTTTCCAAAATGGTGTCACTTGTGGGGGGGGGGGTTAATGTTTAGGCACATCAGGGGCTCTCCAAACCAACATGGCGTCCCATCTTAATTCCAGTCAATTTTGCATTGAAAAGTCAAATGGCGCTCCTTCCCTTCCGAGCTCTGCTATGCACCCAAAAAGTGGTTTACCCCCACATATGGGGTATCGTCGCACTCAGGACAAATTGCACAACAACTTTTGTGGTCTAATTTCTTCTCTTACCCTTGGGAAAATAAAAAATTGGGGGCGAAAAGATCATTTTTGTGAAAAAATAAGATTTTTTATTTTTACGGCTCTGCATTATAAACTTCTGTGAAGCACTTGTTGGGTCAAAGTGCTCACCACACATCTAGATAAGTTCCTTAAGGGGTCTACTTTTCAAAATGGTGTCACTTGTGAGGGGTTCCAATGTTTAGGCACATCAGGGGCTCTCCAAACGCAACATGGCGTCCCATCTCAATTCCAGTCAATTTTGCATTGAAAAGTCAAATGGCGCTCCTTCCCTTCCGAGCTCTGCCATGCGCCCAAACAGTGGTTTACCCCCACATATGGGGTATCGTCGCACTCAGGACAAATTGCACAACAACTTTTGTGGTCTAATTTCTTCTCTTACCCTTGGGAAAATAAAAAATTGGTGGCGAAAAGATTATTTTTGTGAAAAAATATGATTTTTTATTTTTACGGCTCTGCATTATAAACTTCTGTGAAGCACTTGTTGGGTCAAAGTGCTCACCACACCTCTAGATAAGTTCCTTAAGGGGTCTACTTTCCAAAATGGTGTCACTTGTGGGGATTTCAATGTTTAGGCACATCAGGGGCTCTCCAAACGCAACATGGCATCCCATCTCAATTCCAGTCAATTTTGCATTGAAAAGTAAAATGGCGCTCCTTCCCTTCCGAGCTCTGCCATACGCCCAAACAATGGTTTACACCCATATATGGGGTATCAGCGTACTCAGGACAAATTGGCCAACAATTTTTGAGGTCCAATTTCTTCTCTTACTCTTGGGAAAATAAAAAATTGGGGGCGAAAAGATCATTTTTGTGAAAAAATATGATTTTTTATTTTTACGGCTCTGCATTATAAACTTCTGTGAAGCAATTGGTGGGTCAAAGTGGTCACCACACATCTAGATAAGTTCCTTAGGGTGTCTACTTTCCAAAATGGTGTCACTTGTGGGGGGTTTCAATGTTTAGGCACATCAGTGGCTCTCCAAACGCAACATGGTGTCCCATCTCAATTCCTGTCAATTTTGCATTTAAAAGTCAAATGGCGCTCCTTCCCTTCCGAGCTCTGCCATGCGCCCAAACAGTGGTTTACTCCCACATATGGGCTATCCGCGTACTCAGTACAGATTGTACAACAATGTTTGGCATCCATTTTATCCTGTTACCCTTGGTAAAATAAAACAAATTGGAGCTGAAATAAATTTTGTGTGAAAAAAAGTTAAATATTCATTTTTATTTAAACATTCCAAAAATTCCTGTGAAACCCCTGAAGGGTTAATAAACTTCTTGAATGTGGTTTTGAGCACCTTGAGGGGTGCAGTTTTTAGAAAGGTGTCACACTTGGGTATTTTCTATCATATATACCCCTCAAAATAACATCAAATGAGATGTGGTCCCTAAAAAAAATGGTGTAGTAAAAATGAGAAATTGCTGGTCAACTTTTAACCCTTATAACTCCCTAACAAAAAAAAATTTTGGTTCCAAAATTGTGCTGATGTAAAGTAGACATGTGGGAAATGTTACTTATTAAGTATTTTGCGTGAGATATCTCTGTGATTTAAGGGCATAAAAATTTAAAGTTGGAAAATTGCGAAATTTTCTAAATTTTCGCCAAATTTCCGTTTTTTTCACAAATAAACGCAAGTTATATCGAATAAATGTTACTACTAAAATGAAGTACAATATGTCACGAGAAAACAATGTCAGAATCGCCAAGATCCGTTGAAGCGTTCCAGAGTTATAACCTCATAAAGGGACAGTGGTCAGAATTGTAAAAATTGGCCCGGTCATTAACGTGCAAACCACCCTCGGGGCTTAAGGGGTTAAATTTTTTTTGGTCACCGCTACATTGCAAACGGGTGATCTGAAGATTGTATCTGTTCCAAAACAGTATCAATAAAACGTCAGCTCGTCGTGCAAAAAAATAGGCCCTCACTCAGCCTCAGATCATGGAAATTGAGATGCTACAGGTCTTGGAATATGGAGAATCATAATTGCAGGTCAGTTTTAGTATTTAGTGATCATGGTAAAAAAATAAATAGTGGAATTGCACTTATTTTTTACAATTTCACCACACTTGGAATTTTTTCCCGTTTTCCAGTACACAATATGTTTAAACCAATGGTGTCATTCAAAAGTACACCTAGTCCCGCAAAAAAATGAGTCTGCACATGGCCATACTGTCCAAAAAATGAAAAAAAAAATATGGCTCTGGGAAGAAGGGGAGCAAAAAAGCAGAAATTCAAAAACTGAAATACCCCTGGTCATTAGGGGGTTAAAGGTAGACTGGATGATTGAAGTGAATCTGTCAGCAAGTTTTGCTATGAAATATGAAAGGAGCATGATGTAGAGTCAGAGACCATGATTCCAGACATTTATTATTTTCTGGACTGCTTGGTGTAGTTTGGATACAATCCCCGTTTTCACTTCTGTGGACGTAGCTGTTTATAACCCCACCATACTACAGATTGGCAACTTCTGTGTACATTGTCAGCAAGTTACTAGTCAGTGGTGGGGGAAGAGTTGCTTGACTGGACTGCATGTGAGACCTAGTCCTACAGTGATAATCTGCTGATAAAACACTGATTTGTATTGAAATTATAGCAAGTTGCTGAGCAAGTGACACGTCAATGGAATCAGGCTCTCGGAGTGCCATGACAATAAAGTTGATTCCAGCTAGCTTCATACAAGTATATGAAAGAGCTTGCAAATGAGTGCTGCCTGCCTAGGAAATCACCCACCTCTGATAATTACAGAAGTGGTCGGTAACCTTGGCAACATGTTGTAAACTATAAAACTAAAAGTCCCTCCATTTTTGAGAACAGATTTGAATTTTAATAAGTAGGAAATTTCAAAGTTGTTTATTTTTACAAGCCACTTTAGAAATGTACTCGTTTTATGAAGATCAGACATCCCCTTTAACATAAGGTGTGACAGATTGTACAGGGCGTGTCAACTTCACTCACCTCTGAGAAGGGGAGAGAATGACCCAGCAGGGATCGTCTCTCTGGCGCCACCACTTACCCCAGGTCAGTCAGGGAACTGCACTTAGGGCAAATAGTCGCCGGAAAGACATCCCTTATAGGTACGAGTTATTGAGGCTCTCCAAGTGAAGGAGGATATATATCACCAGTCCAGGCTTTGGGATATATATATTTATATAAACTTCCCGACCGTCACTGTCAGAGTTCCTCACTAACACAGTACGGTATGCTGCCACCAGTTCCTCGTTGGATATGAGCCCCGTCCAACAACAGTCTTATATCTGATCAGAAACCAACCCTGGGGTAGCGTATAATAACCAACTAAGTGTGCGGACGTGGGGATTCGGGAGTCGAGATAAAAGATAAAAGATAAATTTTGTATTTAATCACCGAAAGGCTCACTAGAAAGATACAGGTACAGTACAGACCAAAAGTTTGGACACACCTTCTCATTTAAAGATTTTTCCGTATTTTCATGACTATGAAAATTGTACATTCACACTAAAGGCATCAAAACTATGAATTAACACATGTGGAATTATATAATTAACAAAAAAGTGTGAAACAACTGAAAATATGTCTTATATTCTAGGTTCTTCATAGTAGCCACCTTTTGCTTTGATGACTGCTTTGCACACTCTTGGCATTCTCTTGATGAGCTACAAAAGGTAGTCACCCGGAATGGTCTTCCAACAATCTTGAAGGAGTTCCCAGAGATGCTTAGCATTTGTTGGCCCTTTTGCCTTCACTCTGCGGTCCAGCTCACCCCAAACCATCTCGATTGGGTTCAGGTCTGGTGACTGTGGAGGCCAGGTCATCTAGCGTAGCACCCCATCACTCGCCTTCTTGGTCAAATAGCCCTTACACATCCTGGAGGTGTGTTTGGGGTTATTGTCCTGTTGAAAAATAAATGATGGTCCAACTAAATGCAAACCGGATGGAATAGCATGCCGCTGCAAGATGCTGTGGTAGCCATGCTGGTTCAATATGCCTTCAATTTTGAATAAATCCCCAACAGTGTCACCAGCAAAGCTCCCCCACACCATCACACCTCCTCCTCCATGCTTCACGGTGGTAACCAGGCATGTTGAGTCCATCCGTTCACCTTTTCTGCGTCGCACAAAGACACGGTGGTTGGAACCAAATATCTCAAATTTGGACTCATCAGACCAAAGCACAGATTTCCACTGGTCTAATGTCCATTCCTTGTGTTCTTTAGCCCAAACAAGTCTTTTCTGCTTGTTGCCTGTCCTTAGCAGTGGTTTCCTTGCAGCTATTTTACCATGAAGGCCTGCTGCACAAAGTCTCCTCTTAACAGTTGTTGTAGAGATGTGTCTGCTGCTAGAACTCTGTGTGGCATTGACCTGGTCTCTAATCTGAGCTGCTGTTAACCTGCGATTTCTGAGGCTGGTGACTCGGATAAATTTGCATATTTGCTTGAGCTAATTAAAAAAGCCATATTTTTGCCTGTCCAAGGAAGTGCATTCGCTGGAAAATGAGGCCCCATTATTTGAGGTGCATTTGACTTCCCTTTTGGTATGGGGGGAATGCCAAAGGTGGGGGATGAGTTTGGATATCATTTTCCCATATCTCACATATCTCACAAGGGTTAAACTTCAATTCTAAGATTACATAGATGAGAAACTTTCTGGATCTGCGTGTTAACATTTCTTCCAACTCCTAAGATAAAAAAAAAGTCATTGATGACAGCGGAGGGCAAAAGAACGAGTAGAAGAGCTGGCAATGTGATTTCATTATGGAACAATAGCGCAGTCAGCTATTGTGATATTATTCCATAATGAAGATTAATTAATGTTCTGGCTTCATTCCCCATTTCTTTTCCATAAATATGCAGGATACAATTCTGTTATGTTATACTGTGTGGTCATATTTTCTAGATGAGAGAGGTGAAATTCTCTACACCCTGGTGTATCTGTGGGTAACGTGCCCTGCTGCTGACATTGGGGAAGGGAAGAACAGGTTGTTTTGCAGTCTGGTCACATGGAGTTCCATCCACTATGTTATGCTTTTGTAACTTTACCATTGTTTACAAAGTTCCAGGACTTACATTCAGTATATGAAATAAATGGATGATCACCGCAAAGAGGACGGAGGACCCAAAGTCTCCTCAATAGATCATTAGTGCTCCTCCTAAGCAACTACCACTTCTATAGACTTTAGTGTAATTTAGGAATGACTTTCTCACTGCATTAAACTTTAACTTTTTCATAACACAATATTGGCATATATCATTGTGACCAAGTACTGTTAATCAATGAGTTAGAGACAAATATACCAAAGAGAAGGGATAATAATGGCTTGTCTAATGAGCTGAGCCAGTCACCCAGCCCCCTTCAAGTATGTGACCTCTGGGGTCCCAGAGAGGGGTCATTTAACATTTCTACCTTTGGAGCTCGAAATTTCTGGGATTTCTAGTGTTAAAACCACTTGGAATAGGAGGGGACTGAGGGCTCAGGCGAGTGTGTAACACGGCTGAGTGCTGCCTGTGCGATAAAACATCCCATAGCACTCACTCCAATGGGGCATGAGAAAAATTGAGTACATCTGAGGATCAGATCGCAGTCAGACATACAAGTATATGGGTGCGTGTGAAGCGTCGGCCTGCTCTTGAATGTCATCCGAGTGCAGTGCAATTACCACAAGTAATGGAGGAATTGCTTTGTCAGTCTCCTCCGCTCCTGTGCTGCAAGGCTCTCCTACAAGAGAATTGGCGCACAGTAAAATTACACTCTGCTGTCCCTCGCAGCCAATTTTGGGCCAAGTGTCATTAGCATATCTCATCGGATACTATACACTAATGTGACCCCAACCCGAGTCTTAAGTCGGGACAGAACTTTTTATCTAGCTGGATAACTCATTTCGGTAATAAACTATTTCCATCCTAATTTTGCTGTAATATTTAGGTGAATTCAGACACTGCAGAACTTATGCTGCTTTTCGGTGTAGAATTTGTAGTGAAATTCAACTATAATTTATAGTTTAATCTCTTCACGACGCAGCCCTTTTTTATTTGTTTTTCGCTCCCCTTTTTCCCAGAGCCATAACTTTTTTTTTATTTTTCAGTCATTATGGCCATGTGAGGGCTTGTTTTTTGCGTTACAAGTTGTTCTTTTGAACGCCACCAATGGTTTTAACATGTCGTGTACTCGAAAACAGGTAAAAAAAAATTCCAAGGGTGGTGAAATTGCAAAAAAGTTTTAACATTTGTAATTCCACAACTGGGTGAGGGCTTATTTTTTTGCGTGTCGAACTGACGTTTTTAATTATATCATTCAGGGGTGATTTGAACTTTTATATTTTTTATTTTTTTAATATTTTTAAAGACATTTTCTTTTTGACTTTTCACTTGCTTCAATAATCTCCATGGAAGACTAGAAGCTGCGATAACTAGATTTCCTCTGCGGCACACAGGTGATGATCAGATCCCTTGTGTGTAGCAGAAATGCTCACTTGCTCAGGGTGGCCCTCATAGCATTTTGGCTATGACAACCATAGAGGTCTGCTGGAGACCTCTGATTGTCATGCCGAACCATTGGTGACCCGCGATCATGTGACAGGGTCACCGATGGGCGGGATCAGTCACGCACTTCCGCAGCGATCACATTAAATGCCGCTATCAGAGATTTACAGCAGCATTTAATGGGTTAACAGCCGCAGGTGGATCGCGATTCCACCTGTCGCTGTTAGGCTGGGTTCACATAGCGTTAATGGCGTCCGTTAGACGGACTACGTTACACCGTGGCATAACGTGGTGGTAACGTATTCCCTAACGCCGCCATTAACTCCTATGTCGGACGCATCGCTAGCGCACGCCCACAATGGGCATGTGCTAGGGATGTGCCGTCATTGAGCGCCGGACCCAGAGACGCGGGCTGCAGCGTTTCCGGGTCCGTCACTGTTAGCGCAGATAGAGCTAGCAGATGCCCTATCTGCGCTATCGTGCTGCCATACCGGCACTTGCGTTTACAGCAGCCCGTTACTATATGTGTTGAACGGGCTGCTGTAAACGCAATGTGAACCCAGCCTTAGTGGCACATGTCAACTGTACAAAACAGACATGTGCCGGGAAGATGTGGGCTCCGTGCCGGAGCCCACATCAAGGGGAGGAACACAACATGTACAGCGCATCTTATGAAGAGGTTAATTAAATTCAAGAGTTTCCCAAATCTCCAGATACATGTAACAAAAAAAAACAAAAAATAAAAATCCGGTGCAGATTCCATTCATTCTGGAGGTTTACATCTGGAGCATGCACTATTAGCAATGCAAAAAACTGCAGAAACGTTGTTTTTGACTCTGCATATTGTCACACAAAAAACTGTCTTCCGATTCCGTCAAAGTGGATGGGGTTTCTAGAAGCCTGATGCCTGCCGTGCTTTATTTATGTTTCACCCATGGTTACCTGTCCCATGGTGTTTGTTTCAAATCGGCAGCATGTCAGTTTCTCTTGTGGGTACGCTGATTTTGTGTGCAGACCCATAGACTTGAATTAGCTGCAGAAGATCCAAAGGTAAAAAAAAACCTCATGCATTTGTAATGTGCATTGTACACAATAGTTAATTATACAGTTGGTAGTTTTTCTGCAGCTATTAAGGGAATTGAGATTATGCCCACAATTCACGGCCAGCAACCTAGCAGACAATCCAGAAGTTTTTCCTAACTCAATAAACCCTAATGCGGTAAAGGTTGCGGTTTGTCATTCAGAAGCTAATGATGTCTGGATGCTGGAGGCTGCGCTTTGTACAATAACCATAGCTCTGCTATCTTTAAGATATATGATAAGCATGTGAAGAAAACCTTTTTACAAGTGCATCTTTGAAGAATTATTCATAATTTCACTATCAAATCCCCCAGCTCAGTGATTCAATGAACTTAGTACATCAAGTGATGAAGCCTGGAAATCGTCTTGATCTTGTCTTGATCTCCAGACTCAATTGTTCATATTACATTTTTGCAGCGGTGACACAAGTGCAAAGCCTGAAAGTCCTGAATGAAGGCACATAAGAGAGTGTGTATAGATGTAACGTGCGAGTGCAGTACTGCAGGTTGGGAGTAGATTCTGTACTGTCTTCTAGTTTAATTATGCAGCATATTTATTAAGGCAGTGTTTACTTTTGTTTCACCTTCGCAGTGGTAGCACTAATGACATGTTCTCTGCCCCTAGTAATATACGCTGCTCAAAAAATAAAGGGAACACTTAAACAACAGAATATAACTCCAAGTAAGGCTACTTTCACACTAGCGTTAACTGCAATCCGTCACAATGCGTCGTTTTGCAGAAAAAATGCATCCTGCAAAAGTGCTTGCAGGATGCGTTTTTTTCCCTATAGACTTGTATTGAAGACGCATTGCGACGGATTGCCACACGTTGCATCCGTCGTACGACGGATGCGTCGTGCTTTGGCGGACCGTCGGGTGCAAAAAACGCTACATGTAACGTTTTTTGCTCCTGACGGACCGCTTTTTCCGACCGCGCATGCGCGGCCGGAACTCCGCCCCCACCTCCCCGCACCTCACAATGGGGCAGCGGATGCGCCGGAGAAATGCATCCGCTGCACCCGTTGTGCAGTGCGTTAAACGCTAGCGTCGGAATCTCTGCCCAACGCATCGCGACGGGGAGATTCCGACGCTAGTGTGAAAGTAGCCCTAATCAAACTTCTGTGAAATGAAATCAAACTGTCCACTTAGGAGGAAACACTGTTTGACGATCAATTTCACATGCTGTTGTGCAAATGGAATAGACAACAGATGGAAAATATTGTCCATTATCAAGACACACTCAATAAAGGAGTGGTCCTGCAGGTGGGGACCACGGACCACATCTCAGTACCAATGCTTTCTGGCTGATGTTTTGGTCACTTTTGAATATTGGTTGTGCTTTCACACTCGTGGTAGCATGAGACGGACTCTACAACCCACAAAAGTGGCTCAGGTAGTGCAACTCCTCCAGGATGTCACATCAATGTGAGCTGTGGCAAGGTTTGCTGTGTCTGTCAGCGTAGTGTCCAGAGACTGGAGGCGCTACCAGGAGACAGGCCAGTACACCAGGAGATGTGGAGGGGGCTGTAGGAGGGCAACAACCCAGCAGCAGGATTGCTACCTCAGCCTTTGTGCAAGGAGGAACAGGAGGGGCACTGCCAGAGGTCTGCAAAATTACCTCCAGCAGGTCACAAATGTGCATGTGTCTGCACAAACGGTTAGAAACCGACTCCATTAGGATGGTCTGAGTGCCCGACGTCCACAGATGGGACAAGCACACTACTCAGGGAAGTGAGAGCCATAATTAGGAGACCTGCTCTTGAAGTAGCTGATGGCAGAGGCTGGTGATTCTGCAAAACTTAGAATATCAGCTTGTCAAAATCTGAAACCGCTGTTGAACTGATTTTTTTTTTTTGTGTTGTGTACCAGAAAAGATCATGGTTTTTACGGGTGCATCGTCCTATGTGCACTGAACGATCTAATACAGATCGCTTAGTGTGCATCGTTTATTTTGGTCTGCCAGTATAAACAGACATTTAAACAACCGCTGATCAGTAAAAGGTTACTGATCAGCCGTCGTATCCTGCCGCTAGTTGGTCCTTATAAACAGATCTTTATTCCTGAGTTCGCTCTTTTGTGTGTGATTGAGGATTGCATCAGTGGCTTCCAAGTTCAGTCCGTTAACCAATTGTTCCTTTATTCATTTATCTATCCTACTGTAGCTAATTTGAATGGTACAAGTAACTAACAGACTTTTTAATTACCAACCTCAAAGCTTATTAAGGAAATGTGCTTTAATATATCCATACAAAAGGGGTAACAACACCAGAAGATAAAACACCTGACAAGGCTTTCTGTTTTCGTGGATTTTATTTGCAAATCAAACCTAATTAAGATCTCTAATGCAATGAAAATAGCATTGTGCATCTTGCCAATAAGAAGGGTAATTAGAAGGAGCAGTCCAATAAAGAGCTGATGTCTATAACGTTACTCCATGGTTCCCAGGGAGGGGAAAGAGCTGTCACCTGGGGAGCCATGAATCAACATTATTGCACTTTAGCACTTTATTCCGCTGATCTCACTAATGAGCTCTCCTCCTAGAAAGATGCATGAGGCTGCGTTTGCCGTGCTTCAATGTGTTTACGAAGAAACTGAATTCAGCACCAGAATTTTCAAACTGTTTTGAACTGTGGAAGTTGAGTTTTATTACACGTGAAGGACTGTTTGTGTTGTAAATGTGCTGAGCGCTGGCCAGAATATGCATTATGCATTAGGCATTCTTCCCATGTGCAGAGCATCATGAAGTCTGAGTCTTTCTCTGTATAGTTTTCCATTAAAGGTGTTTCAGGTTTTACCTTTAATAGATCAGTGACTTGATCTTTTAGAAAATACGGTAATACCCAGCCATTACTTACCTAGTGCAGCCGCTCCGGTGCTGCCTCTCTGCAGGTCAGGGCCAGTCTTCATTCAGGTAGCTGTGATGTGCCAAGGTAGATGGCTTAATGATTAGCTGCAGAGGTGGTATGCTAGCAACGTGACCTCACCGATTCTGCCATTTTATCCAAGACTAGCTGAGTCTGGAGAGGCAGGAGTTGAATTAAGTTATCACAATTTTGTCATTTTATAGCCTTTGGTGTAATAAAATGTACTACTCTAAACCTTTTCCATAAAATTACAATCAAATGGCACTAATATTTGTTATAATAGGGATACTAAAAATATACGATCCTTTTTTTCTGTGGCCTTACATTTCTCTTTGTACAGTTTGTAAGCTCTATCCTCCGGATACGCAGCAACTTGTTTAGGATGACAGCAATTCTCTGACAAGTCACACCAACCAAACATCGGTGAAACTGGTCTGGGGCTTGACGTTGTGCAACTATTTTAGAGTTATACGTTTTTGTTTTTTTTGTTTTTTTTTACACCAAAATCGAATTGAGCATCTGTGGGATGTGCCCAAAAGCATGTGTTATCCATGTAGGTCCCACCTCAATTTATTGAAGTTGTGGTATATTTTGATAATGTGTTGGAGCCACATACTCAGAACATCATGTTGCAGATTTAATCTTTCAGCGGACTCCTTAGCACCGTGACAGCGGGACCAGCAACCATGATCTACATCATTATAACAGCAAGGATTACAGGAGAGACAGACACATCATAAACCACGAGAGGACAGACGATACAATGTAGAGGGAGATATAAATATGCTGTTACCATGAGAGTTCACAGAATACAATGTAGAGAGGAACATGAATAAGCTGTTATAGTTATCACTGCGCCATTTACTGTCTGCTCAACACAGTCGCACTACATAAGCCTGCAGCTGATGCCCAGTCCAACACATCATGGGTCTAGTTGAGTTCATGCCGCAATGGGTCTGAGCTGCTTATTGGCAGGTGGTTTTAACGTTATGGCTGGTGGGCATAGAGTCTGTGACAGAGTAATTACCTCTATTGCACTTTTCTTAGCGCTTTTTTTCTTTCTTTAGGTCGCGTCATTAGCTCTTCATGGCACTATTCTTTGTCTAATACAGAGCAGACAGAATAAATGGCTTTTACAGTAGAATATGATCCTTTTCTCTGCCCTTCTACTCTATCTTTATACTTCCTGGGAGACTGAGGGAGAAAGGTTAATCTAATTGCCGTCTCTGCCGTAGTCGCTAACATATGGTGTTCTCCTGCATTGTTAGGCTCAGACATGATGGCAAGGTCTTATTCCTAGATTTGTGAGAACAAATGCTACGACGTTCCTCACACGATGCCCCTGTATATTCTTCCTCTGTACAAGCGCTAAGGCTTTTGTGTGTATGTGCACTGTATCCATAAGGTACGCTGTCACTGTTATTGTGTATACATGGTGTATATGACAACTTTAAGACCAATGCTGCCAAATGTTGTCTCTTCCTAATGCTCAACATAGGAAATGCTAATAATGGCTGTAAATTGCTGTAGAAACGGCTCTCTTAACTCTTCCGATCTTATTTCTTGCCATACGTTTCACTTACTGTGCTTCTATCCTGCAGCAGTGACCATCAATCACTAGAACATTTCAGCCTGTGCCGGAGATTTTGCACTTAAAGTTTAATGGATGTTGCTGTGATTGGCATTGGGATGTCTGGATTTAAAGGTGTTATTCCTGATTGTAAAACCAGAATCGGCGCCGCACCTGTCCAACAGGTGCTGCCTTGTATTGCAGCTGAGATCTATTGATGTTGGTGAAGGTGAGCGGCAGTGGCACTCGCAACTTGTGGACAGATGTGGCACTGTTTTTGGAAGAAAACAACCATATTTGTGGACGTTCACTCTAACTCCTTAATACAATTTGATGTACTGATCCTTCATGAGCATCTTTTCACTTTGTGCTCCATGGTGGATATCATCGCATGGTGCAGCTTTTGTACCGATGTGATTTGTGGCATAATCATGTCTCACATACACAGCCGGCCTCCTGCTATAACTGCTAGTATCAATGTTCAGAGTAGAGCTGGGTAATCCCAAGCGGTAAAGTTCGATGTCCGTACCGAACACTTACTGTTCGAGCACAGACCCCAAACACGGACGCACTGAGATATAATGTACACTGTATAACTTATCTTGTCATCTCATGCACTATATCAAGTGTTCTTTTGTATTTCTATGTATGTTTTATACCTGTAATGTTGGCGGCATATGATATTGGGGTGTGTCGGCACATTTTTTGTTAATCTGCGCATTCTGTAACAAATGTGCTGTTATAGCTGGGTGCCTGCCCATTAGTTTGCCCAAATATAATGATGGACTCACATGAGAGGGATGTAGCTCCCAATTGACAGCATTATACAGACCAGTAGGGTACTGGTGCGCATGTCTCCGACACGAGTTACTAACAGAGCATCTCTTCCGGCGCCTGGTAGCGACATGTGCGGGTCACTAACATTATCGAGGAGTTCCCTGTGACCCGCACCGCCATGATGGCGCCGTGAGTAATGCAGTTTCCGGTGCTCGTGTTCAGCCACATGCACCGCGAGTAACTGAAAGTACCGACATCTGGTATTGGGACCTAAAAGATGGGCATTGGGGACATCTTACTTCATCTTGGCACCCTGAAGAAGCTGAAGTGAAATGTGCGTTGGGGCGCATGTGGCACCGCAGACATGAATATGGGTAAAAGCCATCTAATGGTATGATTCATGTCACCATTATCAAGGTTATTACTTATATATCGTAACTGGGTGACCTGACATTATATACCTTGACTTGGTTTCATTGGTATGGTTTCATGAATCTGCCATTATGCTTTTTTCTTCCTAATTAGCAGCACTGTCACTTTATTTACTTACCTGAATAATAGGCTCTCTTTCACCATTTTGTGTCTGTGGTGCTAAACCACGCAACTGAGATCTGATTTAAATAGCTCTGTCATTGATATGTTTTTTTTAATTTATGTATTGCCTTGTATACTATGAATTATTTATTAAAATATTTTCTTAATCTTCTTTGGAATAAATGCTCCATGTGTTTCTGTTTATAATTCCGTAAGGAGCTCCAATGGTATTGCTTGCAACCAGGGCTGTGGAGTCGGTAAGCCAAACCTACAACTCCGACTCCTCAATTTCCATGACACCGACTCAGACTCCGACTCAACCAAAATGGGCTCCGACTCCGACTCCACAGCCCTGCCTGCAACAGTCCTGATAGACTTTGGACTGTTTTTCAATAATATGGCTTCTGATTCTGAGATCCTGTATTACAGGTTTTCAAGAAGTTGGCATTAGGTGAGTATAACTGTGCTTATTTTTAACCCCTTAACGACCACCGATACGCCTTTTAACGGCGGCAATTAAGGGTACTTAAACCACATCGCCGTTAATTAACTGCGCTGTGGAAAAAGTGAATAGCGCCCCCCTGAGTCGGATTTTCTCTGGGGTCTCGGTTGCCGGGGGTAGCCGAGACCCCAGAGAACATGATTCAGGGTTTTTTTTTTTACCGACCCCCGGGTAGCGATCGCCGGTAATTACCCGTTTACCGGCAATCGCAAAAAAAAAAAATTCCCATTTAATTTCTCTGTCCTCCGATGTGATCGCACATCAGAGGACAGAGAAATGGGGTCCCCGATAGCCCCCCGATACTCACCTGTGTCCCCCAGTGCTCCTCGTGGCTCCCGATGTGCGCCGCCATCTTGCTCCTGCCAAAAAATGGCGGGTGCATGCGCAGTGCGCCCGCCGGCCGGCACCCGGAAGATCTTTGGGGTCTCAGCTGCCAGGGGTAGCCGAGACCCCAAAGAACATGATCGGGGTCGGTTTTTACCGACCCCTGTTTTGCGATCGCCGGTAATTAACTTTACCGGAGGCCGCAAAAAAAAAAAAAAAAGCAATGTAATTCTCTGTCCTCTGATGTGATCGCAACCCTAATTAGCGTTAAGGTTGGGGCTGTCAGTTTTGAACAGGCGCTGGCTGATTAATACTTCCATCAGCCAGTGCCTGCTCTCACTGTTATTAGCAGCAGGCGTAGGCTGGTGGGGGTAGTAGTCACATCAGCTTACACCTATGACTGGAGATAAACTTTTTACTTCTGGTCCAAGCTGTGGACTCACGCTGTCATCTGACATTGTGGGAGCCGCACTCTTACTGGCGGTAATCTTACCGCTGATCGGAGCCAGTGTTTGTCATGCAGATGACCGTATGGCAAACAGTGGATGTTCAGGCCTCTCATTCAGGTGCATGGAGTCGTCTGGGTTTGGGTACTGTTCTGGTACCTGAACCAAACATCCATGGGTTCGCCCATCACTTGTCCTGACCTACCGATCTCAGCAGTATAGCCCTTCATATCCCTCTGTCAATATTGCCAGCAGCAGCTAAGTTGCATTGAGATCGCTCCCAATGTCAGCCCCTCGTGGATGCCTATAGCTAGGAGTACATTTGCAGCACTTTGGGTTTCTGACATGGACGCTGGATCAGGATCCTGCAAATGAAAGATGTTTGCTCAAGTTAGCTATATACATGTTTACCAAATGCAAATTATTTCAATGTGTAGTAGATATTTCCGATATGATGACTAATACTGATCCTGTACAATTGATATAAAATGGATACCTAGAATCCTGCATATCACACAAAAACCACTAATGTTGATTTTTCTCTCCGTGATCATTGATTTCTGAATGAGGAACACACGAGCCAATAGACATCCTGTAGCACTTTATCCTAATTCTTGTGTCAGGACATAATTTCTGATATGTTTTCTATACTGTAGCACATTTTCAATGGCAGCCCCAGAAAAACAAGCTTCATTTGTAAGGAAACCCATGAGGAACCTACGGCTCCTGAAGACTGCCTGCCCCAGCAAAACCTCATACATAGAGAGGTACAGTATGTGACAATCTATAATACTGTATGTCTGTCGTGCAGCCATTAAGCATGGCTATGATCATTATTTGCAAAGTAGCCCAAGAGTAGATGCAGCATCAAATCTGAGATGAATTAAATTCCACAAACCATTTTCTGAGTCATGAATGAACGCACCGCTTGGAATTTGCTCCTCTCTGATACGCTTTTCGAACCTAAGCGGTGCACTGGTTTAACAGAATGTGACTTTTGATTTGTAAATGTGGTGCCTTTCTTGCATGCAGATCAATTGGTTATTATTTGATTACTTTGCCTTTTTAAAAGGGACAGATTGCATTGCATGGTTATTGTTGACATTTTGTTTTTCTATGCCTTTTTTTATTAATTGATTGCAAAAATGTAATTTTAGCCTTTTTAAGTAGGTAATAAAACTATAACAAATAAATATTCAGATGATGAAGTGAACTCCAGTATCACCCTCCTCTTCCCAAGTAACGTTCACCGAGGTCCAAGAAGTTGTAACTAACCTGCGATATGTTGGATTCTCCGTTCTAATGGGTTTCTGAATTTGTAGTACATAACCGTAATGGATGTCCTCTTTGAAATTAATTTTTAGCATGCACTCAGCCTAAAAATCATGAAGTGTTAGTGTAATGGACCAAAGGTCCTAAGCATAGATTATGAAAATTCACCGCACACTCTTTGTGGATTATCTTTCCAAATAGCTTGCAATTTTATTCATACAATAAATCAGGGAGCGTAACAGAATTATTCAGTGGAAGCGATTATATTAACAAAACAACGTTTCAGCTCCTCTGGAGCCTTTATCACAGAATCGCTGCAAAATAAAAAGAATGCATCAACATAAACTATAACAAAAATAAACAATATAGCACAAGTAAAAAACACAGGTATACTACACTCTATAGTAATCCCAAAGTAATATACCAAATTGATGTACCAATAGGGTAGTCAAAAATATAATGAACATACAATCGTAAAATTATATAAGAGAGCGCATAACAAATGTGACCAGTAACCAATGAGTAGCACATAGGTATATATACAGTTGTGGCCAAAAGTATTGACACCCCTGCAATTCTGTCAGATAATACTCAGTTTCTTCCTGAAAATGATTGCAAACAATAATTATTTGGTATTATTATCTTCATTTAATTTTTCTTAAATGAAAAAACACAAAAGAGAATGAAGCAAAAAGCAAAACATTGATCATTTCACACAAAACTCCAAAAATGGGCCAGACAAAAGTATTGGCACCCTCAGCCTAATACTTGGTTGCACAACCTTTAGCCAAAATAACTGCGACCAACCGCTTCCGGTAATCATCAATGAGTTTCTTACAATGCTCTGTTGGAATTTTAGACCATTCTTCTTTGGCAAACTGCTCCAGGTCCCTGATATTTGAAGGGTGCCTTCTCCAAACTGCCATTCTTAGATCTCTCCACAGGCGTTCTATGGGATTCAGGTCTGGACTCATTGCTGGCCATCTTAGGCTAGGTTCAGATTGCGTTAGTGCAATCCGTTTAGCGCCTAGCGCTAACGCAATGTGTTTTAAAGGGGTCGCGTTAAACGATCCCGCTCTTGCAGATCTCTGATCTGCGAGAGCGGGGAATGGACCGAGGGCGCGTCTCGGACGCTGCAAGCAGCGTCCGCGGCGCGCCACAAAACACCGGCATATCGCTAGCGCATGCCGAAAATGGCACGCGCTAGTGATGCGCGCCCCCATTGCTGTTAAAGGGCGTGCTAACGGACGCATTGCACGGCGTTAATTTCGCCGTGCAACGCTGTCCGTTAGCGTGGTCCCATTAACGCAATGGGAACCTAGCCTTACAAGTCTCCAGTGCTTTCTCTCAAACCATCTTCTAGTGCTTTTTGAAGTGTATTTTGGGTCATTGTCCTACTGGAAGACCCATGACCTCTGAGGGAGACCCAGCTTTCTCACACTGGGCTCTACATTATGCTGCAAAATTTGTTGGTAGTCTTCAGACTTCATAATGCCATGCACACGGTCAAGCAGTCCAGGGCCAGAGGCAGCAAAGCAACCCCAAAACATCAGGGAACCTCTGCCATGTTTGACTGTAGGGACGTGTTCTTTTCTTTGAATGCCTCTTTTTTTTTCTCCTGTAAACTCTATGTTGATGCCTTTGCCCAAAAAGCTCTACTTTCGTCTCATCTGACCAGAGAACATTCTTCCAAAACATTTTAGGCTTTTTCAGGTAAGTTTTGGCAAACTCCAGCCTGGCTTTTTTATGTCTCGGGGTAAGAAGTGGGGTCTTCCTGGGTCTCCTACCATACAGTCCCTTTTCATTCAGACGCCGACGGATAGTACGGGTTGACACTGTTGTACCCTCGGACTGCAGGGCAGCTTGAACTTGTTTGGATGTTAGTCGAGGTTCTTTATCCAACATCCGCACAATCTTGCGTTGAAATCTCTTGTCAATTTTCCATCCACATCTAGGGAGGTTAGCCACAGTGCCATGGGCTTTAAACTTCTTGATGACACTGCGCACGGTAGCACAGGAACATTCAGGTCCTTGGAAATGTAGCCTTGAGATTGCTCATGCTTCCTCACAATTTGGTTTCTCAAGTCCTCAGACAGTTCTTTGGTCTTCTTTCTTTTCTCCATGCTCAATGTGGTACACACAAGGACACAGGACAGAGGTTGAGTCAACTTTAATCCATGTCAACTGGCTGCAAGTGTGATTTAGTTATTGCCTGTTAGGTGCCACAGGTAAGTTACAGGTGCTGTTAATTACACAAATTAGAGAAGCATCACATGATTTTTCGAACAGTGCCAATACTTTTGTCCACCCCCTTTTTTATGTTTGGTGTGGAATTATATCCAATTTGGATTTAGGACAATTCTTTTTGTGTTTTTTTTTCATTTAAGACAAATTAAATGAAGATAATAATAACAAAGAATTTGTGTTTGCAATCATTTTCAGGAAGAAACTGAGTATTATCTGACAGAATTGCAGGGGTGTCAATACTTTTGGCCACAACTGTAGAGTACAATTACCTTAATCCAATGCCAAGAGGAAGAATGCAGTGTAGAGGGATATAAGTCCCTGTAATGCCCAGTAGAGGCTGCAAGGAACAGTGATAGGATAAATCTTATGCATAAAAAAGGGTGGAGGGAAAAGAAAGGAAAACATAAGGTACCAATATAGAAATGATAGTACTTTTGGGTTTATCCTGTTCCCACACAATAGAAGTGAGGCTCTGTAGAAAGTGAAATATGGGAGCACATAAGGGGGCTGCCAAAGTATAGCGCTAAAAAGTGTCAGTCATGAGCAGTGAATTACCTTAGGCTGTCAGTGTATGCAGCGACGCTTCCGCGCCAAGCTCTGGTGCCGGCATGACAGCTGTGTGCACAGTGTGAGTTTATAACAGCCGGGTGAAGCGCTGGACCGGAAGTCTGCAGCCCGGACCAGAGGTGACGTTGCACTACTAGTGTAGTGTACTGTGCATGTTTGTCCGTCGTTAAGGAAGCTCACAACCTAGCTACTTATCACTTTCATTATGCTAATGATGTTAAAATGTGACCTAACGTTTATAAAGAAAGAACGTATGTTAATGAAGGACATCTGGAATGTATGTACCTATGTAAATGTTTTACAATAGGGTGGATATAAGAAAAAAAGGGTCATAGACCTCAAATTACAGATTATAGCATATATGAATGCTGAGGACGAAAGGTGAAAATGAAAATAAACAATAAAAAATAAAAATAAATTTTTTTCCCCTTTTTTTATTTATTTATCAGGGGGTAAGGCAAACTCACCTCAGGTCACCATAATTTAGCGTGTCTGAAAATGTAATAGAATATAGTTTAATAAAGATCACAATAGCCAATCAATATCCCTATTAAGACCTTTAGGGGCCAAAGTATCAAGTTTATGTATCCAATAGGTTTCTCGCGATTTACGGAGTTTAACGTGGTCCCTCCTAGGGCGATGGACTTGCTCATTGACTTGGAATTTAAGCTGGGCAACTGTGTGTCTAAATCTGGCAAAATGATCCGGGAGAGGTAACCAGGTTTTGCTGCACCTGATGGTGGACTTATGGCTGGCAATAGGGTCTTTAACATGTTGAGTGGTCTCTTCCACATAGAGGAGACCACAGGGACATTTTACTAGGTAGACCACGAAGGTTTGGTATCCACGTATCAGATACGATTTGCCAGTTCTCGGATGCGTTATGTTATCAGACCTAATGATGTTAGAACAGGCTGCACAATTGAGATACGGGATTGTACCATGGCGCCTGGTAGCAAGCAGCCTCTGTGTCATAACCGGGCGTGTACTCGCTATGTCAGCTGTCACAAGTTTATCTCTGATGTTTGAGGGTCTTTTTGTGCTTATCAATGTAGGTGCTCTAAATGAATCAATATCTGGGTAGGCCTTAGACAGAAGTGTCCTGTTTCTTTATGATGGAGTAGACTTTAGGCATTAAAGGATGGAAAGTATGCACAAAGTGGATTCTTTCTTTAGGATAAATCGGTGGAGGTGGGGAAAGGGGTGTCATGGCCCATGTCTTTTCATGCCCAAGGAGTTTCAAAGGATATTGCCTATCACTAAACTTATCAGCCATTATGTACAATATGTTGTTCCGAAATTCAGGGTCAGAGAGAATGCGTGTTACTCTATTAAATTGTGAGCGCAGTAAGCTGTTCTTAGTAGCTCTTGGGTGGCAACTCAAATATAATGTAGAAGACTTTTACGGTCTGTGGGTTTACAGTAAAGATCAGTCGAGAGGCCCCCATTGGCATTTTGCAGTACTGTTGTGTCCAGAAAAGATATTGACTCCGTACTATGATGTATTGTAAATTGTAATTCAGGAAAAATGGAATTGAGATAAGAGTGGAAAGCATTTAAGGAGTCAAGCGTATTAGTCCAGATGAAGAAAACGTCAGCAATGTAGCGATGGTATCCTAAAACATGTTGTAGAAATGGGTCATTATGAAATACGTAATTCCCCTCAAAATGGTTCATGTAGGCATTAGCATAAGCTGGCGCTACGTTCGAGCCCATCGCTGTGCCACACTTCTGGACGTAAACGGTGTCCTCCTATAGAAAGTAATTCTCATACAATACTAGGCCAAGGAGATCCAGCAAAATTGAACTGAGTCCGTGGACATGTCCGATAAATTCAATAGGGATCTAGTGGCTTCAATACCTTTGTCGTGTTTTATTAAGGTGTAAAGACTGTTAACCTCCAAAGTGACCAGAATACTGTCAGGAGGTATAGTGTCAAGTTGTTTGATGACCTGCAAAAATTGTCCTGCATCTCAAAGGAAGAATTTAGTTAATTTAACCAAAGGAGTTAGAATTTTTTCCAAGAAAATTGAAAGCGGAAGCAAAACAGAGTTTGTAGAAGCAACGATTGGTCTGCCAGGTGGGTTTTGTAGTGATTTATGCACCTTAGGTAACTCATCAAAAACCGGTGTAATGGGATGAGAATTGACCAAAAAGGTTGCCGGTTTTTGGTCGATCACATGGCGATAAAGATATGTGTCTATGAGATTATGTATTTTTTTTGCTAATGGCAGCAACTGGGTCCCAGAGGATTATCTCATAGGTATTGGGATCAGAGTTGTCGGATTATTTCATTAGAGTATTTTGCACGATTCATCACCACAATAGCTCCCCCTTTATCTGCTGTTTTATGATAATTGATCTATTGTTATGTAGCGGTGATAGAGCCTGTTTCTCTATGAGTGAAAGGTTAGAGTGTGTTGGGAAGAAGCCAAGTTGTTGTTGGTGAGAGAGGAGTGTGACCTCACAGTCTACTAAAGAAATGAAGGTTTCAGTAGCATGATAGGTACGTGGTGTACAGAAATTGCTCGAATTACGAAGGCCAAGAGCAGAAATAGTGAGTTCAGGGGTTATGACATCTCCAGTTGATGGTACTACAGTACCTGTATTAATGGGAGACAAACCAAAATGGGTTTTTAACCTTACAGCCAGAGCACAAAATGTCTACTGAGTCACTCCTGCACTGATGACTTGTTAGGTCCATTCTTGCCAGAACTGCCCCCCTAACTTTAGTAGGCAACTTTAGTAGGCAATAACAGCCTGTACTGGCTGTGAGCACAGCGGCCGGAAAGCAGAGCGGTGACGTCACCGCTCTGCTTTCCGGCTGACCGACGCTCACAGCCAGTGCAGGAGGAGTGCAGAGCACAGCGCCAGGGACAGACAGCGGTAGGTAAGTATGTAGTGTTTGTTTTTTTTTTACTTTTACGCTGGTAACCAGGGTTACCAGTGAAGACATTGCTGGATCGGTGTCACACACGCCGATCCAGCGATGTCCACGGGAGATCCAGCGACGAAATAAAGTCCTGGACTTTCCTCAGCGACCAACGATCTCCCAGCAGGGGCCTGATCGTTGGTCGCTGTCACACATAACGATTTCCTTAACAATATCGTTGCTACGTCACAAAAAGCAACGATATCGTTAACGATATCGTTATGTGTGAAGGTACCTTAACTCGCAGGGTTTTATAGTGAAAGGACCATTCCTGATAGTGTGTACCGTTTTTGGGGGAGGCTGACTGGTATTAAGTGCAGCCAGGCTACATTGGCATGTTTGTTATTTTATTTTTTGCAACAGTAGAGTAAATGGCTTTCCTTGTGTTTTGCAGTGTACCATGTGAGATCCTTCTGAAGATATGTTCATATTTAGACCCGATATCTCTGATGATGCTTGGTAATGTCAGTAAGAGGTTCTATGAACTATCCAAGGACAAGTAAGTGATTTTATCCAATTTCACAGTCCTAGTTTATTGTAATAACCCTATAAACATTGATGCACCCTCTCTAACTTCAATACATTAATTAGGAAAATTTCTCAGGTGTGAGTATAGCCTAGGAAAAAATAGGGTATTCGAAAAAACAAGGGTACTCAAAAAGAACCAAAATCATTTAAAAATTAATTTTTTATCATATTAATAAAAATGTAACAATTTTAAAAAATTCCAAGAAAAATGCAAATATAGAAAGGAGGGATATGGGACTCAAAAATTAATGGCTGCTTCATTGTAAAGTTAGGACTGTGTCCACATTTGTGATGTACTCAATAACTAGATTCTTAAAAGGATCAGTTGTATAATGCAAAATTAATAACCAAAACATATATCCAATACTGATTAAATTATTAAAGTTCTGAAGTGCTCAATGAAAAGTACGTATAAGGTATATCTATTCAATAATAACAAAGTAAGTTAAGAACTGATATCAGAAATCAATTAATTCATAAATGTATACTTATAATAAGCCAATCAATACTAAACCATCTGATCAATAAATACCAATTGATGCCATCCTCTTAGTGATTCTTTAAATGAGTTTGCAATATCTGAAAAGCATCATTGTGTATAGTCACTTGCCAAAACAGCATAGTTTATCAGGCACTTGTGTGTGTCAGCCATTTGCATACAATCATTATAAGGGTAAAGTGTATCTTATAATGAATTAAGATACGGGGCAATCATGCTGATATTCCTACTAGTATGTAATTCACATCACTTCTAAAATGAAGTTAAATCAGATCATCGATAGGGGGCACAATGCTCCTTTACCTGGATCCTTGGTGGCGTGCAAAAATGGTTTGTCTGAGTCCGGTCCCTCTGCCTCGATGTGCACATAGAATCATAGAATGGTAGAGTTGGAAGGGACCTCCTGGGTCTTCTGGTCCAACCCCCTGCTCAAAGCAGGATTCACTAAATCATCCCAGACAGATGTCTGCCCAGCCTCTGTTTGAAGACTTCCATGGAAGGAGTACTCGCCAACTCTCTTGGTAGCCTGTTCCACTCATTGATCACCCTAACTGTCAAAACATTTTTTCTAATATCTAATCTGTGTCTCCTCCCATTCAGTTTCATCGCATTGCTTCTAGTCTTTCCTTGTGCAAATGAGAATAAAGATGATCCTCCTACAATGTGACAACCCTTGAGATATTTGTACAACTATTAAGGCTATTTGCACACGTTGCGGATTAGGCTTAGGAATTTCTGGTGCAGATTCTGCCTCTCCTGGCAGAAAACGCACCTGCGGTTCCGTAGCGTTTTTTGTGCGTTTTTGCTGCGGTTTTCTTACGGATTTGCTGCGGTTTTTACCCCTGCGGTTTTCTATAATGGAATGGGTACAAAAACGCTGCAGATTCACAAAAAAAGAAGTGACATGCTACTTCTTTTAAACCGCAGCGTTTCCGCAGCGGATTTTCCGCAAAGTGTGCACAACATTTTTTTTTCTCATTGATTTACATTGTACTGTAAATCAATTGCGGATCTGCAGCGTTTCTGCACCTCAAAAAACGCTGCGGATCCGCAGAAAATCCGCAACGTGTGCACATACCCTACGTCTCCTCTCAGTCTTCTTTTTTCTTCTCTGAACTTGCTCCAGTTTGTTGATGTGGTGCCCAAAACTGGACACAGTATTCCAGATGAGGTCTGACCAAAGAGGAGTAGAGGGCAATAATGACTTCACTTGATCTAGACTGTATGCTTCTGTTAATACATCCCAGAATTGTATTTGCTTTTTTTGCTGATGCATCTGTTAGAGGTCGTGTTTCCTCTGCTGTTCAGGGGGAATCTCGATCCGTGTCTGCTGCGGTCTCCCATTCTGCATCAGCCGCAGTGCAGCCTGCTCAGCGGAGACGTCGCTCCCAGCGTCTCACTGAGACTCATACTGTGCAAAGGGTTACTACTGCCTCTCCAGGCTCTGCTATTGTACCCTGCACTGATCTACGGCGAGCAGGCTTTTCTGGGACTAAGTCCTGCTTTGCACACACTGAGCATGCCCAGGGCAAGATCTCTCAGTGGAGATCTAGGGTCACATGCTCAGGTACTGCAGCAACTTCCATTGGTCCTTCTTGGAAGGTCCTGTAGGTGATAGGACTAAGTCTTGCTTTGCACACTGAGCATGCCCAGGGCAATATCTCTCAGTGGAGATCTAGGGTCACATGCTCAGGTACTGCAGCAACTCCATTGGTCCTTCTTTGGAAGGTCCTGAACGTGCTGCAGCTATTTAAGACTCGCATGGCCTCACGGCCATTCGCTAGTATCTTCTTATGTTATGTGCTTTGCGCCAGTGTGGTCATGTGCTTGCATGTGTTCAGGGACCCGGCTGAAATAAGCCCCTAGAATGCTGGCACCTCCGGCGAGGAGTTTGTGTTTGTGTGTGTTCAGGGACCCGGCTGAAATAAGCCCCTAGAATGCTGGCACCTCCGGCGAGGAGTTTTTGTGTGCATGCATGACCACTGACTGCTCTCATTTGGGTGGTTAGCCTGTGCCTCTGTGAAAGTCTAACAGGGCACAGAGCCTTGCCTTCTCGGCTGCTCTGTGAAGCTAACAGAGCTGGTTCATACCGCCATATAGTGCTGCCATTCACTTAGCAGCAGGTTCTTTCCTGCACGGTTGATCCCGGGTTGCGAACGCACCAATCTCCCTTAATAAATATATTCGGTGCGTTCCGCCAACCCTAACAGCATCACACTGTTGACTCATGTTCAGTTTATGATCTATTAGTATACCCAAGTCTTTTTCACATGTGCTGTTTCTTAGCACTATTCCTCCCATTCTGTATGTGCTTTTTTCATTTTTATTGCCCGGATGTAGTACTTTGCATTTTTCCCTGTTAAAACCCATTCTGTTAGTTGCTGCCCACTGCTCCAGTTTATTTATATCTCTTCTCTAGTATTAGCTATCCTTCCTAGCTTTGTGTCATCAGCAAATTTAATCAGTTTATCCTCAATTCCTTCATGTAAATCATTGATAAAAATGTTGAACTATACATGGCCCACGACAGAGCCCTGTGGTACCCCACTTGAGACATTCTTCCAACTGGATGTGCAGCCATTTACGACCACTCTTTGGGTCCGATCACTAAGCCAGTTATGAATCCACCTAACAGTTCCCTTGTCCACTCATTTTTTCAATTAGGATTGTGTGAGATACTTTGTCAAATGCTTTGCTGAAGTCAAGTTATACTATGTCTACAGCATTTCCCTGATCCACCCAGTCAGTGATTCTGTCATAGAAGGAAATTAAGTTAGTCTGCCATGACTTATTAGTTACAAACCCATGCTGACTCTGTTTAATGACTTCATTCTTATCCACGTACGTACATACATGTTGTTTACTAATTTGTTCAAAGATCTTTCCTGGTATAAAGGTCAGACTCACCGGCCTATAGTTCCCTGGGTCCACCTTCTTCCCTTTTTTGAAGATAGGAACAACATTTGCTCTTCTCCATTCTTCTGGCACTTCTCCTCTTCTCCAAAAATTTTCAAAGGTTATGGAGAGTGGTTCAAAAATGTATTCTGCTATCTCCTTCAGTACTCTGGGGTGTAATTCATCTGGACCTGAGACTTGATTTCATTTATGTTAGCTAAGTGTTTCCTCACTATCTTTCTGTTTATACATATCCTGGAGTCTTCTATTCCCTTAATAGGATTGTGAAAATCAGTTGATGTTACGTTTCCCTTCTGAGAGAAAATAGATGCAAAATAGGAATTTAAAAGTTCGGCCTTCTAAACATCTTTTCTTACCATTTCATAATTTCCATCCTGTAAAAATCCTAGAGCATCTTTGACATTTCCTTTACTTTTGACATATCCGCAAAATCCTTTTTTATTGCTTTTGACGTCTCTTGCAAGCCTTAATTCATTGTCGGCTTTAACTAATCTGATTCGTGCCCTCCAGGTTCTGCAGCATTATATTCTTCTTTAGATATGCTTTCCTCTTTCCATTTGATAAACAATTATTTCTTCCTTTTTAGCATGTGTTTAAGTTCTGTGTTCATCCATCCTGGTTTCCTTAAATGCTTCCTATTCTTCCCTCTTTTCAGCATTGTTAATGATTGTGCTTTGAGAATCTCATTTTTCAAGATTTCCCATCCTTCCTGGACATTTTTGTCCTTAGGGATATCCAGCCATAGGATCCCTCCAATTCTCTTTCGGAGTCCCTTAAAATCTGCCTTTCTGAAATCTAACCTTGATGTCTGAGTCTTCACAGGTCTTCCTCCTCTAGTTATCCAAAATTCTAAAATAGCATGGTCGCTACCTCCTTTTAAGAATCTAGTTATTGAGTACATCACAAATGTGGACACAGTCCTACCTTTACAATGTAGCAGCCATTAATTTTTGAGTCCCATATCCCTCCTTTTTCTATTCTTTCATTTTTCTTGGAATTTTTTTAAAAGTGTTAATTTTTTATCATAGTATTAATAAAAATTAAATCTTTAAATGATTTTGGTTCTTTTTGAGTACCCTGTTTTTTCCTAGACACCTCACACCTGGAAATTTTTGCTAATTAAGGACAAGTAAGTGTACCATATATACTCGAGTATAAGCCGACCTGAGTATAAGCCGAGACCACTAAATTTGCCACAAAAAACTGGGAAAATGACTCGAGTATAAGCCTAGGGTAGGAAATGCAGCAGCTGCTGGTAAATTTCAAAAATAAAAATAGATACCAATAAAAGTAAAATTGAGACATCAGCAGGTTGTGTTTTTGAATATCCATATTGAATCAGGAGCCTCATAAGATGCTCCATACAAAAATATGCCCCATATAATGCTGCGCAAACGTTGATTATGGCCCCATAAGATGCTCCATAGAAACGTTTGCCCCACACAATGCTGCATAAAAGGTTGATTATGGCCCCATAAGATGCTCCATAGAAACATTTGCCCCATATAATGGTGCACAAAGGTTTATTATGGCCCCATAAGATGCTCCATAGAAACATTTGCCCCAATGCTGCTGCGATTTAAAATTTAATTTTCTTGTCCTGAGCGTGCGGGGACACCGACACTTGCGATATTCACCTGTCCCCCTTCCACGCACACTAAACACGTCATCGCGCCCTCTGACCTGAAAGTCACAGCCAGAGGACGCGGAAGACGGAGCCCGGCGGTGGAACGGGGACAGGTGAATATCGCATGGCTCACCCCTCCCCCGTCATACTCCCCCTCCTGACGCGGTCTGCAGGTCTCTGCTTCTCTGATGCAAAGGTCTCTCCGGCGCCAGCAGCTTGTTCCTGTGTTCAGAGGTCACTGGTACCGCTCATTAAAGTAATGAATATGTGCTCCACCCCTATGGGAGTGGATTCGCATCCATATTCATTACTTTAATGAGCGGTACCAGGTGACCGCTGAATACAGGAAGAGTTGAGGCGTCTGGAGACCATCGGAGAAGCAGGGACCGCGCTGGGAGCAGGTGAGTATGATGTGACAGAGAGACGGACCGAGGGAGAGGGGAGACAGACCGGTGGGGGTGACGGGAGACAGACCTTGTAGATTTTACTGTGACTTAAGGAATAATCAACAGCAAAATCCATCGGGATATGTTGTGAATTCAGATCTGTCCCCATCCCGTTGAATTCAATGGGCTTAAAGAGTTTTCTTCTACTGGATAATGTCCCCAAGGTGTTGCATAAAATGTCTTCTGTATTGGCCCCATTCCTATTCTCTGAGCTGTGTGCCCCTGGTGGTCTTGTGAATATGCCATATGACTGCTGCAGCCAATCAGTACGAGATCACCAGTGAACACAGGGTTCAGAGCGGAGCACAGTGCCGGTCTTGGAGGTAAGAATATTTATAGTTAATACAGCATATTCTGCACCATTCATAAGAGGATTGTCCAGTAATGGGCAACTCCTTTGAATTCACTACAATTTAATGTGTATATATAGGGAGCTGTGCTATATTTTGACTGAACCCTTTCATTTGTTCTCAGCGTAACATGGCATAAAATTTACCTTTCACGTCAGAACGTTACTCATTTCTGGAACTGTGACCCTGTGAACCCGCTGGAGAAGAAATTAAGCGGAGCTAGTCTTTCAGATGTAGATCCTGGTTACTGGAAGAAGGCCTATGTTAGAGAATTGATAATGACCAGAGAGAAGAAAATTGCTCAGATAATAAAATCTGTAAAGGGTAACACTTCCATAGACAAGACAGTTAATATGGAAAAGGCTGTTAGGTAAGTAGCTCCAGCCTTTGTGATGACTGTACTAGTAATGTTAGGATATGTTTCCACGGTCAGGATTTGCTCAGGATTTGACGCAGGTGTGTGTGTGTGTGTGTTTTTGTCAGCTAAATAAAGATATACAAAAAAAAAAAAGGTTGTGATGTCATTTCTTGTCCAACCTCTTCATTTACATACTCCATTGAAGAATAATGTTTAGACACACAGATAGATAGATACACCTATAGATAGATAATAGATAGATGATAGAGCTATAGATAGATATATACGATGGATAGATCTATCTATTATCTATCTATCATAGCTATCTATCTACAGTACAATTTTCATAGTCATGAAAATACAGAAAAATCTTTAAATGAGAAGGTGTCCAAACTTTTGGTCTGTACTGTATCTATCGATATATCTATCTATCTATCTATTATCTACCGATATATCTATCTATAAATCTATCGATATATCGATAGATAGATATATCGATAAATAGATACGATAGATAATACCAAGCCCGATGTTTAGTAATAAACATAATAAAATGTTAATAAAGAGTTAGGCCGGGATCACACATGCGAGAAACTCTAATGAGTCTCGCATCTTAATACCCGGCATTCGGGAGTGGAGTGTGCTGTTGCATATATTTCTATGCAGCCGCACGCTCCACTCCCGAGTGCCGGGTATTAATATGCAAGACTCGCCAAGTTTCTTGCACGTGCGATCCCGGCCTTATATAAAGACACACACGAAATCTGCGTTAGGCCGGGGTCACACTTGCAAGAAACTCGCACAAATCTCGCAGCTCAATACCCGGCACTGCTGCCGGCACATGGGACCGGAGTGTGCGGCTGCATGTATTTCTAGCAGCTGAACGCTCAGGGCCCGAGTGGCGGCGGCATTGCCAGGTATTGAGGCGAGAGACACGTGTTTCTCGCAAGTGTGACCCCAGCCTTAAACACAATATCTGTTTAATTTTAGAAAAATTTGAAAAAAAAATGGCGTGTGCTCCCTCCCGTGCAATTTCCTGCACCAGAGAGGGAAAACCAGCGGCTGGGGGACCGATGTTTGTAGCCTGGGAAGGGGTTAATACCCATGGAGCTTTCCAGGCTATGAATATCAGCCCGCAGCTGTATACTTAGCCTTTATTGGCTATAAAAATAGGGGGACCCCCCAAAAAATTACTTGGGGTTCCCTTATAGCATAATTTATAGCCAGAAAGGCTATAAAGACAGCTGCAGGCTGATATTCATAGCCTAGAGATGCCCCCCCAGCTTCAAATACCAGCTCCCAGCTGCCCCAGAAAAGGCGTATATGTAAGATGCATCAATTCCGGTGCTTAGCCTCTCTATTTCCACTGCCCTGTAGCAGTGGCATATGGGGTAATAAGGGGTTAATGACATTAAGCCAGCTTAGTAATGGAGAGGCGTCAATAAGATGCCTACTATTACTAATCCTATAGTTGGTACAGGGATAATAAAACACACACATGCAGAATAAAGTATTTTAATGAAATAAAATGCCACACAGTTTTGACATCTATATTGTACGCTCATTCCTGCGACGCCCTCGTTCTCCAGGAATAAAATAAAAAATAATAAACCAACATTATACTCCCTGTGTCCGACGTAGTCCATTTAATGACGAGTGTCCCACGATGAGTCCAGCTCTGCTACATATGGGTGCCTGACATCCAGATACGGCAGAGCTTGTAGATGACCGCCGGAGATAACTCACAAACAGCTGATCAGCTGACTGTGAGAACCAGACTAGTGACCTGAGATAAACCCCGGTCACTTGCACGGCCGTTCTCACGGTAAGCTAAGTTGTCGCTAGAACTGCTGTGGACGCAGACTTCCGGCTGTGGGACAGGTAAGCCCGCATGTAAATTAGTAGACATGTGTAGTAAGCTCTGTTTACTCAGTTACTATGCATGTGGCTAATCATTAGATGCGGTTTTACCGCATCTAATGATAGTGTATGGTTAATTTACGGTGCGGCGACGGAGCATGTAGACAGACATCCTGTGTTCTGAAAAGACGCGCCGCATGTCCGTTTACGCGGGTCTGCCGCAGGCGTCTATTAACGCATAATGGAGACGGGATTATCATGAAATCCCCTCCACTATGCTGTAACATCTGGACGCTGCGTGTTTGACGTTGCGGCTCAATGCAGCGTCAAACACGCAGCGTTTCCTGACTGGAAACACACCCTTATAATATGCTTTTCACTTGGTCATGAATATTCTGATTTTGTCCCATATGAATGCACAATAGGGAGGACCTTTTTATAAACTGAGAAGAGAGTACATCTGGTACCCCCATTCACGACAAGAACAATGGACCGTGGTGTAGGGTAGGGCACTTGATTAAATGCAAAGCATTGGCTAGTTTCGCTGTTCAGAGAAAGCTATTAGGCTACGTTCACGCTATCAGTGTTTGATTAGTATTTGAAATCCAAAAGCAAGAGTGGGGCAATCAGCGTTTTGAAACACGTCACCACTTCTGTATTTCACACCCATTCCTGGTTTTGGCTTACATATACTGATGTAAATTACTGACCAAATACTGAATGTGAAACCTTGGCCTTGGGGGACATTCATGAAGGACGGAAACACTGTGGATTTTTCTTGCAAATTGACATCTGAAAAAATTGCAGTATGAATATTGCCTAAAGCAGGCCAAATGCTGACCACATTGTGTGTAGGTAAATTGATCTGTCATGTTGAGTTTTGGCTCAGAGGTGTGTCGTTTTGGAGAACCTAAAATAAAAGCAAAATTGGCAAATACTCTGTAGTAAGTAAATAAATTGTTAATTACATGTACAATTACTTAGGGTACTTGGTTAACATTGTTTTGATTTAAAAAAAAAAAAATGAAAAGCCATCCCACCACGACAAGGTTTCAACAGACATAAAAATAGATGGGAGGCAGAAAAGGATCTTGGTCCTAAATGTTCAGACACCTGCCCGTGGAAAGCTATATAAACAAATAGAACAGCCTAAAAAAGAATTTGCACCCCTTTTTGTACCATTTTTTTTGTACTTTGTACATAAAGGGGGGTGATTTCCCTTTTTTGGGCTGTTCATTTTGTTTATGTAGCCTTCCACAGTCAGGTGTATGGACAGTTGGGACCCAGGTTGTGCTCTGCCCCCATCTGTTTTAATGTCTGCTGACATATAGATAGTGAGGTGGACTACAAGGTTTGGTTACCGTTCGGATTGAAGTGCACCTTGTCGTAGTAGGATGACTTTTACGTGTTTTTGATCAAAATCATGATAATGAAGCACCCTATGTTATTTACATGGACTATTACAATTTACCTACTTTACAACACGGTATGTGCTCTTTTTTTTTTTTTTTTTTTTATCTTCGGCCCTGCTTGTTAAAGGGCCACTGTGTGAATGCACACCTATGCATTGCACTTGTACCAACCTTTGCTCTGGCTCTATTTTTTTTTTTTTTTTTAGATTTTAGTATCATCTCGTGTTGCAGAATGTGAACACATTTGTTGTGGATTTTTCTTCCCTGTTGATTTTACCAAGAAAGTAAAAATCCGTAATACTGTAATATTTGCTGGGAATTACCTGAAAATTCACAGCAACATTTCAGATGTAAACAATTGTACAAAATACATGGAAATCATAAGAAAAATGTCAGCAAGCCCCCTTTAGATTGTACAAGACGCAAGCTAGATTTTTTTTATTTTTGGAATCCTAAAATCAAAATCCAAGTCCTTATGCTCCATGACTGTGGGATTTGTCCTTCCCTGATATGGAGGGCACCTGTTCATTGTATTCTTTGCTCTTTTTACAGGATGTCTGGTCTGATTTTGGCCCTCACCTTTCTAGACAACCATGGGAAGGAAACTGTGATAGAACAGACGAATTTGCATTTTAGGGACAGTTCTCTTACTGTGACATGGAATAGTTATACTTGGCCCGAGTTTCGCTCCCTGATGAAGCTTCGGCTCCATGGGATCACACCAGTGCTGACAGATAAATGTTTGAAGCCTATCAGGAATGGGTGAGTATGATACTGGCTGAAATCACTATGGAATTTAATTCAAATTTACTTTAGTTTTCTCATCTTCTAGTCAGCGGTCCAGCCATGAAGGGATTGTTCCCTTGCTTAACTTTGTTTAAAATAAATAAATAAATCCTGCTGTACTCACTTTCCATTGGTCCACCAGTTCGTCTCCGCCTCTGCTCCTGGCATAGGGCATTGGCTGTAGGCGTTGACGTTACTTTGACAGCATGGTAGCCAATCGGTGAGCTCAGTGGCTGCAAGAAGGGTAGAGACCTGGGTAAAATGGGCAGGACGCATTTTTTTTTTTCTTTAAACAAAATGCAAGGGATGAATTATATTTGAAGAGTAACAACCTCTTTAAGCCCACCATATCAAAAAAATAGTTGTGGCCTACAGCTAACTCCTCCATACATAGGAATGGTCATTTCGGCTGAGTGCTCCTTTGTTCTCTATTAGAGATCTGCTGGCAGACTCCTCTAGCTGCTGCTTATCCCCTGAAGAATAAAAGGATCAGAAATTGTAGATGCCAGATCTATCTCTTCCCCGACATCATGTATCATGCGGAGGATCAGGAGGTCCTGTACACATCAGACAGTCAGGCTATCTCCCCAGTCGTGGCAGGCTCTTCCTGGTCTAATGTGTATGAGGGCCTGTATACCCTCCTGACGATGTGATGCATGGCTGCACCCCACCGCAGGGATATCTACAGTAGTAACGATCCCAAACTTGTATAGTTTTGAGTTGTACTCTTTTGTATTATTTAAAATGAAATTTGATTTTAATCATAGTATTTTTGTGTGACATTTTGCTAAGGCTTCAAAGGCTTTCCCTCATTGCGGAATATGACTTGAGCAAAAAAAAGGATTTCGGCAGATACATTGGCCAGGACATGCACATTAAACTTTTCCATTATCATCCTGGTCTTATCGTTGGCATGTGGAAGGTAAGCATTTCTTCTGATGGAAAGAGATATCTTGGTTTAATACCAAGCTGCTGCTACACATGTCAGAACGCTATATATTTCATCCTATACACACATGCCTTATAATGCCAGCCGCCTGGAGGAGACAATCCATTTACTATTTTTATTATCACTGTAAATCAGTCGGTTTAGTATAAATAACAATAAATGTCTTCATCTAGATTGAACCTTATAGGTTTTCTACAATTTCACTATGTTACCTGGAAATCTTGTGTGGAATATATACCGTATATTAAACATTTTCATTATTGACTGGTCAACGGCTGCTGTATACCATTATTTTCCAGTTCACTTAGTGGAATTTCAGGGCATGTCCCAGAAAAGTCATCTAACACCAAGATGAAATCTGTACAAACCGTCCATAATAAAGCCCTTGTTTTGAGGTCCTTATCGTGCCACTGCTCCCTCATTGCCCGCCTTGTATATGATATATGCCTAAGTGAAGTGAAATCGATGTTACAAGGACAAGCTTTATTATTTATGACTGGGGACTGAATTCAGAATAAGCATAAATTGAGGTTTTATTTTCAGGTAGCCCTAGAAAAAAGCGTTGTAATTTTTTGTAAGAGCACGTTTCCACCTTCATTAAGAAAAATCCACTACAAATAGTAATTAATGTATCTGTCACTATTTTTTGGGTGAAACTAGTTCAAGTAGGGCAAGTTTTGCAGATATTTTGGGGGCAAACACTGCCTGCACAATAGATTCCATCAAAAAGCTAGAGAAGAAAAACTACATGACATGCTGTGCTTTTTTCACCAGGAATAATCCTGAGCTTCACTAGACATAGCACATCAGAGCGATAAATACAAGCTTTACTAGTAGATTGCATACAAATGTAACTGAAGGCATTTTTGTTTTAGGTAGACATGACATTTGAAGGTATTGTCCCTTAGGTATCATCTGTTCACATTCCTTAGAGGGGCATGGCAATTTTTGTTCTGGGGAAATTGGGAGAGAAATATATTATAAAGATGACCCTTCATCTAAATGGCCATCATGTATCTCTACATTATTCTTACAACAGCTGCTTCGACCACAGAAAAATAAGCTACCAGTACGTCCAAGGAGTCATGGTGGCACCAATGAGACAAAGCTCTTGTCATGCTTCTGGACTTGAACCCTTGATTCTGTGGTCGGCGTCTTTCTGTTGAGCCACAACAGATACACATTTTCTTTGGGTGTTTTAGTTCTGTTATCTTTGTTCCTGTCGGTTTTGGGTAACAGGTGTTTTTAAATTTACTCTATTTGTCTGTCCTATCACCTCTCAGGTGCAGCTTTAAATACCTTCTCCTAATGTTTTCTCCTGGTGATGGACTTTGGTGGATTCTTTCACTTTTCTGTGGTTTGTCTTAGTTGTAGTTGCCTTGTGTGTGATTTAATTTTCTCCTTGCAGAACTGCTATTCTAGCGATCCTAGGAGCTGTTAAGGACATTCAGGGTAAGGTACCGTTCAGTGGTGGTGCGTTATCTTAGGGTGCCAACTTCCGTAGTCAGTCAGGGACAGACAAGGGTCAGAGAAGGGCTTTTCCTAGTTTGAACAGGGACCTTTCAGGTATTTGTCTTACATGTTTTTACATTACCTGTGAATGTGCTTTGGCAGTCATAACAGCTCTTAAATGGGTTTTCACTCAAAAGGCATATATCCTCTGACCACAAGAGGACTTTGCCACTGAGATCTATTAGCAAAATCAAGGATTCAGGATCGTGATACCTCTTCGTCCTCACTTTGGTTCAAAATTGAAGGGTGTGTAATGGATTTGACCACTACTGTTCAAATAAGTGTCCGTGGGATAAAAAAACACATCCATTGATCTGTCACTCCCATAGACTTTAGTGGAGCAGCAGAGTTCATGTAAGGCCATGCCACTTCTAAGTCTCCACAGTGAGTGTAAATGAGGTCTCATGTGCCCCGCTCGGGATTGCTGGAGGTCTTGACAGTGAATCTCCCAGCGCTCAGACACTTATCACCTGTCCTGAGAATAGGTCAGAAGTGTCCTTTGTGGAAATAACCCTTTGATTATGGTACAATATTTGTGGTATGTCCTGATGAAGGGGTCACCTGAACCCTGAAACGTGTAGAATAAACCACGTTGAAAACCTCTACAATTTTTGAAATTCTTCTTGCGGCAGTGCGGGGATGATCCTTTTTTCTCCTATCTAAGTGTGTCCTTTGATTATGGTGGCAGATGCAGAGATGCAGGAAAAAATCACAAATATACATTTGCTGATTTGAACACTCAGCTATTGCGAAAAAAAGTGTTCATGGACGGGGTAAAATATGTTCACGTTGTGGCAGGTGATTGTTCTTTCTGCTGCTCAGAATTGAGTCTCTTTTTGTCTGTTTCCTATCAAACCTCTGTATTTTTGTAGAAGAGTCCTGACATAGCGTTTGTGATGGCCACACTACATTATCATCAGTTACTGGAGAAGAGTTTCTTGGGCTCTGCTGGCTGGTAAGTATCTGTCTAAATAGAAACTTCTTTCTACAGAATCTGATTATTGTATATTGATAATACTACATTTATAGGGTTTGTTTAAGGGATTTCCAACTTGTAACCATTATTAGCGGGATTAGATAGTGATCGGAAAAGTGAATATGAAGGCCGTGTATTGGCCTCCCAAATACATTCAATAGCTGTCGACTGAATAAGCAATGGACCGACCAGTATCTGACCCAATTCTCCTCTCTCTTGTACAGTGGATCACTCCTCTTAGCGGAGCGCTCCTGTATTCTCTGTGAGATAGCAGCTTATCCCACTGAGAGCTAAAGGTTCTGCCTCTGAGATTCAACGGGCCTCGTCCTTCTCTCCCCTTGACATAATCTGTCAGTACATTTGGGAAGCCCCTATACACATTGTCTGTTTTCTTTGACTGGCGCCAGACTTCACACTAAGAAGAGAGCTATCAATCAAGCTAGAGTATAGTGGGGAAAACAGCCTCAGCAGGCAGTGGTTTGTTAATTGGCCTGTCACACCAAAGGTACAGTCACACTCAGCGACACTTCAGCGATATAGACAACGAGCCGATCGCTGGAGCGTCGCTGTTTAGGTCGCTGTAGAGACGTCAAACACAGCAGCTCCAGAACGATGCAAGAGCGATCCAGTGACGTAACGGCGACTCACTTATCGTTCTCGCTGGTTGTTAGCTCCATGTAAAACGTTGCTGGCATCGTTGCTTTTGATGTCAAACATGACGGTACACGCCGACGAAATAAAATTCGACCAGTAATGGCACAGCGGGATCCAGATCGCTGCTGCGTGTCAAACACAACGAGATCGCTATCCAGCACACTGCAACGTCACGGATCGTTGTCGTTCTCGTTGCAAAGTTGCTGAGTGTGACGGTACCTCAAGAGGTACTTGAAGAGTAACTATTGTTTTAATTTTTATTTAGTAAATCAGTAGTTTATGAGAAAATTAGCAACTTTTGTAATATATTTTGATATATACATCTGCCTCTTTCTCCTCCTGGACTGATCATTCATTCTCAGAATTCTCAATCCATGGGTAATATCTGCATTCAGCTCCTCCCTCATCCTCCCTTCAGCATAGAATCTCATCAGTAGCAACTAGATTTTACCCATGAAATTAGAATTCTGAGAATGAATGATCAGTTCAAAGTTACTTATTTTCATGTGTACTATTGATTTATGAAATTAAAATAATTAAAAAGGATGGTTAAAATGTCTCATTTGCATATTAATGAAAATACAAATTTGTCAGGAATGCAGCAACAGATATATCATTTAAAGATGTGAATGAATTTACAATGAATTTACATTTAAAAGACCTGCATGCTCATGAATGCCTTTTGGGGGTTGAACGTACTGACAGGTTCCTTTAACCCCTTCATGACCCAGCCTATTTTGACCTTAAAGACCTTGCCGTTTTTTGCAATTCTGACCAGTGTCCCTTTATGAGGTAATAACTCAGGAACGCTTCAACGGATCCTAGCGGTTCTGAGATTGTTTTTTTCGTGACATATTGGGCTTCATGTTAGTGGTAAATTTAGGTCAATAAATTCTGCGTTTATTTGTGATAAAAATGGAAATTTGGCGAAAATTTTGAAAATTTCGCAATTTTCACATTTTGAATTTTTATTCTGTTAAACCAGAGAGTTATGTGACACAAAATAGTTAATAAATAACATTTCCCACATGTATACTTTACATCAGCACAATTTTGGAAACAAAATTTTTTTTGCTAGGAAGTTATAAGGGTTAAAATTTGACCAGCGATTTCTCATTTTTACAACGAAATTTACAAAACCATTTTTTTTAGGGACCACCTCACATTTGAAGTCAGTTTGAGGGGTCTATATGGCTGAAAATACCCAAAAGTGACACCATTCTAAAAACTGCACCCCTCAAGGTACTCAAAACCACATTCAAGAAGTTTTTTATTTTCCCAATAGTAAAAGGAGAAACTGAACCACGAAAGTTGTTGTCCAATTTGTCCTGAGTACGCTGATACCTCATATGTGGGGGTAAACCACTGTTTGGGCGCAAGGCAGGGCTTGGAAGGGAAGGAGCACCATTTGACTTTTTAAATGAAAAATTGGCTCCACTCTTTAGCGGACACCATGTCACGTTTGGAGAGCCCCCGTGTGCCTAAAAATTGGAGCTCCCCACAAGTAACCCCATTTTGGAAACTAGACGCCCCATGGAACTTATCTAGATGCATAGTGAGCACTTTGAACCCCCAGGTGCTTCACAAATTGATCCGTAAAAATGAAAAAGTACTTTTTTTTCACAAAAAAATTCTTTTAGCCTCAATTTTTTCATTTTCACATGGGCAACAGGATAAAATGGATCCTAAAATTTGTTGGGCAATTTCTCCTGAGTACACCAATACCTCACATGTGGGGGTAAACCACTGTTTGGGTACATGGTAAGGCTCGGAAGGGAAGGAGCGCCATTTGACTTTTTGAATGAAAAATTATCTCCATCGTTAGCGGACACCATGTCGTGTTTGGAGAGCCCCTGTGTGCCTAAACATTGGCGCTCCCCCACAAGTGACCCCATTTTGGAAACTAGACCCCCCAAGGAACTTATCTAGATGCATATTGAGCACTTTAAACCCCCAGGTGCTTCACAGAAGTTTATAACGCAGAGCCATGAAAATAAAAAATAATTTTTCTTTCCTCAAAAATGATTTTTTAGCCTGGAATTTCCTATTTTGCTAAGGGTAATAGGAGAAATTGGACCCCAAATGTTGTTGTCCAGTTTGTCCTGAGTACGCTGATACCCCATATGTGGGGGTAAACCACTGTTTGGGCGCACGGCAGGGCTCGGAAGGGAAGGCACGCCATTTGGCTTTTTAAATGGAAAATTAGCTCCAATCATTTGCGGACACCATGTCACGTTTGGAGAGCCCCTGTGTGCCTAAACATTAAAGATCCCCCAGAAATGACCCCATTTTGGAAACTAGACCCCCAAAGGAACTAATCTAGATGTGTGGTGAGGACTTTGAACCCCCAAGTGCTTCACAGAAGTTTATAACGCAGAGCCATGAAAATAAAAAAATTTTTTTTCTCAAAAATGATCTTTTAGCCTGCAATTTTTTATTTTCCCAAGGGTAGCAGGAGAAATTTGACCCCAAAAGTTGTTGTCCAGTTTCTCCTGAGTACGCGGATACCCCATATGTGGGGGTAAACCACTGTTTGGGCACATGCCGGGGCTCGGAAGTGAAGTAGTGACGTTTTGAAATGCAGACTTTGATGAAATGCTCTGTGGGCATCACGTTGGGTTTGCAGAGCCCCTGATGTGGCTTAACAGTAGAAACCCCCCACAAGTGACCCCATTTTGGAAACTAGACCCCGAAAGGAACTTATCTAGATGTGTGGTGAGCACTTTGAACCCCCAAGTGCTTCACAGAAGTTTATAATGCAGAGCCGTGAAAATAATAAATACGTTTTCTTACCTCAAAAATAATTATTTAGCCCAGAATTTTTTAATTTTCCCAAGGGTAACAGGAGATATTTCACCCCAATATTTGTTGTCCAGTTTCTCCTGAGTACGGTGATACCCCCCCCATATGTGGGGGTAAACTACTGTTTGGGCACATGCCGGGGCTCGGAATTGAAGTAGTGACGTTTTGAAATGCAGACTTTGATGGAATGCTCTGCGGGCGTCACGTTGCGTTTGCAGAGCCCCTGATGTGGCTAAACAGTAGAAACCCCCCACAAGTGACCCCATTTTGGAAACTAGACCCCGAAAGGAACTTATCTAGATGTGTGGTGAGCACTTTGAACCCCCAAGTGCTTCATAGAAGTTTATAATGCAGAGCCGTGAAAATAATAAATACGTTTTCTTTCCTCAAAAATAATTATTTAGCCCAGAATTTTTTATTTTCCCAAGGGTTACAGGAGAAATTGGACCCCAAAAGTTGTTGTCCAGTTTCTCCTGAGTACGCTGATACCCCATGTGTGGAGGTAACCACTGTTTGGGCACACGTCGGGGCTCAGAAGGGAAGTAGTGACGTTTTGAAATGCAGACTTTGATGGAATGGTCTGCGGGCGTCACGTTGCGTTTGCAGAGCCCCTGGTGTGCCTAAACAGTAGAAACCCCCCACAAGTGACCCCATTTTAGAAACTAGACCCCCCAAGGAACTTATCTAGATATGTGGTGAGCACTTTGATCCCACAAGTGCTTCACAGACGTTTACAACGCAGAGCCGTGAAAATAAAAAATCATTTTTCTTTCCTCAAAAATGATGTTTTAGCAAGCATTTTTTTATTTTCACAAGGGTAACAGGAGAAATTGGACCCCAGTAATTGTTACGCAGTTTATCCTGAGTATGCTGGTACCCCATATGTGGGGTAAACCACTGTTTGGGCACACGTCGGGGCTCGGAAGTGAGGGAGCACCATTTGACTTTTTGAATACGAGATTGGCTGGAATCAATGGTGGCGCCATGTTGCGTTTGGAGACTCCTGATGTGCCTAAACAGTGGTAACCCCTCAATTCTACCTCCAACACTAACCCCAACACACCCCTAACTCTAATCCCAACTGTAGCCATAACCCTAATCACACCCCTAACCACAACCCTAATTCCAACCCTAACCCTAAGGCTATGTGCCCACGTTGCGGATTCGTGTGAGATTTTTCAGCATCATTTTTGAAAAATCCGCAGGTAAAAGGCACTGCGTTTTACCTGTGGATTTTTCGCGGATTTCCAGTGTTTTTTGTGCGGATTTCACCTGCGGATTCCTATTGAGGAACAGGTGTAAAACGCTGCGGAATCCGCACAAAGAATTGACATGCTGCGGAAAATACAACGCAGCGTTTCCGCGTGGTATTTTCCGCACCATGGGCACAGCGGATTTGGATTTCCATAGGTTTACTTGGTACTGTAAACCTGATGGAACACTGCTGCGAATCCGCAGCGGCCAATCCGCTGAGGATCTGCAGCCAAATCCGCACCGTGTGCACGTAGCCTAATTCTAAAGGTATGTGCACACGCTGCGGATCCGCAGCAGTTTCCCATGAGTTTACAGTTCAATGTAAACCTATGGAAAACAAAAATCGCTGTACACATGCTGCGGAAAAACTGCACGGAAACGCAGCGGTTTACATTCCACAGCATGTCACTTCTTTGTGCGGATTCCGCAGCGGTTTTACAACTGCTCAAATTGAAAATCGCAGTTGTAAAACCGCAGTGAAATGCGCAGAAAAAACGCGGTAAATCCGCAGTGGTTTAGCACTGCGGATTTATCAAATCCGCAGCGGAAAAATCCGCAGAGGACCAGAATACGTGTGCACATACCGAAACCCTAACCCTAGCCCTAGTACTAGCCCTAACCCTACCCCTAACCCTAGCCCTAACCCTTACCCTATTCTAACATTAGTGGAAAAAAAAAAATTCTTTATTTTTTTATTGTCCCTACCTATGGGGCTGACAAAGGGGGGGGGGGGGGGGGGGAGTCATTTATTATTTTTTTTATTTTGATCACTGAGATAGATTATATCTCAGTGATCAAAATGCACTTTGGAACGAATCTGCCGGCCGGCAGATTCGGCGGGCGCACTGCTCATGCGCCCGCCATTTTGGAAGATGGCGGCGCCCAGGGAGAAGACGGACGGACCCCGGCAGGATCGGTAAGTATGATGGGGTGGGGGGGAGCACGGTGGGGATCGGAGCATGGGGGGGTGGATCGGAGCGCGGGAGGGGTGGAACGGAGCACGGGGGGGTGGAACGGAGCACGGGGGGGGGGGGAGGGTGGAACGGAGCACGGGGGTGGTGGATCGGAGCACGGGGGGGGGGGGTGGATCGGAGTGTAGGGGGGGTGATTGGAGCACGGGGGGGTGATTGCAGCACGGGGTGAGCGGACAAGAGCACGGGGGGAGCGGAGCACAGGACGGAGGGGAGCCGGAGCAGTGTACCGGACAGATTGGAGGGCTGGGGGGGGGCGATCAGTGGGGTGGGGTGGGGGCACATTAGTGTTTCCAGCCATGGCCGATGATATTGCAGCATCGGCCATGGCTGGATTGTAATATTTCACCAGTTATAATAGGTGAAATATTACAAATCGCTCTGATTGGCAGTTTCACTTTCAACAGCCAATCAGAGCGATAGTAGCCACGGGGTGGTGAAGCCACCCCCCCTGGGCTAAACTACCACTCCCCCTGTCTCTGCAGATCGGGTGAAATGGGAGTTAACCCTTTCACCCGATCTGCAGGGACGCGATCTTTCCATGACGCCACATAGGCGTCATGGGTCGGATTGGCACCGACTTTCATGACGCCTACGTGGCGTCATGGGTCGGGAAGGGGTTAAAAATAGGCCTTCCTTCTAAGCCCATCAACACCGGCATGTATAAGACCCCATTGGCAACACTGACAGACCATTCTCCAATAGAAACTAGTGCCAAGCATGAACAAAGGGGCTCAGTGCTCGTCTAGGCGCTTCTTGCCCTACGTTTTAGCAATTGTTGAGTCTCCGTACCCTGACCTCAAACTTTGCCAGTGAGAATTTTAACTTCTGTTAAAGTGCTACTTAAAACTTTTCTAAATCTGATAAAGGACAACTCAAAGACATATATTTAATGAATTCTATTTTTTAGGGAGATGGGGGTTTTGCTTTGAAATTGTATTGGGATGGCTGATGCTTTGCAAGGCTTGCTATCTGTCCTGTCGGGCTTTGTGTGTTCATTATCTTCTTCCCACTTATTTGCTTCTGAAGGGATAGAAAAGATTGTTTCTGTGTTTCTCAAATATTTAACAAAGAGGCTCTAAACCAGTCTGTGCAAAATCCCAATACCCAATCTTAATTAGTGGCACATAATCTCCCTTATATCCTTAATTAGCACATTTTCAGTCTTTTTTGGAAAAACAAACATAGTAAATCACAAATGAACCATAAAAAGAAGAGTAATCCTAGTAATATCTGCATCACTCAGTCATTTCTAATTCTTTTCTAAGAATGAGTGAAGCCGAAAGATGTCTAAGACTAAGTGGAAACAGGTGGAATAAAATGCATTAATATATTGTAATTTATGGTTTAACTATAGTTTAGGGTAACAAGGAAAGTACCTTTTAAATGAGATCAAGCAGAAGGTTTAAAAAGTGAATTATTGATACAAAAAATATATAGAAAAATGTTTATTTATTTTTAAACTATATATATATATATATATATATATATATATATATATATATATATATATATATATATATATATATATATATATATAATTGTCTAGGGGTTTTTCCGTCTGTCTGTCCTGGAAATCCCGCGCCTCTGATTGGTTGAGGCCGCCAGGCCTCGACCAATCAGCGACGGGCACAGCATCGACGTAGAAATCCCGCGCCTCTGATTGGTCGAGGCCAATAGACCTCGACCAATCAGCAGCGGGCACAGTGGCGTTGATGTCATAAAGGATGTAGAAATCCCACGTTTCTGATTCAGCGACGGGCACAGTATCGACGTAGATGTCATAATGGTTGCCATGGCGACGATGATGTCATAAAGGTTGCCTCGACCGATGCGTTAGAATCGGGCCACAGTCTAATATATATATATATATATATATATATATATATATATATACACTGTATTGGGCTAAAATGAGATGTGTGTATGTGTGTGTATATATATATATATTCTAACGCATCGGGTATTCTAGAATATGCATGTGCCCGTAGTATATGGACAATGATGATTCCAGAATTCGCAGCAGACTGATTGGTCGAGGCAACCTTTATGACATCATCGTTGCCATGGCATCCATTATGACATCTACGTCGATGCTGTGCCCGTCGCTGATTGGTCGAGGCCTGGCGGCCTCGACCAGAGACGCGGGATTTCCAGGACAGACAGACGGAAAAACACTTAGACAATTATATATATAGATACACTGTATTAGGCTAAAATGAGATGTGTGTGTGTGTGTATATATATATATATATATATATATATATATATATATATATATATATATATATATCTACTAAATAATTGTCTAAGGGTCACTTCCGTCTCTGTCTGTCTGTCTGTCTTTCTGTCTGTCTGTCACAGATATTCATTGGTCGCGGCCTCCGTCTGTCATGGAAATCCAAGTTGCTGATTGGTCGCTGCAAAACAGCCACGACCAATCAATGATGGGCACAGTCCAGCGGAAAAATGGCCGCTCCTTACTCCCCGCAGTCAGTGCCGGGCGCCCGCTCCATACTCCCCTCCAGTCACCGCTCACACAGGGTTAATGCCGGCAGTAACGGACCGCTTTATGCCGCGGGTAATGCACTCCGTTACCGCTGCTATTAACCCTGTGTCCCCCCAACTTTTTACTATTGATGCTGCCTATGCGGCATCAATAGTAAAAAGATCTAATGTTAAAAATAATCAAAAAACAAAAAACCTGCTATTCTCACCCTCTGTCGTCCGATGATGCGCTCGCGCCTGCCGCCAGCTTCCGGTCCCAGAGATGCATTGCGAAATTACCCAGAAGACTTAGCAGTCTCGTGAGACTAAGTCATCTGGGTAATTTCGCAATGTATCCTGGAAACGGAAGATGGCGGCAGCCGCGCGCGTATCGCCGGAGCTTCGCTGGATCCTAGGGGGTGAGTATATAACTTTTTTTTATTTTAGTTTTTTTTTTTTTAACAGGGATATGGTGCCCACGCTGCTAAATACTGCGTGGGCTGTGTTATATACCGCGTGGCTGCTATATACTACATGGGTAGTGTGATATACTGCGGGGGCTGTGTGATATACTGCAGGGGCTGTGTGATATACTGCGGGGGCTGTGTGTTATACTGCGGGGCTGTGCGATATACTGCGGGGATTGTGCTATATACTACATGGGCAGTGTGATATACTACGGGGGCTGTGTGATATACTGCGGGGGCTGTGTGATATTCTGCGGGGGCTGTGCGATATACTGCGGGGGCTGTGCTATATTCTACATGGGCAGTGTTATATACTACACGGGCTGTGTGATATACTGCGGGGGCTGTGCTATATACTACGTGGTAATACCAAAAAAGTCCAACCATATACAGCAAATGGTACTTCCTAAATGCATATAAACCAACCACAAGATGGCAGTAAAGTCCCTGTCACCTATAAAGAAGCCGACCATAGATAAAAATTCAAATCAATTTTATTACAGAAAAAATATCAGAAACAATAAGAATAATACACATATATCTAAAAAAGCTACAGCATATCATCCGGGTAATACCCCATGGGAAAGCCGTGAGAAGCACATCACAAAGATATCCTCAGAGCAAAATAAGGTACATATATAACAAACCGCCTATACTTCTAAATGGACATATACAAGTATAGGTGCAGACCGCATCCCTTCCTGAATATATCTATATCCAGGCAGAGTGACCTTATATAATGCCCCTAATCCAATCCCGTGCCGCCAAAATTCACGGTACTACCGCCAGTGAGTTACCGCCAGTCTCCATGGATGACCCGGCGGCGCATGCGCAGGTCAACCCTACTCCGGAAGGAATAGCAATTCATGACAACCGCCGGGTGGACCGCAAGCTGGAACGCAAGTGGATACCACCAGTGACGCTGTCTGAAGCGCACGGAGAGGGAGACCCGCGCATGCGCACAATCATCCCGTAGACTGGGGGAAGGTAAATAAATAAATAGACAAATAGCCCCAGAGCGAACTAATAAGATAAGGGGCCATACTGCCGATATTACTCTGAGTAAACAGATATAAATAAATACGACAAGGGTCCAAAAACCAAAGGGGTTAAATGAATAAATATATATATATATAAAGTGCATAAGTGAACAGATTAATACCCTAATAAAGTGCATCCGATATTTGATATAATTAAATATAAAGTGCATAGTGAGCGAGTTAATATCCTGATACGTGTAAAGTGCATCCAATAATTGATCCACATGTATATTGATACATGAATAAAAACAAATCTATATATAATAAAAAGGCTAAAAAATCCCATGGACATACATAAATGGATCACAGTGTGCAGTGACAACAATACCTGTAATAGAGCAGTGCATAAAGTGCGGAGGACTAAATAAAAATACAGTGAAGTGATGAGTGATCTGTATTTATTAATACATTGAATTTAATATAATTTCATATATAGAAATATTAAAAACCCATATTAAATATGTAGAGATGAATGAGCATATCTATTCCACATAAACATACGCAAAAGAACCCCTATAATATAAATATACATACGGCAGTATAAATAGAAAAACGCCCCCTCTAAAAATATCCGCCAATATTAACTATATCTAATACAGGTCCTTCTCAAAAAATTAGCATATAGTGTTAAATTTCATTATTTACCATAATGTAATGATTACAATTAAACTTTCATATATTATAGATTCATTATCCACCAACTGAAATTTGTCAGGTCTTTTATTGTTTTAATACTGATGATTTTGGCATACAACTCCTGATAACCCAAAAAACCTGTCTCAATAAATTAGCATATTTATTCAGTCGCCATGACAGCACAACGAGAGAGGGGATCCGCCCTACAGGGACAGGAAACCTACAGACATAAAAAGGGCGGTACCTCTCTCCCACGTCAGTTGGTTTCCTGTCCCTGACAGCGGAACCTCTTTCAGACAGGCCCTGAGAAGAGGGTCGAAGCTGTGAAGATATTCCCACTCCTGGCAGGCCGGTACAGGTAGCGGGGGTCTCCTACCTCGGCCTGATCAGGAAGCACCACACGGCAGGGGCACTGTTTAGTGTAGGTGGCGGCAGGAGGAAGCAGCCTCAGTCATATAGGCTGGCTTCTACGGTGTCCAGGAGCAGGTACCTGGGGAGTATGTGCTGGGCTGCCTGGGTTCCGGGGGCCGGTCGGTGCCTTGCGGGGGTGCGGCGTCGGTCCGGTGAATGGCCGCTGCCGTCCTGGTCCGCGTGTCGGCTGTGCGCCGCTGCCGCTTCCGGAAGGGGCATGTCCGGATGACGCGGCCGGGCATGCGCAGTGGCGCCGTTCGCCGGCTAATGGCGGCGCCCAGCTGCAGGAACGATCAGGGCTTCGGGGGAGGGCAGCGCAGTGCAGACAAAGATCTCCATTAATCGGATGGCTGACACCTGGGATTCCCTGCTAACCCCCATCCGGGGCGCGGTACCTTGGGGATTATTTAAGGCTGCAGGCTGGGATGGCTGGTGTTCCTTGCCCATTTCATTATGGAGTCGCCAGAAGGGACTAACGGCAGCCAGCAGCAGCAGCAGCAGTCAGAAAAGCCTCGAAGAAGCTCCCAGCGTCGGTCTAGTGGCAGTAGCCGCACTGGTGGAGCTAAGGAGGCTCGAGTTTCTATACCAAAGTCCTCAAGCCGTAAGGATTTGCCGGCTGCGAAGGACCCCCCATCTACGGTACCACTTATTACTGGCGGGGTAAGTGATCTTCGTGAAAGTTCACTTAGTGATGATTGTGTTCCCCTTGTTTTTTTTTTCCTCTCTCCTTACTAAGGGAGAAAAAGTTCATCTAAAGCTAAACATAGGCAGTGTGCTGAATGCGCAGAGCCGCTTCCGGATGGACATTTGAAAAAGTTATGCAAAGCATGTATCCAACACCTGCTGGAGGAGGAGGCTCCTGATCTAACCTCTACAATAAGAGATGGTTAGACAGGAAATCAAAAATTCTGTGAGATCCAGATCTCGGGGAACGGAGGTCAAAAAATCCTCCCCTTTATCTGATGTGGATTCAGACTCGGGTGAGCTGAGCTCAGGGTCCCTCCCGTCTACTTCTTCGTCTGAGGATCAACAATCCAGTCAGGCCTGCTTGTCCCTGGATAGGGTTAACCATCTGGTTAAAGCAGTTAACAGTACAATGGGGATAGAGGATACCCAGTCAGAATATTCCATTCAGGATATTATGTTCAAAGGTATTGAGCGGAAGTCCCGAAGAACCTTTCCAGTGGTTGATGAAATCAAATCACTAATCTCAAAGGAATGGAAGAAACCAGAGAGGAAGGGTTCGCTTCCGCCAGCGTTTAAAAGAAGATATCCCTTTGAGGAGGAGGCTTCATCCTCATGGGATAAAGTTCCGAAACTAGACGCGGCAGTCGCCAAGGCATGCAAAAAAACATCTCTCCCCTTTGACGACTTGGGGAACTTGAAGGATCCATTAGATAGGAAAGCTGATACCTTCCTTAAAGGAGCTTGGGAGACTTCAGCTGGGTCCTTGAGACCAGCTATAGCAGCCACCTGTACCGCTCGGTCCTTGATGATATGGTTAGGTCACCTCGAAGATCAGCTCAAGGATAAAGTCCCTAGGACGGAAATATTATCCTCCATGCCCATAATCCAGGATGCAGCAGCTTTTCTTTCGGACGCATCGGCAGACTCGGTCAGGTTGGCCGCCAGATCCTCGGCGTTATCTAACGCAGCCCGAAGAGCGCTATGGATAAAATGTTGGCCAGGGGACTTACAGGCCAGAACAAAGTTATGTGGCATTCCCTGTGAAGGAGCTCACTTATTCGGACCGACCCTAGATGAGCTGTTGGAGAAGGCAGGAGATAATAAATAACGCTTTCCCTTCCTAGGAAGACCCTTCTACAGACGAGACTATAATAGAGGATGGTCTAACCGCAGAAGGCCATATAGAGACTCTAACAGAGAATCTAACAGATACGACAGCAACAGAAGGAGGGGTAAAGGATTTATGTTTAATCCTTCACGAGAGGCTAAAAAACCGCAATGACTGGCGGACCAGGTGGGGGGTAGGCTTTCGGCCTTCTACCGAGCCTGGGTACGGATTACAAACAATCCATGGATTCTAGGCATTGTGGAAAAAGGCCTAACCTTTGACTTACATCATACTCCTTGGGACAGATTTATGTTGACACCTGTTCGTTCCTCCTCTACAGAACAGTTGGCACTGGAGTCTGAGGTCCGAGAACTTCAACGGAAGAAAGTTCTAGTCAAAGTTCCTACGGGCGAGGAAGGTAGGGGGTTTTATTCCCCTCTGTTCCTGATCAAAAAACCTGATGGTTCATATCGCACCATTTTCAATTTGAAAGGCCTGAACAAATTTTTGTTGATACCCTCCTTCAAGATTGAGTCGGTTAAGACAGCAATAAAATTACTCTTTAACCATTGTTTTATGGTTGTCTTAGATCTCAAAGACGCCTATTACCATGTTCCAATACATGTAGATCATCAGAGGTTTCTTAGGGTGGCGGTTTCACTAGCCGGCGCGATAGAACATTTTCAATATCAGGCACTTCCCTTCGGAGTCGCAATTGCACCCCGGGTGTTCACAAAACTCATGGTGGAGGTTATGGCGCACTTGCATGAACAGGATATATTAGTAGTCCCATACCTGGATGATTTACTAATTGTAGGTCATTCAGAGTCGCATTGCAAAGACCAACTACAGAAGGTCATGAGTGCGTTACACGAGTTGGGCTGGATAGTCAATGTCAAAAAGTCGCGTCTTCAACCCCTAAAAGTACAAGAGTTTCTGGGATATGTTATAGACTCTAGTCAGCAGGAATGTCGCCTGCCGGACGCAAAAATTGCTAAAGTTAAACAGTTGGTCACCAGGGCAATAAATAATCCCTTAGTGTCGGTCAGAAGTGCGATGTCTATCTTGGGTTCTCTTACATCCTGTATCCCGGCGGTTCTCTGGGCACAGTTCCACACAAGGACTCTACAGTGGGATGTGTTGCACAATTCTCGTCGTCTAAGAGCTCACCTCGACAGTAAATTTTCACTTTCTGCGGAGACTACACATTCTCTTGTTTGGTGGTCTCACACTTCGAATCTACGCAGGGGGGTCCCTTGGATAAATCATGTATCTAGAGTATTGACTACGGACGCTAGCCCCAAGGGGTGGGGGGCTCACTTAGGGGAGGATTGGGTTCAGGGGCTATGGCCTCAGTCTGAACAGGACTCTTCCTCCAACTTGAAAGAGCTGTTGGCAGTTAAACATGCCTTAAATAAATTCCTTGTACCCCTACAGGGTCGACACGTCAGGCTATTATCAGACAATCGAGTAACTGTGGCCTACATTAATCGTCAAGGTGGCACGCGATCCAGTTCATTGATGGAGGTCGCAAATCATATCTTTCAGGTGGCCGAAGTACATCTTCTCTCCCTGACGGCGCTTCATATAAAAGGAAGTATCAATACCAAAGCCGACTATCTAAGCCGCAACGTACTCAGACAGGGAGAGTGGTCGCTAAGTCCAGCCATCTTCAATCAGATCATTCAGTTATGGGGTTGTCCGGAGATAGACCTTTTTGCCAGCAGGGGGAACAAAAAATTACACCAATTCTGCTCCCTAAATCCAAAAGACAACCCATACGCTGTGGACGCTCTGCTGATATCTTGGCGCTTCAGGCTCGCATATGCTTTTCCCCCTCTAAATCTGATTCCTTTAGTTCTGAGGAAGATTCGGGAGGACAGGGCCCGGGTAATCTTGATAGCTCCATTTTGGCCCAAGAGGGCTTGGTTTCCTTGGCTAAGGAAGATGTCCGTCTGCCAACCATGGATTCTTCCAGAGCTACCAGATCTGCTCTCCCAAGGGCCAATCCTCCATCCTCAAGTAGCCAACTTACACCTAGCGGCATGGAACTTGAGAGGTCCTTACTGAGGGGAAAAGGATTCTCTCAGAATCTGGTAAATACACTGCTTAAAAGTAGAAAACCCTCTACAACGAGCATTTATGTTAGAGTGTGGAGAAAATTGCTATCATATTCAGGGGCTCAAATTGACGAAAAACCATGTATAAACCAGATTCTCGAATTTTTACAAAAAGGCCTAGAGATGGGCTTGGCCACAACTACTCTTAGAGTTCAGGTATCAGCACTGGGAGCATTATATAACCTTAACTTAGCCAGTAATCACTGGATTTCTAGGTTTTTTAAAGCAGTCACTAGATCTAGACCAATGATTAAACAAAGGTTAGTCCCATGGGACCTAAATCTGGTACTCTCAGCCCTAACGCAAGCCCCATTCGAGCCTATTGATACCATTCCTGTATAAAACCTTTCAATCAAAACAGCCCTGTTGATTGCACTCACATCTGCTAGAAGGGTTAGTGATCTGCAGGCACTTTCCAGACATCCACCATACATGCAGGTCAGGGAGGATAGGGTAATATTGAAACCCGATCCACTATATCTTCCTAAAATTGCATCAAAATTCCACAGAGTACAGGAAGTGATCTTACCCTCATTTTGCTCTAAACCTGCTAATGATAAGGAACGTAGTTTTCATTCCTTAGATGTAAGAAGATGCCTCCTTAAATATATTGCAGTGACAGATGCCTGGAAAAAGGATAACTCCCTGTTTGTAGCCTATCAAGGGGTGAGAAAGGGTCTTAGAGTATCTAAAAACACTCTAGCCAGATGGATTAGGGAGGCGATTTCTCTCGCTTATACCGCAGGTGGCAACGAAGTTCCAGATGGTATAAAGGCACACTCCACGCGGGCCGTAGCGTCTTCCTGGGCGGAGAGGTCAGAAGTATCGATCGAAGACATATGTAAGGCGGCCACATGGTCTTCTCCTTCTACCTTTCTGAAACACTACAGGTTAGATCTGGGTAGTTCCTCAGACCTTACGTTTGGGAGAAGAGTGCTGGAAGCTATTATCCCCCCCTAAATCTTTAGTCTCTGAAAGTCTCTCGTTGTGCTGTCATGGCGACTGAATAAATACGTACGCTACTCACCTGGTAGCAGTGTTTTTTCAGGAGCCATGACAGCACCCTTAGATTCCCGGCCCTATGGTTTGGATGTTTCAACGCCCTGTTGGTTTTGAGTTAAATTTCATGTTCACTTGCATAATAAAATATATTTATGTGTATACTGCATCTGTGTTACTAACCAAGGTGGTCCTCTCATGCTCTGGAAACAACTGACGTGGGAGAGAGGTACCGCCCTTTTTATGTCTGTAGGTTTCCTGTCCCTGTAGGGCGGATCCCCTCTCTCGTTGTGCTGTCATGGCTCCTGAAAAAACACTGCTACCAGGTGAGTAGCGTACGTATTTCACCCATCCAATCAAATAAAAGTGTTTTTTAATAACAAACAAAAAAACCATCAAATAATAATGTTCAGTTATGCACTCAATACTTGGTCGGGAATCCTTTGGCAGAAATGACTGCTTCAATGCGGCGTGGCATGGAGGCAATCAGCCTGTGACACTGCTGAGATGTTATGGAGGCCCAGGATGCTTCAATAGCGGCCTTAAGCTCATCCAGAGTGTTGGGTCTTGCGTCTCTCAACTTTCTCTTCACAATATCCCACAGATTCTCTATGGGGTTCAGGTCAGGAGAGTTGGCAGGCCAATTGAGCACAGTAATACCATGGTCAGTAAACCATTTACCAGTGGTTTTGGCACTGTGAGCAGGTGCCAGGTCGTGCTGAAAAATGAAATCTTCATCTCCATAAAGCATTTCAGCCGATGGAAGCATGAAGTGCTCCAAAATCTCCTGATAGCTAGCTGCATTGACCCTGCCCTTGATGAAACACAGTGGACCAACACCAGCAGCTGACATGGCACCCCACACCATCACTGACTGTGGGTACTTGACACTGGACTTCAGGTATTTCCTTCTCCCCAGTCTTCCTCCAGACTCTGGCACCTTGATTTCCGAATGACATGCAAAATTTGCTTTCATCAGAAAAAAGTACTTGGGACCACTTAGCAACAGTCCAGTGCTGCTTCTCTGTAGCCCAGGTCAGGCGCCTCTGCCGCTGTTTATGGTTCAAAAGTGGCTTTACCTGGGGAATGCGGCACCTGTAGCCCATTTCCTGCACACGCCTGTGCACGGTGGCTCTGGATGTTTTCACACCAGACTCAGTCCACTGCTTCCTCAGGTTCCCCAAGGTCTGGAATCGGTCCTTCTCCACAATCTTCCTCAGGGTCCGGTCTCCTCTTCTCGTTGTACAGCGTTTTCTGCCACATTGTTTCCTTCCAACAGACTTACCATTGAGGTGCCTTGATACAGCACTCTGGGAACAGCCTATTTGTTGAGAAATTTCTTTCTGGGTCTTACCCTCTTGCTTGAGGGTGTCAATGATGGCCTTCTTGACATCTGTCAGGTCGCTAGTCTTACCCATGATGGGGGTTTTGAGTAATGAACCAGGCAGGGAGTTTATAAAAGCCTCAGGTATCTTTTGCATGTGTTTAGAGTTAATTAGTTGATTCAGAAGATTAGGGTAATAGGTCGTTTAGAGAACCTTTTCTTGATATGCTAATTTATTGAGACAGGTTTTTTGGGTTATCAGGAGTTGTATGCGAAAATCATCAGTATTAAAACAATAAAAGACCTGACAAATTTCAGTTGGTGGATAATGAATCTATAATATACGAAAGTTTAATTGTAATCATTACATTATGGTAAATAATGAAATTTAACACTATATGCTAATTTTTTGAGAAGGACCTGTATATACATATACACATAGAAGCATATTCCAATAGTAATATTTTAAAAAAAGATAAATAATGGCAGCATCTGTTCTAAATACTTGATGGGCCTCCAAACACGAACACCGGCGTAGAGGCACTTTAATCTTCTTCAAGACAGCACGGAGAAAAGAAAGGGACCATAAAAATATACTATAAATAAATAAAAAAGACATAATTAACATATATTTACAACACATACACATTAAAATCACCCTTACGCATAAAAATACCTTTCCAAGTAATACCTATATTATATTATTTTATAAGAATGCTGAGAACCAACCCAAGGCTTTCATTAAGACCATTAGGAATGAGGGTACCAAGGCGAAAAATCAATTTACTTTCCGTCTGGGCAAGAATTCTGGCCAAGTCCCCCCTCCCTCCCTGAATACCCAACGTAACCTGATCTATGGCCTTCACCACTAGACCCCTCGCCTTACACCCATGATAAAATTTAAAGTGCCTGGCAATGGGTTTCAGGGGCACATCACTATCCGCATCTTTAGCTTTTAAAATGTCCCTGACATGTTCTCTTGTCCTTACCTTCAGTTCTCTTGTTGTAAGCCCAATATATACTTTCCCACATGGACATTGTGCGTGATATACAACTCCTTGAGAGCTACAACTTAGATGTTTACGAATTTCATACTCTCTGGATCCATCAAAGTTACAAAAACTGGTTGCCTTAGTGAGATTACCACAGCCTTTACACAATTCACAAGGGAAAAATCCAGATCTCTTGGCAACAAAGGATGGACGATCGGGTAAAATCTGTCGTAGAGTGGAATCCACTTAAACATTGGAAAGTCCTACAGGTGGATTCCACTCTACGACAGATTTTACCCGATCGTCCATCCTCTGTCACAAAATATGTATGCATATATGGTGTGTGTGTGTGTGTATGTATGTGTATATATATATATATATATATATATATATATATATATATATATATATATATATATATATATATATATATATATATATATATATATATATATATAAATATATATATATATGTGTGTATATATATATATATATATATATATATATATACACAAATGGTAATCTTTTCCTTCTTGCTAGTGCTGTTAACATGTGTGTGTGTGTGTGTGTGTAGATAATATCTTTCACTAGAAAGCAGGGAAAAATTAACATGGGTGCAAATCTTCCAGGTAATCTATTTATATAATTGCCTTGTAATGTTTTCCTGTTCTGTTCATATGTCACCGTATCCCAGAATTCCAAGCGGAGGAAGTTCTCCGACCGCCATATTGGGACACCCAAGTGATGGGTGTCTCAATATGGAAACTGCTGCTGGTACTATTGCGTGGTACCACCAGAGGAACACCGGCGCATCACACACACACACACACACACACACACACTCACTATATGCTGTACGCACCACACACACACACGCATGCACACACACTTACACTCACAGGCTCTCACACACTCATGCAGCCTCTTGTGCGGTACCACGCCGCCGCCGGGATCAGCTGAATGATTCACTGCCGCCATCTTTGTACAGGAGGAGCGCATGCGCAGTTTTAATGTGACCACTGTTATCTGTCTGCACAAAGATGGTGGTGGTCTGATTTACGAATTACGCACAGGTGCAGTGAATCATTCAGCTGATCCCGGCGGCAGATGGGCGATGTGTCTACAGGCAGAGGAAGCCGGTCACATTAAAGGGGTTTTCCAACGAACGAAAGTTCATTTTAAAAATTGACTGGGTCTGACCAAGTACGGAGCATACGACGTCTCCTGGGCAGGGGAGGAAGCAAAAGATAATACTGACATTACAGCAGGGGATTACAGTGGATTCATTTTGTGAGGTAAAATATTTCACTGACCATTTTTTAAAAATGTTTTACCTCACAAAATGTATCCTCTGCGATCTCCTGCTGTAATGCCAGTATTGTCTTTTGCTTCCTCCCCTGCCCAGGAGCTGTGGTATGTTCCGTACATGGTCAGACACAGACAATTTTTAAAATGAACTTTTTGTTCTTGGAAAAACCCCTTTAAAAAGCAAATATCAACGCCAACATGGCTCCTCCTAAAAAATACGCCAATGACAATGAAAGGAAAGCAACCAAGGCACAACGTTGAAGACAACAAAGGGCAAATGAGACTCTTGAAGAGTAACAGCATTACTGGGACAAAAACAATGCATATAAGTGTAGGCGTTAATCACATGAATCCCCTGATGGAAAAGTCATTAAATTATCACTGGATGCCATTAGGCAACAACAGCGCGGCATTACCACCCTCCCGATGCGATAGCATCGGGCCTCTATCTAGTTACCAATAAGTTGTTATTTATTGAGATTCTTTTAATATTTTTCTTTTTACTAAGCCCTCCATGAAGAAGTCTATTACATTCCTAAGAGCCAACTTTTACTTCTCGTTTTTCCAATAGCTTTTTCGGGTAATCCCTCTGCAAAATCTTTTTAGTCAAATTTTAAAACCAGATTTTATAGTCTCATAATCATTGTCGATTCTTTTTATACAGAAAAACTGGCTATAGGATAATTATTCAATCAACTTTCTTGGATGGCGGCTTTCATATTTCAATATATTGTTTTTATCTGTCAGTTTTGTATAGTGTGGTTGACAGTTTACCCCCTCTGCTTACAACTAGCACATATACGAATTTAAGCTCCATTTCAGAATGCACCAAAGTGAATTTAATATAATTATTTATCTCATTCGGAAAATTATGGAAGCAATCCAATTCAGATTTAGTACCAGTCCAAAGGAGGAAGACATCATCTATGTTTCTCCATTATCTAAGCACCTTAGTGAGGTGGTGAGATACCCAGAGGAGGTCTTTCTCCATTATTGTCATCTTCAAATTGGCATAAGCAGACACGATATTGGCCCACATTGCAGTTTGTGGTTGTTGAATATAAAAATAATTTACCGAAAGAAAATAGCTGTTAAGTACCATCTCAAGCAATTTCAATATAAATGCAACACTTGTCTGTGAGTAATTTATCCCATTCAATTTTTCTTTACTACTAAGAAACCTCTATTATGACAAATTGAAGTGCCCTACCGTTCAAAAGTTTAGGGTCACATAGAAATGTCTTTATTTTTAAAAGAACAGTAGTTTTTTTTTCCAATGAAGCTAACATTAAATGATTCAGAAATACACTCTTTACATTGTTAATGTGGTAAATGACTATTCTAGCTGCAAACGTCTGGTTTGTAATGCAATATCTTCATAGGTGTACAGAGACCCATTTCTAACAACCATCACTCCAGTGATCTTATGGTACTTTGTGTTTGCTAACTGTGTAAGAAGGCTAATGGATGGTTAGAATACCCTTGAAAACCCTTGTGTAAGTATGTTAGCACAGCTGAAAACAGTTTGGCTGATTAGAGAACCTATAAACCTGACCTTCCTTTGAGCTAGTTGAGAATCTGGAGCATTACATTTGTTGGTTTCATTAAACTCTCAAAATGGCCAGGAAAAAAAACTTTAATGTGAAACTTGACAGTCTATTCTTGTTCTTGCCAAGAAACTGAAGATTTATTACAACGGTGTGTACTACTCCCTTCAGAGGAGAGCACAAACAGGCTCTAACCAGAGTAGAAAGAGAAGTGGGAGGCCCCGCTTCACAACTGAGCAACGAGACAAGTACATTAGAGTCTGTAGTTTGAGAAATCGACGCCTCACAGGTCCTCAACTGGCAGCTTCATTAAATAGTACATGCAAAACGCCAGTGTCAACGTTTACAGTGAAGAGGCTACTCGGGAATGCTGGCCTTCAGGGCAGAGTGGCAAAGAAAAAGCCATATCTGAGACTGGCTAATAAAAGGAAAAGATTAATATGGGCAAAAGAACACAGACATTGGACAGGGGAAGATTGGAAAAAAGTGTTATGGACATATGAATCCAAGTTTGAGGTGTTTGGATCACACAGAAGAACCTTTGTGAGATGCAGAACAACTGAAAAGATGCTATAAGAGTGTCTGACGCCACCTGTCAAGCATGGTGGAGGTAATGTGATGGTCTGGGGTTGCTATGGTGTTGGTAAAGTGTAAGATTTGTACAAGGTAAAAGGGATTTTGAATAAGGAAGGCTATCACTCCATTTTGCAGTGCCATGCCATACCCTGTGGACAGCTCTTGATTGGAGCCAATTTCATCCTACAACAGGACAATGACCTAAAGCACACCTCCAAATTATGCATGAACAATATAGGGAAGAAGCAGGTAGCTGGTAATCTATATGTAATGGAGTGGCCAGCGCAGTCACCAGATCTCAACCCCATTGAGCTGTTGTTGGAGCAGCTTGAACGTATGGTACGCAAAAAGTGCCCATCAAGCCAAAGCAACTTGTGGGAGGGGCTTCTGGATGCATGGGGTGAAATTTCTCCAGATTACCTCAGCAAATTAACTACTAGAATGCCAAAGGTCTGCAATGCTGTAATTGCTACAAAGGGAGCATTCTTTGACGAAAGCAAAGTTTGAGAAAATTATTATTTCAAATAAAAATCTTTTTTTCGAACCTTGTCAATGTCTGGACTACATTTTCAATTCATTTGGCAACTAATTTGATTAATAAAAGTATGAGTTTTCATGGAAAACACAAAATTGTCTGGGTGACCCTAAACTTTTGAACGGTAGTGTATAAAATGATACAACATCAAATGAGGCTAGTATTATCCTTTCATTTAATTCAACCCCTTGTAATTTACGTAAGAAATCTGTTGTATCCTGTATATAGGAGGAAGTTTTGTTAGCAAGAGGGCTCAAGATCCTGCAAAGGAAAACTCCTATATGACTAAATAATGAATCACTCCCTGATATGATAGTGCATCCAGGAGAGTTAATTAGAGACTTGTGGATCTTAGGTAGAATGCATATTACTGGGGTATGAAAACACAAAAAAGCACAGTAAAACCAAAAACACACTGTTGCAAAAAAAATCACAGTGGACAGCAAGTGCTAGTAAAAAGATGGAAAAAACAGGGTATTTGGTTGATACGTTTTTTGCAAAAAATGTATATTAAGCCGCTCTACCAAACGTCAAGGTATACCCATATCAGAGCAGTCCTAACTAATGTATGTAATCCCTATCTGATGTATTTAAAACCTGGTCATATGTACAATACCTGTATGAGCAGGATTCAGAAAAGGAATGTCCATGTGGACACGCTGGACAGAACGGCTCCTGTGCGCACAGCTCAAAAAAAGAGGGGTGGAGGCCTCCCCAGTCTTGTGGACACAAGAAAACAATTATATGAAACCAGAAGACATGAGCTGCGCGCACAGTGAACAAGCCCGCAGAGACATGTTCACACCACCAAGAGACTTGAAAACACAAAAAAGCACAGTAAAACCAAAAACACACTGTTGCAAAAAAAATCACAGTGGACAGCAAGTGCTAGTAAAAAGATGGAAAAAACAGGGTATTTGGTTGATACGTTTTTTGCAAAAAATGTATATTAAGCCGCTCTACCAAACGTCAAGGTATACCCATATCAGAGCAGTCCTAACTAATGTGTGTAATCCCTATCTGATGTATTTAAAACCTGGTCATATGTACAATACCTGTATGAGCAGGATTCAGAAAAGGAATGTCCATGTGGACACGCTGGACAGAACGGCTCCTGTGCGTACAGCTCAAAAAAAGAGGGGTGGAGGCCTCCCCAGTCTTGTGGACACAAGAAAACAATTATATGAAACCAGAACACATGAGCTGCGCGCACAGTGAACAAGCCCGTAGAGACATGTTCACACCACCAAGAGACTTGAAAACACAAAAAAGCACAGTAAAACCAAAAACACACTGTTGCAACAGTGTGTTTTTGGTTTTACTGTGCTTTTTTGTGTTTTCAAAACACACTGTTGCAAAAAAAATCACAGTGGACAGCAAGTGCTAGTAAAAAGATGGAAAAAACAGGGTATTTGGTTGCTACGTTTTTTGCAAAAAATGTATATTAAGCCGCTCTACCAAACGTCAAGGTATACCCATATCAGAGCAGTCCTAACTAATGTATGTAATCCCTATCTGATGTATTTAAAACCTGGTCATATGTACAATACCTGTATGAGCAGGATTCAGAAAAGGAATGTCCATGTGGACACGCTGGACAGAACGGCTCCTGTGCGCACAGCTCAAAAAAAGAGGGGTGGAGGCCTCCCCAGTCTTGTGGACACAAGAAAACAATTATATGAAACCAGAACACATGAGCTGCGCGCACAGTGAACAAGCCCGTAGAGACATGTTCACACCACCAAGAGACTTGAAAACACAAAAAAGCACAGTAAAACCAAAAACACACTGTTGCAAAAAAAATCACAGTGGACAGCAAGTGCTAGTAAAAAGATGGAAAAAACAGGGTATTTGGTTGATACGTTTTTTGCAAATTATATGAAACCAGAACACATGAGCTGCTCGCACAGTGAACAAGCCCGTAGAGACATGTTCACACCACCAAGAGACTTGAAAACACAAAAAAGCACAGTAAAACCAAAAACACACTGTTGCAACAGTGTGTTTTTGGTTTTACTGTGCTTTTTTGTGTTTTCAAGTCTCTTGGTGGTGTGAACATGTCTCTACGGGCTTGTTCACTGTGCGCGCAGCTCATGTGTTCTGGTTTCATATAATTGTTTTCTTGTGTCCACAAGACTGGGGAGGCCTCCACCCCTCTTTTTTTGAGCTGTGCGCACAGGAGCCGTTCTGTCCAGTGTGTCCACATGGACATTCCTTTTCTGAATCCTGCTCATGCAGGTATTGTACATATGACCAGGTTTTAAATACATCAGATAGGGATTACATACATTAGTTAGGACTGCTCTGATATGGGTATACCTTGACGTTTGGTAGAGCGGCTTAATATACATTTTTTGCAAAAGACGTATCAACCAAATACCCTGTTTTTTCCATCTTTTTACTAGCACTTGCTGTCCACTGTGATTTTTTTTTTTGCAACAGTGTGTTTTTGGTTTTACTGTGCTTTTTTGTGTTTTTAAGTCTCTTGGTGGTGTGAACATGTCTCTACGGGCTTGTTCACTGTGCGCGCAGCTCATGTCTTCTGGTTTCATATAATTGTTTTCTTGTGTCCACAAGACTGGGGAGGCCTCCACCCCTCTTTTTTTGAGCTGTGCGCACAGGAGCCGTTCTGTCCAGCGTGTCCACATGGACATTCCTTTTCTGAATCCTGCTCATACAGGTATTGTACATATGACCAGGTTTTAAATACATCAGATAGGGATTACATACATTAGTTAGGACTGCTCTGATATGGGTATACCTTGACGTTTGGTAGAGCGGCTTAATATACATTTTTTGCAAAAAACGTATCAACCAAATACCCTGTTTTTTCCATCTTTTTACTAGCACTTGCTGTCCACTGTGATTTTTTTTGCAACAGTGTGTTTTTGGTTTTACTGTGCTTTTTTGTGTTTTCAAGTCTCTTGGTGGTGTGAACATGTCTCTGCGGGCTTGTTCACTGTGCGCGCAGCTCATGTGTTCTGGTTTCATATTACTGGGGTAATAGGATTTTCAGCCAATATGTATTTGTAAAGATACCACTGACGAAAGAATCTCTGAAACGCGCGTCGGGGTGCTCTGTACTTGGGCACACAGGACTGACAGATATATATATTATATATCCCCTAATCTCTCTCTATTATCGGTGTGCATATGCAATCTTGAGTTGCACGTGAGGACACGTTTATGTATGGCGTGGTTCTCCTTCCCTTTCTTTTAAATATTTTGGCACATTGTTGTTGGCATTACTTATAGTATTTCATATTTACAGCACATGCACTTTAGGTTTATCCCCTGAATTTGATTTTTAGCACCTTATTTAACCCACTTTTACCTCACCATATATCACGTATACACATATATATGTGTCCATGAAATGCACACCACTATGAGTTTTTTATAAAGATCATGGGATTGTATATTTTATCTTTATTATATTGTATTTCATCCTGTCTATTCCTTATATATTTTAATCTATAAATTCCCAAGTACGTGCACTGTATGCACTGTAGTGCCGTTATTGCCATAAAAATACAATAAAGGCTTTTTTTTTTTATCATTCCCAATCTTGGTTATTGTGGCTTCTTATACGATTTTTAGTCTTGAGTGTCCATGTAAATATCCAAAAGAAAAAAAGGACTACTTGAAGAAAGTTTTCTCACTCAAATTATACATTAAAATCCAATAAATCTTTTTATTTAAACACCAATCAAAGACAATACACAAAAAAGAAAATTAAAAACAAGAGGGGCAGGTCAATATATATGATTTTTTTGTGCAACAAGTCTCAATATTAAAGTTTTTAATTCCACAACACTGATCACTTAGAAAATATAAGATTCAATAATTAACTGAATGGGGAGGAGAAAAACACATAACACCTTGCTAGTAATTGCATAAATAGCATATATCCTTAAAAAACTCCTCCACAATTATATTTTAGAAAACCAAATAATGCTATGTTGCCAGTAACTGCTAGTAATTGCATAAAAGGCATATATCACTCCCTGACGAAGCAACGTGTGAAACGCGCATTGGATCGTGACGCGGCGGAATCACTACAATAAACATGAGCACTAGTTAGTGTGCATTGTGCTTTTTCTGAAATATGATTGTGGAGGAGCTTTTTGAGGATATATGCCATTTATATGACTTCCGCAAATTATTCCAGCAAATTTTGCATTCAAAATGTCAAATGGCACCCAAACAGTGGTTTTCCCCCACATATGGTGTATCTGTGTGCTCAGGAAAAATTGGGTCTAAAAGAACATTTTTGTGAAAAAAAAATAGTTCAATGTTAATTTTTTACGTCCACATTCCATTAATTCCTGTGAAGCACCTGAAGGGTTAATAAACTTCTTGAATATAGTTTTGAGCACGTTGAGGATAGCAGTTTTTAGAATTGTGGCTTTTCGGTATTTTCTGTTATATAGGCTCCTCAAAGTCATTTCAAAAAAGCGAAAAATGATTTTGTCAATTTTGATGTAAGAAAGAGAAATCGCTGGTCAGCTTTTAACTAGAGATGGGCGAACCAAAACAGTAAAGTTTGGCGTCCATACCGGACACTTAGGTTGCGATCAAACACAGTGAGATACGGCCGAGTCTCGCAGGTTAAAACCAAGCTCTGGCACCGGCACTCCGCATAGCAGTGCATGGAGCCGCACGCTCCGCTCTGGAGTGCCGGTGCCAGAGCTTGGTTTTAACCTGCGAGACTCGGCCGTATCTCGCTGTTGTGTGACTTCAGCCTTACTGTTCAGGTACGGACTTCACCAGGAAGTTCGTCTTACTGTTTGGGTTTGGCCCCACGAACACCAGGTGTTTATGGCGTGGCCATCTGCATAATAGCGTGAGAAACACCGGCGGCTCTGATCAGCAGTAAGATTATTACCACTGGCAAACATTACTGCAGGTCAGAAAGCTGTGGTTCTCAAATGACCACGTGAGCCCGCAGCTGTGATCGGAGGTAAAACATTTACCTCAGGTAACTGGCGTTGTTTGATGGGACTACTGCTCCCATCAGCCGAAGCCTGCTGCCGCTAATAACAGCAAGGTCAGGCGGTGGCTGATGGGAGTACCCATCAGCCAGCGTTTGCACTGTAAATAAATACATTTTTCAAAAAGTCTCATGGTGCAGCGCTGAGCTCAGAGAGTTCATCGCAGTCATCTGTGAGAAAATTGAGAACGATGCCTCAGTGACCTGCAGTAACCTCAATGATCAATCATCAGTTGTTCTCAGCCTGGATGGTCGCATCTTGGTACTATCTATGTTGAAAGCTGTTTATCCCCAGACATGGATTATGGTGTGGGACAGAACGATGGACAAATGAGGGATATTGTTCTTTTTAATTTTTGTTTTATTACAGGAGACAAGGTATTCGATGGAATGAGCGTTGACATGAGTATGATTTAATTAAGGCTCTGTGCACACGATGTGAATTTTGCTGCGGGTCCGTAGCAGTTTCCCATGAGTTTACAGTACAATGTAAACCTATGGGAAACCGAAAACGCTGTGCCCATGCTGCAGAAAAGAAGCTCATTCCGCATCATGTCAACTCTTTGTGCGAAATCCGCAGCAGTTTTACACCTGCTCAATAATAGAAAGCCGCAGGTGTAAAACCGCAGTGGAATTCGCACAAAAACCACGATAAATCCGCAGGAAAAACGCTTTTTGCCCTGCGGATTTATTAAATCCGCTGCGGAAAAATCTGCAGAGGACCACTCTAAGTACTCTACGTACTTATGCGAACAGGCACCTCTCCCCTGTGGACAGGGTGGACAGGGGAGAGGTGCCTGTTCACATAAGTAGTATTCTTACACTGACCGGTATGTATACCCTGTGTAGGCTTTTTTCTGCTGTTAAATCCTAAAACTTTAGTACTTTTTACATGCAGCTATGCTTCATTAGTCCTACATCATCATTGGATTCTTTGTACGGTCAGTGTGTGGATTTGTATACATCATAGGCACTTACCCCCTGCCCTTTTCAGGTGTATGGTGTAGGTAGCACGGGGATTGTTTCCTTCTGTTATGTTTTTATCTGGTGTTATTAACAATAAAGATTCTTTGTATATTTGTATATATTTTTGGACTCTTGACTGTTGTTCTCTGGTTTGGTTTGGCTTACGCTTGTTGCAGTCTGTCCACTATGGTCCCATTTTTGGTCCCATTTATTTAACGATAGTTGTACCCCATTTAAGGGGAGGATAATAATGCTGGTGACTGTTTCGTTTTCCACAAAATCTATTTGCTTAAAGTTTGGAGGGGCCTATTACAGACAAAGAACTAAGACGCGCTTTAAGGGCAATGGCAAGATGTAAGGCGCCAGGAGCAGATGGACTACCAGCTGAAATTTATAAAGAGATGGGGGGAGTGTTGCTGCCCAGACTAAGAGTAGTCTTGGAGGAGGCTAAGAATAGGAGAATCCTGCCAGCCTCCATGAGGGAGGCCATAATAGTTGTAATCCTGAAGGAAGATAAAGATCTACGACTGCCTGAATCGTATCATTCGATTTCTTTGCTCACTACGGACGTTAAATTTCTGGCCAGGGTGTTAGCGACCCGATTGACGGGTGGTATTTCTAAGTTATTACATCCAGATCAGTCTGGCTTTATGCTTGACAGGTCTACGGCAGTTAATCTTAGAAGGCTGTTTTCTGAATCTACAACTGGGGCTGATAACGGTGGGCATAGAGTTGTTGCTTCCTTAAACGCCCATAAGGTATTTGATAGTGTGGAATGGGGGTACTTGTGGCAGGTATTGCACTGTTTTGGCTTTTGTCCTCAACTCGTGTCTTGGGTTCAGTTGCTCTATGCGCAACCATCAGCTAGAGTGAGAGTGAATGGGGAGCTTTCTCATACGATAAAGCTACATAGAGGGACGAGACAGGGGTGCCCGCTCTCCCCTCTTTTGTTTCCTTTGGTCATGGAGCCGTTGGCCGCCAAAATTCGACAGTATGCTGAGGTCTCTGGGTTTAAATGAGTCGATAGAAGAAAAGATAGCGCTTTACACGGATGACATACTGCTGTTCTTGAGTGACTCACGTGATTCATTGAGCAATGCAATTCGGCTCATCGAGGGATTTGGTGCTTTATCGGGGCAAAAGATAAATTGAAATAAATAAACTTTACTCATGGTGGATGATGCAGGGGTTGAGTTGGGAGATTCCACGGAAGGGGGTAGACTTAAAATAGCAGACCAATTCAAATATCTCTTTGCCAATTACAAATTATTTGCATAAGAATCTGACACCAGTGTTGGGAACTCTTAAGGCAAAGGTAGGGGCTTGGTCTAAATTGCACTTGTCTGTTGTAGGTCGAGTTAATCTTATTAAAATGATTCTGATGCCTAAGATACTGCATGTTCTCAATAACTCACCTATCTGGATACCTCGTGGGAAATTCAAACTGATTAACTCTTTATTTAGAAGTTTGGTATGGGGGAAGCAGCACCCATGAATCAGGTTGGAGACGCTTCAATGCTCTAAGGACACAGGAGGTTTGGCTTTACCTAACCCCGAAATATATATTTTTTAGCGGCCCAATGTCAGCATTTAAAGGGCTGGGAGCATGAGTCGTCTGCCAATGTGGTACAACTTTTTGGGGATGCATGGGAAAATGTATCCAACATTGTTTCTGATATATAAAATATGGGGGAGAGTTAAACAAATTCGTGGGGTTACCTGTCTTACCAGGTTCTTTCTGCTGTGGTTTAATAATAATCTACCAGAGTTTTTGGCAATGGAATGTATACCAGAATGGCAAGCTAGGGGGATTCGGTATGTCTGTCAGGTTTTAGAGCGGTGGGAGTTGAAACCCTTTTCCCAGCTGCAGTCGGGGTATGGTCTTAGGATATCCGGGGGTTACCAATATGCACAAGTACGACATGCGTTTGTGGCTCAGAATAAGGGGGATTGTCTCAAAATCAAAAGTGACTTTGTATTGGACTACATCTGTGGAGTGGGGACAACGAGGGGTGTTCTCTCTGTACAAGGATTTACTTCATACTCACTCATTGGGATATCCGATTGGCACGAGGGCTAAATAGGAAAGAGAGTTGGGTCGCTTAGAGGATGAAACGTGGGAAACTGTTCTGTATAAGATTGGATACCAAAATTATCATTAAATGAGCCATATAGACTTTCCCAGCTTTATATTATACACAGAGTGTATAGGTCTCCGGATGTCTTATACAGAGCTGGGTTGAGATCTGATTCGGAATGCCTTAGATGTAGGAATGATAGTGCTGGAATGTTTCACATGTTATGGGCGTGTCCGAGATTGACTGCTTTTTGGTTGGTGGTTCTCAGCCTGATTGAAGGGGTATACAGATGTGTAATCCCAAGGGAACCAGTGGTGTGCGTGGTGGGATTTGTAGAAGAGATAGTTGTGGATAACAAGCTGAAAATAGCAATCACTAGACTACTATACATGGCTCGGAAGGTCATAGCAAGAAATTGGATTAAAGAGGAGCCTCCCTCGAGGGGAGAATATATTAAATATGTGGGGCAGGTCATTGCCCTGGAAAAGGGAGTGTATCAGAAAAGAGGGAAGATGGTCTTGTATGCTAAATTGTGGACGCCTTGGCTGGAATTGGGGTAGCAGGAGGTTAAGGGAAGATAGGCTTGAGGTGGTTTTGCCTATACAATAATGATCTATAAGTTCATAGTGGAAGACATTACATATTGATAATGCATATACTGTTACAAGACATGTTAAGAGAAGAGCGTGAGCTATCTAAATGGGAAGGAGGGGGAGGGGTGGGTAAGGAGGCGTTAATGTTGGGGAAAATGGGAAAATACATGTATTAATGCCAAATGTTTTATTGGAATTTTATACTCAATAAAAAATATTTGAGTTAAAAAAGTAATGGATAGGTGTCTTATAGACATCTCTCCATTACTAAGCCATGGCTTTGATGTCACCAAACACTACAAAGGTGACATTAACCCTACAAATATGAACCCCACTTGCCACCGCTACAGGGTAATGGGAAGAGTTAGTCAAAGCGCCTTTTCTGAATGGCTGCGGGCTGCTATTTTTAGGCTTGGGGGCCAATATCCATAGCCCCTTACCAGCCTGAAAATACCAGCCCCCAGCTGTCTGCTTTTGCTTGGTTGGTTGTCAAAAATTGGGGGGGGGACCCCACAGCATTTTTTTTCGTTATTTATTTACAACGCCGGCTGATAAATACACCCATTAGCCGCTGCCTGCTCTCGCTGTTGTTAGCTGCAGCAGGCGTAGGCTGATGGGAGCAGTAGTTCCATCAGTCGACGCCAGTGACTGAAGGTAAATTTTTTACCTCCGATCACAGCGGCGAGCTCACGATGTCATTTGACAGCATGGGAATTTCAGCTGTGTGACTGTCTGTAATGATTTTATCGACAATCGGAAGCAGTGTTTGCCAAGCTGTCATGCATATGACAGCGTGGCAAACACTGGATGTTCGGGCCCTGTATTCAAGGCAATGGGGTTCGGGTCTGGATACTGTTCTGGTACACAAACCCAAACTAGTTTTTAACTGTTCGGCTGGAGTCTAACATCCAGGAGTTCGAACATCTTTACTTTTAACCCTTAACTTCTTAAGAAAAAAAAATGATATTTCAAAAATTGTGCTGATGTAACATACACATGTGGCAAATGTTATTTAACTATTTTGCGTGATATGACTCTCTGAGGGCATTTAAATAAAAGGTTTGAAAATTGCGAAATTTTCACCAAATGTCTGTTTTTTTCCCCACAAATAACCGTAAATCATTTCAAGGAAATGTTATCACTATCATGAAGTACAATATGTCACGAGAAAACAGCCTCTGAATCAGTGGGATTTGTTGAAGTGATCCAGAGTTATGACCTCATGGTCAGAATTGAAAATATTGGCCTGGTCAGGAAGGTGAAAAAAGGCCTCAGGGTGAAAGGGTTAATACCAAATGTATTAAATTTACGGTCCCCCATTTATGTGATAAGGACCTAACTGATTGGCCCTTTTGTCCATTTTAGATTGGGGTTGAGTTGTGTGGCCCTAATAGGATCCAGAACTTCCCTTTATCCATTTGTCACAGGCATACCAACCCCAGCTAATGGGGGGTTTTGTTTTGACATTATGGACCTGGCCGTGTAAATCAGACATATGGTTCAACTAGCTATCGTGTAATATAAACTCCTTTTCTTTCCAGATTATTTTGCCGCTTTATGGCCATTGTGGTGAAAATACGCAATCATATATTATATATAATATTCGTTCTCTTCGGGCGCGATTGGTCTAAAATTATGACTCTAAAGGTACCTTCACACATAACGATATCGTTAACGATATCGTTGCTTTTTGTGACGTAGCAACGATATCGTTAAGGAAATCGTTATGTGTGACAGCGACCAACGATCAGGCCCCTGCTGGGAGATCGTTGGTCGCTAAGGAAAGTCCAGAACTTTATTTCGTCGCTGGACTCCCTGCAGACATCGCTGGATCGGCGTGTGTGACACCGATCCAGCGATGTCTTCACTGGCAACCAGGGTAAACATCGGGTTACTAAGCACAGGGCCACGCTTAGTAACCCGATGTTTACCCTGGTTACCAGCGTAAAAGTAAAAAAAACAAACACTACATACTTACCTACCGCTGTCTGTCCCCGGCGCTCTGCTTCTCTGCACTCCTCCTGCACTGGCTGTGAGCGTCGGTCAGCCGGAAAGCAGAGCGGTGACGTCACCGCTCTGCTTTCCAGCCACTGTGCTCACAGCCAGTGCAGGAGGAGTGCAGAGAAGCAGAGCGCCGGGGACAGACAGCGGTAGGTAAGTATGTAGTGTTTGTTTTTTTTTACTTTTACGCTGGTAACCAGGGTAAACATCGGGTTACTAAGCGTGGCCCTGCGCTTAGTAACCCGATGTTTACCCTGGTTACCCGGGGACTTCGGGATCATTGGTCGTGGAGAGCTGTCTGTGTGACAGCTCTCCAGCGACCAAACAGCGACGCTGCAGCGATCGACATCGTTGTCGGTATCGCTGCAGCGTCGCTGAGTGTGAAGGTACCTTAATGCCATTGTGCGCATGCATACGATGTGTAATTGTATGGCCCTTGTTTTCAAATATGGCTGTGACTACGGAGTTCTTTTATACTTAGTCCACTTATATGTGTATGTGCGGACAAGCTTGAGAAAGGTTCTCAACAGAACTGAAATGTTGTTGAGCCCCGGTGGGCTATTAAACCACAATTATTCTTTTTCTAAATCTTTATATGGAGTGTTGCTTTAGCTTTTTAGATACATACAATATACTCAGCTCCTTCTAATGCTTTTTTTTATACATTGATATGGTGTGTCTTTTTTAACTCTTTTGTCCTACATTGGATTTCTTGTACAGTGGTTACATATTTCCTGCACATATTCCCGTCCTGGATGACATTGACCCGAATTATGGACTTCATGGGTACCAGCTTCATATTGACATGTACAGCGGACCAAGAACATACCTATGCAAAACCTTCCGTAACTTGTTTTGCCGAAAAGGTAAATTCTTCCATATTGTGTTATAAAAGTTAAAACTGCTTTTCTGTTATCTACGGAGAGTAAAATCCACTGGTCGCTGTGTATTTAGCCCCCATATTCTCTAATCTGCAGCTGGTAAAAGGGTTGTCCAAGATTGGATCAACTTAAAGCAAAGACACTTATGTCAAAATTGTCTCTCCCGCCTCAGAAGTCCCGATGAAGTGCGTTGGAGCTGATCTGTAGCACCCGTGAGCGGCCACTATCTAGTTCTGTATGCCGTGCACATCCAGTTGCTACAGGAGCTGGAAACAGTTGATTGATGGGGTGTCAAGTTTCAGACCTTTAGCAATCCAGTATTTAATTAGTCATTTATTTTATCAATATCAAATTCCTGGACCGTGAACAGAACCACAGTCTACAACATTAAAAGGGTTTTCCAGTCTAACGACACAAGTCTGCAGTCACATAGAGGGAATTGTGAAAGTGTGCAATGTGCATATTGTCACGATTTCCCTGTATTCCTCCAGTGATTGGGTGGTCACATGACAGCATATATGCGATGTGCATACTTGTGGTCACATGCCGACTAGCACTTCTCTGTTATATTCTATTGAGAGAAGCCGGATGAGACTAGTCGGCATGTGACCATAGATATGTCATTTAATTCTTTTGAGAGAAGCCGGATGAGACTAGTCGGCATGTGACCATAGATATGTCATTTAATTCTTTTGAGAGAAGCCGGATGAGACTAGTTGGCATGTGACCATAGATATGTCATTTAATTCTTTTGAGAGAAGCCGGATGAGACTAGTCGGCATGTGACCATAGATATGTCATTTAATTCTTTTGAGAGAAGCCGGATGAGACTAGTCGGCATGTGACCATAGATATGTCATTTAATTCTTTTGAGAGAAGCCGGATGAGACTAGTTGGCATGTGACCATAGATATGTCATTTAATTCTTTTGAGAGAAGCCGGATGAGACTAGTCGGCATGTGACCATAGATATGTCATTTAATTCTTTTGAGAGAAGCCGGATGACACTAGTTGGCATGTGACCATAGATATGTCATTTAATTCTTTTGAGAGAAGCCGGATGAGACTAGTCGGCATGTGACCATAGATATGTCATTTAATTCTATTGAGAGAAGCCGGATGAGACTAGTCGGCATGTGACCATAGATATGTCATTTAATTCTTTTGAGAGAAGGCGGATGAGACTAGTCGGCATGTGACCATAGATATGTCATTTAATTCTATTGAGAGAAGCCGGATGAGACTAGTCGGCATGTGACCATAGATATGTCATTTAATTCTTTTGAGAGAAGCCGGATGAGACTAGTCGGCATGTGACCATAGATATGTCATTTAATTCTATTGAGAGAAGCCGGATGAGACTAGTCGGCATGTGACCATAGATATGTCATTTACATACATGTGGGCAAGTGGCTGCCCACCTGTCGGTAGAGTGCAAGAAAATGATATCTGTGTACCCATTGCACAGTGTGATGTAGAGGGACTGCAGACTTCTTAAACTGGACAACTCCTTTAAAGAAATTCTCTGGAGAATTCGTGAAAAAAAGATAGGGAGGAGATTAATGCTATCCTTAAAAAAAAAAAAAAAAAACCTTTCAGTAATGTTGAGGGGTCTGAAGCTGTCCCAATTATTCTCTGAGTCCTCTCCGTCCCCCCCAGATCAAACGTTCTGCTGACACTGCAATATACATACAGGTAAATGAATGGGAAGAGGCCACAAGCCGGATAGCATATTAACCATGGGACGTTTTGTGGCATGACCCCTCTCCATTCTTGGAGTTACAGCTTTGAACTGCTCCTGACAGCATGCTATAACACTGACTGCCAACAGATGGTGCTAGTGTTAATTTCAGTTTTTCTCCCATCGCTAGGAGAAAGCCATTAACGTTTTCAGATGCAAAATGTTTCCCCTTTTTCAGCTTTTCACACTATATAAACTAGAGAGGGTTAAAAACTACTAGTAGATGAAATGCTGTGAACACAATTATCGAGCGCATCTTTCTAATCTGTTCTCTGTGCCGCCAGGAGGCCGCTCTAATACTGCTATTATTATAGTATGGAACATGCCAGTTTTATTGTAGTTTTTGGCCATTTTTTAAGGAAATTATTTTAGAAATATCGTTCTGTATTTGCTTCTTTGGAAAATGACAATTTCAAAGGTAAATGTAACAAAATGTTTTTTTTTTTTTAAATGCAATCAAATTTTCTGCTATAAAAGCTGTAGTAAATCCACGCCAAAATGCTGGATAAGGCAGCATTGTCTGACCAGGGTCTCTACTACAGAGACCCATGTCTACTCAGAAGATCTGGACGCTCCCTCATCGCTAATCCGTCTCATTGTGACTGTAGTTGGGCTTCAGGCATACTATGGCATCGATGGTTCCTTCTGGATGAGCCCAGGACAATATTATTGCAGAACTACACACACTGGCCATAGGGCTCTGTTCTAGGGGGCTGCAGTGTTGGTTTATATATGGTACGTTAAAATATAAAGCCCACCATTTACGTGCCCTCTTTTTGGGCTGGTATATATTTGTATAGCTGATTTATTTTTTAAATGGCACAAAATGTGACATTTTCACATGTTTTTTTTTTTTCTTTTTAACTTTGAAACCTTAGGGAGACGATTCGGAACTGTAACTAGATTAGTGCCATGCAAAGCATGTACAGTTCGCTTGATGAGCAACTTAAAGGGGTGGTCCGAAACGCAAAATAATTTTAATTCTAAATTCCTATCTAATATTTTTCCCAATGTACTCTAATTGAAATATCACTACCATTCCCTTACTGCACTAAGGCAGCCTAAAGACATGGAATATTTGGTCAGTTTTTTACATCTGTATTTATCACCCACTCCTGGTTTCGGCTTACAAATACTGATTACTGATACTCAACAAATACTGAACCTGTGAACATGGCCTTACCACTTCATTTGAGAATGACAGTGCATGCTGAGGTACTCAAACAAAGTGTCATCAGGTGGCAGGGGGCTGCGCTCACTGCTACACGCTCTTTCCCCCCTCCCCCTGAAGCATCATCACTGAGGCCTGTTTCAGAGATTGGGCTAATCCCTGCTCTTCTGTGTATATGTCAATTCCAATGAATGCTCAGTAGATTCATTTCACCATGCAAAATGCACATTGACAGTGCTCTCTCTCTGACCCTGATCAGAAGTAACGAGCCGGCAAGAGAGCTTATTGTCGGTGCTTTGTTAGAAGAATGCCCAGCATTCAGGGGCTAGCGCTACCCCCGCAACTGACATCACTTGCAGTGTCTGTGCTGGCCTCTTCACTCCGGGTATTCTTCTTACAGTGCCCACTGACCGTGCACTCTATTATTGGCTCGTTACTTATGATCCGAGCTGGCAAGAGAGCGCACTGTCACTTTGTATATTGCACAGTGGCAAGAATCTATTTGCATCTGTCTCCTGAGTGATGATGCTTCATTTGAGTATCCCAACATGTGCTTGAATTCTCAAATGAAGCGTCATCAAAAAAGGAAATGGTTTAAAAAAAAAAGTTAGTGCAGTGAGGATATGGTAGGGATTTTTTACTTAAAGTATATTAGAAAATACATTAGATTATGGCATTAAATAGATAGGCATTTACTGTATGTTGAAAATTAGTTTGTGTTTTGGACCACCTCTGTAAACCCCATTAGCTGTAGAGGCTGCATGCACACAATTTTGTGTACAGAAAATTATGCATTTTTTAATGACTATTTTACTTCTAGATAGATAAGATATATTGAACGAATATGATATAAAAGCGGATCCATAACCAGATGTCACAACAAAACTGCTTCCAATAATAAATGCATCTCCAGAAGCCTCTATGGAACTGGTGTAATTACTTTAAAAGTGTAAGTATTGAGTTTCCACCCACTTAACCTGACTGACAGCTGTGACTTATACTGAGCAGTGTGAGATCTCAGCAGGGAGGGTGGACACTGAAAAGCTGTCAGTAAGACTAGGTGGGCAAAGCTACAGTACTTTCATAAAAAAATTACACAGCCATTGTGACGTGTATTTTTACAGTAAATACACCAGCCTCATCAGGTCTAAGAGATCGAATAAGTAATGTGTACGATTTTTATTGTGAAATCTGGTGGCAGATCTGTTTTAAAATTAAATAAGAATATATGTCCGGAATTAAGTTCTTACACTAATAGTCATTCAGAAAACTATCAAAATGTTCATTTTCTCAGTAAGCTGCAAAAGTATTATATTGAATTCTTTGGAAATTGAAAGTAACAGGGAATTCTATTGAGAGTATAAAAGAAAATCAGGATACAGAAACTTATCCTGATGCAAGTTCTAGTGATTTTTCTTACTGTTTCCCGGTAAATCCTCTGTCTGCATCTTCAAATCCATTATATTATAACACAGTGAAATGGTTTTTGAAGGTTTTTTTTATGTAACATTGCTGTAACCGTTATTGAATAAAGGATAAGTACACAGCTGCTGCCGTGCTATAGACTGTAGTGAAGCCTAGCACAGATTACTATGCAGCGGCATAATTACAGTTTAACAGGTCTTACTTCAGCACCACCGTTCCTCTGCCGCAATCACCGTAGCCAGGCTTCCCCATTGTGTCGCTAAGTATATGATCTGCAGAAGATAGCAGCTCCTCAATCACTGCCTCAAATGCCGCCGTCTGGGGGTATGCGGTGTATATATACCTACTGTATGCATGTTCATGCCATAGGACACCAGAAAAAGATGTTTATTTACTTTCAGAAGTTATGTTATTAGTTTTAGTATATTACACACATGTGGGTATGTTACATTTTATAGCCTACTCAAGCTTTAGTAATCATTTTTTGCCTGAGCTGGTTACATATACAATTTGATCACTCATTCAACTAAAATTGTTAATAGCATTAAGGTATTCTTTTTAAAGAAATATATGTTATTTAAAGGGAATCAGTCATCAGATTTTTGCTATTTCATTTGAAATAGCATGATGTAGGGGCTGAGACCCTGATTCTAGCGATGTATCACTTATTTGGCTCATTGTTTGAGCTTTGATTAAAATAGCTGTTTTATCTGCTGCACATCTAGCAGTTCTCTGAGTGCTGAGCTCAGTATAGCCCCACCCACACCACTGATTGGCAGCTTTCTGCCAATGCACAGTGTACAAAGAAAGCTGTCAATCAGTGGTGTGGGCGGGCTAATACACTGCTCATGAATATTGAGGGATACATGGAAATGGTTTGCTAGTCCTCTAGTGATAAACTGCTTCTGATAAAACTGCAGCATGCAGCCCAGTAGGTGTCACATCGCTGGAATCGGGGTATCTGTCTCTACATTACTCTGCACTCAGAGTAGGTGGCAAAAACGTGGCGACCGATTCCGTTACTGGAGCATAGCATGATTTCTGTTTATAACCTAGCCATGGGGATAATCTCTAAAGGTACCGTCACACTGAACGATATCGCTAGCGATCCGTGACGTTGCAGCGTCCTGGCTAGCGATATCGTTGCGTTTGACAGGCAGCAGCGATCAGGATCCTGCTGTGCCATCGTTGGTCGGAGCAGAAAGTCCAGAACTTTATTTCGTCGCTGGACTCCCGCAGACATCGCTGAATCGGTGTGTGTGACGCCGATTCAGCGATGTCTTCACTGGTAACCAGGGTAAACATCGGGTTACTAAGCGCAGGGTCGCGCTTAGTAACCCGATGTTTACCCTGGTTACCAGCGTAAACGTGAAAAAAAAAAACACTACATACTTACCTTCCGGTGTCTGTCCCCTGCCATTATGATTCTCCAGGCCATTACAAGTTCACAGATACCAAACATGTCTAGGTTGTTTTTTATTTAAGTGGTGAAAAGAAAATCCAAAGTGTGTTAAAAAAAAAAATGGCGCCATTTTCCAAGAGTCGTAGAGTCTCCATTTTTTGTGATCTGGAGTCGGATGAGGGCTTATTTTTTGCGTGCCAAGCTAACGTTTTTATTGATACCATGTTGGTGCAGATACAGTCTTTTGATCGCCCGTTATTGCATTTTAATTCAATGTTACGGCGACCAAAAATAACTAATTCTGGTGTTTTTACTTTTTTTTTTCGCTGCGCCGTTTACCGATTGGAGTAATTCTTTTAATAGCTCGATAGATTGAGCAATTCTGAACACGGTGATACCAAATATTTGTATTTTTAATTGTTTTATTTTGAATGGGGTGATTTGAACTTTTATATTGTTTTATGTTTTTCATATTTTTACAAACTTTTTTCCACTTTACACTGGCTTCTATAGTCTCCATGGGAGACTAGAAGCTGTGATCATCCGATCACTTGTGTTACATAGAGCAGGTCTTCAGCTCTGCTCTATGTAGCAGAAATGCTCACTTGCTAGGAGCACCAACCGCTAGGCGGCGCTCATAACAATCCGGCAATGACAATCACAGTGGTCTGCTGCAGACCCCGGGTTGTCAGACTCATGACATCTATCGACAACCCGCGATCATGTGACTCGGGCGCCAATGAGCGGGATTAGTGACGCGCTTCTGGTGCGATCACAATAAATGACGCTGTCAGAGATTGACAGCTGCATTTAACAGGTTAATATCCGTGGGTGGATCGTGATGCTACCCACGGTTGTTAGTGGCACATGACAGCTGAAGAAATCAGCTGACATGTGCCGGGAAAGATGTGGGCTCACCACCAGAGCCCACATCAAAGGGAGAGACATGACATGAGCAGTACATGTACGACGCATGTCGTGAAGGGGTTAACCGCAGTGTTCACAGAGGGGGATTGTATTTGATGTCTGGACACGAGTTTTTTGGGACCAGCAATGCTATTTATTAGGTTTATCAGGTTAGTTCTGGCTCTTTTGTTTTATGAAATTTCCTCCTTTGGGTCAATATTTTTATTTTCTCACAGTTCTGATCTCGCTTCTTTAACCCCTTACCGGCATCGGACGTACTATACCGTCTGATGCCGGCTCCCCTGCTTTGATGCAGGGCCCCGCGGTGAGCCCGCATCAAAGCCGGGACATGTCAGCTGTTTTGAACAGCTGACATGTGCCCGCAATAGGTGCGGGCAGAATCGCGATCTGCCCGCACCTATTAACTAGTTAAATGCCGCTGTCAAACGCAGACAGCGGCATTTAACTACCGCTTCCGGCCGGGCGGCCGGAAATGACGTCATCGCCGACCCCCGTCACATGATCGGGGGTCGGCGATGCTTGTATATTGTAGCCATACAGGTCCTAGAGACCTCTATGGTTACTGATGACCGGTGGCTGTGAGCGCCCCCCTGTGGTCGGCGCTCACAGCACACCTCCATTTCTGCTACATAGCAGCGATCAGCAGATCGCTGCTATGTAGCAGAGCCGATCGTGTTGTGCCTGCTTCTAGCCTCCCATGGAGGCTATTGAAGCATGGCAAAAGTAAAAAAAAAAAGTTTAAAAAAATGTGAAAAAAATAAAAAAAACATAAAAGTTTAAATCACCCCCCTTTCGCCCCAATCAAAATAAATCAATAAAAAAAATATCAAATCTACGCATATTTGGTATCGCCGCGCTCAGAATCGCCCGATCTATCAATTAAAAAAAAGTATTAACCTGATCGCTAAACAGCGTAGCGGGAAAAAAATTCGAAACGCCAGAATTACGTTTTTTTGGTCGCCGCGACATTGCATTAAAATGCAATAACGGGCGATCAAAAGAACGTATCTGCACCAAAATGCTATCATTAAAAACGTCATCTCGGCACGCAAAAAATAAGCCCTCAACCGACCCCAGATCATGAAAAATGGAGACGCTACGAGTATCGGAAAATGGCGCAATTTTTTTTTTTTTTTTTTTTTTTTAGCAAAGTTTGGAATTTTTTTTCACCACTTAGATAAAAAATAACCTAGTCATGTTAGGTGTTTATAAACTCGTAATGACATGGAGAATCACAGTGGCAAGTCAGTTTTAGCATTTAGTGAACCTAGCAAAAAAGCCAAACAAAAAACCAATGTGGGATTGCACTTTTTTTGCAATTTCACCGCACTTGGAATTTTTTTCCCGTTTTCTAGTACACGACATGGTAAAACCAATGATGTCGTTCAAAAGTACAACTCGTCCTGCAAAAAATAAGCCCTCACATGGCCAAATTGACGGAAAAATAAAAAAGTTATGGCTCTGGGAAGGAGGGGAGCGAAAAACGAACACGGAAAAACGAAAAATCCCCCGGTCATGAAGGGGTTAAGCAAGAGAAAATGGAAGAATCATGACTGTCCATTGCAAGATGCCAAACAGTCTGGTTTTAGCATTGTTTCCCCACACTTTCTAAAATAGTGGCTTGCTTAGGCTCTCCACCAGAGGGCAGTCTCACAGCCCTATTCTGATAATCTAGCACTGGACTGACTGTGTGGATGACCAGTTTGTATCTTACTGCAGCATTGGGATAAGAGCTGCTGCCTCCCTTCATCTTTACTCGCAGCCTATTCCACAATACTCAGAATCTAGAGGTATAGATGGTATTCATTTTGCACATATTTTGTTTTATTAATGTTTCCTTTCATTATTGAGATAGTACCCAGTGTTAGCCCTGCTACCTACTACTCCTCACTATGATCTGCTAGTGCGGAGCCATCTTCTGAGCCGGTATGTATATCACTGCAACCAACTACCGGACACATATTCCATGTGCTCCTGACAAATGTCTGTAATGGCAGGAGAAGCCGGCTCTCTGCAGCTCGTTATGATCACCGTTGCATCTCAGCACATGCTGCCCACCTGGGAAACGATTTTAACGAACTCCAAGCAGTGATTTTTTTTTTCTTTCTTACTGCCGTTATGTTACTGATCAATACATTTTACAATAGTTCTTCCAATGTTGTTGGCAGTAGGAAAGAGCTATTACTTTGTCTCCGCTCCATTAAATTTATTTGCCCTTGCTGACAATTGTTCTTAGTTGTTGGAGTTATAGAGGACCTGTCACTTCAATGCAATGCAAGATATGATTAGTTTGCAGCGCTAATAAAGATGAAAGATTGAATGAAGCTCTGCGGTTGTAAAGCGCCACAATTAACACCGAAGATACCAATACATATTGGTAAACTCGTTTCTGAGATATGAAAAAGGGAGCCCGCATATTATATGGAGCCATACTGTACCACTTTGCACCTAAAATGTTATACAAAGGCGTGCAAAGGTTTTTTTTACTTTAGAAAATTCAGTATTTTCTTAGGGAGAATATTTGTGGGGGTAAACAGAGACTAACCACAGGATAGATGATAAATGTGTGATCGCTGGGGTTCCTGTCTCTGAGAACCCCAGCAATATCTAAAGTCCCCTGTATGAGTGAGGTCTAGCAAAGAGCAGTCACTGCTGCTTCTCCAATCATTGAAAATATATGATAGCAACCCTATTTCCCAATTACGGTAATAAATTGTATATATATATATATATATATATATATAATATATTGTAACTCAAAATGTTTTACTCAAAATAAAAGGGAATCGGGTGGCTACCAGAGAAGAAAAAGAGTGGCTAACCACTCATGATTATATGTATAGTATAAAATACGCCTTTATTGTATTTGGCAAAACATAGCATTAATTGTGCACGTACTTGGAAATATTACAGAAAAAATGAAAAAATATAAAAAACGGACAAGAGGAAAAAGAATGTTATACGAGCATCTGATAAAAAGTTTGTGTGTGTATATATTGTAGCGTGGCTAAAGGATGTCTAATCGATGGGAGATATGTGTCTTATAGATGGCTTGTTGCTGTGATGTAACCATGGCTACCTATATGTGTTTCAGGACCTGTGGTGATGTCACAACCACATGTCTGGTCATGTGATGGGTTCTGGGTGTGGTTAGACATATAAAAGAAAGCCTAATGCTTAACACAGGTAGGTATGTGTGGAGGTGAAACCCTCCTGAGTGTGTTACGGCTTCAGGACTGAGCCGGATGAACTGGACACTTGTTTTTCTTTACCTGAACCAAAGGCTATTTGTTTTCTGTTGTTTGCCACATGGTTTATGAAGCAATAAACCCAGTGAACTTTAAAGGAACACGTCTCCTGAGTGTCAGCCGTCGCAGCTGAGTGAGTGAAATCCCTACAATTGGTGGTAGACGTGCGAGCAGCGTTCCCAGCGGAGACGTGAGTTTATTTTGAATGTCCTGGGTCAAGGCTGTTGCAAGCCAGCAAGCATTGCCGGAGAAAATGGAGGACCTGCTGAAACAATTGGTCCAGATGCAGTCACAGCAGGAGAAAAGGCAGCAAGAGACCAACAGGCTGTTGATGCAGCAGATACAACAGAGCCAGCAGGAGCAACGGCAGCAGATGCAACAAAGCCAGCAGGAGCAACGGCAGCAGTTACAACAGAGCCAGCAGCAGATGCAGCAGAGCCAGCAGGAGCAACGGCAGCAGAGCCAGCAGGAGCATCAGCAGCAGATGCAGCTTCTGGCAACCGCCATCCAGGGCAAGGCGAGCGCCCCAACCCCAGGTTTGGCTGATGACACCCACGTCCGGAAAACGGTAAGACGCGCATTGCAGAAAATGACTCCCGGGGATGATGTTGAGGCCTTCCTGACGGTGTTTGAGAGGGTCGCTGAGAGGGAAAAACTTCCGCCAGAGCAGTGGGCAGAGGTACTTGCGCCATACCTGACGGGAGAACCCCAGAAGGCGTACTATGATTTGACCTTGCAGGATGCCAAAGAGTATCACAAATTGAAAGCCGAGATTCTCGCACGTTTGGGGGTGACACTGACTGTCAGGGCACAGCGAGTTCACTCCTGGGGCTATCACCGGGACAAACCACCTCGTTCCCAAATGTTTGATCTGTTGCACCTGGTCCAGAAATGGCTGCAGCCAGAGTCCTCTGCGCCTGCACAGATGGTAGAACGGGTGATGATGGATCGGTTTGTCCATTCCCTCCCGAGGCCTATACAGTCTTGGGTTGCCCAGGGTGATCCCCAGAATGCCGACGAGCTGATCGGACTGGTTGAGAGGTACCAAGGGTTGGAAGGCTCCTTCGGGAGGCAGCCCATGCCGTACTGGGGATCCCAGAAGGCAGCTGAGTCCCAAAAAGGGGTGGTGCGTCCAAGGTCACAAAGGGCGGGGGAGGTGGTGCCCAAGGTCCCCACGGGTGATATTATTTGTTGGAGGTGCCACAAGCCAGGACATATAGCTGCCCGTTGTTCCCAAACCACTGAGCAGATGGACTGCAGCATGGGACGCCGTTGTTCATACTATGCGTATCCAGCTTGCAGTGTGAACTCTCCGCCCAACGAGGGACCTCAAGCATGTCCCGTGAAGGTGAACGGTCAAGCAGTAACGGCACTGTTAGACTCGGGGAGCCTAGTGACCCTGGTGAGGGCCACTTTTCCTCTCCACCTGCTCCCGGGAAAGAAGGTCGGAGTGCGGTGCATACATGGTGATGCAAAGGACTACCCTGTGGCCAGTGTGAACATTGAAACGACATGTGGCACGGAGTCCCACATAGTCGGCGTCGTTCAGGACTTGTTGCACCCTATAATTATTGGCCGGGATTTCTGTTTGTTTTGGGATTTGTGGGGGAAAGGTTCTGAGCTCCCTAGCAAGAGTAGGGAACCAGTGAACCCGGGAAGGGTGGTGCCACACCCAGAGTCAGACAGATTTCCTTTTTGTGTCCTGGCTGGAGATGAGGAGGAAGTGTCCCCTGCATCTGACATTCTGGAGTTAGAGGTATCCGGTGAAAATTTTGGGACTGCCCAACATAGGGACCCCACTCTGAGGGAAGCCTTTAATAATGTCACAGTTATTGACGGGGTGGTACAGGAGCCGGGGGCAGACACAAGATTTCCCCATTTTCTAATGAGCAGGGAGTTGTTGTACCGGGTCACGAAAATAAGGGAGGAGTTGGTAGAGCAGTTGGTAGTGCCGGGTCCATATAGACGGAAGGTGTTGGACATGGCCCATTCACACATCTTGGGTGGACACCTAGGGGTGGAAAAAACGCAGGAACGGGTTGTGCAGAGGTTCTATTGGCCTGGGTGCCACCGGGAAATAGTGAACTATTGCAGGTCCTGCCCTACATGTCAGCTAACTGCTCCCACTCCTCATTTCCGGAACCCCCTTGTGCCACTGCCCATTATTGAGGTGCCATTCGAGAGAATTGCCATGGACTTGGTCGGTCCCTTAGTTAAATCAGCCCGGGGCCATCAGTATATATTAGTCATCCTGGACTACGCCACACGCTATCCTGAGGCAATTCCCTTGAGAAATTCTTCTTCAAAGAGTATAGCTCGCGAGTTGGTCCATGTCTTTTCCCGGACAGGTCTGCCGAAGGAGATCCTGACTGAGCAGGGGACACCTTTCATGAGCAAGGTGATGAGGGAACTATGCAAAGCCCTGAAAATCTCCCAGTTGAGGACCTCGGTGTACCATCCCCAGTCAGATGGCCTTGTTGAGAGATTTAACAAGACACTGAAGAGCATGCTGAGAAAAGCTATAGAGAAAGACGGTAGAGACTGGGATTGTCTCTTACCCTATTTGATGTTTTCCATTCGTGAAGTTCCACAGGCCTCCACAGGTTTCTCACCGTTTGAGCTTCTGTATGGCCGACATCCACGAGGACTCCTGGATATAGCCAAGGAAACCTGGGAAGCCGAAGTCACGCCCCACAGAAGCGTCATTGAGCATGTGGCCCTGATGCAGCAGAGGATTGCAAAGGTGATGCCTATCGTGAAAGAACACCTTCTCCAAGCACAAGAAGCTCAGGCCAGGGTCTACAACCGGTCTGCAAGAGTGAGGCAATTCAATCCGGGAGACCGAGTTCTTGTGTTAGTTCCGACAGTGGAAAGCAAGTTCTTGGCCAAATGGCAAGGGCCATATGAGGTTGTCGAGAAACTTGGTGAAGTAAACTATAAAATTCACCAACCAGGAAGACGGAAACCATTCCAAGTATACCATGTCAACCTTATCAAGCCGTGGCAAGATAGAGAGCCGACAGTAACTCCATCGTTGTTAAGCAACCCAGAAGATGAGGTTGGAGCGGTTACTATAGCGGAGACGCTATCGGAGTCCCAGAAACAGCAATGCCGGGAGTTACTCCAGAAAAACAGGGACCTGTTTTCCGAGTTGCCTGGGTACACGAAGGTCATAGAGCATGAGGTCCTGACAGAGCCCCATGTGCGCGTGAACGTGAAGCCCTATAGAATTCCTGAGGCCCGTCGAGAAATAGTCTCCAAGGAAGTGGAGCGTATGTTGAAGCTTGGAGTCATTGAGGAATCCAAGAGCGGTTGGTCGAGCCCAATTGTCCTGGTCCCAAAACCTGATGGGGAGTGGAGATTTTGCAACGACTATAGGAAGTTGAATGAGGTCTCCAAGTTCGACGCATATCCCATGCCCCGAGTTGATGAGCTCATCGAAAGACTTGGGCCCGCCAGGTACATAACCACCTTGGATTTGACGAAGGGGTATTGGCAGATCCCCATGGCACAGGAAGCCAAGGAGAAGACGGCGTTTTCTACACCAGATGGATGCTTCCAGTATGTCCGGATGCCATTTGGCCTACAGGGAGCTCTGGCCACCTTCCAAAGGGCTATGGATAGAGTCCTTGCACCCCACAAGGCATACGCTGCTGCGTACCTAGATGATATCGTCATCTTTAGCCCGGACTGGGAGAGTCATCTGGAGAAAGTCCAAGCGGTGTTTGATGCTATAAGAGAGGCCGGATTTACAATAAACCCGAAGAAGTGTGCATTGGGTAAAGAAGAAGCTAAGTACCTTGGATACATAGTGGGTCATGGAGAAATAAAACCCCAAATCAGTAAAGTGGAGGCAATTCAAACATGGCCAAAACCTGTTTCCAAGAAGCAAGTTAAAGCCTTCCTGGGAATCGTGGGATATTACAGGAGGTTCATCCCAAACTTCGCCACAATGGCGGCGCCTCTGACTGACCTGCTAAAAGGGACAAAATCAGTAATGGTTAAGTGGTCCGAAGAAACAGATTCAGCCTTCCAAGAAATGAAAGAGGCTTTATGTAAGCAACCCGTTCTGATGGCCCCAAACTTCAAGAAAGAGTTTATTCTTCAGACAGATGCCTCAGATGTTGGGGTGGGAGCAGTCCTTTCCCAAGAACTACATGGAGAGGAGCATCCTGTTCTCTATCTGAGTAGGAAGCTGTCCTCGTCTGAAAAGAACTACTCAGTCGTTGAAAAGGAGTGCTTGGCCATAAAATGGGCAGTCGACACATTACAGTACTATTTGCTGGGACGTAAATTTAGACTGATATCCGACCATGCCCCACTTAGGTGGATGAGGGAAACGAAGGGTAGAAATGCTAGGGTCACCCGTTGGTTCTTAGCCCTGCAGGACTTCTGTTTCCATGTGGAACATAGGGCCGGAAAGCTGCACGGTAATGCTGATGCCCTGTCAAGAATCCCTTGTCTAGTGGGAGAAAGTGCCAAGCCCCACGGCTTTAGGCAGAGGGGGGAGGTATGTAGCGTGGCTAAAGGATGTCTAATCGATGGGAGATATGTGTCTTATAGATGGCTTGTTGCTGTGATGTAACCATGGCTACCTATATGTGTTTCAGGACCTGTGGTGATGTCACAACCACATGTCTGGTCATGTGATGGGTTCTGGGTGTGGTTAGACATATAAAAGAAAGCCTAATGCTTAACACAGGTAGGGATGTGTGGAGGTGAAACCCTCCTGAGTGTGTTACGGCTTCAGGACTGAGCCGGATGAACTGGACACTTGTTTTTCTTTACCTGAACCAAAGGCTATTTGTTTTCTGTTGTTTGCCACATGGTTTATGAAGCAATAAACCCAGTGAACTTTAAAGGAACACGTCTCCTGAGTGTCAGCCGTCGCAGCTGAGTGAGTGAAATCCCTACAAAATATATATATATATATATATATATATATGTATATATACATATATATATATATATATGTATATATATATATATACATATATATATATATATATATATATACCTATGCAGAGGTGTGTGCATATATTACATGTATATAAAACCCATCGAAATAAGATAACTTGTGTATATATGACCAAAGTGATTTGTATAAATTATGTAATCATATATTAGCAATTTAAAGTGCATGTGCAAAAGGTGAGTGGGTGACAAGTGCCGCTGATCAGTAGTGGTCCTAAGACCCCCACTGATCAGTCAAAATACTGCATAAGGTGTGAAAACAGGGCTGTTTGTTCATGGGAAAATCTGTTTAAGCACACAAAGTACGTTTTAATCAATAAGTGTTTGAACAGTAATAAGTTCCACAATTGGTTGTGTTTAAAAAAAAATGTTCCTGTGCTGAGATCTGAGTTGTGACAATGGGTACATATTTAAGCTGTTGGGTGACCCCGGACCAGGGGCTCCTTCCCTGTCCCTACCATTAGGGGACATCCTAGCTCGCCCTATTTTCTGAAGGTGAAGATGCTGGGGCAACCATCCTTGCCTTATCTCCTGGATCAGCCCTCCATCTGTCCAATTCCCCCACCCAGGTGAGGGGAGCTGCTGTGCACCGCAGTACACCAACCCAACGAATAAGGCAACACAAACAAAGAGGAAAATACCAGGCATACAAATATTCACTCACATATAACAGAGGAATGCATTTGGGAGTGGAGGATGGGGAAACAAACAAAATAAGAGGAGGGAAGGGAATTTTCACACTTTCAAACCCGACTGTCTTTGTGGTATTTCCTGAAGATGTCATGATGACTTCAAAAATAAACCACCATCATCCTTTAACCATATTTTGTATTCTGTATTGTCTGGCAGCGCGGATATAATCCACTATTTTCCTAGATAATAACTTTCAAACCCACGCTACAGTCACAGAACTTCTTCAAATTCCTCATATAAGCACCAAAACACCTGTCCTACAATCCATGCAGTATAAGAAGCTAGCTCTGACGATGTGTTTCAGTCAGGACCCAGACTATATAGGGAATAAGAGTGGCTATCCGAGCTCAGCTGAGAGCTCAGACTCCCAGAGCTCCCAACATGGCCGATTCTCCCCTGTTCTGCCAAAAGAAATAAACACCATTTAAAAAGAAGGTGAAGTGCTTCTTTTCAGCACAGGAGTAGGAGCAATCAGATGCTGTGGTTTTCTGGCTCCTCTGTTGTGGTAACCCCATGACACCCATGTTTTGTGCTGTGTAATGGATGTGTGAACATGCAGTAACAGGGTCTTATCATACCACATCTCCTGGGCAGGGGAGAAAACGAGTATACAGACAGGACAGCATGATTATTTGATTCCGTGCTGTAATGTCTGTATACTCTCTTTTTATGTGTGGTTTTTCTAAGACAAAATGAAATGGTTAATACACTACAGGTAGAATTTTATATTTCTAATCATAATTTATAAAAAGTTCTACATGTGTTAACCACAGACATACTTAACAACGAGTTGATATATTTTTTTTCTTGACCTTTTTTAGATAATAAAACTAATGTGATTATGATTTAATGATCAGGGTAGTATCAAACACAGAGAAAAAAAGTGTTGTGAGATTAGGCAATGTGAAGAAACCAGAAGATTGCTGGTGACAATTATATTACAGTGTAAAATGCAAACATGTTTAATATACCGTAAGTGCTTTAGCATGAGGAAGCTAAAATATATGTAAGGTCTTACATTCAATTTCACAAAGTGCAATGTAATATGTTTATAGCCAAAAAAGACTAAGCAAGAACATGGAATTAATCTTATTCTATTGATCTACTGTTACGGAGGAACATAGTTGAGTGTACACCAGTTAAATAAGCCCATGAGATTTTCGAGTCTGCATTCCCAGCTAGATTTTCACCACTTCCATCCAACTTGTAATTGCACTTATTACTTGTGTGACACTGCATTACACAGGAAGACATGAGAAATGTTATCCTTGCAGAACAGAGGGAATGTTAGAAAGCTAATTAATAAGTGTTGTTGTAAGAGATGGCACATGAAAACTACAGCAAGCAGTAAACATCACTGGGTATCTCTACCCATACATCATTCTACTCTGTTTAGGTATCAAAAACCTGGTGAAAGATTCTCTTTTTAATAAATAAAACAACTAGACATATATGAAATGGTTTGATCCATTAAGGTGATGGACCATTTCACCAGCTCCTTTAACTTTCACAAATGGCAATTTTTATTATTTTCATTTTTTTTTTTGGGGGGGGGGAGCCTGATAACTTCCCTTTTTTACATTATTGTATTCAATGAAATCTGCATCCAAAGGCTGCAGATATACCGGCAATTGAAATCGAAATATTCAGTGGAAGGGTGGGGGTGCTGTTCAGCCCCAGGTCACATGACCCATATCAACTGCTTTGGTCTTCTGCTGTGGGCAGTATGCCCCTGGTTCGTGCCCTTCATGACCACACATAAATCTAATCAAAAAATGACTGCATCATATATGTATCTCATGTAGTGCATGAATAGAACTGCATGTAGACTTGCAGGAGACTGAGACAAACTTGGCAAGATAAAGTCAACTTGTTAGCTAAATATATAATAGTTGTATTTTCTTCAGCCTATGCAACAAAGATTCTTTCTATTTGGCCCTTATGTGGTGTAGCAAAACCAGTTAGGCTAGGGTTAAGTCCTATCTCTACAGGTTCTAATTAGATGACCTGACTAGCCCTGCATATAACTAGGCTAGATGTTCTTAGTCAGTCAGCTCAGGGAATTATTATTATTATTTATTTATATAGCACCATTAATTCTATGGTGCTGTACATGAGAAAGGGGTTACATACAGGGTTATAGATATTGTTTACAGTAAACAGGTTTACAGTGACGGACTGGTACAGAGGTGAGACGACCCTGTCCTTGCGGACTTACATTTTATGGGATAGTGGGGAAGAGACAAGGTAGGAGTGAGGCGGCGGCTCTGGCGGTGGTGAGGCGGCGGCGGCTCTGGCGGTGGTGAGGCGGCGGTTCTGGCGGTGGTGAGGCGGCGATTGGATGTGTCTTAGAGCTAAAAGGAGAGACAAGCCAGAATCCCTCTCTGAGAAGAGTCTGCAAAGGCCGTGTGCAGAGAACCACAAGTATTAGTGGTTGCTATGGAAAATACCGGTTTTGTTTGATCAAACTGGGACTGGCTCAGCCCGGTGGTAGAGTAGCCAAGGTCTGTTCTGTTAGTTGGTGCCTGGACAAGGCTAGGGATTTATGTTTGAACTTGTTTCTGTTCTGTGAAACTTGCAGAAAGTAATACAAACTGCATGTGTTTGGAGCAAAATTGAATTGTATTAACACTAAGTTCTAATGCCTACCTGAGAGCATGAATCCTTACGATTGACGAATAATGTGGGCATAAAGTCCCAGAGAGCATAGGCAAGTGTAAAGATTGAATGTTCTTGGTAAAGGCAGCTAGAGCATTGAAAACAAACTGAAAACATGGAAGAGCTTGTCAAGCAAATAAACCAGGTGAGGCAACAGTAGCAGCAGACCTAACATGGAACCAGCAAATTCTTAATCCAGCAGTATCAACAGCAGCAGGAGTCAAAGCTGCAGATTCTGCAGCAGCAGGCTCTGCAGCAGTTATAGCATATTCAGCATCAGCAGCAGATTGCTCTCATGGCAGAAACTGTCCATGCCACCATAGAAATGGCATCACCCGCCAAAGTGAAAGTATCTGGGTGAGACGAACGGTAAGCAAGGCCTTACAGATGTCTCTGCAGGATGACGTTGAGGATTTCCAGACATGTTTGAGACAGTTGCAGACAGAGAGAAACTGCCCCCAGACCAATGGACAGAGGTTCTAGCTCCATTCCTTATGTGGAATCGACAAAAGTGTAATACGACCTTGCTCTGCAGGATGCCAAGGACTACAAGCTAAAGGCGTATATTATGGACTGTCTGTGGGCCACTCTGGTAGTCTGCGCACAATGGATGCAAATCTTGCACTATCAAGGGACAAACCTCCCCCTTTCCATATGTTGGACCTGTTACACATGGGGCAAAAAATGGCTGCAGCATGAGTCCTGCTCTTTAGAACAGATGGTGGGAAGAGTGGTGGTAGAACGATTTATCCACTCACTACCAAAATCCGTGCAAAGCTGGATTGCCTAAGGAGATCCCCAGAATGCCGATAACCTTGTGGAAAGATACGTGGCCTTGGAGAACTCCCTACGGAATCAAGAGAGCCCAACATAACATTTCTGGGAGACCCAAAAGAAGTGGCCAAAGCCCATGTCTGAAGGGTGCAAAAAGACCCAGGAGGCGTCACAGCCAGATTTAATTTTGCAACTAGTACCATTATCTGTTGGAGGTGTCGAGTCCCGGGACATATATTAGGCATTTGTCCTATTCACTGGTGCAACACCTGATTCGCCTGCAGTGTCATTCCTCATCCTGGTGAAGACCTCAAGAATGCTAGGAGACTGTGCCCAAGTTCCTGGACTTCTGGACTGAGGGAGTTTGGTGGCCCTGTGGTAGTCCCTGGGAAGCAGGTGAAGGTAAAGTGTATCCATGGAGATTGTGATACAAAAAAAAAATAGAAAGAAATGCGGCACTCACCCTTTTCTGCTTGTGAAATCTTGCTGTTTTTATTGGACCGGCATGAAGAAATTGTTACATGTCCATACATCAGGCATACAGGAGGGTGTGGAGAGAGAAAGTGGACTTTTCCCATTTTGTATCCATGGAGATGCCAAGAACTATCCCTTGCCCCATTTTGACATATGCACAGACCATGGTTCCATGTCCGACCAAGTGTGAGTGTTCAAGGACTTGAATTTACATAAAATATACTGGCTAGAATGGAAGCATCCCCTGAAGCCAATATACCTGTCTCTGGATGAGTCCAGGACAATTTGGGGATTGCCCAGCTAGAGTTAACAGTAAAAGGTACTCTAGAAAATGTATGAGGCTCGCCGGGAGCCAATAATCTGTTTTCGCAAGGGGCCAGGCATAATGATTTGTTGTTCTTTGGGAACAAAGGGACAGGAAAAGAGTACCTACTCAAGGCCCAACATGAAATATTCAGGGGTGTTATCAGTAGGCTCGAAGGAGACAATTTATGCCTAGCGATCAGTATTTGTGTTGGGGGCCCTGTAAGCTGGTGGAAAATGAAGGTCTTTCTCATATAATATGGCAACTTACTAAAACCTTGGAAGGATAGGACCCACTTGAAACCCCTTTCTAGTTAAACTGGTCAGAAGCCAACCTTGCGGGTGTCAAAGTGGCAGGAACTTTGCCGCCTTCCAAAAATCAGCAAGGTCAAAAATTGGTATGCAAAAATAGGGCAGGTTCTTGGAGTTACTAGATTTTGAAGAATAAAGACCAAGTATTTGCACTTTTTCTTCAGATTAAAATTGTTGAAGCACCATGATTTATTAAGCATGTTTCTAGAAGTAAAACAGGACCGAGGTACGAAATTCTTCAAAAACCACAAACTAAGCATTACGTACCATTACATACTGCCTGGAGTTCTTTGAGAGTTAGGCTATGTGCCCACGTTGCGTCTTTTTTTAGCATTTCCACCGCGTTTTTATGCAGTGGAAACTCTAACAAAATGCAGCCCATTAATTGTAATTGCATTCCGCAGTTGCTGTGCCCATGCTGCTTTTTTTCCGCAGCGGAAATGCATTGCAGTAAAAAACGTAGCATGTTCATTATTTTTGCGGAATCACGTAGATTCCACAGCCATAGACATGTAATAGGAACGAAACGCTCGAAAAACGCTTCAATAACACGTCAAAACGCGTCAAAATCCACGTGTTTTTCCTGCCAAGGGTGTGTGGTTTTGATGAGGAAAATTCTGCTTCTATTCTGTAACGTGGGCACATAGCCTTAAAGGGAACGTGTCAGGTCCCCCATGCTCCCTGAACCACCTTAAACAACATGTGACCTCAACGCTAATCCAACCGGTACAGTGCTCTAGACTACTGAGGACAGCGATTTGGCTGCAGCGATCACATATTGTAACAGGAACACATGGGCTACTTGCACAGTGAACAAGTCTGTATGATCATGTTCACACACCACCAAGAAACCTGAAGACACAAAAGAGAATAGTAAAACCAAAAACACTCAGTTTGAAAAAATGTTGCAGTAATCCGCAAGTGCTAGTAAAAGATGTAAAAAACAGGGTATTTGGTTGATACGTTTTTTGCAAAAAATGTATACTAAGCTGCTCTACCAATCTTCACGGTATACCCTTATCAGAGCAGTCCTAACTAATGTATGCAATCCCTATCTGATGTATTTAAAAACCTGATCATCTGTATATAACCTGTGTGAACAGGGTTCAGAGAGGAAAAATCCATGTGTGCATACAGGGTAGAACAGCTTTTGTGCAGATAGCCCAAGAGGAGTGGTGGAACTCCCCAGTCTTGTAGACTTGTAAGCAGTGTAGCGAGAAAAAAAATCTAAACTTCAGAATTACACCAGAATTTTTTGGCAGCCACAACATTGCAATAAAATGCAATGAAAGGTGATCAAAACATCGTATCTACCCCAAAATGTTATCCATAAAAAACATCAACTCAAGGCACAAAATGTAAGCCATCACCCAGACCCAAATACCGAAAAATGGGGACTCTGAAAATGGCGACAAATGCAAAAAATACAACTACAAACTTCATACAAATTTCTGAATTTTTTCACCACTTAAATAAAAAATAAACTATACGTATTTGGCATTTGTGTACTCTTACTGACCCGAGGAATCATATTGTCTCGTCAGTTTTACCATATATTAAACATGTTAAATAAAAAGAAAAATACAATGTGGGACTGTATTGTTTTGCAATTTCACCGCATTTGGAATTTTCTTTTCCATTTTTCAGTGCACTGTGTTGTAAAATCAATGGTGCCATTCAAAAGTACACCTTATGGCTCTTGGAAGTAGGGGAGAAAAAACAAAAAATGAAACTGGCCCAGGGCTGAAGAGGTTAAAGAACTCGGGGAATAGCAATGAGGGTGACACAGGCTAATTAAAGCTTAGTTCATTATTTTTATGTATTTTCTTCCATGGAATTATTATTTTGAACTGGACGTTATTACGTCATAATTAGTGTTGAGCATTCCGATACCGCAAGTATCGGGTATCGGCCGATACTTGCGGTATCGGAATTCCGATACCGAGATCCGATACTTTTGTGGTATCGGGTATCGGTATCGGATACATAGAGATGTGTAAAATAAAGAATTAAAATAAAAAATATTGATATATTTACCTCTCCGGCGGCCCCTGAACTCAGCGCGGGTAACCGGCAGGCTTCTTTGTTCAAAATCAGCGCTTTTAGGACCTGAGAATCACGTCCCGGCTTCTGATTGGTCGCGGGCCGCCCATGTGACCGGCACGCGACCAATCACAAGCCGCGACGTCACCGCAAGCTATTAGCGCGCTCTTTTTTGAAAAATGAGCGCGTTAATGACTTTCAAAGACGTAGCGGCTTGTGATTGGTCGCGGCCACGCGACCAATCACAAGCCGCGACGTCACCGCAAGCTATTAACGCGCTCATTTTTAAAAATGAGCGCGTTAATGGCTTTCAAAGACGTAGCGGCTTGTGATTGGTCGCGTAGCCGCGACCAATCACAAGCCGCGACGCCACCGCAAGCTATTAACGCGCTCATTTTTAAAAATGAGCGCGTTAATAGCTTGCGGTGACGTCGCGGCTTGTGATTGGTCGCGGTTACGCGACCAATCACAAGCCGCTACGTATTTGAAAGCCATTAACGCGCTCATTTTTAAAAATGAGCGCGTTAATAGCTTGCGGTGGCGTCGCGGCTTGTGATTGGTCGCGGCTACGCGACCAATCACAAGCCGCTACGTATTTGAAAGCCATTAACGCGCTCATTTTTAAAAATGAGAGCGTTAATAGCTTGCGGTGGCGTCGCGGCTTGTGATTGGTCGCGGCTACGCGACCAATCACAAGCCGCTACGTATTTGAAAGCCATTAACGCGCTCATTTTTAAAAATGAGCGCGTTAATAGCTTGCGGTGACGTCGCGGCTTGTGATTGGTCGCGTGCCGGTCACATGGGCGGCCCGCGACCAATCAGAAGCCGGGACGTGTTTCTCAGGTCCTAAAAGCGCTGATTTTGAACAAAGAAGCCTGCCGGTTACCCGCGCTGAGTTCAGGGGCCGCCGGAGAGGTAAATATATCAATATTTTTTATTTTAATTCTTTATTTTACACATCCCTATGGATCCCAGGGCCTGAAGGAGAGTTTCCTCTCCTTCAGACCCTGGGAACCATGAGAATACCTTCCGATACTTGATGTCCCATTGACTTGTATTGGTATCGGATATCGGTATCGGCGATATCCGATATTTTTCGGGTATCGGCCGATACTATCCGATACCGATACTTTCAAGTATCGGACGGTATCGCTCAACACTAGTCATAATACATATTTGGTGTTTTCACGCTTTTTTTGGGTGGTGAATAGAGCTGGAGTAAAGGAGGTTTCAGATCTACCATAGCTCTTTAGCTTCCTTTGCAGATCAATTCTCAGTAATGAAGAAACGAACCAGACATGTAACCATGTTGCTTGATTTGTTTTTGAAAGGGTTACGTGAGTATATAAATAGTTTTTGTGGTGAAATCCTGCTGACAGATTCTCTTTTTAAGCTTCTATAAAAATAATAAAGTATTATCAAATGAATCCACACAGAAAGGTGGTAAAAGGTTGACACACGTTACACATCAAAAGATCTTCAAATTAAATTTCCTTCCAAATGGTTTCACTAGTGCAATGAAATTGGGCATTAATGTAGTTTTCTATTTAGACTTTGAGGAAAAATACTTTTGTAAGCTGTGCAGATTTACCCTTGCAGCCATTTCATAATATTCAATATATGACTTTATTGCTGAGGCTTACTGCCAACAAAGCTTGGACTGAATATCAAGCAAAAGATTGTATTTCTCTTTCATAGATTGCTGGTGTCTGCTTTTTGGTTAACCTTGACAGCTGCCCTACAAATCCTCCAACTCTCTCATCCTTGAGATGTACACATTTCAAGCACTAAGCTATGAAGAATATTTGGAATATAAAATGATAATTTAAGTGGGAGTTGTGCATTAAACTTTGAATGCCCCCGTTGGCTAGCAGTCTTATATTTGTCAGTAAACACTTTGTTGACTACATATTGGATATTATACATTTATATGAAAAAATTTGGGCACCCCTATTAATCTGAAGCTTAATGTTTTATAAAAATTGGGTTTTTTTTGCAACAGCTATTTCAGTTTCATATATCTAATAACTGTTGGACATAGTAATGTTTCTGCCTTGAAATGAGGTTTATTGTACTAACAGAAAATGTGCAATCTGCATTCAAACAAAATTTGACAGGTGCATAAGTATGGGCACCCTTATCATTTTCTTGTTTTAAATACTCCTACTTACTTTTTACTGACTTACTAAAGCACTTTTTTTGGGTTTCCAACCTCATTGAGCTTTGAGCTTCATAGCCAGGTGTATGCAATCATGAGAAAAGCTACTTAAAGTGGCCACTTGCAAGTTGTTCTCCTGTTTGAATCTCCTCTGAAGAGTGGCATCATGGGCTCCTCAAAACAACTGTCTAATGATCTGAAAACAAAGATTATTCAACATAGTTGTTCAGGGGAAGGATACAAAAAGCTGTCTCAGAGATTTAACCTGTCAATTTCCACTGTGAGGAACATAGTAAGGAAACTGTATTTACCAATCTTGGCCATTAAAGGCAAACCGTCAGCAGGTTTTTGCTATGTAATCTGACAACAGCTTGATGTAGGGGCTAGGACCCTGAATCCTCGTATGTATCGTTTCAAATGTTGTGTGTTGCTGTTTCATTAAAATCAGTGTTTTATCAGCAGGAGATAATCGCCACAGGAGTAGATGTCTCATGCCTCCTAGTCAACTGCTCTATATAATCCCACTTTTTGTCAATGCACAGTGTACCCAGAAAGCTACCAATCCTTGGTGTGGGCGGGGTTATACAGAGCTATGTATTCTGAGCACTGCTAGATCTAAAATGACAGCATGCAGCCCAGCAAGCAACACATTGCTGGAATCAGGGTCTCATGCTCTTCATCATGCTCCTCCCTGCTAACATAGCAAAAACCTGGTGATAGATTTTTTTCTAAGGCTTTGGAAAATCAAACACATCACCTATTGCTTACTGGCGCATTTTAATAAAGACCGTAGTATAATATAGGTTTGGAAAGTAAATTTACCTTCCTCCTTTTTGTATCTCTTCAGTAAGCTCGCATCCTTGGGAAATATTTGTTGTGTGGCCCATATTCTTGACTTTGATGGTTCACTGCTACTGTTGACAGGTCTTTACACTGTTTTCTGAGCGACACCTGCAGTTTCAACCTTTAAGGCTGGTTCACACTAGCGTTCGGCAGGGCTGCGGATAAAATCCTTCTTCCTCCATTAAGCCCCTCACACTGCCGGGCCTCTTCCTTTAGCTCTGCCTACGTCTGCATGCATCCTGCATACCCTATGTTTAACATTGGGTACTCAGGCCATGCGGAATCCATGTGCACAAAACATGCAGAATGCATTCTAAATGATAGAATGCATAATGTATGCGTTTTTATTGAGTTTTTATAGCGCTTTAGCGCGAAAAAACCGCGAAAAAACCTGAACGTGTGCACATGGCCCCACCGTTTTTTTTAAACAAACACTCCCACATTTGTTAATTGTCATTTTTTTTTTAGTGAATGCAATGCTTTTTGTATAAATTCTAAAGATGGGGTCATGTTTTATAACTCCACAAACTAACAGCTCTTGCTGTCTCATGTTATTGTTTTCTGTAATGTGTAGATGTGGGGGGTGGGGTTCGGATTACTTGGAATTAGCTTGTTTTACTGCATTATGTGCAGAGATGTGATTAACTATACAATGTGAGCGGCATCTTGTTTAAATGAATCAGACAACTCTGTTGTGAAGAAATGCGAGGTCTCCGACTGCTTTTACACTGTTTTATTAGATAATGAAAAGTGACTTGCAGGCTTAGTCATTCATTGTATCGCAGCAAATTTTAATGTCTTTATGCTTTAATTATTTTCAGTCAATGTTGGCTAATTCAAAAAAATTATTACTGTTAACATAGGAAAAGTGAATGCATATAATATTAAACAATTATTACTGTTAACATAGGAAAAGTGAATGCGTATAATATTAAAATGCTGATCTAGTTACGATTAAAATAAACATTCATTTAGTATGCATTAAGCCTTTCTAAAAATATTCGTTTTACTGATCTTTAAAAGGTACCTTCACACATAACGATATCATTAACAATATCGTTGCTTTTTGTGACGTAGCAACGATATCGTTAAGGAAATCGTTATGTGTGACAGCGACCAACGATCAGGCCCCTGCTGGGAGATCTTTGGTCGCTGGGGAAAGTCCAGAACTTTATTTTGTCGTTGGATCTCCCGCAGACATCGCTGAATCGGCGTGTGTGACACCGATCCAGCGATGTCTTCACTGGTAACCAGGGTAAACATCGGGTTACTAAGTGCAGGGCCGCGCTTAGTAACCCGATGTTTACCCTGGTTACCAGCATAAACGTAAAAAAAACAAACACTACATACTTACCTTTCGTGTCTGTCCCGGCGTTCTGCTTCCCTGCACTGGCTGTGAGTGCCGGCCAGCCGGAAAGCACAGCGGTGACGTCACCGCTTTGCTTTCCGGCTGGCCGGCGCTGACAGTGCAGAGGAAAGCAGAGCGCCGGAGGACAGACACGGAAGGTAAGTATGTAGTGTTTGTTTTTTTTACGTTTACGCTGGTAACCAGGGTAAACATCGGGTTACTAAGCGCGGCCCTGCGCTTAGTAACCCGATGTTTACCCTGGTTACCCGGGGACTTCGGGATCGTTGGTCGCTGGAGAGCTGTCTGTGTGACAGCTCTCCAGTGACCAAACAGCGACGCTGCAGCGATCGACATCGTTGTCGGTATCACTGCAGCGTCGCTTAGTGTCACGGTACCTTAAGAAATGCTCTTTTTATGACCTGTTCAAAGAATCATTGACATTGCAGTGGCTCAGTGGTTAGCACTGTTGATTCGCATTGATGGGGTCCTGGGTTCAAATCCCACCAAGGACAATATTTGCAAGGAGTTTGTATGTTCTCCCCATGTTTGTGTGGGTTTTCTTATTATACTGCAATTTTCTCCTACACTCCAAAGACATATTGATCTGAAATTTAGATAGTGAGCCCCCCATGAGGACAGTGATGATTATATTCAAGGGAATCTGTCACCGCATTTGACCCATCTAAAATATTAATATGAGCATACAGGTTATAGAATTCTGAAAAAAGTCCTACCTGTATGCCTCATATCAGATGTCCTGTTCCAGGCAGCATCCTTCCCATTAGCCTGGAAAAGGTAGTTTACATTAAGTGATAAAAGACAATTTATCAACAAGACATCTGATATGTGGCACACAGGTAGGACTTTTTTCAGAATTCTATAACTTATATGCTCATATTAATAGTTTAGATCAAGTGTGATGACCGATTTCCTTTAAGTGGTGTTGTGGAATTAATGGCACTACATAAATGAGCAAAATAAATAGTAAGAGATGTAATGTTTTGCTTTGACTACACTTTTGCCTGGAAAACGAAATTTAGCTGAATCAGGCACTCTGGACAAAGGACCCTCTAATTTAGACCACTGATGGGCTCAGACTTTCCGCATTTCCCTTCAGGAGGAACTATTTACCTCTCCTCACCCGTTGAGAAGCTGGGTGAGGATGTTCTTTGCCTGTGTTTATTGGATGGGTTATTACCGACACCTGGTGATTTCATGTCAATAGCATGTTTAGAAATCTGTTTACTTAGAAAATTGGTGATGTGTTCAATACTTATTTCACCCACTGTATATCTCAATCGCAATTTTGTTTAAACTATGTTGTGCAGGGAATATTGTGTTGAACTTGATATTAATTAAAGGGAACATGTCACCCCCAAAATCGATGGTGAGGTAAGCTCACCGTCATCAGGGGCTTATCTACAGCATTCTCTAATGCTGTAGATAAGCCCCCGATGTTACCGGAAAGAGGAGAAAATGACATTAGATTATACTCACCCAGGGGCGGTCCCGCTCCGATGGGCATCGCGGGTCCGGTCCGGGGCCTCCCATCTTCATTCCATGACATCCTCTTCTGGTCTTCACGCCGCGGCTCCCGCGCAGGCGTACTTTGTCTGCCCTGTTGAGGGTAGAGCAAAGTACTGCAGTGCGCAGGCGCCGGAAAGTTCAGAAAGGCCCAGCACCTGCGCACTACAGTACTTTGCTCTGCCCTCAACAGGGCAGACAAAGTACGCCGGAGTCGCGGCATGAAGTCCAGAAGAGAACGTCATGGAATGAAGATAGGAGGCGCCGGAGCGGACCTAAGACGCCCGTCAGATCGGACCGCAGCGGGACCGCCCCTGGGTGAGTATAATATAACCTCTTTTTCTCCTCTTTCAGGTAACATCGGGGGCTTATCTACGGCATTACAGAATGCTGTAGATAAGCCCCTGATGAGGGTGGGCTTACCTCATCATCGATTTTGGGGGTGACAGGTTCCCTTTAAGTGTTAATAGCAGATGGTCAGGCATTTGCTGCCACTATAGTAATTTTGGCTAGTGGTCAAGAAGTAAATCAAAAGTACATATCCGAAATGTGGAAATATTTCATTATCTCTTTACGTGTATTGATGCCACTGGAGATATGAATTTAGAGAATCCTTTTGCTAGTCTATAGAACATCTTGTTATAAGGTTGTTAAAATATATTGGTTCCTTTTCTGTGTGTTTAGCTGTACGGTGGTTTAAATATTATCTATTTCAGAGCGGCCTATCATACAAATGTTTATTTAAAATGATCATTAAGGAGGTTGTCCATTACCCAAACTCAGTTAAAGCACCACTCCAGCGTTTTCGTTGTTTGTTTGTTTTTCAGCCATGCTTCTAAATGTAAGGCCCCTTTTCTCGATCTACTTCTTGCCGTCCACAGTCTTCACCTTTTTTCAGCGCCTGTCTGGCCTCACTGCACCATTTTGTGATCACAACGTCTGACTAGCCAGAAGTCAGAAGCTACGTCACAAGATCTCAATGCAAGTCTGAGTTCCGAAATTATGCTCTCATAGACTTGTGTTGCCCTTCGTCTTGCTCCATGAAATACTGGAGCAATTCAGCAGATCACAAAGTGCCAGACATCGACTGGAGCAGCAGTGATAAAAGGTAAAGACAGCAGCAGGTGAGTATAAGAAACAAAAATCCCAGTACCATAATGGTCAATGAGACCATGCATCAGTCGGGTGCTATCTGGTCTGATTTAAAGAACCACTCCAATATAGAACATTTTCGAAAAGGAGAAAAATGCAAATTATTGGTTTAAAAAGCTTGTATTTTTTTATTAAACAGAAAGTCACAAAAACATTTGTAAAAACCGTTGAAAAAAGGACAGACAGACAACATGAACAGTGGATTGACTATATCCAACAGGATGATGTGCACAAGATGATTGAGAGTTGGTAAATGTAGGGCAAATACAGTGCAGGTCAGCATATAACCATCACAGCAATGCTAAGAGATAATTGGGTCACAATGACCAATCACATATATTAACTGACCAAAAACGCTGTATTAAGAACTCAATTATTCAGTCAAAAGTGAGTAAAAGACATCTTACCCAATGAAGGAATAAAGTTCAGTGCACGAAAACTGGGTGGTTCCAACCCCAATGCGTGTTTCGCGTGGATTTTTCCTTGCTTTCTCAAGAGGCAGCTGTGGATACATGGTACACCAACAGGACCTTTTGTAGCTATAGTAATGAGTCATATGGTGATCCATGTGACCGCTACTCCCCCAGTGGTTCTGCAGTTGTGGCGCATGTGCACCACACCGCCCGCGTCATGCCGATGACCGCCCCGCTATCAAGTCCGTTCTGCGCGGGAGCACAAATTGCTTCAAAGGCTCCCGTGCATGCGCGGCAGACATCAAGATGCCGAACAGCCCAGTGCGAACAACGGGAGGTGAGGAATGCATGCTAACTGCAGCCCCACAAAGGGGCTCATACAATGTATCACAAGATTAGAGGAAGCGCTCACATAGGGAGTAATATAACTTAGGAATATACTGTGATACTGTGTCTATCTTCGTATCATCAGACATGAGAATCTTATTTCTCATAGTTTGGGATTCCTTCATGTGTTTTTTAGCAAAATCTATGCGGGGTTTCATATGTCCCGCACTGAGGAGAGGCTTCCATCGGGCGACCCTGCCATAAAGGTCCGACTGGTGGAGGGCTGCAGTGATAGTTGACTTTGTGGAACATTCTCACATCTCCATACTGCATCTCTGGAGCTCAGCCACTGTGATCTTGGGGTTCTTCTTTATCTCTCTCAGCAAGGCTCTTCTCCCACGATTGCTCAGTTTGGCTGGATGGCCAGGTCTAGGAAGACTTCTGGTGGTCCCAAACTTCTTCATTTAAGGAATATGGAGGCCACTGTGCTAATTCTATTGTAACCTTGGCCAGATCTGTGCCTTGCCACAATTCTATCTCTGAGATCCTTGGCCAGTTCCTTTGACCTCATGATTCTCATTTGGTCTGACATGCACTGTGAGCTGTGAGGTCTTATATAGACAGGGGAGTGCCTTTCCAAATCAAGTCCTATCAGTTTAATTAAACACAGCTGGACTCCAATGAAGGAGTAGAACCATTTCAAGGAGGATCACAAGGAAATGGACAGCATGTGACTTAAATATGAGTGTCTGAGCAAAGGGTCTGAATACTTACGACCATGTGATATTTCAGTTTTTCTTTTTCGTTAAATATGCAAAAATGTCTGCATTTATGTTTTTTCCAGTCAAGATGGGATGCAGAGTGTACATTAATGTGAATAAAGAACTTTTTTGAATTTGCCAAATGGCTGCAAAATAACAAAGAGTGAAAAATTTAAAGGGGTCTGAATACTTTCCGTACCCACTGTATAAAACAGCGGCCATCCCTTTTAAGTAGGGGCAGGATGCAGATGCCATGCCAAGCAATTTTTTTTTATTTTCAGTATATAGAATTCTGTTCACTGTAGAAGAAGGTTATACAGTTAGGTTCATATATATTTGGACAGAGACAACATTTTTCTAATTTTGGTTATAGACATTATCACAATGAATTTTAAACAAAACAATTCAGATGCAGTTGAAGTTTATACTTTCAGCTTTCATTTGAGGGTATCCACATTAAAATTGGATGAAGGGTTTAGGAGTTTCAGGTCCTTAACATGTGCCACCCTGTTTTTAAAGGGACCAAAAGTAATTGGGCAGATTCAATAATTTTAAATAAAATGTTCATTTTTAGTACTTGGTTGAAAACCCTTTGTTGGCAATGACTGCCTGAAGTCTTGAACTCATGGACATCACCAGACGCTGTGTTTCCTTCTTTTTGATGCTCTCCCAGGCAATCAATGTGGTGGTTTTCAGTTGATGTTTGTTTGTGGGCCTTTCTGTCTGAAGTTTAGTCTTTAACAAGTGAAATGCATGCTCAGTTGGGTTGAGATCAGGTGACTGACTTGGCCATTCAAGAATATTCCACTTCTTTGCTTTAATAAGCTCCTGGGTTACTTTGGCTTTATGTTTTGGGTCATTGTCAAACTGTAGTCTGAAACAACGACCAATCGGTTTTGCTGCATTTGGCTGGATCTGAACACAAAGTATGTCTCTGAATACCTCAGAATTCATTCGGCTGCTTCTGTCCTGTGTCACATCATCAATAAACACTAGTGACCCAGTGCCACTGGCAGCCTTGCATGCCCAAGCCATCACACTGCCTCCGCTATATTTTACAGATGATGTGGTGTGCTTTTGATCATGAGCTGTACCACGCCTTCGCCATACTTTTCTCTTTCCATCATTCTGGTAGAGGTTGATCTTGGTTTCATCTGTCCAAAGAATGTTCTTCCAGAACTGTGCTGGCTTTTTTAGATGTTTTTTTTAGCAAAGTCAAGTCTAGCTTTTTATTCTTGATGCTTATGAGTGGCTTGCACCATGCAGTGAACCCTCTCTATTTACTTTCATGCAGTCTTCTCTGTATGGTAGATTTGGATATTGATACGCCTACCTCCTGGAGAGTGTTGTTCACTTGGTTGGCTGTTGTGAAGGGGTTTCTCTTCACCATGGAGATTATTATGCAATCATCCACCACTTTTGTCTTCCGTGGGCGCCCAGGTCGTTTTGCATTGATGAGTTCACCAGTGCTTTCTTTCTTTCTCAGGATGTTCCAAACTGTAGATTTTGCCACTCCTAATATTGTAGCAATTTTCGGATTGTTTTTTTCTGTTTTCGCAGCTTAAGGATGGCTTGTTTCACCTACATGGAGATCTCCTTTGACCGCATGTTTACTTCACAGCAAAACCTTCCAAATGCAAGCACCACACCTCAAATCAACTCCAGGCCTTTTATCTGCTTAATTGAGAATGACATAACGAAGGAATTGCCCACACCTGTCCATGAAATAACCTTGGAGTCAATTGTCTATTTACTTTTTGTCTCTTTAAAAACAGGGTGGCACATGTTAAGAAGCTGAAACTCCTAAACCCTTCATCCAATTTTAATGTGGATACCCTCAAATGAAAGCTGAAAGTCTGAACTTCAACTGCATCTGAATTGTTTTGTTTAAAATTCATTGTGGTAATGTCTATAACCAAAATTAGAAAAATGTTGTCTCTGTCCAAATATATATGGACCTAACTGTATATATTTTACTATACTACTAGTTTGTCTTGTAATTCCTAAAGATTTCTTCATATATTTAAGGTGTCTTCATCCTATATAATGGAAACAACTTCTTGTTTCCAGAGGTTAACAACAATCTGCCCTGGGCATGTGATTAGCACAAAGGTACATTGTATCTAATGTAATTAATAATCTCTGCATGTGATCACTTGCTTTATATTTCTGTTTTATAGAATATATCAAGAATGGCAGTTTACGAATGACAGCCATAGGACTGACGAACAGTACAACACATGCCCCTGTTTCAGGAAGAGTTGACTTTTTGTGGAAGACTTTGACATTAAGTGGAAGCATACAGGTAAACAGAATTTCAACAGAGATACATTCAAAATATGATCAAGGAATATAGATACAACTAGCTATTGAACCCGTTCTACACCCGGGTGGCGAGCATTTATATTGGTATATGGTCTCCATCCTGGTATGTGCTGCTCCCATCTTGCTCCCCCATCCTGTCATGTGCTGCTCCATCCTGCGCCCCATCCTGTCATGTGCTGCTTCATCCTGCGCCTCCATCCTGTCATGTGCTGCTCCATCCTGCGTCCCCATCCTGTCATGTGCTGCTCCACCCTGCGCCCCCATCCTGTCATGTGCTGCTCCACCCTGCACCCTCATCCTGTCATGTGCTGTTCCAACCTGCATCCCCATCCTGTCATGTGCTGCTCCATCCTGCGTCCCCATCCTGTCATGTGCTGCTCCATCCTGCGTCCCCATCCTGACATGTGCTGCTCCATCCTGCGTCCCCATCCTGTCATGTGCTGCTCCATCCTGCGCCCCCATCCTGTCATGTGCTGCTCCATCCTGCGCCCCCATCCTGTCATGTGCTGCTCCAACCTGCATCCCCATTCTGTCATGTGCTGTTCCAACCTGCATCCCCATCCTGTCATGTGCTGCTCCATCCTGTGTCCCCATCCTGTCATGTGCTTCCATCCTGCGCCCCGTCTTGTCATGTGCTGCTCCCATCCTGCCCCCATCCTTTCATGTGCTCCCATCGTGCGCAACCATTCTGTCATGTGCGTTTCCCATCCTGCGTCCCCATTTTGTCATGTGGTGCTCCCATCCTGCGCAACCATTCTGTCATGTTCTGCTCCCATCCTGTGTCCCCATTCTGTTGTAATGTGCTGCACCCATTCTGCCTGTTCCTGTTTCCATTCTACCATATGTTGCTCCCACCTTTCTCTCTCCGGCTGTGCTGCCTGAGTGCGGCTGTGCTGCCTGAGTGCGGCTGTGCTGCCTGAGTGCGGCTATAATGAGCGCGGCTGTACTGCGTGAGTGTGGCTGTACTGCGTGAGTGTGGCTGTACTGCGTGAGTGTGGCTGTACTGCATGAGTGTGGCTGTACTGCGTGAGTGTGGCTGTACTGCGTGAGTGTGGCTGTACTGCGTGAGTGTGGCTGTACTGCGTGAGTGTGGCTGTATTGGGAGTGTGGCTGTATTGTGAGTGTGGCTGTACTGCGTGAGTGTGGCTGTACTGCGTGAGTGTGGCTGTACTGCGTGAGTGTGGCTGTACTGCGTGAGTGTGGCTGTACTGCGTGAGTGTGGCTGTATTGGGAGTGTGGCTGTATTGTGAGTGTGGCTGTACTGCGTGAGTGTGGCTGTACTGTGTGGCTGTTGTTGTGAATTCTGCTTTTGGGCTCCCTCCGGTGGTTGTAGGTGGTAATGCAGTTGTCCCTGGGTTGCAGTCCTGGTCAGGTGTATCTGCTGATTGCAGTTCTGACTGGGGTATTTAGGTGTGCAGGATTCATTAGTCCTTGCCAGTTGTCCATGGTTGTTGGGAGGTGTTGGACCTCTGTCTGGTTCCTCCTGCCTTGCTGCCAAATCAGCAAAGATAAGTGTCTGGTTTTGTTTCTGTCGTCCATATGCTGTGTGCTTGATAAGGCTACGTTCACATTTGCGTTGTGCGCCGCTGCGTCGGCGACGCAACGCACAACGCAAATAAAAACGCACGCTAAAACGCTGCGTTTTGCGACGCATGCTTCATTTTTTGCCGAAATTTGGATGCAAAAAAAATGCAACTTGTTGCGTTTTCTGCGCCCAACGCTTGCGGCAAAAAAAACGCATGCGTTGCACAACGCAGCACAATGCATGTCCATGCGCCCCCCATGTTAAATATAGGGGCGCATGATGCATGCGTCGCCGCTGCGGCGCCCAACGCAAACACGCAAAACGCTAATGTGAACGTAGCCTTATTCAGTGCTATTCATTTGTTTTTTTTCCTTGTCCAGCTTAGATTGTGTCAGTATTGTCTCAGTCTTGTTGGATTCTCAGGAGTTGCAGATATACGTTCCACGTCTTTAGTTAGATGGTGGAATTTTTTGTATTATCTGCTGTGGATATTTTTGGAAAGGTTTTAATACTGACCGCTTAGTATTCTGTCATATCCTTTCCTATTTAGCTAGAGTGGCCTCTTTTGCTAAATCCTGTTTTCTGCCTGCGTGTGTCTTTCCTCTCCTACTCAGTCAATATTCGTGGGGGGCTGCCTATCCTTTGGGGTTCTGCTCTGAGGCAAGGTAGAATTCCTATTTCCAACTATAGGGGTATTTAGTCCTCCGGCTGTGTCGAGGTGTCTAGGGTTTGTTAGGCACACCCCACGGCTACTTCTAGTTGCGATGTTAGTTCAGGATTTGCGGTCAGTACAGTTACCACCTACTCCAGAGAAAGTTTCCTGCGGCTCCAAGGTCACCGGATCATAACAGGCTGTACTGTGCGAGTGTGGCTGTACTGTGCGAGTGTGGCTGTACTGTGCGAGTGTGGCTGTACTGTGTGAGTGTGGCTGAGTGTGGCTGTACTGGGTGAGTGTGGCTGTACTGTGTGAGTGTGGCTGAGTGTGGCTGTACTGGGTGAGTGTGGCTGTACTGTGTGAGTGTGGCTGAGTGTGGCTGTACTGTGCGAGTGCGGCTGAGTGTGGCTGTACTGTGTGAGTGTGGCTGTACTGTGCGAGTGTGGCTGTACTGTGTGAGTGTGGCTGAGTGTGGCTGTACTGGGTGAGTGTGGCTGTACTGTGTGAGTGTGGCTGAGTGTGGCTGTACTGTGCGAGTGCGGCTGAGTGTGGCTGTACTGTGTGAGTGTGGCTGTACTGCGTGAGTGTGGCTGTACTTACTGCCTGAGTGCGGCGCTGGCTATAATGGATACAGCACAGCGAGGGCTGACTCCGCCCACTCGCATCACTGGTCACATGCTGGTGACATCATCGAAGGTCCTGGAGCTCCACTGGGCTCTACATCTACCCTGACCGGAGCTGCAGAGCACGGAGCCCCCATGGCCGCTATATTATGGGGGATACACGGGTGTGTGGAGCCCCCATGGCTGGTATATTGGGGGGGGGAATAAGTAAGTTCGGCTGCGTCACTCTTGTCCAGACTGCGAAGGCGCGGTGCGTCGCGCTTGCGCAGTCTATAAAGGCTTCGGACAGAGTGACGCTCCCACCGTTATAGTATAGATTTCAGCTACATTTAGTTAGTTTTGCGAACCCTAAGTAAAAAGGCTTGGGGGTAGAAATCCTTAGATTTTTTTCATTACATGCAACCATATGGCTTTCATGCTTGACATTCTTTTCCTGCACAGTGGAGTTCATTACCTTTACGTATAAAGAGCATGTCGGCACACATTGATGTGAAAGGAGATTCTCATCAGCCATTGTAAAAGGCAGACCGAAGCTCCACCTAAAGCAAAATGCTACCAGATATGGAAACAATCACATGGAATATATCTGTTGTGTTGTTTTTGTATTCATGGCATACGTGTACATGCTATGGTGAGTGATCATGCTGCGAACTTTTTGATCTTCACTGCAGGTCAAGGTCTTGTACAGGATTTTGATGAGCTTTCATAAAATCTTAACAGCATTATGCATATTTTAATATGCAGCAATTCTTCTACCATGGCAATTTAGCTGCTCACACTTTTAATTCCTTCTGAATGGGTCCATGGTAGTTAAGAAACGTGCAATATTAGGAGAAGAAAAGAAAAATACCGTAAGTGGAACTCAAACCTATCAGATTATTTTGTGCTTTTTTAATCTAAGGTCTTATAGAAATAGAGAGTGAAAACTAGAGAAGGCCGAACATCGTTGGCTCCCTCCTTGTTCGGCAAGCTATAGCACTTACCGAAGAAGTTGCAGCACGAACCCGAATACCTGGCACGCTCCCAATAATCAGGTTTCCGGCGCCACAGCTGCATGTGTCATAGCTGTGTGACAATCACAATACACAGGCTCTTCTTGCATGTGTTGTAACCGTCACACAGCCGCAACACACGCAGCTGCAGAGCCGGACACCTGATTATTGGGAGTGATCCAAATATCTGGGTTACCGCTGCAGCTATTCGGTAAGCGCTATTAGCTAGCCGAATAAGGAGGCATCCAACAATATTCGCTCACGTCTAGTGAAGAAACAGAATGGGCTACAGCTAATTACACTTAAGAGGGCCAGATGAAGCATAATTAGAGGCAAAACAGCAGTAGCCCAGTCTGTGTATCTTCACTCTGTATTCCCATATGATCTTGGATTAAAAAAGGCACAAAATAATGCACCAGTGGTGAGTGTCACTTTGTTAATTTGATTGTACAGTTAAACTACCCTTGCATATTGCAGTTGTATATACTTGCGGCTCTTCCGGTTTGCTCATCTCTTGCAATGGATGAAAAAATTGGAATGTTCTTGCAATCTACAGTATGAGGTTGAGTATGAGTATGTTGGGTACTAATGGCCGTTTCCTTTATTTCATAGAACTGCTTCTTGATGGATGTAACCGTTCTAGATGAATTAGAAGCTCCATTTTGGTGTTGTAGTGCCCCAGTTCAGCTATATGAAAACAAATCTCCGGAAATGCGTTATGACTTTATGGGGCAGAGCTTCCAAATAGGATACAGCGATGACATTGGAAAAGTTCGTGCTGAACTGATTTGGATGAAAGAAACAGAAGAACTTTTTGTGATAAATCTGGTTTTGCACTTAAATACAGAGAAAGTCAACAGCTACTTTGGAACAGATTATGCAGTGAGTAAAATATTTCTACAGAAAACATTTCTCCTTTTGCTGTGGTAGATATTGCAATAATACAGAAATGCTCACTTGCTATGAGCGCCAACCACCGGGCTCATAGCAATCCGGCTATGACAACCATAGAGGTCTGCTGGAGACCTCTGGTTGTCATGCCAACCCATCAGTGACCCGCAGTCGCGTGACAGTGTTATCGATGGTCGGGGTTTCCGGCGCGCTTCCCACAATCCCAAATGAAATGCTGCTGTCAGAGATTGACAGCGGCATTTAACGGGTTAACAGCTGCGGGTGGATCGAGATTCCACCCGCGGTTGTTATAGGCACATGTCAGCTGTTCAAAACAGCTGACATATGCAAGAAAGATGTGGGCTCAGCGCCAGAGCCCACATCAAAGGGAGGGAGTCCGCTGTGTGCGTGTTATTACGCCCGGCTTCAGAAAGGGTTTAATATTGAGAAATGACAGAGGGAAAAAATATTGTATACCTGAAGAAAAAAAGGGGCAAAATGCCATGGAATGTCATAATCAGCTGAAATCTATCAGTAACCAGAAAGCAATACTGTCACTTAGTGAAAAAAGGTCAGCTGGTTCAACTGATGGCCTATAAAAAGGTATCTTATTACCCGTGTGACACACAATAAACATCTCATGATGGGTACAGACAGTGAGCTATGTCAAGACCTTCACAACCTTATTGTTGCCAAACATATTGATGGCATTGGTTACAAAATTTCTAAACTACTGTTGGGGCCATAATCCAGAAATTGAAAGAACATAATTTCACCATAAATTGGCCATGACCAGATGTTCATCACAAGATTTCAGACAGAGTAGCAAAAAGAATTATTAGAAGAGTTGTCAAAGAGCCAAAGACCACCTGTGGAGAACTTTAGAAAGACCTGGAATCAGCAGGTAAACTTTGCTTCTAAGTTCTAAATAATTGTAAAAATATTAAAAAAAAAGTAGAAGAAATAATTTAAAAAAAGCAGAAGATATTGTACCCATAAATAAGTATTTGTATGAACAAATAAAATTACACATATTTGTTATTGCCGCATCCAGAACGACCCAACCTGTAAAACTATCCCACTAGTGAACCCTTTTAGTGAACATTTTGCCTCCGAAAAAATCAGAATAGAAAGCGATCAGAAAATGTCGTGTGTCTGAAAATGATACCAATAAAAACATCAACTCGTCCCGCAAAAAAAGCCATCGCATGACTCCGTCAGCCAAAATATTGAAAAAGTATACCTCTCAAAATATGGTGATACAAAAAATAAAATTTTTTGAAATAAAAAGCATCTTTTAGTGTATGACAGCAGCCAACCATAAAAACCCAATATACATCTGGTATCGCTGTAATCGAACCGACCCAAAGAGTAAAGTCGCCTAATCACTTATACCGCACGAGGAACAGCGTAAAAAATAAGTAAAACCAATTCTTCACATTTTGTGGATTTTTGTCATTCTGCCTCCCAAAGATTGCAGTAAGGCTCAGCGCACATTTATCCTGCGCTGAGTGCTTACACTGGGGTTTACGTATAAATCTCTGAAATACGGGATTCAGACGGAACCCCTGGAGGAAAATTCCCTATAATGAAGCAGATGGTGGCACTGTGGATGCCTTCTGACTTGTGATCTGGCGGTATCCGTCTTTTTAAGATTGCATAAAAGTGCCGTCGGTCACAGTTTTGTGCACTTCTGAAAAGAAGAACACTGCTGAACAGAGGCCAGACAGAGTCCAGAGTAAATCTGCTGCCTCATTATAGTGAATGGATACCTTGGGGGTTTCATCTGAATCGCGTCACTCAGATTTAGATGGAAACCCCAAAGTAAGTGTTCAGTGTAGAACACCAGATAAATGTGATCACAAACATTAAGTAAAATGTTCCCAACAAAAGCTTCAACTCAATCCACAAAAAAGCAAGTCGTCACTCAGGTCTGTCATCTATTAACAGATATATAGGGGCTTCCACATTACTGGTGGTAGTTAGTGATGAGCGAATATACTCGTTACTCGAGATTTTTCGAGCATCCTCGGGGTCCTCCGAGTATTTTTTAGTGCTTGGAGATTTAGTTTTTCTTGCCGCAGCTGAATAATTTACATCTGTTAGCCAGCATAAATACATGTGGGGATTCCCTAGCAGCCAGGCAACCCCCACATGTACTTATGCTGGCTAACAGATGTAAATCATTCAGCTTCGGCAAGAAAAACTAAATCTCCGAGCACTAAAAAATACTCGGAGGACACCCGAGCGTGCTCAAGAAATCTTAAGTAACGAGTATATTCGCTCATCACTAGTGATAGTACAAAGGCTCTGGAAAAGCGAAATGGCTCCTCACCCTCCAAAAGAAATTCAGCAAATTCTCTGCTCCCAAATCCAAATGCCAACTCTCTTCTGAGCCCCACAGTGTACCTAAACCACATATAGCGTCCACATTTGTGGCATTTCTGAATCAATAAGAGCCCACCTAACATGTCCATGTCTCCAGAAGCACAGGTTGGGCGTAATGTACGGTCACTACAGCGTACTGGTCACCACAACGGGAGTTTGCAATTTCTCAGTCGCCCAAGACAGCACTACCAGAGAGAGGGGATCCGCCCTTCAGGGACAGGAAACCTACAGGGGAACTTCCTCGGACGGTACCTGTCATGACCGACCGGAACGTGAAAACCAACCTGGCGAAGATCCGGAGCCGGCGAGTCCGGGTTCTGGCAGCGGGGAGGCCCCTGCCACGGCTGTTCCGGTATCCGAGGCCGCCACGGCTTCGACCGATTGGTCTGGAAGCGTGAGCGGGGGGGAAGCCCAGCCGCCACTCCGGATAGGAGTTGGGGCGCTCCAGCACTCTGCGCACACAGGACGCCGGATTCCAAGATGGCGTCGAACCGGAAGTAGTGGAGGAACTTCCGGTTCGGGGGCTGTGAGCTGAATGATATTTATGTAAAAAACCAAAGATTCAAAATGGAGTCAATAAAGTCAACAATAAAAAATCTGTTTCCAAACTGTTTTATGATAGCTCTAGATCTCAGCGACGCGTATTATCACGTCCCCATCCACAAGACCTCTGAGAAATTCCTCAGACTGGCAGTAGTCAGAAAAGGACAGACCAGGGAATACCAATACAGGGCTCTTCCCTTTGGCATATCAATTGCTCCCCGCATCTTCACCAAGTTGATAGCGGAGATGATGGCACATCTGAGAGAGGAAGACGTCTTGATTATTCCGTATCTAGACGACTTTCTGATTGTGAGCAACTCGGCCGAACTCTGCCGTCAGCAATGTGACAGAGTGATAGACACCTTAAAAAAATTGGGCTGGCTGGTGAACCTACAAAAGTCAAAACTGGAACCAACCAGTGTTCAAGAATTCTTGGGTCTCACCTTTGACTTAAGTTCTCAAGTGTGTCACCTTCCAGACAAGAAAAAACAAAAGATAATCCACCTAGTATCAGAAGCGCGTGCAAACCCTACCATGACTCTTAAGAAAGGCGATGTCATTACTGGGGTCCCTCTTTGCCTGTCTCCCAGCGGTTCAGTGGGCACAGCTCCACACAAGAACACTCCAGTGGGATATTTTAAGAAACCAAAAACTACTAGGAGGGCGGTTAGAGAGTCGAATGACTCTAAGTTTACCTACTATTCATTCCCTAGTCTGGTGGTTAAATCCCAGCAACTTATCAAAAGGGATTCCCTGAGTGATAGAGGCGTCTCAGATAGTCACCACAGACGCAAGTCCCACAGGGTGGGGGGCTCATTGGACAACAAAGTCGCTCAGGGGATATGGACAATTCAGGAGCTCAGGTCTTCCTCAAATCAAAAAGAGCTGAGGGCCGTAAATCATGCACTACTATACTTCCTAGACCAGCTACAAGGCCATCATGTCCGAGTATTCTCGGACAGCAAAGTAGTAGTAGCTTACTTAAACCACCAGGGGGGAACTGTTGTGAATTCTGTGGCAGAGTTCACTCCTGTGGTCACAAGTGGTACTTCGGCTGATTCTCTCTGGGATCTTCCGTTTGTGGAGGAAAGTAGTACTGCAGCTTCTGAGTTTCCTCCCTCAGGTGATCTGGTGAGCTCGTTAGCTTCTTCTCTACTTAACTCCACCTGATGCTTTGATCTATGCTTCCTGTCAATGTTTCAGTGTTTTTTCCCTGGATCATTCCTGTGGCCTGCTGCTCTGCAAAGCTAAGTTTTGCTTATTTTATTTTGTTGCTATTTTTCTGTCCAGCTTGCTTTATTGGTTTTTCTCGCCTGCTGGAAGCTCTGAGACGCAGAGGGACCACCTCCGTACCGTTAGTCGGTGCGGAGGGTCTTTTTGTCCCCTCTGCGTGGTTTTTTATAGGTTTTTGTGCTGACCGCAAAGTTATCTTCCCTATCCTCGTTCTGTTCAGCTAGTCGGGCCTCACTTTGCTAAATCTGTTTAATCTCTATGTTTGTGTTTTCATCTTACTCACAGTCATTATATGTGGGGGGCTGCCTTTTCCTTTGGGGAATTTCTCTGAGGCAAGGTAGGCTTATTTTTCTATCTTCAGGATTAGCTAGTTTCTCAGGCTGTGACGAGGCGCCTAGGTTCTGGTCAGGAGCGCGCCACGGCTACCTTTAGTGTGGTTTGATAGGCTTAGGGATTGCGGTCTGCAGAGTTCCCACGTCTCAGAGCTTGTTCTATTATTTTGGGTTATTGTCAGTTCACTGTATGTGCTCTGACCTCCATGTCCATTGTGATTCTGAATTGCCTTTCATAACAGGGAACCAGGTCTCAATCATTAATGAAAACCACCTCCGAAATTTTCAGCTTGGTACAAAACAACTTCCTGTCCCTATCAGCCCTACATATAAAGAGTGTAGAAAACCAGAAAGCGGACTTCCTGAGTCGTACCCAACTAAAGCAGGGGGAATGGTCTCTGAATCAGGGCATCTTCAACAAAATTACAGATCTGTGGGGAATCCCTGTAATAGACCTCTTTGCCAATGTGCACAACAGGAAAGTGGAAACTTTCTGCTCCCTAGGTTCCAGGGGGAACCCTCAGGCTGTGGATGCGTTAACAATTCCCTGGACACAGACCCTGGCTTATGCATTTCCCCCTACTATTCTCATTCCAGCAGTCCTGTGGAAAATCAGACAGGACAAATCCAGACTCCTCTTAATAGCCCCCTTCTGACCCAAGAGAGCCTGGTTCTCATGGCTGAGGATGCTATCGATCACCGATCCCTGGGTTCTTCCGGATCTTCCAGACCTCCTGTCTCAGGGACCGGTGTTCCACCCTCAGTCAGAGAATCTCCATCTGACAGCGTGGAATTTGAGAGGTCATTATTCAGGGAAAGAGGGTTTTCTGACATACTAGTATCCACACTAATAAAAAGTAGAAAACCTGTGACCACAAAAATATACGGCAAAACCTGGAAAAAAGTTTTGTCCTCCTCCGGGGTAAGGTTGCAAGACGGGGTTCCAGTGGCTGAAATATTAGAATTTCTACAAAAGGGGATAGACCTAGGCCTTTCAGTAAGTACCTTAAAGGTACAGATAGCAGCTCTAGAAGCATTATACTGTGAAAACATAGCGGCCAACCCTTGGGTAATACAGTTTGTCAGAGCAGCCGCAAGGTCTAAACCTGTAACTATACATAGATTACCAACCTGGGATTTGAATTTAGTATTGTCAGCCCTAACATAATCCCCATTTGAGCCTATAGAATCGGTACCCCTTAGGATTCTTTCACTTAAAACGGCCCTCCTAATAGCCCTGACATCGGCCCGTAGGATAAGTGACCTCCAAGCCCTGTCTGCAAACCATCCCTTTACACAAATCCTGGACGATAAGGTTATACTAAAAATAGACCCTGCTTATCTACCAAAAGTTGCGTCCACATTCCATAGATCTCAGGAAATAATCCTTCCTTTCTTCTGTCCAGACCCTAAAAATAAGAAAGAAGAAAAATTCCATACACTAGATGTAAAAAGGTGTCTAGTCCAATACATTAAAATCACCCAGCAGTATAGGAAGGAAGGGTCTCTTTTTATCTGCTTCCAGGGGCCCAGAAAAGGACTCAAAGCTTCTAAGAGCACTATAGCTTAATGGGTCACAGACGCAATAGCCTTGGCATACTCATCCACCGGGAACGCCGTTCCGCAGGCACTGAAGGCCCACTCTACAAGTGCTATGGCGACCTCCTGGGCCAAAAGGTCAGAGGTACCATTAGATCAAATTTGTAAGGCGGCCACCTGGTCATCACCTTCAACCTTCTTCAGACACTACCGCTTAGACCTAGCCTCTTCGTCTGACCTAACCTTCGGAAGAAGGGTTCTGCAGGCTGTGGTCCCTCCCTAAGCAATGATCTCTGCAATTCTCTCTGGTAGTGCTGTCATGGGCGACTGAGAAAAGTGTAGTTACTCACCGATAACGGTGTTTCTCAGAGCCCATGACAGCACCTGCTTATTCCCCCCCTCATCACGTGTGCGGTGAGCACATTATTTTGTGTGAAGTGGTTTTCCATATAGACACGGTTTTCACTTGTTAAGCATTATGATTAAATTGCATATTTTTTGTGTTGTTGTGACTAACCTGGAGGACCTCCGATGCTCTGTAAACAAAACTGATGCAGGGGAGAGGTACCGCCCTTTTATCCTGTAGGTTTCCTGTCCCTGAAGGGCGGATCCCCTCTCCCTGGTAGTGCTGTCATGGGCTCTGAGAAACACCATTATCGGTGAGTAACTACACTTTTTCACTCTGCAACATTCATTGCTGCTTGTTTCTGGACAATATCCATGCAATCAAAATCGGCACTATACCTGTAGATAAATTCCCAAAGGGGTATAATTTCCATAATCTGCTCACTTGAGAGGGGATTCTGCTCTTCTAGCAATTAGGGTCTCTGTATGTGGAGTCCGTAAACTGTTCTAGGAAAATCTGCGCTCAAGGAGGCAAATGGCACTCTGTTCCTCCCGCCATATGGCTAAGTAGTACTGTACAGCCACATACGGGATATTGCCACGATCAGTAGAAATTGTGGGACAAATTATGGTGCCATTTTTACCCACTTCTTGTGTGAAAATGTAAGATCTGGGGATAAAACAAAATTTTGGTGGTAAAAATGTAGTTATTTTTTCTTCACTGCCCAATGGTATAAAATTCTGTGACACACTTGTGGTGTCAATATAATTACTGCACCCCCCTAGATGAATTGGTTTAAAGGTGTAGTTTATAAAATGGGGTCATTTATGGGGAGTTCTGCGGTTCTGGCACCTCATTGGCTCTCCCAGTGGGTCATGACACCTGCAAACCATAACAGTAAAATCTGGCCCTCCTTCCTTTCTGAGCTTTGCACTGTGCCTGAAAAATATTTCCCGATTACATGTAGGATATTCCTGCAATCAGAAAAAAATGGACTTCAGTGTGTTGTAAAAAAAAATTCTTATTAGCCCTTAGAAAAATTAAAAACTTGAGGCTAATACAACATTTTAGTCGAAGAAATGTAATTATTCATTCTCCACTGCTCAATGGTATAAAATTCTGTGAGGCACATGTGGTGTCAATATGACCAGTGCACCTCTAGATGAATTCAATGGGGAGTGTAGTTTGTAAAATGAGTTTGCATATAGGGGGTTTCTGTTCTGGCACCTTAGGGGCTCTGCCAATGTGACATGGTACCCTCAAACCATTCCAGCAAAATCTGAACTCCTATATTGCGCCTCTTCCCTTTTGAGCTTTGCACTATGCCCCAAAAGTAGTATTCCCCCACATATGGGGTATCGGCGTACTCGAGAGAAATTGCACTACAAATTCTATGTGCAATTTCTCCTGTTACCCTTATGAAAATGCAAAATTTGGGTCTAAAATAACATTTTTGTGAGGAAAATGTGATTTTATTATTTTCACGACTCAACAGTTTAAACTTCTGTGAGGCACCTGGGGATTCAAGGTGCTCACCACACATCTAAATACATTCCTTGAGTGGTTTAGTATCCAAAATGGGGTCACTTGTGAGGGTTTCCACTGTTTAGGCACATCAGTGGGCCTCCAAACAGGATATGAAGTCCGCTAATGATTCCAGGAAATTTTACATTCAAAAAGTTAAATGGCGCTCCTCCCCTTCCGAGCTCTGCCGTGAGTCCAAACAGTGGTTTTCTCCCTCATATGGGGTATCAGCATGTTCAAGAGAAATTACAGAACAAGTGTTGGTGTCCATTTTTTCCTGTTACCCTTGTCAAAATATTAAAAAAAATGGATCTAAAGTAAATTTTTTGGTTAAAAAAAGTTAATGTTCATATTTGCTTTTCCACATTCCAAAATTCCTGTGAAGCACCTGAAGGGTTAATTAACTTCTTGAATATGGTTTTGAGCACCTTGAGGGGTGCAGTTTTTAGAATGGTGTTAGTTTTGGGTATTTTTTGTCATATAGACCAAATGCGATGTGGTCCTTTAAAATAAAAATGGTTTTGTAAATTTTGTTGGAAAAATGAAAAATCACTGGTCAAATTGTAATTCTTATAATGTCCTGACTACACTGTGTTCCAAATTATTATGCAAATTGGATTTAAGTGTCATAAAGATTTAATTGTTTTTTCAAATAAACTTGTGGATGGTATTGTGTCTCAGGGCTCAATAGATAACTGAAATCATTCTTAAACACATGTGATAATTATTTTTCCAGGTGATTCTAATTCAAGGAAAACTACTTAAAAATGATGTTCCACATTTTTAAGCAGGCCAAAGTTTTCAAGCAATATGAAAAATAAAAAGGATCTCTCTGCTGCTGAAAAGCGTTAAATAGTGCAATGCCTTGGACAAGGTATGAAAAAAATAGATACTTCACAAAAACTTTGTGATCATCATACTGTGAAGAGATTTGTGACTGAAACAGAGCACAGACAGAGTTCATGCAGATAAACGCATAATGAGGAAGTTTTCTGCCAGACAAATTCATTGGATTAAGAGCGCAGCTGCCAAAATTCCATTACAAAGCTGCAAGCAGTTATTTGAAGCTGCTGGTGCCTCTGGAGCCCCTTGAACCTCAAGGTGTATGATCCTTCAAAGGCTTGCTGTGGTGCATAAACCTACTATTCGGCCACCCCTAAACAGTGTTCATGAGCAGAAACGGTTGCAGTGGGCCCAGACATACATGAAGACTAATTTTCAAACAGTCTTGTTTACTGATGAGTGTCGAGCAACCCTGGGTGGTCCAGATGGATGGAGTAGTGGATGGTTGGTGGATGGCCACCATGTCGCAACAAGGCTGCGACATCAGCAAGGAGGTGGAGAAATCATGTTTTGGGCCGGAATCATGGGGAAACAGCTGGTGGGGCCCTTTAAGGTTCCTGAAGATGTGAAAATGACCTCTGTAAAGTAAATAGCGTTTCTTGCTGACAACTTTCTTCCATGGTCTAAAAGCAGAAACGTGCCTTCAGGAGCAAAATCATCTTCATGCATGACAATGCCCCATCTTATGCTGCAAATAATACCTCTGAGACATTGGCTGCTATGGGCATAAAAGGAGATAAACTCATGGTGTGGCCACTATCTTCCCCTGACCTCAGCCCTATAGAAAACCTTTGGAGTATCATCCAGCACAAGATCTATGAGGGTGGGAGGCAGCTCACATCAAAACAGCAGCTCTGGGAAGCTATTCTGACTTCATGCAAAGATGTACAAGCAGAAACTCTCCAAAAACTCAAAAGTGCAATAATTGTGAAGGTGATATCAAAGAAGGGTTCCTATGTTAACATGCAACTTGGCCTGTTGGGATGTTCTGGAGTTAAATAGCTTTTTTGTTCAGTTAATGTGACCTCCTAATGCTGCAAATTCCACAAATGAGCATTTTAAGTTCTTTAAAACATATCAAATGTTTAGAAATTCTACTGTGCCTAATAATTTGGAACAGTGCATTTTGAGTTTGTATTCATTTTGGAGATTACACTGTTATCATTGGGAGGCTTTTTCAATAAAATTCAATGTATACTCTAACGGGTGATGACTTTTATTACACTGACTGTCATTTGCACCGACCATTTAGGAAAATCCGAGAAAAATGTCATCTGCATAATAATTTGGAACATAGTGTAGTGTAGTGTTGAGTAGTGTTGAGCATTTCGATACCGCAAGTATCGGGTATCGGCCGATATTTGCGGTATCGGAATTCCGATACCGAGTTCCGATACTTTCAGTATATCAGATACTGGAATCGGAAGTTCCCATAATTCTAAGAGCCCAAATTCAGCCAATGAGGAATGATTAGAAGAGTGGGCACATCCTGTTCTGCATGGTAGGCATGTAACTACTGGCATGGCTGTGATTGGCTGCTGAAATGATGTCATGATGCACTATAAAAGTCACCGCCGCCATTTTGGGCTCACTCTGCTGTGAATTCAGTTAGGGACAGGACGCTGTGTTCTGACTGAGGGCTAGTTTAGAGATAGCGATTTGCTTCATTGTGCTTTACCCAGGCTAATTTAGCAACCGCTGTGTGAGAACCTTGCTTTTGCCTTGCAGCGCTGTTTACAGCTGTCTGTAAGGTCTCTGTGTGTGTGAGTGCAGCTCACTCTGTAGTCTGTTCGCAGCCACCGCTGGTTGTAGTCAGCTCAGGATGCGTCACTGACTCATACTGTTCAATCCATTGTCCTTTTTTGCAATTAGTGCAGCCTACTGCACATTTTTTCAAATTTATCCTATTAGTGGCTTTCCATCCGTATCCTGCTAGATTGTGGAAAAACACTATATAGGATTACATAGAGGAGCTTGTTTTTGCCTTGCAGCACCGTTTATGGCTGTCTGCACGGTCTGTGTGTGAGTGCTGCTCACTCTGTAGTCTGCTCTGCTGCCACAGCTGGTTGTAGTCAGCTCAGGGTGCGTCACTGCCTCATACCGTTCCATTGTCCATTTCTCAATTAATGCAGCCTGCTGCCCATTTTTTCAAATTTATCTTATTAGTGGCTTTCCCTCTGTATCCTGCTAGATTGTGGAAAAACACTATATAGGATTACATAGAGGAGCTTGTTTTGGCCTTGCAGCGCCGTTCACGGCTGTCTGCACGGTCTGTGTGTGAGTACCGCTCGCTCTGTAGTCTGTTCTACCGCCACAGCCAGTTGTAGTCAACTCAGGGTGCGTCACTACCTCATACCGTTCTATTGTCCGTTTCTCAGTTAGTGCAGCCTGCTGCACATTTTTTCAAATTTATCCTATTAGTGGCTTTCCCTCCGTATCCTGCTAGATTGTGGAAAATTACTGTATAGGATTACATGGAGGAGCTTGTTTTGGCCTTGCAGCGCCGTTAACGGCTGTCTGCACGGTCTGTGTGTGAGTGCAGCTCGCTCTGTAATCTGTTCTGCAAAAAATAAAAATAATAATAAAGTTCACCAAACACACCACTTTACAGTTGTGTAGGCCACACTAGCTCATATAAAAGTCTAGTCCACACTTTAGAAAATTAGTGTTTCTTATACCTGTTAGGAGCAGTTCAGGAATAAGCACACTAAGCCCTTAGTACTTTTCTGCCTATCTTTATCAGTCTACCAAGATGAAGAAGGCAGGGAGTAAGGCACGTGAGCGTGGAGCAGGGAGAGGACGTGGGGATTCTGTGCTTGCTGCAGGCACCAGTGACTCATCATCACCCAGTTTCAGCAGGGAACAGTCCTTCAAGCGCAGCTTTGTAGGAGATCGCCGTACCCCGCTGCTGCGGGAAGAACAAATTGAAGCCATTGTCGGATGGATGGCAGCTAACGCATCGACTTCAATTAGTGCCACATCCTCTCAGGCACAGAGCACTGGAGAGCACCCATCTGTCTCTTCACCACCTGCCATATTGCCCAGGCAGTCAGAGAGCCCAGGACAGGAGCCAGCTCTACTTCTGTTCTCTGAATCTCTTGGCTTGGAAAGAGGGGGCCAGCCAAGCAGCATTGGAGAAATGGAAGAAGAGGCAGTATGCAGTGATGCCGAACAGATTTGTCTCTCTGATTCTGAAGAGACGGGTGGGCCAGTGCCTCCGATCAGCACACCTCAGTACGCATCTGATGATGAGACTCAGGTGCATACTGTGCTGCCGAGACTACCCAGGAGAAATAGTTGGTGGAAGAGGGTAGTGTAGATGATGAGGTCCTTGACCCATCATGGCGTGAGGTACAGGAAGGTGGTGGGAGCAGCTCTGAGGAAGAGATTCCCCGAACGGCCCAAAGAGGGAGGGGGAAGACTGCGGTGCCTGTAGCCTCCACTTTGGCACCCATTCGGAGCATGGCTCTTCCAAAAGCCAAAACGGGCTCTCCCAAGACTTGCAGTGCCTGGTCCTTTTTTGACACAGTTGCAGATGACATTTGCTTAGTCAAATGCAAGGTGTGTCATCAGAAAGTCAAAAGAGGGAAAAGTGTCAGCAACCTCAATACCACAAATATGTGGAAACATGTGCGGACCAAGCACGCGGTGGAGTTACAAAAACACACCTACAGGGGCACCTACCACCTCTTCAGCTCGTGTTGTTGCCCCTTCCTCCAGCTCACACACAGTTGGTTCGGCTTCCTCACAGGATCACCATGGAAGAACCTCTGGCAATGTTGTCCAGAGACCGAGTGTAATTCCACCCACATCACCACGTTCCCAGTCATCCTCACACTCCCAGCCCACTCTACAGCCATCGGTAGCACAGGCATGGGAGAAAAGGCGGACATTCTCGGCAAACCACCCCCGAGCATAGGCTCTGAATGCTGGCATTGCAAAACTACTGTCCCTTGAAATGCTGTCATTCAGGCTGGTGAAGACTGACATCTTCCGTAACTTGATGGCATTGGCAGTCCCACAATACAATGTGCCCAGCCGCTTTTATTTCAGCAGGCAAGCCGTCCCTGCCCTGCAAAAGCATGTGGAGGGACACATAAAACACACGCTACTGACCGCAGTCAGTCACCATGGACAGGGGCGATACCTTTCCCTCACTGCCCATTGGGTTAATGTTGTGGAGCCGGGTACAGATCGTGCGAGTGGCGCAGGACGTGTTCTGCCAACTCCAAGGATTGCAGGAATCCAGTCTGTACACATTGCCTCCTCCTCATACTCCAGTTCCTCAGAATCAGTGCTGCAGGAGCCATCACGGTCTACCTCCACCTTGACCCGTGAACGCTTACCTGTTACGACCGATATGAGCACAGCCGTGGCCAAACGTCAACAGGCCGTACTGAAATTAATTTCTTTGGGGAATCGAAGCCACAAATCGCAGGAGCTCTGGAATGCCATCAAGCAGGAGAGCGACGTGTGGTTTGTGCCAGCGAATCTCCAGCCAGGCATGGTAGTGTATGACAATGGCCGAAATCTGGTGGCAGCTCTGGCCCTAAGCAACTTCACTCATATGCCATGTCTGGCACATGTGCTCAACTTGGTCGTGCAGAGTTTTTTGAGGGACTATCCGGATCTTGATGCACTGCTGCACAAGGTCCGCCTAGAGTGCGCTCACTTGCGGCGTTCCAGCATGGCAAGATAGTGCATTGCAGCTCTGCAGCGCCGATTCCGCCTTCCGGAACATCGCATCATAAGTGACCTACCCACCAGGTGGAATTCCACGTTACATATGTTGGAGCGGTTGTGTGAGCAGCAGCAAGCAGTAATGGAGTACCAGCTGCATTAGGCGCAAAGAACTGCGCGCCATTCAGGCTTCACAACCACTGAGTGGGCCACTATGAAGGATGTCTGCCAGGTTTTGCGTGCCTTTGATGATTCCACGCGGATGGCGAGTGCAGATGATACTCTAGTCAGCATGACTGTCCCCCTTATCTGCCTGCTTGAATGAACACTGCAAGCACTAAGGGATGATGTTGTGGAAGAGGTGGAGGATGAGGAGTAACCAATTCCATCTGCTTCTGGACAGCCAGCGCAACGTGGTTCCTCACAAAGGCCTAGGCAGGGGACACTTTGTGAGGAGGATGAGGAGGAGTCAATGGAGGAGGAAGACATCGGTCCAGAGGAGGGAGTTACACAATTCTCAAGTAGTCAGTGTATAGAGCGAGGGTGGGGTGATGCAGAGCAGGCAGAGATCACGCCTCAAGCAGGGAACAGCGTTTCTTAGCCATTTGGCAGTCTGCAGCACATGTTTGATTTCATGCTGCAGTGCCTGAGAAACGACCGCCGCATCGCCTACATTCTCAACACGGCTGATTATTGGGTGTACACCCTCCTAGATCCGCGCTACCGGGACAACTTACAAACCCTCATAACACCATTGAACCGGGAGCGTAAAATGCGGGAGTTCCAAGACACACTGGTGCATTCCATCATCTTCTCCAGTCCAACCGAGAGCAGTGCTGCTAGTGCTTTACAAAGCAGCTCATTGCGTCGAGGCAGTGGAGGAAGGTCAGCACAAACAGAGAGCAGAAGCAGTGCCTCAGCACCAGGCAAGACCAGTATGGCCCAACTGTGGAAAACTTTTGTGTACCAGCCACAAACGTCTACACCATCGCAGACGGCTCCAGTCAGCAGGAGGCAACGTTTCCGTCAGATGGTGACCGACTACATGGCTTGCCCTCTCAGTGTACTCCCACACCGCTCTTCCCCCTTCAAGTTTTGGGTCTCTAAGCTGGATACATGGCCAGAGCTTAGCCAGTATGCATTGGAGGTGCTGGCTTGCCCTGCTGCTAGTGTATTATCGGAACGTGTCTTTAGTGCCGCAGGTGGTGTACTAACAGACCGTCGCATGCGACTATCCGATAATGTTGACCGACTTAATTTTCTTAAAATGAACAAGGCCTGGATCTCGCAGGAATTTGCAACTCCTCTTCCAGATTAAAAAATTGGTTGGCTACAGTATCCAGGTCTCATGTTGCGTTCTTGTTTCTACCACCTGAACTGTAATCTCTGGGCTCAAACACCGCCAGTTGCTGCTCAGAAGTGCCGTCTGCACAGTCAAAACACATGACCCAGTGTTATTGGGTTTCAGTAACATCAGCTGATCCCCAGCTGTGTATCCGGCAATGTGTCCTGCTACCTCCACGCTGACACTACATCTGAAATTTAAGGCAACCTGTCCCCCCCAGGCGTTTGTTACTGAAAGAGCCACCTTGTGCAGCAGTAATGCTGCACAAGGAAAAGGTGGCTTTTTTAGTTATGTTCCTTGCACACGCTGAACTTAACACTTATAAAATGTGTCCCCTCATACCGTGAAAACGGCCCCGAGGTGGAACTTTCCATCCTAATGAGACGCAACGCAGCCGTCATTCTTACCCCCTTGGCGCCAGGCGCCGCCTCCTCAACGTTGTTTGAATCTGTCCCGTAGCCTGCGCTGTTATGTTCAACCTTGGCCATGCACAGTTAGCGCTGCCCATCTTCTGACATCATTTGGTGTCAGGCGGACTGTGCCTGTGCGGCCGCGCTGCCCGAGATCCCGCCTCACAGTGTCTTCTGATTTAATCACACTGCGGGCCTGGGATTCATGGGCATGCGCAGTGGATATCTTCGCCTCTCACTCACCTCCTTCCGGCTTATTCAGGCTGTGCGGCGTCAGCTGATCCCTAATCACGGCATCCTGGTCGTGGCATGCTATTAGGGATCAGCTGACGTCGCACAGTCTGAAGAAGGCGGAGGGAGATGAGTGAGAGCCTGAGGTGAAGATATGCACTGCGCATGCACATGAATCTCGGGCTGCGTGGCCGCACAGGTGCAGTACGCCTGACACCAAATGTTGTCAGAAAACAGGCAGCGCTAACTGCGCATGGCCAAGGTTTAAAATAACAGCGCAGGCTCTGGGACAGATTCAAACAACTCTGAGGAAGTGGCGCCCTGCGCTAAGGGGTTGGAAATGACGGCTGTGCTGCGTGTCATTACGAAGGAAAGTCCCACCTCCGGGACGGTTTCACGGTATCAGGGGACACATATTAGAAGTGTTCAGTTTTGCGTTTGCAAGGAGCATAATTGAAAGAGCCACCTTTTCCTTTTGCAGCATTACTGCTACACAAGGTGGCTCTTTCAGTTACCAACGCCTGGGGGGTTAAAGGTTCCCTTTCCACTTGCTACAATTAGGCCTCGGCCTACACTCTGCTTCTCCTGCTTTCCCTGGGCTTCAACTCCGCCAGTTGTTGCCCGGAAGTGCTGTCTGCACAGAGAAAAACACTCGCTCCTGTGTTAGTGGGGTTCAGTAACGCCAGCTGCTCCCCTGCTGTGTGTGCGGCAAAAAATAAAGTCTGCTCCTCCTGCTTTCCCTGGGCTTCAACACCGCCAGTTGTTGCCCGGAAGTGCTGTCTGCACAGAGGAAAACACTTGCTCCTGTGTTAGTGGGGTTCAGTAACGCCAGCTGCTCCCTTGCTGTGTGTGCGGCAAAAAATAAAGTTTGCTCCTCCTGCTTTCCCTGGGCTTCAACACCGCCAGTTGTTGCCCGGAAGTGCTGTCTGCACAGAGGAAAACACTTGCTTCTGTGTTAGTGGGGTTCAGTAACGCCAGCTGCTCCCTTGCTGTGTGTGCGGCAAAAAATAAAGTCTGCTCCTCCTGCTTTCCCTGGGCTTCAACACCGCCAGTTGTTGCCCGGAAGTGCTGTCTGCTCAGTCAACACTTGCTGCCGTGTTATTGGGGTTCAGTAATGCCAGCTGCTCCCCTGCTGTGTATCCGGCAATATGTCCTGCGACCGCCACGCTGACACTACAACTGAAATTAAAGGGAACTTGTCCCCACCCCCCAGACGTTTGTATCTGAAAGAGCCACCTTGTGCAGCAGTAATGCTGCACAAGGAAAAGGTGGCTCTCTTAGTTATGCTCCTTGCACACGCTGAACTTAACACTTATAAAATGTGTCCCCTCACACCGTGAAAATGGCCCGGAGGTGGAACTTTCCTTCCTAATGAGACACAACGCAGCCGTCATTCCTACCCCCTTGGCGCCAGGTGCCGCCTTCTCAGTGTTGTTTGAATCTGTCCCGTAGCCTGTGCTGTTATGTTCAACCTTGGCCATGCGCAGTTAGCGCTGCCCATCTTCTGACATCATTTGGTGTCAGGCGGACTGTGCCTGTGCGGCCACGCTGCCCGAGATCCCGCCTCGCAGTGTCTTCGGATTTAATCACACTGCGGGCCTGGGATTCATGGGCATGCGCAGTGCATATCTTCACCTCAGGCTCTCACTCATCTCCCTCCACCTTCTTTAGACTGTGTGCCATCAGCTGATCCCTAATAGCATGCCACAGCCGTGACGCCGCACAGTCTGAAGAAGCCGGAAGGAGCTGAGTGAGAGGCGAAGATATGCATTGCGCATGCCCATGAATCCCAGGCCCGCAGTGTGATTAAATCAGAAGTGCAGTGCATATCTTCGCCTCTCACTCATCTCCTTCCGCCTTCTTCTGACTGTGCCGTGTCACGGCCATGGCATGCAATTTGGGATCAGCTGGCACGGCTTAGTCTAAAGAAGGCGGAAGGAGATGAGTGAAAGGCGAAGATATGTGCTGCGGATGCCCCTGAATCCCAGGCCTGCAGTGTGAATAAATCAGAAGACACGGCGGGGCGGGATCTCTGGCAGGGCTGTCGCACAGGCTCAGCCAGCCTGACAACAAATGATGTCTGAAGACGGGCTGCGCTAACTCTGCATTGCCAAGGGATAACATAACAGTGCAGGCTCCGGGACAGATTCAAACAATGCTGAGGAGGCGGCGCACGGCACCAAGGGAGTGTGAATGACAGCTGTGCTGCATCTCATTAAGAAGGAAAGTCCCGCCTCCGGGACGGTTTCAGAGTATGAGGGGACACATTTTATAAGTGTTAACTTCAGCGTGTACAAGGAGCATAATGAAAAGAGGTACCTTTTCCTTTTGCAGCATTAGTGCCGCAGAAGGAGGCTCTTTAAGTTACAAACACCTTTGGGGGTTAAAGGTTCCCTTTCAACTGGCTCCAATTAGGCCTCAGCCTATACTCTGCTTCTCCTGGATTCCCTGGGCTCCAACACCGCCAGTTGCTGCTCAGAAGTGTCTTTGTCACGGGTAGTCCCTCCTGCCCATCCTGGTTCCAGTACCGTCAGCTGGTTCCGGGCAGAGCCTTTAGCTTAGGTGCCTCCTTCTGGGTATCCGAGTTCCACCAATGTCAGGTGGTCCTTGGTAGTGCTTTCTGGCACGGGTACCTCCTGCTTAGTAACCGGGTTCCAGTACCATCAGCTGGTGTTCGGTAGTTCCATTGGCTCTTGTACCTTCTGTTACCGTTCCTGGCTCCAGTACCGTCGGCTGGTTCTCGGCAGTGTGTTTTGCACGGGTACTCCCTCCTGCCCAGTTTGGTTACAGCTCGCCAGCTGTTTCCGGGTAGTGTCAAGGTCACTTTGCCTCCAATACGTTGTCCTGTCGGGTTAGCTGACTCTATGGTGCCTGCAGTTTAGGTGCTTCCTATGTGGGCTGCGGGATCGGGCAATGAAGGCTGGTTCCGTAGTGCCAATAGGACAAGCTCCACCTGTAGGACCGGGTTTTCGGTAACTCCAGCCGGCTCGCAGCCTTGCAATTTTTTTTTCATGTGGACCTTCTGCTATCTGTCTGAGTTCCAGCACCATTAGCTGGTTCTTTGGAAGTCAATCTTGAATAGGTCCCCCTGGGTTCCAGTACTGTCAGCTGGTTCCAGGCAGAGTCTTTGGCTTAGGTGCCTCCTTCTCGGTATCCGAGTTTCACCAACGTCTGGTGGTCCTTGGTAGTGCTTTCTGGCATGGGTACCTCCTGCTTAGTAACCAGGTTCTAGTACCATCAGCTGGTCCTCAGTAGATCCATTGGCTCTTGTACCTTCGGCTACCCATCCTGGTTCCAGTACAGTCAGCTGGTTCCAGGCAGAGGCTTTGGCTTATGTGCCTCCTTCTCGGTATCCAAGTTCCACCAACGTCTGGTGGTCCTTGGTAGTGCTTTCTGGCATGGGTACCTCCTGCTTAGTAACTGGTTTCCAGTACCATCAGCTGGTCCTTGGTAGTTCCATTGGCTCTTGTACCTTCGGCTACCCATCCGGGCCAAAATCTCACCTGAGCATGTATGCGACTAGTTTCTCCTTACAGGAGGCATCTGATCTTGTCATCGCCAACAAAGGGTTTTGGACAGAGTATTAAATGCATTTCAGGAAGTGTGTTCAATACTTTTTCCCTGTGTCATTTCTCATTATTACACATAACTTAATTCATGGACATTTATGGTTTGACTTTTTTGCCAGGGTGGCTTCGGATAGGTTGTTACCGACATCTGGGGAGCATTTCATGTCAATAGCATCTTTAGAAATATTTTTACTTGTAAACAATTTTCTATGTTTAATGCTTATTCCACCAGCTGTATGTATATGTGTGTGTCTGTATGTACAGTGCCTTGCGAAACTATTCGGCCCTGTGGAACTTATCAACCTTTTCCCACTGTAAGATTGCGCTTAACACATGTCTTGGGGGACACTCGCTTGGCACAGGATTCAAACACACGGGCACATTTTTCACTTAAACACAGTCTATATGGTTTATTATGGCATCATAAACCGTGTTATGCACAGTTAATTACACTTCATTATTATTATTTGTTTATATAGCACCATTAATTCCATGGTGCTGTACATGTGAAAAGGGGTTACATGCCGGGTTATAGATATCGTTAACAGTAAACAAATTTACAGTGACAGACTGGTACAGAGGGGAGAGGACCCTGTCCTTGCGGACTTACATTCTTCAGGATAGTGGGGAAGAGACAGGAGGTTAGTGTGCTGCAGCACTGGTGGTGGTGAGGCGGCTGCTCGGGTGGTTGTGGCAGCAGCTCGGGTGGTCGTGGCGGCAGCTTGGGTGGTCGGTGACATGGCGGCAGCTCGGGTGGTCGGTGACGTGGCAGCAGCTTGGGTGGTCGGTGACGTGGCGGTAGCTCAGGTGGTCGGTGACGTGGTGGCAGCTCGGGTGGTCGGTGACATGGCGGCAGCTTGGGTGGTCGGTGACGTGGCGGCAGCTCGGCCGGTTGGTGAGGTGGCAGAATGGTTATTGCAGCCTGTAGGCTTTCCTGAAGAGATGGGTTTTCAGGTTCCGTCTGAAGGATTCGAGGGTGGTGGATAATCGGACGTTTTGAGGCATGGAATTCCAGAGGATGGGGGATATTCAGGGGAAATCTTGGAGGCGGTTGTGTGAGGAACGAATAAGTGTGGGAGAGAGAAGGAGGTCTTGGGAGGATCGAAGATTACGTGAGGGAAGATAGTGGGAGATTTGTTCAGAGATATAGGGAGGGGACAGGTTGTGGATGGCTTTGTAGATCAGGGTTAGTAGTTTGAACTGGATTCGTTGGGGAATTGGGAGCCAGTAAAGAGATTTGCAGAGGGGGGAAGCAGGGGAGTAGCGAGGAGAGAGGTGGATTAGCCGAGCAGCAGAGTTGAGGACAGACTGGAGTGGTGCAAGGGAGTTAGCGGGGAGGCCACAGAGGAGGGTGTTGCAGTAATCGAGGCGGGAGATGATGAGGGCATGCACAAGAGTTTTAGTAGATTGCTGGCTGAGGAAGGGACGGATTCTGGCAATATTTTTGAGTTGGAGGCGACAGGAGGTGGCAAGGGTTTGGACGTGCGATTTGAACGACAGGGCAGAATCGAGAGTTACCCTGAGGCAGCGGAATTCAGGTGCGAGAGAGAGCGTGATGCCGTTTACTATAATAGATAGCTCAGGAAGGGGGGATACGAGAGATGGGAGATAGATGAGTTCGGTTTTGTCTACATTGAGTTTTAGAAAGCGAGAGTTGAAGAAGGAGGATATGTCTGACAGACACTCCGGGATTCTGGACAGTAGAGAGGCGACACCTGAGACAGAGAGGTAGATCTGAGTGTCGTCTGCATATAGGTGGTACTGGACGCCATGGAACTTTGAGTTGTCCTACGCCAAGGGTATAGATGGAAAAAAAGTAGAGCCCCGAGGACAGAGCCTTGAGGGACTCCCAACAGAGAGGGGACGGGGTGAGGAGGTAGTGTGTGAGTGGGAAACGCTAAATGTGCGGTCGGAAAGGTATGAGGCAATCGAGGACAGGGCAAGGCCTTTGATGCCGAGGGAAGAAAGAATCTGTAGCAGTAGGAGGTGGTCGACTGTGTCGAAAGCAGAGGACAGATCGAGAAGGAGGAGGATGGAGAACTGTCTGTTAGCTTTGGCTGTAAGTCATTAGTAATTTTGGTCAGAGCAGTTTCGGTGGAGTGGTGGGGGCGGAAGCCAGATTGGAGGTTGTCAAGGAGAGAGTTAGATGAGAGATGGGAGGAAAGTTGACCATGGACATGCTGCTCAAGTAGTTTGGAAGCAAACGGGAGCAGTGATATGAGGCGATAGCTGGGCATAGCAGTTGGGTCAAGGTTAGCTTTTTTGAGGATGGGTGTGATGGTGGCATGTTTGAAGGCAGAGGGGAAAGTACCAGAAGATAGCGATAGGTTGAAGAGATGGGTTAGGGCTGGAATGAGCGTGTTAGTGAGGTTGGGGAGCAAGTGGGAAGGGATGGGACAAGTGCACAGGTGGTGAGGTGTGATTTGGAAAGGAGGCGAGTAAGTTCTTCAGTGATGTTGGAGAGGGAAGTTATTGGGGAAGGGCAGAGGTCTGGTATATGGAGTGGTTGGGGTGGTGGAAAAGTAAAGGTTTACCTTGTTTGGTCAATCTTGTTTTTGAAGTAGGTGGAGAGAGGTAAATGTGCTGAACAGTTGTTTTGGGTTGTAGGATAGTGAAGATACAAGGTTAGTGAAATAGGTCTGTTTAGCAGAAGTGAGGGCTAGTTTGAAGGCAAGTGTGGCTTGTTTGAAAGTGGTGAAGTTGTCTGGCAGGCGTGTTTTTTTCCAACGCCGCTCAGCGACCCTGGATGCTTGTCGGAGTTTTTTGGTGAGGTTGTTATGCCAGGGTTGCCTATTGATTTGTCACACTTTGCCATGCATGAGAGGGGCGACTGAGTCTATGGCTGATGTGAGGGTGGAGTTATAGAAAGCGGTGGCGCTATCCGTGTCGTGGAGTGAAAATATGGAGGACAGGGGTAGAAGAGAGTCTGAAAGTCTGTGAACGTCTAGGTGTGCAAGGTTTCTCCGAGGATGTGGTACTGGCTGGATGTGGGGGGCAGGTGAGGAGGACAAGGAAGAGAAGGTGAGTAGATGGTGGTCAGATAAGGGGAAGGGAGAGGTTGTGAGATTAGATAAGGAACAGAGGCGGGTGAAGATGAGGTCTAGAGTATGTCCCTCTGTATGGGTGGCTGTGGAGGACCACTGAGGTAAGGGCCAGGAGCTTGGAGGCTGCTGGTTGGTGGGTGTTAGTAGGGATATTAAAGTCACCCATTATGATGGTGGGGATGTCAGCAGAGAAAGTGAAGAAGCCAGATGGAAAATTGGTCAATGAAGGCAGTGGCTGAACCCGGTGGTCGGTATATGACAGCCATTTGGAGATTAGAGGGAGAGTAGATACGGACAGAGTGAACCTCAAAAGAAGGGAGGGTGGGGGTTGGATAGGGTTGAAGTAGCAGTTTATAGAAAAAAGAAAATCCACTCCTCCGCCAGGTCTGTTGCCAGAGCGAGGAGTGTGGGTAAAGTGGAGGCCACCGTAACTCTGTGCAGCAGGGGAGGCCGTGTCAGGGGGCGTCAGCCAGGTCTCAGTGAGGGCCAGGAAGGAAAGGTTGCGGGAAGTAAAGAGATTGTGGATCACGTGGAGCTTGTTGCAGACAGAGCGGGCATTCCAAAGTGCCCCAGAGAGAGGAAGCAGGGGGGTGGGAGTCAGCTGCACTGGTTTTAAGTGAAAGGGATTGCGATAGTTTCTCATAGTGTGAGAAGGATAGGAACACAATGGAACACAATAGGCACCAACCGTTGGCATTAAGTTGCAGCTTTATCTTAGACACTTCATATTTCGGCTTTATCTTATGGACACTAAGCATGCTGGACCTCTCACTCCATCCAGTTACCATGGGTGTCCATACGTCGAACAGTTCATCAATGTCCCTTGTCTTATAGCGCACATGACATTGTGTCGCGGCCTCTAAACACGCTGAACCTCACTTCGTTCTGTTACCGTGGGAGACCACACAGTTCACAGACTATCACAAGCACTAACAGTCAGTGGTACATTATGGGAGCTCCTGCTCCACCTGCTGACTCCTCGTCAGTCCTCTCTCCTGGGGAAACTGCCTTACGGGGTTCACCAACTTGCCTGGCTGGCACACATCAGTCAGTCCAGAGCCATCGAATGACGGTAGCTTCCCCAACACAGACCATCCAGGTCCACAGTCTCTCAGGTGCTCCAGGAAGACTCCACTCACAGGAGCTTCCAACACAGACTGTCCAGGACCATAGTCTAACTACGCTATTCAGGACGTCCATCCCACATGGGACCGTCCAACACACTGGCATGTGCTCTTCAGGATTCCTACTCCCAGGAGATCCAACACAGGTTGTGCTCTTCAGGAAGCCTACTCCCAGGACTTTCAACACAGGTTACTCAGTGCGCTATTCAGGACATCTGTCCCACATGGGACCATCGAACACACAGGCATGTGACCTGTCCTGGTGCTATTCAAGACATCTGTCCAACACCCCAGGCCACCAGGTCCAAAGCCCCTCCAAGTGCTCTTCAGGGAGACTACACTCCCAACACAAAGGCTCTCCAGGACCTTCCAGCATAGACCATTCAGGTCCACACTCAGTGACCATACAGGAAACGTGACCCACACCCTGGTCACATTATACACCTGTAACCACAACCCCTAGATGGGAGTGTGTGTATGGCTAGTTTGACCCGCCCATCTCTCATAACTAGCCTAGTAAGTCTCCCTTCACAACTATACCAAACACTTGTGGGACTACTGGTCCCAGAACAACAACATTACATCAGACTTACCACGCTGACTCCCTCTGCGACACATATCGGCCACTTACAATTCTGCCAGTCAATGTTTCACCACCATTATAACAACAGATACACCTCCATGCATATCCCGAGGAGCACACACAGCACCCCCTAGCTGCCACAGGGGTCACTGAATCACACCACATACAGTGGGGCAAAAAAGTATTTAATCAGCAATAGTGCAAGTTCCACCACTTAAAAAGATGAGAGGCGTCTGTAATTTACATCATAGGTAGACCTCAACTATGGGAGACAAACTGAGAAAAAAAATCCAGAAAATCACATTGTCTGTTTTTTTTAACATTTTATTTGCATATTATGGTGGAAAATAAGTATTTGGCCAGAAACAAAATTTCATCTCAATACTTTGTAATATATCCTTTGTTGGCAATGACAGAGGTCAAACGTTTTCTGTACGTCTTCACAAGGTTGCCACACACTGTTGTTGGTATGTTGGCCCATTCCTCCATGCAGATCTCCTCTAGAGCAGTGATGTTTTTGGCTTTTCGCTTGGCAACACGGACTTTCAACTCCCTCCAAAGGTTTTCTATAGGGTTGAGATCTGGAGACTGGCTAGGCCACTCCAGGACCTTGAAATGCTTCTTACGAAGCCACTCCTTCGTTGCCCTGGCGGTGTGCTTTGGATCATTGTCATGTTGAAAGACCCAGCCACGTTTCATCTTCAATGCCCTTGCTGATGGAAGGAGGTTTGCACTCAAAATGTCACGATACATGGCCCCATTCATTCTTTCATGTACCCGGATCAGTCGTCCTGGCCCCTTTGCAGAGAAACAGCCCCAAAGCATGATGTTTCCACCACCATGCTTTACAGTAGGTATGGTGTTTGATGGATGCAACTCAGTATTCTTTTTCCTCCAAACACGACAAGTTGTGTTTCTACCAAACAGTTCCAGTTTGGTTTCATCAGACCATAGGACATTCTCCCAAAACTCCTCTGGATCATCCAAATGCTCTCTAGCAAACTTCAGAGGGGCCCGGACATGTACTGGCTTAAGCAGTGGGACACGTCTGGCACTGCAGGATCTGAGTCCATGGTGGCGTAGTGTGTTACTTATGGTAGGCCTTGTTACATTGGTCCCAGCTCTCTGCAGTTCATTCACTAGGTCCCCCCGCATGGTTCTGGGATATTTGCTCACCGTTCTTGTGATCATTCTGACCCCACGGGGTGGGATTTTGCGTGGAGCCCCAGATCGAGGGAGATTATCAGTGGTCTTGTATGTCTTCCATTATCTAATTATTGCTCCCACTGTTGATTTCTTCACTCCAAGCTGGTTGGCTATTGCAGATTCAGTCTTCCCAGCCTGGTGCAGGGCTACAATTTTGTTTCTGGTGTCCTTTGACAGCTCTTTGGTCTTCACCATAGTGGAGTTTGGAGTCAGACTGTTTGAGGGTGTGCACAGGTGTCTTTTTATACTGATAACAAGTTTAAACAGGTGCCATTACTACAGGTAATGAGTGGAGGAAAGAGGAGTCTCTTAAAGAAGAAGTTACAGGTCTGTAAGAGCCAGAAATCTTGATTGTTTGTTTCTGACCAAATACTTATTTTCCACCATAATATGCAAATAAAATGTTAAAAAAACAGATTTTTGGATTTTTTTTTCTCAGTTTGTCTCCCATAGTTGAGGTCTACCTATGATGTAAATTACAGACGCCTCTCATCTTTTTAAGTGGTGGAACTTGCACTATTGCTGACTGACTAAATACTTTTTTGCCCCACTGTATCATGCTTCAAACATAAAGATACCAAATGTAAATTTTTGGTGAAGAATCAACAACAAGTGGAACACAATTGTGAAGTTGAACCACATTTATTGGTTATTTTAAATTTTTGTGGGAAATCAAAAACTGAAACGTGGGGAGTGCAATATTAAAGTGCTGCGGAATATGTTGGCGCTATATAAATAAAATTATTATTATTACCGTATATACTCGAGTATAAGCCGAGATTTTCAGCCCAAATTTTTGGGCTGAAAGTGCCCCCCTCGGCTTATACTCGAGTCACGGTAGCGGTGGGGTCGGCAGGTGAGGGGCTGAGGGCGCTGAGGCATACTTACCTAGTCCCAGCGATCCTCGCGCTGTCCCTGCCGTCCCACGGGCTTCCGCGCTGCAGCTTCTTCCTCTCTTCAGCGGTCACGTGGGACCGCTCATTAGAGATATGAATAAGCGGCTCCACCTCCCATAGGGGCGGAGCCGCGTATTCATTTCTCTGTCAGCGGTGCCGGTGACCGCTGATAGAGAAAGAAGCTGCAGCGCGGAAGACAGGAGGGGACAGCGCGAGGATCGCCAGGACTAGGTGAGTATGTTATATTCACCTGTCCTCGTTCCAGCCGCCGATCCATCTTCCCGGCGTCTATCTGCGCTCTGACTGTTCAGGTCAGAGGGCGCGATGACGCACTAGTGTGCGCGGCGCCCTCTGCCTGATCAGTCAGTGCAGACAGACGCCGGGACCAGACGCTGGGAGCTGCAAGTAGCGAGGTGAGTATGGCTTTTTTTTTTTTTTATTGCAGCAGCAGCGGCCATCGCACAGATTAATGTGGAGCATCTATGGGCCACTGTGAACATAGCAGAGCATATATGGGGCAGAGCTATGGGCCACTATGAACAGTGCAGAGCACTGTATTGGGGCATCTATGGGGCCACTATGAACACTGCAGAGCACTGTATTGGGGCATCTATGGGGCCACTATGAACACTGCAGAGCACTGTATTGGGGCATCTATGGGGCATCTATGGGGCCAGTATAAACACTGCAGAGCACTGTATTGGGGCATCTATGGGGCCAATATAAACAGTGCAGAGCACTGTATTGGGGCATCTATGGGGCCAATATAAACAGTGCAGAGCACTGTATTGGGGCATCTATGGGGCCACTATAAACACTGCAGAGCACTGTATTGGGGCATCTATGGGGCCAGTATAAACACTGCAGAGCACTGTATTGGGGCATCTATGGGGCCAATATAAACAGTGCAGAGCACTGTATTGGGGCATCTATGGGGCCAATATAAACAGTGCAGAGCACTGTATTGGGGCATCTATGGGGCCACTATAAACACTGCAGAGCACTGTATTGGGGCATCTATGGGGCCAGTATAAACACTGCAGAGCACTGTATTGGGGCATCTATGGGGCCAGTATAAACACTGCAGAGCACTGTATTGGGGCATCTATGGGGCCAGTATAAACACTGCATTTCCACCCTAGGCTTATACTCGAGTCAATAAGTTTTCCCAGTTTTTTGTGGCAAAATTAGGGGGGTTGGCTTATACTCGGGTCGGCTTATACTCGAGTATATACGGTATTATTCGGCCCCTTTAACTTAATACTTTGTTGTGCCTCCTTTTGCTGCGATAACAGTTGCAAGTCGCTTGGGGTATGTCTCTATCAGTTTTGTACATCGAGAGACTGAAATTCTTGCCCATTCTTCCTTGGCAAACAGCTAGAGCTCAGTGAGGTTTGATGGAGATCGTTTGTGAACAGCAGTTTTCAACTCTTTCCACAGATTCTTGATTGAATTGAGGTCTCGACTTTGACTTGGCCATTCTAACACCTGGATACGTTTATTTGTGAACCATTCCATTGTATACTTTGCTTTATGTTTGGGATCATTGTCTTGTTGGAAGACAAATCTCCGTCCCAGTCTCTGGTCTTTTGCAGACTCCCAACAGGTTTTCTTCAATAATGGTCCTATATTTGGCTCCATCCATCTTCCCATCAATTTTTAACCATCTTCCCTGTCCCTGCTAAAGAAAAGTAGGCCCAAACCATGATGCTGCCACCCCCGTGTATGACAGTGGGGATGGTGCTTTCAGAGTGATGAGCTGTGTTGCCTTTACACCCAACATATCATTTGGCATTGTTGCCAAAAAGTTCAATTTTGGTTTCATCTGACCAGAGCACCTTCTTACACATGTTTGGTGTGTCTCTCAGGTGGCTTGTTGCAAACTTTAAAACACACTTTTTATGGATATCTTTGAGAAATGGCTTTTTTTTGCCACTCTTCCATAAAGGCCAGATTTGTGCAGTGTACGACTGATTGATGTCCTATGGACAGACTGTCCCACCTCAGCTGTAGATCTCTGCAGTTCATGCAGAGTGATCATGGGCCTCTTGGCTGCTTCTCTGATCAGTCTTCTCCTTGTTTGAGATGAAAGTTTCGAAGGATGGTCGGGTCTTGTTAGATTTGCAGTGGTATGATACTCCTTCCATTTCAATATGATCGCTTGCACAGTGCTCCTTGGGATGTTTAAAGTTTTGGAAATCATTTTGTATCCAAATCCAGCTTTAAACTTCTCCACAACAGTATCACGGACCTGCCTGTTGTGTTCTTTGGTCTTCATGATGCTATCTGTGTTTCAAACAGCCCTGAGACTGACCAGAGCAGGTGCATTTATACGGAGACTTGATTACACACAGGTGGATTATATTTATCATCATTAGGCATTTAGGAGAACATTGGATTATTCAGAGATCCACAATGAACTTCTGGAGTGAGTTTGCTGCACTGATAGTAAAGGGGCTGAATAATATTGCACGCCCCACTTTTCAGTTTTTTACTTTCCACAAAAATTTAAAGTAACCAATAAATTTCATTCAACTTCACAATTGTGTTCCACTTGTTGTTGATTCTTCACCAAAAATTTACATTTGGTATCTTTGTTTTAAGCATGATATGTGGGAAAAGGTTGAAAAGTTCCAGGGGGCCGAATACTTTCGCAAGGCACTGTACATACAGACACAGACACACACACACACACACACATATACATACAGCAAGGCACTGTATGTATGTGTGTATATATATATATGTGTGTATGTATATATATATACTATATATTAGTCATTTTTCTAAGGATCTCGGGCCCATTGATAGTCTTTCATAGTAGTAGACAATCCCTTTATTGTTTTGTGAACAAATTAGTCCCCTTTAATGTTCTGTGGACAAGTGACTCTTTAAATAACACAAGTCCAGTTATTTAATATGTAAATTAAATACTTTTTTTTACATAAAGTTAACCTTCATGTTGGTGGAAGGGGTGCAATATGAAGGTAAGGAGGGGGGGGGAGGGTGACTTGAGAATCTTGCAAGCTTTTATCAGTTTCAGGAAAAAAAATCCATTTGACTGTAATTAATTATTAAAAACGACGCATGCGGCGGCATCCGCATACAGCGGCATGGCCTGCGTACCCAATGTTAAAGATAGGGTGCGCACGCCGCATGCAGCCGTAGGCAGAGCTGAACGAAGAAGCGCGGCAGTGGGTGGGTCTTCACGGAGGAAGTCCGCAGCAAGGCTAAACGCTAGTGTGAAACTAGCCTAAGATAGTCCAAAAATATTAAGCTTTGATATTTATGAGTCTTTTGGGTTTATTAAAAACATAGTTGTTGATCAATAATAAAAATAATCCTCCTAAATGCAACTTGCCTAATAATTCTGCACACAGTGTATAAAGAGCTAAAATATGGAGGACTACATAGCATCAGGATTATTAGTCGTCTCTGCTGTTAAAACTGTGATTTTATCAAAACTACAGTAAGTAGCCCAATAAGTCGCACAGTGCTGGAAACAGGATCTGTGTCTTTACATTACGATACTCTCAGATTAGGTTGAGCAAACCTGATGAAAAATATGTAATCTTTTATAAGCATTGTAAACCTGTCCACTTTGACAACAAGTGACCATTCGGTACTTTATACTGTAAGGCTTTATATGTCGGTTGTAGCCCAATATGTACTGTAGTCTTTTTTTCACCTGTACAGAAATTGTTCTACACTGCCATGTAAACCAGAACATAGCTTTTGTTTTTCAAATCGAATTGCATTTACTTAAAATTTCTTTTGTTTCAGGATTTTCCTTGTTGATTTAGATGTTAATATTGTTCCTTGAAGTATTTCTTTCCGGCTTGAAAGATGAAGATCAAGACTTCATCAATTGTACTGACTCTTTTTGCAAGCTTTCTAAAGAAAATGACATTTCATTTCAGTACTGGGTGCAGTTACAGGTCTATGTTATATGTTTTGGAATATTTTTTTATATTATGTATTTAACATTTCTTTATTTTAAATAATTGGGAAACTAAAAAGTATTTTTCTAAGCTACCATAAAAATGTAACATTCTCTGAGGACTCTTTCGTAAAGTTATTAGGTGCCCTTCTCTTACATTCCTCCGCTGCAGCTACCCCAAACCTTTTTTTTCTTTGTTTCCCATCAACGTGGTCACAGCATTTCTGGCTAATACTGGAGCAGTGGTGTCTCAGTGCACCGTGTAGACAGGGCTGTATCAGTGCCACAGCCTATTGGAATATGAAGAAGGGGCCTGTGATTTAGCAGACCAGCAGCAGAAGCATTCAAGAGGAGGCAGCAAAGCAATTTTGCTAAATATTCCCTAGATAATGTTTTTGTTTTTTTCAATATCAAAAAGTTGCTCTAAGTTTTGTAAAAGCTCTTTCTAGTTTCTTGTATTTTTTTTCTTTTGGTTTTGATTGTTTTTTTCTTTGTCCACTTTTGAAATTTGTATTCTAAAGGCTTTCTTTATATTGTTAAGTACATTGCTTAATAAAGAAATGACTAAAATAATCACTCGCGTCATTTCTTTAAATATCATCTTTGACTCAGCTAGTTTATCAGTTGCATAAAACGTTTCTACTTCTGAGCCACAAATGAAAGGGATTGATGCTATAATTATTGCTTTACTTAATCTTTCATACAATCTAATTCATTATTCATCAAACTAGGTAAAAAAGATCCGACATAACTTGCCGACAAAAATCTTCACTTAATTGTAGGTAGATTGAGTTGAGTAGTACTTTTGCAAAATGTTTACAATACACATAGCTGATATATAGATACAATACATGAACATAAATGTTAGGACTACTGGTTTGTGTCTACGTGTTCAGACTGAATTTGACTTTTCAACACAAGCATCGGAATATTTATATAGAGTACTGTGCAAAAGTTTTAGGCTGGTATGGAATAAATTTTGTAAAGTAAGAATGCTTGCAAAAATAAGTGTTACAAGTTTATTTTTCAGTTTATAAAATGGAAAGTAAATGAACAAAGGAGAAATCTATATCAAATAAATATTTGGTGTGACCACTATGCCTTCTGTGAGACAGTGAGGGGAATTATTTCTGAGGGCCGTCATGTATCCCCTAGAATGTGATTAGAAGCATATTGAACACGCTTGAGTGCATTGTAATCACAGCTATAGCTGTGGTTGCACTGCAAAATAAAAGTTAGTATGGACTTGGTCAAGTTATTTAACCAGATCAGATTTAGGAAAACCTGACATGGGCTTTTATTTTTTGGAGAGGCCTATACAATGGGTAGTTAGAAGGGTTTCTCCCTCCACTCCGGGATTTTGGGAGTGTCTAACGTCCACGATTACCATTTAAACTTTCAGTTTAGCTTTGGGTGTGTCAGTGTGTTCTTTGCAAGTATCTGAACAGGGAGCTCTATGCAGTACAGGTCTGTGTGAAGACTGAATACAGGCCAGAGAAAGCAACGCAACTGACGTACCCATGAGTGATACAGCAGTGCAGTCGCCCACAGCAACAACAGGTTTGGTATGGACTGTATTGGATGACCAGGCTGCGATCCAGAGGATAACGTTTGCCTTTACTTTTGTTCCTCATTACCGCATTGCGTGAACACCGCTGCATTACACTTCAAAACCGTATCAATTCTTCTAGGTACATTTACACCTGTTTTTCAAGGAAATCAGCCAGCAGTTTAGTCCAAACATCTTGGAGAACTAACCACAGATCCTCTCTGAATGTGTAGGTTTCTGCAAATCCTTCATTCTGTCTCTTCATGTAATTCCAATAGACTCAATGATGTTGAGTGATCAGAGCGCTATGGGGGCCATACCATCAAACTTACTTTTTTTTCTTTATCCTGAAGATAGTTTATAACATTATCTTTATATCTGAGATAGTTGCCTGCTGCAAAATATATTTAGAGTCAGTTGGATGATTCTTTGATGGTGTTGCATGAAAGATAAGTATCTGCTTGTATTTCTCAGCTTTAAGAAACCATATCAAATCCCTAATTCCATTTATTGATATGAAGCCACAAACTTGCTAGTAAGCTCCACCACGCCCTCATCAGGAGGGCGTTAAACTAGAAGAAGAGGGGACGGGAAGAAAAACATTAGACTTGAACAAAGAAGATCCAGGAAAACATACTCAGAAGGGAGGTAAGAACATTTCTAAAACAATCCACAGCGAGGAGATTGGAACAAAACAAAATCCTCTAAACTGCATGCTCGCAAACGCCAGAAGCCTGACAAACAAGATGGAAGAACTAGAAGCAGAAATATCTACAGGTAACTTTGACATAGTGGGAATAACCGAGACATGGTTAGATGAAAGCTATGACTGGGCAGTTAACTTACAGGGTTACAGTCTGTTTAGAAAGGATCGTAAAAATCGGAGAGGAGGAGGGGATTGTCTCTATGTAAAGTCTTGTCTAAAGTCCACTTTAAGGGAGGATATTAGCGAAGGAAATGAGGATGTCGAGTCCATATGGGTCGAAATTCATGGAGGGAAAATGGTAACAAAATTCTCATTGGGGTCTGTTACAAACCCCCAAATATAACAGAAACCATGGAAAGTCTACTTCTAAAGCAGATAGATGAAGCTGCAACCCATAATGAGGTCCTGGTTATGGGGGACTTTACCCGGATATTAACTGGGAAACAGAAACCTGTGAAACCCATAAAGGCAACAGGTTTCTGCTAATAACCAAGAAAAATTATCTTTCACAATTGGTGCAGAATCCAACCAGAGGAGCAGCACTTTTAGACCTAATACTATCTAATAGACCTGACAGAATAACAAATCTGCAGGTGGTCGGGCATCTAGGAAATAGCGACCACAATATTGTACAGTTTCACCTGTCTTTCACTAGGGGGACTTGTCAGGGAGTCACAAAAACACTGAACTTTAGGAAGGCAAAGTTTGACCAGCTTAGAGATGCCCTTAATCTGGTAGACTGGGACAATATCCTCAGAAATAAGAATACAGATAATAAATGGGAAATGTTTAAGAACATCCTAAATAGGCAGTGTAAGCGGTTTATACCTTGGAATAAAAGGACTAGAAATAGGAAAAACCCAATGTGGCTAAACAAAGAAGTAAGACAGGCAATTAACAGTAAAAAGAAAGCATTTGCACTACTAAAGCAGGATGGCACCATTGAAGCTCTAAAAAACTATAGGGAGAAAAATACTTTATCTAAAAAACTAATTAAAGCTGCCAAAAAGGAAACAGAGAAGCACATTGCTAAGGAGAGTAAAACTAATCCCAAACTGTTCTTCAACTATATCAATAGTAAAAGAATAAAAACTGAAAATGTAGGCCCCTTAAAAAATAGTGAGGAAAGAATGGTTGTAGATGACGAGGAAAAAGCTAACATATTAAACACCTTCTTCTCCACGGTATTCACGGTGGAAAATTAAATGTTAGGTGAAATCCCAAGAAACAATGAAAACCCTATATTAAGGGTCACCAATCTAACCCAAGAAGAGGTGCGAAACCGGCTAAATAAGATTAAAATAGATAAATCTCCGGGTCCGGATGGCATACACCCACGAGTACTAAGAGAACTAAGTAATGTAATAGATAAACCATTATTTCTTATTTTTAGGGACTCTATAGCGACAGGGTCTGTTCCGCAGGATTGGCGCATAGCAAATGTGGTGCCAATATTCAAAAAGGGCTCTAAAAGTGAACCTGGAAATTATAGGCCAGTAAGTCTAACCTCTATTGTTGGTAAAATATTTGAAGGGTTTCTGAGGGATGTTATTCTGGATTATCTCAATGAGAATAACTGTTTAACTCCATATCAGCATGGGTTTATGAGAAATCGCTCCTGTTAAACCAATCTAATCAGTTTTTATGAAGAGGTAAGCTATAGGCTGGACCACGGTGAGTCATTGGACGTGGTATATCTCGATTTTTCCAAAGCGTTTGATACCGTGCCGCACAAGAGGTTGGTACACAAAATGAGAATGCTTGGTCTGGGGGAAATTGTGTGTAAATGGGTTAGTAACTGGCTTAGTGATAGAAAGCAGAGGGTGGTTATAAATGGTATAGTCTCTAACTGGGTCGCTGTGACCAGTGGGGTACCGCAGGGGTCAGTATTGGGACCTGTTCTCTTCAACATATTCATTAATGATCTGGTAGAAGGTTTACACAGTAAAATATCGATATTTGCAGATGATACAAAACTATGCAAAGCAGTTAATACAAGAGAAGATTGTATTCTGCTACAGATGGATCTGGATAAGTTGGAAACTTGGGCTGAAAGGTGGCAGATGAGGTTTAACAATGATAAATGTAAGGTTATACACATGGGAAGAAGGAATCAATGTCACCATTACACACTGAATGGGAAACCACTGGGTAAATCTGACAGGGAGAAGGACTTGGGGATCCTAGTTAATGATAAACTTACCTGGAGCAGCCAGTGCCAGGCAGCAGCTGCCAAGGCAAACAGGATCATGGGGTGCATTAAAAGAGGTCTGGATACACATGATGAGAGCATTATACTGCCTCTGTACAAATCCCTAGTTAGACCGCACATGGAGTACTGTGTCCAGTTTTGGGCACCGGTGCTCAGGAAGGATATAATGGAACTAGAGAGAGTACAAAGGAGGGCAACAAAATTAATAAAGGGGATGGGAGAACTACAATACCCAGATAGATTAGCGAAATTAGGATTATTTAGTCTAGAAAAAAGACTAAAGCATCCAACACCGCGGAGACACCATCAAGTGTTTCTCAACGCAGTGATCCAGAACACTGCCCCCAAATATGCAAATGCAAGTAGAGGAGCTGCGGAGACACCATCACGTGTTTCTCAACGCAGGCAGTGAATAGCCAGGCCTTTCACCGGGAAGGAACAACCAAGGGAAGGGCAGCATCCAATAAAGGAAAACATCCAATAAAGGAAAACCACCTATGCCAAGCATGGTATCCATCCACAGACAGCTGTTTCGGGGTTTTTTGCCCCTCATCAGTGTGGAGTAGGAAACTGGCTATCAGGAGCAGTGCCTAGTAGAAAGTCTATAAAGGCACGGATGATTGACCTCGTGGAGACAGGGGGCAGTGTTCTGGATCACTGCGTTGAGAAACACTTGATGGTGTCTCCGCGGTGTTGGATGCTTTGGTCTCCACGAGGTCAATCATCCGTGCCTTTATAGACTTTCTACTAGGCACTGCTCCTGATAGGAAGGTTCCTACTCCACACTGATGAGGGGCAAAAAACCCCGAAACAGCTGTCTGTGGATGGATACCATGCTTGGCATAGGTGGTTTTCCTTTATTGGATGTTTTCCTTTATTGGATGCTGCCGTTCCCTTGGTTGTTCCTTCCCGGTGAAAGGCCTGGCTATTCACTGCCTGCGTTGAGAAACACGTGATGGTGTCTCCGCAGCTCCTCTACTTGCATTTGCATATTTGGGGGCAGTGTTCTGGATCACTGCGTTGAGAAACACGTGATGGTGTCTCCGCGGTGTTGGATGCTTTGGTCTCCACGAGGTCAATCATCCGTGCCTTTATAGACTTTCTACTAGGCACTGCTCCTGATAGCCAGTTTCCTACTCCACACTGATGAGGGGCAAAAAACCCCGAAACAGCTGTCTGTGGATGGATACCATGCTTGGCATAGGTGGTTTTCCTTTATTGGATGTTTTCCTTTATTGGATGCTGCCCTTCCCTTGGTTGTTCCTTCCCGGTGAAAGGCCTGGCTATTCACTGCCTGCGTTGAGAAACACGTGATGGTGTCTCCGCAGCTCCTCTACTTGTATTTTGATATAATCACAGGCAAAGTACTGGAAGGGAGATACGTTTCCCTGAAACTATTAACTTCAGTGATGAGAAACCCAGAAGTTTTGCTCCAGCACACTAAGTGTTGAGAGTGGTTAAGCAGCCATTTTAAAAGCTGGGTTTTTGAGAACAACCATACAGCGGGTGGGAGGTTGATCCCTATATTTCCCACCCAGGGTGTAGCTAGGGATTCAAATAGTCGGCCTTCTGAGGCATTCTGGGTTCAATGTCTCTGGAGAGGTTTACTCCAGCAAGGTGCTCATGTTGGTGCTAAACTGAACCATGTGTTTTTGCTAAGCCTTAGCAGGTGGATCCCCGCAGACGTATGGACTGTGATATACCAGTTTGTTTTTTCCTGTTTTGACCAAAGGGCCGTGTTTATTTTACCTTCATCATGGTTTATGCTGCATATACATAATAAACCAGTGAAGGACTTAAAGAGACAGTGTTCCCATGTCTACCTCCATGTACAGTTGAGTCGGCCGATCTACCACAGGTGGTGGAGAATGCGGCAACATTCCAGGAACACGTATAGTGGCTGTGGACAAACCCCATGTTCTGAGTAAAGGTGGCCATAAGCCAAGAGATGATGACAAATGGCATGGAGAAGCTTATCAAGCACAAGGTCCAACAGCAGCAGCAAGTCAAGTCAGTATATAACAGGGCACGTAGTATATAGCACAGTGACGTAGTATATAACACAGGCCACCCAGTATAACAGCCCACGTAGCATATAACAAAGGCCACGTAATATATAGCAGTGTGGGCACCATATCCCTGTTAAAAAACAATTAAAATAAAAAATAGTTATATACTCGCCTTCTGGCAGCCCCCAGATCCAAGCCAGGACTTTAGCAATGCTCCTCGCGACGCTCTGTTCCCAGTAATGCCTTTCGGCAATAACTCGTGATCATGTAGCAGTCTCACGAGACTGCTACGTGATCTCGAGTCATTGCCACAATGCATTCTTGGGACCGGAGCATCACGAGGAGCGGTAAAGGGTGCCACAGACGTTGGAAGGTGAGAATATAATGGGGTTTTTTTTTATTATTTTTAACATCTGTTTTTACTATTGATGCTGCATAGGCAGCATCAATAATAAAAAGTGAAGCGGTGTTTAACTCCCGCCCCAATATCGTTGATTGGTCACGGCCGGCCGCGACCAATCAGCGACCCGGGATTTCCGTTACGGAAGTTACAGACAAACAGACGAAAGTACCCCATAGACAATTATATATATAGATGGTAACAATATAATCACTATATCTCCGTTTCTATGTTGTGTAGTCCGGCAAGAAAATGGTTTTCAGATAATCCCATGTTTTATCTTCTCAAGTCCGATAGTGATTATAGTGTTTTATTGTAAAATCCCTGGAGTTAGGACTTACAATTTTAAGGTGTCATCTGGTATTTGGGAATCAAAGCTGTCCCACGTTATAGCTTATCTGTCTGCACAGACATGCTACTTAATACCTGCCTTGTTGAGAAATTTTCATTTCACCTGACATCCACAAATCCAGGTACGAATCATTACCAACCACTTCTGACAAAGGCTCTTTTCCAATCATATACATGACAAAACTTTCACTGTAACTCTTACAAGTTTATCCAAGAGATGAGACATTGAAAGGGTCAGCCAAAAAAGGAAAACACACGTTAGATCTTGTAAATCTTTCTACCTTTCTGTTCTTATGCTCGCCATCCACATAAAAGAACTGATTCATTAAATAGGAAAATGTTTAAAACATAACAGCTGTGAATAAGGGTTGCTAATCCAAAACACGAAAGCCTATGGATTGTTCATCTTTTTTTGCTTTTTGTCTCTATGTTTTATTTGTACAGTAAAAGTTTTGTTTTAACATATATACAGTATCTATACATTGATATCTATGGATATATGTATAGATATATGTATAGATATAACTATAGATATATCTATGGATGGATAACTATGGCTATATCGATCTATAGATATATTATAGATAGATAGATATATCTGTAGATACATAGATATATCTATCCATATATCTATCTGGCTACGTTTACACATCAGACTTTTGCCGTCAGGCACAATCCGGCAAGTTTTGAAAAAACAGATCCGTGGGTCTTTTTTACGCTGGATCCGTTTTTTTCTCATAGAGTTGTATTAGCGCCGGATTGCACCTGATGGCTTCACGTTTCATCCGTTTTTTGCCGGATCTGTCAGAAGAGCTGTTTCCAGTGGATGGAGAAAACGTACAGAAAAATTTTTTTTTCTGTCCGGCAAAAAACGCCCAGCGACGGATCTGGCGAAAAACGTATGAAACTGGCATAATTTTTCACCTAATTTCCGTTTTTGTCACAAATAAACGCAAGTCAAATTGAATAAATTTTACCACTATCATAAAGTACAATATGTCACGAGAAAACTGTCAGAATCACCAGGATCCGTTGAAGCGTTTCAGAGTTATGACCTCATAAAGTGACTGTGGTCAGAATTGAAAAAAACTTAAAATGTGTCTCACCGATAGTGGTTTTATACAAATGGTGAAATTATATGACTCTCATAATTACTGTGCTTTCAATCAACGTATGATCTTTATCATGGTGTCTCCTTTCTAAACTAACGTTTCGCTGTTCTATTTCTTGATGCACTTATCTACAATTGTAGCATTACATTAACCTTGTAAATTAAATGCAAAGAACTTTTTAAGTAGATTGTAATGGTGACATGTTGTTCAAAGTGCAATTTTTCTTTAAAATTCATTGTAAAAGAGCATCTTTCTTTTGAAGGTAACAAAACTAATTTTAAGGTAGACTGGACACTTATTTCTGTTAAATGCCGGTGCACACTATTCACTGTGAACATCATGACTGTGCTGTGAGCAGGTTATTCGGTAAGACAAAATTCTATATTTGATGAAGTTATGATATTGATTGATCTCACGTAAAAATGTTTATATAATGGGAATCTACAAGAATAAAAAAAAAAAACTTTAAACCAAAATGGCATTTTGGCAAGTTTCCTACCCAAAAATCACTTGAAAATTTCTGAATTGGGAAGCCCTGTCGGTTTGTACTGTGAGGACTTTACATCCTATGGATCTGAACGATGAAAATAATCATACTTGCTTTATGGGTCAGTGATCTAACTTCCAATTTGTTTTTCCAGACTCCGAATATGATTGAATATCCCTTCCTGTCTGGGAGACAGCGAGAATTGCTGTGTTAGAATGACAGGCGTGACTGATTTGTTTTTATGTTACATATCCCTTTATCTGGATTAGTTTCTCTTAGTGTGGGCTATAGGCAAAATAAATGGTGGAGAATTGTTAATAAACAAGAAAAATATAGAGAGGCGAGTCAATAGCGTTAGGGTCCTCCTGTTTGGTCACCTTGTCGCTGGTGGATGGCTTTTAGGGTATGTGCACACGTTCAGGATTTCTTGCAGAAATTTCCTGACAAAGACAGGACATTTCTGCCAGAAATCCACATGCGTTTATTTCGCTTTTTTTACGCATTTTTGCGAGTTTTTTTCCGGCGCTTTCCCAATGCATTAAATAGCGGAAAAAATGCGAAAAATCCACAAAATTAATGAACATGCTGCTTTTTTTACCACTCATCATGTGCACAAAAATTGCGGAATGCATTCTAAATGATAGGATGCACATGTATGCGTTTTTTATGTATTTTTATTGCGTTTTTGTTGCTAAAAAAAAGTGAAAAAAACTCGAAAAATCCTGAACGTGTGCACATACCCTTACACTTTTTGACCAAATATCTTAACTAAGTACCTCATTTTTGTAAGTATGTAGCAACAGTGAAGTGCATGTATTTCTTAATTACAGAGTGTTATTTTGGGTATATATATATATCTGTATATTGCCTATGCGTACTAACAAATTAATTTTTTCTATATGAGTGCTGCCTTACCTTACACTAATATGATATTAATGCTTATAGCCCTGTAATACCATATAAACAGGATGCATTTAATCTGTTTCTCCTTGATCCATTCTAGGCTTAATGACCAGTACAATTTATTATTTTGCGTGTTTTGGTCAAATGGCTATAATTTTTATTTTTTCGTTTTTTGTTGTTTTTTTTTCCTGACCAATGACCATGATTATTTTACTGTTTTTTTTTCTTTTTTTTCTAACTATATTGGACATTTTGTTCAAACTATTTTTTAATTGAAGTACAAAAAAAAAATCACTAAATAAAATATATCTTTTTTTGCCTTGATGTGACCGTTATTTTAATATACGTCATGCCCTACAATTTTTCAAACTATGGTTATTTTTTCCGTTTTGACCTATTGATGTTTTTTTGTTTTTCTTATGGCTTATGAGGTATCTGTCTTTTGTAACACTGGTTGGTACCTATGCACATATGCAGCAGTCCATTAATATGGCTACTTTTTACTAATATATTATATGCTACATGCACAAGGTTTTATCTGTTTGCCATTTGATTTAAAACCTCAAGACATTATCCACCCAAATGTATTTTCATTTTTCTCGGTATTTCGTTTGTCCACTTTAACACTAATGCGATATTATTTTTAATGCAATAAAATTTATTTGACTTTATTTTTTGTCCAAAATTTATTTTTTTGCTGCTTTTTCAGCATGATGATATGTTATGTCCTAGTTGTAATAACTTCAGTTATTTTTCCCTTTTTTACTATTATGGTTTACTCACATGAGTGGAGATCTAGGAATCCCACTTATTGTGTAAATCAGCTATGACATGGCATAGTCGTGTGACCTGCTATCCAATTGTCACACAATTTTTGGATCAATTACAGCGCATTGTAAACATGGTGCTCAAATGAGCGCTGTTTGTAGAGCTATCAAGATGGTAGATCAGGTGAAATAAGATTTAAGCCTTCCCTTCTGAACACAGCACTCTAGGATAATGCCTATAAATGATTGCCATATTAAGCATGTTGGAGGTCAGTAACTGGTTAACTAATATAAGGAGTTTAATTTGTATGACACATTTGTGGCTTTATCGGGAATCTGTCATCCGAGGGCAGCATGAGGTAGGGTGCTGAGAAACTGATTTCACCTATGTGTCAGTTATTAGGCTGTGTGCTGTTGTATCAATACAATGAGCAAGAGATTATCACTACAGGACTACAGCTCTACGCATCCTGGTCCAACCACATCTACAGCACTGTTTAGCAGCTTACCGTCAATATACTATGTAAACAGAAGGCTGTGGTGTGGGCGTGGTTAGCTTCCTGAGCTCTGAGCTCTGCTGCATGCAACAGCTAAAAACTCTGTGTCACAGCTGCTGAACCCAGTGAACTAAGTGACATCACTAGAATCAACATCTTTCTCTACATTATGCTGCTCTCAAATGAGGCAGCAAAAACATAGTGACAAATTTCAGATATTGCTTTCTATATCTGTAGCTGTTTACAGTCCAGCATGTGACCAATGCTGCAATGCTTTAAGTATCACATTATGCTCCTAAGGCCCCTTTCACACATCAGATTTTTGCCATCAGGCGCAATCCGGCGAATTTTGAAAAAAACGGATCCGGCAAAAGTTGCTGTTGGATCTGTTTTTTTTTTATCATAGACTTGTATTAGCGCCGGATTGTGATGGATGGCCTCACGTTTCATCCGTTTTTTGTCGGATCCGTCGAAAATTTGTTTTCCGGCGGACGGAGAAAACGTACAGAGGAATGTTTTTTTCTGTCCAGCCAAAAAACGCACAGCAACGGATCCGGTGAAAAATGAATGAAACGTGAGGCTAAATGGTGGAATCTGGTGACCGATTCTGTTTTTTATAGAAATCATGCATTTTCCATTCTGGAAAATCTCTCACAGGAAGTCCAAACTCTATCCCCAGGTAAAAAAAAAAAAAAATTGGATCCGGCGGAAAAACGGATCCTTCGCATCAGTTTTTCGCAATTTGCAACTTACCGTATATACTCGAGTATAAGCCGACCCGAGTATAAGCCGACCCCCCTAATTTTGCCACAAAAAACTGGGAAAACTTATTGACTCGAGTATAAGCCTAGGGTGGAAAATGCAGCAGCTACCGGTGAATTTCAAAAATAAAAATAGATGCTCCATACTGTTCATTATGGCCCCATAGCTGTGCCATATAGTGCTCTGCACCGTTCATTATTGCCCCATAGCTGTGCCATATAGTGCTCTGCACCGTTCATTATTGCCCCATAGATGTGCCATATAGTGTTCTGCGCCGTTCATTATTGCCCCATAGATGTGCCATATAGTGCTCTGCGCCGTTCATTATTGCCCCATAGCTGTGCCATATAGTGCTCTGCACCGTTCATTGTTGCCCCATAGCTGTGCCACATAGTGCTCTGCGCCGTTCATTATTGCCCCATAGCTGTGCCATATAGTGCTCTGCACCGTTCATTATTGCCCCATAGCTGCCATATAGTGCTCTGCACCGTTCATTATTGCCCCATAGCTGTGCCATATAGTGCTCTGCACCATTCATTATTGCCCCATAGCTGTGCCATATAGTGCTCTGCACAGTTCATTCTTGCCCCATAGCTGTGCCATATAGTGCTCTGCACCGTTCATTATTGCCCCATAGCTGCCATATAGTACTCTGCGCTGTTCATTATTGCCCCATAGCTGTGCCATATAGTGCTCTGCACCGTTCATTATTGCCCCATAGCTGCCATATAGTGCTCTGCACCGTTCATTATTGCCCCATAGCTGTGCCATATAGTGCTCTGCACCGTTCATTCTTGCCCCATAGCTGTGCTATATAGTGCTTTGCACCGTTCATTATTGCCCCATAGCTGCCATATAGTGCTCTGCACCGTTCATTATTGCCCCATAGCTGCCATATAGTGCTCTGCACCGTTCATTATTGCCCCATAGCTGTGCCATATAGTGCTCTGCACCGTTCATTGTTGCCCCATAGCTGTGCCACATAGTGCTCTGCGCCGTTCATTATTGCCCCATAGCTGTGCCATATAGTGCTCTGCACCGTTCATTATTGCCCCATAGCTGCCATATAGTGCTCTGCGCCGTTCATTATTGCCCCATAGCTGTGCCATATAGTGCTCTGCACCATTCATTATTGCCCCATAGCTGTGCCATATAGTGCTCTGCACAGTTCATTCTTGCCCCATAGCTGTGCCATATAGTGCTCTGCACCGTTCATTATTGCCCCATAGCTGCCATATAGTACTCTGCGCTGTTCATTATTGCCCCATAGCTGTGCCATATAATGCTCTGCACCGTTCATTATTGCCCCATAGCTGCCATATAGTGCTCTGCACCGTTCATTATTGCCCCATAGCTGTGCCATATAGTGCTCTGCACCGTTCATTCTTGCCCCATAGCTGTGCTATATAGTGCTTTGCACCGTTCATTATTGCCCCATAGCTGCCATATAGTGCTCTGCACCGTTCATTATTGCCCCATAGCTGCCATATAGTGCTCTGCACCGTTCATTATTGCTCCATAGCTGTGCCATATAGTGCTCTGCACCGTTCATTCTTGCCCCATAGCTGTGCCATATAGTGCTTTGCACCATTCATTATTGCCCCATAGCTGCCATATAGTACTCTGCACCGTTCATTATTGCCCCATAGCTGTGCCATATAAAGCTGTGCCATTGCTGCTGCTGCAATAAAAAAAATGCCATACTCACCTCGCTGCTTGCAGCTCCCGGCGTCTCGTCTCGGCGTCTCTCCGCACTGACTGATCAGGCAGAGGGCGCCGCGCACACTATATGCGTCATCGCGCCCTCTGACCTGCACAGTCAGAGCAAGAGGATGCGAAGACAGAGCGGCGCCCGGCGTGTGGAACGCGGACAGGTGAATATTACATACTTACCTGCTCCCGGCGTCCCGCTCCCTCTGCCCGTCACACGGTCTTCGGTGCCGCAGCCTCTTCCTCTATCAGCGGTCACCGGCACTGCTGATTACAGAAATGAATATGCGGCTCCACCCCTATAGGAGGTGGAGCCGCATATTCATTTCTCTAATGAGCGGTCCCATGTGACCGCTGAACAGGGGAAGAGCTGCAGCACCGAAGACCGTTTGACGGGCAGAGGGAGCTTCAGGAGCGCCGGGACTAGGTGAGTATGTCTCAGCGCCAGCGCCCTCTACCCCTCACCCGCCGACCCTGCAGCCCACCGTGACTCGAGTATAAGCCGAGAGGGGCACTTTCAGCCCAAAATTTTGGGCTGAAAATCTCGGCTTATACTCGAGTATATACGGTATATGTTTTTTCCAAAATCAGCCAGATTGTGCCTGACAGCTAAGATCTAATGTGTGAAAGGGGCCTAACAAGTACCAATGATACAATTAGGTTATTGATTTAAAGGAACAATTTTCTTTCTCAGCCATGCCAATCTCAGTGGTTTGGTTTGTATTTATATATGATTGCATCTATCACTTCTGTAATGTTCCCAGGCAAGTATTTTCTGTATTCTTTGCTTTGACCAGTGGCTTGTCTAACCATGTCTCTTTTGCTTACACTCTATGGCATGACATTCCATTGATGGAGGTTCACTTTAAAATTCCACATTCCTCTTAATTCTTTTGGAAGGACTGCCACCGATAGAATCTTCGTTTGTATGTTTTAGGCATCAGTATCAGTAACATTTATTAGCTTTAAATAATACTCTATTTACTCTTTTTGTAGCCTTCCATTTATATGTTAAGCCTTCTTTTGCTTTTTGGGAATCCGTCTCTCGTTTCATGCTGCACAAACCTCAGCTAGCATGAATCAGAGACTGACTGCACCATTTGTATTTTTTCCTCCGAAGCGCTGCGTCAGAGATCTTCAGTTGACTTGCATGTCTCTCCCATGAGTGTACATAGGAAAATACCTGGCCATAAAACATATAAAACCTACAAGAGAAAAAATGAGCAAAAACCCTGCTGTAACTAAGAAAATAAAAAGCAAAAAGTGAATTTAAACAAAACAGGTTTTTGGTAGTGCTGTTTTTGATAAAAAAAATAGCATAAAAGCCATCTCACTCCGACAAGGTAACTCTGATCAGGACAGTTCTACACTGTCTAATATTAAAAACCTTACCATGTGTCAAAGTTGACCTCAGCGTGTGAATAAAGGGCAGACAAAAGGATTGTCCAGTGGAACTCCAGTCTGGGGAAGCCTTATATACAATTTCCAACTCAGGAAAGGGAGGCCTCACCCCGTCTTGCACAGAATGCAAGACTACAAAGAAAAAACAAAAATGGAGCTTGACTTGAGTTGGTACACATACAGCACATAAACGCATATTCACATTGGCCATAAAACAAGAGAAAAAATGAGCAAAAACCCTGCTGTAACTAAGTAAATACAAAACTTCCCTAGAGTTACCTTGTCATTGGGAGATGGCTTTTATGCTATTTTTGATCAAACATAGCACTACTAAAAACTCTGTGTTATTTAAATGCACATTTTGCTTTTTATTTACTTTTTATAGGAAAATACCTATCAGTCACTTGGAGTAGGGCAGGGAGAATCTGGCTGGGGACCACATTGGACTCATATCGTCTATCCTTATGGTCCATGGTCAACTCTTCAAACTAAAATGCTGCAGTAATTGTGCAGCAAGGTTCTGATTCATGCTACCCATGGATTGGGGAGCATGAATTGAGTGGCAGGTTTCTGTTAGTTCACCAAATACTAAGCTTTTTTGGACTTTGATGCCCAACTAGATTAGAAATAGTATTCAAATCCCCCTGTCCTAATACTGGTGATTCTAGGGTACTACCACCACGTGTTTAAAAGATGTTTCCTTCAGATAAATGGGACAACACTCTAATTTTTTACATCATCACTATGAAATGGACAATGCAGAAAATGTTTAATCAGGTAAGGTAACATCTTGCATAATAGTGGTCATGATCCAACACCTAAACTCTGGTGCTAGGGTCACCTTGGACATGTCTTGATAAGTATAACGCTTTTTGATACAATGGTGAGACAAGAGAGAATAGGTACAAGCAGAATCTATATAGACTGTACTACGGGGAAATATGAAATATTATTTACAGCCAAGAAGAATGAATATCAGGATTTTATTAGTAGTCAGAACATGACTCAGATAAACTGAGTACTTTAAAATGAAACTTTACATAGATGAAACTAAAACAGAATTCTGGGGAGATCTGACTAATTCAGTCATTAATCTTGACCTCGGATTACTGACATTTGTCTCCATATATTTCTACAATACTTGAAATATATATCAGGAGAGTTTAATAGTTACTATTTAATATTAATGTTATTAATGTGTTTTGTGTTATAATTACTGATGAGGGAACGTGCTCCTCACTATTCGTTTCTCGCTCGAGCAACAGTGTGCTCCAGATGCTCGTTACTCGGCGAGTACTGTATTGCCGTAGCCATCTTGGTTGTGGCATTACTGTGATTGGCTGGCCCCATAGCTTCATCAGGTCTATATAAGACCCGTGATGCCATGCACTACACGCTGTACCACGGACACAGGCAGCATAGGGAGAGCGCTGATGAGAGTGGGACAGAATTGTAGCTGCGTATTAGCCAGAGATGGAACCACATTTATATATCTGTGAAGTACAACAGCCCTTCTTAGAGCTAATGATAATAAATAGTAATACTGCTGTTAGCAGCTCTTACGGAACGATTGTGGTGAAGGGATTGTGTAGGAGAGTGTCGGGATCACACTCAGTCGGAGCAGCCTTTGGAAGTGGTGAATCACCAGAAATAATACACAAGACACATCTTGTATAGTGTATCACTGGGAAGTCTCTGAAGCACGCCTGCCTTCAAGGTGCTACCCCTTCTTTATATAGTGGTTTCAGTAGGTTTAGTGGTTATACAAGTTTTGCATGTTTAAACAAAGAGACAAAACAGGAAAGAAAGAAAAGAAAAGAAAACAGTTTCGTGGGCGGCAGTTTCACAACAAACAGTACAAAGGCAATTCCACAGACAAGAAAAACAGGATTTCATACTATAGCTAAAATGTCCTTGAATGGACAGGTCAATATTTATCACAAATTCTTTTTTTTTTATTTTTGTTCTGCTCTTCACAATCCCCCCTTTGACATATTCCATTCAAAACCTTGTCGATCATTTTAGTCATTCTTTTTGTGATATTACAAAAAAAAAACTTTATATTCTCGCATCCATTACACAAAATTTATTTGTGCATACCGAGATACCCTTGAGTACAACCTTGAATAATACATATATAATTACAATAACCATAACTGTATGTATTAGGCTTTGCATAATCCCGGTAACCCACCCACCGATCCCTCTGAACCAATTGGCCGGGTTAAGAAAAGAAAAGGTATCTGACCACCAGCTATCCTTATTTTGGTCATTGTCTTTGTCATACTGATCCCTGAGTCGTTGTACATCTTTTAATTTAAATCTCATACTCATAGTACTATTCGGGTCTATATAATGACAGCAGGTGGGTCCGATGATTTGACACATACCCCCTTGTGAGGCAGTTAGGTAATCCAATACCAGGGTATGTTGGTTAGTGACTATTATAAGCTGATTCTGTACAGCTATACTAGTATTTAATATGTCCAATATATCCCAAATCTGATCATCTAGATAATCCGTGGCTCTAACTAATTTATCCCACATTTGTGTTAACATAGGATAAATAAAAATGGTACTAGCAATTTTGTTGGGAATTCCCATTTGTACTATATGCGGCCTCCCCGAGGGACGTGGTGAGTTATCTGCAGCTCTTTTATACAGTGTGTGCTTGGGCACGGCTTGCATATTCACTTGTTTATTTGAAATTATGAAAGTAGCCGGGGTTAGGCGTCCTAATGTACAAGTACCCTTTATACCTACGGGAAGCCATTTATATGCTCCTTCTCCGCATATCCAAAATGTACCCTCAGGCAGATCCCACAAAGCTGAGTGCTGCAATACCAATCTGTGAGCCAAATCCACAAAACTAGATACATTCTGAAGCATACACCAAGAGGGTTTTTGTCCCAAGGGGCTACAGTACCCGGCTGCGGGATTCCCACATACATGCATTCCGTTGACATACTCATTGGATTCATTACAAACCAGGTTCCCCGGCTTACTTGTACAACTGTTTGCATCACCTTGGGGGAACAACTCAGAATGTTCCCATTTTCTATTATGTTGTACGAATCTATTGTTCAAAGGGGCTAGAGAATTCAGTCTTTCCCATGCCTCCGTTGAGGTTAACATTATTAACATCAATATCATGAGTCTTATACTGCTTTTTTGCAATGGCTTGCATGTATCCATGATGCCTTTCCTTCAAGCTTGACTGCTGTTGGAGTTGTTAACAGGACTTGGAAAGGTCCGTCAAATCTCGGTTCCAGAGTCTTTCTGGTATGTCTTTTCACGTAGACTTGATCACCAGGTTCCAACTTGTGGCCTCCTTCGAGATTTTCTGGATCTGGAAGGGAAGCAAAAACTTGCGAATGCACTTTAGTTAAACGTTTTTGTAATTCTTGTACATAAGCAGTTAAAGTCTCAGTATTCAACATCAGTTGTTGTGGAAAATAACAACCCAAATTTGCTGCTCTACCAAAAAGAATCTCATGTGGTGACAGCTTAGCCTTCCCCCTTGGGGTGTTTCGGATGGAATACAGGGCAAGTGGTAGACACTCGGTCCAAGGCTTTCCTGTTTCTGCCATGGCCTTCTGGATTTTTAATTTTATTGTCCCATTTAATCTTTCCACTTTACCTGAACTCTGTGGATGATATGGAGTGTGAAACTGGTTTTCTACTCCCAACATTTTCATAACATTCTGGAATATTTCCCCAGTAAAATGGGTACCCCTATCTGACTCGATCACCTCAGGCATGCCGTAACGGGGTATCAGTTCATGTGCTATTTTAATGGCAGTAGTTTTTGCTGAGGCTTTACGAACTGGATAAGCCTCTGGCCACCCTGAGAACATGTCCACACACACAAGCACATATTCGTATCCATTATACCTAGGAAGTTGGATGTAGTCGATCTGGAGTCTTTGAAAGGGATACAGTGGTCTTACATGATGCTTGGTTGGGGTTTTAATGGCCTGACCTGGATTGTGTGCCAGGCATATAGCGCATGCAGCACACATGTTCCGAGCAAAATTACCAAAGCCTGGAGCCAACCGCCTTTCTTTTACCTTGAGCGTCATACCATTTGCCGACACATGCGTGGGTAGGTGGAGGTCACTTGCCACTGCGGGGTACCAGGCTCTGGGTAAACACAACAAAGTTCTTTTTTTCCATAATCCTTGCTGATCTTCTGCCCCTTTTTTCTGCCACTGCCCTCGTTCTTCGTCGTCTACCTGTTTCTGAGCTTCCTTCAATCTTTCCTCATCATCTTCAGAGCTATCTAGTGTGTGGGCATGATGTAAGGGTTTACGTGCTGCCTGTTTTGCTGCCTTATCGGCTTTATCGTTACCCCTGGCTTCCTCGGTGTCGAGTCTCACATGTGCAGCTACCTTTATCACCGCTATTTCTTTAGTTTCTTGTGCTGCCTCCAGAATCTGTCTAATGAGGGAGGCATGTTTAACAGGTTGGCCTGAAGCAGTCATATAACCTCTGGCTCTCCATATTACGCCAAAATCGAAAATAATGCCATGTGCATATCTAGAATCAGTGTATATGTTTGCTGTCTGATCTTTGGCTATTTTTAGAGCTTCAACTAATGCCGTAAGTTCTGCTTCTTGTGCAGACTGATTAGCAGGGAGAGGTTCTGCTTTCAGCACTTCATGCTGAGTTACTACCGCATAACCTGTATGAAATTGTCCATTCATATCTGCATATCTACTGCCATCTATGGCAGAGTGGCTTGTCACGTACATTACATAAGCCCTGAGTCTCTTGTTCCATTAATTGTACACAATCATGCATTGACTTTGATGGGTCAAAGGAGTTGGAGAGTGCAGTTTCCTCAGGTATGGTACCCCCCCTCAGACTCTAAAGGGAGCAAAGACGCGAGATTAAGAGTCTGAATCCTGGCAAAGGAAATGTTGGGCGGCAGTAGTAGGGAACATTGGAGACGGAGGTGTCTGGCCATTGAAATATGTTTAGGTTGGACCTGGTTAAGAATGCCATGTACATCATGAGTGGTCTGAACTAGAAGTGGGTGATCAAGAACAATCTCAGAAGCTTTATCTAATAACAGTGAAATTGCGGCTACTACTCTTACACAAGAAGGTGCGGCTCTAGCTACAGGGTCCAGATGAGCTGATATGTATGCCACAGGTCTCTGTTTGTTTCCATGTTTTTGTGTGAGCACCCCTGTAGCATGTGAGGATATCTCAGCTGCCATCAATTGAAAAGGTTTAGTGTAGTCTGGGAGTCCCAAAGCCGGAGCTGATACCAGTGCTGTTTTCAAAGAGGAAAATGACTGTTTAGCCTCTTCACTGAGTGAATATGGTGTGTTGGCAATACAGTCATATAAAGGCTGCATGAGTTGACTTGCATGTATGATCCACTGTCTACAGTGTGAAACAATACCTAGGAAAGCACGCAGCTGTTTGTGATTCCTGGGTTCAAGCATGTTACGTATGGCTTCCGTACGTTGAGGTGTGAGGTGTCTGATGCCCTGTGATATGCAGTGACCTAAAAACACGACTGTTTGTTGACAAGCCTGGAGTTTCTGTCTATTTACTTTACAGCCTTCTTGCGCTAGGAAAATTAAGAAATTAACAGTTGAGGTAACTGCCGTCTGCTCATCAGGGCAACAAATAAGTAAGTCATCTACATACTGTAGAATGACTACTCCTGGTTCTGGGATGAAATTTTTTAGCACGGTCTGCATTGCTTCAGAGTACAAAGTTGGTGAGTGTACCATACCTTGTGGCAATCTTGTCCATGCTAATTGTTTACCCTTGAATGTAAAGGCAAACAAATGCCAACAGTTCTTATGTAGTGGCACAGAAAAAAATGCGTTTGATAAGTCAATTACCGTAAAATATGCAGCAGTGCTGGGAATTTGAGACAGTAAGGTATGAGGATTCGGTACCACAGGGGTGACCGGTGCCAAAACCTTATTGATTTCCCGTAAGTCGTGCACCATGCGATATTTCACCATAGTTTCTTTGGAGGACACTTTCTTTTTAACAGGATATAAGGGTGTATTGGCGGGTGACCTGATTTCTACCAAAACACCTTGTAACACATAATCCTGAATTTGTTGAGAAATCGCCTGTTCTTGCTGGGCGCTGATGGGGTATTGCCTAAGCTGAGGTAATATGGTTCCCGGGGCAGTTTCTAACAGTATAGGAGCTACTGATAAAAATCCTACATCAGTGTCTCCTTTTGCCCATAGGCTGTCAGGAACCCGAGACAAGTCAATTTTTGCTTGTTGAGTGTAAATTTCGGGAAAATCCTCCATTGCCTGTATTCTAACATATGGTTCCAGAGTTTCTGCATCTTCAGGGATGGTCAGCATAACTGTGCCATCTTCTCTAAAATGGATGTTTGCATGCATTTTACTTAAGACATCAGTACCCAACAAGCAGTTAGGTGCACCTTTAGCAAATAAAAAATTTGGATACAAAAGTTTTAGGGCCAAAGCTCACATTTAAAGGTTTTGTAAAGGGCAACGCCTGAATTTTACCATCATACCCTTCTGCATATGTAACCTTTGAGGATATATTGTCAGGATATGGTAAAAAGTCCTGATTTAAAATGGAGGATGTTGCTCCCGTATCTATCAGAAAAGGTACATTTTTACCCTCAACTTCAACTTGTATTATTGGTCTTCTAGAAGGAAGAGAGACCTGCATAACTTTCAGTCATTCTGAGCTGTCTGTTTGATCAGGCACTGGGTTATTTATCCTATTTTTGGGTACAAAGGTTCCTGAATCTATATCTGCTTTTCTCTTCCTACATTCCCTTGGGAAATGTCCTGGCTTCTTACAGTAATGACAAGTAAACTTTTGATTAGCAGAGCCAGTATTAGCCTGTGCAATTCTTACTGGCTTAGAATTTTCTCTTAAGTCCATTTCTATCCCTACAGCTTTCTGTCTAGCCAGGTGTGGGTCTTCCAAGGTTCTCCAATCAGGGGTTGCGGCCTTAAGCTTTTCCTTCACTTTTGGAGACAATCCATCTATAAAGGTTTTTGTAACTAACCTCATCATTCCTGGAGCGGTTAGATCCATGCCTTCATCTCTGAAATTATTTTCTACACTTAGATAATATTCGTCTACTGATTGTCCAGATTTCTGAGCCACCACTCCCGTTGTTCCTCTCTGCCTCTGTCTCTCCCTCATGAAAACCATTAAGTGATCTACAAATTGTGTACCTGATTCTATCGTTTGTAAGGCACCATCTCCTGCTTGGGGCCTATGTACCTGTAGATTTGCTAATAGCTCCTGGAAGAGTCCAGGAGTCATTTTCATTCTACATAATTCTTCTCCATCTGCCCAAACTCCAGCATGAGTCTGCATAATTTGCTGTATATATTGTGCAAATCTAACTGGACACTGGGTGGGATCTGGTGCGTTATGCAAGAGAGACATGCCTTCAGCGGGGGACCAAGGGAAATATTGTCGAGTTTGGTGATATCTAGTTCCCATTACTCCGTCAGCACCAGGTTCCCTAAAGGGTCTTGGTACTACCCTAACAGGGGCAAGTACAGTGCCATGTCTAGGTGTACCACAGGCTAGGCAATCATTTCTCCAGTCTGGATTTTGTTGTCCACAGTGCGGACATACCCATCCTCCTGGTCCGGCTAAACTTTGAGGTGGTGTTTGGAGAAAAGATGGGGCATGTGGGTTAAGGTATGGGGGTGGGGTATTTTTAGATTCCACATTTTGTTTTTCTCCACAGCCTGTGGGTCTAATACACCACTTTTTACTCTGTTGATTATATGTCCATCCCTCGTTTTCTGCTACCCTAGAGACATCAATCAATGCTTAGATCTGATCTATCCATTTCTTGTCTCTGATTATGCCTTTTTTCCTTTCCTGAATTCCTTCCCATAGTTTTCTACTAAAAGCTTCTGCCCTAGTAACTCCAAACTTACTAAAAATCTTTTTCAGCCCCTTAGTGGCATCTTCACCACTTCTCTCCTTTATGATAGTATAGATATCTAATTCTTCTGGTTCCGACTTTGTTTGCTTATTCCCTATTTTCTTATCCTGAGCTTTCTTGCCCTAGGTGGTGTTTGGGTATGAGAATACCTCGTTACCTTCTTCCTAAGGAGCTAGGATGTCTTTTTTTCTTGCCCTAGGTGGCGTTTGGGTATGAGAATACCTCGTTACCTTCTTCCTAAGGAGCTAGGATGTTTAAACTGTGTTGATGTAAGAAAATCCTGATTCCTACACCTATAGCAAACAACACAAATGCAACCAGACAGAAAAAGAAAAAGAACATACAACGTATCTTGTCCCAGGCTAATTTATCTGTCCTGGGCTTATACTATCACATACAACGTATTCTTGTCCCAGGCTAATTTATCTGTCCTGGGCTCATACTATCATACACTTATCCGTCACCAGGTTTTTGTCAAAGACAGGATCAGAGATTGAACATAGGCGCGGAGGTCTCCCCGAAAGGACGCAACCACGTTGCCCAGTGGGACAGTCACTTCTTCTGTTTCAACCCCCTGGGCGGCTTATAGGGCTATTCCCAACTTCCACACACCTTCTATTCACATTCACTCTCATTCAATGCCGTACTCCGTGAGGTGATCAATTCCTAAATAGTTCAAGAACCCGAGCTATAGGTATCCTCCTCTACTAGAACTACCCGCTAAAGAACACGACACAGAAAATCTTACGGACAGTGCAGGGCAGATATAAGAGATCTAACAGTGTCTCTTACCTGGCCAGGTTTTTGTTCATCTGCCGTCCATTATCCCAGATTCTCTTTTCGTTCGTATTCTGCCGGTGTTCTTGAAGGAATACACAGACCTCGGGTCCCTGTTCAGGCGCCAGGAAATGTCGGGATCACACTCAGTCGGAGCAGCCTTTGGAAGTGGTGAATCACCAGAAATAATACACAAGACACGTCTTGTATAGTGTATCACTGGGAAGTCTCTGAAGCACGCCTGCCTTCAAGGTGCTACCCCTTCTTTATATAGTGGTTTCAGTAGGTTTAGTGGTTATACAAGTTTTGCATGTTTAAACAAAGAGACAAAACAGGAAAGAAAGAAAAGAAAAGAAAACAGTTTCGTGGGCGGCAGTTTCACAACAAACAGTACAAAGGCAATTCCACAGACAAGAAAAACAGGATTTCATACTATAGCTAAAATATCCATGAATGGACAGGTCAATATTTATCACAAATTCTTTTTTTTTATTTTTGTTCATTGAGGTAATCATTTTTGTTCTGCTCTTCACAAGAGGATAGGGTGAATTGCACGTCCTTTATGCTGCAGCCTGCAACTGATATCAAAACCACTTTTCAGGGCTTATAATATTCTTTTGGTTCTGAATCCTGAAAATTGTTCTGAGCATGGAAATATTATACACCATTTTTACTGCATCAAAAGCATACAGCCAGAATTGTATCTCAATAGCATTGCTATATGCAGTTTCATACGTCTATCTCAATTGGACAAATTTGCCTGGCATTGTAATACTGCACTTTTTTTTAGTGAAATTTTATACGGCATTTATCATGCTACAGTTGAGCCTCAAACCCCCCAAAATAAATGGTTTGTTAAAAATAATTGCATTGCTATATTTATACTGCAGTCTCATGCGTTCATCTGAGGTGTGCAAATTTGCCTGGCATTCTAATACAGACTTTTCTTGGAACTGTGAAATGTTCTATGTCATTTAGCATGCTACAGTAGGGCCTCAAACCCCCCCCCCAAAAAAGAAATTGATTTAAAAAAGCACATTGCCTTATTTACGCTTCAGTCTGATACATCTTTCTGAGGTGTGCAACTTTGCCTGGCATTGTAATTCAGCCTTTTTTTGAGCTGCTAAATTTTATATCACATTAGCGTGCTACAGTTGGTTCTCAACTCCCTCAAAAAAAGTTTGTTAAAAAAAATAGCTTTGCTAAATTGATACTGTGGTCTTATGTGTCCATCTGAAGTGGGCAAATTCTGTAATATTGCAATTTTTTCAGCAGTGAAATTTTATACGGCATTTATCATGCTAGAGTTGAGCCTCAAAACACACACAAAAAACTACTTACAAATAGCATTGCTATATTGATACTACAGTCTTATATGTCCATCTGTAATGGGCAAAATTTTCTAGCATTGTAATACAGTCTAAAAGCAAAGCTACAAAAGAGGACTGAAAATCCTCCAAAAATTAAAAAATACAGCTGAAAAGGGGCAGCACCGCTTACCTGCCCAAGTCTCTGAACGAATGCACTACAGAATGCAGCCAGCCCATGTAGCAAAGATGTAATTGTACTACAGTCTGCAGCGTTTTCTGAACAGGGATATATCATACGTAATTTAAAATGGGCAAGGCGCATGGTAAGGGATGGGAAAGTGGATGTGATGCTGATGGTTAGTGCAGAGGCCAAGGACGTGGGCAAGATGAAACTGTGCCTGCTGCAGGAGCACAACAAACACATACATCATGTCGATCTAGCACCTGTCCCACTTTGTAGGGGGGCGCGGAACACCATTTTTGAAGCCAGATCAGATAATCTTTCCAGTCACTTTGCTAGCACGCGTAACAAAACCTGGCACTCAACTTTTATGTCTGAGGAGATATTTATTAATCAGCAACAAAACGTTTCGGTCCTTTACAAACTGGATCTTCATCAGTCACGTGCTATTAAGCGTGTAGTTATAAGCAATGTGCTCCTATGAGTAGGCAAGATATAGGAGTAGCTGGCAGGAAGCAGACCATGTGGCTGTAAGGGCAGAATCCATGTAATGGTAGCCGTCATGACGCGGTGTCCACCGCTAGTCCGGGCGCTATACTGGGAGGACGCCCGGACTAGCGGTGGACACCGCGTCGTGACGGCTACCATTACATGGATTCTGCCCTTACAACACATTGCTTATAACTACACGCTTAATAGCACGTGACTGATGAAGGTCCAGCTTGTAAAGGACCGAAACGTTTTGTTGCTGATTAATAAATATCTCCTCAGACATAAAAGTTGAGTGCCAGGTTTTGTTACGTATGGTATGGTGTTGGAACCTACCTGAGCACCTCTTGTCTTTAGGCTGTGCACCAGGTTATATACTTAAGACTTTGCTAGCACGAACCTGACTACCACACTGCCTAGTCTCAGTAGCTGTGATTTTTGAACACATAATCCTCATCCTGACCCTCCTTCCTCCCAGCATGTTGAGTGCCCAGAGACAAGTGATAGAACACTAAGACACTCCGTAGAGCTGTTCATATTGCCATCATTTATAGATTCTGACATCTCTCCCTGCCCGTTCCAATGGGACATAGCATCTCATGTAGCTATGCTCAAATATTTGAGCAGCCACGCTCACAAGAAGGCAACGGTGGGAAATTGCGATTACTGTCGCAAGAGCTGGATGATGATGAGACACATTTGCCAGCAAGTGAGGTTGTTACGTCGACAAGTCCACTAACCATGAGTGGAGAAAACACCAAAACATTATCATTCATATTCTCTAAAAACTGTAGGTCCAGCACAATAGTAAGGCTACTTTCTGTTGTGAGTGCCGTTCTGGAGCTCCCTCCTGTGGTTGCTAATGGTGTGTTTGCGAGTTCTGCCCTTGGGCTCCCTCTGGTGGTTTCGAGTGGAACTGCTGCTCCATTAGGTAGCTGTAGCAGCTGCCTTCACTAATCGCCTTGCCTGGGTTTGTTATTTAAACCTGCTCTGGGCTTTAGTCCTTGCCTGCTGTCAATGTTCTTGGTTGGATTTGATTCTTCCCTTGTATTTCTCATATGGCCAGTCCTTGTCTGCAAAAGATAAGTTTTGCTAGTTTGTCCATTTGTTTGGACACTATTGCTTTGCATTTTGTCTCTTTTGTCCAGCTTGTCACTATGTCTTTTTTAGGCTAGCTGGAAGCTCTGGGAAAGCAGATTTGCCCCTCCACACCGTGAGTCGGTGTGGAGTTCATTTTTGTAAACTCTGCGTGGATTTTGTAGTTTTTAATACTGACCGCACAGTATCCTTTGCTCTCTGTCTATCTAGTTTAGTATTGGCCTCCCCTTTGCTGAATTCTAATTTCATTTCTGTGTTCGTCATTTCCCTCTCCTTTCACAGTCAATATTTGTGGGGGGCTATCTTTCCTTTTGGGGGTTTCTCTGAGGCAAGATAGCTTTCTATTTCCTTCTTTAGGGGTAGTTATATCTTAGGCTGTGACGAGGTGTCTAGGGAGTGTCAGGAGCATCCCACGGCTATTTCTAGTTGTGTTGTTAGGATTAGGGACTGCGGTCAGTAGAGATACCATCTTCTCAGAGCTCGCTCCATGTTGCGTTTTAGCCACCAGGTAATATCAGTGTGGCCTCTTAACCACCAGGTCATAACAACTTTCACACTAGCGTCGGATTCGGCCCGTCGCAATGCGTCGGGCTGAGATTCCGACGCTAGCAGTGAATGCTCCGCACAACGGAGGCAGTGGATGCATTTTTCTGGCGCATCCGCTGCCCCATTGTGAGGTGCGGGGAGGTGGGGGCGGAGTTCTGGCCACGCATGCGCGGTCGGAAAAAGCGGTCCGTCGGCAGCAAAAAACGTTACATGAAATGTTTTTTGCTCCCGGCGGTCCGCCACAACACAGCGCAACCGTCGCACGACGGTTGCGACGTGTGTCAATACGTCGCAATGCGTCGGTAATGTTACTCTATGGGGCAAAAACACATCCTGCAAACAACTTTGCAGGATGCGTTTTTTCCCCTAAACGACGCATTGCGAAGTATTAAAAAAAACGCTAGTGTGAAAGTAGCCTAAGAGAAGCATGCCCATATCATGATGCTTGCACCAACACGCTTCACTGTCCTCAGAATGTACTGAGGATTCAATGCAAAGTTTTGGGTTGTTTGACGAACTGTGACCTTTGGATCCAAAAAGAACATTTTTACTTTCATCAGTCCACAAAATGTTTCTCCATTTCTCTTTAGGCCAGTTGGTGTGTTCTTTGGCAAATTGTATCCACTTTAGTACATGTCTTTTTTTTAAACAGTGGGAATTTGCAGGGACTTCTTGTTAAGAGATTAGCTTCACACAGGCATTTTCTAACTGTCACAGTATTCACAGGTAACGAGCTGATCAATGGCTGAGCTTTTGCCATTCTGGCTACTCTTCTATTCATTTGAATGGTAATCTTCTGTTTTCTTCCATGTTTCTCTAATTTGGCTTTCTATTTTTAAGCATTGGAGATAATTTTAGCTGAACAGCCTATCATTGTCTGCATTTCTTTCTAAGTTTTACCCTCTCCAATCAACTTTTTAATCAAAGTACGCTGTTCTTCTGAACAATGTCTCGAACAACCCCTATTTCTCAGGCTTTCAAGGAGAAATGCATGTACAACATGTCCTGGCTTCACCCTTAAATAAGGGCTACCTGATTGACACCTGTTTCTTCACAGAATGATTGACCTCACTAATTGAACTTTACATTGCTATTAATTTGAATACACCCCCTTTTCAATTAATTATTCTAATACACAGACTCAAAAACATGCAGATCATGAATGCGGAGTCTGTTGGTTTTCTTAGAATCTACTGCACCATCTGGTGAACTGTTTGACATGTGGTAATATAATTTATACCAAAAACAGTGATTAATCTGGTTAGTCATATTATACTGCTATTATTTTGAACACTACTGTATATAGAAGTCATTATCCTGGAAAAAATGTTTCTTAACTTTTTTTTCAGTCAAATCCATTTTAAGTAGGGTTTTGTATGTTTTATTGTATTGTCAGCCCGTAAAAGTGGTCAAATATTCTGACAACGTTATTCTTTGCACCGACCTGTGAATCAGACATGCTTCCAGTGGTCTTCCCAATGCTGTTCCCACGCCATTTCAGCATTTTTTTGATCGAATACAACAATTTTTAGACCGCCTTCAGAACTTCCGGGCAAATGCTCGAGGTTTCCCATTGACTTCCTTTATACTTATTACTCAGGTCATGCACCCAAGAATTACGATGTGCCCGGCTCGAGTAATGTGTACCTGAGCATTTTAGTGCTTGCTCATCACTAGCTATAATAATTAAGGTGAAGGTTTTGACTTGTGAATCCCACACTGTTTACCAGAAGTAGTTATTATATTATTAATTAGTCTGGCATAATAAATATGACCAATATTTTTAATAGACTCATAGGCAAAGTAACAGGATTAAAACTGCTAATCTGGAAGTAGGTTTTACTGCTATTGATTTAAAATAAAATAAATGTGAGAATTACACATTAAGAGCTTGGGCTCTTGCTTTTTGAAGCCACTTTAAACAATTTATAGACTGAAAATAAGTTCTTAAATTCTCAAAGCGATCAAGGAATAACATTAGTTCTTATGAAGTCAGCATAGCATAGTCTGAGTAAACCTGCATTTAAAGGTTTTGTTCACTAACCTCAGGTTAAATAATTCAGGATCCCAGTTAAAATAAAACAAACAATACCACCCACAGAGGTGCTGTTCCTGTGATGTCAGCACTTCTGTTCCCAGAGGGTGACATGATATTGTGGTGTCAAGTGCCCGCTGCAGTTAATTGCACTTTACCCATGAAAAAGCATAAAAATTAGTGAGGTGCAAATACATTTGGCACTATTCGTTACTTGCACAAATAGTACTATTAGGGCTATTCGTTACTCGGCGAGTAATTAGGTATTTGCCTCAGTACACTCGAGTTACCCGCCAGCATGTTGGCTTGCCAATCATAGTAATACCGGTGCCATCTTTGGTGTGGCATTACTGTGATTGGTTGGCCTTCCAGCATCATAGGGACTATTTAAAGGTTGACAGCGCCATCTATCGCACATTGCGGCCGGAAACAGCTTAGGGATAGTGTAGTTTCAGTGTAAGAACAGTAGAAGGTGCGTAGCAAAAGTAATAGGAGGTTACAGTGAGCGTTATTTAATCCAAAAAGCTCCTTAAAGAGCTGAAGATTGTCAATATTAGTTATTTGTTAAGTGGAGATTTAGTAGGAAGAGATTTAATAGGAGGGAGGAAGGGTGAAATGCAGACACCTGGGTGTTCTCATCATTGCAAGTACATGCTGCAGCTCTCTGCTATTTTCCACCTATAATACCTAATTTGTTTAGTAATTGTGCGACTGGCACAATCTGCGTAGAGATAATCATACGTGACAATTTAGCAGGTGCAATAATCTTCATTACTCAGCATTTGGAGTGTGTCAGCAAGACGATTGAAAAAAATCATAATTTTCTATTGGTTTAAAAAATTGCGTATCATTATCTAGCAGCTGGGCAACTGGCGCAATCCGGGTAGAGATATTCTTACGTGAAAATTTAGCAGGGGCAATATTCATAATAATCTTCATTACTCCACTGTTGGAGTGTGTCAGGAAAGGAATAGATAGGGAGTACAAGTTTCACCATTGGAGAATTTGCCAAGTATTCACAAAGTACAAAACATTAGCCACATGAGGTTTACATACATGACAACTAAGTACTTGTTGCATAAGCAGGAGGTGATTTTATGAACAAACTGTGTTTGGATGATAAGGGATGGCTGTTAAGACAACTTCCCAAACAAAACATTTGGGCTGCTTTTACATTATGTTGTGGTCATCCGTAGGGCTTACAAAATCGCCGGATATCCAGCCCTTCTTCAATTTTAGAAGAGTCAGCCTGTCTGGCTAGACCCTATTGACCATCTTGTCTCCTAGTTTTCTCTCCACTGTCCTATTTGTTATTATTGTACCAGCCAAGCTAAAAACCCGTTCAGACAACACACTTGCAGCAGGGCATGGTAGCACCTCCAGGGTGTAGAAGGAGAGGTCGGACCATTTGTGGAGCTTGGTAGAACCAATAGTTAAAGGGCACTGAAGACTAAGGAATGACGCTGGAATTGTCACTTAAGTAGTCCTTCACCATCTTTGTCAACTTCTCCCTCCTTGTCATAGTTACATCCACAGATAGCCCTTGCTGATGTGATGGTATCATGAAAATGTTTCAGTTGATGGACATTTCCCTCCCCCCGAGTTGCACCTGGTGTGCATGGTCCATCCCTGTAATCCTTGTGGGTGAAAAACAGTACAGACCACAAGTTTGGACACACCTTCTCACTTAAAGATTTTTCTGTATTTTCATGACTATGAAAATTGTAAATTCACACTCAAGGTATCAAAACTATGAATTAACACATGTAGAATTATATACTTAACAAAAAAGTGTGAAACAACTGAAAATATGTCTTATATTCTAGGTTCTTCAAAGAACTTTGATGACTGCTTTGATGACTGCTTTGCACACTCTTGGCATTCTCTTGATGAGTTTCAAGAGGTAGTCACCGGTTGAAGGAATTTCAGAAAAAAACTACCTTACAGGGGAACAACACACCCTTGGCCTGTTATCTAGCTGAGTGTGGGGGCTCTTTGGAACAGTTGTCTGATTTCTCCCTCTAGTCAAACCACTACCACTTCTTGCCTGTTTTTGTGCTGCAGACCAATCCCTGTCTGCAGTGCTGTGCTTGCAAGGCATACCGCCGTGCCAGGTTGGATCAGTCGCCTCATCATCGACCACGTCATCTTCCAACTCCTCAATCTGATCCTCCTGAGTTGCGGTATTATGCTAACTTGATGGCAACTTTATATCATGATTATACTCCACCTCCTCAGACATGAATTGACCCTCCTCAACATGGCTTTCTCCTTGCCATGGGTGCTCAAATGTTTTGGCATCACTGCACTCCACCTCCTCATGACCCTCTTTAATGGTGCACGTTGAGAGGCCCGACAAATTATAAGGGAACGTAAACAGTTCCTCAGAGAGGCCAGCGTTGGGGTTCATATGCCTCCTGAGATTCTTGATGGTGGGAGAAAGGAGGAACAGGTTGAGGATTTAGAGGCCCAGCCTCTTAGCTACTAAGGCTGGACCATGTGGAAGACTTCATAGGGCTACTTGTCAACACACTGGAGCCTTTGTCTGCCATCCAACCCACAACATCCTGGGTAATTGTCTGGGTTTGTCAGTGGTATACTGCGCTGACCACATTTAGACAGGAAGCTAGAAAGAGATCCAGTCACCTGATCTGTAACACAGCCTTGGCGGGCACAACTACATCCATGGTCCATAATATCTCCCTTTCTCATATTGAATGCTTTATGCTTCTGAAGAAAAAATGTGGTGGCTTTATTCTTGACAAGTACACTAACAAAGGTGTTATATAAAAAATCAATATATCTAGCTATGTGTGACAATTTTTTTAAGATATCAGCTTTATTACACTCGGCAACAGCAGACTTACAAAAATTAGAGATAAATAGTCACGTTTACGTATCTTTGCAGGCTTTGCGCCAGTTGCTCAACTGCTAAAGATACGCTATTTATTAAACCAATAGATAATTCGTATACTTGTGCAGATTGGTCAATGGCACTTCTGTCTCTTTCCCTTGCGGAGCCTGCTTCCAAGTAAAATGAGGTTTGTACATGTTCCTGACATGGGTTTCATGCCTGACAGACTGACCATAATACAGGCCTTATCTTGCATACACTGAATTCAGAATTTAATTCTAATGCTTTTGGTGTCTGGTAGAATCCAATTTACTGACATTAATGATACAGCTCACAGAACTCCTGTATTATATTCACCGTACAGCGGCGTCACCCGCTATGACAGTTGTTCTATTGGGATCCAGTGGCAAAAATGAACTGTGGAGATTACAAAATGCAGGTTTCACAGCACCTGCTGGCCCTCGCTGACAATAAGCGGTGGACATGGTGGTGATGTCAGGCAAAGCCCAAAATTCAAATAGGCATGTTTAGCTGGCATTGTAAAGTGATGGGGAATATGTATTTCACTATTTGGCTAACTGTTTGGTATGAGGGAGGGACCTCCCAATTTTAGAAGTGAGAGTTCTCCCAAATGTATGATACAGGACCACCTGAGGGCCCTTACCAAACTCAGGTTTCACAGCACCTGCTGGCACTCTGCTAATTGTCAGCGAAGGCCACATAATACATGGTGATGGAAATGGTGGTGGTGGTGAGTGATGCCCAAAATTTAAATGGGCATGTTTGAAATGGCATTGTAAAGGGATAGGTAATATGTATTCCACTATCTTGCTAACTATTTGACATGAGGGAGGGTCGCTCTGTTTTAGGTCAATTAGGATTACCACAATTATTTGCCAAATGCCAGAATTATAGGAGAGAGAAAATGTTTTAAGGCATTTTTATTACTTACTGCAAAGTCAAACGTTACATACATTTCATTAGTGTTTGGTACCATTGCCCTTAAACTGAATGACTTGGGCCAAATATTTGGGATTTCCTACCACAAGCTTCTCACCATAGTTGGTCGGAATGTGGGCCTATTCCTTCTGACAAAACTGTTGTAACTGATCCAGGTTTGTAGGTCGCTTTGTTCGCACCTGCCTTTTTAGCTTTGCCCATAAATTGTCAATTAGATTGAGATCTGGGCATTGTTACGGCCACTTCAAAACATTGACTTTGTTTTCCTTAAGTCACTTTATTGCCATTTTGGCAGAATGCTTCGGGTCTTTGCCCATTTGGAAGACCTTTTCTGCCAAAGATTAACTTTCTGGCTGATGTATTGAAATGTTGCTTCAGTATTGCCACATAATCTTCTTTTGATATACAGTATATAGAAAAGTGGGTGCCACATTCTATTAACCTCTTTCTGACATTAGACGTACTATCCCGTCGAGGTGGTATGGGCCTGTATGACCACCGACGGGATAGTACGTCTAACGCGTTCAGCCGCGCTCACGGGGGAGCGCGGCCGGGTGTCATCTGACTATCACAGCTGACATTCTGCACTATGTGTCACGGACCGCTCCTGGCACAATAACCCCCAGAACACTGCAATCAAACATGATCGTAACGTCCCAGCGGCATAGAGAAGCATTGCGCTGTGAGGGGGCTCTCTGCGTGCTTCCCTGATATCCTTGGAGCAACGCAGATCCAAGATGGCTGCGGGGATAATTCTGGGTCCTGCAGGGAGGTGGCTTGCAAGCGCCTGCTCAGAGCAGGCGCTGGCAAGCCTCCTGTAGTGCCTGTCAGATCGCTGATCTGACACAGTGCATTGCAAACTGTCAGATCAGCGATCTGACCCTTTACCATGATGTCCCACACTGGAACAAAGTAAAAAAGTGAAGAAAAAAAATTTACATGTGTAAAAAAAAAAAATCCTAAATTAATAAATAAAAAATATTGTTCCAATAAATATATTTCTTTATGTAAATAAAAAAAATCAATAAAAGTAAAAATAGGCAAAAACAATGCTTTATCATTTTACTGCCGGACAAAAAGTGGAATAACACGCAATAAAAAAACGGATATAAATAAACATTGTACCGCCGAAAACGTCATCTTGTCTGGCAAAAAATGAGCTGCAACACAGCGTCATCAGCGAAAAAATAAAAAAGTTATAGCCCTCAGAATAAAGCGATGCAAAAATAATTATTTTTTCTATAAAATAGGTTTTGTTGTATAAAAGCGTCAAAACATAAAAAAATTATTTAAATGAGGTATCACTGTAATCGTACTGAGTCGAAGAATAAAATTGCTTTATCAATTTTACCAAACGTGGAATGGTATAAACCCCTCCAAAAGAAATTAATTCTGCCTAACATAAATCGGAATAAAAAGCGATCAAAAAATGTCATGTTTCCGAAAATGATACCAATAAAAATGTCAACTCGTCTCACAAAAAAGAAATCTTCACATGACTCTGTGGACCAAAATATGGAAAAATTATAGCTCTCAGAATGTGGTAACGCAAAAAATATTTTTTTGCAATTAAAAGCGTCTGTCATGCCGCTGCCGCTCCCCGCGCCCTGTCATACTCACGTGTGCTCGGCGTCCCGGGGCGTCTCCTCAGCTGCAGCGTCTTCTCAGCACTCACTCCCGGCTTCTGCTGCTCATCGGGTGCGCGTGCACGCCAGGTTCAGTACTGCGCGAGCTCACTTCTAAACTCTCTTCTGGTACTTCCTTACTTTTCTCTCTATCATCCTGAAGGACTTCCACCCGGAAGTACTGCGCAGCGCTCATTTATTAATCGGCTCCTTCCTCTCCCCTGTGCCTGATGATCATTTGTGGGCAGCACGGTGGCGCAGTGGTTAGCACAGCAGCCTTGCAGCGCTGGAGTCCTGGGTTCAAACCCCACCAAGGACAACATCTGCAAAGAGTTTGTATGTTCTCTCCGTGTTTGCGTGGGTTTCCTTCGGGTACTCCGGTTTCCTCCCACATTCCAAAGACATACTGATAGGGAGTTTAGATTGTGAGCCCCAACGGGGACAGTGATGATAATGTGTGCAACTTGTAAAGCGCTGCGGAATATGTTAGCGCTATATAAAAATAAAGATTATTATTATTATTATTCCAAGTGTTCTTGGCCACGCGTTTACCTTGTTGTTACCTTGCTTCCTGACTTGGCTGTTTTCCTTGCAATCCTTAGATCCAGTCCTGTGTCTCTGCATACCTGCCAGTCCTGTGTCTCCGCATACCTGCCAGTCCAGTGTCTCCACATACCTACCCGTCCTGTGTCTCTGCATACCTGCCAGTCCTCTGTCCTCTCTGCTCTTGCTAATCCTGTATTCCTGCCTTATCCGCCCGTCCAGTGTCCCTTGCACTCCTGCTAGTCTGGTGTCTCTGTGGATCACTTTCTTATCCTTCCTTGTCGCCCAGCTCCTAAGGCAATAGTCCCCCATGGGCCTGCCCCTAACTCTCCCTGTATAGGGGCGGTCCATCTGGTCAGCTCATCCGTGGGTGGATCGTCAACATGGTCCAGTGGGTCTATAGAATCCTCACAGTATCATCAGGCCATGGACCCCGCTGGTGTCTCTGCTACTCAAAAGGAATTACTTTATTTACAGGAGAACCAGACTAGGATCATGTCCTTTCTAAAAACATGGAGTCTCCTCTCGTGGTCTTACAGTCTTCTGATCCTGGTAACGCTTCTCAGTTGGCTGCCCTTCAGCAGGAGATTAGCCAACAGCGGGACACTCAGTCTCATATTTTGAATTACATGGCCTATGTGGATAACCGGCTTCTCTCTCTCCAGAATGCCGCCTCTACTCCTATCCAGGCGCCCGCTCCGCAACCCTTGCCCCGTCTAGCCAGGCCCCCTCGGTATGGTGAGGATCCTAAACTATGTTGCAGGTTTCTTAATCAGTGTCAATTACATTTTGAATTGTCACCGCTACTATACCCTACCGATCGAGATAAGGTAGCATTTGTGGTTTCCCATTTGGAGGGTGAGGTTTTGGCCTGGGTGAATCCGCTCTGGGAGCGAGACGATCCTTTGGTCTCCCAACTCATTCCCTTCTTAGATACCTTCCGTAAGGTATTTGATGAACCCAGCCATCTGGTCTCGACCACAGAATCCCTTTTCAACCTCCACCACGGTACTCTTTCCCTAGGTCAGTACGCTATCCATTTCCGTACGCTGTTCTCAGATCTAGGATGAAACAATGAGGCTTTGGTTGGAGCGTTTTGGCAAGGTCTTTTGTCCCGGATTAAGGATGAGCTGGCAGAGCGGGACACGCCCACTTCTTTGGATGATCTTATTTCCTTGGGGTTCTCGCAAAGTGGTCAGAGAGAGGAGACTCTTCGTTTGTCCTCTGCTACATGTGGTGCTTCTTTCTCCCAAACCGCTTCAGTTTCTTCTTCTCCTGAGCCCAGGCAGGTTGATCGCCTCAAGTCCACCGAACAATGCCGCAAGGAGAGACTCGCACAGGGTCTTTGCTTTTATTGCAGCAGTGCCTCTCTTCTTCTGCGTTCCTGTCCCCAGAGGCCGGGAAATGCCTCCGCCAAGAACAGATAAGAGAGGCCTCCCTAGGTAGTTATGATTCTTCTCCACCTCTGATTCTGTCTGTTTTATTGCACATGGGTTCCAGTCGCTTTTCTCTGGAGGCTTATGTTGATTCGGGTGCGGCTGGGAATTTTGTTCAACTAGAGCTTGTTAGGAGACCTGGGATTCCTGTCAGACCCTTGGAGACTCCTAGGCAAATAGCTTCTGTCGATGGTCAGCCTTTGCGGGAGTCCATCAACTTGGTCACAGAGGAGTTGAATTTCAAATTGGAGCTCTACATCGAGAGAAGTTTGCTTTTTATGTTCTGCCCTCTCTGTGTCATTCATTTCTTTTGGGACTTCCCTGGCTAAGGAATCATGAGCCTACTCTGGAGTGGTGTACTGGAGACGTTCTACTTTGGGGACAGTCTTGTCTGAATAGGTGCCTGCTTTCCATCAAGCCTGCAAGTCCTCCACGGCCAGCTCTGGAATCAGCAAACCTACCTTCGGCTTATTGCTCTTTTTTGGACGTCTTTGACAAGAAGGAGGCGGAGATTCTACCACCGCATCACCCATATAATTGTCCGATTTACCTTGTTCCTGGTTCTACTCCTCCCAGAGGTCGTATCTACAGTCTCCTACCGAGACTCAAGCCATGTCAGAATATGTCCAAGAGAACTTGGCCAGAGGCTTTATTCGGAAATCCTCCTCACCTGCAGGAGCTGGCTTTTTCTTCATCAAGAAGAAGGATGGTTCTCTTCGTCCCTGCATTGATTACAGTGGCCTCAATAATATCACAATTAAAAGCAAGTATCCACTCCCTCTCATTCCTGAACTCTTCGATCGTCTGCGAGGAGCACGAATCTTCACTTAACTGCATCTCAGAGGCGCCTATAATTTGATCCGTATCCGCTCGGGTGACGAGTGGAAGAATGCCTGTAACACCAGAGATGGTCATTTCGAGTATTTGGTTATGCCCTTCGGTTTATGCAATGCACCCACAGTCTTCCAAGAGTTGGTGAATGATGTTTTTCGGGATCTACGGTACACCTGTGTAGTGGTGTACTTGGACGATATTCTTGTGTTTTCACCAGACATGCCTTCTCATAGGAGAGATGTTCGGCAAGTACTTCTGCATCTAAGAGAGAATCGTCTGTACACAAAACTTGAGAAGTGCGCCTTTGAACAATCATCTCTGCCATTCTTGGGTTTTGTCATCTCCGATGCTGGTTTATGTATGGATCCGGGAAAAATTTCTACCGTGCTCAACTGGCCGTGTCCGTTTGGGGTGAAGTCAATTCAGCGATTTCTAGGATTCACGAATTACTATCAGGAGTCCTCATTTTTCTTCCTTGTCTGCTCCCATCTCATTTTTGATACGAAAGGGTGCTAACCCTCACAATTTGCTAGCAGAGGCCGAAGAGGCTTTCCTGTCTCTCCAACAAGCATTTGCTTCCGCTCCTATACTCCAACGCCCTGAAGCTAATAAACCCTTTGACCTTGAAGTTGATGCCTCTGCTATCGGAGCCGGAGCTGTGCTTTCTTAGAGGTCCTCTTCTGGTCGCCTTGCTCCCTGTGGCTTCTTATCCAAGATCTTCTCTTCTGAAAAGAACTATTCTATCGGCGACAGAGAACTTTTGGCCATCAGATTGGGCACTGCAGGAATGGAGGTATCTGTTGGAGGGAGCTTTACATCCCTTTGTAATCTATACGGACCATAAGAATTTAGCATACATTCGTTCTGCGCACAGACTAAATCCCCGGCAGGCCAGGAGGAAGCCACGCACATTATCGATCCTGCCAAAATCATCACGGTTGCTCTGGTTTCTCTGACCTCTTTATCTCCGGGTAAGACTTTTGTTTCTTAGAGGAACAAGAAAGGCATTTTACTTTGGGGTCATGCTTCCAAACTGGTGGGACATGTCAGCTTCAAAGAAACCCTCAGTCTGATTTCTCGCTACTACTGGTGGCCGACTCTTTTGAGAGATGTCCGAAGTTTTGTGGCCTTTTGTCCATCCTGTGCTAAGAATAAGGTTCCAAGGCAGTTACCTTCTGGTCTTCTACATCCTCTTCTGGTGCCTACCACTCCGTGGCAACATATTGCAATGGATTTTATTACTGACTTGCCTCGTTCTTCTGGTTGCACCGTCGTCCTTGTGGTCATGGACCGTTTTTCTAAAATGGCTCATTTGATTGCTCTACCTGGTTTACCTTTGGCTCCTGAATTGGTGAAGATTTTCGTCCATCATATTTTTCGTATTCATGGTCTACCTCAACATATTGTTTCTGATTGATGAGTCCATTTCACCGCTCGATTCTGGAGATCTCTCTGTAAGTCGATGAACATCTCGCTTGACTTCTCTTCAGCCTACCATCCGCAGACCAACGGCCAAGTGGAGCGTATTAATCAGATTTTGGTGATTTATCTCTGTCATTTCACCAATGCTTATCATGATGATTGGTCTGACTTACTACCGTGGGTCGAATTTGTCTTTAATAAGCATACCAGCAAAGCTTCTACTAAGTCTCCTTTTTTATCGTCTATGATCAGCATCCTGGTCTTCCTCTACCGGTTCCTCCTGTCTCTGCTGTACCAGCAGCTGATCTTCTGTCTAGAGAGTTCTCCCGGGTCTGGCAGGAGACCAAGTCTGCTCTCCAACTAGCTCAGCAGAGGATGAAAAGACATGCGGATAAAAGGTGTCTTGATTCTTCTGTATATCATCCTGGGGATAAGGTCTGGCTTTCTTCTAAATTTATCCATCTTAATATTCCTTCGCATAAGCTGGGTCCTCGCTACATTGGTCGTTTTGAGGTTTTGGCTCGCATTAATAAAGTCTCTTACAAGCTTAAGTTACCTGCCTCTCTTCATATTCCTAATTCCTTTCATGTATCTCTTCTTAAGCCAGTGGTTTTTAATCAGTTTCATACCATGACTTTCTGTTTGCCCTCGCCTATTTCTGCGGATGATGTCTTTGAGGTTAAGGACATTCTAACTATGAAAAACTTAGAGGTAGAACTTTGTTTTTGGTCGACTGGAAGGGTTTCGGTCCTGAGGAGAGGTCCTGGGAGCCTCTGGCGAACATTAAGGCTCCTCGAATTTTAGCTAGGTTCCATCTAGCCTTAAAAAAGGGGGGCATAAAGACGGGGGTACTGTCATGCCGCTGCCGCTCCCCGCGCCCTGTCATACTCACGTATCCTCGGTGTCCCGGCACGTCTCCTCAGCTTCAGCATCTTTTCCTTAGCGCTCGCCATCATGTTGTCATGATTAAGGGAGCTTAGTCTCCAGAAACGCGTTGAGATTCTTACCCATATGGTTTGTGCTGAAGTTTGTATCCTCCATGTTTAAGTTTATGAATAAAGAAAAAATTTTTCATGGATTCGGTGAAGCTGGACATATTCTTCTCTTGGATTCTACATGCCTGGACACAGCGGGTCCGTGCTCCAGAAACTCTGCTTATGCATCACAGGTGAGCTGGTTTGTATTCCTTCTCTTCAAAGGAAATTTTACCACTAACATGAAGTACAATATGTCACGAGAAAACATTGTCAGAATCACGGGGATCTGTTGAAACATTCTAGAGTTATAAATTCATAAAGGGACATTGGTCTGAATTGTAAAAATTGGCCCAGTCATTAACATGCAAACCACCCTTGGGGGTAAAGGTAGTTAATAATTTAGCTGGGTGCAACTAATGCGCTAGCAGAAATGTAAATGAAAACTTAGAAGAAAATACTGCACACACAGTGTGAATCATGAGTAAAGCTTTATTTAGACAGAAATGCCAAGGAGACAAATTCACAATTAAAAACAATTAAAACCATAAATGGAACGACATGAAAAGGAATGGGAAGCAGGCAAGTGAAGGAAAAATGCTCCTCATATAAAATGTTGAAACAATACCCATTTTCAGTAATAAACCACCCCAAAGAGTAAAACCTATTCGTTATACAATGAATGGACCTACTGGAGGAATAATAAATCTAATGCATAATAGTAATATAATATACTAAATAAGTGGCTAAGCCACACTGAAAAAATAAAAGTAAACAAGTTTCTACATCTCCACTTTGCACTGACAAGGGGCAGTACCCCGAAACACAGTGTCTGCAAATTGAGATTCTGGTTTGGCTATTATTCTTAGTCATGTAACAAGGCTCATTAAAGGGTCGACATTGACTGTTAGGATTGCTACTTCCAATAGGTGGCACTAGAGTTCTAGTTCTCTTCCTCTCTGAAGAGACAATTTGCATATTTCCCAGAGGAGCATTGCGGCTTTAAGTCTCCTCACCTCGACATGCTTATCATGTCACTCTCCACAAGGAGAAACGATACTTCTTGGATCCCGGTCAGACACCTCTCAATCAGCCAAACCAGATCTCCACTTTGCACTGACGAGGGGCAGTACCCCGAAACACAGTGTCTGCAAATTGAGATTCTGGTTTGGCTATTATCCTAAGTCATGTGACAAGGCTCGTTAAAGGGTCGATATTGACTATTAGGATTGCTACTTCCAATAGGTGGCACTAGAGTTCTAGTTCTCTTCCTCTCTGAAGAGACAATTTGTACATAAACAATGAATCACTAAGTGGCATACAAAAATATGAGGTTCCCTGAAGCAATCCTATTCCTCATAAAGGTCCTATCACTAGTCAGTAGTGCAAGTAGTCATAATTACCCAGTGAAGTATCATACCGCCCGCTCTGCCCAATGCCTGTTGCTGCCTATAGGGGCTTCATCAAGGGAAGGAGCATCTTCGGGTATCTTGAAATTGTACCCAAGGATGAAAAATATTTAGAATTGAGAGTCCTTAGTGGTTGATACCTTTTAATGGCTAACTGAAAAGATGGTAACAAATTGCAAGCTTTCGAGACTACACAGGTGTCTTCATTAGGCAAAGTCTTGCAATTTGTTACCATATTTTCAGTTAGCCATTAAAAGGTATAAACCACTGAGTCAGATTTGTGCAAGTCCACAATTCTCTTCCTGATATTTTGACTGATTTCTTTAGACTTTCCCATGATTCTACACAAAGAAGCAATGTGTTTCGGGTGTGCATTAAAATACATCCATAAGCTTCCAAACACGTGACATCATCATATGAGCAGTCCAGAATTGTTTAAAAGCATAGCAATCTTAGTATACACGTTTGGCTTTGCAGTAAGTAATAAAAATGCCTTAAGCCATTCTCTCTTTCATACTGGCATTTGGCAAATATTAATAATTATGGCAATCTTATTTGACCTAAAACAGGAAAGATTTATTCATGTCAGATATTGAGAAAGAAATGCATGTATGTCTTTTTACATAGTCTATATGTATAGTATACAGTGGGTACGGAAAGTATTCAGACCCCTTGACATTTTTCACTCTTTGTTTCATTGCAGCAATTTGGTAAATTCAAAAAAGTTCATTTTTTTCTCATTAATGTACACTCTGCACCCAATCTTGACTGGAAAAAAAACAGAAATGTAGTAATTTTTGCAAATTTATTAAAAAAGAAAAACTGAGATATCACATGGTCATAAGTATTCAGACCCTTTGCTCATTATTGAGTAGAAGCACCCTTTTGAGCTAGTGCACCCATGAGTCTTCTTGGGAATGATGCAACAAGTCTTTCACACCTGGATTTGGGGATCCTCTGCCATTCATCCTTGCAAATCCTCTCCAGTTCCATCAGGTTGGGTGGTGAACATTGGTGGATACCTATTTTCAGGTCTCTCCAGAGACGCTCAATTGGGTTTCAGTCAGTGCTCTGGCAGGGCCAGTCAAGAATGGTCACAGAGTTGTTCTGAAGCCACTCATTTGTTATTTTAGCTGTGTGCTTAGGGTCATTGTCTTGTTGGAAGGTGAACCTTCGGCCAAGTTTGAGTTCCAGAGCACTGTGGAAGAGGTTTTCAGCCAGCATGATGCTGCCACCACCATGTTTCACTGTTGGGATTGTATTGGGCAGGTGAGCAGTGCCTGGTTTTCTCCACACATACTGCTTAGATTTATCACCAAAAAGGTATGTCTTTGTCTAATCAGACCAGAGAATCTTATTTCTCATAGTCTGGGAGTCTTTCATGTGTTTTTAGCAAACTCTATGCAGGCTTTCATATGTCTTGCACTGAAGAGAGGTTTCTGTAAAGCCACTCTGCCATAAAGGCCTGGCTAGTGGAGGGCTGCAGTGATAGTTGACTTTGTGGAACTTTCTCCCATCTCCCTACTGCATCTCTGTAGCTCAGCCACAGTGATCTTGGGGTTCTTCTTTACCTCTCTCACCAAGGCTCTTCTCACACGATTGCTCAGTTTGGCTGGATGGCCAGGTCTAGGAAGACTTCTGGTGGTCCCAAACTTCTTCATTTAAGGATTATGGAGGCCACTGTGCTCTTAGGAACCTTGAGTACTGCAGAGATTCTGTTGTAACTTTGGGCAGATCTGTACCTTGCCACAATTCTGTCTTTGAGCTCCTTGGCCAATTCCTTTGATCTCATGATTCTCATTTGGTCTGACATGCACTGTGAGCTCTGAGGTCTTATATAGATAGGTGTGCCTTTCCAAATCAAGTCCTATCACTTTAATTAAACACAGTTGGACTCCAATGAAGGAGTAGAACCATCTGAAGGAGGTTCACAAGGAAATGGACATCATGTAATTTAAATATGAGTGTCTGAGCAAAGGGTCTGAATATTTATGAAATTTGCAAAAATGTCTACATTTCTGATTTTTTCAGTCAAGATGTGGTGCAGAGTGTACATTAATGTGAAAAAATTAACTTGTTTTAATTTAAATTGCTGCAATGAAACAAAGAGTGAAAAATGTAAAGGGGTCTGAATACTTTCCGTACCCACTGTATACTATACATATAGACTATATAAAAAGACATACATGCATGTCTTTCTCAATATCTGACATGAATAAATCTTTCCTGTTTTAGGTCAAATAAATATTTATTAATATATGCCAAATGCCAGTGTAATGAGAGAGAGAATGGCGTAAGACATTTTTATTACTTACTGCAAAGCCAAAGATTTCTATGCTTTTTAACAATTCTGGACTGCTCATATGATGATGTCATGTGTTTGATGTTATGTGTGCATATATCTTAATTGTCAAAGGGGTGTATCTATTCACACCAAGCACTGTCACTGTGTGTGTGTGTATATATACAGTATATATACCGTAGATCTCAAATATAAGCCCATTTTTTAGGCTAAAACTGCACCTCTCGGCTTGACTCGAGTCATTATCCCATGGGGTTCAGCGGGGGATGAGAAGCGACAGCTGTCACATCATACTCACCTGCTCCTGGTGCAGTCTCTGCTTTTCCGATGGTCTCTGATGCCAGCAGCTTGTTCCTGTGTTCAGCGGTCACGTGGTACCGCTCATTAAAGTAAGGAATATGGACGCAACTCCACTCCCATAGGGGTGGAGCGCATATTCATTATTTTGATGAGTGGTACCATGTGACTGCTGAACACAGGAACAAGCTGCTGGCGCCAGAGACCATCGCATTGGAGAAGTAGGGACCGCATTAGGAGGAGGTGGGTATGATGGGGGACGGTGAGTATTGTGATATTCACCTGTCCCTGTTCCACCGCTGGGCTCAGTCTTCCGCGTCCTCTGGCTGTGATGTTCAGGTCAGAGGGCACGATGACGTATTCAGTGCGCGCCCTCTGCCCGAACAGTCACTTCAGAGACCTGGAATACACAGCGGTGCGTGGCGGTGGAATGGTGACAGGTGAATATCGCAAGTGCCGGGGGGCCTGAGCGACGAGAGGTGACTGTCAGGATTTTTTATCGCAGCAGGAGCAGCATATGGGGCATAATATGCTATGGAGCATCTTATGGGGCCATCAACCTTTATGCAGCACTATATGGGGCATAATCTATGGAGCATCTTATGGGATCATCAACCTTTGTGCAGCATTATATGGGGCATAATCTATGGAGCATCTTATGGGCCATCAACCTTTGTGCAGCATTATATGGGGCATAATATTCTATGGAGCATCTTATGGGGCCATCAACCTTTGTGCAGCATTATATGGGGCATAATATTCTATGGAGCATCTTATGGGGCCATCAACCTTTGTGCAGAATTATATGGGGCATAATATTCTATGGAGTATTTTATGGGGCCATCAACCTTTCTGCAGCATTATATGGGGCATAATATTCTATGGAGCATTTTATGGGGCCATCAACCTTTTGTGCATCATTATATGGGGCATAATCTATGGAGAATAATCGATGGAGCATCTTATGAGGCCATCAACCTTTGTGCAGCATTATATGGGGCATAATATTCTATGGAGCATCTTCTGGGGCAATCATTAACCTTTTATGTAGCATTATGTGGGGCATATTTTAATATGAAGCATCTTATGGGGCCCATCACAAACTTTATGGAGCATTATATGGGGCATATTTTGTTTGGAGCAACTTATGGGACCCATCATGAACTGTATGGAGCATTATATGGGGCCCCTGATTCAATATGGTATTCAAAAACACTTACTGTATATACTCGAGTATAAGCCGACCCGAGTATAAGCCGACCCCCCTAATTTTGCCACAAAAAACTGGGAAAAATTATTGACTCGAGTATAAGCCTAGGGTAGGAAATGCAGCAGCTACCGGTGAATTTCAAAAATAAAAATAGATGCTCTATACCGTTCATTATTGCCCCATAAGATGCTCCATATAAAGCTGTGCCACATATAATGCTCCATACCGTTCATTATTGCCCCATAGATGCTCCACATAAAGCTGTGCCATATATAATGCTCTGCACCGTTCATTATGGCTCCATAGATGCTCCATATAAAACTGTGCCACATAGAATGCTCTGCACTGTTCATTATGGGCCCATAGATGCTCCGTATAAAACTGTGCTATATAGAATGCTCTGCACCGTTCATTATAGCCCCATAGATGCTCCATATAAAACTGTGCCATACAGAATGCTCTGCACTGTTTATATGGAGCATCTATGGGGCCATAATGAAGCTGTGCCATATAGAATGCTCTGCACTGTTCGTTATGGCCCCATAGATGCTCCTTATAAAGCTGTGCCATATATATTGCTCTGCACCATTGAGAATGGCCCCATAGATGCTCCTTATAAAGCTGTGCCCCATATACAGTGGGGCAAAAAAGTATTTAGTCAGTCAGCAATAGTGCAAGTTCCACCACTTAAAAAGATGAGAGGCGTCTGTAATTTACATCATAGGTAGACCTCAACTATGGGAGACAAACTGAGAAAAAAAAATCCAGAAAATCACATTGTCTGTTTTTTTATCATTTTTTTTGCATATTATGGTGGAAAATAAGTATTTGGTCAGAAACAAACAATCAAGATTTCTGGCTCTCACAGACCTGTAACTTCTTCTTTAAGAGTCTCCTCTTTCCTCCACTCATTACCTGTCGTAATGGCACCTGTTTAAACTTGTTATCAGTATAAAAAGACACCTGTGCACACCCTCAAACAGTCTGACTCCAAACTCCACTATGGTGAAGACCAAAGAGCTGTCAAAGGACACCAGAAACAAAATTGTAGCCCTGCACCAGGCTGGGAAGACTGAATCTGCAATAGCCAACCAGCTTGGAGTGAAGAAATCAACAGTGGGAGCAATAATTAGAAAATGGAAGACATACAAGACCACTGATAATCTCCCTCGATCTGGGGCTCCACGCAAACTCCCACCCCGTGGGGTCAGAATGATCACAAGAACGGTGAGCAAAAATCCCAGAACCACGCGGGGGGACCTAGTGAATGAACTGCAGAGAGCTGGGACCAATGTAACAAGGCCTACCATAAGTAACACACTACGCCACCATGGACTCAGATCCTGCAGTGCCAGACGTGTCCCACTGCTTAAGCCAGTACATGTCCGGGCCCGTCTGAAGTTTGCTAGAGAGCATTTGGATGATCCAGAGGAGTTTTGGGAGAATGTCCTATGGTCTGATGAAACCAAACTGGAACTGTTTGGTAGAAACACAACTTGTCGTGTTTGGAGGAAAAAGAATACTGAGTTGCATCCATCAAACACCATACCTACTGTAAAGCATGGTGGTGGAAACATCATGCTTTGGGGCTGTTTCTCTGCAAAGGGGCCAGGACGACTGATCCAGGTACATGAAAGAATGAATGGGGCCATGTATCGAGAGATTTTGAGTGCAAACCTCCTTCCATCAGCAAGGGCATTGAAGATGAAACGTGGCTGGGTCTTTCAACATGACAATGACAAAGCACACCGCCAGGGCAATGAAGGAGTGGCTTCGTAAGAAGCATTTCAAGGTCCTGGAGTGGCCTAGCCAGTCTCCAGATCTCAACCCTATAGAAAACCTTTGGAGGTAGTTGAAAGTCCGTGTTGCCAAGCAAAAAGCCAAAAACATCACTGCTCTAGAGGAGATCTGCATGGAGGAATGGGCCAACATACCAACAACAGTGTGTGGCAACCTTGTGAAGACTTACAGAAAACGTTTGACCTCTGTCATTGCCAACAAAGGATATATTACAAAGTATTGAGATGAAATTTTTTTTCTGACCAAATACTTATTTTCCACCATAATATGCAAATAAAATGTTAAAAAAACAGACAATGTGCTTTTCTGGATTTTTTTTTCTCAGTTTGTCTCCCATAGTTGAGGTCTACCTATGATGTAAATTACAGACGCCTCTCATCTTTTTAAGTGGTGGAACTTGCACTATTGCTGACTGACTAAATACTTTTTTGCCCCACTGTATATTGCTCTGCACCGTTGATTATGGCCCCATAGATGCTCCATATAAAGCTGTGCCCCATATATATTGCTCTGCACCATTGATTATGGCCCCATAGATGCTCCTTATAAAGTTGTGCCATATATATTGCTCTGCACCGTTGATTATGGCCCCATAGATGCTCCTTATAAAGCTGTGCCCCATATATATTGCTCTGCACCGTTGATTATGGCCCCATAGATGCTCCTTATAAAGCTGTGCCCCACATATAATGCTCTGCATCGTTGATTATGGCCTCATAGATGCTCCTTATAAAGCTGTGTCACATACTCACCTCTCTTCGCTCAGGACGCCGGCGCTTTCAATATTTACCTGCTCCTCGTGCGGCTCCGTCTCCAGCACTGACGCTCAGCAGAGGGCGCGCACTGACTACGTCACCGCACCCTCTAACCTGAGCGTCACAGCCAGAGGATGCTGGAGACGGGGCCGCACCAGAGCGAGGAGCAGGTAAATATCACGCAGCGCTGCGCTCCCCCTCCCCGTATACTTACCTGCTCCGGCGCGGTCCCTGCTTCTCCCGACACTGCATCTTCTTACTGTATTGAGCGGTCAGTTAACGCTCATTTTCAGTCATGAATATGTAGCTCCACCCCTATGGGAGGTGGAGCTGCATATTCATGACTAATGAACGGTACCATGTGACCGCTCAATACAGGAAGAAGATGCAGTGCTGGAAGAAGCAGGGACTGCAGGGACCACGCCGGAGCAGGTAAGTATAACTAGACAGCCCCCGCTCCCCCTCCCCTGCCAACCCCCGGGTATGACTCGAGTATAAGCCGAGAGGGGGACTTTCAGCCCAAAAAAATGGGCTGAAAATCTCGGCTTATACTCAAGTATATACGGTAACCTACTGAAGTCTCATTGAATTTTACTTTTATTGGTATCTATTTTTATTTTTTAAATTTACCAGTAGCTGCTGCATTTCCCAGCCTAGGCTTATACTTAAGTTTTCCCAGTATTTTTGTGGCAAAATTAAGGGGGTCGGCTTATACTCGGGTCGGCTTATACTCGAGTATATACGGTATATCATCTCCTTCAGCTAAACTGAATCGTCTCTGCGATCAGTGTAGTAACTTCTTCTGTCAATCCCTTTTATTTTATGCAACTGTTTATGCTGTATTGTTTTGTCCCCCTTGTAAAATCTTTTGCATATTTTTCACAAACACTGCCCCTTTTGGATTAAATATTACAATTAATAGTTCTGTTCCTTCTGTTCTGTAAACTACGCCTCAAAGCCATAAGCTACCGTTTATCGTTTACAGTTTAATGGTGTCTAATCGATTAAAACAAATTAGTGGTGGCAGCGAGTAGTCTAGGAATGTCAGAGCTAGCTGTGATTGTACCGGGGCATGTACACATATTCCATGTGTTGGAATCTGGAGGTGTATATGCTGTATGCTCAACGTTAATTCTTTGATAGCCGGCCTATTGGTGCGAACAGGCTGCGGCCTTCTCTGTTGATCGTCAGCCAATTGTGTAATTATCCGGACGATAGGAGGCAGCAGAGAGCTGTTCGCTCCAAACAGGTCTGCCATCAAGGCATTACTACCCAGACTCGTGTATGGGGCCCGCTGAGCAGAGGGGGCCCACATCGAGCTCCCTCTCTTCTGCTCATCGGTCCCCAGTGGCAAGATTCTGATGGTGCAGTAACTAAACCAGTGTACCTTTACACTGACACTGTATTCAGAGCTCCTGTGTACAATGTCATCAGTGATCACTGTATTACCTGTACACTGTGAATATACACAGAGCTCCTATGTATAATGTCACCAGTGATCACTGTATTGCCTGTACACTATACACTATATACAGAGCTCCTGTGTATAATGTCACCGGTGATCACTATATTACCTGTACACGGACACTGCCTACTGTGATGCAGTGACCCCTGTTACAGCTAGGGGGCGCTGTGTGTGCTCCTCGGGATATGCATGGAGGCGTATCTGTGGTTATAATGATGGTGAAATAGTGACTGGCAGAGTTGTAAATGGCCGATATATGTCGTAGAGGGAGTCTGCGCTGTAAGCGTGAAGTAATGTTGTTATGGGACCTGTAGTCCCACAGTGTTTGTATAATTGTGAAGGGAGATTTACAGGGCTAGTTATGAGAGCTGGGCGGGTAGAACTAGCCACACACACACCACCCACCTATGGGAATGGTTACAAGTATGTAATGTGACCAGGGTGTGGGTCACATAGTTCCTGTGTATGGACCTGCAGTGGAGTCGGTAGTGGTTCCTGTGCCCTCTGGAATGGTCTCTGTAATGGAGACTGTGTAGATCCTGGACGGCTTGTGTGTTGGGAGGTCCTGAGTGTAGACTGAATCCTTGAATAGCGCACTGAGAGGCCGTGGATCTGAAGAGTGGTGTGTTGGGAGATCCTGGGAGTAGGATCGGATCCCTGAACAGCGCACTTAGAGACTTGATTCTTGGATGGTCCCAGGTGGGGACGGAGGTCCTGAATAGCGCTGCCTGAATAGAGTGGCCTGTGTTGGAAGTCCTGGGAGTAAGCTTCCTAATTAGCACAACCTGTGTTGGAAATCCTGGGAGTAGGATTCCTGAAGAGCACATGGGAAGGAGTGGAGGCAGAGTCTGCAACGGCACTGCACTGGGGGAGCTACAGCCCGTCTGAGGATCTGGATTGTCAGGTGGCCTAGTGAGCAAGGCATTGTCCGGGATGACGATTCCAGGTCGGCAGCTTCCCTGAGAAAGAGAGGACTGACAGGAGTCAGCGTGTGGAGCAGGAGCTCGTGGAAGGCGACCCATGGTATGGGGAACTGTGTGCACTGACGGGGTCAGTAATGAACTGTGTGGTCTCCCACGGTAACTGGACAAAGTGAGGTCCAGCGTGTTTAGAGACTATGAATCAATGTCGTGTGTGCTACGGACACCCCCAGGAACTAGTAAAGGATGGCTGGCGGGTGTAGTGTCTGAACTGTGAGTTAAAGCCGTATAAGAAGTATATAAGTTAAAGCTGCAATTTAATGTCACCAGTTGGTGCCTATTGTGTTCTATGAAGTTTATAATGAACTGTGCATAACCCGGTTTATGATTGCATAATAAACCGCATGGACTGTTTTGTGAGAAAAACGTGCCTGTGTGACTGAGTCCCGTTGCTAAGCGAGTGTCCCCCAACACATGCGGTAAGCGCTATCTCACAATACTAAGTACAGATCTCCTGTGTGTAATTGCACTTATGGTGATATTAGTTTTTTTTTTAAATTAATGATCAGTATTGTAGTATTCAGTCACTATGTGGTGGTAATATGTGGTCCAGCCATGGTGTGGCTGTATTTGTTCATTGTATGTGGTATTATAGGTCACTATGTGGTGGTAATATGTTGTCTGGTCATGGTGCGGTGGTATTTATTCCTTGTATGTGGTATTATTCGGTCATTGTGGTGGCAATATGTGATCTGGTCATGGTGTGGTTGTATTTGTTCCTTGTATGTGGTATTATAGGTCGCTATGCAGTGGTATTATGTTGGTAGTCATGGTGTGGTGGTATTTGTCCCTTGTATGTGGTATTATTGGTCAATTTACCCATTGAAAAATAAATAAAAATATACCTAAATTATATTGGATATTTTAACAAATGATTAATGGGATAGAGTAGAGTAGGGCCCGGCCAAGAGTCTATCTTTTTATGGTGGCTGATTAAAAAATCTTTTGGCCAAAGGAAAAGCTCCTGATAATGTGATCTGGTGATGGGAACTGTTAATGTGTGATTGGTGAGGACAAGGTGCAGAAACTGAGTTTTTCCAAGAGAGGGCGATGGGACTGTGGACAGTTTGAGGAGTGGAGGCGGGGCTGGGTTAGAGGTTGGGCGAGGTCTCAAATTTTGCCAGTATGGGGCTCCGAAATTCCAAGTGGCAGCTCTGGGCGCCTGCGCCTGACTGCTAAATGTGAATCTTTTTTTTCAAAACCTATATATATTCAGTATCTTAACTAGGAGGCAGGTCAGTGAGGGATCAGTGACCTGTCATAAGCCTTACAGATATGAGTATCTAAGCAGAACACCACAAGAAGACCCCCCCCCCCCCCCCCCAGGCCGCCCAAAGCACGAGAATCTCATTAACTGAAAACTTCAAATAAAGATTAAACAACAACCACAAGATAGATTTAATCAACCAAGGTATCATTGTAATCAGTATAACGGTCCCAACCTGACACTGTCTGTAGGTTACAGTGCACAATCCTGCTGTCAGGTTTCCTTTAGGGTTTGTGCACACGTTGCATATTCTCTGCAGATCCGCAGCGTTTTTTGCACTGCAGAAACGCAGATCCGCAATTGATTTACAGTACAATGTAAATCAATGAGAAAAAAAATGCTGTGCACACTTTGCGGAAAATCCGCTGCGGAAACGCTGCGGTTTAAAAGAAGTAGCATGTCACTTCTTTTTTGTGAATCTGCAGCGTTTTTGTACCCATTCCATTATAGAAAACCGCAGGGGTAAAGAACGCAGCAAATCCGCAAGAAAACCGCAGCAAAAACGCACAAAAAACGCTGTGGAACTGCACAAAAAATGCGACAAATCCGCAGGTGCGTTTTTTGCCAGGAGAGACAGAATCCGCACCAGAAATTCCTAAGCCTAATCCGCAATGTGTGCACATAGCCTTAAACAAAAGGTAACAAGTCTGTGAGAGCCAGAATTTTTACTGGTTGGTAGGTGATTAAATACTTATTTCATGCAATAAAATGCAATTTAATTGTTTGAAAATTATAAAATGTGATTTTTGCTTTTTTTTTTTTAGGTTCTGTCTCTCACAGTGAAAGTGTACATAACATAAAAATTACAGACCTTTTTATCGTTTTAGAGCCTCTAACCAAATGTGACCAGGCCAATCTATTCATTTGAGGATTCATTTTCATAGCCAACAAGTAATATTTTATATTCACCAGATATGGCTTTATTTTCCCAGTTGTGCTGTATGCGGTGAATAGCTAAAACTAAATGACAGGAGCAAAAATTAATACATTTCAATAACATTTGGAGAATTTTTGGAACTAATATGCAGCTTGATCCTTGTTAGCCATTTTCAAAATAAATTCAAGTTGTTTTTTCCTTTCTCCTGCCTTTTCTGTTGATTTACAACCTTTGCTATCCTTAGAGATTACAAAGCTTAAATAAATTAGATTTCAGAACTCTAGCCATTTGCTTCACCTTGACATGCTATCCCAGTCAAGTCATGATAAAGCACCAATGCAGCTCTGGAGAAAGAAATACTGAACAAATAGATCTTTTTTTTCCACAGCAGACCTGTCTTTGAAGCAATCAGAGAAAAATATGACCATGGATATTTAGGTCGTAGTATCTGCCCTTCAATGTAAAAATACATATATTACAGCTATTAGAATGTACTAATTTGACAAATATTAGCACCAATTTCCCTGTGAAATGACCAGCACTGCCCACACCTCTGAAAGACATGAAAACTGTCCCCAATTAGGTTTGCTTTAATGGGAAACCCTCAATAAATTGTTCCATTTTGGACAATAAACAGAAATGTACAAGGATTTTGTTCAGAATATAAAAGTTTTATGGAGAGGAACGTCTAAAATAAAGACGTATCTTGTGTATCCATAGTATTAACCCCTTAACGACCGCCGATACGCCTTTTAACGGCGGCCGCTAAGTGTACTAATTAACGGCGCTGTGGAAAAAGTAAATAGCGCCCCCCAGAGTCGGATTTTCTCCGGGGTCTCGGCTGCCAGGGGTAGCCGAGACCCCAGAGAACATGATTCGGGGTTTTTTTACCGACCCCGTATTTGCGATCGCCGGTAATTAACCGTTTACCGGCGATCGCAAAAAAAAAAAAGCGATTTCTTTTTAATTTCTCTGTACTACGATGTGATCGCACATCAGAGGACAAAGAAATGGGTTCCCAGGTAGCCCCCCAATACTTACCTGTCTCCCCCGGTGCTCCTCGTGGCTCCCGATGGGCGCCGCCATCTTCAAAATGGCGGGCGCATGCACAGTGCGCCCGCCAGCCGGCACCGGGAGAATCTTTGGGGTCTCGGCTGCCGGGGGTAGCCGAGACCCCAAAGAACATGATCGGGGTCGGTTTTACCGACCCCTGTTTTGCGATTGCCGGTAATTGTTTATCGGCGACCGCAAAAACAAAAAAAAAGCAAAGTGTAATTCTCTGTCCTCTGATGTGATCGCACATCAGAGGACAGAGAAATAGGGGGATTCGGGAACCGTATTATACTCACCAGTGTCCCTGGGTCCTCCTGCTGCTCCTCCTGGCCGCCGGCATCTTCTTGGCAAAAGAAAATGGCGGGCGCATGTGCAGTGCGCCGCCATCTGTCGCCATCGGCCGGCAGGAGAAGAGCAGTTGGGGCTAAAATTAGGGTTAGGGTCAGGGCTAGGGTTAGGGCTGGGGTTAGGGCTAGGGTTAGGGTTGGGGTTGGGGCTAAATTTAGGGTAAGGGTTGGGGCTAAATTTAGGACTAGGGTTGGGGCTAAATTTAGGGTTAGGGTTGGGGCTAAATTTAGGGTTAGGCTTCTTTCACACTTACGTCGGTACGGGGCTGTCGCAATGCGTCGGCCCGACATACCGACGCACGTTGTGAAAATTGTGCACAACGTGGGCAGCGGATGTAGTTTTTCAACGCATCCGCTGTCCAATCTATGTCCTGGGGAGGAGGGGGCGGAGTTACGGCCACGCATGCGCGGTCAGAAATGGCGGACGCGACGTACAAAAAAACGTTACATTGAAAGTTTTTTGTGCCGACGGTCCGCCAAAACACAACTGATCCAGTGCACGACGGACGCGACGTGTGGCCATCCGTCACGATCCGTCGGCAATACAAGTCTATGGGCAAAAAACGCATCCTGCGGGCACATTTGCAGGATCCGTTTTTTGTCCAAAACGACGGATTGTGATGGATGCCAAACAACGCAAGTGTGAAAGTAGCCTTCGGGCTAGGGTTAGGGTTAGGGCTAGGGTTGGGGCTAAAGTTAGGGTTAGAGTTGGGATTAGGGTTAGGGTTTGGATTAGGGTTGGTATTAGGGTTAGGGTTGGCATTAGGGTTATGCTTGGGATTAGGGTTAGGTTTGGGATTAGGGTTAAAGTTAGGGTTGTGATTAGGGGTGTATTGGAATTAGGGTTAGGTTTGAGGTTAGGGTTGAGATTAGGGTGTGTTGTATTTAGGGTTTTGATTAAGGTTATGGTTAGGGTTGACATTAGGGTTGTTTTGGGGTAAGGGTTGTGATTATCATTAGGGTTAATGATTAGGATTATGGATCGGGTTGGGATTAGGGTTAGGGGTGTGTTGGGGTTAGGGTTGGAGCTAGAATTGGGGGGTTTCCACTGCTTAGGTACATCAGGGGGTCTCCAAACACGACAGCCAATTTTGCGCTCAAAAAGTCAAATAGTGCTCCCTCCCTTCTGAGCTCTGCCGTGCACCCAAACAGTGGGTTAACCCCACATATGGGGCATCAACGTACTCGGGATCAATTGGACAACAACTTTTGGTGTCCAATTTCTCCTGTTACCCTTGTGAAAATAAAAATTTGGGGGCTACAAAATCTTTTTTTGTGGAAAAAAAATATTTTTTTATTTTCACGACTCTGCATTCTAAACTTCTGTGAAGCACTTGGGCATTCAAAGTTCTCACCACACATCTAGATAAGTTCCTTGGGGGGTCTAGTTTCCAAAATAGGGTCACTTGTGGGGGGTTATTACTGTTTAGGTACATCAGGGGCTCTGCATTCGCAACATATCGCCCACAGACCATTCTATCAAAGCCATAGAATAAGAGGAAAAAAGATGCAGCACTCACCCGTAAACTTCTTCAAAATGTGTCCTTTATTCCGCGATACAAGCCTTACAGAGTGTCAGACGGCATTCGCAGGGATCTGTGAGGGAGCGGGAGTGAGAAGAGACCGGACTACGGCCGTTTCGCGCTACAGCGCTTCTACGGGTCCATACTAAAACATGTGATGTCATTTCCTTATAAGGGTTTAGACCCACCTGATTCTATTGATTACAGAATGTGCAAGTTAAAAACAACAGAGTCTCTTAATACAGAGTGATAAATTACAAGCTTTTTATATGAACACAGCCATGTCAAGTTTATTATTAAGACCCCCTGGTCCCTGTGCGTTAGTTTTTAGGATCCATTTCGCCTCGCGCTGCAGGAGTTGGCGGTCATGATTACCGCCATATTGTGAAAATTTAACTATTTCTAAACCTGCAAACCGCAATTGATTGGGATCACTATTATGTGCCTCTGCCATGTGTTCTACAAAACGCACACGTCCCTTTCCTGTCCGAATTGAGTTGTAATGCTCTCGAATTCGGACTATGAGTGGTCTGATTGTCTTACCAATATAAAAGCATTGACAAGGGCAGAAAATAACATATACCAAGAATTTACTCTTGCAGGTTATGAAATCCTTCACAAAATGTTCAATCATGCCTATTCGCAGAGGATTATCTGTTTTATGTAAATGGCATACACTATAATTGCCGCATTTGTGATTACCTTGCGGTGTGATTTTCGTTAACCAGTTATTTGTTGGTAGTGACACTTTATTTTTTACAACAAGGTCTCCTATATTGACTGATCTTTTATAAGAAAATAAAGGAGATGTGTCCGGAAGATTTCTAAAATCGGCATCTTTCTGCAGCACATGCCAATTTTTTCGTATCGCTGCTTGTACCTCTTTATGTAATGGGCTATGTTTGAATGTGAACGTGAAGCTACGGTTTTTATTAGAATCTCCGTTCACATTTTTTATTTCTTTTTTGTTCTTTCTTTTCTTGCCCTTTTCCAACAGCTGAAATTGGGATAATTTGGCTGCTCTATATTCTGCTTGTTGTAAAACATTTGCTGGATATCCTCTCTTTGATAGACGTTTTTTTAATTCATCTACCTGAATTTTATAATTTTCCTCATTGTTGTTGATTTTTCGTATTCTAACCATTTGACTATATGGGATACTATACTTTGTGTGATTTGGGTGGGCACTTTTGAAGTGTAAGATGTTGTTTGTGGCTGTGCTTTTTCTGTGAACCTTCGTTATTAAAGTTTCATTCATAATTTCTACTTTGACATCTAGAAATTCTAATTCTCTATTATTGAATACTGAAGTAAATTTCATATTTTCTTCATTGTTGTTGTTTAGGAAAGCAACGAATTCGTTAAATTTGGATTCTTCACCATCCCACACTATAAAAATATCATCGGCGAATCTTAAATAGAGCCGTATATGCCGAAGGTATGGGTTCTGGGGTCCGGTGACATGTCTCTCCTCAACAGCTGCCAAAAACAGATTCGCGAAGACACATGCCACCGGAGTACCCATCTCGGTACCAACTTTTTGGAGATACCATCTATCCATAAATTTAAAAGCGTTGTGCGATAAGACAAATTCGAGGCTATCCAACACAAATGAAATAAAGTTTGATTCTTTGCCAGTATTCATTAGAATATGGTGGATTGCCTCCAATCCTTTTTGTTGTGGAATTCTAGTATAGAGATTTACGATGTCAATTGATGCAAGAGCAAATGTGGGTTGCCAATGAAAGTCTTTAAGAGCCAGAAGAAAATCTCCTGAATCCTTTACGAAGGAGGGGATTTTTGATAGCAGTGGTTTTAGTAACCAATCTAGGAACTGAGAAAGGGGTTCGGTCAATGATTCTTTGCCCGAAATTATTGGGCATCCTGGCGGTTTTTTCGCGTTTTTGTGAATTTTGGGGATGCTGTACCAATGCGCGAAATTTGGAAGTTCCGGCATTAGTTTTTCAGCTCTTCCTCTTGTTAACGTCCCCTTTTCTACATGCTTTCTTAGTAGACTCCTCAATTTTTCTTTTAAATTTATTTGTGGGGTTGCCGTCTAATTTGATATAGGTTTCTGTATCATCTAGTTGGGATAATGCTTCCTCAATATAATATGATCTTTCTAGTAAGACGATATTACCGCCTTTATCTAGAGTTGAGCGACCTTGACCTTTTTAGAGTTGAGCCGAGTTTCGCGAAACCCGACTATCTCAAAAGTCGAGTCGAGTGGAATCGGCCGATTATCGCGAAAAGTCGGGATCGACCGAAACACGAAACCCAATGCAAGTCAATGGGGGAGCATAGTCGGCAGTGAGTAGAGGCCAGGAAAACATGTACAGAGCCCATTGTATTGGCAAAAACATCCATTCTTGCTACTGAAGCTTGTCAATCGTAATTTAGCTTGTAATAATTGTAAGGCATTTAAAATTGGGGGTCATTTGGCTAAAGTTGTGGGGGGTAGGGCTGGTTCAAGCAATTAGTGGGCCCAGGACATCTGGACCACGTCACGGCAGTGGAGCAGGGAGAGGTAAGTATTTCAACTTTGCAAGTGCTGTGATCCTGAGCAAGCAGGGGGGGCCCACTCGTTGGCATTGGCACTGGCACAGGGCCCCTCAAAGTACAGCGGTGTGTTTGCACGGCGGGGGCGCCTCCCACTGGCAGCAACACTTTTGCGTACTATGAGAAGCCCTGTGCCAGTGACGTCGCCAACGAGTATTCCTCCCCCCACCTGATGAAGGAACCTGCACCTTCATCTGCACCTTCCTCTTTGTCCCCGTGTAATGTGGTATGGTATGCGGGAAGGGGGACCTGACTTTCAGCAGGGTCACAATCTTGCAGTGTAGCGTGCACGGGGAATGTTGCGTTATGGGTCAATGTACCAGCAGACTCATCTATCACTGGCTGGGCAATGGGCAGGATGAGGGGGAAACAGATATGGGCCCAAAGAATAAAGTGGGCTAAATGCAGTTCAAAATTGGTAACAGGACTAACCAGGGGGCATTGCTTTGTTCAGTGGAGGACAACTGGAATGAGAGGCTGACACAGAGAGTAGGCCCAAATCAGTAAGTATTCTAAATGCAGTTCAAAATTGGCAACAGTAGTAAACCGGCGGCACAGCTTTGTTCACTGTAGGAGAACAGCAAGGAGCGGCAGACACAGATAGAAGGCCCCAACCCAACTAGTAGGCCTAATGCAGTGTTGTTTTCAACAACTACTTAAGAAGAGCCAGAAGATCGAAACAATGGAGATGAAACCTGGGGAATACCTTGGAGTGGAACACACCGTCTCTACACCCCATACCCAATTAGTAGGCCTAATGCAGTGTTGTTTTCAACAACTACTAAAGTAGAGCCAGAAGATCGAAGAAATGGAGACTGGAGAGGAAACCTGGGGAACACCTTGGAGTGGAACACACACCGTCTCTACACCCCATACCCAATTTGTAGGCCTAATGCAGTGTAGTTTTCAACAACTACTAAACGAGAGTCAGAAGATCGTAGCAATGTAGACGAAACCTGGGGAACACCTTGGAGTGGAACACACCGTCTCTACACCCCATACCCAATTTGTAGGCCTAATGCAGTGTAGTTTTCAACAACTACTAAACGAGAGTCAGAAGATCGAAGCAATGGAGAGGAAACCTGGGGAACACCTTGGAGTGGAACACACCGTCTCTACACCCCATACCCAATTTGTAGGCCTAATGCAGTGTAGTTTTCAACAACTACTAAACGAGAGTCAGAAGATCGAAGCAATGTAGACGAAACCTGGGGAACACCTTGGAGTGGAACACACCGTCTCTACACCCCATACCCAATTTGTAGGCCTAATGCAGTGTAGTTTTCAACAACTACTAAACGAGAGTCAGAAGATTGAAGCAATGGAGAGGAAACCTGGGGAACACCTTGGAGTGGAACACACCGTCTCTACACCCCATACCCAATTTGTAGGCCTAATGCAGTGTAGTTTTCAGCAACTACTAAACGAGAGTCAGAAGATTGAAGCAATGGCGAGGAAACCTGGGGAACACCTTGGAGCGGCAGAAACCGTTAGTAGGCCCTACCGAAGTAGTAGCCCCAATGCAGTTTTCAAATTCCTAGAGGCTGAAAACCAGACTATTGACGCTCAGCTTTTTTCAAAGGAGGACAGCTGTATTGAGTGGTGCAGACAGACACAGGTATTAGGCCTTAAACCAAAAATGTGGCTCAATGCAGTTTAAAAAAGGTTACAGGGGTACACAGGCAGCATTGGTCTGGTCAGTGGAGGACAATTTCAATTATGGACCGCAGACAGACTTTGTACGCCTACTATTAAAAAAAGGATGCTCTATGCAATTAAAAATAGGTTCCAGGGGTCCACGGGCAGCAGTGGTGTGGTCAGTGGAGGAGTATTGGAAGGAGGGACCGCAGACAGGCGTAGTAGGCCTAACATAGCAAAATTAGGCTGTAGGCACTTTAAAATTGGTTCCAGGGGTACACGGGCAGCAGTGGTGTGGTCAGCGGAGGACAATTTGAATTAGGGACTGCAGACAGACTTTGTAGGCTGTCCCCTGTGGACCATGCATCCAACTCATTAACCCAGTGCGCCGTAATGGACACGTAACTTTTTGTGGACATGCCTACTGGTCCATGCGTCTCTTGTCAGGTGCACCTTTCTACTGTTTGATTGCCTGAGTGCTATGACAATGCAGACTTTTTCATGCTCGCAAACGCCAGAAGCCTGACAAACAAGATGGAAGAACTAGAAGCAGAAATATCTACAGGTAACTTTGACATAGTGGGAATAACCGAGACATGGTTAGATGAAAGCTATGACTGGGCAGTTAACTTACAGGGTTACAGTCTGTTTAGAAAGGATCGTAAAAATCGGAGAGGAGGAGGGGTTTGTCTCTATGTAAAGTCTTGTCTAAAGTCCACTTTAAGGGAGGATATTAGCGAAGGGAATGAGGATGTCGAGTCCATATGGGTTGAAATTCATGGAGGGAAAAATGGTAACAAAATTCTCATTGGGGTCTGTTACAAACCCCCAAATATAACAGAAAGCATGGAAAGTCTACTTCTAAAGCAGATAGATGAAGCTGCAACCCATAATGAGGTCCTGGTTATGGGGGACTTTAACTACCCGGATATTAACTGGGAAACAGAAACCTGTGAAACCCATAAAGGCAACAGGTTTCTGCTAATAACCAAGAAAAATTATCTTTCACAATTGGTGCAGAATCCAACCAGAGGAGCAGCACTTTTAGACCTAATACTATCTAATAGACCTGACAGAATAACAAATCTGCAGGTGGTTGGGCATTTAGGAAATAGCGACCACAATATTGTGCAGTTTCACCTGTCTTTCACTAGGGGGACTTGTCAGGGAGTCACAAAAACATTGAACTTTAGGAAGGCAAAGTTTGAACAGCTTAGAGATGCCCTTAATCTGGTAGACTGGGACAATATCTTCAGAAATGAGAATACAGATAATAAATGGGAAATGTTTAAGAACATCCTAAATAGGCAGTGTAAGCGGTTTATACCTTGTGGGAATAAAAGGACTAGAAATAGGAAAAACCCAATGTGGCTAAACAAAGAAGTAAGACAGGCAATTAACAGTAAAAAGAAAGCATTTGCACTACTAAAGCAGGATGGCACCATTGAAGCTCTAAAAAACTATAGGGAGAAAAATACTTTATCTAAAAAACTAATTAAAGCTGCCAAAAAGGAAACAGAGAAGCACATTGCTAAGGAGAGTAAAACTAATCCCAAACTGTTCTTCAACTATATCAATAGTAAAAGAATAAAAACTGAAAATGTAGGCCCCTTAAAAAATAGTGAGGAAAGAATGGTTGTAGATGACGAGGAAAAAGCTAACATATTAAACACCTTCTTCTCCACGGTATTCACGGTGGAAAATGAAATGCTAGGTGAAATCCCAAGAAACAATGAAAACCCTATATTAAGGGTCACCAATCTAACCCAAGAAGAGGTGCGAAACCGGCTAAATAAGATTAAAATAGATAAATCTCCGGGTCCGGATGGCATACACCCACGAGTACTAAGAGAACTAAGTAATGTAATAGATAAACCATTATTTCTTATTTTTAGGGACTCTATAGCGACAGGGTCTGTTCCGCAGGACTGGCGCATAGCAAATGTGGTGCCAATATTCAAAAAGGGCTCTAAAAGTGAACCTGGAAATTATAGGCCAGTAAGTCTAACCTCTATTGTTGGTAAAATATTTGAAGGGTTTCTGAGGGATGTTATTCTGGATTATCTCAATGAGAATAACTGTTTAACTCCATATCAGCATGGGTTTATGAGAAATCGCTCCTGTCAAACCAATCTAATCAGTTTTTATGAAGAGGTAAGCTATAGACTGGACCACGGTGAGTCATTGGACGTGGTATATCTCGATTTTTCCAAAGCGTTTGATACCGTGCCGCACAAGAGGTTGGTACACAAAATGAGAATGCTTGGTCTGGGGGAAAATGTGTGTAAATGGGTTAGTAACTGGCTTAGTGATAGAAAGCAGAGGGTGGTTATAAATGGTATAGTCTCTAACTGGGTCGCTGTGACCAGTGGGGTACCGCAGGGGTCAGTATTGGGACCTGTTCTCTTCAACATATTCATTAATGATCTGGTAGAAGGTTTACACAGTAAAATATCGATATTTGCAGATGATACAAAACTATGTAAAGCAGTTAATACAAGAGAAGATAGTATTCTGCTACAGATGGATCTGGATAAGTTGGAAACTTGGGCTGAAAGGTGGCAGATGAGGTTTAACAATGATAAATGTAAGGTTATACACATGGGAAGAGGGAATCAATATCACCATTACACACTGAACGGGAAACCACTGGGTAAATCTGACAGGGAGAAGGACTTGGGGATCCTAGTTAATGATAAACTTACCTGGAGCAGCCAGTGCCAGGCAGCAGCTGCCAAGGCAAACAGGATCATGGGGTGCATTAAAAGAGGTCTGGATACACATGATGAGAGCATTATACTGCCTCTGTACAAATCCCTAGTTAGACCGCACATGGAGTACTGTGTCCAGTTTTGGGCACCGGTGCTCAGGAAGGATATAATGGAACTAGAGAGAGTACAAAGGAGGGCAACAAAATTAATAAAGGGGATGGGAGAACTACAATACCCAGATAGATTAGCGAAATTAGGATTATTTAGTCTAGAAAAAAGACGACTGAGGGGCGATCTAATAACCATGTATAAGTATATAAGGGGACAATACAAATATCTCGCTGAGGATCTGTTTATACCAAGGAAGGTGACGGGCACAAGGGGGCATTCTTTGCGTCTGGAGGAGAGAAGGTTTTTCCACCAACATAGAAGAGGATTCTTTACTGTTAGGGCAGTGAGAATCTGGAATTGCTTGCCTGAGGAGGTGGTGATGGCGAACTCAGTCGAGGGGTTCAAGAGAGGCCTGGATGTCTTCCTGGAGCAGAACAATATTGTATCATACAATTATTAGGTTCTGTAGAAGGACGTAGATCTGGGGATTTATTATGATGGAATATAGGCTGAACTGGATGGACAAATGTCTTTTTTCGGCCTTACTAACTATGTTACTATGTTACTATGTTACTATGCCGGTGGAGGGCTGGGATGGCTTTTCTCGCAAAAGAAGTGTCGACTGGGTAGCTTGAACCGTGGTACAGCGTAGTTCATCTGGGCTTTATAAATATAAAACAAAGAAAAAAAGTAGGCTCCATGCACTTTCAGCTGGGTTCCAGGGGTACACGGCCAGCATTGGTCTGGTCAGTGGAGAACTATTGGAAGGAGGGACCGCAGACAGGCTTAGAAGGCCTAACATAATAAAATTGGGCTGTAGGCACTTTATAATTGGTTCCAGGGGTACACGGGCAGCAGTGGTCTGGTCAGTGGAGGCCTAGTGGAAGGAGGGACCGCAGACAAGCGTAGTAGGCCTAACATAATAAAATATGGATGTAGGCACTTTAAAATTGGTTCCAGGGGTACACGGGCAGCAGTGGTCTGGTCAGTGGAGGCCTAGTGGAAGGAGGGACCGCAGACAGGCTTTGAAGGCTCAACATAATAAAATTGGGCTGTAGGCACTTTAAAATTGGTTCCAGGGGTACACGGGCAGCAGTGGTCTGGTCAGTGGAGGACAAGTGTAAGGAGGGACCGCAGACAGGCTTAGAAGGCCTAACATAATAAAATTGGGCTGTAGGCACTTTAAAATTGGTTCCAGGGGTACATGGGCAGCAGTGGTCTGGTCAGTGGAGGACTAGTGGAAGGAGGGACCGCAGACAGGCATAGTAGGCCTAACATAATAAAATTTGGCTGTAGACACTTGGAATTCTCTTGCAGGGGTACACAGGCAGCATTGGTGTTGTCAGCGGAGGCCGATTGTAATGAGTGTCTGCCAGTTAGTAGTCCCAAACAATAAATACATGTTAATGTCTTGCATTACAACAAAACGAAAACACAAAAGGGTGCAATCATTAGGTACAGGGGTGGGCTCCTCTGCGTAGTTTCAGACCTAGTAATTTGGCGCAAAGTATTTACTTGGGTAAATATAGGACACTGCCCCTGACTATGTTAAGTACCATCATACATGTCAACACAATGGTATTGTCAGTGGCAGGAATTTAAGGATGTCAGCGCATAGACTAAACATTGGTGGAACTGTGAGAGATAATTGTGCAAGTGGTAGAGCAATGTTTGAGCTGGGGGTGGGGGAACTCTCTTGTGGCCGGCGGTACAGGCCCAGGGCTCCTCATGTTACAACAGTGTGTCTGACGTTGGGTGCACACCACCACCGCCAGAGACACTTTATTGTACTATGAGGGACCCAGTGGCAGTGCCGTCGACCAAAAGCGGGCACACCCACCTCTTCAGACAAACAGCACTCTCACGGGTGCTTGCGCCAAGTGGCGATACCACGGCCCCGTGGGGGGGGGTTGGCCATTTAGGGAGGTGTAAACATGTCGTATGCTGGACAATCAGCTGCTGCAAATTACGAGATTGGTAAAGTCATTCAGAGTAGTCCACAGGCAAGACCTTTTCATAGGAAAGCTAGGTGTCGGCCGGGCAAGGTGGGGCAAAAGAATTCGAAATCCAGTTGTGGTTCATTTTAATGAAGGTTAGATCATCAACATTTTGGGTAGCCAGACGAGTCCTTTTTTCGGTTAATATTGAACCTGCAGCACTGAACACTCTTTCTGATAGGACACCAGCTGCCGGGCAAGCAAGCTCCTGCAATGCATATTCTGCCAATTCTGGCCAGGTGTCTAATTTGGATGCCCAGTAATCAAATGGGAATGACGGTTGAGGGAGAACATCGATAAGGGATGAAAAATAGTTAGTAACCATACTGGACAAATGTTGTCTCCTGTCACTTTGAATTGATGCAGCAGTACCTGTCCTGTCTGCGGTCATAGCAAAATCACTCCACAACCTGGTCAGAAAACCCCTCTGTCCAACGCCACTTCTGATTTCTGCACCTCTAACACCTCTGGTCTGCTGCCCCCTGCAGCTCGTGTGAGAACGATCACTGGCGCTGTGTGCTGGGAATGCCTGAAGCAAACGGTCAACAAGAGTTGATTGTTTGGTTGCTAATATTAGTTCCAAGTTCTCATGTGGCATAATATTTTGCAATTTGCCTTTATAGCGAGGATCAAGGAGGCAGACCAACCAGTAATCGTCATCGTTCATCATTTTAGTAATGCGTGTGTCCCTTTTGAGGATACGTAAGGCATAATCCGCCATGTGGGCCAAAGTTCCAGTTGTCAAATCTGCGGTAGTGCTTGGTTGAGGGGCAGTTTCAGGCAAATCTACGTCACTTGTGTCCCTCAAAAAAACAGAACCCGGCCTTGCCACGCCACCAATTTCCAGTGGCCCCGGAAAAGCTTCCTCATTAAAAATATACTCATCCCCATCATCCTCCTCGTCCTCCTCCTCCTCTTTGCCCGCTACCTCGTCCTGTACACTGCCCTGGCCAGACAATGGCTGACTGTCATCAAGGCTTTCCTCTTCCTCTGCTGCAGACGCCTGATCCTTTATGTGCATCAAACTTTGCATCAGCAGACGCATTAGGGGGATGCTCATGCTTATTATGGCGTTGTCTGCACTAACCAGCCGTGTGCATTCCTCAAAACACTGAAGGACTTGACAAATGTCTTGTATCTTCGACCACTGCACATCTGACAACTCCATGTCTGCCATCCTACTGCCTGCCCGTGTATGTGTATCCTCCCACAAAAACATAACAGCCCGCCTCTGTCTCTGAAGCATGTGCAGTGTTGAGTTCCACCTCGTTGCAACGTCTATGATTAGGCGATGCTGGGGAAGGATCAAAGACCGCTGATAGGTGTTGTGAATTCTGTGGCAGAGCTCCCTCCTGTGGTCACAAGTGGTCCTTTGGCTGATTCTCTCTGGGAGCTTCCGTTTGTGGAGGAAAGTGGTACTGCGGCTTCTGAGTTTCCTCCCTCAGGTGATCTGGTGAGGTCGTTAGGTGCTTCTCTACTTAACTCACCTAATGCTTTGATCCATGCTTCCTGTCAATGTTCCAGTGTTGGACTTGTTTTTCCCTGGATCATTCCTGTGGCCTGCTGCTCTGCATAGCTAAGTTCTTCTTTTCTATTTGTTTGCTATTTTTTCTGTCCAGCTTGTCTAATTGTTTTGCTGGAAGCTCTGGGACGCAAAGGGTGTACCTCCGTGCCGTTAGTTCGGTACGGAGGGTCTTTTTGCCCCCTTTGCGTGGTTTTCTTTAGGGTTTTGTGTAGACCACAAAGTTATCTTTCCTATCCTCGCTCTGTTAAGAAAGTCGGGCCTCACTTTGCTGAATCTATTTCATCCCTACGTTTGTCTTTTCATCTAATCTCACAGTCATTATATGTGGGGGGCTGCCTTTTCCTTTGGGGTATTTCTCTGAGGCAAGGTAGGCTTATTTTCTATCTTCAGGCTAGTTAGTTTCTCAGGCTGTGCCGAGTTGCATAGGCAGAGTTAGGCGCAATCCACGGCTGCCTCTAGTGTTGTTTGGAGAGGATTAGGGATTGCGGTCTGCAGAGTTCCCATGTCTCAGAGCTCGTTCTATTATTTTGGGTTATTGTCAGATCACTGTATGTGCTCTGACCGCTATGTCCATTGTGATACTGAATTGCCTATCACAACAGTACAGGAAGCCAAAAGTGCTAATGATTCTCAATAGAGGGAAAAAAGAAGTTCTGAGACCATTTTTTTTTCTTTGCACTGTGTTTTGCCTTTTTTTTCCCCTAGAGATTTGGGTGGTTCAGGACACAGGTGTAGCAATGGACATTAAAGGTCTGTCTTCATGTGTGGATCAGCTCACGGCAAGAGTTCAAAATATTCAAGATTTTGTGGTTCAGAATTCTTTGTTAGAACCGAGAATTCCTATTCCAGATTTGTTTTTTGGAGATAGAACTAAATTTCTGAGTTTCAAAAATAATTGTAAACTATTTCTGGCTTTGAAACCTCGCTCCTCTGGTGACCCAGTTCAACAGGTTAGGATCGTCATTTCTTTTTTGCGTGGCGACCCTCAGGACTGGGCATTTTCTCTTGCGTCAGGAGATCCTGCATTAAGTAATATCGATGCGTTTTTCCTGGCGCTTGGATTGCTGTACGATGAGCCTAATTCAGTGGATCAGGCAGAAAAAAATTTGCTGGCTCTTTGTCAGGCTCAGGATGAGATAGAGGTATATTGCCAGAAATTTAGAAAGTGGTCCGTGCTCACTCAATGGAATGAATCTGCGCTGGCAGCTATATTCAGAAAGGGTCTCTCTGAAGCCCTTAAGGATGTCATGGTGGGATTTCCTATGCCTGCTGGTTTGAATGAGTCTATGTCTTTGGCCATTCAGATCGGTCGACGCTTGCGTGAGCGTAAATCTGTGCACCATTTGGCGGTATTACCTGAGATTAAACCTGAGCCTATGCGGTGCGATAGGACTATGACCAGAGTTGAGCGGCAAGAACACAGACGTCTGAATGGGCTGTGTTTCTACTGTGGTGATTCCACTCATGCTGTCTCTGATTGTCCTAAGCGCACTAAGCGGTTCGCTAGGTCTGCCACCATTGGTACAGTACAGTCAAAATTTCTTCTGTCCGTTACCTTGATCTGCTCTTTGTCATCGTATTCTGTCATGGCGTTTGTGGATTCAGGCGCTGCCCTGAATTTGATGGACTTGGAATATGCTAAGCGTTGTGGGTTTTTCTTGGAGCCCTTGCAGTGTCCTATTCCATTGAGAGGAATTGATGCTACGCCTTTGGCCAAGAATAAGCCTCAATACTGGACCCAGCTGACCATGTGCATGGCTCCTGCACATCAGGAGGTTATTCGCTTTCTGGTGTTGCATAATCTGCATGATGTGGTCGTGTTGGGGTTGCCATGGCTACAAGCCCATAATCCAGTATTGGATTGGAAATCCATGTCAGTGTCCAGCTGGGTTTCTCAGGGGGTACATGGTGATGTTCCATTTCTGTCAATTTCGTCATCCACCCCTTCTGAGGTTCCAGAGTTCTTGTCTGATTACCGGGATGTATTTGATGAGCCCAAGTCCGATGCCCTACCTCCGCATAGGGATTGTGATTGTGCTATCAATTTGATTCCTGGTAGTAAATTCCCAAAAGGTCGACTGTTTAATTTATCCGTGCCTGAGCACACCGCTATGCGCAGTTATGTGAAGGAATCCCTGGAGAAGGGGCATATTCGCCCGTCATCATCGCCATTAGGAGCAGGGTACTTTTTTGTAGCCAAGAAGGATGGTTCGCTGAGACCTTGTATAGATTACCGCCTTCTTAATAAGATCACTGTTAAATTTCAGTACCCCTTGCCATTGTTATCTGATTTGTTTGCTCGGATTAAGGGGGCTAGTTGGTTCACCAAGATAGATCTTCGTGGTGCGTATAATCTGGTGCGAATCAGGCGAGGCGATGAATGGAAAACTGCATTTAATACGCCCGAGGGTCATTTTGAGTATCTAGTGATGCCATTGGGACTTGCCAATGCTCCATCAGTGTTTCAGTCCTTTATGCATGACATCTTCCGAGAGTACCTGGATAAATTCCTGATTGTGTACTTGGATGACATTTTGATCTTCTCGGATGATTGGGAGTCTCATGTGAAGCAGGTCAGAACGGTTTTTCAGGTCCTGCGTGCTAATTCTTTGTTTGTGAAGGGATCAAAGTGTCTTTTTGGTGTGCAGAAGGTTTCATTTTTGGGGTTCATCTTTTCCCCTTCTACTATCGAGATGGATCCTGTTAAGGTCCAAGCCATCCATGATTGGACTCAGCCGACATCTCTGAAAAGTCTGCAAAAGTTCCTGGGCTTTGCTTATTTTTATCTTCGCTTCATCTGCAATTTTTCTAGTATTGCCAAACCATTGACCGATTTGACCAAGAAGGGTGCTGATTTGGTCAATTGGTCTTCTGCTGCTGTGGAAGCTTTTCAAGAGTTGAAGCGTCGTTTTTCTTCTGCCCTTGTGTTGTGTCAACCAGATGTTTCTCTTCCCTTCCAGGTCGAGGTTGATGCTTCTGAGATTGGAGCAGGGGCTGTTTTGTCGCAGAGAGGTTCTGATTGCTCAGTGATGAAACCATGCGCTTTTTTTTCCAGGAAGTTTTCGCCTGCTGAGCGAAATTATGATGTGGGCAACTGAGAGTTGCTGGCCATGAAGTGGGCATTCGAGGAGTGGCGTCATTGGCTTGAAGGAGCTAAGCATCGCGTGGTGGTATTGACTGATCATAAGAACTTGACTTATCTTGAGTCTGCTAAGCGTTTGAATCCTAGACAGGCTCGTTGGTCGCTGTTTTTTGCCCGTTTTGACTTTGTGATTTCGTACCTTCCGGGCTCTAAAAATGTGAAGGCAGATGCTCTGTCTAGGAGTTTTGTGCCCGACTCTCCGGGTTTATCTGAGCCGGCGGGTATCCTCAAGGAAGGAGTAATTGTGTCTGCCATCTCCCCTGATTTGCGGCGGGTGCTGCAAAAATTTCAGGCTAATAAACCTGATCGTTGTCCAGCGGAGAAACTGTTTGTCCCTGATAGGTGGACGAATAAAGTTATCTCTGAGGTTCATTGTTCGGTGTTGGCTGGTCATCCTGGAATCTTTGGTACCAGAGAGTTAGTGGCTAGATCCTTTTGGTGGCCATCTCTGTCGCGGGATGTGCATACTTTTGTGCAGTCCTGTGGGATTTGTGCTCGGGCTAAGCCCTGCTGTTCTCGTGCCAGTGGGTTGCTTTTGCCCTTGCCGGTCCCGAAGAGACCTTGGACACATATCTCTATGGATTTTATTTCAGATCTTCCCGTTTCTCAAAAGATGTCAGTCATTTGGGTGGTCTGTGATCGCTTTTCTAAGATGGTCCATCTGGTACCCTTGTCTAAATTGCCTTCCTCCTCTGATTTGGTGCCATTGTTCTTCCAGCATGTGGTTCGTTTGCATGGCATTCCAGAGAATATCGTTTCTGACAGAGGTTCCCAGTTTGTTTCGAGGTTTTGGCGAGCCTTTTGTGGTAGGATGGGCATTGACTTGTCTTTTTCCTCGGCTTTCCATCCTCAGACTAATGGCCAGACCGAACGAACCAATCAGACCTTGGAAACCTATCTGAGATGCTTTGTTTCTGCCGATCAGGATGACTGGGTGTCCTTTTTGCCTTTGGCTGAGTTCGCCCTTAATAATCGGGCCAGCTCGGCTACCTTGGTTTCGCCATTTTTCTGCAATTCTGGGTTCCATCCTCGTTTCTCTTCAGGACAGGTTGAGTCTTCGGACTGTCCTGGTGTGGATACTGTGGTGGACAGGTTGCAGCAGATTTGGACTCATGTAGTGGACAATTTGACCTTGTCCCAGGAGAAGGCTCAACGTTTCGCTAATCGCAGACGCCGTGTGGGTCCCCGACTTCGTGTTGGGGATCTGGTTTGGTTATCTTCTCGTCATATTCCTATGAAGGTTTCCTCTCCTAAGTTTAAACCTCGTTTCATTGGTCCGTATAGGATTTCTGAGGTTCTTAATCCTGTGTCTTTTCGTCTGACCCTCCCAGATTCTTTTTCCATACATAACGTATTCCATAGGTCATTGTTGCGGAGATACGTGGCACCTATGGTTCCATCTGTTGACCCTCCTGCCCCGATTTTGGTGGAGGGGGAATTGGAGTATATTGTGGAGAAGATTTTGGATTCTCGTGTTTCAAGACGGAAACTCCAGTATCTGGTTAAATGGAAGGGTTATGCTCAGGAAGATAATTCCTGGGTTTTTGCCTCTGATGTCCATGCTCCCGATCTTGTTCGTGCCTTTCATGTGGCTCATCCTGGTCGGCCTGTGGGCTCTGGTGAGGGTTCGGTGACCCCTCCTCAAGGGGGGGTACTGTTGTGAATTCTGTGGCAGAGCTCCCTCCTGTGGTCACAAGTGGTACTTCGGCTGATTCTCTCTGGGAGCTTCCGTTTGTGGAGGAAAGTGGTACTGCGGCTTCTGAGTTTCCTCCCTCAGGTGATCTGGTGAGGTCGTTAGGTGCTTCTCTACTTAACTCCACCTAATGCTTTGATCCATGCTTCCTGTCAATGTTCCAGTGTTGGACTTGTTTTTCCCTGGATCATTCCTGTGGCCTGCTGCTCTGCATAGCTAAGTTCTTCTTTGCTATTTGTTTGCTATTTTTTCTGTCCAGCTTGTCTAATTGTTTTGCTGGAAGCTCTGGGACGCAAAGGGTGTACCTCCGTGCCGTTAGTTCGGTACAGAGGGTCTTTTTGCCCCCTTTGCGTGGTTTTCTTTAGGGTTTTGTGTAGACGACAAAGTTATCTTTCCTATCCTCGCTCTGTTAAGAAAGTCGGGCCTCACTTTGCTGAATCTATTTCATCCCTACGTTTGTCTTTTCATCTTATCTCACAGTCATTATATGTGGGGGGCTGCCTTTTCCTTTGGGGTATTTCTCTGAGGCAAGGTAGGCTTATTTTCTATCTTCAGGCTAGTTAGTTTCTCAGGCTGTGCCGAGTTGCATAGGCAGAGTTAGGCGCAATCCACGGCTGCCTCTAGTGTTGTTTGGAGAGGATTAGGGATTGCGGTCTGCAGAGTTCCCATGTCTCAGAGCTCGTTCTATTATTTTGGGTTATTGTCAGATCACTGTATGTGCTCTGACCGCTATGTCCATTGTGATACTGAATTGCCTATCACAACAGTACAGGAAGCCAAAAGTGCTAATGATTCTCAATAGAGGGAAAAAAGAAGTTCTGAGACCATTTTTTTTTCTTTGCACTGTGTTTTGCCTTTTTTTTCCCCTAGAGATTTGGGTGGTTCAGGACACAGGTGTAGCAATGGACATTAAAGGTCTGTCTTCATGTGTGGATCAGCTCACGGCAAGAGTTCAAAATATTCAAGATTTTGTGGTTCAGAATTCTTTGTTAGAACCGAGAATTCCTATTCCAGATTTGTTTTTTGGAGATAGAACTAAATTTCTGAGTTTCAAAAATAATTGTAAACTATTTCTGGCTTTGAAACCTCGCTCCTCTGGTGACCCAGTTCAACAGGTTAGGATCGTCATTTCTTTTTTGCGTGGCGACCCTCAGGACTGGGCATTTTCTCTTGCGTCAGGAGATCCTGCATTAAGTAATATCGATGCGTTTTTCCTGGCGCTTGGATTGCTGTACGATGAGCCTAATTCAGTGGATCAGGCAGAAAAAAATTTGCTGGCTCTTTGTCAGGCTCAGGATGAGATAGAGGTATATTGCCAGAAATTTAGAAAGTGGTCCGTGCTCACTCAATGGAATGAATCTGCGCTGGCAGCTATATTCAGAAAGGGTCTCTCTGAAGCCCTTAAGGATGTCATGGTGGGATTTCCTATGCCTGCTGGTTTGAATCAGTCTATGTCTTTGGCCATTCAGATCGGTCGACGCTTGCGTGAGCGTAAATCTGCGCACCATTTGGCGGTATTACCTGAGATTAAACCTGAGCCTATGCGGTGCGATAGGACTATGACCAGAGTTGAGCGGCAAGAACACAGACGTCTGAATGGGCTGTGTTTCTACTGTGGTGATTCCACTCATGCTGTCTCTGATTGTCCTAAGCGCACTAAGCGGTTCGCTAGGTCTGCCACCATTGGTACAGTACAGTCAAAATTTCTTCTGTCCGTTACCTTGATCTGCTCTTTGTCATCGTATTCTGTCATGGCGTTTGTGGATTCAGGCGCTGCCCTGAATTTGATGGACTTGGAATATGCTAAGCGTTGTGGGTTTTTCTTGGAGCCCTTGCAGTGTCCTATTCCATTGAGAGGAATTGATGCTACGCCTTTGGCCAAGAATAAGCCTCAATACTGGACCCAGCTGACCATGTGCATGGCTCCTGCACATCAGGAGGTTATTCGCTTTCTGGTGTTGCATAATCTGCATGATGTGGTCGTGTTGGGGTTGCCATGGCTACAAGCCCATAATCCAGTATTGGATTGGAAATCCATGTCAGTGTCCAGCTGGGGTTGTCAGGGGGTACATGGTGATGTTCCATTTCTGTCAATTTCGTCATCCACCCCTTCTGAGGTTCCAGAGTTCTTGTCTGATTACCGGGATGTATTTGATGAGCCCAAGTCCGATGCCCTACCTCCGCATAGGGATTGTGATTGTGCCATCAATTTGATTCCTGGTAGTAAATTCCCAAAAGGTCGACTGTTTAATTTATCCGTGCCTGAGCACACCGCTATGCGCAGTTATGTGAAGGAATCCCTGGAGAAGGGGCATATTCGCCCGTCATCATCGCCATTAGGAGCAGGGTACTTTTTTGTAGCCAAGAAGGATGGTTCGCTGAGACCTTGTATAGATTACCGCCTTCTTAATAAGATCACTGTTAAATTTCAGTACCCCTTGCCATTGTTATCTGATTTGTTTGCTCGGATTAAGGGGGCTAGTTGGTTCACCAAGATAGATCTTCGTGGTGCGTATAATCTGGTGCGAATCAGGCGAGGCGATGAATGGAAAACTGCATTTAATACGCCCGAGGGTCATTTTGAGTATCTAGTGATGCCATTGGGACTTGCCAATGCTCCATCAGTGTTTCAGTCCTTTATGCATGACATCTTCCGAGAGTACCTGGATAAATTCCTGATTGTGTACTTGGATGACATTTTGATCTTCTCGGATGATTGGGAGTCTCATGTGAAGCAGGTCAGAACGGTTTTTCAGGTCCTGCGTGCTAATTCTTTGTTTGTGAAGGGATCAAAGTGTCTTTTTGGTGTGCAGAAGGTTTCATTTTTGGGGTTCATCTTTTCCCCTTCTACTATCGAGATGGATCCTGTTAAGGTCCAAGCCATCCATGATTGGACTCAGCCGACATCTCTGAAAAGTCTGCAAAAGTTCCTGGGCTTTGCTTATTTTTATCTTCGCTTCATCTGCAATTTTTCTAGTATTGCCAAACCATTGACCGATTTGACCAAGAAGGGTGCTGATTTGGTCAATTGGTCTTCTGCTGCTGTGGAAGCTTTTCAAGAGTTGAAGCGTCGTTTTTCTTCTGCCCCTGTGTTGTGTCAACCAGATGTTTCTCTTCCCTTCCAGGTTGAGGTTGATGCTTCTGAGATTGGAGCAGGGGCTGTTTTGTCGCAGAGAGGTTCTGATTGCTCAGTGATGAAACCATGCGCTTTTTTTTCCAGGAAGTTTTCGCCTGCTGAGCGAAATTATGATGTGGGCAACCGAGAGTTGCTGGCCATGAAGTGGGCATTCGAGGAGTGGCGTCATTGGCTTGAAGGAGCTAAGCATCGCGTGGTGGTATTGACTGATCATAAGAACTTGACTTATCTTGAGTCTGCTAAGCGTTTGAATCCTAGACAGGCTCGTTGGTCGCTGTTTTTTGCCCGTTTTGACTTTGTGATTTCGTACCTTCCGGGCTCTAAAAATGTGAAGGCAGATGCTCTGTCTAGGAGTTTTGTGCCCGACTCTCCGGGTTTATCTGAGCCGGCGGGTATCCTCAAGGAAGGAGTAATTGTGTCTGCCATCTCCCCTGATTTGCGGCGGGTGCTGCAAAAATTTCAGGCTAATAAACCTGATCGTTGTCCAGCGGAGAAACTGTTTGTCCCTGATAGGTGGACGAATAAAGTTATCTCTGAGGTTCATTGTTCGGTGTTGGCTGGTCATCCTGGAATCTTTGGTACCAGAGAGTTAGTGGCTAGATCCTTTTGGTGGCCATCTCTGTCGCGGGATGTGCATACTTTTGTGCAGTCCTGTGGGATTTGTGCTCGGGCTAAGCCCTGCTGTTCTCGTGCCAGTGGGTTGCTTTTGCCCTTGCCGGTCCCGAAGAGACCTTGGACACATATCTCTATGGATTTTATTTCAGATCTTCCCGTTTCTCAAAAGATGTCAGTCATTTGGGTGGTCTGTGATCGCTTTTCTAAGATGGTCCATCTGGTACCCTTGTCTAAATTGCCTTCCTCCTCTGATTTGGTGCCATTGTTCTTCCAGCATGTGGTTCGTTTGCATGGCATTCCAGAGAATATCGTTTCTGACAGAGGTTCCCAGTTTGTTTCGAGGTTTTGGCGAGCCTTTTGTGGTAGGATGGGCATTGACTTGTCTTTTTCCTCGGCTTTCCATCCTCAGACTAATGGCCAGACCGAACGAACCAATCAGACCTTGGAAACCTATCTGAGATGCTTTGTTTCTGCCGATCAGGATGACTGGGTGTCCTTTTTGCCTTTGGCTGAGTTCGCCCTTAATAATCGGGCCAGCTCGGCTACCTTGGTTTCGCCATTTTTCTGCAATTCTGGGTTCCATCCTCGTTTCTCTTCAGGACAGGTTGAGTCTTCGGACTGTCCTGGTGTGGATACTGTGGTGGACAGGTTGCAGCAGATTTGGACTCATGTAGTGGACAATTTGACCTTGTCCCAGGAGAAGGCTCAACGTTTCGCTAATCGCAGACGCCGTGTGGGTCCCCGACTTCGTGTTGGGGATCTGGTTTGGTTATCTTCTCGTCATATTCCTATGAAGGTTTCCTCTCCTAAGTTTAAACCTCGTTTCATTGGTCCGTATAGGATTTCTGAGGTTCTTAATCCTGTGTCTTTTCGTCTGACCCTCCCAGATTCTTTTTCCATACATAACGTATTCCATAGGTCATTGTTGCGGAGATACGTGGCACCTATGGTTCCATCTGTTGACCCTCCTGCCCCGATTTTGGTGGAGGGGGAATTGGAGTATATTGTGGAGAAGATTTTGGATTCTCGTGTTTCAAGACGGAAACTCCAGTATCTGGTTAAATGGAAGGGTTATGCTCAGGAAGATAATTCCTGGGTTTTTGCCTCTGATGTCCATGCTCCCGATCTTGTTCGTGCCTTTCATGTGGCTCATCCTGGTCGGCCTGTGGGCTCTGGTGAGGGTTCGGTGACCCCTCCTCAAGGGGGGGTACTGTTGTGAATTCTGTGGCAGAGCTCCCTCCTGTGGTCACAAGTGGTACTTCGGCCGATTCTCTCTGGGAGCTTCCGTTTGTGGAGGAAAGTGGTACTGCGGCTTCTGAGTTTCCTCCCTCAGGTGATCTGGTGAGGTCGTTAGGTGCTTCTCTACTTAACTCCACCTAATGCTTTGATCCATGCTTCCTGTCAATGTTCCAGTGTTGGACTTGTTTTTCCCTGGATCATTCCTGTGGCCTGCTGCTCTGCATAGCTAAGTTCTTCTTTGCTATTTGTTTGCTATTTTTTCTGTTCAGCTTGTCTAATTGTTTTGCTGGAAGCTCTGGGACGCAAAGGGTGTACCTCCGTGCCGTTAGTTCGGTACGGAGGGTCTTTTTGCCCCCTTTGCGTGGTTTTCTTTAGGGTTTTGTGTAGACCGCAAAGTTATCTTTCCTATCCTCGCTCTGTTAAGAAAGTCGGGCCTCACTTTGCTGAATCTATTTCATCCCTACGTTTGTCTTTTCATCTTATCTCACAGTCATTATATGTGGGGGGCTGCCTTTTCCTTTGGGGTATTTCTCTGAGGCAAGGTAGGCTTATTTTCTATCTTCAGGCTAGTTAGTTTCTCAGGCTGTGCCGAGTTGCATAGGCAGAGTTAGGCGCAATCCACGGCTGCCTCTAGTGTTGTTTGGAGAGGATTAGGGATTGCGGTCTGCAGAGTTCCCACGTCTCATAGCTCGTTCTATTATTTTGGGTTATTGTCAGATCACTGTATGTGCTCTGACCGCTATGTCCATTGTGATACTGAATTGCCTATCACAACAGATAGGTCTGCATACGGCTGGAGTGTACGGGCGAACGGCGGATATGTGAGCAAAGTCCGCGCACTTTGAGGAGCAGGTCGGATAACCCCGGATAACTTTTCAGGAAGCACTGCACCACCAGGTTTAAGGTGTGAGCCAGGCAAGGAATGTGTTTCAGTTGGGAAAGGGAGATGGCAGCCATGAAATTCCTTCCGTTATCACTCACTACCTTGCCTGCCTCAAGATCTACTGTGCCCAGCCACGACTGCGTTTCTTTCTGCAAGAACTCGGACAGAACTTCCGCGGTGTGTCTGTTGTCGCCCAAACACTTCATAGCCAATACAGCCTGCTGACGCTTGCCAGTAGCTGCCCCATAATGGGACAACTGGTGTTCAACAGTGGCAGCTGCGGATGGAGTGGTTGGGCGACTGCGGTCTGTGGACGAGCTCTCGCTTCTGCAGGAGGACGAGGAGGAGGGGATGCGAACGCCTACAGCCAACTGTTTCCTAGACCGTGGGCTAGGCAGAACTGTCCCGAAATTGATGTCCCCTGTGGACCCTGCATCCACCACATTCACCCAGTGTGCCGTGATGGACACGTAACGTCCCTGGCCATGCCTACTGGTCCATGCATCTGTTGTCAGGTGCACCTTTGTACTCACAGATTGCCTGAGTGCATGGACGATGCGCTCTTTAACATGCTGGTGGAGGGCTGGGATGGCTTTTCTCGAAAAGAAGTGTCGACTGGGTAGCTCGTAGCGTGGTTCAGCGTAGTCCATCAGGGCTTTGAAAGCTTCACTTTCAACTAACCGGTAGGGCATCATCTCTAACGAGATTAGTCTAGCTATGTGTACGTTCAAACCCTGTGTACGCGGATGCGAGGATAAGTACTTCCTTTTTCTAACCAGAGTCTCATGTAGGGTGAGCTGGACTGGAGAGGTGGAGATCGTGGAACTAGCGGGTGTGCCGGTGGACATGGCAGACTGAGAGACGGTTTGAGACGGTATTGTTTCCACCAGTGCCCTAGATGCAGTGTTTCCTACTACGAAACTGGTGATTCCCTGACCCTGACTGCTTTGGCCTGGCAAAGAAACCTGCACAGATACTGCAGGTGCTGCGGAAAATGGTGGCCTTACAGTGACGGAAGGGATGTAGCGTTGCTGACTAGCTTCATTGGCCGAGGGTGCTACAACCTTAACCCCTCTGTGACCTTAGACGTACTATCCCGTCGAGGTGCCCTGGGCTTATCTGACCCTGGACGGGATAGTACGTCATAGCCGATCGGCCGCGCTCACGGGGGGAGCGCGGCCGATCGCGGCCGGGTGTCAGCTGCTTATTGCAGCTGACATCCGGCACTATGTGCCAGGAGCGGTCACGGACCGCCCCCGGCACATTAACCCCTGGCATACCGCGATCAAAGATGATCGCGATGTGCCGGCGGTGCAGGGAAGCACCGCGCAGGGAGGGGGCTCCCTGCGGGCTTCCCTGAGCCCCCCGCAGCAACGCGATGTGATCGCGTTGCTGCGAGGGTCTCCTCACCTCCCTCCCTGCTCGAGCCCCGGATCCAAGATGGCCGCGGATCCGGGTCCTGCAGGGAGGGAGGTGGCTTCACAGAGCCTGCTTAGAGCAGGCACTGTGAAGGCTGCAGCGCTGCATGTCAGATCAGTGATCTGACAGAGTGCTGTGCAAACTGTCAGATCACTGATCTGTGATGTCCCCCCCTGGGACAAAGTAAAAAAGTAAAAAAAAAATTTTCCAAATGTGTAAAAAAAATAAAAAAAAATATTCCAAAATAATGAAAAAAAAAAAAAAAATATTATTCCCATAAATACATTTCTTCATCTAAATAAAAAAAAAAAAACAATAAAAGTACACATATTTAGTATCGCCACGTCCGTAACGACCCGACCTATAAAACTGTCCCACTAGTTAACCCCTTCAGTAAACACCGTAAGAAAAAAAAAAAAAAACGAGGCAAAAAACAACGCTTTATTATCATACCGCCGAACAAAAAGTGGAATAACACGCGATCAAAAGGACAGATATAAATAACCATGGTACCGCTGAAAGCGTCATATTGTCCCGCAAAAAAAGAGCCGCCATACAGCATCATCAGCAAAAAAATAAAAAAGTTATAGTCCTGAGAATAAAGCGATGCAAAAATAATTATTTTTTCTGTAAAATAGTTTTTATCGTATAAAAGCACCAAACCATAAAAAAATGATATAAATGAGGTATCGCTGTAATCGTACTGACCCGAAGAATAAAACTGATTTATCAATTTTACCAAACGCGGAACGGTATAAACGCCTCCCCCAATAGAAATTCATGAATAGCTGGCTTTTGGTCATTCTTCCTCACAAAAATCGGAATAAAAAGCGATAAAAAAATGTCACGTGCCCAAAAATGTTTTCAATAAAAACGTCAACTCGTCCCGCAAAAAACAAGACCTCACATGACTCTGTGGACCAAAATATGGAAAAATTATAGCTCTCAAAATGTGGTATTGCAAAAAATATTTTTTGCAATAAAAAGGGTCTTTCAGTGTGTGACGGCTGCCAATCATAAAAATCCGCTAAAAAACTCGCTATAAAAGTAAATCAAACCCCCCTTCATCACCCCCTTAGTTAGGGAAAAATAAAAAAAAATGTATTTATTTCCATTTTCCCATTAGGGCTAGGGTTAGGGCTAGGGTTAGGGCTAGGGTTAGGGCTAGGGTTAGGGCTAGGGTTAGGGCTAGGGTTAGGGCTAGGGTTAGGGCTAGGGCTAGGGTTAGGGTTAGGGCTAGGGTTAGGGTTAGGGTTAGGGCTAGGGCTAGGGTTAGGGCTAGGGTTAGGGTTAGGGCTAGGGTTAGGGTTAGGGTTAGGGTTGGGGCTACAGTTAGGGTTGGGGCTAAAGTTAGGGTTAGGGTTTAGATTACATTTACAGTTGGGAATAGGGTTGGGATTAGGGTTAGGGGTGTGTCAGGGTTAGAGGTGTGGTTAGGGTTACCGTTGGAATTAGGGTTAGGGGTGTGTTTAGATTAGGGTTTCAGTTATAATTGGGGGGTTTCCACTGTTTCGGCACATCAGGGGCTCTCCAAACACGACATGGCGTCCGATCTCAATTCCAGCCAATTCTGCGTTGAAAAAGTAAAACAGTGCTCCTTCCCTTCCGAGCTCTCCTGTGTGCCCAAACAGGGGTTTACCCCAACATATGGGGTATCAGCGTACTCAGGACAAATTGGACAACAACTTTTGTGGACCAATTTCTCCTGTTACCCTTGGGAAAATACAAAACTGGGGGCTAAAAAATAATTTTTGTGGGAAAACAAAAAGATTTTTTATTTTCACGGCTCTGCGTTATAAACTGTAGTGAAACACTTGGGGGTTCAAAGTTCTCACAACACATCTAGATAAGTTCATTGAGGGGTCTAGTTTCCAATATGGGGTCACTTGTGGGGGGTTTCTACTGTTTAGGTACATTAGGGGCTCTGCAAACGCAATGTGACGCCTGCAGACCAATCCATCTAAGTCTGCATTCCAAATGATGCTCCTTCCCTTCCGAGCCCTCCCATGCGCCCAAACGGTGGTTCCCCCCCACATATCGGGTATCAGCGTACTCAGGACAAATTGGACAACAACATTTAGGGTCCAATTTCTCCTGCTAACCTTGGAAAAATACAAAACTGGGGGCTAAAATATAATTTTTGTGGAAAAAAAAATATTTTTTATTTGCATGGTTCTGCGTTATAAACTGTAGTGAAATACTTGGGGGTTCAAAGCTCTCACAACACATCAAGATGAGTTCCTTAGGGGGTCTACTTTCCAAAATGGTGTCACTTGTGGGGGGTTTCTACTGTTTAGGTACATTAGGGGCTCTGCAAACGCTATGTGACGCCTGCAGACCATTCCATCTAAGTCTGCATTCCAAATGGCGCTCCTTCCCTTCCGAACCCTCCCATGCGCCCAAACGGTGGTTCCCCCCCACATATGGGGTATCAGCGTACTCAGGACAAATTGGACAACAACTTTTGGGGTCCAATTTCTCCTGTTACCCTAGGGAAAATACAAAACTGGGGGCTAAAAAATAATTTTTGTGGGAAAAAAAATTTGTTTTATTTTTATGGCTCTGCATTATAAACTTCTGTGAAGCCCTTGGTGGGTCAAAGTGCTCACCACACATCCAGATAAGTTCCTTAGGGGGTCTACTTTCCAAAATGGTGTCACTTGTGGGGGGTTTCAATGTTTAGGCACATCAGTGGCTCTCCAAACGCAACATGGCGTCCCATCTCAATTTCTGTCAATTTTGCATTGAAAAGTCAAACTGCGCTCCTTCCCTTCCGAGCTCTCCCATGCGCCCAAACAGTGGTTTACTGCCACATATGGGGTATCAGCGTACTCAGGACAAATTGGACAACAACTTTTGAGGTCCAATTTCTTCTCTTACCCTTGGAAAAATAAAAAATTGGGGGCAAAAATATAATTTTTGTGAAAAAATATGATTTTTTATTTTTACGGTTCTGCATTATAAACTTCTGTGAAGCACTTGGTGGGTCAAAGTGCTCACCACACATCCAGATAAGTTCCTTAGGGGGTCTACTTTCCAAAATGGTGTCACTTGTGGGGGGTTTCAATGTTTAGGCACATCAGTGGCTCTCCAAACGCAACATGGCGTCCCATCTCAATTCCAGTCAATTTTGCATTGAAAAGTCAAATAGCGCTCCTTCCCTTCCGAGCTCTCCCATGCGCCCAAACAGTGGTTTACTGCCACATATGGGGTATCAGCGTACTCAGGACAAATTGGACAACAACTTTTTGGGTCCAATTTCTCCTGTTACCCTTGGTAAAATAAAACAAATTGGAGCTGAAGTAAATTTTTTGTGTAAAAAAGTTAAATGTTCATTTTTATTTAAACATTCCAAAAATTCCTATTAAACACCTGAAGGGTTAATAAACTTCTTGAATGTGGTTTTGAGCACCTTGAGGGGTGCAGTTTTTAGAATGGTGTCACACTTGGGCATTTTCTATCATATAGACCCCTCAAAATGACTTCAAATGAGACGTGGTCCCTAAAAAAAAATGGTGTTGTAAAAATGAGAAATTGCTGGTCAACTTTTAACCCTTATAACTCCCTAACAAAAAAAAAAATTGGTTCCAAAATTATGCTGATGTAAAGGAGACATGTGGGAAATGTTACTTATTAAGTATTTTGTGTGACATATCTCTGTGATTTAATTGCATAAAAATTCAAAGTTTGAAAATTGCGAAATTTTCAAAATTTTCGCCAAATTTCCGTTTTTTTCACAAATAAACGCAGGTACTATCAAAGAAATTTTACCACTATCATGAAGTACAATATGTCACGAGAAAACAATGTCAGAATCACCAGGATCCGTTGAAGCGTTTCGGAGTTATAACCTCATAAAGGGACAGTGGTCAGAATTGTAAAAATTGGCCTGGTCATTAACGTGCAAACCACCCTTGGGGGTAAAGGGGTTAAGGGACGTTTGGTAGTTAGTCCAGGCTTGAAAATGCATGGTGGTTAAATGTCTATGCATGCAACTTGTATTGAGACTTTTCAGATTCTGACCTCTGCTTAAGGTAGTTGAACATTTTTGACAGATGACTTTGCGCTGATCAATTGTATGTTGTTTAAAAAAATGCCACACTGCACTCTTTCGAGCATCGGATCCCTTTTCAGGCATTGCAGACTGAGCTTTAACCGGATGGCCACGCTGTCCTCCAACAGGTTTTGGCTTTGCCACGCGTTTTGTGCCAGATATGGGCCCGGCAGATGCGGAACCTGTTGCGATGTTGATGCCTGCTGCGGCCCCTCCTCCTCCGTTTGAGAACTACTGCCGCCTGCACACTGTTCCCCCAATGGCTGCCAATCGGGGTCAACAACTGGGTCATCTATAACCTCCTCTTCTATCTCGTGTGCAACTTCGTCTGGGTCACCGTGTAAGCCGGTGGTATAGCGTTCGTGACGGGGCACCATAGTCTCATCAGGGTCTGATTCTGGATCAGTACCCTGCGAGGGCAATGTTGTGGTCTGAGTCAAAGGAACAGCATAGTAGTCTAGCTGTGGCTGTGCATCAGTGCACTCCATGTCCGATTCAACTAGTAATGGGCATGGCCTGTTAACTGTTTCACTTTCTAAGCCAGGGACGGTATGTGTAAAGAGCTCCATGGAGTAACCCGTTGTGTTGCCTGCTGCATCCTTCTCTGTTGTTGTTTTTGCTGAAGAGGACAAGGAAGCAACTTGTCCCTGACCGTGAACATCCACTAACGACGTGCTGCTTTTACATTTACCAGTTTCAAAAGAGGAGGCAAAAGAGCTAGAGGCTGAGTCAGCAAGGTAAGCCAAAACTTGCTCTTGCTGCTCCGGCTTTAAAAGCGGTTTTCCTACTCCCAGAAAAGGGAGCGTTCGAGGCCTTGTGTAGCCAGACGACAAACCTGGCTGCATAGCTCCAGACTTAGGTGCTATATTTTTTTTCCCACGACCACCTGATGCTCCACTACCACTACCATCATTACCAGCTGGCAATGAACGCCCACGGCCACGACCTCTTCCACCAGACTTCCTCATTGTTTTAAAAACGTAACCAAAGTAACGGTATTAGTTGCTGTCAAACAACTTACACGGTGAGCTATAACTTCAGTATGATTTAGATATCCCTTTACAGGTGGGTGAGACCGCAAGGAAAATCAGGCACAATGTTACACACTCTGTTTTCGGTGGCACCAAATGAGAGAGATGCCACACACGCAGGACTGTCACTCAAGCACAAATGTAAATATTAATCTCCCACTGTTTTTTTTTTATTTTTTCAGGGAGAATTTAGAAACCAAATAAAAAAAAAATAGGCTTTCTATGGCCCACTATTTGAGAGAGAGAGATGGCACACTCAGGAGTCAGGACTGGCACACAAGCAGAAAGGCCAATATTAATCTCCCACTGTTTTTTTTTATTTTTTCAGGGAGAATTTAGAAACCAAATAAAAAATAAATAAATAGGCTTTCTATGGCCCACTATTTGAGAGAGAGATGGCACACTCAGGAGTCAGGACTGGCACACAAGCAGAAAGGCCAATATTAATCTCCCACTGGTTTTTTTTATTTCTTCAGGGAGAATTTAGAAACCAAATATAAAAAAATAGGCTTTCTATGGCCCACTATTTGAGAGAGAGAGATGGCACACTCAGGAGTCAGGACTGGCACACAAGCAGAAAGGCCAATATTAATCTCCTACTGTTTTTTTTTTATTTTTTCAGGGAGAATTTAGAAACCAAATAAAAAAAAAATAGGCTTTCTATGACCCACTATTTGAGAGAGAGATGGCACACTCAGGAGTCAGGACTGGCACACAAGTAGAAAGGCCAATATTAATCTCCCACTGTTTTTTTTTATTTTTTCAGGGAGAATTTAGAAACCAAATATAAAAAAATAGGCTTTCTATGGCCCACTATTTGAGAGAGAGAGAGATGGCACACTCAGGAGTCAGGACTGGCACACAAGCAGAAAGGCCAATATTAATCTCCCACTGTTTTTTTTTCAGGGAGAATTTATAAACCCAATAAAAAAAAGAAAAAAAAAGGCTTTCTATGGCCCACTATGTGAGGGAGATGGCACACACAGGGATGGCACTCTAGCAGAACTGCCAATCTTAATCTCCCACAACTTATTTTTTTAGGGAGAATTAAAAAAAAAAAAAAGGAACTGTCCTACAATTACTATCTCCCTGCAGTAATCTCAGCCAGGTATGGCAGGCAGCAATAAGGAGTGGACTGATGCACAAATTAAATAAAAAGTGTGGACAAACAAAAAAGATAGCTGTGCAGAAAGGAAGGAACAACAGGATTTGTGCTTTGAAAAAAGCAGTTGGTTTGCACAGCGGCGTACACACAGCAATGCAGCTATCAGGGAGCCTTCTAGGGCAGCCCAATGAGCTACAGCGCTGAGGAAAAAAAAATGTAGCTTCCACTGTCCCTGCAAACAAAAGGTGGTGTTAGACAGTGGAAATCGCTACAGCACAAGCGGTTTGGTGGTTAATGGACCCTGCCTAACGCTATCCCTGCTTCTGACGAAGCGGCAGCAACCTCTCCTTAGGCTCAGATCAGCAGCATTAAGATGGCGGTCGGTGGGAACGCCTCTTTATAGCCCCTGTGATGCCGCAGACAGCAAGCCAATCACTGCAATGCCCTTCTCTAAGATGGTGGGGACCAGGACCTATGTCATCACGCTGCCCACACTCTGCGTCCACCTTCATTGGCTGAGAAATGGCGCTTTTCGCGTCATTGAAACGCGACTTTGGCGCGAAAGTCGCGTACCCCATGGCCGACCCCACACAGGGGTCGGGTCGGGTCGGGTTTCATGAAACCCGACTTTGCCAAAAGTCGGCGACTTTTGAAAATGAACGATCCGTTTCACTCAACCCTACCTTTATCGGCTCTTCGAATGATATCATTCCATGTTTGTATTTCTTTTAAGGCTTTTTCCTCCTGTATTGATAGATTTATTTAATGGTTTTTTATATAATATTGCCTCTATATCTTTAATTACAAGATCTTGAAATAGATCGATTGTGTTCCCTGGTGAAATTGGCAGCATCCATTTCGATTTAACTCCCCCCACAAATGGATCAAATACTGTACTTATTGGAGGCATGAAAGCTCTTTCATCTAAATCATGACTATCCCCACTCAATTCTACTAATATGTTGGTCATTTCAATATCCCTGGGTTCCATGGTTGAATAGGCCATAAATCCCAGAGAACCGATCTCTGCTGGGCTATCCGTGGCTACCGACATAGAAGCTTTCTCATAATTATTCTTGCAAAAATATTTATATAAATGTAATTTTCTAATACTTTTAAATAAGTCCACTTTAAAGTCACACAAGTCAAATGATTCCGGAAGGCAGAAACTTAAGCCTCTTGAGAGCACGTTCTCCTGATGTATCGTCAAAGATTTTTTCGTTAGATTTATGATTTGTAGGGCTTCTTCATTGTCTTTTATAACACCTTGAGCATTTATCGCCTCCATGACACTTGTTTGCGTTTTTTTAACGCACTTTTTTCTCCCTCCCCGTCTGGTTTTTTCTTTCTAAAGGGATGATGGAATCGGGGGTGGGTTTTGAAGTAGATGGCCCCTCTTCGTTAAAGTCTTCAGCGGTACTGGAATCAGAATCGGTGATCCAGCCATCTTTCACCGTGTTAGGGCTAGCGGAACGCACCAAATATTAAGACAGATAGAGTATGGTGTGTTCGCAGCCCGGGGTCCACCGTGCAGAGATGGAACCTGCTGCCAAGTAACGACGGACTATATGGCGGTACTCATAAGTATACACACGTGGGTTAAACTTCACCCAACGTGAAGGAAGCGATCCTGTTGCGTCACAGGACCGCGGTACCGCACATAGAGCGCGAGCAAGTAGTCAGCGAACTCAACCCCAACTAGGATTGAAGTCCGATTAGACCCTTGCTGGCATAACACCGCAACTGGGTGTGTAAGGAAACTAGATAACGATTTTAAGGCACAAGAGTGCATGCGGTGCCGCACTGACGAACGCCACTAACCACCCAGGCTTGGGTAAGGAAAGCACAGAGGAAGTGCACGGCGCCGTACTGGCGGTCACAGCAACTGGACGCTGTAATGTGTGATTCGTGTTGTAGGCTAAGTCGAGCGCTAGATAGCAACCATACACCTTCCGCGAACAGACATTCAATAGGGAAGGGGTATCCAAGGACGACTTGCACTCACAACATACACGCATTAACAATTGTACACTAGCGCATGGCCGTGCGGTCATGCGCAGTTTATATAGTTGCAGCACAGGAAGTGGCCACAGAAACTTTGCCCTTCCAAGACCTGCCAAGAGGACCAATGGAATGTGCTGCAGAGCCTGAGCACATAACCCTCGATCTCCAACGGGAGATCTTGCCCTGGGCATGCTCAGTGTGTGCAGACAAGGACTTAGTCCCAGAGAAGTCCGCTCGCTGCTGACCAGCACTGACTTTAATGGCAGAAGCTGAAGAAGCAGCAGTAACTCTCTGTACAGCGTGAGACTGAGCAAGACGCTGGGACCGACGTCCCTGCTGAGCAGACTCCACTGCGGCTGGATAAGAATGGGAGACCACAGCGGAGATGGCTCGAGATTCCCCCTGTGCAGAAGCGGGAACTCGAGACCTAACATTACCCCCCCTCCTAGGGCCCCCCCCTCCTTGGGCCTCGCTACGCTCGAAGGCAGCAATGAGCTGTGGGGCCAGAATGTTTTCAGCAGGCTCCCATGACCTGTCCTCTGTGCCATAACCCTTCCAATCCACCAGATAGAACTTTTTGCCGCGTACCACCTTGCACCCCAAAATAGCGTTCACCTCGTAATCGTCCGTAGACGAACCCGATGTCCCGGCAGATGACTCGGAAAACCGGGACATGTATACGGGTTTCAAGAGGGACACATGAAAGGTGTCGGTGATACCCAAGCGTGGAGGAAGAGCCAAACGGTAGACCACAGGATTAACCTGTTCGAGAACCTTGAAGGGACCCAAGTAGCGATGAGCAAACTTAGTGGACTCAACTCGCAGCCTGATGTTACGGGCGGAGAGCCACACCAAGTCGCCAGGAGCAAAGGTCGGAGTGGGACGCCGATGAACATCGGCGGAGGACCTCATTCTCTCCTTGGAGGCCCGAATGGCATCCTGCGTGCGGTCCCAAATGTCCCGTGCCTCCACAGCCCAGTCTGCCACCCTGGAGTCAGCAGAAGACACAGGCATGGGCACAGGAACACGCGGATGCTGGCCGTAATTTAGGAGGAATGGAGTCTGACCGGTAGAGTCGGCTACGGCATTGTTAAGTGCAAACTCTGCCCACGGTAGCAAGGATGCCCAGTCATCCTGCCTGGCAGAAACAAAATGTCGCAAATATGTGACCAAGGTCTGGTTGGCCCTCTCTACCAACCCATTCGTCTCGGGATGATATGCCGAAGAGAGATTCAACTCAATACTGAGTAGACGACAAAGCTCTCTCCAGAATCGAGACGCAAACTGGGGACCCCGGTCACTAACAATTTTGTCTGGCATACCGTGTAGGCGAAAGATATGCTTGACGAACAAGACAGCCAACGCCCGTGCAGAAGGTAGCCGTGGAAGAGGCACCAAGTGCACCATTTTGGAAAAATGGTCGGTGATCACCCAGATAATGGTGCAGTTACGAGACTTGGTTAAGCCCACCACAAAGTCCATCCCGACCATCTCCCAGGGCCTGTCCGCCACCGGCAGAGGATAAAGCAAACCAGCTGGCCGTTGCCGAGGAGTCTTGTTCTTGGTGCAAGAGACACACGCCCGAACATACTCTGCGACATCACGAGCCATATGCGGCCACCAGTACGTCCTCGCCAGTAACTCAGATGTCCTTTTGGTACCAAAATGTCCACCCACCCTGGACGAGTGTGCCCAAGAGAGAACCTCCGGTCGCAAATTGGATGGAACAAAAGTCTTGCCCGGGGGCACAGACTCTAGCGAAACCGGGGCCACAGTTCTCAAGCTCTCGGTGGGGACAATAAGCCGAGGCTCCTCCTCCTCCTCCGCAGATGACACAACGGAGCGAGAGAGAGCGTCGGCCCGAATGTTCTTCTCCCCAGAAAGAAAATGGAGGGTGAAATGAAACCGGGAGAAGAATAAGGACCATCTGGCCTGGCGAGAATTCAACCGCTGGGCTGTCTGCAGGTACACCAAATTTTTGTGGTCTGTGAAGACTTGGAAGGGAAAACGTGCACCCTCCAAGAGATGTCTCCACTCCGAGAAAGCCAACTTCATGGCTAGCAACTCCCTGTCCCCGATGGAATAATTCCTCTCTGCTGGTGAGAAGGTCTTGGAGAAAAAGAAGCAAGGATGCTTCCGACCTTGAGCATCCAGCATCCTTTTGGAAGAGGACTGCTCCAGCACCAACAGAAGAGGCATCCACCTCCATGATAAATGGCTTATCAACGTCGGGGCGATGTAGGATGGGAGCGCTAGCGAAGTGTGACTTTATAGAGTTAAAGGCCTTGGAGACCTCCTCAGACCACAATTTGGGATTCGCCCCCTTCTTGGTGAGGGCAACCAAGGGAGCTACCAAAGTTGAGAAGTGCGGAATGAACTGGCGATAATAATTAATGAACCCCATAAAGCGCTGCACTGCTTTAAGAGAATGGGGTTCCTGCCAGTCCATCACAGCCTGTAGTTTGGCAGGATCCATAGCCAATCCCAGGGTAGAGATGATGTAGCCTAGGAAAGGTAAGGACTCCTGCTCAAACATACACTTCTCCAACTTGGCATAGAGGGAGTTTGCCCGTAGGAGGTCGAAGACTTTGCAAACATCTCTCCGGTGGGAGTCAATATCTGTAGAGTAGATGAGAATATCATCCAGATAGACTACGACCGAGGTGGAAAGCATATCCCGGAAGATATCGTTCACAAAGTCTTGGAAAACGGCTGGGGCATTACAGAGCCCGAAGGGCATCACCAGATATTCATAGTGCCCATCCCTGGTGTTAAAAGCCGTCTTCCATTCGTCCCCCTCACGGATGCGAATCAGGTTGTAAGCACCCCGCAGATCTAGTTTAGTAAATACCCTTGCTCCCCAAAGCCTATCGAAGAGCTCAGATATCAAGGGCAAAGGATACTTGTTCTTAACGGTGATGGCGTTAAGACCCCTGTAGTCTATGCATGGACGCAACTCTCCATTCTTCTTCTGCACGAAGAAGAACCCTGCCCCAGCAGGTGACACTGACTTCCTAATGAATCCTCTTGCCAGATTTTCCTGGATGTACTGTGACATTGCCTCCGTCTCCGGGAGAGATAGCGGATAGACTCGACCCCGGGGAGGCTCAGCACCAGGCAAGAGATCAATAGGACAGTCATAGGGGCGATGGGGCGGAAGGATCTCCGCCGCCTTTTTGGAGAACACGTCTGCATAAGACCAATACTGCTTGGGGAGAGAGGAAAGATCTGCGGGTACCTCTGTAGTAGCAACCTGAACGCACTCCCTCTGACACCTACCCCCACAAGATTCGCCCCATCCCAGGATTCTGTCAGAGGACCACTCGATATGAGGAGAGTGGTACCGTAGCCAAGGTATTCCCAACAGGACCTCATCAATTCCCTCAGGAATGACGAGCAGAGATATAATCTCCTGATGAGATGACGACATGGACAGAGTAAAAGGGATGGTCTGGTGTGTTATCTGTGAGGGCAGTGCCGACCCATTCACCACTTGTACCGTTACTGGTTGAGCTAGCATAACCAGGGGTATTGCGTGACGTTGGGCGAAGGCAGAAGACATAAAATTGCCCTCCGCCCCAGAATCCACGCAGAGCTCTACCGAGTGGGAGAATGAGCCTATAGTAATTGTCCCCTTAAAGGACAATTTAGAGGCAAACGTCGCCGTGTTTAGTGTACCTCCACCTACTACCACTAAACGCTGATGTTTCCTCGATCGCTGAGAACATCTGGTGGCTAGATGTCCTGACTGCTGGCAAACATGACAGACCTTGAGTGCACAAGAGGTCCGGGACTTAGCTCCCGCTTGTGACACTTCTCTGGCCTCATGTGACTCAGGAACCAGGACCGGAGATTCCAGAGGTTTGGCGAAGGTAGGAGCCAGTCGAAACCTCTGCCTAGTCTGGGCTCGCTCTAACCTCCGCTCGTTAAAACGGAGGTCAATTCGAGTGGAGACAGTTATTAACTACTCCAGTGTGGCAGGAATCTCCCTAGTGGCCAGAGCGTCCTTAACGTGGTCAGCCAGGCCCCTCCAAAATATGGGGATAAGAGCTTTATCCGACCAATCCAGCTCAGAAGCTAAAGTGCGGAATTGGACGGCGAAATGACTGACCAAGGACTCACCCTGAGTTAATGCCAGCAGTTGGAGCGCCGTATCATGGGTGACTTGAGGTCCTAAAAAGACCTGTTTCAGAAAGCTCAGAAACAGTGGAGCACTCTGCACCACATGATCGCCACGCTCCCACAGCGGCGTAGCCCATTCCAACGCCCTGTCCGACAAGAGAGACACTATAAATCCCACCTTAGCCCGCTCTGTGGGAAAACGTGCAGTCAGGAGCTCGAGGTGAATAGAGCACTGAATCACAAATCCCCTACAAAACTTGCTATCACCAGAAAATTTTTCTGGCAGCGGGAGGCGAGAAAATGTCGGAGCAGGGGTGGCAATGGACAGGGTTGCTGCAGCCACGCTAGCAGCCTGTACAGCAACCGCGGTAACATCCACAGCTGAGGTTGCGCTCTCAAGAGCCGCCAACCTACCCTCCAGGTGCTGGATATACCGCAAGGATTGCTGTTTGTCTGTCATTACTAGCCAGACCCTGGCGCTAGTGTAATGTTAGGGCTAGCGGAACGCACCAAATACTAAGACAGATAGAGTATGGTGCGTTCACAGCCCGGGGTCCACCGTGCAGAGATGGAACCTGCTGCCAAGTAACGACGGACTATATGGCGGTACTCATAAGTATACACACGTGGGTTAAACTTCACCCAACGTGAAGGAAGCGATCCTGTTGCGTCACAGGACCGCGGTACCGCACATAGAGCGCGAGCAAGTAGTCAGCGAACTCAACCCCAACTAGGATTGAAGTCCGATTAGACCCTTGCTGGCATAACACCGCAACTGGGTGTGTAAGGAAACTAGATAACGATTTTAAGGCACAAGAGTGCATGCGGTGCCGCACTGACGAACGCCACTAACCACCCAGGCTTGGGTAAGGAAAGCACAGAGGAAGTGCACGGCGCCGTACTGGCGGTCACAGCAACTGGACGCTGTAATGTGTGATTCGTGCTGTAGGCTAAGTCGGGCGCTAGATAGCAACCATACACCTTCCGCGAACAGACATTCAATAGGGAAGGGGTATCCAAGGACGACTTGCACTCACAACATACACACATTAACAATTGTACACTAGCGCATGGCCATGCGGTCATGCGCAGTTTATATAGTTGCAGCACAGGAAGTGGCCACAGAAACTTTGCCCTTCCAAGACCTGCCAAGAGGACCAATGGAATGTGCTGCAGAGCCTGAGCACATGACCCTCGATCTCCAACGGAAGATCTTGCCCTGGGCATGCTCAGTGTGTGCAGACAAGGACTTAGTCCCAGAGAAGTAGGCTCGCTGCTGACCAGCACTGACTTTAATGGCAGAAGCTGAAGAAGCAGCAGTAACTCTCTGTACAGCGTGAGACTGAGCAAGATGCTGGGACCGACGTCCCTGCTGAGCAGACTCCACTGCGGCTGGATAAGAATGGGAGACCGCAGCGGAGATGGCTCGAGATTCCCCCTGTGCAGAAGCGGGAACTCGAGACCTAACACACCGTTTTTGATTTTTTTGTGGTAAATTTTCTGGAGCGATTTTTATTAAAAGTTTTTCTGGAACCATTTTTGTTCCATGAAAAAATCTGGCCCATTTCGAAGTCTCTCTTATCACGGAGAGATTTTTCTTTTTTCTTTTCTTTTGTTTCCATCTGAATCACCATTAGCTTTTTTTCTAGTTTTTTCTCAAAGTTGTTAAAATTTTCCTTATTAATACGTGAGGATAATTCTTGTTTTGATTTTTTCAATTGTTCACATACCGTGTCATAGTCCTTTTAATTTTGTGCCACAACTAATAGAAGTAGTTTTTGTGAACACTCTAGGTGGATTTCTTCCCAGGCTTTTAAAAATGTGGGATCATCCTTAAATTGCGAAATATCTTTATACACTGAGTCCTCTCGGGACTCGATTACATTCGGTGTAAGATTTTAAGGATTTTATTGTCCAATAGAGTCGGATCTCTCTTTCTGCCAGAGAATATATCTTGGATTCCAACGTTTTAGTGCTGATTAGTTCCAGTTCATCCTTGTAATTGCACTCTGTAAAAAACTCAACCGCTCCCTCTCTGCCTGCTAGTAATGCGTTAGAAGCCTCTCGATCCTTAGCCAGATCTGCTGCACATTCCATATTTATTTCCATAGCGGAACGGTACTACTTGCTGTGAACCTCGTGCTCAGATCTTATAAATGAGATGTCCACTGGAAGGGTAACTAAGTTGTGAAAAGAAAAAAGATTGACCGGCAATGAGATTCACTGAACCACAATCGGAAGTCTGCATAAATGATCTGCTTCAGCAGGACGGGTGAGGTCTCCTTTGTATGAGTTGTGGGAGGTGCTATGCATACATCAGAACTAGTCCATAACCATAGAATAAGAGGAAAAAAGATGCAGCACTCACTCGTAAACTTCTTCAAAATGTGTCCTTTATTCCGCGATACAAGCCTTACAGAGTGTCAGACGGCATTTGCAGGGATCTGTGAGGGAGCGGGAGTGAGAAGAGACCGGACTACGGCCGTTTCGTGCTACGGCGCTTCTACGGGTCCATACTAAAACAGGTGATGTCATTTCCTTATAAGGGTTTAGACCCACCTGATTCTATTGATTACAGAATGTGCAAGTTAAAAACAACAGAGTCTCTTAATACAGAGTGATAAATTACAAGCTTTTTATATGAACACAGCCATGTCAAGTTTATCATTAAGACCCCCTGGTCCCTGTGCGTTAGTTTTTAGGATCCATTTCGCCTCGCGCTGCAGGAGTTGGCGGTCATGATTACCGCCATATTGTGAAAATTTAACTATTTCTAAACCTGCAAACCGCAATTGATTGGGATCACTATTATGTGCCTCTGCCATGTGTTCTACAAAACGCACACATCCCTTTCCTGTCCGAATTGAGTTGTAATGCTCTCGAATTCGGACTATGAGTGGTCTGATTGTCTTACCAATATAAAAGCATTGACAAGGGCAGAAAATAACATATACCAAGAATTTACTCTTGCAGGTTATGAAATCCTTCACAAAATGTTCAATCATGCCTATTCGCAGAGGATTATCTGTTTTATGTAAATGGCATATACTACAATTGCCGCATTTGTGATTACCTTGCGGTGTGATTTTCGTTAAACAGTTATTTGTTGGTAGTGACACTTTATTTTTTACAACAAGGTCTCCTATATTGACTGATCTTTTATAAGAAAATAAAGGAGATGTGTCCAGAAGATTTCTAAAATCGGCGTCTTTCTGCAGCACATGCCAATTTTTTCGTATCGCTGCTTGTACCTCTGTATCTAATGGGCTATGTTTGAATGTGAACGTGAATCTACGGTTTTTATTAGAATCTCCGTTCACATTTTTTATTTATTTTTTGTTCTTTCTTTTCTTGCCCTTTTCCAACAGCTGAAATTGGGATAACTTGGCTGCTCTATACTCTGCTTGTTGTAAAACATTTGCTGAATATCCTCTCTTTGATAGACGTTTTTTAATTCATCTACCTGAATTTTATAATTTTCCTCATTGTTGTTGATTTTTCGTATTCTAACCATTTGACTATATGGGATACTATACTCTGTGGACGTGTGCGTTTTGTAGAACACATGGCAGAGGCACATAATAGTGATCCCAATCAATTGCGGTTTGCAGGTTTAGAAATAGTTAAATTTTCACAATATGGCGGTAATCATGACCGCCAACTCCTGCAGCGCGAGGCGAAATAGATCCAAAAGCTAACGCACAGGGACCAGGGGGTCTTAATGATAAACTTGACATGGCTGTGTTCATATAAAAAGCTTGTAATTTATCACTCTGTATTAAGAGACTCTGTTGTTTTTAACTTGCACATTCTGTAATCAATAGAATCAGGTGGGTCTAAACCCTTATAAGGAAATGACATCACCTGTTTTAGTATGGACCCGTAGAAGCGCAGTAGCGCGAAACGGCCGTAGTCCGGTCTCTTCTCACTCCCGCTCCCTCACAGATCCCTGTGAATGCCGTCTGACACTATGTAAGGCTTGTATCGCGGAATAAAGGACACATTTTGAAGAAGTTTACGGGTGAGTGCTGCATCTTTTTTCATCTTATTCTATGGTTATGGACTAGTTCTGATGTATGCATAGCACCTCCCACAACTCATACAAAGGAGACCTCACCCGTCCTGCTGAAGCAGATCATTTATTCAGACTTCCGATTGCGGTTCAGTGAATCTCATTGCTGGTCAATCTTTTTTCTTTTCACAACTTAGTTACCCTTCCAGTGGACATCTCATTTATAAGATCTGAGCACGAGATTCACAGCAAGTAGTACCGTTCCGCTATGGAAATAAATATGGAATGTGCAGCAGATCTGGCTAAGGATCGAGAGGCTCCTAACGCATTACTAGCAGGCAGAGAGGGAGCGGTTGAGTTTTTTACAGAGTGCAATTACAAGGATGAACTGGAACTAATCAGCACTAAACGTTGGAATCCAAGATATATTCTCTGGCAGAAAGAGAGATCCGACTCTATTGGACAATAAAATCCTTAAAATCTTACACCGAATGTAATCGAGTCCCGAGAGGACTCAGTGTATAAAGATATTTCGCAATTTAAGGATGATCCCACATTTTTAAAAGCCTGGGAAGAAATCCACCTAGAGTGTTCACAAAAACTACTTCTATTAGTTGTGGCACAAAATAAAAAGGACTATGACACGGTATATGAACAATTGAAAAAATCAAAACAAGAATTATCCTCACGTATTAATAAGGAAAATTTTAACAACTTTGAGAAAAAACTAGAAAAAAAGCTAATGGTGATTCAGATGGAAACAAAAGAAAAGAAAAAAGAAAAATTTCTCCGTGATAAGAGAGACTTCGAAATGGGCCAGATTTTTTCATGGAACAAAAATGGTTCCAGAAAAACTTTTAATAAAAATCGCTCAAGAAAATTTACCACAAAAAAATCAAAAACGGTGAAAGATGGCTGGATCACCGATTCTGATTCCAGTACCGCTGAAGACTTTAACGAAGAGGGGCCATCTACTTCAAAACCCACCCCCGATTCCATCATCCCTTTAGAAAGAAAAAAACCAGACGGGGAGGGAGAAAAAAGTGCGTTAAAAAAACGCAAACAAGTGTCATGGAGGCGATAAATTATTATTATTAACGTGCTCTTAAGAGGCTTAAATTTCTGCCTTCCGGAATCATTTGACTTGTGTGACTTTAAAGTGGACTTATTTCAAAGTATTAGAAAATTACATTTATATAAATATTTTTGCAAGAATAATTATGAGAAAGCTTCTATGTCGGTAGCCACGGATAGCCCAGCAGAGATCGGTTCCCTGGGATTTATGGCCTATTCAACCATGGAACCCAGGGATATAGAAATGACCAACATATTAGTAGAATTGAGTGGGGATAGTCATGATTTAGATGAAAGAGCTTTCATGCCTCCAATAAGTACAGTATTTGATCCATTTGTGGGGGGAGTTAAATCGAAATGGATGCCGCCAATTTCACCAGGGAACACAATCGATCTATTTCAAGATCTTGTAATTAAAGATATAGAGGCAATATTATATAAAAAACCATTAAAAAATCTATCAATACAGGAGGAAAAAGCCTTAAAAGAAATACAAACATGGAATGATATTATCATTCGAAGAGCCGATAAAGGCGGTAATATCGTCTTACTAGAAAGATCATATTATATTGAGGAAGCATTATCCCAACTAGATGATACAGAAACCTGTATCAAATTAGACGGCAACCCCACAAATAAATTTAAAGAAAATTTGAGGAGTCTACTAAGAAATGCATGTAGAAAAGGGGACGTTAACAAGAGGAAGAGCTGAAAAACTAATGCCGGAACTTCCAAATTTCGCGCATTGGTACAGCATCCCCAAAATTCACAAAAACGCGAAAAAACCGCCAGGATGCCCAATAATTTCGGGCAAAGAATCGTTGACCGAACCCCTTTCTCAGTTCCTAGATTGGTTACTAAAACCACTGCTATCAAAAATCCCCTCCTTCGTAAAGGATTCAGGAGATTTTCTCCTGGCTCTTAAAGGGCCACTGTCACCCCCCTGCAGCCGTTATAAACTAAAAGAGCCACCTTGTGCAGCAGTAATGCTGCATTCTAACAAGGTGGCTCTTTTAGTTTTGTGTTCAGGTATTATTAAAATAAAGCATTTTGAAACTCTGCAGAAATACCTGTCTTTGTCCACGGAGGCGGGTCTGAAGCCTCCTCTGTGAAGTGCCCAACAGCCGTCACTCACATCTTCTGGGGCGATGGTCGCTGCCCCCTGCGCGCTGTTTTCTTTTCAAATCCAACGCCGGTGCTGTGTAAATATTTGTGGGGCAGGCGCAGTAAGCTCTGGCGGTCTGACGTCACAGCCAGGCTTGCAGACTGCGCCTGTGCTGGCAGTGCGGCCACCCACCTCGGGAATCCCTGCCCCGCACTGTGTTATGCATTATGCACAGTGCGGGGCTAGGATTCCTGGGCATGCGCACTGCATGTCTCAGACTCTCACCCACGTCCCCCACCCCCCGCCTTCCAGCCAGCTAGCAGGCAAGTTTCGTAGGTTGTTTCTTTCCCGGCAATTGCTATGAGCAGAAGGAGGAGGCGGCAGGATGAGCTCAGCTGAATAGCCAGAGGCTGAAAGGCGGGGGGCGGGGGACATCAGACAGCAAGAGCTTACTGCGCCTGCCCCACAAATATTTACACAGCGCCGGCGTTGGATTTGAAAAGAAAACAGCGCGCAGGGGGCGGCGACCATCGCCCCAGAAGATGTGAGTGACGGCTGTTGGGCACTTCACAGAGTAGGCTTCAGACCCGCCTCCGTGGACAAAGACAGGTATTTCTGCAGAGTTTCAAAACGCTTTATTTTAATAATACCTGAACACAAAACTAAAAGAGCCACCTTGTTAGAATGCAGCATTACTGCTGCACAAGGTGGCTCTTTTAGTTTATAACGGCTGCAGGGGGGTGACAGTGGCCCTTTAAAGACTTTCATTGGCAGCCCACATTTGCTCTTGCATCAATTGACATCGTAAATCTCTATACTAGAATTCCACAACAAAAAGGATTGGAGGCAATCCACCATATTCTAATGAATACTGGCAAAGAATCGAACTTTATTTCATTTGTGTTGGATAGCCTCGAATTTGTCTTATCGCACAACGCTTTTAAATTTATGGATAGAGGGTATCTCCAAAAAGTTGTTACCGCGATGGGTACTCCGGTGGCATGTGTCTTCGCGAATCTGTTTTTGGCAGCTTTTGAGGAGAGACATGTCACCGGACCCCAGAACCCATACCTTCAGCATATACGGCTCTAATTAAGATTCGCCGATGATACTTTTATAGTGTGGGATGGTGAAGAATCCAAATTTAACGAATTCGTTGCTTTCCTAAACAACAACAATGAAGAAAATATGAAATTTACTTCAGTATTCAATAATAGAGAATTAGAATTTCTAGATGTCAAAGTAGAAATTATGAATGAAACTTTAATAACGAAGGTCCACAGAAAAAGCACAGCCACAAACAACATCTTACACTTCAAAAGTGCCCACCCAAATCACACAAAGTATAGTATCCCATATAGTCAAATGGTTAGAATACGAAAAATCAACAACAATGAGGAAAATTATAAAATTCAGGTAGATGAATTAAAAAAAACGTCTATCAAAGAGAGGATATCCAGCAAATGTTTTACAACAAGCAGAATATAGAGCAGCCAAATTATCCCAATTTCAGCTGTTGGAAAAGGGCAAGAAAAGAAAGAACAAAAAAGAAATAAAAAATGTGAACGGAGATTCTAATAAAAACCGTAGATTCACGTTCACATTCAAACATAGCTCATTAGATAAAGAGGTACAAGCAGCGATACGAAAAAATTGGCATGTGCTGCAGAAAGATGCCGATTTTAGAAATCTTCTGGACACATCTCCTTTATTTTCTTATAAAAGATCAGTCAATATAGGAGACTTTGTTGTAAAAAATAAAGTGTCACTACCAACAAATAACTGGTTAACAAAAATCACACCGCAAGGTAATCACAAATGCGGCAATTGTAGTGTATGCCATTTACATAAAACAGATAATCCTCTGCGAATAGGCATGATTGAACATTTTGTGAAGGATTTCATAACCTGCAAGAGTAAATTCTTGGTATATGTTATTTTCTGCCCTTGTCAACGCTTTTATATTGGTAAGACAATCAGACCACTCATAGTCCGAATTCGAGAGCATTACAACTCAATTCGGACAGGAAAGGGACGTGTGCGTTTTGTAGAACACATGGCAGAGGCACATAATAGTGATCCCAATCAAGTGCGGTTTGCAGGCTTAGAAATAGTTAAATTTTCACAATATGGCGGTAATCATGACCGCCAACTCCTGCAGCGCGAGGCGAAATGGATCCTAAAAACTAACGCACAGGGACCAGGGGGTCTTAATGATAAACTTGACATGGCTGTGTTCATATGAAAAGCTTGTAATTTATCAGTCTGTATTAAGAGACTCTGTTGTTCTTAACTTGCACATTCTGTAATCAATAGAATCAGGTGGATCTAAACCCTTATAAGGAAATGACATCACCTGTTTTAGTATGGACCCGTAGAAGCGCCGTAGCGTGAAACGGCCGTAGTCCGGTCTCTTCTCACTCCCGCTCCCTCACAGATCCCTGCGAATGCCATCTGACACTCTGTAAGGCTTGTATCGTGGAATAAAGGACACATTTTGAAGAAGTTTACGGGTGAGTGCTGCATCTTTTTTCATCTTATTCTATGGTTATGGACTAGTTCTGATGTATGCATAGCACCTCCCACAACTCATATAAAGGAGACCTCACCCGTCCTGCTGAAGCAGATCATTTATGCAGACTTCCGATTGCGGTTCAGTGAATCTCAGTGCCGGTCAATCTTTTTTCTTTTCATTCTATCAAAGTCTGCATTCCAAAACGGCGCTCCTTCCCTTCCGAGCTCTGCTGTGCACCCAAACAGTGGTTTACCCCCACATATGGCACATCAGTGTACTCGGGATAAATTGGACAACAACTATTGCGGTCCAATTTCTCATGTTACCTTTGTGAAAATAAAAACTTGGGGGCTACAATATCTTTTTTGTGGAAATTTTTTTTTTTTTTTTCACAACTCTGCATTCTAAACTTCTGCGAAGCACTTGGGCATTCAAAGTTCTCACCACACATCTAGATTAGTTCCTTGGGGGTCTAGTTCCAAAATGGGGTCACTTGTGGAGGGTTTCTACTGTTTAGGTACATCAGGGGCTCTGCAAATGCAACATAACACCCGCAGACCATTCTATCAAAGTCTGCATTCCAAAACGGCGCTCCTTCCTTCCGAGCTCTGCCGTGCGCCCAAACAGTGGTTTACCCCCACATATGGGGTACCAGCATACTCAGGACAAATTGCACAACAACTTTTGGGGTCCGATTTTTCTTGTTACCCTTGTGAAAATAAAAACTTGGGGGCTAAAAAATCTTTTTTATTTTCACGACTCTGCATTCTAAACTTCTGTGAAGCACTTGGGCATTCAAAGTTCTCACCACACATCTAGATAAGTTCCATGGGGGGTCTAGTTTCCAAAATGGGGTCACTTGTTGGGGGTTTCCACTGTTTAGGCACATCAGGGGCTCTCCAAACGCGACATGGCGTCCGATCTCAATTCCAGACAATTCTACATTGAAAAAGTAAAACGGCACTCCTCCTCTTCCAAGCTCTGCGGTGCGCCCTAACAGTGGTTTACCCCCACATATTGGGTATCGACGTATTCAGGAGAAATTGCACTACAACTTTTGTGGTCTAATTTCTCCTGTTACCCTTGTGAAAATAAAAATTGGGGGGCAAAAAGATCATTTTTGTAGAAAAAATGTGATTTTTTTATTTTCACGGCTCAACGTTATAAACTTCTGTGAAGCACATGGGGGTTCAAAGTGCTCACCACACATCTAGATACGTTCCTTAGATAAGTTCCTGCACTGCTGGCACAAAGCAGCCAGGTCAAAATACAGAAGAAGAGCTTCTGTTCACTGTGTGTGAACGAGGCCCAGAGCGCTGCGGTTCTCTGGAACCTCTATCGCGGTAGCCCCGTGACATATATATTGTGCCTAAAATAAAATGAAAATGTGCTATCTTTAATTTTAGGCCTTTTAAAGATCATTTCATCTTCAGCTTGCTTAAATGTTTGCTATAACAATAATTTTGACCAGGGTTTCCCAAACTTTTACATACCACTGTTCAGAATTTAAGGCACGGCATATTTGATGAGTGGATCTAAAACACCAGACAATCTGTGTCTACAGTCTCTTGATCTGGAATTGGACATAAAATAAGCTCCAATCAAAATTGTGTTGTTCCTTTTCCCTGATATTTCATAATCACTCACAAAATATATTAGAAATGCCATCTGCAGTTATGATTAGTATTTGCTTCACTGCAGTGCTAAGAAAAGTATTTGCCTCTTTCCAGATGTTTCCTATATGCTACACTGAATGGTTTCTGCACTTTAAAAAAAAGTTAAATCAAACAAAGAGAACTTGAGTCAACACATAAACTGGATTCTGAATGATTACTGTGTTTGTTTGTAGGTCCAATGTTATCCAGCACAATATCAACTGTGTTAAAAAATAACTATATAAAATGTATGCCAATTTGCACCGAAATCCAAAATATAAAATTGATGGCTTTAAGGTCTATGTGATTAATTTTTTCGCCGTTCTTTGTGAAAAAGATGGCTTGACACGGTTGACCATAATATTGTTGCAGGTGATGATAAATTATCAGTTGATAATACAGAAGGCTCCATATGTGTCTCTTTGTCGTTTTAACCACTTGAGAAAAGTCAAGTCATTTAAAATCCGATGACTGTGCCAAGCTTCTATCAGTGTTAGCAATCTTCTTTTTTTTTCTTGGCTGGAGCCAGTACACTTAGAAATTAATTAACTTTCGGATAAAAGAGACATTCTTTCCCCTAAAAATAAGAATGAGGAGATTCATAGCTTAAATATAAATATCTATGTTGCAATTTAAATTTCAGCAGAAAGCATATCCTTCTCCCTTGGTTATAAATAATCCAGAAGAACAGTGAGTGAGATTGATTAGCATTTCAATGGTGTGCTAGACTTTCAGTTCCTCTTTATGTTGATGTTTCTTGGCAAAATATATGACAGTCATACTGCAAGAGTAAAGTGATCTTCTAAAACATACTCTGCCTGTTATACAGAAGGTGCAATATGTTATACAACATTAATGCTACAATCTGTATTTAGCCTTGAAAGCTAGTTTTTTTTTTTTTTAAATTCTTTATTTAAGTTTTCAATTAACAGTAATAAAACAGTTAACATTTGCTCTCATGTCAAGAAATACGGGTATTTGTCATATTATAATATGTCTAAGGATATTCATGGCAGATGGATTAAACGTATACATTCCCTAGAAAGTGAAGACAGTTGAGCTTACAGAACTTAGAACAAAATTTCAGGACTGCAAAGAACTAGCCCTAGAAACAGTACGAGTTATGATAAAAAATTTGTAAGGCCAGAGGGTGAGACGGAAGGACTAATTTACCGTGGATATAATTGAATTCAGATGAGGTGAAGGAGGAGTGGACGGCAAAGAAAATGGCTGGAACATGCAAAAAATAGAGTCAGGACGGTCATCGCGTCTTGCTAAAGAAAAGATAAGTAGGAAGGGCTAAACAGAACTCTTGGTAGGGGACTAGTAGATGAATTCCTCAAGGGGGATCCTCCGCCCCAAGTCCAAGAGTAGGGGACAAAAACACCTCCCACGGAAGCCAAGAATCCTTGAATTTCTCGTGAGAGCGTGCCTCCCAGCTAGATAATTCCTCCAAACGATATAAGTCTTGGACTTTGAGGATCCATTCTTCCAGCGTTGGGGGAGATGTTTTTCTCCAGTGTATTGAGATTAAGTGTTTTGCGGCCGCTAATAAAATGGGTAGTAAGTCGTGTTTCTTTGGGTTAAAAGAGGAAGAAGGAAGAGAGAGCAACACCTCCTGGGGAGTTAGATCCCGATCCATCAGGCCCATATCTTGTAAAGATATATTTACATCTGCCCAAAATTGTTTCAATTCCGGACAGAGCCAGAAAATATGCGCTAAGGACCCCACACATCGAGAACATCTCCAACACTGCGGGGAATCCACCAATCCCAAATGAAACAGTCTTTCTGGGGTATGATACCACCTGGAAAGGATCTTAAATGCATTTTCCTGCAATAGGATGCATCTGGAGAACCCATGGGAACTGGCTAGTACCCGCTGAGTTTCATGAGGGGAAAGCGTCAGACCCAACTCCATCTCCCAGGAAGAAAGATATAAGGGTTTAAATTGAGTTGAACTTTTAAGGAGGTTCACGTATAGTTTAGAAACCAGTTTAGTGATTGGAGTTTTCAACCTCACTAGCAAGTCAAGCCAGAGCCAATCCGTAGATTGGTTTATCTTAGTTCTAAACGCGGTCATTATACGGTGTATATGATATTTCTGGAGAAAATTAGTAGGTTGTTTTATGGCACTGATCGGCCAATTATCAATGCAAGGTATTCGGTTTGAAAGGAACTGAGAAATTGGGGCATCTGGTAGGGATGTCCAGAGTCCATAAATGTCTTGATAGGTAGGGTCCACCAACCATGGGATGATCTTAATTGGAATATTGTCTAGAAAATGGCAATACGGAAGCTGGTTTGGTATAAGGGAACGTTTTATGGATAGGGTGTTAGATAGGATCTCATTAGATTTTATGCGTGTGCAATTAAAAGACGACCAAAGATAGAGATCAGCTTCATCCCCTAGTATAGCAAGTTCTAGATATGTATTGAGATTTTCTGGATTGGGTTTTACCAGGTTAAACCATCTAGCAATATGTATGGCTTTGTAATATGTTTTGATATCTGGAAGGCCAAGACCGCTGCTACCTCTAGGAAGAGAAAGAATTTTAAAAGGGAGTCTGGCTCTTTTGTATTTCCATATAAACTGGGAGAACAGTTGGTTGGCTGAATGGAAGAATGAGTTGGGAAGGGATATGGGAACCATGTTCATGGTATAAAATATTTTAGGGAAAATATAAGATTTAATGACATTTATTCTGCCCATCCAAGATAAATAAGGTATGTTGTAGTTTTTTAAATCCGTTTGAAGCCTTGTCAGGAGGGGAGTATAATTACATCTATATAGGGAGGAAGGATCAGCCGTTAGATAAACTCCAAGATATTTTAGTTTCTCTGATGGCCAGTTAAAGGGGGTGTTTTCTTTTAAATCCAGTATATCTGAGTTTTTTGCTGAGATATTTAATGCTTCAGATTTATTTGCATTTATTTTAAAGTTAGATATCTCACCAAAATCGGCAAACAGGGACATTAACTTCGGGAAAGATGTTTTGGGATTGGAGGTTAAGATTAAGAGGTCGTCGGCAAAAGCAGCTACTTTGACCTCAAGTTTACCCATCTTAAGGCCTATGATCTCACTATCCTGTCTAATCTTTTCCATCAGGGTTTCCATGACCATGATAAAGAGGGAGGGAGAGAGAGGACAGCCCTGTCTGGTACCGTTAGTTATATTAAATGGTTCGGAAAAAATACCGTTCACACCGACCCTAGCAGACGGATCTACGTAGAGGGACATTACAGCATCTATAAAGGCTTGTGGGAAGGCAAACTTTTGAAGCGTACAGACCATGTATCTCCAGCTAATTCTGTCAAATGCTTTTTCAGCATCAGTTGACAGAATAGTCAATGGAGTCTTAGTCTTCTTTGCATATGAAATAGCGTGGAGGATTTTAGTAGAATTATGTTTGCCTTCGCGACCCTTCACGAAACCCACCTGGTCAGGCCGAATAATTCTGCACAAGACACCATTCAACCTCGAAGCCAACACCTTAGCCCACAGTTTCAGGTCAGTGTTGAGCAATGAGATAGGGCGGTAATTGCTACACAGGCTGTCGTCTTTCCCCTCCTTAGGTATAATAGCAATGTAGGCCTCAAGTGCCTGGCGAGGTGGGAGCTTCCCTTCTAGAAAGGAATTAAACAGATCAACTAGGTGGGGAAGAAGAATATCAGAGAACTTTTTGTAATAGCCCACCGGGAAACCGTCGGGGCCAGGTGCCTTCCCATTCGGGATGGTTTTTAGGATGTCTTCTAATTCTTTAAGTGTAATTTTGGCCGTGAGTGCGTTACCTTCTTCAGGGGAGATTTTTGGAAGGGGGAGAGAGGCCAAAAAAGTTTGGATTTTAGTCATGGCTGTCGGACAATTTTTCATATCATCAGAAAGGGGCAGATTATAGAGGGACTCATAGTACTGCCGGAAGGTCTCAGCAATCTCTTTTGAGTCCACCACTCTCCTGCCCGTCGACGCAACAATTTTTTTAATGAATTTTTTCTCTTTTTGCTTCTTTAGCAATTGTGTGGTGAGTTTCCCACTTTTATTGCCATGCAAATAAAAGCGGTGTCTGCAATGCATAAACAATTTTGCTGACTTTACATTTAATAAGTCTTTGAGCTTGTTACGAAGAAAAACAAGATCCTGGTGAGACTCAGGTGATTTAGTACTTTTATGTGTACGCTCTGCAGTGGTTATTTGGTGGAGGAGAGATTGGATTTCTTTTTCTCTTTGTTTTTTAATGTACGAGCTAAGTGAGATGAGTTCACCCCTGAGAACGGCTTTATGTGTTTCCCATATAATGGGAGTGAGATGACCCGTATTTATGTTTTCACTGAAGAAATGAGAGATGATGGCTCTAAGTTTGTCTGTATGTCTCGGGCTATCAATCAACGATTCATTAAGTCTCCAGGTCATAGCGGGCCTAGGTAACGTGGTGATGAGAATCTCAATGAAGACAGGGGCGTGATCTGATAAAGTGATTGTGCCAATTTTAGAAGATTTTACTAGATGTAAGGCTCGAGATTGTACTAGAAAGTAATCAATGCGATGATAAGAGTTGTGTGGTGACGAGAAAAATGTGTAATCTTTCGATGTGGGGTAGAAGCTTCGCCAGGGGTCTATTAGTTGTAGAGAGTTTAGCTTATTTAGGAGTTTTTGTCTCGATTTTTGAGGAATGGAAGAGGAACCACTAGAGGTGTCTAGGTTAGGTTGTAGAGTCAGGTTTAGGTCCCCTCCCACAATCAATAAACCTTCCTTAAAAAGCTGTAGAGTGTCCAATGTTTTGAGAATCCATTGTGTCTGGTTTATATTTGGGGCGTATAAATTTGCTAAGGTTATTTTTGTGTTTGCTAATAGCCCTTTTATAAAAACAAATCTGCCTTCCGAATCAGTCAGACTATCCTCTAGTGTGAATGGGAGACCTTTTTTAAGCGCTATTCTTACTCCCCTAGAGGCGGAGGAGGAACAGCTGTTGTACCAAGTTGGGAAAGGGGAGAAAGACATATTAGGGGTTCTTCCCATTTTAAAGTGAGTTTCTTGCAAGAAGGCTATTTGTGTAGATTGTTTTTTTAACAGTGTTAGTATCTGACTGCGTTTTGCAGGGGAATTTAAACCTTTCACATTAAAGGACGCTACCGTGACCGTACCCGCGTCAGTTCGATTAGTTGGCATCCACTCCTTCCTCAGAATCCCCCGTCACACCATAGAGCCTAGCCTTGAAAGCTAGTTTTTAATGAAATGTAAGTATTACATTGTATTTATAGAATATAGTAAGATACATACAGTACAGAGCAAAAGTTTGGACACACCTTCTCATTTAAAGATTTTTCTGTATTTTCATGACTATGAAAATTGTACATTCACACTGAAGGCATCAAAACTATGAATTAACACATGAGGAATTATATACTTAACAAAAAAGTGTGAAACAACTGAAATTATGTCTTATATTCTAGGTTCTACAAAGTAGCCACCTTTTGCTTTGATGACTGCTTTGCACACTCTTGGCATTCTCTTGATGAGCTTCAAGAGGTAGTCACCGGGAATGGTTTTCACTTCACAGGTGTGCCATGTCAGGTTTAATAAGTGGGACTTCTTGCCTTATAAATAGGGTTGGGACCATCAGTTGTGTTGTGCAGAAGTCTGGTGGATACACAGCTGATAGTCCTACTGAATAGACTGCTAGAATTTGTATTATGGCAAGAAAAAAGCAGCTAAGTAAAGAAAAACGAGTGGCCATCATTACTTTAAGAAATGAAGGTCAGTCAGTCTTAAAAATTGGGAAAACTTTGAAAGTGTCCCCAAGTGCAGTGGCAAAAACCATCAAGCACTACAAAGAAACTGGCTCTCATGAGGACCGCCCCAGGAAAGGAAGACCAAGAGTCACCTCTGCTTCCATCTACAGTGGGGAAAATAAGTATATGATCCCTTGCCGATTTTGTAATTTTTCCCACTTACAAAGACATGAACAGTCTATAATTTTAAGGGTAAGTTAATTTTAACATTAAAGGGAACCTGTCACTTGAATTTGGCGGGACCAGTTTTCGGTCATATGGGCGGAGTTTTCAGGTGTTTGATTCACCCTTTCCTTACCCGCTGGCTGCATGCTAGCCGCAATATTGGATTGAAGTTCATTCTCTGTCCTCCGTAGTACACGCCTGCGCAAAGCAATCTTGGACAGTCTATGCAAGGCAAAGACATGAACAGTCTATGATTTTAAGGGTAGGTTAATTTTAACATTGAGAGATAGAACATCAAAAATAAAATACAGAAAATCACATTGCATAAATTATATAAATTTATTTGCATTTTGCAGTGAGAAATAAGTATTTGATCCCCTACCAATCATTAAGAGTTCTGGCTCCTACAAACCAGTTAGACGCTCTTAATGAACTCATTACCTGCTTTAAAGAGAGCTGTCTTACATAGTCACCTTTATAAAAAAGACTCCTGTCAAAAGACTCAATTAATCAGTCATACTCTAACCTCTACAACATGGGCAAGACTAAAGAGCTTGGTCTTGCCCATGTTGTAGAGGTTAACAATTAATGTATACCTGTGAAGGTAATATATGTTAACCTGTTAATAATTGTTAATAATTAATCAAATTCTGTTATGACTGAACAGCATGTCCACAATTTTTCTCTTACCCTTTTCCCATTCCCACTTCCCTCACCTCCCGCCCTCTCCCCACCCTTATTTCCTTGAAAGTTGAATATATGATTATCTACAAAACACAATATTAAATTTCAAAATGCTTAATAAAAATTATTTGAAAGGAAACAAGCCACTATTAATGAAAGCAAAAAAAATTAACTCTATAACTACTTTACATAGTATACATGTCAAATAGCTGAATATTTTTACACCCATTTTATTAGTCAAATTTGATGTATGTACATGCCACACCGATATTGTGTTGTTGCCATTGTTCTTAGACATGTACTTAACTTTTCTTGCTCTGTCCTTTTTGAGAAGTGTGGAATTGTGGTTCAAATCAGAAATGCTTTTTCTACTGCTGTAAAATAAAAAATCACAAAAGATAAAGAGACAACTAACAGGTCAGTTTTAGCATTTAGTGACCATAGTAAAAAAGCAACGCAAAAAACTACTGTGGGATTGCACTTTTTTTTCAATTTCACCGCATTTGGAATTTTTTCCTCTTTTCCAGTAAAAGATATGTTAAAACCAATGGTGTCGTTCAAAAGTACTACTTACTCCACAAAAAACAAGCCCTCACATGGCCAGAATTTATACGAAAGTTAATATCGGGTGCACCACAATTTAATCGATAATAATATATTAATAGTAACATAGTTATTAAGGTTGAAGGAAGACTTTAAGTCCATCTAGTTCAACCCATAGCCTAACCTAACATGCCCTAACATGTTGATCCAGAGGAAGGCAAAAAAAAACCCCATGTGGCAAAGAGTAAGCTCCACATTGCGGAAAAAAATTCCTTCCCGACTCCACATACAGCAATCAGACTAGTTCCCTGGATCAACACCCTAACAAGGAATCTAGTATATATAACCTGTAACATTATACTTTTCAAGAAAGGCATCCAATCCCCTCTTAAATTTAAGTAATGAATCACTCATTACAACATCATACGGCAGAGAGTTCCATAGTCTCACTGCTCTTACAGTAAAGAATCCGCGTCTGTTATTATACCTGCTTTCCTCTAGACGTAGAGGATGCCCCCTTGTCCCTGTCTCCGGTCTATGATTAAAAAGATCATCAGAAAAGTCTTTGCACTGTCCCATCATATATTTATACATTAACATAAGATCACCCCTTAGCCTTCGTTTTTCCAAACTAAATAGCCCCAAGTGTAATAACCTATCTTGGTATTGCAGACCCCCCAGTCCTCTAATAACCTTGGTCGCTCTTCTCTGTACCCGCTCCAGTTCAGCTATGTCTTTCTTATACACCGGAGACCAGAACTGTACACAGTATTCTAAGTGTGGTCGAACTAGTGACTTGTATAGAGGTAAAATTATGTTCTCCTCATGAGCATCTATGACTCTTTTAATGCATCCCATTATTTTATTTGCCTTTGTAGCAGCTGCCTGACACTGGCCACTAAATGTGAGTTTGTCATCCACCCATACTCCCAGGTCTTTTTCATTGACGGTTTTGCCCAAAGTTTTACAATTAAGCACATAGTTATACATCTTATTACTTCTACCCAAGTGCATGACCTTACATTTATCCCAATTAAAGCTCATTTGCAATTTATCAGCCCAAGCTTCTAGTTTACATAAATCATCCTGTAATATAAATTTGTCCTCCTCTGTATTGATTACCCTGCAGAGTTTAGTGTCATCTGCAAATATTGAAATTCCACTCTGTATGCCCCCTACAAGATCATTAATAAATATGTTAAAAAGAAGAGGGCCCAATACTGAGCCCTGTGGTACCCCACTGCTAACCGCGACCCAGTCCGAGTGTGCTCCATTAATAACCACCCTTTGCTTCCTATCCCTGAGCCAGCTCTTAACCCACTTGCACATATTTTACCCTATCCCCATTATTCTCTTTTTTATGTATCAAACTTTTGTGTGGCACCGTATCAAAAGCTTTTGAAAAGTCCATATACACTACGTCCACTGGGTTCCCTTGGTCCATTTTGGAACTTACCTTTTCATAGAAATTGATCAGATTAGTCTGACAGGAACGGTCCCTAGTAAACCCATCTTGGTATTGGGTCATGAGGTTATTCCTCTTCAGATACTCCAGCATAGCCTCCCTTTGAATGCCTTCCAGGATTTTACCCACAGTAAAGGTTAAGCTTACTGGCCTATAGTATCCGAGTTCAGTTTTTGTCCCCTTTTTGAATATTGGCACCACATTTGCTATACGCCAGTCCTGTGGTACAGACCCTGTTATTATGGAGTCTTTAAAGATTAAAAATAATTGTCAATTTTAGTGATTTTTAGATGCCGTCGTACTTCCTGCTGGGTTAAACAGGTGACACTTAATGGGGAATTTTTGTTATCACTGATCATATTGTCTGCCATGGAATTTTCTTGTGTAAATACTGATGAAAAAATGTCATTTAGCATATTGGCTTTTTTCTCATCCTCATCCACCATTTCACCCAGACTATTTTTAAGGGGACCAACACTATCATTTTTAGTCTTACTATTTACGTAGTTAAAGAATATATTGGGATTATTTTTACTCTTTCTGGCAATGAGTCTCTCTGTCTCAATCTTTGCTGCCTTGATTTGCATTTTACAGAATTTATGTAATTTTTTGTATTTGTTTAATGCCTCCTCACTACCTACTTCTTTTAATTCTCTAAATGCTTTCTTTTTGTCACTTATTGCACCCCTTACAGCTCTATTTAGCCATATTGGTTTCCTCCTATTTCTAGTATGTTTATTCCCATACGGTATATACTGTGCACAGGTCCTATCCAGGATGGTAATAAACGTCTCCCATTTTATTTGTGTATTTTTATGTCTCAGGATATCGTCCCAGTTAATTGCACCAAGTTCATCTCTCATCCGTTGGAAATTTGCCCTCCTGAAGTTTAGTGTCCTTGTAACCCCTCTTCTACACATCTTATTAAAGGATACATGAAAACTTATTATTTTGTGATCACTATTCCCCAAGTAACCCCCTATATTTGATAGGCGGTCTGGCCTGTTGGTTAATATTAGGTCTAGCAGTGCCCCCCTTCTTGTTGGGTCCTGAACCAGTTGTGACAGGTAATTGTCTCTCATAGTTGTCAAAAACCAATTACCTTTGCTTGAACTGCAGATTTCTGTTCCCCAATCTATTTCAGGGTAGTTGAAGTCCTCCATAATAATGACTTCTCCTTGAGTCGCAGCTTCATCTATTTGCTTTATGAGGATATTCTCCGTTGCTTCAATTATTATTGGAGACTTATAACATACCCCTATCAGTAATTTATTATTTTTCCCCCTCCCCTTATCTCCACCCACTGGGACTCCACATTTTCAATTAGATTCACCTATAATATCACGCAGGATGGGTTTTAAGGACGATTTTACATACAGACACACCCTTCCCCCTCGCTTATACATTCGGTCATTTCTGAACAGACTATAACCCTGCAAGTTAACAGCCCAGTCATGACTCTCATCCAGCCATGTTTCAGATATCCCCACCATGTCATAATTATGCTCCAACCACATTAATTCTAATTCGTCCATTTTGTTGCAAAGGCTTCTGGCATTAGTATACATGCATTTTATGTATCGCTCTGCACCTCTATGCCTCTGCCACCCCCAACTTCCTTATTTGTTCCCAGGTCTCTATATGCACTATCTTCCAAGGTAACCAAGGTGCCACAGAATGCATGGAAAGAAGCTATGCACAAATTGAGTAAAAGACCAATGCATAGAAACCTGTGCACACTCATAACATTAGAAACATATCTTTATTGTCACAAAAAAGCACATGCAAGTTTAAAAACATGGTAAAACATTTCTCATGTAACCACTAATAACCTCATTGTCGGCGTGTAAGAACGTGTATTTCGAGCAAGTTTTTTTTTTAATTTTGTTTCCATTTTTTCATAACTTGCGTATCATTAACATGTCTATCGATGCTGTGATTTTCATAATTCATAACTTTTTCTCTGGTGTTGCAATCTCAATGTTCTGCAATGTATGTTGAGGGCACTATGACTTTACTAACGCTGTGCTTGCTTAAAATGTAATCTGTCAGCAGTTTTTTTTATCACATAATCAAATTAAAACACATATTTCAGTAATGTATCTCTTTTCAGGCTGTGTGCTGTTGTTTACTTACAATTAAAGTTTTATCACTGGGTGTTTATCATAGCTGAGACAAAGTCGCATTCAGGTGCTAGCCTGACCCCGCCCTGTCCTGTGATAAGCAGCTCACTCTCAATAGTCAATGCACATAGAGAGCCTGTTGTGGGTGGGGTTAGATATGAGCTTTGCTACATGTAACATTAAAGAACTCTTAGATTGTGTCCCAACTGCGGCACCCAGTGAACTAAGTACTACATTGTTGGATTCTCTGTCTCTTTTTGTACCCTATCCTGCTCTCAGATGAGGTAGCAAAACCTGGAGACAGATTCACTTTAAGGAATTTGAAAGGCATTCAATGCAGTCCTAGTATACAGTGGGGAAAAAAATGTTTAGTGAGCAACCAATCAGGGCCGGCTCCAGGTTTTTGAGGCCCCCGGGCGAAAGAGTCTCAGTGGGCCCCCCCTTGAACGCATACCACGATTCATGATCGCATATAAACACAGCCATGTAGTATATAACACAGCCCACGTAGTATATAGCACAGCCACGTAGCATATAACACAGCCACGTAGTATATAGCGCAGCCACATAGTATATAACATGGCCCACTTAGTTTATAGAACAGCTATTTAGTATATAGCACAGCCCACGTAGTATATAACAGCCCACGTAGTATATAACATGGCCCACGTAGTATATAGAACAGCCATGTAGTATATAGAGACACTTTCCCCATATAGTGCTGCACAAACGTTTTGGCCCCATAGATGCTCCTTACAGACACTTGCCCCATATAGTGCTGCACAAACGTTATGGCCCCATAAGATGCTCCATACAGACACTTGCCCCATATAGTGCTGCACAAACGTTATGGCCCCATAGATGCTCCATACAGACACTTGCCCCATATAGTGCTGCACAAACGTTATTGCCCCATAAGATGCTCCATACAGACACTTGCCCCATATAGTGCTGCACAGACGTTATGGCCCCATATAGACACTTGCCCCATATAGTGCTGCACAAACGTTATGACCCCATACAGACACTTGCCCCATATAGTGCTGCACAAACGTTATTGCCCCATAAGTTGCTCCATACAGACACTTGCCCCATTTGCTGTGATAAAAAAAAATCACATACTCACCTCTCCGTCGCTCAGGCCCCCGGCACTTTCAATATTCACCTGTCCTCGTTCCAGCCGCCGCTCCATCTTCTTCAGCGTCTTTTGCACTGATGCTCAGGCAGAGTGTGCGCACTAACATGTCACAGTGCCCTCTGACCTCAGCGTCACTGCAGAGGACGTGGAAGACGGAGCAGCGTCTGGAACGAGGAGCAGGTGAATATCGCGCAGCGGTGCGCTCCCCTCCCCGTTATACTCACCTGCTCCTGGCGCAGGGTGCAGTCCCTGCTTCCTGGCGCTGGCAGCTTCTTCCTGTATTGAGCGGTCACCGTTACCGCTCATTACAGTAATGAATATGCGGCTCAACCCTTATGGGAGGTGGAGCCGCATATTCATTACTGTAATGAGCGGTACCATGTGACCGCTCAGTACAGGAAGAATCTGGGGAGCCGGGGACATGCAGGGACTGTGCCAGCCTCCAGGAGTAGGTGAATATAATTAGACAACCCCCGGCTCCCCCTGCCCTGCCGAGTCAACTCCGTGATGTGCCACTAGCTGAGGGCCCCTTGGGGAGCGGTGGTCCTAGGCACAGGCAGCTGCCTGCCCTTAACGCCGGCCTTGAATGGGCCCCCCTGTTTCGCCAGGGCCCCGGCACTTGCCCGGGTATGCCGGGTGTTGACGCCGGCCCTGCAACCAATTGTGCATGTTCTCCCACTTAAAAAGATGAGAGAGGCCTGTAATTGACATCATAGGTAGACCACAACTATGAGAGTCAAAATAAGAAAACAAATCCAGAAGATCACCTTGTCTGATTTGGCAAGATTTATTTTGCAAAATATGATGGAAAATAAGTATTTGGTCACTAACAAAAGTTCAGCTCAATAATTTGTTATACATTCTTTGCTGGCAATGACAGTGGTCAAACATTTTCTGCAAGTCTTCACAAGCTTGGCACACACTGCTGGTGGTATTTTGGCCCATTCCTCCATGCAGATCTCCTCTAGAACAGTGATGTTTTGGCCTGTCGCTGGGCAACACAGACTTTCAACTCCCTCCAAAGGTTTTCTATCGGGTTGAGATCTGGAGACTGGCCTGGCCACTCCAGGACCTTCATATGCTTCTTACGAAGCCACTCCTTTGTTGCCCTGGCAGTGTGCTTGAGATCATTATAATGTTTAAAGACCCATCCACATTTCACCTTCAATGCCCTTGCTGATGGAAGGAGGTTTGCACTCAAAATCTCAAGATACATGGCCCCATTCTTGCAAAGAAATAGCCCCAAAGCATGATGTTGCCACCCTCATGCTTTACAGTAGGTATGGTGTTCTTTGGATGCAACTCAGCATTCTGTCTCCTCCAGACACGATGAGTTTTGTTTCTACCGAACAGATCTGCTTTGGTTTCATCAGATCATTTGACATTTTCCTAATACTATTCTGGATAATCCAAATTCTCTCTAGCAAACTTCAGACGTGCCCGGATATATACTGGCTTAAACAGGGATACACATCTGGCACTGCAGGATCTGAGTCCCTGGCGGCGTAGTGTGTTACTGATGGTAGCCTTTGTTTCGGTGGTCACAGCTCTTTGCAGGTCATTCACTAGGTCCCCCGTGTGGTTCTGGGATTTTTGCTCACCATTCTTGTGATCATTTTGACCCCACAGGGTGAGATCTTGCGTGGAGCATCAGATCGAGGGAGATTATCAGTGGTGTTGTATGTCTTCCATTTTCTTATTATTGCTTCCACAGTTGATTTCATCACACCAAGCTGCTTGCCTATTGTAAATTCAGTCTTCCCAGCCTGGTGCAGGGCTACAATTTTGTTTCTGGTGTCGTTTGACAGCTCTTTGGTCTTCACCATAGTGGAGTTTGGAATGTGAATGCTTGAGGTTGTGAACAGGTGTCTTTTATATTGATAGCAAGTTCAAACAGGTGCTATTACTACAGGTAATGAGTGGAGGACAGAGGAGCCTCTTAAAGAATAAGTTACAGGTCTGTGAGAGCCAGAAAGCTTGCATATTTTAGGTGACCAAATACTTATTTTCCCCCATATTTTGCAAAATAAATCTTGCCAAATCAGACGAGGTGATTTTCTGGATTTGTTTTCTCATTTAGACTCTCATAGTTGTGTTCTACCAATGGTGTCAATTACAGGCCTCTCTCATCTTTTTAAGTGGGAGAACTTGCACAATTGGTGGCTGACTGAATATTTTTTTTCCCACTGTACCTCTAAATGTCATACACATCTTTTTAGGGCAATTAAAGGCTTTTGATGTGCAGCAAATCAATATGCCATAAATCAAAGTTTTTGGAAAAATTCTGTGAAACTAGTGAATTTGAATTGGAATCTCAAAAGAAACGCTCATCTCTATTGTTGAGGCTTTGTAAAGCATTAGGGAACCATAATCCTTCAATCCTCATTACTGATGAATTTCTTCTTTGCAAGGAGATGGTCATATCAAAGAAATTGATTTCAGTACTTAAATAAATAAATAAATAAACTAATAATAATGACTTGAGGACATGAAGATGTGTTTAGGGCAATTTAGTATGAAAACTGTTCTCTTTATTTGAGGCTCAAAATAGCATGTCATCAAAATCTGTAAGTTTAGTTAAGAGTGTACTGAATGCATCTAATATAGCTTAAAATAAGATTTATAGCAGCTGTAGATATATTGCTGCTATAAAAGCAAATTGTGTGGAAGCTTCATTAAAATTACTGTTTGGATTCACATGCAACCTACTTACTGACATTTATCCTTATTTTGACACTGCATCCTATACATTATGTCATTGTTTTCCGACCTTGTTTCTAGTCTATTTTATCTTTATCTGCTTATATTATTTGAAATATAGCCAAACCATGCAATAACTAGAATAATGGGAGTAACTAATGCAAGTTACTTATACAGGGAGGAGACGGGGTAATTGAAGGCAAAAGACAGAGGCTGGAGGTATATGAAAAATAATTGTTTGGCCAAAGAAGAAATCTCTTTAGGGCTGTGTGCACGCGTTGCAGATTTGGGTGCAGAATTTTCTGCACAAAATCTGCATTTCCTGGCAGAAAACAGCTGTGTTTTTGATGCGTTTTGATGCATTTTTTGTGCGGTTTTGATGCTTTTTTAATGCATTTTTTTATGCAGTTTTTGGTGCGTTTTTTGCACGTTTTTATGTTTTTGTGCGTTTTTTAATGTGTTTTTGTATGCATTTTTGAAAGCTAAATAAAGATGTATTATTGAACAAAAAAAACATTTGTGATGTCATTATTGTCCAACCTCCTCTTTTACATTTGTCTAACCCACGCTCCATTACTCACACAGATAGATAGATGATAGGTAGATAGATAGGTCTATAGATAGAAGGAATGAGATAGATAGATAGATCTACATATATTCATAAAAAAGGAAGAGCACAAAAATCTTTTGACTTATCTCTGGGTGCAAATCCTCCAGGTAACCTGTCCACTGGTTATCTTGAATGCATAAAGTTCAAAAAAGAAGGCAGCACTCCATTTTCCAAATAACTGTGCAGAGTTTAATCAGACCCACATGTCTGGTGCGACGTTTCGGCTCAAATGAGCCTTTCTCAAGCAGTGGATACATCATCTTTGTGCATATATATACCTTTTAACATTATCCTTAATTAATGCAATTTGTGCTCAATAAAATACAATACAATGTAGTATACTTCATGTGTTCCATTTACCATCTGGTACTAATTTATATAAAGTGCGTACGTGCTTATATACAAAGAAGTGTTCTTAATATACAGATACATTAGTCCAAACTGTATATGATATAATCATATTTCACTTGCCCTTACCTCTGAAGTAACCTGCTGCTAATGGAGGACAACATTTTGCTAGGCATTCGTACATATCTACTGCGCATGTCTGGCGCGTCATATAACTATGCCGGGTTGCAGACCAATCCTAGTGTCAGTATTCAGGCACATGCGCATAAGCGCTGTACTTAGCCATCTTTGTAGTGGCATACCTATTTTCCTCTGTTAATCCAGCGTATCCTTTAGAGCTAGCGCTTGCGTATACGCATTAGTAGCGCCGTCTTGATCACATAATGCTAAATGAGTTGCGGACAGTCTTTAATGGAACCACCATCTTTATAATGTCATCTTCTGATGATACCCGCATTATTTCTATATTACTTATAGGATACAACGTGCATAACACCGCCCTGACTCTCCAGGCTCAACCTTCATCAGGCTGTCTCCCGGAGGTCACATGGCGTTCGGCTAGTTGCACTTAACCATATTTTAATTGTGATCACGCTGGAATAATAAACATTATACATATACTGTATAAGTTCAACTACTTTATTGATTGGCCCACAGCCCGACTAAATATTATATTATGGAATAACAACATGACTTTTCCAAAGTTAAATTTCATATAATATAAACTACACAGAATGTTTAAAGTATGACCTCCATATTCGCAGGGTCCTTCTGGGTAATCATCCAGTCTTGTTTGGATACTACACAGCATCTGAGTAAAACAAATATAAAATTATAACGTACATATTGACAGTCATATCAAAGTACTTCTACATTAAAAATAGTAATACTATATACAGGGACTCCAACATATTAAGTATCAGACTAATGAGCGTTCTCATAATATTGTATGTATCTTAAAATCTACATTGAGGCCCCTAGGTCTAAGGGTATTGAGTTCATATATCCACATCAGTTCTCTTTTTTTGAGAATTTGTTCCCTATCTCCTCCTCTTCTCTGCATTGGGACAGCATCTATGATCCTACATTTTAAATCTCTTTCACAATGCTTACAGTCGGCAAAATGCTTGGGAACTGGTAGGTCCGCTTTATTCTTCCTTATGGTGTATCAGTGTTGGTTCATTATTGTCTTGAATTCGCAGGTTGTCTCACCGACATACCATTGGTTGCACGGATACATCAAAAGGTAAATAACGTAGTCTGAGCTACAGGTCAAGTACTGTTTAATTTTGTATATCTTCCCTGTTGTTGGGTGCTGAAATGTAGATCCTTTAATCATATATTTACAATTTATGCAATTTAGACACGGAAAGCAACCCTTTCTTTTGGACCCTGTTAATGACCTTTGAGTACTTTTCTTAGAACCAATGTCTGATTTTATTAAGATGTCTTTTATATTCCTATTTCTCCTATATGAATTTAGTGGTGGCATTCTAAATTCCTGAACATCAGGAAGACATTTTCCCAGCATTGACCAATGTTTTTTAATAATGTTAGCAATATCTCTACTTTCTTCTCCATATGTTGAGACAAAAGGAATTCTATTATATAGTTTCCTGCATTTTTCCTTTGATCCCTTATTGATTAGTTCCATTCTATCTTTTTTCATTACTGTGTTTTTGTCATTTCCAATAACCCTCTAGGCTATCCTCTATTTAAGAATTTCTTTACCAACAGATCTATTGCTACATCAGCCTTATCCTCCTCTTTAACAATGCGTCTAACCCTAAGCAGTTGGCTCAATGGGATAGATCTTTTCATAGGTCTCGGATGCTGGCTATCATACAAAAGCAGATTGTTCCTATCTGTTTTCTTCACATATAGTGTAGTTACGAGTTGGCCATTTCTTAATTCAATCAGGACATCCAAAAACTGGATTTCGGTTCTGGATTTTACTGATGTAAATTTGATTGTTTGGTCAATTGTGTTGAGAAATGCGTGGAAATCATTCAATTCATTTTGTGTACCTGTCCAAAGGAGGAAGACATCATCTATGTATCTCCACCACACCAGCACATGCCGGAAGTGGTGGGACACATAGACGAGGTCTTCTTATCTTACTTAAAAAGTCTGTGGTGTCCTTTATATATGATTTACACTCTTTTGTAATCGGGTTAAGTATTCTATCCAGGAAGATACCCGTTTTGTTAAACAAAGATAGAGACACTGCATCTTGAGGGGGAGGTAGTTTTAGCATCCTTCGATATAGTGTCACTATATACTTCTATTGATCATAAACGAGGTTTAAAAGCAGTAGAGAAGAAGTTGGATCTCATTAAATATGTATGTACTGTATGGTGCATGTTGCATGGTGTATGCTGTATGTTGCATGGTGCATGTTGTATGTTGCATGTTGCATGGTGTTTGTTGCATGGTGTATGTTGCATGTTGTGTGTTGTGCGTTGCATGTTGTATGTATGTACTGTATGTATGTACTGTATGGTGCATGTTGTATGTTGCATGGTGCATGCTGTATGTTGCATGGTGTATGTTGTATGTTGCATGTTGTATGTTGCATGGTGTATGTTGTATGTTGCATGGTGTATGTTGCATGGTGCATGCTGTATGTTGCATGTTGTATGTTGCATGGTGCATGTTGTATGTTGCATGATATTAATTATATTATTATTTTAATATTTTTTACAGGTAAAATTGGTTTCGGGGATCAAAGTGACAAGGTGATGGTGAGTATGTACTCTATGTTGTATGTACTGTATGTCTATATGTATGTTGTATGTATGTACTGTATGTATGTACTGTATGTATGTACTGCATGCATGCATGGTGCATGTTGTATGGTGCATATTGTATGTTGTATGTATGTACTGTATGTATGTACTGTATGGTGTATGTTGTATGTTGCATGGTGTATGTTGCATGGTGCATGCTGTATGTTGCATGTTGTATGTATGTAATGTATGTTTGTACTGTATGGAGTATGTTGCATGCTGTATGTTGCATGTTGAATGTTGCATGGTGCATGCTGTATGTAGTATGTTGCATGGTGCATGTTGTATGTATGTACTGTATGTATGTACTGTATGGTGCATGTTGCATGGTGTATGTTGCATGGTGTATGTTGTAAGTTGTATGTTGTATATTGCATGCCGTATGTTGCATGTTGTATCTTGCATGTTGTATGTTGCATGTTGCATGATGTATGTTGCATGTTGTATGTTGCATGTTGTTTGTTGCATGGTGTATGTTGCATGTTGTATGTTGCATGTTGTATGTTGCATGGTGTATGTTTTATGTTGTATGTGTTGCATGCTGTATGTTGTATGTTGCATGTATGTACTGTATGTATGTACTGTATGGTGTATGTTGCATGGTGCATGTTGTATGTTGCATGGTGCAATTTTGTATGTTGTATGTTGTAAGTACTGTACATGTGTATATGTGTTATTTTTTTTAACATTCAACACATTAGCCGGATGATGGGACAATTACTGTCCCATCATTGTCTAATGTGTCAGTCACTGTCACTGTAGCAGGCATAGCCCGATGGGACTTGTAGTTCCATCGGACCATGCCTGCACACACACCCCCAAGGACCCCCGCACACACCCGGACAGCCCCGCACACACCCAGACAGCCCTGCACACACCCGTAAAGTCCCACACACACCCGCACACATCTGAACAGTCCTGCAAACACCCGCACAGTCCCACACACACCCCAACAGTCCCACACACACCCAAACATTCCTGCCCTCACCCGCACAGCGCTGCACACATCTGCACACACCCGAACAGCCCACAGTATCCGCCCACACACATACACGCACACAGTCACCGCCCACACTCCACTCACACACTTCCCTCCTCCCGAACTGCAGCGTTTCTCGGACTCGAATCCGCAGCAAAACTGCAGATCTTTTTTACATCTGCGGTTTTGCTGCAGATGTGCCTGACTCAATGCAAATCTATGGGTGCAGAAACGCCGCAGTTCCGCACAAAAGAAATGACATGCTGCGGGAAAAAAAGCTGCTTTTCGGTGCGGCTTTTTCCGCTGCATGTGCACAACAAGTCTGCGGCTCCCATAGACTTACATTGGTTGTGCGCTACACTGTGGATTTGATGGAATTCTGTGCTGCAAAATACGCTGTGGATCTGCAATCAAATCCGCAACGTGTGCACACAGCCTTAGACTGCATTAGCAAGTTGTGGACTATACTGCATTTATTTTTGCTGCAAATTGCAGGAAAATGCATCATGTTGTCATGAATTTCCAAAATCGTAACAAAAAAAGCACATGAGTAAAGCTGAAGGCACAGGGCTCAGCTGCTGGGAGACAACAACATAATTGTTATCAGCGAGTTACAGTGCATCCACAGAAGGCAATGGTTTCTTATTATATTAGTCAATGATTTTACACTTGGCTGTAGATAGTAGAAGGAAATTTGCACAAAAAACTACCCTGTATTAGGTTTGCAGGTTCTGTTATGGCATTTTAAAATTGAGCTGAGTGGTTATTCACAAACTGTGCACGTTATGCTTATGTGTGGTTAGGTAGTAGCTGTTGTGCCATCTGTTATGCAAAATATTCTGAAGCTTTAACCCCCTTACTCCCCAAGTTGGTTTGCACATTAATGACCAGGCCAATTTTTACAATTCTGACCAGTGTCACTTTATGATGTAATAACTCTGGAACGCTTCAATGGATCAATCTGATTCTGAGAATGTTTTTTCATGACATATTGTACTTTGTAATAGTGGTAAAATTTCTTCGATATAACTTGTCTTTATTTATATAAAAAAGAAATTTGGTGAAAATTTGGAAAATTTAGCGAGTTTCAAACTTTGAATTTTTATGCCCTTAAATCATGAAAATGTGTCACACAAAATAGTTAATGGATAACATTTTCCACAGGTCTACTTTACATCAGCATAATTTTTGGAACAAATTATTTTTTTTATGAGGAAGTTATAAGCATTAAAAGTTGACCAGCAATTTCTCCTTTTTCCAACAAAATTTACAAAACCATTTTTTTAGGGACCCGTTCACATTTGAAGCAACTTTGAGGGGTCTATATGAGAGAAAATACCAAAAAGTGACATCATTCTAAAAACCGCACTCGTCAAGGTGGTCAAAACCACATTCAAGCAGTTTACTCTTCTGGTGCTTCACAGGAATTATTGGAATGTGGAAAAAAAATGAACATTTAATTTTTTTTTTTCTTAAAAAATTTACTTTCAGCCCCAATTTTTTATTTTCACGATGACCCCAAAATTTGTTGTGCAATATATCCTGAGCATGCTGATATCCCATATGTGAGGGAAAACCACTGTTTGAGCGCACGGCAGAGTTTGGAAGTGAAGGAGCGCCATTTGACTTTTTGAATACATAATTTGATGAAACAATAAGCGGATGCCATGTCGCATTTGGAGAGCTCCTGGTGTGCATAAACAGTAAAAATCCCTGACAAATGACATCATTTTGGAACCTAGACCCCCCAGAAAAGCAATCTTGATGTGTGGTGAGCACATTAAACCCTCAGGTGCTTCATAGAAGTTTGTAATGTTGAGCCATGAAAATAAAAAAAATCACATTTTCCTCACAAATATGTTTTTTAGCTTTAAATTTTGCATTTTCACAAGGGTAACAGGAGAAATTGCACCACACAATTTGCAGCGAAATTTCTCCCAAGTACGTTGATACCCCATATGAGGGAGAAAACTACTGTTTGGGTGCACAGCAGGGTTCGGAAGAGAAGCAGCGTCATATGGCTGTCATGATCCAGACCGGGTTTTGAGTCCTGTCTTCCCTTTTTCCGGTCTGATCATGTCAGGGGTTAACTTTTCTCAGCTTCAGTCTGGTCCCAGGTTTGCTATTTAGCCGCGCTGTGTCCTGCAGATCATGTCAGTTATAGTTTCTGCCTAGTGCTGCTGTAAAATGACTCTGATTGCTCCGATTTGTCCTGCTGTGTTTGCTGTCTGAACCCGTGTCTCTCTTTTCCCCTGTACCCATCTTGACTCAATGTTTCCCTTTAGTGTGCAGACTCCCTGGTTTTGACTTGGCATGTATCCTCTCCTGTTTCTGTCATTTGTCTTTTGGCTTATCTGCTCCTGACTGTTACTGACCCCCTGGCTTGTCTCTGACCACAAGTTTGCTTATTCCATTTGTTCTGTTCTAGAGTCTAGGATTTGACCCTGCTCACTTTGACTATTCTGCTGCCACCTTTGGTAGCCTCACTGTTGCACTGCAAGTTTGCTCTGTTTAGGTGCAGACCTGCTTCCTCTCTATTGCCATCTAGTGAAACCTGCACATACCTGCATTGCAGCAGCATGACATTATAACTGACAAGAAACAGGTTTTTTTTCTCTCTGCTCGGCTTTCTATGGATCTTCTCTGTACCTTGGCGGATCAAATGGCTAGTTTGACACAAATGGTGCAGGATCTGTCTGTGGAACATAGGGCCTTGGCCACATCTCATAACCACCTGCAAAGATAGCTTTATGACACAGTAAGGTCTTTTAATAGATCTTTCTCCCAGTCTGGCTGTAAGCACTCTGACACTGTTGATGTCTCATTGCACTCTCCTGAACCTGCGGTCAGGCTCCCAGATACCTTCTCAGGGGAAAAGGAGAAGTTTCGTACGTTCAAGGAGAATTGCAAGTTGTTGCTTTCTCTTAGACCCCGATCTTCTGAAGATGAGAGTCAGCAAATGGGGATAATCATTTCTTTACTTCGTGAGGGACCTCAATCATGGGCTTTCTCTTTACTTGCCACTGCCCCTAAATGTATGTCTGTTGATAAGTTCTTTGCAGCCTTAGGACTTATTTTTGACAAGCCTGACGGGGCCAGAGTGGCAGGGGACACAATCATGAGTCTCTTTCAGGGTAAGCTATCGGCTGAATGGTATAGTTCCGAGTTCTGTCGATGGTCCACTGAGGTGTCCTGGGATGATTCTGCGCTGAGATGTCAGTTCAGGAGAGGACTGTTGGATCACCTGAAGGACGCCTTGGCTCTCCATCCACCACCCAGCTCATTGGAGGAGGCTATGACTCAGGATATCTGTATGGATCGGAGGCTGTGGGAAAGAGGTGTTACACAGAGAGAGGTTTCGTTGCTCCCTGCTAATCTGTTGTTTTGCCACCATCTGAGCCTATGGAGGTGGGGGTCATCAACTCCAAGGAGAAAGAGAGGAAGCGATGATGTGATGGGAAATTATGTTTTTATTGTGGAGATTCGGGACATTGGAAGAAGGACTGCCCCTCTTGTCCATCGATTAACGAGCTTCTGAGTCTGGGTGATTGTCGAGGAAGTCACCCAGACTCTGATGCCATTTTCATCATTTCAAAAAGTTTTGCTAGAGGTGTAACTCTGTTATGGAGGTGGCTACATATCCACTTCAGCTTTTGTGGACTGTGGATCTTCGATGAACTTCATTGACTCTAGTCTGGTGTCCAAGCTAAAGTTAAGGACAGTTAAGCTAGAGACTCCCATCCATATCATTGCCATTGATAAGACACCGTTGGCTCAAAATGTTATTAATTATGTCTCTGAGGAGTGCTTCCTCAAGGTGGGTTCCTTGCACCAGGAACATATCTCATGTTATGCTATGAATAATCATCCTGTGGGACTGGTGTTGGGGTTCATAATCCTGTTATAGACTGTGGCTCTCGTGATATTGTTAACCCTCCGTCACATACAACTGATCTGACAGGCGCTTCTCGTTTACTTTCATTTCTCCTTCCTCACCAGATTGTGAGGAAACCCCCTCCCTCCAGGTAGTCTCCTGTCTCTTGAAGGTCTGTGAAACCTGATATCACAGTTGGATTTCAGAGCTTCAGGGGAGAGGATATAGCTGCACAGATCTCTCAGGCTCATTGTATGTGAATACGTCACATTCAGTAAGGTTGGTATTTTATGTTTTTATTCATCACAATAGTTTATTTAGCTTGTTTTATGAATGTATAGCACAAAATGTGAGGATATTTCATAGAAATAAGGGAGATTTTATAAAAGAAAGTGTGCTGCTCAGGCATATACAGTAGTTCCCTAACATATTCCTTCTCTTGCTTCAGATTATCTGCTGAAATGGAGAGGAAAATGTACAATTTATCCAAACAACTTGATGTTGAGGAAGTAACAAACATGCTGTTAGATGATAGAGACCTCACACTGAATGAGGATTTAGGAGAGGAAAGTGAGATTGATTCTCATGATGAGGTGGAAGAATGTGTCCTGGATTCTGAAACAGAGCAAGATGGTGACAGTGGTGAGGATGAAGAAGTTGGATCATATTATATTGGAAAAGATAAAAATACTAAATGGAACAAGAAGCCATTCCAGAAAAAACGTAGGGAACCTTTAAACATTATTACTCACCTTCCTGCAGTAATAGGAACTGCACGTAATGCAAAAACTGCAGTTGAATGCTGGAACAGTATATTTACAGATGACATTCTGGACTCTATTTTCACATATACCAACCAATATATAGACATTATAAAGGACAAGTACATCTGCAACAGAACCATCAAGCCCACAGATGAAATAGAACTGCGTGCCTATTTTTGGATTACTGTACCTTGCAGGAGCTTATAGGGCAAATAGACAAAGTTTGGAGGAACTTTGGGGTAAAGATGGGGATGGAGTTGAAAAATTTAGCCTTGTTATGTCCATAAACAGATTCAAGATTCTAATTCGTTGCCTTCGGTTTGACGACAGAACTACCCAAACCGAACGCAAAACACATGACCGACTTGCTCCAATTCATGATATATTTCAAAGATTTGTTGTAAACTGTAAACAAAGTTATTACCCTGGAGAGAATCTCACTATTGACGAAATGCTCCCTGGTTTTCGTGGTAGATGTGCCTTTCGTCAATATATTCCATCAAAGCCAAACAAATATGGAATAAAAATTTATGCCCTTGTTGATGCCAGTAAGACCTACACTTACAACCTGGAAGTTTATGCAGGAAAACAACCAGAAGGTCCTTACTGTGTGAGCAACAAACCCATTGATGTTGTAAAAAGACTGGCTGAACCCTTATTTGGATCGGGTCACAATATTACAGCTGACAATTGGTTTACAAGTTGTGATCTGATTGATTATCTGAAAATTCAGAAGCTGTCATATGTGGGAACTGTAAGAAAAAACAAAAGGGAATTGCCGCCATAGTTTGTAAGTGTGAAAGAGAGACAACAGTACAGCAGTATGTTTGCATTCCATAATGGAAAGGCTTTAGTTTCCTATGTACCACATGCCAAAAAAATCGTACTTCTATCAACACTTCATGATGATGCTGCCATCGATCCTGGGACTGGGGCAGAAAAAAAAACGGAGATAATTACAATTTACAATGCCACCAAAGGGGGTGTGGATACAGCAGATCAGATGTGCTCCACTTTCAACATCAGCAGAAACATCAAACGCTGGCCAATGGTCATATTTTTTGCTATGTTGAATTTGGGTGGTATAAATTCACAAGTAATTTATCTTGAAAACAAGCTTGAACCACTCCGTAGACGATTGTATCTGAAAAAATTGGCCCATGAACTAGTACTTGGAGAGCTACGCAGGAGAAGCGTGAAAACAATCGGTATCCCCTCTCGCCTTCAAGTTCAGCTCAAAAGGTTCCGCCCAGAAGATGATGGTGAAAAGTCACCATCTGCACCACCTGCCAAACGGAAAGCGGAACCAGAAGGCTTTCAAATTATGAATGTCCCAAATGTCATAAAGCAATTTGCCTGACACATGCAAAAATGGTGTGTAATTCTTGCTATTTGCTCTGCAAGTGTGACTTTTCTGGGGAAACCTCAGCATCTACTTCTGATTGAATATGTTTTTAATAGTACTTAAGGTACCTTAAAATTAAGTTTGTGTTCAAAAATTTTCTTTGTACATTTTTTTGAGAGAGTCGAACTGGGGACTATTTGGCGGGAGTTTTGAAAAGTTTGTATTTCATAGTTATTAGTTTTATGTTAAGTAAATGTTTTTTTTTGCAACTGATTATGTGTAGTCTCTTTTATTACATCCCTATGAAGGTCACTGATCACTTTTAGAGCACTGAAATTGCAAACATTAGATATTATAGGTATTTTTCCAGCAGGCGCCTGACAGGCACATTGTATGTGAACTCGTTAGTCCGAATATTGTATGTGACGGAGGGTTAAATGGGGTCCAAATTGTTCAAATGGTTGTCTTTCTGCTGTTTTTGTGTCTGCCATTAATCTGGAGGGTATTCCGGAGTATCTGAAGGATTTTGGGGACGTGTTCGCCAAAAAAGAGGCTGAGGTCTTGCCACCACATCATCACTATGATTGTAATATTAATCTCATTCCGGGTTCTAAATTGCCCAAAGCCCATTTGTACAATCTCTCTGGCCCGGAAAACACCGCAATGAAAAACTATATCTCTAATAGTCTTTGTAAAGGTCACATCTGTCCTTCAGTTTCACCTGTGGCCACTGGATTCTTTTTTGTTAAGAAAAAAGATGGTGGTTTATAATAATAATAATAATAATAATCTTTATTTATATAGCGCCAACATATTCCGCAGCGCTTTACAGTTTAACAGTTTCAAACACAAAAGTCATAAGTAACAACATTAACAATACAATAATTAAAGCAAAATAAGACGACCCTGCTTGTGAGAGCTTACAATCTACAATGAGGTGGGGGAGATACAAAGTACAGGTGTGTATTTACAATGATGTATTTACAATCATGGTCCAGCCATCTTTAGGGGTTGGGGAATAGATGGGGATAGTGAATGGGCTACACACACACAAACGTAACATAACTTTGATTAGTGAACGTGATAGGCCGCTCTGAACAAATGTGTTTTGAGCGAGCGCCTAAAACTATGCAAATTATGGATGGTCCTAATATCTTGGGGTAGAGCATTCCAGAGGATTGGCGCAGCACGGGAGAAGTCTTGGAGTCGGGAGTGGGAGGTACGGATTAGTGCAGAGGTTAATCGAAAGTCATTTGCAGAGCGCAGTGGTCTGTTAGGCTGATAGACAGAAATGAGGGAGGAGAGAGGTGTTTTATGCCCATGCCTCGATTTCCGGGAACTAAATAAATTTATGGTGAGAAATACCTACCCTCTCCCACTCATTCCAGATCTTTATAACCAATTGCCTGGGACTAACTGGTTTTTCAAACTTGATCTCAGGGGAGCATATAACCTTATCCGCATTTGGGAAGAGGATGAGTGGAAAATGTCATTTCTCACTTCTGAGGGTCTGTTTGAAACTTTGGTCATGCCCTTCGGTCTCACGAATGCGCCCGCAGTGTTCCAGAACTTCATAAATTATGCTTTTTCTAATTTTATCGGGTTCTTCATGGTTGTATAACTGGATGATCTCCTTGTTTTCTTGCCTGACAAGGAATCCAACATTGGTCATTTCCATGCTGTTCTTCATAGGTTACAGGAAAATTCTCAGTTAGCTAAACCCGAGAAATGTTTGTTTTGTGTCTAGGAGCTTTCCTTTCTGGGGATAATCCTTTCTGCAAGTGGGTTTTGGATGGATCCCGGGAAGGTACAGGCCATTGTTGATTGGGTGTAATCCAGAGACCTCAAGGGTCTGCAACGTTTTCTGCGTTTCACCAATTATCATCAAAAATTCAGCAATGGGTTTTCCCAGGTGGTCAAGCCACTTACCGATCTCACCCACAAGGGTGATGATCTCAAAGTGTAGTTACCCTTGGCGGTTGAAGCATTTTCTACCTTAAAGAAGTGTTTTAGGTCTGCTCCTGTGTGAGTTCAGCCTGATCTGTCAGAACGGTTCATCGTAGAGGTGGACACATCGGAAGTGGGAGTGGGGGCAGTGTCACCTCAGGGACCCATTACTTTGACCAATTTAAGACCATGTGCCTTCTTTCTCCAGGAAGTTTTTTCTGCGGAGAGGAATTATGATGTTGGTAACTGGGAGTTATTGGCATAAAATTAACCTTTGAAGAATGGAAACATTTTTTGGAGGGGGCGGTTCATCAGATCTTGGTGATTACGGACCACAAGAACCTGTCTTACATTGAGTCTGCCAAGCGATTAACTCCTAGGCAGGCGAGGTGGTCGCTTTTTTCTTCTCGTTTTCATTTTCTATCGCCATTTGGCCTGGTTCCAAGAATGTCAAGGCAGATGCCTTCTCTCATAGTTTTGATCTGATATCACCCCCCAAACCTCCTTTCTCCATTCTTCAGCATGGGGCGGTTGTTGCTGGGGTATCCTCTGAATTGGAGCATGAAATTTGGGAGGCTCAGTCTCTTGCTCCTCCCTCTTTGCCTGATAATAAGCTCTTGGTCCCGCTTCAGTACCGGTTGAAGGTTCTCTGGGAGTTCCACGATTCTGCTCTCAGTGGACAGCCGAGGATCTCAGCCACCTGGAAAGCCATTGCTAGGCTGTTTTGGTGGTCCTCCTTGGATGTCGCTGTGTTTGTGTCTGCTTGTGATACCTGTGCCCATGCTGAGCTCCCATATTAGGTGCCATTGCCAATTCTGGATAGACCTTGGATTCATGTGTCTTGGATTTTATCACAGATCTCCCTTCTTCCAATGGCAAAACTGTAATCTGGGTAGTGGTTGACAGATTCAGTAATCAGGTGCATTTTGTACCTCTGGCAGGATTGCCTAATGCAGAGACACTATCTAAGTTGTTTGTTGAGCTTGTTGTGCGGTTGCATGGTGTGCCTTTGAGTGTGGTTTCTGATAGAGGGGTACAATTTGTGTCCAAATTTTGGAGAGCATTTTGTAAAAAATTGGATATTCGCTTGACCTTCTCCTCTGCCTACCATCCTGACGGTCAGACGGAGAGGACCAATCAGTCACTTGAACAGATTTTGCGGTGTCTTGCTACATTTCAGCAGGATGATTAGTGTTCTTCATTGCCAGTGGCTGAGTTTGCATTTAATAATCGGATTAACCAGTCCACTGGCACCTCTTCGTTCTTTTGTAATTACGGCTTTCACCCCCAATTTGGCGAATTTTCCAGGCTGGATTCAGGATGTTCAGGGGCTGATACGGCAGTTCAATGGTTGTGGGAGGTGTGGAGGGAGGTCCTGAAGAACATTGGGGAGGCTCAGGGCAAACAAACATATTGCTGACAAGCAACGGTCGGTAGGACCTATTTTCCCTGTAGGAGATAAAGTGTGGTTGTCTACCAAGAACATTCTTCTGAAAGATCCTTCTACTAAGCTAAGGCCCAGGTTTATTGGTCCTGACGAGATCATTGAGGTTGTCAATCCAGTTGCCTTTCCCTTACGCCTACCTCCGTCACTTCTGATGCCTAATGTGTTCCATAAGTCCCTTCTTAAGACATTTGTACCTTCGTCTACTGGGTCTCCATCCCCTCCGCCTCTTGTCTCTGTGGATGGCCAGAGTGAGTATGAAATTGAACAGATTGTGGATTCTCCCATGGTCTGCAATTCACTTCAGTATTTGGTCCATTGTAGGGGTTGCGGTTCTAAGGATCGATCTTTGGTCCCAGTGCGATCTGTCCATGCTGATTGATTAGTTCAGGCATGTCATATATGTTATCCTGGGAAACCTGGGGTTCCGGTTGATCCCCCTTGAGAAAAGGGTACTGTCATGATACAGACTGGGTTTTTGAGTCCTGTCTTCCCTTTTTCCGGTCTGATCATGTCAGGGGTTAACTTTTCTCAGCCTCAGTCTGGTCTTAGGTTTGCTATTTAGCCTTGCTGTGTCCTGCAGATCATGTCAGTTATACAGGTGCATCTCACAAAATTAGAATATCATCAAAAAGTTAATTTATTTCAGTTCTTCAGTACAAAAAGTGAAACTCATATATTATATAGCGTCATTACAAACAGAGTGATGTATTTCAAGTGTTTATTTTTGTTAATGTTGATGACTATGGCTTACAGCCAATGAGAACCCACAATACATTATCTCAGCAAATTAGAATACTTTATAACACCAGTTTAAAAAAATGATTTTAACATCCGAAATGTTGGCCTACTGAAATGTATGTTCAGTAAATGCACTCAATATATGTTCGGGGCTCCTTTTGCATCAATTACTGCATCAATGCGGCGTGGTATGGAGGCGATCAGTCTGTGGCACTGCTGAGGTGTTATGGAAGCCCAGGTTGCTTTGATAGCAGCCTTCAGCTCATCTGCATTGTTGGGTCTGGTGTCGCTCATCTTCCTCTTGACAATACCCCATAGATTCTCTATTGGATTAAGGTCAGGCAAATTTGATGGCCAATCAAGCACAGTAATACTGTTGTTTTTAAACCAGGTATTGTCCTGCTGGAGAATTACTTTTCCATCTCCAAAAAGCTTGGGGGTATATGGAAGCATGAAGTCCTCTAAAACTTCCTGGTAGACTACTGTGCTGACTTTGGTCTTGATAAAACACAGTGAACCTACACCAGCAGATGACATGGCTCCCCAAACCATCACTGATTTTGGAAACTTCACACTGGAACTCAAGCAGCCTGGATTGTCTGTCTCTCCACTCTTCCTTTAGACTCTGGGACCTTGATTTCCAAGGTCCTGTGTGAAGTATCCACAATCAATCCCCCACAGTAAGTCAGGACAGGATTTCTGTGTGTGAGACATGTAATGATGGGCAGACCTGCTCTCATTGATCTCATTGAAGAGCTGTATGTGATTACAAGGTGCCAGGAGAAGAGCAAAGATCAGTTTGATTTCTAACATCTCTCAGCTTTATTACAACTCGTGTGTGTGTGTGTGTGTGTGTGCGCGCGCGTGTGTGTGTTTATGAGAGAAAAGCGGCAAAACAGCAGAGCTAAACTTTGCTTTACTACAAACACATCTGCAGCTGGAGCTTTCACATTACTGTCAATTCCCCTGTATTTTCCCCACCCCTACATGACTTCTATGAGAGGGAACCTGTAAGGTTTTTAGAATCTCACTAAGTTTTGCTGTACTCTTGGCACTTTGTAGTCACACATAGCTGTACAGTGAGGCAAGTGAGGAGATCAGACGGTCTGTCATTGCATGTCTCACACAGAAGAAAACCTATTCTAATCTATTGTGGGGACATGTTAATTTTTTCCCCTATATGTTAGAGCCTGCTTATAATTGTTGAGGTTTATGCTGGGGAAGAAGTACACACCCCCATAGAACAATCTCATGTAACACCAAGTTCAGTTTATCATAAATTATAGACTAAATTTTATAAGTTAAAACAAAAAAGAAATTAATTAATGAAAACTAAGTTTTTTCATCTCTGGAGCTACTGTTGCATGATGTGGCCTGTTTAAGGTGGAAATAATGTCAAATAAGGTGGAATATGTATAAAAGAAATGCAGCAAACATGGAATAATCAGAAAAGATTGCTATTACGTAAAAATCAGCAAAACAGTTTTATTACATTCTTTGTATAGGTTTAATAGAGAAAAATATCAATCACTCAACTTTATTTATGACATTTATTATTATTATTATTATTTATTATTATAGCGCCATTTATTCCATGGCGCTTTACATGTGAGGAGGGGTATACATAATAAAACAAGTACAATAATCTTGAAAAATACAAGTCACAACTGGTACAGGAGGAGAGAGGACCCTGCCCGCGAGGGCTCACAATCTGCAAGGGATGGGTGAGGATACAGTAGGTGAGGGTAGAGCTGGCCGTGCAGCGGTTTGGTCAATCGGTGGTTACTGCAGGTTGTAGGCTTGTCGGAAGAGGTGGGTCTTCAGGTTCTTTTTGAAGGTTTCGATGGTAGGCGAGAGTCTGATATGTTGTGGTAGAGCATTCCAGAGTAGGGGGGATGCACGAGAGAAATCTTGTATGCGATTGTGGGAAGAGGAGATAATAGGGGAGTAGAGAAGGAGATCTTGTGAGGATCGGAGGTTGCGTGCAGGAAAGTACCGGGAGACGAGGTCACAGATGTATGGAGGAGACAGGTTGTGGATGGCTTTATATGTCATGGTTAGGCTTTTGTACTGGAGTCTCTGGGTGATGGGGAGCCAGTGCAGGGATTGACAGAGGGGAGAGGCCGGGGAATAGCGGGGGGATAGGTGGATTAGTCGGGCAGCAGAGTTTAGAATAGATTGGAGGGGTGCAAGAGTGTTAGAGGGGAGGCCACAGAGCAGGAGGTTACAGTAGTCAAGGCGGGAGATGATGAGGGCATGGACTAGGGTTTTTGCAGATTCTTGGTTTAGGAATGTGCGGATCCGTGAAATATTTTTGAGTTGGAGGCGGCAGGAAGTGGAAAGGGTTTGGATATGTGGTTTAAAGGAGAGATCAGTGTCAAGGATTACCCCGAGACAGCGGGCTTGTGGGACTGGGGAGAGTGGGCAGCCGTTTACTGTAATGGATAGGTTCGTTGGGGAGATCGCGTGAGATGGGGGAAAGATGATGAATTCTGTTTTGTCCATGTTAAGTTTTAGAAATCTAGTGGAGAAGAAGGATGAAATAGCAGACAGACATTGAGGGATTCTGGTTAGTAGGGAGGTGATATCTGGTCCAGAGATGTAGATCTGTGTGTCGTCAGCATAGAGATGATACTGAAAGCCGTGAGATTCTATGAGCTGTCCCAGGCCAAAGGTGTAGATGGAGAAGAGCAGGGGTCCTAGAACTGAACCTTGCGGGACTCCGACAGATAGGGGGCGAGGTGAGGAGGTGGTGTGTGAGTGGGAGACGCTGAATGTACGGTCAGTTAGGTATGATGAGATCCAGGATAGGGCCAATTCTGTGATGCCAAGGGATGAGAGGGTCTGCAGCAGCAGGGAATGGTCCACTGTGTCAAAGGCAGAGGACAGGTCCAGGAGGAGGAGGACAGAGTAGTGTCGCTTGCTCTTGGCGGTTAATAGGTCATTGGTGACCTTAGTTAGGGCAGTTTCAGTGGAGTGGTGTGACCGGAAGCCTGATTGAAAGCGGTCGAAGGAGGAGCAGGAAGATAGATGGGAGGACAGTTCAATATGGACATGTTGTTCCAGTAGTTTTGAGGCAAAGGGGAGAAGTGATATAGGGCGATAGCTAGATACAGAGGATGGGTCAAGAGAGGGCTTTTTGAGGATAGGTGTGATTGTGGCATGTTTAAAGCTTGAGGGGAAAATGCCAGTTGTTAGTGATAGGTTAAAGAGATGGGTTAGGGTTGGGATGAAGACTGTGGTGAGGTTTGGGATGAAGTGGGATGGGAGTGGGTCAAGTGCACAGGTGGTGAGATGCGATCTTGAGAGTAGAGTGGAGAGTCCGTCTTCTGTAATGGTGGAGAAGTTGGTTTTGGAGGTGGAGGGCTGGGTAGTTGGGAGGAAGGGTTCTGGGGGTTGTTTACTAAAATTGTCTCTGATGTTCTCAATTTTCTGCTTGAAAAATGAGGCGAAGTCTTCAGCTGAGATGAGTGGGGAGGGAGGAGGTGCTGGGGGACGGAGGAGAGAGTTGAAGGTGTTGAATAACTGTTTGGGGTTGTGAGACAGGGAGGATATGAGAGATGAGAAGTAGGTTTGTTTTGCTGTGGCGAGCATGGTTTTGAAAGCAGTGAGGGACTGTTTGAATGCGATGAAGTGCTCGATGGAGTGGGATCTTTTCCATCTGCGCTCAGCAGCTCTGGAAGCTCGCCTCAGTTCTTTTGTCATGCTGGTGTGCCAGGGTTGTCTGTTGATTTTGCGAGCTTTGGTATGTGTGAGAGGGGCAAGAGATTCCAGAGCTGCAGCTATTGTGGTGTTATATAGAGCGGCAGCATCATCCGCATTGTGTAGGGAGCTTATGTCTGTGAGAGGGAGGAGGGATTCAGAGAGTGAGTGAAGATCAAGGTGTTTAAGATTTCTGCGAGGGTGTGAGAGTTTGTGGGGTGGGGGTTGTAGACAAGGAGTGGAAAGGGAAGAGAATGTAAGTAGGTTGTGGTCAGAAAGAGGAAGAGGTGAGTTTGAGAGGTTAGATAGGGAGCAGAGGCGGGTGAAGATGAGGTCCAGTGTGTGACCATCTTTGTGGGTGGCTGTAGAAGACCATTGAGTGAGGCCAAAGGAGGAAGTGAGAGATAGAAGTTTAGTGGCAGCTGAGAGGGAAGTGTCAATGGGGATGTTGAAGTCGCCCATGATGATAGTGGGGATGTCAGCGGCGAGGAAGTGGAGTAGCCAGGTGGTGAAGTGGTCGAAGAAGGTGGTGGCTGGCCCTGGGGGACGGTAGATGACAGCCAGTTGGAGGTTGGAGGGGGAGTAGATGCGCACAGAGTGCACCTCAAAGGAAGGGAGGGTAACTGAGGGTGGCAGTGGGATTGGGGTGAAGGAGCAGTTATCTGACAGGAGAAAACCAACTCCTCCGCCATGCTTGCTGCTGGGGCGGGGTGTGTGAGAAAGGTGGAAGCCACCGTAAGAGAGTGCCGCAGGGGAGGCTGTGTCAGAAGGGGTGAGCCAGGTTTCAGTGATGCCGAGGAAGGAGAGTTTGTTATTGATAAAGAGGTCATGGATAAATGGAAGTTTATTGCAGACAGAGCGTGCGTTCCATAGTGCTCCAGATAGGGAAATTGGGGGAGTGGGGGCAGGATGAATGGGTATGAGGTTACTGTGGTTGCGAGGACGTGTAGAGGATCGTGGCAGGGGATTAGAAATGAGTGTGGGGATGTGATGAGGAGGGCCAGGATTTGGGGATATGTCGCCAGCAATGAGGAGCAGCAGACAGAGCGTTAGAAGGTGTGAGCTGGATAGGTCATGATGTGGCCGTGTGTGCCTGGCGAGAAAGGATTGTATGTGGAGGAATAGTTCTGTGGAGGAGGTGAGATGACTGGGGAGGATGGAGGGAGAAATGACTAGTTCTTTACTGGGTGGAGGGACTACAGGAGATAGGAAGAAATAGAGTAGTATGGGGGTGAATGTGAAAAGAAACCGAAACATTATAGTGGTTTTCTATTCCTTTACCTTCCAGTCAATTCCAGTCCAATTCTAGTCTAATTCATAGCAATTAAAAAACTGCAATTTAAAAATGCAATTTCTAAGATGGTCAGACACGTCTGGTCAGACTCATGGCTATGAATTTATGGGCACCTAAGGGCTCACAGCTGAGAGGGAGGATGTGGGCGTGTGTGTCTAGAGCACATGTTCACAGTTAAGCCAGGTCATAAAGAGGGGGTGGGGTAGATGGCCACTCAGGTATGCAAGGAAGAAGCAAGGGAAGTGAAATAGGAATGGATAGAAAACAATGGGTAAGCAAAGCATACCAGGTGGGAATTATATGCAGTTCACATAAACACACATTGCAGGAAAGGCAGAGTAGATGGACAGCAGCATACCAGGTGGGAATTATATGCAGTTCACATAAACACACATTGCAGGAAAGGCAGAGTAGATGGACAGCAGCATACCAGGTGGGAATTATATGCAGTTCACATAAACACACATTGCAGGAAAGGCAGAGTAGATGGACAGCAGCATACCAGGTGGGAATTATATACAGTTCACATAAACACACATTGCAGGAAAGGCAGAGTAGATGGACAGCAGCATACCTGTGGGTAGACAAAACAGCTTGATTAGAGGATACAGGTGGTGATGAGGATGATGAAAGTACAGCAGTGATGAATGCTCAAATGCCCCATGGAATTCTAGTCTAATTCATAGCAATTAAAAAACTGCAATTTAAAAATGCAATTTCTAAGATGGTCAGACACGTCTGGTCAGACTCATGGCTATGAATTTACCAGTCTCCATAAAAAATCTGATTGCTGTATTGTTACGATTACAAGGACATCAAATATGTCGATGTTATTTGCTGATTTGTGATATTACTTATCTTTTTAAAAATGCATTAACATTATTTTTTCCATTATCAAGTGCTTTTCATTATTATTTGTTAGTAATTTTATAGGATGAGAAAAATTCTCCCTCTAGAATATGAATACATACATTGTGCACAGCAGTGTAATTCTTCCAGTATAATCTTCCGTAGTCAGAGCCTTCAGTACAGATCAAGTACAAAGAATTCTCCCCTTATTATCAGCTTAAATCTCAGTGTGTCTGAAATATTTTAAGGTTGTGGGTTCGAGACCCAGGGAGACTGACACAAAAAAAATTGCATCTTTGTAATTGCTTATTATTTTTACTACTATTTTTATAGGATCAAAAATCATTTCATTGCATGCAAGGTCAAGATTACCAAATTCTGCTAGCTACTTCATAAATGGTTGTAGCTCAGTGGCAGAGCTGCAGCTTACAAACATAGAGATATGAGTTCTAGTCCTAGGGAGACCCGATCGCAGAAGTAAGAAGATGTCAGTAAGACTAAGTTCAGATTAGCGTTTGAGTCCGCAGTGTGGTGCTGCGGACTTCTTTCCATATACTTCCGTGTGCGTCCTGCGTACCTATCGTTAACATTGGGTACCCAGGGACATGCGTTGTATGCGGATGCGTCCGCGTGCATCGTATTGACGTGCCCACCATATGCAACTTGTTGCATTTTCTTGCGTTCGGTGGGCACATCAAAACGATGCACGTGGATGCATCCACATACAACGCATGTCCCTGCGTACCCAATATTAAAGATAGGTACGCAGGATGCATGCAGAAGTAGGCAGAGCTTAAGGATAGAAATCCGCAGCACCACGCTGCGGAATCATATGCTAATGTGAACTTAGCCTAATACAAGTTAAATTATTCACTGAGCAGACAGCAACCTTGCCCTCCAAGTAGGAGGAGCTATGGGGTGGGAGCAATGAGGACATCGGAGAGGTGAGAATAGAAGCCAGGAGAAAAGCTCCTAATATGATGGGACAGTCACATCAAATCCAGGATGGTTGGGAGTTATGGCTTGCCTCATTGTCCTACACCCATTTGGTTTGTAAATTCCTACCCTTCCCTATATAGCTCTCTACCTTTGGTGAATGTTTTGTACACTAGTTGCTTTTCATTATCCCTGTTTCTCTTATGTGTTAATACACAAAAATTTCTGTGCCAGGCCTCTTTGTGAAGGGTGAGGGGACAGCTTAGGGTATGACAGGAGAATAGTAAGGCACGTGGCCCACACCTCCTCACCATCAGAGGTACCTTTGGTAGCAGGGATAGTTAAGATCCCAGTCCTAGCAACAGTGCAGGGCCCCTTTCCTTTATCACGTACAGTCACAGTGTGACAATATGTGGCTGTGTGTATACATAGTATGTGTGACTGTATTTATATAGTATATGTAACTGTATATGTGTGTGCCTGTGTATATATAGCAAATGTGTTTAAGACTGAATGTATGTATGGTATGTGTATAAATATGTATGTGCCTGTCTATATTCTATTTAAGGATATGTGTGTATGTACTTGTATATCTGTAATGCTTGTGCCTTTATACAGTTACGTCCATATATATTTGAACAGAGACAACATTTTTCTAATTTTGTTTATAGACATTACCACAATGAATTTTAAACAAAACAATTCAGATGCAGTCTAAGTTCAGACTTTCAGCTTTCATTTGGGAGTATCCACATTAAAATTGGATGAAGGGTTTAGGAGTTTCAGCTCCTTAACATGTGCCACACTGTTTTTAAAGGGACCAAAAGTTATTGCACAATTGATTCCAAGGCTATTTCATGGACAGGTGTGGGCAATCCCTACGTTATGTCATTCTCAATTAAGCAGAAAAAAGGCCTGGAGTTGATTTGGGGTGTGGTGCTTGCATTTGGAAGGTTTTGCTGTGAAGTAAACATACGGTCAAAGGAGCTCTCCATGCAGGTGAAACAAGCCATCCTTAAGCTGAGAAAACAGAAAAAACCCATCCGAGAAATTGCTACAATATTAGGAGTGGCAAAATCTACAGTTTGGTACATCCTGAGAAAGAAAGAAAGAAAAAAAGAAAGAAAGAAAGAAAGCAAGCACTGGTGAACTCATCAATGTAAAAAAACCTGGGCGCCCACGGAAGACAACAGTGGTGGATGATCGCAGAATAATCTCCATGGTGAAGAGAAACCCCTTCACAACAGCCAACCAAGTGAACAACTCTCTCCAGGAGGTGTATCAATATCCAAATCTACCATAAAGAGAAGACTGCATGAAACTAAATACAGAGGGTTCAGTGCACGGTGCAAGCCACTCATAAGCATCAAGACTAAAAAGGCTAGACTAGACTTTGCTCAAAAACATCTAAAAAAGCCAGCATAGTTCTGGAAGAACATTCTTTGGACAGATGAAACCAAGATCAACCTCTACCAGAATGATGGAAAGAGAAAAGTATGGCAAAGGCATGGTACAGCTCATGATCCACAGTATACCACATCATCTGTAAAACACGGCGGAGGCAGTGTGATGGCTTGGGCATGCACGGCTGCCAGTGGCACTGGGTCACTAGTGTTTATTGATGATGTGACACAAGACAGAAGCAGCCGAATGAATTCTGAGTTATTCAGAGCCATACTGTGTGCTCAGATCCAGCCAAATGCAGCCAAACTGATTGGTCGTCGTTTCATACTACAGATGGACAATGACCCAAAACATAAAGCCAAAGCAACCCAGGAGTTTATTAAAGCAAAGAAGTGGAATATTCTTGAATGGCCAAGTCAGTCACCTGATCTCAACCCAATTGAGCATGCATTTCACTTGTTAAAGACAAAACTTCAGACAGAAAGGCCCACAAACAAACAGCAACTGAAAACCACCGCATTTGAAGACCTGGCAGAGCATCAAAAAGGAGGAAACCCAGCGTCTGGTGATGTCCATGAGTTCAAGACTTTAGGCAGTCTTTGCCAACAAAGGGTTTTCAACCAAGTACTAGAAATGAACATTTTATTTAAAATGATTTAATCTGTCCAATTACTTTTGGTCCATTTAAAAACAGGGTGGCTCATGTTAAGGAGCTGAAACTCCTAAACCCTTCATCCAATTTTAATGTGGATACCCTCAAATGAAAGCTGAAAGTCTGAACTTCAACTGCATCTGAATTGTTTTGTTTAAAATTCATTGTGGTAATGTCTAAAACCAAAATTAGAAAAATGTCTCTGTCCAAAAATATATGGACTTATCTGTATATGGTGGAGTATGTGCCTGTGAAAAATATTCTTAGCAGTGCGACTGACTTTTTTATGATGTACTTTGTGCAGTAATTATTGTTCACATATTATGTGTGTTTGTGCTTGTCTGATGTATGTGTTCATGGTGTGTCCTGCACTTATGTGACGTGTGCGCTGCACTTATGTGACGTGTGCGCAGCGCTCATGATATTTATATGTGCTCTTTATCTGTGTGATGTACTGTATATGCTGTACTTGTGTAATGGATTGAATGTGTGCGCTGTACTGATGTGACGTGTCTGCAGTGTACTTTGTACTCATATGACATAACATGTTATTGTAGTGTCAAATAATGTTTCTTAAAGAGGTTTTCTGTTATAATTTATTAAATGCCCTGAGGCTTACGTTAAGGAAAAACAATAAAATCAGGAATCCTCATCCTCCTTGGGGCCAGCAATTCCTCTTTGCTACTGCACTTGTAAACTTTGATTTCAGGCTGCAGCCGTGATGTCATGACTAAAACATGTGAGTACTGGAGCTAAAAACTGTGCTCACCAGTCATGTCAAGATAAATGTAACAAGCTGCTGAGCCCTGAACCAGAGAGATATCACTTGACCAGGTGTAAATGAGTAACTTTAATATTATTTTTTCCCTAGTGAAAGCCGATGAGCAAAGAAAGAAAATTAAATTGGAAGACCCCCTTTAATGGGTGGGGGTGGGGGGGGCTATGCAAAAGGGCCCATTGCTATCAGTGTCTGCCCCTGAGTTTCATTAAGCCTATAAGGAGGGCAGTCGAAGTAAATGCTCCGCCATAATGTATATACAGGTCCTTCTCAAAAAATTAACATATAGTGTTAAATTTCATTATTTACCATAATGTAATGATTACAATTAAACTTTCATATATTATAGATTCATTATCCACCAACTGAAATTTGTCAGGTCTTTTATTGTTTTAATACTGATGATTTTGGCATACAACTCCTGATAACCCAAAAAACCTGTCTCAATAAATTAGCATATTTCACCCATCCAATCAAATAAAAGTGTTTTTTTAATAACAAACAAAAAAACCAACAAATAATAATGTTCAGTTATGCACTCAATACTTGGTCGGGAATCCTTTGGCAGAAATGACTGCTTCAATGCGGCGTGGCATGGAGGCAATCAGCCTGTGACACTGCTGAGATGTTATGGAGGCCCAGGATGCTTCAATAGCGGCCTTAAGCTCATCCAGAGTGTTGGGTCTTGCGTCTCTCAACTTTCTCTTCACAATATCCCACAGATTCTCTATGGGGTTCAGGTCAGGAGAGTTGGCAGGCCAATTGAGCACAGTAATACCATGGTCAGTAAACCATTTACCAGTGGTTTTGGCACTGTGAGCAGGTGCCAGGTCGTGCTGAAAAATGAAATCTTCATCTCCATAAAGCATTTCAGCCGATGGAAGCATGAAGTGCTCCAAAATCTCCTGATAGCTAGCTGCATTGACCCTGCCCTTGATGAAACACAGTGGACCAACACCAGCAGCTGACATGGCACCCCACACCATCACTGACTGTGGGTACTTGACACTGGACTTCAGGCATTTTGGCATTTCCTTCTCCCCAGTCTTCCTCCAGACTCTGGCACCTTGATTTCCGAATGACATGCAAAATTTGCTTTCATCAGAAAAAAGTACTTGGGACCACTTAGCAACAGTCCAGTGCCTCTTCTCTGTAGCTCAAAAGTGGCTTTACCTGGGGAATGCGGCACCTGTAGCCCATTTCCTGCACACGCCTGTGCACGGTGGCTCTGGATGTTTCCACACCAGACTCAGTCCACTGCTTCCTCAGGTTCCCCAAGGTCTGGAATCGGTCCTTCTCCACAATCTTCCTCAGGGTCCGGTCTCCTCTTCTCGTTGTACAGCATTTTCTGCCACATTGTTTCCTTCCAACAGACTTACCATTGAGGTGCCTTGATACAGCACTCTGGGAACAGCCTATTTGTTGAGAAATTTCTTTCTGGGTCTTACCCTCTTGCTTGATGGCCTTCTTGACATCTGTCAGGTCGCTAGTCTTACCCATGATGGGGGTTTTGAGTAATGAACCAGGCAGGGAGTTTATAAAAGCCTCAGGTATCTTTTGCATGTGTTTAGAGTTAATTAGTTGATTCAGAAGATTAGGGTAATAGGTCGTTTAGAGAACCTTTTCTTGATATGCTAATTTATTGAGACAGGTTTTTTGGGTTATCAGGAGTTGTATGCCAAAATCATCAGTATTAAAACAATAAAAGACCTGACAAATTTCAGTTGGTGGATAATGAATCTATAATATATGAAAGTTTAATTGTAATCATTACATTATGGTAAATAATGAAATTTAACACTATATGCTAATTTTTTGAGAAGGACCTGTATAAGAAAACCAACAAAAGATGGACACAAGAGTTAAAATTAAACAATTTTATTAGAGACAAAATCTAAAAGAGTATATAAATACAAAAATACAGACAACAGTAAAACAGATGCAATGAAAAAGGAAAGGCAACACTAGTGCCACGCACAAACACAATAATCAAGTAAGGAGCAAATCAATAAAATAGGGATATATATGTAAATACCTATGGGTGACACAAATAGGTGAACTGGTTACTCCACATACAATCAGATGATATTAAATAGTTGTGCCAGTGAATAATAGGGCATAGGAGCAACCACACCAACAAGGAAAGGCTCCAAAGCGTTATACATCTAGGAGGAGGTTCAAAGTGTGAACGTGTAAGCAGAGGGTTTAATACAATCCTAATACCATGAGGAACCCCATAAAGCCCATTAATAATAGTATATGTTCTAATATTTTCCGGACGTCCCATATATATATAGTAGGTAAGGCCAAAGTTATTCCTGCATAGTGACAAAAATGGAGGTGGAGAATAAATAGGAAGTAAGACTGAGAGCAATGAACCAACCTGCTGCTTGTGCGTGGAAAGAGGGGCCCCGACGCGCATTTCACAAACGTTGCTTCCTCGGGGGGCGCTAGTGAGGGATCATCAAGACCTGTGGAAGCGCTGTAGCGCGAAACGCCCATCATCTGTTGGAAGCACAAGTTCTCCCTATTTGTCCTGCCGTTGACTTGATGTCACAATAAAGATTGGATGTTTTACGGATGGTGAGTGCTCTTCTCAAAATTCTTTTTTCTCATTTGCCTATTATAGTAAATTTGTGTCTTTCTGATGCCATTTGTGTTTGTCATTTGTTTTGGGATCCATTTGCTGCATAATGGTATTGTTACACTAAACGACTTACCAACGATCATGCCCAGCGATACGACCTGGCCTTGATCGTTGGTAAGTCGTTGTGTGGTTGCTGGGGAGCACACAGCTCTCTCCAGCAACCAACGATCAGGGGAAAGACTTCGGCATCGTTGAAACTGTCTTCAACGATGCTGAAGTCCCCCTGCAGCACCCGGGTAACCAGGGTAAACATCGGGTTACTAAGTGCAGGGCCGCGCTTAGTAACCCGATATTTACCCTGGTTACCATTGTAAAAGTAAAAAAAAAAAACACTACATACTCACATTCTGATGTCTGCTTTCGGCAGGAGCGCTGCTAATGCAGGCGCTGCTGCCGAGAGTTTCCCTGCACTGACTTTGTCAGCGCCGGCCGTAAAACAGAGCACTGCGGTGACGTCACCGCTGTGCTCTGCTTTACGGCCGGCACTGACACAGTGGACGCCGGGGGACGTGACAAACATCAGAATGTGAGTATGTAGTGTTTTTTTTTTTTACTTTTACAGTGGTAACCAGGGTAATTATCGGGTTACTAAGCGCGGCCCTGCGCTTAGTAACCCGATATTTACCCTGGTTACCAGTGAACACATCGCTGGATCGGCGTCACACATGCCGATCCAGCGATGACAGCGGGTGATCAGCGACCAAAAAATGGTCCTGATCATTCCCCAACGACCAACGATCTCCCAGCAGGGGCCTGATCGTTGGTCGCTGTCACACATAACGAGATCGTTAGCGGGATCGTTGCTACGTCACCAAAAGCGTGACATTGCAACGATATCGTTAACGATATCGTTATGTGTGACGGTACCTTTAGTTTAGTTTTTCAATTAGTAGAATGGAATGAAAATTAGCACTCTGAATCCTTGTGTAAACCTAGCTTTACATTGTTATGTCTTTTCCTCTGTTGTCTTTATTTCTACAGTACTTGAGATACCATCTTATGTCATGTACTTAGTTTCATACCATAAAGTAATATAAATGTGTTGTCATGGCTTTATCACCTGAATTGATCAGTGGGTAAGTTTCTCAGTAAGTAGTAGTAAATGCACATAGACTATAATTTAGTGTAACACTGTTACCTCAAATTGCTGTGGTGGAATACACAGCATGTGCGAGCCCAATTTTTTTGTATCTTCTGCTGCGCTGACACTCTTAAGTAGCCATAGACAATTAAACCATGATGATGTCCATCTGTAGCTATTTTTTTGTTCCCTTCTTTTCAAAATGATTCCTCATATCAATCTGTTCCCATATCTGTCTCATTATATTTGCATTTTAGATTGCATAATACTCATCATTTGAACATTTTAAATATAGTTTGTTCAATTCCATGCAAAACCTTGTACTATGGATGAACATAAAAATAAGTTAAAAGTTAAGTACAAGCAAAACAACACTAAACAATGGAAATTATACAATTGCACACAATATATTTCTGTGTCCTAATCCTATGTAATATGTCCTCACCATGATGACTCCTGCGGTAATTATCTGAATGTCATTAGGGTTGTGGTGGTGTAGGGGGTTTTCTGCCTAGGCCATACATAATAAACCAGAGGGTGAGCTTGTAAAAGTGCATGGGGTCACAGAGTTGAATGAAATGTAGGGTGGTATGCCCCCATAATAAGTTTTAGCACGTAGTGGCCATTGGTGGTAGAATGATTCCCCACTAAGGGATTGAAGATTGAATCAGGTGTACATAAGTACATGTGGGGATTCCCTAGCAACCAGGCAACCCCCACATGTACTTATGCTGGCTAACAGATGTAAATCATTCAGCTGCGGCAATAAAAACTAAATTTCTGAGCACTAAAAAATACTCGGAAGACACCCAAGCGTGCTCGGGAAATCTCGAGTAACGAGTATATTCGCTCATCACTAATAGAGAGGCATAACAACACAAAATATACCACATAAAAATAAAACATATTTTATTAATTAAAATAAGAAAAAAGAAAAAGTAATTAAAAAATGATAAAATCAAGTATATCAAGTTTTCCTGTTTGCACGGGGCAGGGTATATCAGACTCCCTGACGAAGCGGAAGCAAAACGCGCTTTGGAGTGGTGTGTTCGGGAGCAGAGGTGTGTCAGACCGGTTGGTATTTTGTGGTTGGTTATTATGAATTTTTAATCATGTTTATTTCTTCACCTTAATCACGAGCTATTATTGTTATGAGCACTTGGCTTTTTATAATTGAACTCTGGTGAATTTATTATTCATGAATTTTTTAAACACTCTTGTTTATATACCGTATACACATCAAATTATATACTTTTTATTCATTATATCATGATATTTTTTCTATAAGCACTTTGTATTTCATTCATAAAATTTTTTTTTTTTTCTTATGCTTAATGAATTATTATACAATTTGTTTTCACACTTTTTTTGGTGTTGAGATATACAGTGTATATATATATATATATATATATATATATATATATATATACATATACACAATTTTTTATGTGTTTTTTACCCTATGCATTTATTTATATTGATCAAATAACCGCTTTTGTTTTTTTACCAATTGGTTTGACATACCCTGTATACAGGAAAACTTGATGTACTTGATTTTATCATTTTTTTAAGTTATTTTTTCTTTTTTTCTTATTAATTTTAAATAATAAAATATTTATTTTTATGTGGTATATTTTGTGTTGTTATGCCTCTCTATTGTTAATGAAGTAATATAGTTATTTAAAAAAAACAACCTTTTAATGAATATTTCTTTGGTGTTATACAATACTCTGGCATCTGACTGCTCTGGAACCCTCCTGTGACGATGGTGGCTATAAGCCCACCTAGCAGCCACACGACCTATCCTAGAACAGGTTCTGACATCAACACCTCCTTCTGGGCCCGCCCAGGCCTTTTATATTTAGTGATTGGGACACAGATGTCACATGACATGGTGTTGTCTTTAATCTCCTTCTCTGGGAACATAGGTTGGACTTTGCTGCAGAATATCCCCAGGTTGTAATTCATAAAATAACCACCAATTGGCTTCCAAATACTGGAACAATGGCAGTAGGTAGTAGTGTAGACAGCACTGGGATGGAGTCACTAGTCTAGAGTGTGGGCCAGATACAGGCAACAGCATGATCTCGAAGAAAGTCAAGGTAAAATCCGATTTTTGACTTTCCCTGTTTCTAAAGTCATGGCATGCTGTTTTATATGATTATACTGTATGTCCTTGGCAGCAAAAGCATTAAAGGGGTTGTCCAGTCCAAATCAATAAATCTGTGTTCACTCTGTGACTTATGAATCCTACCCGGTACACGCATTGTGCACCGCAGGGATTTGACAGTTTCTGAATCGGGACCGGAGGGTATGTATGCGTTATACATACTCCCATCCAGAGCCCATGAAGTGGGCTTGGCATGACTCCATGCAACTGTATTGAGCAAGTCTGTGCCCCGACTAATGTCACGGCTGTCTAGTGAGTGTGGCCGACTAGAAGGCACGGCCTTGCTCCATGCAATCATATGGAGTGACGCCGAGCCCACTGAATGGGCTCTTGCTGGGAGTATGTATAACGCATACATACACTCCGGTCCCGGTTCAGAAACCGGCAAATCCTCGCAGTGCACAGCGCGTGCGCTGGGGGATTCATAAGTCTGCAGTCACTCAGAGTGACTGTAGACATACCAATTTGGATCAGACAACCCCTTTAATTTTTCTGTGGACAGCTTATACATCTTAAAAAACACTATCAGTGTCAAGCAATATGTTTTGGTTATAGGACAACATATGCTGCCATCCAGACATCTTTTTGATTGAAGGCCTCGCATATTTCAGCAAGACAATGCTAAACAACATACTGCATCCTTCACACCAGCATTGCTTCAGAGAAGAAGAGTTTGGGTGATTACCTGGGCGCCTGCAGTCCAGACCTTTCACCAATAGAAAACAACTGGTGCATCATGAAATGAAAAGTTTGGCAAAGAAGAGCCAGGACGAATGAGCAGCTAGAATCATACTTCAGACAAAAATGGGACATTTTTTTTTACCAAAACTCCAGCAATTGGTCTTCTAACTTTCCAGACATTTACAGACTGTTGCAAACAAAACCTTAGCCAAGTGTACATAGCCAAAGTGAGGAAGAGATCCAGTATATAAAATCAAATATCTTTATAGCGAAAAAATGCCTTAAAACACTAATAAAAAAGCAGACATGCCAGATGGCATGCTGCTGAGTTCTATAATCATATGGTATATCATGTCTCTAATAAGAAATATTCAATTAAAAATTGGGTGCAAAGTAAATAATCCTGTGACCACCCATCAAAATATACTTTACCATACAACTGAAAAGTATCACATTCGAATAATAAATTAACCTTTATATAGACATGAATAGAAAGAAAACACAAAAGAATCTACTTACACCAAATAGCAAAATAGTGCAATCAGCCTAAAGCCAGAATCATATGGAGATCAAGTGATCAATGCATTGCTTTTGGGACTAGATAGAATAGGAGGTCATAGTAACGTATATAACGAGGAGAATAATGACTAATCGAGGTGCCAAGAATAGAGACCCCCTTAGTAATTTTACATATCTTTGTAAGCAATAGGATGGATACCGGAGGATAGTGTCACTGAAGACCAGCTCAGCGTCCCCAGACCGTTGTAAAAAGAAGATGGGATGTTCCACAATGGTAGACATGGCCCTGTCCCATCTTTTCTGAGATGTGTTGTTGCCATCAATTTATAGATAATTAAAAACATTTTCAAATGAAATGGAAAAAGTCTGACTTTCCACTTCTGATCTGTGTGGCATGTTCTCCAACTATTTTTGGAATTAGCAGTCATATCTAGTATGTGTTTTATTGCTCTTTGTTGTTACAGAAACTGTACCTGTTCCGACAGCAGTGTCGCCATAATTCCCCCTCTGTTAAACACACTTGTCTGCATGTTTTACCCTAAAGTTCTGTGTACAGTTTATGTCCCTGTATAGTGAATTACTTGCTTTCTATTAATGCATTTATTTTAATGGTGATTGATGATTTTGGTTGATTGATCACTTTGCACATTTCTCTTCTTTGTTGAAGATTTTGATGTTCATTTTCAGAAAGTCTTAGCCTACATTTTACAAGAAATATAAATGAAGGCATTTTAAATATTTAGTAGTAAATGGCAGAACTACTGCCTGATAATTTAAAGCCATTAATTCTTCATTAGTTGTTTCTCTGCAGGATGTTTCTGATTGATGACCTGATAATGAATGATTATTTTCATATGCCCCGGTGTGGAAAAGGGTGTATACAATTTTTCACAACTAAAGACTAAATGCATTAATTGTTTTAATGCATCCGGTGTGTTTAGCTTTTCTTTCGTACGTCTTGAAGTGTAACACAATTTTTGGCATCCAAATTAATTTAAAGTATTGTGAGTGTTGTTACAATTAGGGTTGAGCGAAACGGGTCGGCCATTTTCAGAAGTCGACGACTTTTGGCAAAGTCGGGTTTCGTGAAACCCGACCCGACCCCTGTGTGGGGTCGGCCATGAGGTCGGCGATCTTCTGAATCTGGTATCGGAATTCCGATACCGAGTTCCGATATGTTTGCAATATCAGAAATCGGTATCGGAATCCATATTTAAGTGTAAAATAAAGAATTAAAATAAAAAATAATGCTATACTTACCCTCTGACGCGCCCTGGTACTAATAGGCAGCCTTCCTTCCTTAGAATCAGCGCGTGAAGGAACGTAAGACGACGTCGCGGCTTGTGATTGGACGCGCGATGTTATGATAAGGTAATTCAGTACCACAATGGACATAGAAGTCAGAGCACATACAGTGACCTGACTATAACCCAAAAACATAGAACGAGCTCTGAGACGTGGGAACTCTGCTGACCGCAATCCCTAATCCTCTCCAACCACACTAGAGGCAGCCGTGGATTGCGCCTAACGCTCCCTATGCAACTCGGCACAGCCTGAGAAACTAGCTAGCCTGAAGATAGAAAATAAGCCTACCTTGCCTCAGAGAAATACCCCAAAGGAAAAGGCAGCCCCCACATATAATGACTGTGAGTTAAGATGAAAAGACAAACGTAGAGATGAAATAGATTTAGCAAAGTGAGGCCCGACTTTCTGAACAGAGCGAGGATAGGAAAGGTAACTTTGCGGTCAACACAAAACCCTACAAACAACCACGCAAAGGGGGCAAAAAGACCCTCCGTACCGAACTAACGGCACGGAGGTACACCCTCTGCGTCCCAGAGCTTCCAGCAAGCAAGAAAAAACAAATAAGCAAGCTGGACAGAAAAAAACAGCAAACAAAATAGCAAAAGCGGAACTTAGCTATGCAGAGCAGCAGGCCACAGGAACGATCCAGGAGGAAACAGGTCCAATACTAGAACATTGACTGGAGGCCAGGATCAAAGCACTAGGTGGAGTTAAATAGAGCAGCACCTAACGACTTCACCACATCACCTGAGGAAGGAAACTCAGAAGCCGCAGTACCACTCTCCTCCACCAACGGAAGCTCACAGAGAGAATCAGCCGAAGTACCACTTGTGACCACAGGAGGGAGCTCTGCCACAGAATTCACAACAGTACCCCCGCCTTGAGGAGGGGTCACCGAACCCTCACCAGAGCCCCCAGGACGACCAGGATGAGCCATATGAAAGGCACGAACAAGATCGGGAGCATGGACATCAGAGGCAAAGACCCAGGAATTATCTTCCTGAGCATAACCCTTCCACTTAACCAGATACTGGAGTTTCCGTCTTGAAACACGAGAATCCAAAATCTTCTCCACAATATACTCCAACTCCCCCTCCACCAAAACCGGGGCAGGAGGATCAACAGATGGAACCATAGGTGCCACGTATCTCCGCAACAATGACCTATGGAATACGTTATGAATGGAAAAAGAATCTGGAAGGGTCAGACGAAAAGACACAGGATTAAGAACCTCAAAAATCCTATACGGACCAATGAAACGAGGTTTAAACTTAGGAGAGGAAACCTTCATAGGAATATGACGAGAAGATAACCAAACCAAATCCCCAACACGAAGTCGGGGACCCACACAGCGTCTGCGATTAGCGAAACGTTTAGCCTTCTCCTGGGACAAGGTCAAATTGTCCACTACATGAGTCCAAATCTGCTGCAACCTGTCCACCACAGTATCCACACCAGGACAGTCCGAAGACTCAACCTGCCCTGAAGAGAAACGAGGATGGAACCCAGAGTTGCAGAAAAACGGCGAAACCAAGGTAGCCGAGCTGGCCCGATTATTAAGGGCGAACTCAGCCAAAGGCAAGAAGGACACCCAATCATCCTGATCAGCAGAAACAAAGCATCTCAGATATGTTTCCAAGGTCTGATTGGTTCGTTCGGTCTGGCCATTAGTCTGAGGATGGAAAGCCGAGGAAAAAGACAAGTCAATGCCCATCCTAGCACAAAAGGCTCGCCAAAACCTCAAAACAAACTGGGAACCTCTGTCAGAAACGATATTCTCTGGAATGCCATGTAAACGAACCACATGCTGGAAGAACAATGGCACCAAATCAGAGGAGGAAGGTAATTTAGACAAGGGTACCAAATGGACCATCTTAGAGAAGCGATCACAAACCACCCAAATGACTGACATTTTTTGAGAGACGGGAAGATCTGAAATAAAATCCATTGAGATATGTGTCCAAGGCCTCTTCGGGACCGGCAAGGGCAAAAGCAACCCACTGGCACGAGAACAGCAGGGCTTAGCCCGAGCACAAATCCCACAGGACTGCACAAAAGAACGCACATCCCACGACAGAGATGGCCACCAAAAGGATCTAGCCACTAACTCTCTGGTACCAAAGATTCCAGGATGACCAGCCAACACCGAACAATGAACCTCAGAGATAACTTTATTCGTCCACCTATCAGGGACAAACAGTTTCTCCGCTGGGCAACGATCAGGTTTATTAGCCTTTAATTTTTGCAGCACCCGCCGCAAATCAGGGGAGATGACAGACACAATTACTCCCTCTTTGAGAATACCCGCCGGCTCAGATAAACCCGGAAAGTCAGGCACAAAACTCCTAGACAGAGCATCCGCCTTCACATTTTTAGAGCCCGGAAGGTACGAAATCACAAAGTCAAAACGGGCAAAAAACAGCGACCAACGAGCCTGTCTAGGATTCAACCGCTTGGCAGACTCGAGATAAGTCAAGTTCTTATGATCAGTCAAGACCACCACGCGATGCTTAGCTCCTTCAAGCCAATGACGCCACTCCTCGAATGCCCACTTCATGGCCAGCAACTCTCGATTGCCAACATCATAATTTCGCTCAGCAGGCGAAAACTTCCTGGAAAAGAAGGCGCATGGTTTCATCACCGAGCAATCAGAACTTCTCTGCGACAAAACAGCCCCTGCTCCAATCTCAGAAGCATCAACCTTGACCTGGAATGGAGCGAAACATCTGGTTGACACAACACAGGGGCAGAAGAAAAACGACGCTTCAACTCTTGAAAAGCTTCCACAGCAGCAGAAGACCAATTGACCACATCAGCACCCTTCTTGGTCAAATCGGTCAATGGTTTAGCAATACTAGAAAAATTGCAGATGAAGCGACGATAAAAATTAGCAAAGCCCAGGAACTTTTGCAGACTTTTCAGAGATGTCGGCTGAGTCCAATCATGGATGGTTTGGACCTTAACAGGGTCCATCTCGATAGTAGAAGGGGAAAAGATGAACCCCAAAAATGAAACCTTCTGAACACCAAAGAGACACTTTGATCCCTTCACAAACAAAGAATTAGCACGCAGGACCTGAAACACCGTTCTGACCTGCTTCACATGAGACTCCCAATCATCCGAGAAGATCAAAATGTCATCCAAGTACACAATCAGGAATTTATCCAGGTACTCTCGGAAGATGTCATGCATAAAGGACTGAAACACTGATGGAGCATTGGCAAGTCCGAATGGCATTACTAGATACTCAAAATGGCCCTCGGGCGTATTAAATGCAGTTTTCCATTCATCACCTCGCTTAATACGCACAAGATTATACGCACCACGAAGATCTATCTTGGTGAACCAACTAGCCCCCTTAATCCGAGCAAACAAATCAGATAACAACGGCAAGGGGTACTGAAATTTAACCGTGATCTTATTTAGAAGGCGGTAATCTATACAAGGTCTCAACGAACCATCCTTCTTGGCCACAAAAAAGAACCCTGCTCCTAATGGCGACGATGACAGGCGAATATGCCCCTTCTCCAAGGACTCCTTCACGTAACTCCGCATAGCGGCGTGCTCAGGCACAGATAAATTAAACAGTCGACCCTTTGGGAATTTACTACCAGGAATCAAATCGATAGCACAATCACAATCCCTATGCGGAGGTAGGATATCGGACTTGGGCTCATCAAATACATCCCGGTAATCAGACAAGAACTCTGGAACCTCAGAAGGGGTGGATGACGAAATAGACAGAAATGGGACATCACCATGTACCCCCTGACAACCCCAGCTGGACACAGACATGGATTTCCAATCTAATACTGGATTATGGACTTGTAGCCATGGCAACCCCAACACGACCACATCATGCAGATTATGCAACACCAGAAAGCGAATAACCTCCTGATGTGCAGGAGCCATGCACATGGTCAGCTGGGTCCAGTACTGAGGCTTATTCTTGGCCAAAGGCGTAGCATCAATTCCTCTTAATGGAATAGGACACTGCAAGGGCTCCAAGAAAAACCCACAACGCCTAGCATACTCCAAGTCCATCAAATTCAGGGCAGCCCCTGAATCCACAAATGCCATGACAGAATAAGATGACAAAGAGCAGATCAAGGTAATGGACAAAAGATATTTAGACTGTACCGTACCAATGGTGGCAGACCTAGCGAACCGCTTAGTGCGCTTAGGACAATCAGAGATAGCATGAGTGGAATCACCACAGTAGAAACACAGCCCATTCAGACGTCTGTGTTCTTGCCGTTCAACTCTGGTCAAAGTCCTATCGCACTGCATAGGCTCAGGTTTATGCTCAGATAATACCGCCAAATGGTGCACAGATTTACGCTCACGCAAGCGTCGACCGATCTGAATGGCCAAAGACATAGACTCATTCAGACCAGCAGGCATAGGAAATCCCACCATGACATCCTTAAGGGCTTCAGAGAGACCCTTTCTGAAAATAGCTGCGAGCGCATATTCATTCCATTGAGTGAGTACGGACCACTTTCTAAATTTCTGACAATATACCTCTATCTCATCCTGACCCTGACACAGAGCCAGCAAATTTTTCTCTGCCTGATCCACTGAATTAGGTTCATCGTACAGCAATCCGAGCGCCAGGAAAAACGCATCGATATTACTTAATGCAGGATCTCCTGACGCAAGAGAAAATGCCCAGTCCTGAGGGTCGCCACGTAAAAAAGAAATAATGATCCTAACTTGTTTAACTGGGTCACCAGAGGAGTGAGGTTTCAAAGCCAGAAATAGTTTACAATTATTTTTGAAACTCAGAAATTTAGTTCTATCTCCAAAAAACAAATCAGGAATAGGAATTCTTGGTTCTAACATAGAATTCTGAACCACAAAGTCTTGAATATTTTGTAATCTTGCCGTGAGCTGATCCACACATGAAGACAGACCTTTAATGTCCATCGCTACACCTGTGTCCTGAACCACCCAAATGTCTAGGGGAAAAAAAAGGCAAAACACAGTGCAGAGAAAAAAAAATGGTCTCAGAACTTCTTTTTTCCCTCTATTGAGAATCATTAGTACTTTCGGCCTCCAGTACTGTTATGATAAGGTAATTCAGTACCACAATGGACATAGAAGTCAGAGCACATACAGTGACCTGACAATAACCCAAAAACATAGAACGAGCTCTGAGACGTGGGAACTCTGCTGACCGCAATCCCTAATCCTCTCCAACCACACTAGAGGCAGCCGTGGATTGCGCCTAACGCTCCCTATGCAACTCGGCACAGCCTGAGAAACTAGCTAGCCTGAAGATAGAAAATAAGCCTACCTTGCCTCAGAGAAATACCCCAAAGGAAAAGGCAGCCCCCACATATAATGACTGTGAGTTAAGATGAAAAGACAAACGTAGAGATGAAATAGATTTAGCAAAGTGAGGCCCGACTTTCTGAACAGAGCGAGGATAGGAAAGGTCAACACAAAACCCTACAAACAACCACGCAAAGGGGGCAAAAAGACCCTCCGTACCGAACTAACGGCACGGAGGTACACCCTCTGCGTCCCAGAGCTTCCAGCAAGCAAGAAAAAACAAATAAGCAAGCTGGACAGAAAAAAACAGCAAACAAAATAGCAAAAGCGGAACTTAGCTATGCAGAGCAGCAGGCCACAGGAACGATCCAGAAGGAAACAGGTCCAATACTAGAACATTGACTGGAGGCCAGGATCAAAGCACTAGGTGTAGTTAAATAGAGCAGTACCTAACGACTTCATCACATCACCTGAGGAAGGAAACTCAGAAGCCGCAGTACCACTCTCCTCCACCAACGGAAGCTCACAGAGAGAATCAGCCGAAGTACCACTTGTGACCACAGGAGGGAGCTCTGCCACAGAATTCACAACAGCGCGACCGCCCATGTGACCGCTCACGCGACCAATCACAAGCCGCGATGTCACCGAAGGTCCTTCAAGCGCTGATTCTTAGGAAGGAAGGCTGCCGGAAAGAAGCAGGGCGCGTCCGAGGGTGAGTATATACATAATAGGAATATGTTCACCCTCGGACGCGCCCTGCTTCTTTCCGGCAGCCTTCCTTCCTAAGAATCAGCGATTGAAGGACCTTTGGTGACGTCGCGGCTTGTGATTGGTCGCGTAAGCAGTCACATGGGCGGTCGCGCGACCAATCACAAGCCGCGACGTCATCTAAGGTCCTTCACGTGCTGATTCTAAGGAAGGAAGTCTGCCGGTTAGTACCAGGGCACGTCAGAGGGTGAGTATAGCAATATTTTTTATTTTAATTCTTTATTTTACACTTAAATATGGATCCCAGGGCCTGAAGGAGAGTTTCCTCTCCTTCAGACCCTGGGAACCATAGTATCCCATTGCACTGCATTGGGTTTCGTGTTTCGGCCGACCCCGACTTTTCTATAGGATCGGCCGATTTCACTCGACCTGACTTTTGAGAAAGTCGGGTTTCGTGAAACCCGACCCGATCCTATAAAAGTAAAAGTCGCTCAACCCTAGTTACAATCTAACTATTTTTTTATTCAGCTGTTATGAAGACATATATGCCTTCATAATTACGGACAAAAAGCACAAACCTTGTGTGTTTTATCCTCCAGTATATTCTCTATTTTGTCCATTTCATTTTATCGTTTTTGTCATTTCAGATGCAGTCAAAACTATGCAAAGTTTTTTTTTTTATATTTGTGCATATACAGTGCTTTTGTATATCATAGCTTACTATTGGCCTGCTATTATTATTACACTAAGATTGCTGACTAGACCCCACTTTGCAAAAGCAACCCATAGCAGTTAAGTATAGCTTCCATCCATCCCGGTTTCAGCGGACTGGCCTGGCACATCCGAGCTTTGTACCGACTTACTCTCACTCTCTTAGCTGGCTCCATAGCTCCTCCTCCTCCACGGGGCTGCATCTCTCTGCTCACATATATATATTAAATAAAAAATTCTTTACTCAAGAACCTCCATGTTTGCAGGCAGCAGCTCTAGCCTTGAACCACAGCCCATAATGATAACCCAAAGAGAATTTCGTAATTTTGAGTTGTATTGCAGGCACTGACCCCAGGAGCAGGATATACAGGTGCATACAGATAAATCTGTATAGAAGTATTACTATGTCCTTGCATTCTACAGGTAAAGAAAAAGTCATTTTTTGTTACTATAAAACTACTAAAAATGATAACAAAAATTCTCTTTCTTGTGAATCTCCATTGTATTTGAAACCACAACCTCTAATATTGCAGACAAGAGCTAAAACCTTGATCCACAGGCTCCAGTGATATTACTGGGAGGATTCTTGAGCTGCTTTGCAGTCACCAAACCCACAGGCAGATGATACAGGCAGATAGAGATATATCTGTACATAGCAGTGTATTTCTAGGTCCCTGTATTTTAGTAGGGAAATAAAATAAATATATTTTTCCCTATACAATTACAAAAAAATAATAAAAAACAATTACAATGATACCATTTTTATGGCACTTTTTAAAAAAATAATAAACATTACAAATTAGAAAATGACAGACATATTTGTTTTCCTGTAATTGTAACGGCCCACATTACATAGCTATCAGAATATTTACGGTGATAAATGGCTTAAAAAATAAAGGATTGATATTTTCCGTATTAAACCCATACAAAATGTAATAACATTGAAATACTGAGGCCATGTGCACACGTAACATAAATGCTCCTTGTTTTTTTCACCACACGACGCAATAGCAATCTTCTCCAGTTATTATGTGTTTTCCCCTATTTTTAATTCTCTTTTGGTGCAGATGTGAATCTACATTTTTAAAGCTTTTTTAATGATACAGAAAAGCGGTGATTCTGCTCTTAAAAATGCAATAATTTTACACTCTTTTGAATGAAAGATACCACAGAATAATACAACAAGCATATAACAATGCACTGTAAAGTCAGAATAATCCATATAATCACCATTCGCAGTGCCACAGAAATTATATTACACTTTCAATAATAGAGTAAACAAACAAAACAAATAAAACATAGCTTTTAACATGATGTACTCTACAAAGCACTGCACCGTCAAACCAACAGGTTCTTTATCAGAGTTTTTGAGTTCACACTAAGTCAGGTTATAATAGTCATATATTCCCAAGCCCATACATAGCATCATTTCATGCTCTGGAAGGGATATACTTCAGGGGCCATATCACGAGATTGAGGAAACCATGGCACCAGGGGGCAGGTGGGTTAAGGGTGAATCACACCACCTTTCCCAAATCCTGTGGAGCTTCTGGGGACATCCTCTGTTTCTATATAATGTGTTCTCATATGGAATTATATTGTTCACTAGTTTTTTCCATTGATTAATCGAAGGAGATTCCCCCCCATCCACCTCAACATTAATAATAGCTATAAACAGAACCTCCCGGAGAAATATTCTATCATAATGGATCCACATCTCTTCATCCACAACACCCAAACCACACAACTCCAGACTGCATTCAATTGGTATCCCAATTATCCGCTCTAATGTAATTATTACTTCACTCCAATATCTTCGTAAAATTCTACAATTCCAAATGAGGTGCCAAAAGTCCTTTCCTGAATCCCTGCACCTATGACATTCGTCAGTTACCCCTCTACCAAATCTATATAGTCTGCTTGGGGTCAAATAGGATTGTAAAGTACCGTATTTTCCGGCATATAAGATGACTTTTTAACCCCTGAAAATCGTCTCAAAAGTCGGGGGTCATCTTATACGCCGGGTATGGCGTGTGCAGGGAGCGATCCTGGATGGTTCCCAGGGTCTGGAGGAGAGGAAACTCTCCTTCAGGCCCTGGTATCCATATTCATGTAAGAAAAAGAATAAAAATAAAAAATATGGATATACAGTGGGGCAAAAAAGTATTTAGTCAGTCAGCAATAGTGCAAGTTCCACCACTTAAAAAGATGAGAGGCGTCTGTAATTTACATCATAGGTAGACCTCAACTATGGGAGACAAACTGAGAAAAAAAAATCCAGAAAATCACATTGTCTGTTTTTTTAACATTTTATTTGCATATTATGGTGGAAAATAAGTATTTGGTCAGAAACAAAATTTCATCTCAATACTTTGTAATATATCCTTTGTTGGCAATGACAGAGGTCAAACGTTTTCTGTAAGTCTTCACAAGGTTGCCACACACTGTTGTTGGTATGTTGGCCCATTCCTCCATGCAGATCTCTTCTAGAGCAGTGATGTTTTTGGCTTTTCGCTTGGCAACACGGACTTTCAAATCCCTCCAAAGGTTTTCTATAGGGTTGAGATCTGGAGACTGGCTAGGCCACTCCAGGACCTTGAAATGCTTCTTACGAAGCCACTCCTTCGTTGCCCTGGCGGTGTGCTTTGGATCATTGTCATGTTGAAAGACCCAGCCACGTTTCATCTTCAATGCCCTTGCTGATGGAAGGAGGTTTGCACTCAAAATCTCACGATACATGGTCCCATTCATTCTTTCATGTACCCGGATCAGTCGTCCTGGCCCCTTTGCAGAGAAACAGCCCCAAAGCATGATGTTTCCACCACCATGCTTTACAATAGGTATGGTGTTTGATGGATGCAACTCAGTATTCTTTTTCCTCCAAACACGACAAGTTGTGTTTCTACCAAACAGTTCCAGTTTGGTTTCATCAGACCATAGGACATTCTCCCAAAACTCCTCTGGATCATCCAAATGCTCTCTAGCAAACTTCAGACGGGCCCGGACATGTACTGGCTTAAGCAGTGGGACACGTCTGGCACTGCAGGATCTGAGTCCATGGTGGCGTAGTGTGTTACTTATGGTAGGCCTTGTTACATTGGTCCCAGCTCTCTGCAGTTCATTCACTAGGTCCCCCCGCGTGGTTCTGGGATTTTTGCTCACCGTTCTTGTGATCATTCTGACCCCACGGGGTGGGATTTTGCGTGGAGCCCCAGATCGAGGGAGATTATCAGTGGTCTTGTATGTCTTCCATTTTCTAATTATTGCTCCCACTGTTGATTTCTTCACTCCAAGCTGGTTGGCTATTGCAGATTCAGTCTTCCCAGCCTGGTGCAGGGCTACAATTTTGTTTCTGGTGTCCTTTGACAGCTCTTTGGTCTTCACCATAGTGGAGTTTGGAGTCAGACTGTTTGAGGGTGTGCACAGGTGTCTTTTTATACTGATAACAAGTTTAAACAGGTGCCATTACTACAGGTAATAAGTGGAGGAAAGAGGAGACTCTTAAAGAAGAAGTTACAGGTCTGTGAGAGCCAGAAATCTTGATTGTTTGTTTCTGACCAAATACTTATTTTCCACCATAAAATGCAAAAAAAATGATAAAAAAACAGACAATGTGATTTTCTGGATTTTTTTTTCTCAGTTTGTCTCCCATAGTTGAGGTCTACCTATGATGTAAATTACAGACGCCTCTCATTTTTTTAAGTGGTGGAACTTGCACTATTGCTGACTGACTAAATACTTTTTTGCCCCACTGTACTTACCCTCTGACGGCCCCTGGCTCTCAGCGGTGCAAACGGCGCCCTCCGTTCCAAAGGATGTATTGAGTGAAGGACCTGCGATGATGTCACGGTCGTGTGACTGCATTGTCATCGCAGGTCGTACGCTCAATGTATCCTTAGGAATGGAGGCTGCTGCTTGCACCGCTGAGAGCCGGGGGCCTTCGGAGGGTAAGTATATCTATATTTTTTATTTTTATTCTTTTTTTACATGAATATGGATCCCAGGGCCTAAAGGAGAGTCTCCTCTCCTCCAGACCCTGGGAACCATCCACACTGCACACACCATATAAGACGATTGGGCGTATAAGATGACCCCCGTCTTATACGGCGAGTATATCCCAAACTCCATATTTTGTATGGAAAAGTTGGGGGTCATCTTATACGCCCAGTCATCTTATACACCAGAATATACGGTATATGTAATTGAGTTAACATATTATTTGCAGCAGGTGACACCATCGTATGTGCCTCTAGGGCATCATTCCACTGCTCATTAGTGATAAAGGGGATTAAGTGCCGCCATTTACTTTCAACAGAAAGTTGAGTGGATGCAATTCTGGAATTTAGCAGAAAGGTATATAGGGAGGACACCAGTGGGTCCTTGAGTTGATAATAATCCTATCAATGGATATGTAGATATTCACATTCTAGGAAATGTAAACTGGACCATTATGGCGTGTCTAGTCTGCAGATATCTATAAAAGTCCCTACAAGGGATCCCGAACTTTGAATTTGTTCAAATGATAATAAAGTTTCATTTTAAAAAATCTGATTGACAATTCATATTCCATTTTGTTTCCAGAAATTTGGGTCCTGTAAATTTTGGAGATGCGAAAACACAGGATTATGCCATATCTGAATTTAATCAACTTGATCAGTAAACTTTAAAGCATGCTTACTTTCTCACCAAACCTGTATCGCTAAGCTATGTGCAAGCAACAAACCCTGAGGTGGTCTATATGAACCTTCCAATTTTGCCCACGGTGTTTGCCCATCCAAAAAATACATAAGATGGGCCTCTGCATTACTAAGTCTATCTTGAATTAACCAATGTTTTAAGAAGCATACGTGACCAGCTAAATAATCACGAAAAGGTCGGGCACCGCACATCCACCCTGGTTTTTGGGCCTCTGCATGGATCCAATACTTAATTTAGGTCTAGATGTGCCCCATATAAATGTTGCCATCATGCTATGCATTTTCCTGAAGAAACCCTTAGGGACCCTAATTGATGCATGTTCCAGCATATATAAACACTATGGGAGGATTATCATTTTAATTAATCCAATTCTGCCCGCTACAGATATGGGAAGCCGGGACAACACCTCAAACTTTTTCCTCATCATATCTCCAAGGGGGTATATATTATCCTTAAGGTCGCCAATTGGGTTTTGATTAATTATGATATCTAAATACTTTTATACTACCTGTAAACCAAACAGCACAGGTACTGTTATGTTATCTACTAGCGACATAACTACAGACTTACTCCCATTAATTTTAAGACCCTACATTTATCTGAAACCATTGGTAAGTTCAATTGCTCTTGGAAGATATTGATCTATATTATCCACTAAAAGTACCAGGTCATCAGCATATAATCCCACCTTATCCACCCTAGAGTTTATATTAATTCCCTCTACCAAAAATCTTGTTGAATCCTAAGTGCATCCGGTTCAATCGCGAGAGCAAAGAGCATTGGGGATAGTGGGCAGCCCTGTCTAGTTCCTCTGCCAAGATCTAAATACTCTGATAATATGCCATTTACAAGTATATTAGCAATCAGCTTGCAATAAAGTAATTCAATCCATTTACAAAATTTGTAAGAAAAAACAAATTTCAGAAGTACACGTTGCAAAAATCTCCACTCTAATGAATCAAAAGCCTTTGCAGTGTCCAAAGAGGCCAAAGGCCTTCTATATTTGTGGCCTATCTGTGTCAAAACCTGCACTCTTCTAATATTAGAGAAGGTGGACCTTCCTGGCATAAAGCCAGATTGATCTTCATGTATAATTCTTAGTATTACTGTCTTCAGTCTGCTAGCTATAAGTTTTGTAAGAATTTCAGTATTGAGTAGAGATATGGGACGATATGGCTACACACTCATCAGCAGGATTATCTGGCTTTGGAATTACCACAATAGTGGCATCAAAAAAGATTGGGGGAGCGAGTGTCTTGCAAGTGCCTCAGAAAGGGTCTGCTGCAGAACCAGCCCTATTTGATCTAGATATCTTTTATATAGTTCTATGGGCATACAATCAGGTTCCAGAGTTTTCCCATTAGAAAGAGACATGGCCGCCTACCGAATTTCCTCCAAAGTGATATCTCTGTCCAAAAACACCTGTTTCTCACAAGAAAGTATAGGAAATTCTACTTGGCCTAAATACTCATCAATTTCTTCTATAGTATGGTTCAGCTGGGAACTATATAATTCTCTAAAATGTTCTTCAAATCTGTTTGCAATCTGGTCAGATTTGAGTAGGGGAGTTACCTCCCTCGTATTAATGGACAGAATGGATGGAGACATTTCATTTTGTTGGACTATATATGCCAAAAATTTACTTGATTAATTACCTAATTTGAAATAAACCTCAAAACAAATGTAAGAACAGACAAAATCCTCCAATGCTAATTTTCACAAGATAAAAGTAATTTTCTTGAAATACATGATTTAAAAGAATATAAAAAATTGGAAATGCAACCTAGCCACACAAGTGATGGAAAAAGCAAACACTGGGCATGAGGGTAAATCTGTAAACTGGATAGAGTAATACAGAGTAACATACATCCTGTGGAGTTCCTACAGACAGTCTGAAGTACACATCTGGTAACTCTGTAACTATAGTAAAGTAGTACATGGTATAGTACATCAAATAGTGATCATAGTGATCATATAAGTAATCTGAAGTAAAATGTGGAGATTATATAAAGTGCATAGTGCATCAAGATTAAATTAGGCATAGAAATGCATAATATATCGAACAGATGATCCTGGGCAATGAAAAATAGATAAATATATATATTGGCACAATACTGTATAAATTATATATTAATTATATCAGTTTTCATCTGAAGGCAAGAAAATAGCAAGAATAGTTATCATGTAATAAAATCATTGGAAATATAGAGCCTTCAAAGGAAAACAGAGAAACAATGTGCACATCATAACTCCAGATAGTCAAATAGACCAATGTCAATGCAGAGTGGAAATACCAGGCGCAAATGTAAATAACCTGTCTGTAGTCACGTACCAGTGTACCCCTTGACGCGCGTTTCGATGTTCTATCTTCTTCAGAAGGGGTACACTATGCACTTTATATAATCTCCAGTGTCTTCCCCTTGAGAAAGCAGCAAATTCCAAGCGAAACGCGCGTCGGGGGTTTCTAGTTTTACCTTCGTTCAAGCCCGGCGTGCCTTATTGCCCTGCACTGTAGCGGTAAGTCCTGCGCAACTTATGCACATAGACAATTAATTAACAATTACGGCGGTGACTTCCAGCTTGTTTATTGCCAGCACACTGACTATGTCAGACTGGTTATACCCTTTGGGACATATCACACACCGGTGGATACCTGTTTCTTCCTAAATCATCCTTGTGCACTTTATTGTTAAAAATGTGTGTAGCGTTTTTGTTTGATATTATGCATGACTCCTTTTTGATACTGAAATAAATATTATATACCCGATATACTCCTTTTTCTCTTTGTTCTCATCTGATGAGACCTAGGACATTTATGTGTAAGCGTGTGAAAATATCTACAGATTGCACCTACACCAACTTATGCTCTGGCTCATTTCCTTGATTTTGATGTAGTTTCTTGTACTTTGTACAAACAGGGGCATGGCTGACCCTATTTGAGCTAAGCATTTCATCTGTATAGCTTCCCATGGGTGGGTCTCTGAACAGTCAGATCTGTATTCTGCTCTCCCCTTATCTAGACTGAGGTTATCTGATGAAAGATAAGGTTTTAATAGTAAAGCTGGGATAAAACTTCCTGTTGGGCTCACCTTGTCAAAGTGGGATGGCTTTTAAGTTTTTTTGATCAATCTAGTGGTAACTAAGTACCCAATGTTATTTACATGCACTATTACTACTTACTTATTACAGGGTATATGCTCACTTTGCTTTCGTTCTTGGGTTTTCTTTGTGAAATGGCCACATTGTAAACATTTTTCCATACATTGCGTATATATCAACTTATACTCCAGCTTAATTCTTTGGTTTTGTTAAGTTCATGAAGTCATGAATCCTGAAACGTGATGTGACCTTGCAAATGCAGGCATGAAATTTTCCCAGGCCCCATCGGAGCTGGAAGTCCTTACCTAGCATGAAGAGGCATGGGGTTTCGAAACATGATAGTGTTGATAAGAAGATGCATTGAGTACTGGATAGGGAACTGTTCAACACGATGAGGTCTGAGAGAGGTGAGCAGGAAGGTGAGTCTAAGTATTTTTTTTAATTTTTAACCTTTTGATTGTACTGGCTGACTGCCATCTTGTTGATCACTTTTTGGCGCATACAAATTTTTCTAATATATGAGTAGATTAAACTTTATTCATCTCTAGTTGGATACAGTCTTAGAGGACCTCAGATTGTATTAAAGACCTCTTTTTAGGGCAATTTCAATAACTGAGGTTTACTGAAAATGTATTCACCACTGATCAAATTTTTAAGAAAAATTAACTGAACTTAGTGAATTAAAATTTCAAAGAATTATATAATCTCTAGACTTTGACTTAACCATCTGTATTATGCAAGTCCTTAATTGCATGTGACTGTGCTTTAACCTTTGGTGTGCTGCAAATCCTTGGCTGTCTATACATCTACTGTTCCTGGGTTGTGCATCTACACACCAAGATCTGTTTTGTGTTTCCTGCTCCACTTTTCTGTATACCCTCCTGCATATTTTGCTGTCCTAATCCTCAAAAATCCACATGCTGACCATAAGGGCCTGATCCACTGCATCATTGCCTTTGATTCGTGCTGCTCACGTGGACCTATGGCTTTGACAATCCAATGTTTGTGAATATGACAAGGAGGTTTTCTTAGGGACTAAAAGATAGGGGGCTCTCACAGTGTACTGACAGAGAGAAGGTAATCCATTAACTCAAAATAGGACCTCAAAAGAAACAAGCATGAAGGGAATGCTTACACCATGTGAGTTTAAAAAGAGAAGGTTAACCAAGGGTGCTACTGGGAGAATGAGGTTCAACAGGTTCCTAGTGGATGCAAGAATATAGAAGGCTAAAAGAAAAAAGAAGGTTCAACTAAGAGGTTAATAGTAATTGTCCTACTGCCAGGATTATGACATGGGGTGGCAAAATATACGGTAACCAGACCCCTCCAGTCTTCATTCCAGGTACACTAATAGATCGTCGTTGCATAGATTTGGATGTAGAACCACTAGTAAGAATATTTCTACAGTGTCGTAGGAGCTGTTTTTCTATATTACGCCGTGCCGTATGTTGCTTGTACTTCTATGAGCGGCCTGCGTGACCTAAATGTGCTACCATGGTCTGCAACATTTCTGTACTTGCTTCCTATCGAGCAAATTCAGAATGTCATTGCTCGCAAATTACAAAACGAGATACCAGAAGCAGATATTGATTATTTAAGTGCCCAAGTGCACTCAGGGTTAAAGAACATTCCTCAGATATCCACCTCATTGATAGCATGACAGTTAATTTAAGTGTGTGTATTTGTGCGTGGAGCTTATACTTTATGCTGAATACATTGAGATGTTTTAATAATATTGTTCCATTTTTTCATCATTTGCTTTTTGTTAACATATCTATAGATCCTGTGATTTCCATATATCCATATTCACTTTTTTAAGTGTAAATTCTTTCCCCTTCACGAAATGGCCAATTGTCGTTTTTTTTTTTTTGTTTCAGTTTTTTCCTCCTTTTCTTCCAAAATCCATTTTTTAAAATGTTTTCTTCCTCATAGACATATTAAGGCATGTTTTTGTTGTGGGACAAGTTGTACTTTTTATTGACACCATTCATTTTACCATATAATGTACTGGAAAATGGGCAACAAACTCCAAGTGTGGTGAAACTGTAAAAAAAAAACCCACAATTCTAACTTGGTTTATTTGGGAACAGTTTTTACGGTGTACATTTTTGATAAAAATTATCCTTTCATTATGATTCTCCTCTGTACAAATATGGTAATACCAAACTTGTCCAGGTTTTCATTATTTTAGTGGTAATAAAAAAAAAAAATCAGAAATTTGAAAAACAAAAAGTGTTTTTTGATTGTGTTGCCATGTTCTGAGATCAACGCTTTCATTTTTTGGTCAAGAGAGTTGCCCGAGGGGTTATTTTTGCTCGGTGGGATGATGTTATTATTGATATCATTTTTTGCCAAGTAAAAATGCCACAATTTTTGATTTTCTAATTTTTTCTGTTTCCGATGTTTACCAATTGTGTTATTTTTACATTTGGAAATGTCTGACTTTTCTGGATATGGCAATACCACAACTGTATTTTTTTTTATTTATCCTTATTTTTAATAAGGGAAAAAGGAGGGGGGTGGTTTGAAATTTCCTTTTTTAATTTTTTAAAAAACTTTTCTTACATTTTTTACTGTATTCATTAGTCGCTTAGCAGACTTGAACCTGCGATCGTGTGATTGCTGTTTGTAGTAAAAATCAGTCTCGTTTGAAGCCCAGCCGCAGACTGGCTTTTGAGGAAGCACTATGAAAACAAGAACAGAGGTCTTCAACAGCCCGCCTGTCAGAGCATCCCATAGGCGCGTCGCTATCATGCCATGGGAGCACTGATGGGCACATAGAATCACGTGTCCCCCCTGCTGGGGTGCTGTTAATACCACTCTCACAATTTGACTGTGGCATTTGCAGTTGCATTCCCATGATGAGTTTTTGGTGAGCTTTTTATACTGCATATTTTTTAAAAAGATGCAAGGAGCCTGTTTTACTTAGTGCAGAAATGGTACAGAAATCTGCAACTTCAAAAACTCAGTATTTGTAAGCCAAAAGCAGGAGTGGAACAGTCAGAAAAAAGTATAATAGAAACACGTCACCACTTCTGTATTTATCACCCACTCCTGCTTTTGGCATACAAATACTGAGGTAAAAAACTCTCTACTTAATGTGTGAACTGGCCTTAAGGGTATGTGGAGAGCTAAACAGTTAAGCCCGCTCCATACATCCGCTACTGACGGATGTTGATAAGTGGTTAGGGCCTGATACATTGAAACTTTGACAGTTAAGTAGTCTGTGTACAAGATTCTATTCTCTTTCATACCCATATTATTGAAACACAGAAGTACCACACAATCTAACAAGATATGTTCTACAAAGAAATATAAATATATAAAATATTTGTATATTGGTTTTAGGTACTCTGTGAAGATGTGTGATGACCACCACCACTGAAGAGTAAGAACCACCTAAACACAATGAAAATGGACCTCCCAGAGATAAACACCACAACAGGAATATATCACTTAAAATCTGCTTTTATTACATACTTCTGTTAGGGTACACGGGATGCGTGTGTTCTCATCTTAGTTGTCTGCTGCCAAATTGGATGTGAGGTATTACGGCCGGAGAAATCAGGACACAAATGCAAGCAATTGTCTCTCAAAGACTTCTGGTTCTTTATTCGTGGGACCGCTCTTTTTATGGAAAAATTGGGCAGTCTCAGCACATTACATCATGGGTTTTCCCAACTTAACACTTATCAGAAAACTCTTTGATCTTACATGTTCTTATGTTATTATCTTTATTACTATAGTACCATATTCTAATGATTATTGCTTTTAGTCTATGTCTGTACCGTTATCGCCCTAATGGCGCCTCTTGGGTCAAGCTGACATCTGTCTCTGCACGTATTCTACTTATCTTTGGTTTATTGGGGATCGATTCACCTTCGTGCAGATACATTTACTCTAGATAAGGGTAGGGGATTTACACAGCCTTTCTTAAAGTCCATCTGGATACTAGGTGTATCCTGGTACATCCTGGTACAGAGTGATCAACAGAATTTAGTCTTGTGAAAGTGAATCAGAAAACCTTAAAGCTACACAAGTCTAATGTTAAGCCAAGAGTCCATATTGGTTTGATTTAAGTATATCTTCATATGCCATACATTCTCCCCTTAACAGTCCCCCCTTTGGAGATATGCAAAATCAAAACTCTGATCTCGTCGAGCCTATCGATCTGCTCCGTTGTGCCTAAATCTGAAGCCTATCTAACTAACTAATTTTCACCGTATAAACGAGACTGTCCATCTCTAGTAGATGGACCCCCTCCTAACGGACTTTGCACAGGAGGAGTCAGATCCTAGTCCCTCCCTCATCGGTGTGCTTCAGGCAGATGTATTCCAGGGGATGTGGATCCTCTCATGGTTTTCACAGCAGCTTCTTTCATCTAGGGGATCTTTGAAATCAGCATGTATGGTCATCATCACTTTGGTTTCCATGGTCCTCATCATCATTTTCTTAAGACATGTAGCTATGCAGGTAGAGAATTAAGGCTTAATATAGTTAAAACAGATAGAATAGCTATTGCAAACTTAATGGGTCAATAAGTGCCTTTATGGTATCCCTAGTGTATGTTATAAACCGTTGTTGATTATAGTATAGGTAGTTTATCCACTGTATGTTCTTATTTATGGGAATGATGGGGTTAAGCCCAACTGCTGTCTTGTTCCTGGCTTTGAATCTATCAGGTACCCCCTGTGTGCCCCCACTGGTATCTATGCTTCTTAGCCAAAATTTACCTTTTGTGCATTGTGTGTTTAGCCAGATGTCAAACTGTGCCATGGGGCCTGGGCATTCTACTATGAGGCAGTAGTCAAATTGATATGTTACTCTTGGGGTGGAGATATTACACCAAAATGTCACTATACCCTCCTCATGAGTGACTACCCCTTGGTGACTGGCTACCCCTTGGACTAGGTGAAGGATAAGTGTCAGACGGATGAAGAGTGGCAGCCGCCACTGGATTCTGGATCTGGCATCTCCTTGCAGTGGGAAGCGTGGACCCATGGACTGCTGTGGTAGTAGACAGGACTTGGAGCGGGCTGTCATCTCTAGGTTTGAGGGTACGTCTGTTGAACCTCTTGGTGATGAGGAATCAGTCATCGAGCAGGTTCTGGTGGGCACCTTCTAGGTCCTCAGGATCTGGGATGGATGGAACTTGAGAACAAATTTAGTCACATGCCTTATTTAACAATAAACTTAGTCTGCATATAGACAACTGTAGTTAGAAAAGGTATAATCCTAAACTGGGAATATTAGTAGGGTCCTATAGTGCTGAGTTTGTAGGACCTGCTAGTGTGTGTGTGTGTGTGTGCACATGCGTATGTGAGACCTAAGGGAAAAACTAAAACTCCTTATGCTGTAGCTCCACTGTTTCCTGTCTAGCATTAATATGTAGGGTCAATTGTTTGAGGCCTTCAATTTCCCTTGTTCATCCTTAGACGTGCTTCATCGGTGTGGCTCCATCTTGGTCCCTTTTCTTCTTCTCTTCTTTGGATGCTTGCTTCTGGAATGTTAGGACATCTTTTTACAGGGATAGCCTTTTTTCCTCCATTTTTGGATCCATATTAGAGTACAGATGAGATGTTCCTGTGTCAAGTAGTATCATTGCTGCTTCTTTTGCTGTTGCTTCAGTTAGTCTGCTGCCCACTGCTTCCCTTGAGGTGTCTCCAGTGTGTGTGCGTCTTCACCTTTTACCACCGCAACTCTTCCTGGCATCAACAAGGACTCCATTCGTTCTTGTATGGCTTTGGCTGTCTCTGACCGGCGTTCCATTAGCCATGATGAAGTCTCTTTCCCTCCAGATTTGTCGTGGCTGTGTGTTGAATGGACCTGTTGCATGCTTCTATCAAGGCCCGCAGTCCTGCCTTTGGGTGGAGGCAGCGGTTTTGCTGGCAGCAGGTATCTTCTGTAACTACTGCTATACCAGTGTGCGAACAGCCTTCTTGGTCTGCATACCTTGGTCAAACCACAAAGAGCGTCAGGTCAGGATCTTCCAGAGGTCTTCTTGTCTCATGACAGCGAGACAATCGCGTTGAGCCATTTCAGAGTCGACTACCTCTTCCACTGATGTGTCAGAGATGTGATCTTCACCTTCTCCCCCCTTGGCAGAGGTAGGAGAGTAGCTGGGTTATGAACAGCACATCTGGAGACAGTGACGTTTGACGGGAGCAGAATAGGGCATTGCAGACATAGGACAGCAGAATAGGATCTTCAACTGGTGACCCATAATGATATCAGAAGCCTTGTCAAGTACATGTGGGTTGCAACACGGTTCTCATGCAGGTTGGGACTCCACAGGCCACAGGCCACCTATGAACTTACGCTGCAGCCAAAACATCATCACCATAGCCAGGTGATCTCCGGTGGGCATCCGCAAGAAGTCACCAACCACTTAGAGGTTGTAAAATCACTCAGAGTAATCAATCCGCTACTCCCACTTGTCACCAAGCTGAGAGCAGGACCGGAACCAGAGTGACAGTGAAATTGCTCAGTACGTCTCCCTATCTTTGTCAGGCTGGCTGAGGTAGTACCACATATGCAAACCAACAAAACAGCAAAGCAGAGAGGCAAAAGCAAAAACAGATAAGGCAGACAATTAAGGAAATCGTGACCAGGGTGGGTTTTTGGTGCTAGGACTTGTCAGATCGGTCACTATGTCCGAGTCTGACAGCCGACTGACCTTTATCTCGGCACGGAAACACTGGAGGGTTATAGGTAAGATGAATGATTTTCTTACCTAGTAGGAGGTGCACTTCTCCACCCTCGAGTGGTCCGGTCCAAGATTAGAGGTCGTCTTCGCGGCTGGTCAGGTTCGAACTTTCGTCCTAGCCCCACGTTCGGACGCCAAATGTTAGGGCACACGGGATGCGTGTGTTCTCATCTTAGTTGTCTGCTGCCAAATTGGATGTGAGGTATTACGGCCGGAGAAATCAGGACACAAATGCAAGCAATTGTCTCTCAAAGACTTCTGGTTCTTTATTCGTGGGACCGCTCTTTTTATGGAAAAATTGGGCAGTCTCAGCACATTACATCATGGGTTTTCCCAACTTAACACTTATCAGAAAACTCTTTGATCTTACATGTTCTTATGTTATTATCTTTATTACTATAGTACCATATTCTAATGATTATTGCTTTTAGTCTATGTCTGTACCGTTATCGCCCTAATGGCGCCTCTTGGGTCAAGCTGACATCTGTCTCTGCACGTATTCTACTTATCTTTGGTTTATTGGGGATCGATTCACCTTCGTGCAGATACATTTACTCTAGATAAGGGTAGGGGATTTACACAGCCTTTCTTAAAGTCCATCTGGATACTAGGTGTATCCTGGTACATCCTGGTACAGAGTGATCAACAGAATTTAGTCTTGTGACAGTGAATCAGAAAACCTTAAAGCTACACAAGTCTAATGTTAAGCCAAGAGTCCATATTGGTTTGATTTAAGTATATCTTCATATGCCATACATTCTCCCCTTAACACTTCGGGTAACAACAATACAATCATTAAAAATATCCAATAAAAACAAACAAACAATCAGTACGCACCACAGGACATATAAAAATAATATAATAGCAGCAAATACCCAGAATGTATAAGTTAGATCCCTACCACACATGGAAAAAATATAAATATATATTTTATTACTAATCACCAGGTTTAGAAATTGATCTATCTCAAACAGTGCATATAGTCGGCAAAGGTATATGGCTAAAAACAGTATTGTATAGCAAAATTTATATGTTGACTAAGTGTTTATATATGAAGAATAGTCCTAGACTAAGTGCTATGTTATATAATTAATAAATAATCAAATACGTATTACTATGTGATAAAATGTATTATATTATATGCCTATAAAATCCAAAAATAATTCCGTGCAAACAACTGAAATAGACTGACAATTAACTCAAAAACATGTGTCAATGTGTGAAAAAGGATCAACTAGAAAGTGCTATGTGCTAGGACAATTTATATATATAAGCATATGCAAATGCCGACCAACTCAACTAAAAAAGTGCTAAGTGCTATGTAGAAGTATATAGCCAGATGCTCTTTGCCACAACAAATGCCTATATAGAGAATGAGCCTAAAACCAATAAGTGCTACGTGCTATACTAAAAACACCCATGTATTAGTGCCAGAAAGAGGACAGATGTAAGATAGGCTGCCTACACCTGCATATAATCATGAAGCAGGGGAGTGCTGGAAACCACAAAGTGTTCGGAGGGGATCTGAAGTAATGTTATAATCGGTAAATACCTTGGGCAGCTGGGTCCTGTGGTCACGCACCCCGACGCGCGTTTCGGACAAACTCCTTCGTCAGGGGGTCTTTAAAAAAAAAAATTTAAAGTCCATAATCACAGCGAGAAGGAAAAAGGCCTGTGCGAAACACAGTAAATATTGTATATTATTGAAACACAGAAGTACCACACAATCTAACAAGATATGTTCTACAAAGAAATATAAATATATAAAATATTTGTATATTGGTTTTAGGTACTCTGTGAAGATGTGTGATGACCACCACCACTGAAGAGTAAGAACCACCTAAACACAATGAAAATGGACCTCCCAGAGATAAACACCACAACAGGAATATATCACTTAAAATCTGCTTTTATTACATACTTCGGGTAACAACAATACAATCATTAAAAATATCCAATAAAAACAAACAAACAATCAGTACGCACCACAGGACATATAAAAATAATATAATAGCAGCAAATACCCAGAATGTATAAGTTAGATCCCTACCACACATGGAAAAAATATAAATATATATTTTATTACTAATCACCAGGTTTAGAAATTGATCTATCTCAAACAGTGCATATAGTCAGCAAAGGTATACGGCTAAAAACAGTATTGTATAGCAAAATTTATATGTTGACTAAGTGTTTATATATGAAGAATAGTCCTAGACTAAGTGCTATGTTATATAATTAATAAATAATCAAATACGTATTACTATGTGATAAAATGTATTATATTATATGCCTATAAAATCCAAAAATAATTCCGTGCAAACAACTGAAATAGACTGACAATTAATGTGTCAATGTGTGAAAAAGGATCAACTAGAAAGTACCCCTGACGAAGGAGTTTGTCCGAAACGCGCGTCGGGGTGCGTGACCACAGGACCCAGCTGCCCAAGGTATTTACCGATTATAACATTACTTCAGATCCCCTCCGAACACTTTGTGGTTTCCAGCACTCCCCTGCTTCATGATTATATGCAGGTGTAGGCAGCCTATCTTACATCTGTCCTCTTTCTGGCACTAATACATGGGTGTTTTTAGTATAGCACGTAGCACTTATTGGTTTTAGGCTCATTCTCTATATAGGCATTTGTTGTGGCAAAGAGCATCTGGCTATATACTTCTACATAGCACTTAGCACTTTTTTAGTTGAGTTGGTCGGCATTTGCATATGCTTATATATATAAATTGTCCTAGCACATAGCACTTTCTAGTTGATCCTTTTTCACACATTGACACATGTTTTTAAGTTAATTGTCAGTCTATTTCAGTTGTTTGCACGGAATTATTTTTGGATTTTATAGGCATATAATATAATACATTTTATCACATAGTAATACGTATTTGATTATTTATTAATTATATAACATAGCACTTAGTCTAGGACTATTCTTCATATATAAACACATAGTCAACATATAAATTTTGCTATACAATACTGTTTTTAGCCGTATACCTTTGCCGACTATATGCACTGTTTGAGATAGATCAATTTCTAAACCTGGTGATTAGTAATAAAATATATATTTATATTTTTTCCATGTGTGGTAGGGATCTAACTTATACATTCTGGGTATTTGCTGCTATTATATTATTTTTATATGTCCTGTGGTGCGTACTGATTGTTTGTTTGTTTTTATTGGATATTTTTAATGATTGTATTGTTGTTACCCGAAGTATGTAATAAAAGCAGATTTTAACCCCTTTCTGCCATTAGACGTACTATTGCGTCCATGTGGGGTGGGCTTTACTTCCCAAGGACGCAATAGTACGTCATATGCGATCGGCAGCGCTCACGGGGGGAGCGCCGCCGATCGCGGCCGGGTGTCAGCTGTTTATCGCAGCTGACATCCGGCACTATGTGCCAGGAGCGGTCACGGACCGCCCCCGGCACATTAACCCCCGGCACACCGCGATCAAAGATGATCGCGATGTGCCGGCGGTACAGGGAAGCACCGCGCAGGGAGGGGGCTCCCTGCGGGCTTCCCTGAGCCCCCCGCAGCAACGCGATGTGATCGCGTTGCTGCGAGGGTCTCACCTCCCTCCCTGCTCCCTCCAGCCCCGGATCCAAGATGGCCGCGGATCCGGGTCCTGCAGGGAGGGAGGTGTCTTCACAGAAGCCTGCTCAGAGCAGGCACTGTGAAGGCTGCAGCGCTGCATGTCAGATCAGTGATCTGACAGAGTGCTGTGCAAACTGTCAGATCACTGATCTGTGATGTCCCCCCCTGGGACAAAGTAAAAAAGTTAAAAAAAAAAATTTCAAATGTGTAAAAAAAAATAAAAAAAAATATTCCAAAATAATCAAAAAAAAAATAAAAATATTATTCCCATAAATACATTTCTTTATCTAAATAAAAAAAAAAAAACAATAAAAGTACACATATTTAGTATCGCCGCGTCCGTAACGGCCCGACCTATAAAACTGGCCCACTAGTTAACCCCTTCAGTAAACAACGTAAGAAAAAAAAAAAAAAACACGAGGCAAAAAACAACGCTTTATTATCATACCGCCGAACAAAAAGTGGAATAACACGCGATCAAAAAGACAGATATAAATAACCATGGTACCGCTGAAAATGTCATCTTGTCCCGCAAAAAACGAGCCGCCATACAGCATCATCAGCAAAAAAATAAAAAAGTTATAGTCCTGAGAATAAAGCGATGCAAAAATAATTATTTTTTCTATAAAATAGTTTTTATCGTATAAAAGCGCCAAAACATAAAAAAATGATATAAATGAGGTATCGCTGTAATCGTACTGACCCGAAGAATAAAACTGCTTCATCAATTTTACCAAACGCGGAACGGTATAAACGCCTCCCCCAAAAGAAATTCATGAATAGCTGGTTTTTGGTCATTCTGCCTCACAAAAATCGGAATAAAAAGCGATCAAAAAAATGTCACGTGCCCGAAAATGTTACCAATAAAAACATCAACTCGTCCCGCAAAAAACAAGACCTCACATGACTCTGTGGACCAAAATATAGAAAAATTATAGCTCTCAAAATGTGGTAACGCAAAAAATATTTTTTGCAATAAAAAGCGTCTTTCAGTGTGTGACGGCTGCCAATCATAAAAATCCGCTAAAAAAACCGCTATAAAAGTAAATCAAACCCCCCTTCATCACCCCCTTAGTTAGGGAAAAATTAAAAAAATGTATTTATTTCCATTTTCCCATTAGGGCTAGGGTTAGGGTTAGGGCTAGGGTTAGGGCTAGGGTTAGGGCTAGGGTTAGGGCTAGGGTTAGGGCTAGGGCTAGGGCTAGGGTTAGGGTTAGGGCTAGGGTTAGGGCTAGGGCTAGGATTAGGGTTAGGGCTAGGGTTAGGGCTAGGGCTACAGTTTGGGTTGGGGCTAAAGTTACAGTTAGGGTTTAGATTACATTTACGGTTGGGAATAGGGTTGGGATTAGGGTTAGGGGTGTGTCAGGGTTAGAGGTGTGGTTAGGGTTACTGTTGGGATTAGGGTTAGGGATGTGTTTGGATTAGGGTTTCAGTTATAATTGGGGGGTTTCCACTGTTTAGGCACATCAGGGGCTCTCCAAACGCGACATGGCGTCCGATCTCAATTCCAGCCAATTCTGCGCTGAAAAAGTAAAACAGTGCTTCTTCCCTTCCGAGCTCTCCTGTGTGCCCAAACAGGGGTTTACCCCAACATATGGGGTATCAGCGTACTCAGGACAAATAGGACAACAACTTTTGGGGTCCAATTTCTCCTGCTACCCTTGGGAAAATACAAAACTCGGGGCTAAAACATATTTTTTGTGGGAAAAAAAAAGATTTTTTATTTTCACGGCTCTGCGTTATCAACTGTAGTGAAACACTTGGGGGTTTAAAGTTCTCACAACACATCTAGATTAGTTCCCTGGGGGGTCTAGTTTCCAATATGGGGTCACTTGTGGGGGGTTTCTACTGTTTAGGTACATTAGGGGTTCTGCAAACGCAATGTGACGTCTGCAGACCATTCCATCTAAGTCTGCATTCCAAATGGCGCTCCTTCCCTTCCAAGCTCTGCCATGCGCTCAAACGTTGGTTTCCCCCAACATACGGGGTATCAGCGTACTCAGGACAAATTGGACAACAACTTTTGGGGTCGAATTTCTCCTCTTACCCTCGGGAAAATACAAAACTGGGGGCTAAAAAATAATTTTGGGGGGAAAGATTTTTTTTTTTAATTTTCACGGCTCTGCGTTACAAACTGTAGTGAAACACTTGGGGGTTCAAAGCTATCACAACACATCTAGATGAGTTCCTTAGGGGGTCTAGTTTCCAAAATGGTGTCACTTGTGGGAGGTTTCTACTGTTTAGGTACATTAGGGGCTCTGCAAATGCAATGTGACACCTGCAGACCATTCCATCTAAGTCCTCATTCCAAATGGAGCTCCTTCCCTTCCGAGCCCTCCCATGCGCCCAAACAGTGGTTCCCCCCCACATATGGGGTATCAGCGCACTCAGGACAAATTGGACAACAAATTGTGGGGTCGAATTTCTCCTGTTACCCTCGGGAAAATACAAAACTGGGGGCTAAAAAATAATTTTTGTGGGAAAAAATTTTTGTTTTATTTTTACGGCTCTCCATTATAAACTTCTGTGAAGCCCTTGGTGGGTCAAAGCGCTCAGCACACATCTAGATAAGTTCCTAAGGGGGTCTACTTTCCAAAATGGTGTCACTTGTGGGGGGTTTCTACTGTTTAGGTACATTAGGGGCTCTGCAAACGCAATGTGACACCTGCAGACCATTCCATCTAAGTCTGCATTCAAATGGCACTCCTTCCCTTCTGAGCCCTCCCATGTGCCCAAACAGTGGTTCCCCCCACATATGGTGTATCATCGCACTCAGGACAAATTGGGCAACAAATTTTGGGGTCCAATTTCTCCTGTTACCCTCAGGAAAATACAAAACTGGGGGCTAAAAAAATAATTTTTGTGGGAAAAAAATTTTGTTTTATTTTTACGGCTCTGCATTATAAACTTCTGTGAAGCACTTGGTGGGTCAAAGTGCTCACCACACCTCTAGATAAGTTCCTTAGGGGGTCTACTTTCCAAAATGGTGTCATTTGTGGGGGGTTTCAATGTTTAGGCACATCAGTGGCTCTTCAAACGCAACATGGCGTCCCATCTCAATTCCTGTCAATTTTGCTTTGAAAAGTCAAACGGCGCTCCTTCCCTTCCGAGCTCTCCCATCCACCCAAACAGTGGTTTACCCCCACATATGGGGTATCAGCGTACTCAGGACAAATTGTACAACAACTTTTGGGGTCCAATTTCTTCTCTTACCCTTGGGAAAATAAAAAATTGGGGGCAAAAAGATAATTTTTATGAAAAAATATGATTTTTTATTTTTACGGTTCTACATTATAAACTTCTGTGAAGCACTTGGTGGGTCAAAGTGCTCACCACACCTCTAGATAAGTTCCTTAGGGGGTCTACTTTCCAAAATGGTGTCACTTGTGGGGGGTTTCAATGTTTAGGCACATCAGTGGCTCTTCAAACGCAACATGACGTCCCATCTCAATTCCTGTCAATTTTGCATTGAAAAGTCAAACGGCGCTCCTTCCCTTCCGAGCTCTCCCATCCGCCCAAACAGTGGTTTACCCCCACATATGGACTATCAGCGTACTCAGGACAAATTGTACAACAACTTTTGGGGTCCAATTTCTTCTCTTACCCTTGGGAAAATAAAAAATTGGGGGCGAAAAGATAATTTTTGTGAAAAAATATGATTTTTTATTTTTACGGTTCTACATTATAAACTTCTGTGAAGCACTTGTTGGGTCAAAGTGCTCACCACACCTCTAGATAAGTTCCTTAGGGGGTCTACTTTCCAAAATGGTGTCACTTGTGGGGGGTTTCAATGTTTAGCCACATCAGGGGCTCTCCAAACGAAACATGGCGTCCCATCTCAATTCCAGTCAATTTTGCATTGAAAAGTCAAATGGCACTCCTTCGCTTCTGAGCTCTGCCATGCGCCCAAACAGTGGTTTACCCCCACATGTGGGGTATTGGCATACTCAGGACAAATTGTACAACAATGTTTGGGGTCCATTTTCTCCTGTTACCCTTGGTAAAATAAAACAAATTGGAGCTGAATTAAATTTTTTGTGAAAAAAAGTTAAATGTTCATTTTTATTTAAACATTCAAAAAATTCCTGTGAAGCACCAGAAGGGTTAATAAACTTCTTGAATATGGTTTTGAGCACCTTGGGGGGTGTAGCTTTTAGAATGGTGTCACACTTGGGTATTTTCTATCATATAGACCCCTCAAAATGACTTCAAATGAGATGTGGTCCCTAAAATAAAATGGTGTTGTAGAAATGAGAAATTGCTGGTCAACTTTTAACCCTTATAACTCCCTAACAAAAAAAAATTTTGGTTCCAAAATTGTGCTGATGTAAAGTAGACATGTGGGAAATGTTACTTATTAAGTATTTTGTGTGACATATCTCTGTGATTTAATTGCATAAAAATTCAAAGTTGGAAAATTGCGAAATTTTCATAATTTTCGCCAAATTTCCGTTTTTTTCACACATAAACGCAGGTACTATCAAATAATTTTTACCATTGTCATGAAGTACAATATGTCACGAGAAAACAATGTCAGAATCACCAGGATCCATTGAAGCGTTCCAGAGTTATAACCTCATAAAGGGACAGTGGTCAGAATTGTAAAAATTGGCCCGGTCATTAACGTGCAAACCACCCTTGGGGGTAAAGGGGTTAAGTGATATATTCCTGTTGTGGTGTTTATCTCTGGGAGGTCCATTTTCATTGTGTTTAGGTGGTTCTTACTCTTTCATACCCATAATCAGGCACAGGTGGGATGTGAGTGAGAAAACAAAACAGCATAGACTTGTGAGAGAGGTAGGTGAGCTTCAAAGTGACGTGAACATGTTGAGTATTTGGTAAATTTTTTACTTCAGTATTTGTAAGCTAAAACCAAGTGTGGAACAATCAGAGGAAAAGTATAATAGAAACACGTCACCTCTGTATTTTTTACCCACTCCTGGCTTTGGCTCACAAATATCGAGGTAAAAACTCAACAAACACTCAATATGTGCATGTGGCCTCATGGTAATGCGGCTACAATCAACCAGGCATCATAACTGCACCTATAAGCAGGTACTATAGGTAAAATTGTGTTGCTTAGTTGAGACTAGAAGGGAGAAGGTGGTCCCCATAATTGGACCACAGGGAATTAGTTTTCCACAATACAGGCAGATACTTATCCATCATGATATATCGTCAGGAACTCATTTGATTGGCAATGTCATTACAAACTACCTTCAACGTGAAGAAGAACAAAGAGTCCTGGAAGTGATGAAATGGCCTCCATAGAATTCTGACCTCAACATCATTGAGTCAGTCTGGTATTATATGAAGAGACAGGATTTGTGCAAGCCTACATTCATAGATCTACAACACAGAGAAAAGTAAATGCATAAAAAATTGGGATCACCACACCAATAGTTTTAGTACAAAAGATGACAAGATTTTAATGAAAACACCACACCCACAAACAGGATAGAGGATTAGGGTCCATACAAACATGAGTTTAATACTCAACAGGAAACACTGCACAGTCAATATCAATTGTATATATTCCATAAATAGTTCATGGAATAAACATTTTTGATATTATGTTCATCGATGCTCCGTTTTTTTCTCCTCAAAAAATTATGGTACTTTTGGAGCTGATTTAGTGAGTCCGAGGGTGGTTGGCAAAATTTTGGCCAGACCTCGCTGCTCACAATATGTATTTGGGATTTTTGTTATCAATTGTATATATGTATACCTCAATGTTACCAAACCCAAAATAATGTGGACCAGACAATATATGCATGCTGTTATCCCATTCAGAAACAAGCAATAAAGTTCTAACTAAAGTACCATATTCAATGTGAAATCAGTACAAATAATTGTCCCGCAATACCATCCACAACTGTGGAAAGGCCTGAGTATCCAAAGGGCACGAGGAGATCAACTGCTCCAAAAATAACTAGTCTCCAAAAGCTGCACCAAAGGACCCAGTGTCTTACCCCCACACTATCAGGTAGGTCACCCACGCGTATCGACGCTTATAGCGTCTTCCTCAAGGTCCACAGTGCTATGGTGGTGTAATGCCTATCTTAAATACTAAGTTTTAATTCATTCATACATACCAGGTGTGCAACACAATGTCGGCGAAAACATATATCTCTTTGGTGAGCATCATCTCATCTGCTCACCGGGCCCCTACCGGCACTGCGGCAGTTAAACGCTATAGATGTGCAGGCGCGCAACCGCACATCAATAGTTAACAGCCGCCAGCCAATCGGAGGCTGGCAGCTGACATCAGCCTCAGCGCACACGTCGCCGACGTCTCATGTCATTGTCACTCGCCAGCGAGTACGCGCTTCAGCTGCGAAGAGAGAGCTTCGCCGAAGGAGTGCAGACAGGTGAGGAGAACTCTTTTTTGTTTTGTTTTTATTGCATACGGGCGGCAATCCGGGGGGCCAGGGCCAGTATGCTGGACACTGGGGGCAGAGATGCTGGAAACATTAGGGGCAATATGCTGGAGACACTGGGGGCAGGATGCTGGACACACTGGGGGCAATATGCTGGAGACACTGAAGCAGATTGCTGGACACACTGGTGGCAATATGTGGGAGACACTGGGGGCAATCTGCTGGACACACTGGGGGCAATATGCTGGACACACTGGGGGCAATGTTGTGAATTCTGTTGTCGAACTCCCTCCTGTGGTCGTGAATGGTACTTCGGCGAGTTCTGTCCATGGACTCCCTCTGGTGGCTGTGAGTGAAGCTGCTGCTTCTGAGGTTCCTTACACAGGTGACGTGGTTTATCCTTTGGTTGGCTGCTCTATTTAACTCCACTCAGATCGTTACTCCATGCTAGCTGTCAATGTTCCTGCATTGGTTCAGTTCGCTCTTGGATCTTTCTGGTGACCTGTCTTCTCCAGCAGAAGCTAAGTTCCTGATAGTTATTATTTGTTAATTGTTTCCTTGTCCAGCTGGTTATCATGATTTTGTCTTGCTAGCTGGAAGCTCTGGGATGCAGAGTGGCATCTCCGCACCGTTAGTCGGTGCGGAGGTCTTTTTGCACACTCTGCATGGTCTTTTGTAGTTTTTTGTGCTGACCGCAAAGATACCTTTCCTATCCTCTGTCTGTTTAGTAAGTCTGGCCTCCCTTTGCTGAAACCTGTTTCATTTCTGCGTTTGTGACTTTCATCTTTACTCACAGTCAATATATGTGGGGGGCTGCCTTTTCCTTTGGGGAATTTCTCTGAGGCAAGGTAGGCTTTATTTTCTATCTCTAGGGCTAGCTAGCTCTTAGGCTGTGAAGAGGCGTCTAGGGAGTGTCCACGGCTATTTCTAGTTGTTGTGATAGGATTAGGGCCTGCGGTCAGCAGAGCTCCCACATCCCAGAGCTTGTCCTGTGTGAGTTTAACTATCAGGTCGTGCCGGGTGCTCCTAACCACCAGGTCATAACAGTACAGCTGGCCCAAAGTATTAATGCATCTCAATAGAGGGATAAGAGGAGTTCTGAGACCATTTTTTTTTCTTTGCACTGTGTTTTGTCTTTCTTTTCCCCTTAACCTCTGGGTGGTTCAGGACACAGGTGTAGATATGGACAGTCAAGGTCTGTCCTCTTGTGTGGATCATCTCACTGCAAGGGTACAAAACATTCAGGATTTTGTGGTTCAGAATCCTATGTTAGAGCCTAGAATTCCTATTCCTGATTTATTTTCTGGGGATAGATCTAAGTTTCTGAATTTCAAAAATAATTGTAAACTGTTTCTAGCTTTGAAACCCCGCTCCTCTGGTGAATCCGTTTAACAAATAAAAATCATTATTTCTTTGTTGCGTGGTGACCCTCAAGACTGGGCATTTTCCCTTGCGCCAGGAGATCCTGCATTGCGTGATGTTGATGCGTTTTTTTCTGGCGCTTGGATTGCTTTATGATGAACCAAATTCAGTGGATCAGGCAGAGAAAATCTTGCTGGCTTTGTGTCAGGGTCAGGATGAAGCGGAGGTGTACTGTCAGAAGTTTAGAAAGTGGTCTGTGATTACTCAGTGGAATGAGTGTGCCCTGGTGGCAATTTTCAGAAAGGGTCTTTCTGAAGCCCTTAAGGATGTCATGGTGGGATTTCCCATGCCTGCTGGTCTGAATGAGTCTATGTCCTTGGCCATTCAGATTGATCGGCGCTTGCGTGAGCGCAAAGCTGTGCACCATCTGGCGGTATTCTCTGAGCATAGGCCTGAGCCTATGCAGTGTGATAGGACTTTGACCAGAGCTGAACGGCAAGAACACAGACGTCGGAATGGGCTGTGTTTTTACTGTGGTGAATCCACTCATGCTATCTCCGATTGTCCTAAGCGCACTAAGTGGTTCGCTAGGTCTGCCACCATTGGTACGGTACAGTCTAAATTTCTTTTGTCCGTTACTCTGATTTGCTCTCTGTCGTCCTATTCTGTTATGGCATTTGTGGATTCAGGCACTGCCCTGAATTTGATGGACTTGGAGTTTGCCAGGCGCTGTGGTTTTTTCTTGGAGCCCTTGCAGTATCCTATTCCATTGAGAGGAATTGATGCTACGCCTTTGGCCAAGAATAAGCCTCAGTACTGGACTCAATTGACCATGTGCATGGCTCCTGCACATCAGGAGGATATTCGCTTTTTGGTGTTGCATAATCTGCATGATGTGGTCGTTTTGGGGTTGCCATGGCTACAGGTCCATAATCCAGTGTTAGATTGGAAATCTATGTCTGTGTCCGGCTGGGGTTGTCAGGGGGTACATGGTGATGTTCCATTGTTGTCAATTTCGCCTTCCACTCCTTCTGAAGTCCCTGAGTTTTTATCAGATTACCGGGGTGTATTTGAAGAGCCCAAATCCGGTGCCCTACCTCCTCATAGGGATTGCGATTGTGCTATTAATTTGATTCCTAGTAGTAAGTTTCCTAAGGGCCGTCTGTTTAATTTATCTGTGCCAGAGCACGCCGCTATGCGGAGTTATATAAAGGAATCCTTGGAGAAGGGTCATATTCGCCCGTCGTCGTCACCATTGGGAGCAGGGTTCTTTTTTGTGGCCAAGAAGGATGGCTCTTTGAGACCTTGTATTGATTACCGCCTTCTAAATAAGATCACAGTCAAATTTCAGTATCCTTTGCCGCTGCTGTCTGATTTGTTTGCTCGGATTAAGGGGGCTAGTTGGTTCACCAAGATAGATCTTCGAGGTGCGTATAATCTTGTGCGAATTAAACAGGGCGATGAATGGAAAACAGCATTTAATACGCCCGAGGGCCATTTTGAGTACCTGGTTATGCCATTCGGGCTTTCTAATGCTCCATCTGTGTTTCAGTCCTTTATGCATGACATCTTTCGAGAGTACCTGGATAGATTCATGATTGTATATTTGGATGACATTTTGGTCTTTTCGGATGATTGGGAGTCTCATGTGAAGCAGGTCAGAATGGTGTTCCAGGTCCTTCGTGCGAATTCCTTGTTTGTGAAGGGGTCAAAGTGTCTCTTTGGAGTTCAGAAGGTTTCATTTTTGGGTTTCATTTTTACCCCTTCTACTATCGAGATGGACCCTGTTAAAGTACAGGCCATTTATGATTCGACTCAGCCGACATCTGTGAAGAGCCTGCAGAAGTTCCTGGGCTTTGCTAATTTTTATCGGCGCTTCATCGCTAATTTTTCTAGTATTGCTAAACCGTTGACTGATTTGACCAAGAAAGGTGCTGATGTGGTCAATTTTTCCTCTGTGGCTGTAGAGACTTTTCAGGAGTTGAAGCGTCATTTTTCTTCTGCCCCTGTGTTGTGCCAGCCAGATGTTTCGCTCCCGTTTCAGGTCGAGGTTGATGCTTCTGAGATTGGTGCAGGGGCTGTTTTGTCGCAAAGAAGTTCTGATGGTTCGGTGATGAAACCATGTGCCTTCTTTTCTAGAAAATTCTCGCCTGCTGAGCGCAATTATGATGTTGGCAATCGAGAGTTGTTGGCCATGAAGTGGGCATTCGAGGAGTGGCGACATTGGCTTGAAGGAGCTAAACATTGCATGGTGGTCTTGACGGATCACAAGAATTTGACTTATCTCGAGTCTGCCAAACGGTTGAATCCTAGACAGGCTCGATGGTCGCTCTATTTCTCCCGTTTTGATTTTGTGGTTTCATACCTTCCGGGATCTAAGAATGTGAAGGCCTGACTCTCCGGGTGTTCCGGAGCCGGCGGGTATTCTTAAAGAGGGGGTAATTTTGTCTGCCATCTCCCCTGATTTGCGGCGCGTGCTGCAGAAGTTTCAGGCTGATAGACCTGACCGTTGTCCAGCGGAGAGACTGTTTGTCCCTGATAGATGGACTAGTAGACTTATCTCTGAGATTCATTGTTCGGTGTTGGCTGGTCATCCTGGAATCTTTGGTACCAGAGATTTGGTGGCTAGATCCTTTTGGTGGCCTTCTTTGTCACGGGATGTGCGTTCTTTTGTGCAGTCCTGTGGGACTTGTGCTCGGGCTAAGCCCTGCTGTTCTCGTGCCAATGGGTTGCTTTTGCCCTTGCCGGTCCCGAAGAGGCCCTGGACGCATATTTCCATGGATTTTATTCCTGATCTCCCTGTTTCTCAAAGGATGTCGGTCATTTGGGTGGTTTGTGATCGCTTCTCTAAGATGGTCCATTTGGTACCCTTGTCTAAATTGCCTTCCTCCTCTGATTTGGTGCCATTGTTTTTCCAGCATGTGGTTCGTTTGCATGGCATTCCAGAGAACATCGTCTCGGACAGAGGTTCCCAGTTTGTTTCGAGGTTTTGGCGGTCCTTTTGTGCTAAGATGGGTATTGATTTGTCTTTTTCTTCGGCTTTCCATCCTCAGACTAATGGCCAAACTGAACGAACTAATCAGACTTTGGAAACATATCTGAGATGCTTTGTTTCTGCTGATCAGGATGATTGGGTGTCCTTCTTGCCTTTGGCTGAGTTCGCCCTTAATAATCGGGCCAGCTCGGCTACTTTAGTTTCTCCTTTTTTCTGTAATTCTGGTTTCCATCCTCGTTTCTCTTCAGGGCAGGTTGAGCCTTCGGACTGTCCTGGTGTGGATAGGGTGGTGGACAGGTTGCAGCAGATTTGGACTCATGTGGTGGACAATTTGACATTGTCCCAGGAGAAGGCTCAACGTTTCGCTAACCGCCGGCGCTGTGTTGGTCCCTGACTTCGTGTTGGGGATTTGGTTTGGTTGTCATCTCGTCATGTTCCTATGAAGGTTTCCTCTCCTAAGTTTAAGCCTCATTTCATTGGGCCATATAAGATTTCTGAAGTTCTTAATCCTGTGTCATTTCGTTTGGACCTTCCAGCTTCTTTTGCCATCCATAATGTGTTCCATAGGTCTTTGTTGCGCAGATACGTGGCGCCTATGGTTTCCTCCGTTGATCCTCCTGCCCCGGTGTTGGTCGAGGGGGAGTTGGAGTATGTGGGGGAGAAGATTTTGGATTCTCGTGTTTCGAGATGGAAACTCCAGTACCTGGTCAAGTGGAAGGGTTATGGTCAGGAAGATAATTCCTGGGTTTTTGCCTCTGATGTTCATGCTGCCGATCTAGTTTATGCCTTTCATTTGGCTCATCCTGATCGGCCTGGGGGCTCTGGTGAGGGTTCTGTGATCCCTCCTCAAGGGGGGGTACTGTTGTGAATTCTGTTGTCGAACTCCCTCCTGTGGTTGTGAATGGTACTTCGGCGAGTTCTGTCCATGTACTCCCTCTGGTGGCTGTGAGTGAAGCTGCTGCTTCTGAGGTTCCTTACACAGGTGACGTGGTTTATCCTTTGGTTGGCTGCTCTATTTAACTCCACTCAGATCGTTACTCCATGCCAGCTGTCAATGTTCCTGCATTGGTTCAGTTCGCTCTTGGATCTTTATGGTGACCTGTCTTCTCCAGCAGAAGCTAAGTTCCTGATAGTTATTATTTGTTCATTGTTTCCTTGTCCAGCTGGTTATCATGATTTTGTCTTGCTAGCTGGAAGCTCTGGGATGCAGAGTGGCATCTCCGCACCGTTAGTCGGTGCGGAGGTCTTTTTGCACACTCTGCATGGTCTTTTGTAGTTTTTTGTGCTGACCGCAAAGATACCTTTCCTATCCTCTGTCTGTTTAGTAAGTCTGGCCTCCCTTTGCTGAAACTTGTTTCATTTCTGCGTTTGTGACTTTCATCTTTACTCACAGTCAATATATGTGGGGGGCTGCCTTTTCCTTTGGGGAATTTCTCTGAGGCAAGGTAGGCTTTATTTTCTATCTCTAGGGCTAGCTAGCTCTTAGGCTGTGAAGAGGCATCTAGGGAGTGTCAGGAACGCTCCACGGCTATTTCTAGTTGTTGTGATAGGATTAGGGCCTGCGGTCAGCAGAGCTCCCACATCCCAGAGTTTGTCCTGTGTGAGTTTAACTATCAGGTCGTGCCGGGTGCTCCTAACCACCAGGTCATAACCGGGCAATATACTGGACACACTGGGGCAGATTTCTGGACACACTGGGAGCAGGATGCTGGAGACACTGGGGCAGAGATGCTGGATACACTGCGGGCAGGATGCTGGAGACACTGGGGGCAATATGCTGGACACACTGGGGGCAATATGCTGGACACTGGGGCAATATGCTGGAGACACTGGGGCAGATTTCTGGACACACTGAGGGCAATATGCTGGAGACACTGGGGGCAGAATGCTGGACAGACTGGGGGCAATATGCTGGACACACTGGGGGCAGGATGCTGGACACACTGGGGGTAATATGTCGGATACACTGGGGTTGATTGCTGGACACACTGGGGGCAATATGCTGGAGACACTGGGGCAGATTGCTGGACACACTGGGGAAATATGCTGGACACACTGGGGGCAATATGCTGGAGACACTGGAGCAGAATGCTGGACACACTTGGGGAATAAGCTGCATACACTGTGGGCAGGACTGGAGGCATGGGCAGAATGTAGATACGGGGCATGATTGGAGACACGGGGCAGAATGAAAGACATGGGGCAGGATTGGAGACAGATCGTGCAGGATCATGGGGCAGGATGGATACGATGGACACTGATGGGGCAGGATGGGGAGATCATATGGGGAAGGATGGATACTCATGAGGGCAGGATGGGAGAACATATGGCTGGAGCCAGGAATGAGATACACAAGGCTAGGATGGGGGATATTATTATTACCATAGGGGCTAATTAAGAGATACTATTACTGCAGTGATGTATTTATTTTATTTTTTGAGGACACTGTTTTAAATGGAGGGCCGGTCCTGTTACTGTGTAGAGTGACACTATGTCGCCTCTTTTTCTTCATGTGGTTTAATGTAGAAGTTGGGAAAAATTAAGTAATGTGTTCTACAAGCGGAGCTTGAGATAACTGTGTTATTTCCTGCAGAGACAAGTCCTGGCTGGATGAATTGATGGCGGTCTGTGCTGGATGAAAGATGAAGGACTTCACCTAGAGACGTCACTGGTGAGTCAGTGTTACCTATACACTGACACTATACACTGTATACTATGTACTTAACTGAAGGGTAAATTGACTAGATCAATGGATGTTTGACAGGTTATAGTTTTACACAGCAACTATTTTTCTGGAATAATCTGGTTCAGGTATATGATGACCCCATCGCATTACCCTATCGCATGACCCCATCACATGACCGGTGGGCCCACAGTGTCTGAACAGCCTGGGGCCCTGGCTACCCTTAATCCACCCCTGAGTGCACCTAAAATATAATTGATGCTGTTTTGAAGAAAATCACACCAAATCTTAATTTAGATTTCTATTTTGTTCATTCACTTTTTATTTTGTTAATTGATAAAAAATAAACAATTAGCACTTCTATTTTTAAAAGCATTCTTTTCCACACCTGCCTAAAACGTTTGGACAATACCATACTATATGGAAAAAAGGGATTATGACACGAAATGTAGCAGTTTCATGTAGTTGCCAAAAGCTGGAAAAATAATTACACTCACCTCAGCTCTGGCTGACGTGACCATATGGTGAACCTTATCTAAAGGAACATGGTCTGACAAGGCTGCAAATGTTCGCCTGTCAATTTTGAGTCAAGCCGGCCAGAATTAATGGCCACTTTTTTTCACTTTATTAATAGTACATTACTATGCAAATCAAGTAGAATATTATCTGCAACAGATGATAAATAGGTTCCATGCAAAGTAGGATATATATTTTTAATCAAAACTGTCCTATTAAAAAGGAAGGATTACAAACCACAGAGATCTATAAAGTTGTACTGAATATTCATTAAGCTGCATCCTAGATATTTTGGGACATTTTATGTACTACGTTTAAGAAATAAAATATACAAGCTCAGTTGCCTGGTGAAATATGAATCTACATTAGAAATATATCATTTTAATTTAAAATGTAACATAATGCAGGTGTTTAAAATCAGTGTATAAGTTCTGACGCAATGGAAATTTACATTTCAGCTGCTCCGCAAAGACCTTGAGTTCTGCAGACTTTTTGCAGAGTAAATACAGTAAATGTCTGATTTAGATTGTTTTGCTTTAGTTGAAATGATGTTAATAATTACCCACATTCCAAGACAGAAGCTTTTCCTCAATCCTTTTACTGCCAAACATTTTTTTCAAAATTTTTCACCTCTGGTAGCCAGGATAATTTTCACACATTTGTAAAATTTACAAATAAAAATTAAATAACAAAATAAAAAAATTATACTAAAACCCCATACCTAAGATTTTTTGAAAGTAGATACCTAGCACATTGTCAAAATGCAGCTCAGTGGTTTATATAAGCAGGCACCTTCATGTAAATTTTCATCACAGAGAATTTTCTTTTAAAACAAAGCTCTACATAACAACAGACAACACTTTACAATAAAGAACGGTGTCATACATAATAAAAGCGTAAACTATGGAAAGGATTAGGCTATACATAAGTGAATACAATATTTACTAAGGGGCTATGTTATACATAATAAGGCTACATTCCTGTATCCGTGTGAAAATTTGGGGTTCTTCTTGATATTTTTCTCGGACAGCACAAACACCCATTGAGTTTGTCCTATTCTGATCCTCAAAATCAGATCATAAATGGACATACCCTGAATTTTGCAGATCTCATTCTCGGATCCATGATTTTCATGGAAATGTGAATGGATCTGTGAAACGCTTAGTTCTTGTGCAGTCCAATAAAAAAATCTTGCAGCACACTGACATTTCACACAAATATGACAACGTAGCCATAGGGATTTAAAAAATAACAGATGTACTCCAAACCATGCAGTATTAAGAATAAATACTTATAGGCAGCAACTGCTGACGTCTCGTTCGATTACAGCTATTTTTGATTGTTTCTTCTACAACCAGTCAGACCTTCATGCCGATCTCTTCCAGGCACAACTCATCTTGCCATACTGATCACAGCAGCCCTGAAAATAACGATGTCACATATATTGTATATATGCATTTGTCTCCTGAATAATTAACCTTCCACACTGCGCCCCTGTACACAAATATGTACCCCACCATTAATAAACTATAGCCACATACTATTCAAAATATAAAGTGATTAATAACCCAACATTGTCCCTCCATATATGGAATATTCACCATGACAGGGCATTGCACAGGGCACTTGTCCTGATGAAGCTACTTGCAGCGATACGTGTGGGCCTGCCCTCGCACCCCTATCTCGCTCCTTGTCTCCTCTCCTTGCTATCATGCTTATAGCAACCTGATACCTCACTGCCACTCTCTGGCTCCCATGTGTATGTTATTCCAAGGTGTATTGCAGTTTGTTCGTATGGCATTGGCCATTCATATATTGTTCATGCTTTTTTCACATGTCCTGGTTTCATCAGTTTGTAGAGACTTCATTGTTTCCCTTGGGGACACCCGGGAATTACACAGCTACATCTAAGACTAGTTGCTCATTTGGGAGCCTGGTTCTACCGGACATTATTTTACTGTGTCTCTGGGGTTCAGCCACACATCATTATACCTTGTTGTGTCCAGATGGATATTCCTTATAGCATGCCTATTTGGAACATGGAGGATTTATACACCATTTTCTTGAGTGCTTTATCCACTGTACTTACTATTCATATTGTTATTGTATCACATTATTAGTGTGGATTGTTCATAGTGTAAAGGGGTTTGGTTTGTTCTCTTCTTTTTATTTGCATTTTTAAATGATTGTTATTCATATAAGGTATGCAAGTCTTATATTTATTAGTCCTTTCTCCTCCCTTTGCCCCCATATATACCAGGATGGGCTCAGATGGGGAACCTGTATACCAGGATGGGGGACATATATACTAGGAAAGGGCCCAGGATGAGGGACATATATACCAGGATGGGCTCAGGATGGGAGTCATAAATATCATGAAGGAGCCCAGGATGAGGGACATATACCAGGATGGAATACATATATACCTGGAAGGGGGATGTTACTATATAATGAGGGCGGTGGGGCAACGCATATGTAGTAATAGGATTTAGAATGCTAAAAAGGCCCATACATCTGACCAACATGGTAGGGGGGTGGCCAAGTCCAAAATTTGCATTGGGATCCATCTGACTCTAGTAACGTCGATTGCCATGCATCATATAATTATGATCTATTGACTGCTGTTGTACCAAATGGAGATGGGATTTCTGTAATGCAGTCACATGGACAGTATTATTTTACTACCACTTGATGTAATGAGCCTAGTATAACTCAGTATACTATAATGAGACACTTGCAATTAATGTTTTCTGACATGTATACAATTGATTGTTGTTCTGAATATCATATAATTATAATTTACATATTGTCATAATGTTTGGTATATGGTATATTTATGACATTGCTGCTATTTGGTCTTTATAGGGGTGAACATACCATTAATCCAACTTGTGCAGCCATACGGCGTGCAAAGGGAAAAGAGCGCCCACTTCCATCACTAAAGCAAGTAGAATTTTGCACTTTGATGAGCAATTGTCCTGCAAAGGGTCCATATATTATTCTTGCATGGGGCCCTCTTTTGCCTGTGTCTGCCAGTAGGTGTACATATATGTGGATGGCTTTGCAAATGTGCACATTCTATTTAGTTCTTGCATGCTACTTCTTTCTAGTAGTCATATCGATTGCTTGTAAATAAAATCATATTTTTTATTAGTATTATGACTCTTGTTGTTTTTGGTATTTTTTTATATTTTATTGGATTCTTATTTTTATAATAAAATAGTATTTTTATCAGTGATATAGAATTGTATTTCTGGAACGCTTTGTAATTTTATAAAATTGCATGAATAAAATTTTTCTAGTATTTGCATTTTCTTTTTTGCACTAGACACCTATATTTGAAGGGTTGTACTAAGTTTGGTAGCGCAGTGCTTGGCTATCTAGTCCCACAGAGAATAAGGGATGTGAGTTGTGCATGCTTCGCCTCTGCTCCAGATGGGGTTCTTCAGAGCACATTCTCGGGCATGGTGGTGGATCCAGAGATTAGACCCTAAGCTATCAGGAAAATATCACCTATCCTACAGATATTGTATAACGTCTAAACTCAGTACAACCTCTTCTCTGGATTTGAAACTAGCAGCTCCTGGGCACCAGTCGGTAGCTCTTCCTTCTGAGCTATTCAGCTTGCTGGACACTTCCATACTTACTTAAACCTATATTGTTGCTGATATCTCCTCCCTGAGTTTCCTGTTGGTTACCACCCTATGTTCCTGATTGGCTCATTCTGATTTTACACCCTATTTAAACCTGGCCTTGCTCTCTATTCCTTGCGTGATAATTGAGCTACCTGCCTTTAGTCAAGCTTCCTTCCACCTGCTATTCCTTCAAATAGTACTACTGCTCCTGGTAAACGACCTCTGGCTTCCTTGACTATGATTCCTACTTATTCCTTCAAACTACATTGCTGTTCCTGTGTATCGACTCCTTGGTTGTTCCAGACTACGCTACCTACCGGTTCTGCCCCTAGTGGTTTCAATATCACTACTCCAAGCAGGTCAGTCTGTAACAGAATAATCATGCTCACAAAATGGAGTCCGTTGCAGCACAACTTAGGCAACAAGCTGCTGTTGGGTCAGGAAAAGGAAATTATTGAGTTGCAGAGGCAACTTCTGGCATTGCGCAACTCTGGCCCAGAATCAAATGCACACATGCCGCTGCCCACAAAGTTTAGCAGGGATCGTTATCACTACAGCAGATTCCTAAATCAATGCCATATCTATTTCCAGGTGCATCCTTCTCTTTTTACCAGTCACAAGAAAAAGGTTGAGACTCCTGATAATTTGAAAGACTTCATTCAGCTATACATCCAAATTGATCAGAGACTTACTGAATGAAAACAGGAAAGGCTGCTAGTGTTTGGAAACACCCCTAACTACTCCTTTACTCAATCAGCATTAAAAAACCAACAGGAAAAGGAAACTGCCCCTGAACCTATGCAAATCGATATAATCCATAAACCTTAAAAATCCATAAAAGTTGCCATCAACTGTCCTAATAAAAGGACCATAGCCTTCACAAATGCCAGGACTGAAAGTGATTTAGACCTCTGAACAGCCAGACCCAGTTCTGCATACCATCTAGTCTGTAATGAAAGATAAAGGCAAAAAGCAGTCACCATCATCTCATTTTGTCGTTCCCATACAGGTCTGAATTAGGAACCAAAAAATACAATGCCCTGCCATGTTAAATTCTGGAGCAGGAGGGAATTTCATGGATTTAAAATTCACACTTGATAATAACATTGCAAGTAGGACTAAATTCATGCCCATTGATTTGGAAATGGTGTATGGATCACCTTTATGGTCTGGACCTGTTACAAGACAATTGAACTGGAAATCTGTATGGAGTTGAATTTATGAAGCAGTTACTTTTCATCTTATTTCATCTCCAAATTTCCAGTTATTCTAGGAATTCCGTGGTTTTCAACTCATAACCCATCTATCAACTGGGCATCGAGGACCATTACCTTTCCTTCTGAGTGTTGAAAGAACAATTGTCATACAAATGTATCTGCTTCCAAACAAATTCAAATTTCCAAGGTTTCTCAACAGAGTGATAAACTACCACCTCAGTACCAGCAGTTCAGTGAGGTCTGCAGTAGTGAGAAGGCCGATCAGCTGCCTCCTCATTGCCCTTATGACTGTCCCATTGAATTACTTCCTGGAACATCCATTCCATTTGGGTGAATTTACAATCTTTCTGAGCCAGAATTAAATGTATTAAAGGAATACCTAGACGAAAATTTAGAGAAAGGCTTTATTCAATCTTCTTCTTTGCCAGCTGAAGTACTCTTATTTTTTGTAGAAAAGAAGGACTCAACCTTGCGGCCATGTATTGATTATAGAGAAATCAATAAAATTACCATTAATAATCGCTACCCACTCCCCTTAATCCCTGAGTTGCTGGAGAGACTGTGTCCTGCCAGAATATTTACCAAACTTAATCTAAGGCTGGTTTCACACTTGCGTTTTGATCTGCAGCGTTTTAAATGCAAATGCATTTGGTGCAAAAATGCGTTTAAACGCATTTAAACGCTGCGTTTTTTAGGCACATGCATTTTTGCATGTTTTAACACAAACGCGGCGTTTTGACGCGTTAAGAAGCGTTTTTTCGTGCGTTTGCGTTTTTGAAACGCATGATGAGAAGTGTGTGACAGCTGCCAATCATCAAAATCAACTACAAAACCCACTATAAACAGAAATACTTAGGGTTAGGATCCCTAGTAACCCTAGGGATCCTAACCCTAACCCTAAAACACAAACTCTAACCCTAACCCAAACTCTAACCCTAACACAAACTCTAACAAACTCTAACACAAACTCTAAACCTAACCCTAAAGCACAAACTCTAACCCAAACTCTAACCCTAACACAAACTCTAACACAAACTCTAACCCTAACCCTAAAACACAAACTCTAACCCTAACCCAAACTCTAACCCTAACACAAACTCTAACACAAACTCTAACCCTAACCCTAAAACACAAACCCTAACCCAAACTCTAACACAAACTCTAACAAACTCTAACACAAACTCTAACCCTAACCCTAAAACACAAACTCTAACCCTAACCCAAACTCTAACCCAAACTCTTAACCCTAACACAAACTCTAACAAACTCTAACACTAACCCTACCCCTAAACACAAACTCTAACCCAAACTCTAACCCTAACACAAACTCTAACACACTCTAACGCAAACTCTAATCCTAACCCCAACCCTAAAACACAAACTCTAACCCTAACACAAACTCTAACAAACTCTAACACAAACTCTAACCCTAACCCTAAAACACAAACTCTAACCCTAACCCTAAAACACAAACTCTAACCCTAACACAAACTCTAACCCTAACCCAAACTCTAACTCTAAACCTAAGGGATCCTAACCCTAACCCTTAGGGTTAGGGTTAGGATCCCTTAGGGTTTCGGTTAGGGTTTGGGGGTGGCTTATCAGTGTGTATTCTTGTGTTTTTCTATAAAAACGCATGCAAACGCATGTGCTTAAAAGCGCATGCGTTTACATAGACATCAATACGTTTTTTTGCCACAAAAAAACGCATGCTTTTTTGCGGCAAAAAAACGCTGCTAAAATTACTACATGTTGCATTTCTGCAATACAACGCATGCAGAGAAAAACGCATGCATTGCAAAAACGCGTCAAACGCATGCAAAAAAACGCATGCGTTTTTAATGTTAAGTATAGGAAAAAAAACGCATGCTTTTTTGCATTTTTTTACCGCAAAAACGCAAAAAAAAAAAAAAAACTCAAGTGTGAAACCAGCCTAAGAGGAGCTTATAATCTCACACGAATCCGCCCAGGAGATGAGTAGAAAACTGCCTTTTTAAACTAGATATGGACATTTTGAATATCTGGTTATTCCTTTTGGCCTTAGCAATGCCCCTGCCACCTTTCAGCACTTTATCAATGATATTTTTTGAATCAATTTGTTGTTGTTTATCTTGATGACATTCTTATATTTTCAAATACCTTGGAGGAGCATCGCAGACATGTCCAGAAAACCATCTCTATATTAAACTCGAAAAATGTGAATTTGAACAAACCAGAACTCAATTTCTGCGATACCGTAGATACTCGAGTATAAGCCAAGATTTTCAGCCAACTTTTTTGGGCTGAAAGTCCCCCTCTCAGCTTATACTCAAGTCATACCCAGGGGTCGGCAGGGGAGGGGCAGCAGGGGCTGTGTAATTATATTCACCTGCTCCTGGCACAGTCCCTGCAGGTCCCTGGTTCCCCGACACCCCAGCTTGTTCCTGTAGTGAGCGGTCACATGGTACCACTCATTACAGTAATCAATATGCGGCTCCACCTCCCATAGGGGTGGAGTTGCAAATTCATTACTGTAATGAACGGTAACAGTGACCGCTCAATACAGGAAGAAGCTGTGGTGTCGGGGAAGCAGGGACTGCACCGCGCCTGGAGCAGGTGAGTATAACGGGTAGGGGAGCGCTGCGCTGTGCGATATTCACCTGCTTTTTGTTCCAGCCGCCGCTCTGTCTCCAGCATCTTCTGCAGTGACACTGCCTGAACGTCAGTGCAGAAGATGCTGAAGATGGAGAGGCGCCCGGAATGAAGTCAGGTGAATATTGAAAGTGCCGGGTGCCTGAGCGACGGAGAGGTGAGTATGTGATTTTTTTTATCGCAGCAGCAACATCAAATGGGGCAAGTGTCTGTATGGAGCATCTATGGGGCCATAACGTTTGCGCAGCACTATATGGGGCAAGTGTCTGTATGGGGCCATAATCAACATTTGTGCAGCAGTATATGGGGCAAGTGTCTGTATGGGGCCATAATCAACATTTGTGCAGCACTATATGGGGCAAGTGTCTGTATGGAGCATCTATGAGGCCATAACGTTTGTGCAGTACTATATGGGGCAAGTGTCTGTATGGAGCATCTATGGGGCCATAACGTTTGTGCAGCACTATATGGGGCAAGTGTCTGTATGGGGCCATAACGTTTGTACAGCACTATATGGGGCAAGTGTCTGTATAGGGGTCATTACGTTTGTGCAGCAATATATGGGGCAAGTGTCTGTATGGGGCCCTAATCAATGTTTGTGCAGCACTATATGGGGCATGTGTCTGTATGGAGCATCTTATGGGGCCATAGTCAACGTTTGTGCTGCACTATATGGGGCAAATATCGTTTATGGAGCATCTTATGGGGCCATAATCAGCATTTGTGCAGCATTATATTGGGCAAATGTGTCTAAGGAGCATCTTATGGGCCATTATTAACCTTTATGCAGGATTATATGGGGCATATTTTAAAATGAAGCATCTTATGGGGCCATCATAAACTGTATGGAGAATTATATGGGGCTCCTGATTCAATATGGATATTCAAAAACACTTAACCTACTGATGTCTCAATTAATTTTACTTTTATTGGTATCTATTTTTACTTTTGACATTTACCGGTAGCTGCTGCATTTCCCACCCTAGGCTTATACTCGAGTCATTACGTTTTCACAGTTTTTTGTGGCAAAATTAGGGGGGTCGGCTTATACCTGGGTCGGCTTATACTTGAGTATATACGGTATATCATCTCCCCAGAGGGTCTGAGCATGGATCCCAGTAAGATCAAAGCGGTAGTTGACTGGCCTACCCCAAGAAATTTAAAAGACGCTCAGCACTTTATAGGATTTGCAAATTTATATTGAAGATTCATTAAAACTTTTCAAAAATAATCTTACCAATTACTTCACTCACAAAGAAACCAGAGTGTTTTTTGGTCTCCAGAGGCACAAATGGCGTTTGACAAACTAAAGACACTTTCTACTTCTGTATCATTACTTGTCCATCTAAACCCTGAACTTCAGTTTGTTATTGAAGTAGATGCCTCAGACTCTGCGGTGGGAGCCGTTTTATCGCAGCGAGTTGGAGACGAAATGCAGCTTCATCCATGTGTATTTCTTTCTCACACCATGTCAGCTGCAGAAAATAACTATGACAAGGGAATAAGGAAATGTTAATTATTAAAGTTGCCTTCTGCGAATAGAGACATCTTTTGGAAGGGGCCAATCATACGGTGACTGTTCTTACTGACCACAAAAATTTGGAATTTATCCGTACAGTGAAGAGGTTGTCTGCAAGACATGCACGTTGGGCCTTATTTTTCTCCAGGTTTAATTTTATAATTTCTTATCGGCCTGGTTCAAGAAATGGCAAGGCTGATGCTCTGTCCAGGATTTTTGTTGAACCTGGACCACAGGAGAGGTCTATCACTGACTGTACCAGTCTCTAAAAAAATTTTGGGGGAATACTGGACGAAGGATTTTTGACGAAAATGAAAGAGGGATACTAAACAGACTTCTTTCTTAACCATCCTTCTAAAGACATTGATCTTTCCTTTTAGGAGGGATTTTGGATGCAGAACCACCAAATATATGTCCCTGAATCTGCTCGACTTGAAGTCCTCAAATGTGTCCGTGATTCCAAACTTGCAGGACACCCGGGAGTAATGAAAATGCAAGAACTACTACTTTGTTCTTTTTGGTGGCCTAATTGTAGGAAGGATGTGAGAACATATGTTTCTTCCTGTTTAAGGCTGGTTTCACACTTGCGTTTCAAAACGCATGTGTTTTTTTTTAAAAACGCATGTTAAAAAAACCCATGTAAACGCGTGCAAACGTTGCGTTTTTCCATGTGGTGAAAAAAACGCGGCGTTTTGACGCATTTACATGCGTTATTTCATGCGTTTGCGTTTTTTAAACGCATGCAAATAAATGTGTGACAGCTGCCAATCATTAAAATAAAGTAAAAAACCCACTATAAACAGAACGAGCTAGGGGTAGGGTTAGGGGTAAAGTTCCTAACCCTAAAGGGATCCTAACCCTAACCCTACCCCTAATGTTGTGAATTCTGTTATCGAACTCCCTCCTGTGGTCATGAATGTTACTTTGGCGAGTTCTGTCCATGGACTCCCTCTGGTGGCTGTGAGTGGAGCTGCTGCTTCTGAGGTTCCTTCCACAGGTGACGTAGGTTATTCTTTGGCTGGCTGCTCTATTTAACTCCACTCAGATCGTTACTCCATGCCAGCTGTCAATGTTCTTGTACTGGTTCAGTTCGCTCTTGGATCTTTCTGGTGACCTGTCTACTCCAGCAGAAGCTAAGTCCCTGATAGTTAATTATTTGTTCATTGTTTCCTTGTCCAGCTGGCTATCATGATTTTTCCTTGCTAGCTGGAAGCTCTGGGATGCAGAGTGGCACCTCCGCTCCGGTGCGGAGGTCTTTTTGCACACTCTGCGTGGTCTTTTTGTAGTTTTTTGTGCTGACCGCAAAGATACCTTTCCTATCCTTAGTCTGTTAAGTAAGTCTGGCCTCCCTTTGCTGAAACCTGTTTCATTTCTGTGTTTGTGACTTTCATCTTAACTCACAGTCAATATATGTGGGGGGCTGCCTTTTCCTTTGGGGAATTTCTCTGAGGCAAGGTAGGCTTTATTTTCTATCTTTAGGGCTAGTTAGCTCTTAGGCTGTGAAGAGGTGTCTAGGTCGTGTTAAGTACGCTTCACAGCTATTTCTAGTTGTGTGATAGGATTAGGGGCTGCAGTCAGCAGAGCTCCCACTTCCCAGAGCTTGTCCTGTGTGAGTTTAACCATCAGGTCGTTCCGGGTGCTCCTAACCACCAGGTCCATAACACCCTAACTCTACCCCTAACCCTAACCTTACCCCTAACCCTACCCTTAAAGGGATTAGGGTTAGGGGTAGGATCCCTTTATCAATTTTATGGTGTGGGGTGGATTATCAGTGTGTTTTTTTTAAAACGCATGCGTTTTTAATGCATGCAAACGCATGTGGTTAAAAACGCATACGTTTACATAGACAGCAATGCATTTTTTTGCTTTAAAAAAACGCATGCTTTTTTTGCGGCAAAAAAAAGCCGCTAAAAATACTACATGTTGCATTTCTGCAACACAACGCATGCAGAAAAAAATGCATGCGTTGCAAAAACGCGTCAAAACGCATACAAAAAAAACGCATGCGTTTTTAATGTTAAATATAGGGGAAAAAACGCATGCGTTTTTTACCGCAAAAACGCAAAAAAAAAATGCAAATGTGAAACCACCCTAACATGTGCACAGAACAAGCTGCCCCGATTTTCTCCTGGAGGACGTCTTCTTGTTCCATCTAGGCCTTGAGGATCAATCTCAATAGATTTTATTGTGGACCTTCTTCTCTCAAAAGAAATGACTGTTATCCTTGTTGTGGTGGATCGGCTCACAAAGATGGCCCATTTTATTCCGACTAAAGGAATTCCTAAGGCAGAATTACTGATCAAATAGGTATGCTGACTGCATTGAATTCCCGACAATGTTGTGTCTGATAGAGGTGTTCAGTTTATATCAAGATTTTTTAAAACTTTCTGTAAAGCGTTAGGAGTTACTGTCAATTTGTTTACTGCCTTCCACCCACAATTCAATGGACAGACTAAAAGAACTAACCAAACTAAACAAACCCTTGAACAATACCTGCGCTGTTTTATTTCTTACCTACAGGATGACTGGGTGGATTATCTACCAACGGCAGAATTTGCATATAATAACTCCAAACAGTTCTGCATCCCAAAACCCATTTTTTGGTAACTATGGCTTGCATCCAGTATTTATTCCTAATCTTCCATTCAATACCTCAGTTCCTGCTGTTATAAACAGACTTAGGCTGGTTTCACATTTGAGGATGGAGGTGATGCAGAGGGCTGCGTACATCCTCTGTGAAGCTCCGCCCATCGCCAAACCACCTCTGGTCAGCTCTGCCTATGTCAGCATGCGGCGTGCGTACCCTATCTTTACCATTAGGTACGTAGGCCATGCCGATGTATGCAGATGCCTCCGCATGCATCGTTTTGACGGTGCAGCAACCTGCACCAAATGCAATGAGTTGCAATTTGGTGCGGTCACCGCACCATCAAAACGACGCATGCGGAGGCATGCGCATACATTGGCATGGCCTGCAGACCTAATGGTAAAGATAGGGTACGCACGCCGCATGCCGACGTAGGCGGAGCTGACCACAGGTGGTGCGGCAGTGGGTGGAGCTTCACGGAGGACGTACGCAGCCCTCCGCAACGCCTCCATCCGCAAATGTGGAAACAACCTTACAGAGTTGCAGAAAGCTCAAAAAGAAGAACTAACTGGGATGTTACAAGAGGCCCAAGATGATTGTAAAGAAACAGCAGATAAACGTTACAAAGCCCCTTCTATCCTTCAGGTCGGTGTCAAGGTTTGGCTTTCTACCAAAAATCTGAAGACAAACCTACCGTATTCTAAATTGGGTCAAAAATTCATAGGACCTTTCCTAATTTCTGTACAAATTAACCCAGTTGCTTTCCGTTTAAAACTTCCTAGCAGCCTGAAAATTCACCCTGTGTTCCATGTGTCCTTGCTTAAGCTATTCAATGAGAACCCTTTTCCAAGAAAAACTCAGTCACTTCATCCAACAGAAAAAGACCATGGCGAAGAAGAGTACTTTAAGGATGAACTCTAAAAAAATTAGAGGGAGACAACAATATTTGGTACCATGGAGGGGTTATGGACCAAAATATAATTCCAAGGAGCCAGAGGTCAATGTCCATACACCCAGGCTTACAAGAGCTTTTCATCTGAGACATCCAGAGAAGCCAGCACCTGAGATGTCCAAAGGCCATCCTGAAGGAGGGGAGTACTGTCAGGATTCAATCCTAGCAGCTCCTGTGCACCAGATGGCAGCTCTTCCTTCTGAGCTATTCAGCTTGCTGGACAGTTCTGTGCTTATCCAAATATTTGGACTTATGCTGTTGCTGTTGTCTCCTCCCTGAGTTTCCTGTTGGTCACCACCCTGAGTCCCGGATTGGCTCATTCTGAATTCACACCCTATTTAAACCTGGCCTTGCTCTCATTTCCTTGCGTGATTATTAAGCTACCTGCCTTTAGTCAAGCTTCCTGACTATGATTCCTGCTTATTCCTTCTAATGACATTACTGCTCCTGGTAAACGACCTCTGGCTTCCTTGACTACAATTCCTGCTTATTCCTTCAAACAACACTACTGCTCCTGGTAAATGACCACTGGCTTCCTTGACTATGATTCCTGCTTATTCCTTCTTATGACATTACTGCTCCTGGTAAACGACCTCTGGCTTACTTGCCTACAATTCCTGCTTATTCCTTCAAACAACACTACTGCTCCTGGTAAATGACCTTTGGCTTCCTTGACTATGATTCCTGCTTATTCTTTCAATCTACATTGCTGTTCCTATGTACTGACTCCTTGGCTGTTCCAGACTACGCTACCTGCCCGGTGCTGCCCCTAGTGGTTGTAATATCACTACTCCAACGAGGTCAGTCCGTAACACACCTTTTAGTTCTACATAACACATTCCTCTATCTTACATTATATTATTTATCCTCCTGATACTCATGCAAAAACAAAGAAGGCTTCTAAATTAGCACCATTTTCATTCGAGACGTGTTGATCTCATAATGGTTATCTTTGCTAACAGACTAAACTTCTTAAACCATGGGCTCAGTTGTTTTGTTGAAAATACAAGAGAAGCAAGTTTTATTGATGTGCTTCTTCCTTTAGGATGAAGATATTTTTATCCTAAAGGCAACTATAACTCTAGTGCCTTGAAATTATGCAAGAAGCGATGGTGTTTGTATGCAGTAAATTCATCAAGCATTGCTGCAGCGCTCACATTTACATGCTCATGTAGTCTAGACACCAGGAGGAAAATCAGAACTCTTTATACTAAAGCTGTTTTTCTCTATAATATTAAGATTAACTGCACAAGAAAGAATTGTGTGACAAAAAGGGAACAAAGTAAATAGTGATTATAAAATGCAGAATGGAATCACAGCAACCCAAGGAACATAATGTACTTACTTGGGAACTAAGAGCTTTTCACTGTGTGATCTATAAAAACATTGGACAGTTCACTGGTTGTTTTTCTGAAGTAATATTGTATGTTAAGAATGTGTTTAGTCCTTTTTAAATCTACTTTTTTTTTTACAACAAAAGTCACCATTAGATTCTTTTATGTATTCCTTTTACTTTTTATTTATTTATTGGCTTATTCTGTCTCTTTTATGATGCATGTTCCTTCCGCTCTACTTTCTTTCTTCTCTTTTACTGCTAAATAAAAAAGCTTTGCAGCATTGCTACAATTTTATATTTCTTTCTTTGCCAAAAATTAGTTTTAAAATCTGTCCAAAATGTGGCCAGGTATTCAAAATGTAAATACTTTTATTTTCAAGTAATAGCCTAAAGTGCGCTAGTTACGTAACATCACCCAAATGTGGCGATGTATGATTAATTCAGGCTTCATGCACATGGTAGAGTTGTGCTCAGGATGCTGAATGGAGGTACATGGATTCCCTGCAGCCATGTAGTGTGCATACTTTAGGACTATATAAAAAATAATGCTTCAACTAAATAATGGCTCCATAGTGCAGCTTGCAATGGAATAAGACAGCTTTGTAGTGGATTTGTTCAAAATTTGACAAGGAAAAGAATTCTGCACCTGCATAAAATCAGTGATATACAGAGTGCAAGATGGCTGTCCTCCTGGGGAAATATGTATCATTGAGGTTGGTAGCCCCAGTGAGGTAAGACCAGAAAAACAAGCTCCAGCATGTGTAGTGCTGAGAGAGTTAATGCGGTGTGCCAAGGGACTGGCTACTTACATATCCCCACCCCGGGGCATGGTACGGCAGATATAATGAAGTCCAGCTGTATCATTAGGACACAGTGTGTGCAAGGTGAAAAGACCTTGCTGTATCTCAATCTTCTAGAGGCTGAGTGAAGGTATTAAATGTAAAAGGGTGAGCCTGTGTTATATATGGACTGTTTATATACTGTATATGGTTCTGTTATACCTTATTGACCAAGAAGAGACTGTTTTTCTTTTATTAAACTGGTTGGTTTATGGACGGTTTTTCGTGATCGCTGTGGTTTATCCTGATAAAGAAGTATGACACTTCAAAACGCGCTGACTAATAAAACCGGTTTCCTGGATTCCGGACTCCTTCATATCACTGTTACACCGGCAGCAGAGATTTAACTAATTTTCACTCCAATCTTTGCTGTTTTTATCTAAAATATGTGAAATCCTGCACTCTCAAAAAAAGAGCTAATTTTTATTGCAATCAAGAAATAGTGTATCAATATATAATGGGTCATCCTCGCTGAGATGCTGCAACAGCTGGATTTTGTAAGGGTGCCATTTGTGAGTAGCTAATATCCACCGAAGGGATGTTCGACTTATGCCAGATTGGAGCACTGAATTTGCAGAATGGGCAAAACAAAAATTGGAACAGGACCCTCAGTTTAAACAGAACATTATGTCCAGTGATGAGGCAAACTTTTTTGGGTGGGCCATTTATATGGATACACCTAAATAACATGGGAATGGTGACAGTTTTCTTGTGTAGGGTGCCTTGCATTGAAATCTGCTGCAACTACCAGGGTACTGCATTCACCAGACATCAACACAATTTCTGTCCCCTCTTCACGTGTTAACCTCTGCGACATGTCAATGGCTGTAAACAAAGAGGAACGTGTAAATAACTCATGAAAGAATAAAGTTATGTTAAACCAAGCAACCCATTGTTTTTTTGGGGAAATTCTCAATAAGTTTGATGTCACATGACCCTCTTCCTATTGGAAAAAATAAGGTTGGATCCAAAATGGCCAGCTTCAAAATGGCCGCCATGGTCACCACCCATCTTGAAAAGTTTTGCCTCTCGCATATACTAATGTGCCACAAACAGGAAGTTGATATCACCATATTCCTATTTTATTTAGGTGTATCCATATACATGGCCCACCCTGTAGATAACCTTCATCAGATATACACTTGTAACATATAATTTCATAAATGTCTAAAGATTAGACTCCGGCTGATTAAATTTAAAATAGCAACCCCTGTAGTTGGAAACCAGGAATGCCTGGTGCAGTACAGGCAGACAACTATTGCGACGGACGTCACACAGCGATACTGCACCAGGCATTCCTGGTTTCCAATCACAGGGGCTGGTATGTCTCGGGATCACCTGCTTATTCAGAAGACATCCAGGTTACTCTCAAACAACAACTCACTGCACCCCGAGTCTGATGGGTTTCCCTTTTGTGTGCTTCTTGGTGATTAGGATGAAGCAGCATCCCCTGAGGCCAACATCCCTGATCTGGGGGTGTCCAGGGGAAACTTTGGTATCTCCCAGCTAAGGGACCCAACTCCCAAAGGAGTGTTTAATAATGTGACTGTATTTAATGGTGTTGATTAAAAGCCCCATAGCCATATTTTTCCATAAATTGGGAGTTACCCTATCAGGTCACCAAGAGATGAGGTAATTGAGCAATTACTGGTGCCGAGGCCATAAGGACGCAAGGTGTTAGACCTGCCCCATACTCATGTAATAGGTGGTCATCTGAGGGTAGACAAAATCCAGGAACAGATCCTCCAGAGGTTCCATTGGCCCTATTCTCCCCAATAAATCATGATTTATTGTAGGTCCTGTCACATCTGCTAGTTGACCTCACCAGTGGCTCACTTCTGTAGACCCTTAATGCCATTGCCCATAATTGAGGTCCCATTTGATTGCATAGCCATGGATCTAGTGGGACCCCTGGTCAAGTCCACCAGAGGACATCTGTTATGAACTGGTGGTTCAGAAACACAATGGACCTGGTGGTTAAGAGCACACAAAGTGACCTGATAGTTACTAATAACATAGGACGAGCTCTGAGACGTGGGAACTCTGCTGACCGCAATCCCTAATCCTATCACACCACACTAGAGGCAGCCATGGAGCACTCCTGACCAGACCTAGGCGCCTCGGGCACAGCCTGAGAAACTAGCTAGCCCTGAAGATAGAAAAATAAGCCTACCTTGCCTCAGAGAAATTCCCCAAAGGAAAAGGCAGCCCCCCACATATAATGACTGTGAGTAAAGATGAAAATACAAACACAGAGATGAAATAGATTTTAGCAAAGTGAGGCCCGACTTACTGAATAGACCGAGGATAGTAAAGATAGCTTTGCGGTCAGCACAAAAACCTACAAACAACCACGCAGAGGGCGCAAAAAGACCCTCCGCACCGACTAACGGTACGGAGGTGCTTCCTCTGCATTCCAGAGCTTCCAGCAAGCAAGACAAACCAAAATAGCAAGCTGGACAGAAAAAATAGCAAACCAAGAAACACAAGCAGAACTTAGCTTATGCAGGCCACAAGGACGATCCAGGAGAGAGCAAGACCAATACTGGAACATTGACTGGAGGCAAGGAACAAGGAACTAGGTGGAGTTAAATAGAGCAGCACCTAACAACTTAACCTCTTCACCTGAGGAAGGAAACTCAGAAGCCGCAGCCCCACTCACATCCACCAGAGGAAGCTCATAGACAGAACCAGCCGAAGTACCACTCATGACCACAGGAGGGAGCTCGACCACAGAATTCACAACAGACATCAGTCCTCAACTATGCAACACTGTATCCAGAGGCCGTAACACTACAAAAATCCTCAGTTAAGTATATAGTTCGGGAGTTGGTCCATATCTTTTCCAGAATGGGGTTGCCTAAGAAGATCCTAATGGACCAAGGGACTGCATTCATGTTCAGGGTCATGAGTTGTGTAAAACCCTGCAAATTCCACAACTCAAGAATTCAGTGTACCATCCACAGACTGATGGCCTAGTGGAAAGGTTTAACCCCTTTACGCTTAATGCAGACATGGCACATCATGAGCGGGTGTCAGTTCCTGCATCATTACGTGCTATGCCCGTTATGACTTTAAACCGTCACTGCGTGTAAACCCATGTAATTGGTCCCTGCACTCAGAGGGAAGAGATACAGCCAGAACCTCCCCTGGCTGTTTAACCCCTTCATGACCCAGCCTATTTTGACCTTAAAGACCTTGCCATTTTTTGCAATTCTGACCAGTGTCCCTTTATGAGGTAATAACTCAGGAACGCTTCAATGGATCCTAGCGGTTCTGAGATTGTTTTTTCGTGACATATTGGGCTTCATGTTAGTGGTAAATATAGGTCAATAAATTCTGCGTTTATTTGTGATAAAAACGGAAATTTGGCGAAAATTTTGAAAATTTCGCAATTTTCACATTTTGAATTTTTATTCTGTTAAACCAGAGAGTTATGTGACACAAAATAGTTAATAAATAACATTTACCACATGTATACTTTACATCAGAACAATTTTGGAAACAAAATTTTTTTTTGCTAGGAAGTTATAAGGGTTATTTGACCAGCGATTTCTCATTTTTACAACGAAATTTACAAAACCATTTTTTTTAGGGACCACCTCACATTTGAAGTCAGTTTGAGGGGTCTATATGGCTGAAAATACCAAAAAGTGACACCATTCTAAAAACTGCACCCCTCAAGGTACTCAAAACCACATTCAAGAAGTTTATTAACCCTTCAGGTACTTCACAGCAGCAGAAGCAACATGGAAGGAAAAAATGAACATTTAACTTTTTAGTCACAAAAATTATCTTTTAGCAACAATTTTTTTATTTTCCCAATGGTAAAAGGAGAAACTGAACAACGAAAGTTGTTGTCCAATTTGTCCTGAGTACACTGATACCTTATATGTGGGGGTAAACCACTGTTTGGGCGCACGGCAGGGCTTGGAAGGGAAGGAGCGCCATTTGACTTTTTGAATGAAAAATTGGCTCTACTCTTTAGCGGACACCATGTCACATTTGGAGAGCCCCGTGTGCCTAAAAATTGGAGCTCCCCCACAAGTGACCCCATTTTGGAAACTAGACGCCCCAAGGAACGTATCTAGATGCATAGTGAGCACTTTGAACCCCCAGGTGCTTCACAAATTGATATGTAAAAATGAAAAAGTACTTTTTTTTCACAAAAAAATTTTTTAGCCTCAATTTTTTCATTTTCACATGGGCAACAGGATAAAATGGATCCTAAAATTTTTTGGGCAATTTCTCCTAAGTACACCAATACCTCACATGTGGGGGTAAACCACTGTTTGGGCACATGGTAAGGCTCGGAAGGGAAGGAGCGCCATTTGACTTTTTGAATGAAAAATTATCTCCATCGTTAGCGGACACCATGTCGCGTTTGGAGAGCCCCTGTGTGCCTAATCATTGGAACTCCCCCACAAGTGACCCCATTTTGGAAACTAGACCCCCCAAGGAACTTATCTAGATGCATAGTGAGCACTTTAAACCCTCAGGTGCTTCACAAATTGATCTGTAAAAATGAAAAAGTACTTTTTTTTCACAAAAAAATTATTTTTGCCTCAATTTTTTCATTTTTACATGGGCAATAGGATAAAATGGATCATAATATTTGTTGGGTAATTTCTCCCGAGTACGCCGATACCTCATATGTGGGGGTAAACCACTGTTTGGGCACACGGCAGGGCTCGGAAGGGAAGGCGTGCCATTTGACTTTTTGAATGGAAAATTAGCTCCAATTGTTAGCGGACACCATGTCGCGTTTGGAGAGCCCCTGTGTGCCTAAACATTGGAGCTCCCCCACAAGTGACCCCATTTTGGAAACTAGACCCCCCAAGGAACTTATCTAGATGCATATTGAGCACTTTAAACCCCCAGGTGCTTCACAGAAGTTTATAACGCAGAGCCATGAAAATGAAAAATAATTTTTCTTTCCTCAAAAATGATTTTTTAGCCTGGAATTTCCTATTTTGCCAAGGGTAATAGGAGAAATTGGACCCCAAATGTTCTTGTCCAGTTTGTCCTGAGTACGCTGATACCCCATATGTGGGGGTAAACCACTGTTTGGGCGCACGGCAGGGCTCGGAAGGGAGGGCACGCCATTTGGCTTTTTAAATGGAAAATTAGCTCCAATCATTAGCGGACACCATGTCACGTTTGGAGAGCCCCTGTATGCCTAAACATTGGAGATCCCCCACAAATGACCCCATTTTGGAAACTAGACCCCCAAAGGAACTAATCTATATGTGTGGTGAGGACTTTGAACCCCCAAGTGCTTCACAGAAGTTTATAACGCAGAGCCATGAAAATAAAAATAAAAAATTATTTTCTCAAAAATGATCTTTTAGCCTGCAATTTTTTATTTTCCCAAGGGTAACAGGAGAAATTTCACCCCAAAAGTTGTTGTCCAGTTTCTCCTGAGTACGCTGATATCCCATATGTGGGGGTAAACTACTGTTTGGGCACATGCCGGGGCTCGGAAGTGAAGTAGTGACGTTTTGAAATGCAGACTTTGATGGAATGCTCTGCGGGCATCACGTTGCGTTTGCAGAGCCCCTGATGTGGCTAAACAGTAGAAACCCCCCACAAGTGATCCCATTTTGGAAACTAGACCCCGAAATGAACTTATCTAGATGTGTGTTGAGCACTTTGAACCCCCAAGTGCTTCACAGAAGTTTATAATGCAGAGCCGTGAAAATAATAAATACGTTTTCTTTCCTCAAAAATAATAATTTAGCCCAGAATTTTTTATTTTCCCAAGGGTTACAGGAGAAATTGGACCACAAAAGTTGTTGTCCAGTTTCTCCTGAGTAAGCTGATACCCCATGTGTGGGGGTAAACCACTGTTTGGGCACACGTCGGGGCTCAGAAGGGAAGTAGTGACTTTTGAAATGCAGACTTTGATGGAATGGTCTGCGGGCGTCACGTTGCGTTTGCAGAGCCCCTGGTGTGCCTAAACAGTAGAAACCCCCCACAAGTGACCCCATTTTGGAAACTAGACCCCCAAAGGAACTTATCTAGATGTGAGGTGAGCACTTTCAACCCCCAAGTGCTTTACAGAAGTTTATAACACAGAGCCGTGAAAATAATAAATACGTTTTCTTTCCTCAAAAATAATTTTTAGCCCAGAATTTTTTATTTTCCCAAGGGTTACAGGAGAAATTGGACCCCAAAAGTTGTTGTCCAGTTTCTCCTGAGTACGCTGATACCCCATATGTGGGGGTAAACCACTGTTTGGGCACACGTCAGGGCTCAGAAGGGAAGTAGTGACTTTTGAAATGCAGACTTTGATGGAATGGTCTGCGGACGTCAAGTTGCGTTTGCAGAGCCCCTGGTGTGCCTAAACAGTAGAAACCCCCCACAAGTGACCCCATTTTAGAAACTAGACCCCCCAAGGAACTTATCTAGATGTGTGGTGAGTAGTGTTGAGCATTCCGATACCGCAAGTATCGGGTATCGGCCGATACTTGCGGTATCGGAATTCCGATACCGAGATCCGATACTTTTGTGGTATCGGGTATCGGTATCGGATACATAGGGATGTGTAAAATAAAGAATTAAAATAAAAAATATTGATATATTTACCTCTCCGGCGGCCCCTGGTGAGTCCGCGGGTAACCGGCAGGCTTCGTTGTTCAAAATCAGCGCTTTTAGGACCTGAGAAACACGTCCCGGCTTCTGATTGGTCGCGGGCCGCCCATGTGACCGCCACGCGACCAATCACAAGCCGCGACGTCACCGCAAGCTATTAGCGCGCTCATTTTTGAAAAATGAGCGCGTTAATGACTTTCAAAGACGTAGCGGCTTGTGATTGGTCGCGGCCACGCGACCAATCACAAGCCGCGACGTCACCGCAAGCTATTAACGCGCTCATTTTTAAAAATGAGCGCGTTAATGGCTTTCAAAGACGTAGCGGGTTGTGATTGGTCGCGGCCGCGACCAATCACAAGCCGTGACGTCACCGCAAGCTATTGACGCGCTCATTTTTAAAAATGAGCGCGTTAATGGCTTTGAAAGACATAGCGGCTTGTGATTGGTCGCGTGGCCGCGACCAATCACAAGCCGCGACGTCACCGCAAGCTATTGACGCGCTCATTTTTAAAAATGAGCGCGTTAATGGCTTTGAAAGACATAGCGGCTTGTGATTGGTCGCGTGGCCGCGACCAATCACAAGCCGCTACGTCTTTGAAAGTCATTAACGCGCTCATTTTTCAAAAATGAGCGCGCTAATAGCTTGCGGTGACGTCGCGGCTTGTGATTGGTCGCGGCCACGCGACCAATCACAAGCCGCTATGTCTTTCAAAGCCATTAACGCGCTCATTTTTAAAAATGAGCGCGCTAATAGCTTGCGGTGACGTCGCGGCTTGTGATTGGTCGCATGGCGGTCACATGGGCGGCCCGCGACCAATCAGAAGCCGGGACGTGTTTCTCAGGTCCTAAAAGCGCTGATTTTGAACAAAGAAGCCTGCCGGTTACCCGCGCTGAGTTCAGGGGCCGCCGGAGAGGTAAATATATCAATATTTTTTATTTTTATTCTTTATTTTACACCTCCCTATGGATCCCAGGGCCTGAAGGAGAGTTTCCTCTCCTTCAGACCCTGGGAACCATGAGAATACCTTCCGATACTTGATGTCCCATTGACTTGTATTGGTATCAGATATCGGTATCGGCGATATCCGATATTTTTCGGGTATCGGCCGATACTATCCGATACCGATACTTTCAAGTATTGGACGGTATCGCTCAAGACTAGTGGTGAGCACTTTGAACCCCCAAGTGCTTCACAGACGTTTACAACGCAGAGCCGTGAAAATAAAAAATAATTTTTCTTTCCTCAAAAATGATGTTTTAGCAAGCATTTTTTTATTTTCACAAGGGTAACAGGAGAAATTGGACCCCAGTAATTGTTGCGCATTTTGTACTAAGTATGCTGGTACCCCATATGTGGGGGTAAACCACTGTTTGGGCACACATCGGGGCTCGGAAGTGAGGGAGCACCATTTGACTTTATGAATACAAGATTGGCTGGAATCAATGGTGGCGCCATGTTGCGTTTGGAGACCCCTGATGTGCCTAAACAGTGGAAACCCCTCAATTCTACCTCCAACACTAACCCCAACACCCCTAACCCTAATCCCAACTGTAGCCATAACCCTAATCACAACCCTAATTCCAACCCTAACCCTAAGGCTATGTGCCCACGTTGCGGATTCGTGTGAGATTTTTCAGCATCATTTTTGAAAAATCCGCGGGTAAAGGGCACTGTGTTTTACCTGCGGATTTACCGTGGATTTCCAGTGTTTTTTGTGCGGATTTCACCTGTGGATTCCTATTGAGGAACAGGTGTAAAACGCTGCGGAATCCGCACAAAGAATTGACATGCTGCAGAAAATACAACGCAGCATTTCCGCGTGGTATTTTCCGCACCATGGGCACAGCGGATTTAGTTTTCCATAGGTTTACATGGTACTGTAAACCTGATGGAACACTGCTGCGAATCCGCAGCGGCCAATCCACTGCGAATCCGCAACCAAATCCGCACCGTGTGCACATAGCCTAATTCTAAAGGTATGTGCACACGCTGCGGAAAATGCTGCGGATCCGCAGCAGTTTCCCATGAGTTTACAGTTCAATGTAAACCTATGGGAAACAAAAATCGCTGTACACATGCTGCGGAAAAACTGCACGGAAACGCAGCGGTTTACATTCCGCAGCATGTCACTTCTTTCTGTGGATTCCGCAGCGGTTTTACAACTGCTCCAATAGTAAACTGCAGTTGTAAAACCGCAGCGAAATGCGCAGAAAAACCGCGGTAAATCCGCAATAAATCCACAGCGGTTTAGCACTGCAGATTTATCAAATCCGCAGCGGAAAAATCCGCAGAGGAACAGAATACGTGTGCACATACCGAAACCCTAACCCTACCCCTAACCCTACCCCTACCTCTACCCCTAACCCTAACCCTACCCCTAACCCTACCCCTAACCCTACCCCTAACCCTACCCCTAACCCTAACCCTAACCCTAACCCTACCCCTAACCCTACCCCTAACCCTAACCCTAACCCTACCCCTAACCCTAGTTCTTACCCCAACCTTAGTGGAAAAAAAAAATATTATTTTTTTTTATTGTCCCTACCTATGGGGGTGACAAAGGGGGGGGGGCATTTACTATTTTTTTTATTTTGATCACTGAGATAGGTTATATCTCAGTGATCAAAACTGACTCTGGAACGAATCTGCCGGCCGGCAGATTCGGCGGGCGCACTGCACATTTTGGAAGATGGCGGCGCCCAGGAAAGAAGACGGACGGATCCCGGGAGGTCAGGTAAGTATAAGGGGGGGAGAGATCAGGGCACGGGGGGGTGTCGGAGCACGGGGGGTGGATCGGAGCATGGGGGGGTGGATCGGAACACGGGGGGGTGGATTGGAGCACGGGGTGGGGGATCGCTGTGCAGGGGGGTGGATCGGAGCACGGGGGGGGATCGCTGTGCGGGGGGATCGCTGTGCGGGGGGGGATCGGAGTGCGGGGGGTTTGACTAGAGCACGGGGGGTGTGATTGGAGCACTGGGGGAGCGGACAGGAGGACGGGGGAGCAGAGCACAGGACGGAGGGGAGCGGCCACAGATCGGGGGGCTGGGGGGGCGATCGGTGGGGTGGGGTGGGGGCACATAAGTGTTTCCAGCCATGGCCGATGATATTGCAGCATCGGCCATGGCTGGATTGTAATATTTCACCAGTTTTTTGGGTAAAATATTACAAATCGCTCTGATTGGCAGTTTCACTTTCAACAGCCAATCAGAGCGATCGTAGCCACGGGGGGGTGAAGCCACCCCCCCTGGGCTAAACTACCACTCCCCCTGTCCCTGCAGGCCGGGTGAAATGGGAGTTAACCCTTTCACCCGGCCTGCAGGGACGCGATCTTTCTGTGACACAGCATATGCGTCACAGGTCGGATTGGCACCGACTTTCATGACGCATACGCTGTGTCACAGGTCGGGAAGGGGTTAACCCCCTAAATGCTGTGATCAATAGCGATCACAACATTTAGGAGGCAGGGAGAGGGAGGGGGCTCCCTCTGCCTTCAGATCTGTGACCCTGCGATGATGCCTGATCATTGTCATGGTAAATCGGGATCGTCATGATGACCCTTGGGTCACGAAGTTGCATATAGCTTCTTAGACTATGCTCAAAGCATGGTCTAAGAAGCTTCTGTACAGGTATAATGCATTGCAATGTTACTGCGATCAATGTGAAAAAAGTGAAAGCGACTAAGTAAAAAAGTTTTAAAAAGTTAAAAACATTGTAAAAATATAAAAAAATTACAAAATAATAAAAAGAATATTAAAAAACTTACACTAATAAATGCACATCTTGTATCGCCTCGTCTGGAACGACCCGATCTATAAAAGTGTCACACAAGTTAACCCCTTAAGTGATCACCATAAAAAAAGGAAAAAAATGGCAAACTATGCTTTTTCATCACACTGATGGAAGAAAGTGGAATAAAATGCATTCAAAAATTTGAATGCAAATAAAAATAGTATAATTGAAAACGTCTTCTTGTCTCACAAAAAACAAGCTGCTACACAGCTCCATCAGCGCACAAATTAAAAATTTAAAGCTTTCAGAATATAGTGATGTAACAACAATTACCATATTTTTTGTATTGTAAGATGCACTTTTCCCTCAAATTTGGGAGGAAAATAGGGGTGCTGTCACAGAATGTTGGCTGAGGCCCCGCACCACTGAACACCTAATTGAATCAACCTGGGGCCCGTTGCTTTGGTCCAACTACTGCCACCTTAAAACACCCCGTCTTACCAGCCTGGAGTCCACAGCATCTCCTGCCTCTACCTGCAGTGACCCTGCCACCTGGGACCTTGCTCCAACATCACTGCCCCTCAGGTAAGCTACCACAAAAGCAGATAACACCCACCATTTTATAAAAAAAAACATTTTTTCCTATTTTCTTCTCCAAAATTTGGAGTGCGTCTTATAACCGGTATGTCTTATAAACTGCAAAATACAATAATTTTTTTAAAAAAGATTTTATAGTGTAAAAGAACTAATACATAAAAAATGACATAAATTAGGTATCTCTGTAATTCTACTGACCCGAAGAATAAAGTTGCCATATCGATTTTACCATATGCAAAACGTCTTAAAAAATCGACAAAAAATTCCTGAATTGCAATTTTTTGTACATTTTGCCTCCCAAAAATGGTATCAATAAAACATCAAACATCAAAAAATATGCCCTCACATGACTGTCAGCAGAATACAGAAACATTATAGCTCTCAAGATATGGCAATTGAAAAACTAGTTTTTGAAAAAAAGTGTCTTTAAGTGTGACAGCAGCCATACATAAAAAAACTATATAAATCTGGTATCATTGTAATTGCAATGACCTAAAGAATATAGTTATCTAATCACATATACTGCACGTGGAATGGGATAAAAAATAAATAAAACCAGTTCTTGATCTGCTATTGATTTGTTCATTGTGCCTCCCAAAGATCGCAGAAAGGCTCGATGCAGATTTGTACTGCTGTTTGCAAAGAGCTCTTACACCAGGGTTCCTGTGTAAATCTCTGAAATACATGATTCAGATGGAACCCCGGGAGGAAGATTCCCTATAGTGAGGTAGATGGAGGCACAGTGGATGGCCTATGATGTGGCAGTGTCCGTCTTTTTAGGCATGAATAAAAGCGCGGTCAACCAGAGTTTTGTGCACTTCTAAAAATAAGGACACAGCTGAGCAGAGGCCAGTCAGAGTCCAGAGTAACTCTGCCTCTGGGGTTCCATTTGAAGATTTATTCGGAGATCTAGATGGAAACCCCAATGTAAGTGCTCAGTATAGAGTGCAGGATAATGATCCTAAATGTTATGTAAAATGTTCCCAATAAAAGCTTCAACTCAATCCACAATAAAAGCAAGTCCCCACTCAGGTCTGTCATCTGTTAATGGAAATATAGGGGGCTTCCATGTTCCTGGTAGTACAAAGGCTCTAGAAAGGCTCTGTGGACCCCCACACCCTCAAAATTAGTTCAGCAAACTCTGCACTCCAAAATCCAACCCCCCCCCCCACTTTCTGAGCTCCACAGTGCCTAAACCACATTCAGCATCCACATGTTTGCGGGGTATAATATCCAAAATGGGGTCAATTGAGGTAGGTATTTTGCTCTTCAAGCACTTGGGGGCTCTGTATATGGAGTCCACAAACTATTTTAGGAAAATCTATGCTCCAGACGCTTTATCCTTCCCTAGTCTCCCCATGTGGCTAAGCAGTACTATACAGCCACATATGGGGTATTGTCACGTTCAGCAGAAATTGTGTGTCAAATTTTTGGTTCCATTTTAAGGCATTTTCCCAATGTGAAAATGTAAAATCTGGGGATAAAACTATTTTTTTGTGGTAAAAATGTAATTATTGTTTTTTTACTGCTCATTGGTACAAAATTATGTAACACAAAAGTAGCTTTCAATTTCATATGGGGTATTAGCGCACTCAGGATAATTTGCATGAAAAATTTGTAGGGTGCATTTTCTCCATTTACCCTTCTAACATTTTTGTGTAGAAAATGTGATTTTTTTAAATTTTCCCTTCTCTATGTTATAAACTTCTGTGAAGCATCTGGGAGTTCAAAGTGCTCCCCACACATCTAGATACATTCCGTGAGGGGTAGAGTTTCCAAAATGCTGTCACTTGTGGGTGGTTTCCACTGTTTAGCCTTATCAGTGGCTCTCCAAACACGACATAGCATCCCCTCTTGTTTCTAGACATTTTTGCGTTCAAAAAGTCAAATAGTGCTCCTTCCCTTCCAAGCCCTGCCATGTACCCAAAAAGTAGTATTACCCCACATATGGGGTATTGGTGTACTCAGAAGAAATTACACAACACATTTAGAGGTTAAATTTCTTATGTTACCCTTGAAAAAATACAAAAATAAAGTAAAGTATAACATGAAGTATTTTTTGTGAAAAAAATAAAATGTTAATTTTTTTTCTTCCACAATGCATTCATTCCTGTGAAGCGCCTTAAAGGTTAATAAACTTATTGAATGTGGTTTTGAAGACTTTTGTGTGGTACAATTTTTAGAATGGTGTCATTTTGGGCAGTTCCTGTCATTTAGGTCCTTCAAGGTCACTTAAAATGTAAAGTCACTAAAAAAAAGGGTTTTCTAAATTTTGTTGAAAAAATGAGAACTTGCAGATCAACTTTTAACCCTTCTAACTTCCTAAGAAAAAAATATGTTTAAAAAATGGTGCTGTTGTAAACTAGACATACAGTTAAGTCAATATATATTTGGACAGAGACAACATTTTTCTAATTTTGGTTATAGACATTACCACAATGAATTTTAAACAAAACAATTCAGATGCATTTGAAGTTTAGACTTTCAGCTTTCATTTGAGGGTATCCACATTAAAATTGGATGAAGGGTTTAGGAGTTTCAGCTCCTTAACATGTGCCACCCTGTTTTAAAGGGAACAAAAGTAATTGGACAGATTAGATCATTTTAAATAAAATGTTCATTTCTAGTACTTGGTTAAAAACCCTTTGTTGGCAATGACTGCCTGAAGTCTTGAACTCATGGCCATCACCATATGCTGTGTTTCCTCCTTTTTGATGCTCTGCCAGGCCTTCACTGTGGTGGTTTTCAGTTGCTGTTTGTTTGTGGGCCTTTCTGTCTGAAGTTTAGTCTTTAACAAGTGAAATGCATGCTCAATTGGGTAGAGATCAGGTGACTGACTTGGCCATTCAAGAATATTCCACTTCGCACAGCGGTGCTTGGCGGTGGAATGGAGACAGGTGAACATAGCAAGTACCGGGGGCCTGAGTGACGAGCGGTGAGTATGTGATTTTTTTTTTTATCGCAGCAACAGCATATGGGGCAAATATCTCTATGGAGCATCTTATGGGGCCTTGGGCAGCGTTATATGGGGCAAATATTTCTATGGAGCATCTTATGGGGCCATGTGCAGCATAATATGGGGGCAAATATCTCTATGGAGCATCTCATGGGGCCATAATCAGCATTTGTGCAGCATTATATGGGGACAAATATCTCTATGGAGCATCTTATGGGGCCATAATCAGCATTTGTGCAGCATTGTATGGGGCAAATATCTATATGGATCATCTTATGGGGCCATAATCAGCATTTGTGCAGCATTATATGGGGGCAAATATCTCTATGGACCATCTTATGGGGCCATAATCAGCATTTGTGCAGCATTATACGGGGGAAAATATATGGAGCATCTTATAGGGCCATAATCAGCATTTGTGCAGCATTATATGGGGGCAAATATCTCTATGGAGCATCTTATGGGGCCATAATCAGCATTTGTGCAGCATTATATGGGGGCAAATATCTCTATGGATCATCTTATGGGGCCTTGTGCAGTGTTATATGAGGCAAACATTTCTATGGAGCATCTTATATGGCCATGTTCAGCATTATATGGGGGCAAATATCTCTATGGAGCTTCTTATGGGGCAATAATCAGCATTTCTGCAGCATTATATGGGGCAAATGTGTCTATGGAGCATCTTATTGGGCCATAATCAGTATTTGTGCAGACCAAAACATGAAACCCAGTGCAAGTCAATGGTGAATCAAAGTCGGCAGTGAGTGGAGGACAGGAAAACACGTACAGTGCCCATTTTAATGCCAAAAACATCAATTCTTATTTCTTAAGCTTGTCAATCTTAATTTACTTTATAATAATAGTTAGGCATTGAAAACAGGGGGTCATTTGGCTAAAGTTGTGGGGGGGGTAGGGCTGACTCAAGATTTTCGTGGGCCCAGGAAACGCGGAATACGTCACGGCGGTGGAGCAGGGAGAGGTAAGTATTTCAACTTTGCAAGTGCTGTGATCCTGAGCAAGCAGGGGGTCCCACTCGTTGGCACTTGGCACTGGCACAGGGCCCCTCATAGTACGGGGGTGTGTTTGACGGCGGGTGGTGCCTCCCACTGCCAGAGACACTTTTGCGTACTATGAGGGACCTTGTGCCAGTGACGTCGCCAACGAGTATGCCCCCCACCTGATGAAGGAATCTGTACTTTCATCTGCACCTTCCTCTTTGTTCCCATGTAAGGTGGTATAGTATGCGGGAAGGGAAACCTGACTTTCAGCAGGGTCAGATTCAGGCTGTGTAGAGTGCAAGGGGAATGTAGTGGTCTGGGTCAATGTACCAGCAGACTCATCTAGCAGTGGCTGGGCAATGGGCAGGTGAGGAGGAAAAACAGATATAGGCCCAAATAATAAAGTATGCTAAATGCAGTTCAAAACTGGTAACAGGACTAAACAGGCGGCATTGCTTTGTTCAGTGGAGGACAACTGTAATGAGTGGCACAGACACAGTTTGTAGGCCCACAATAAAAAAGTAGGCTAAATGCAGTTCAAAATTGGTAACAGGACTAAACAGGCGGCATTGCTTTGTTCAGTGGAGAACAACTGTAATGAGTGGTGCAGACACAGTTTGTACGCCCACAATAAAAAAGTAGGCTAAATGCAGTTCAAAATTGGCAATAGGACTAAACGGGTGGCATTGCTTTGTTCAGTGGAGGACAACTGTAATGAGTGGTGCAGACACGGTTAGTAGGCCCAAATACAAAAGTAGGCTAAAAGCAGTTCAAAATTGGTAACAGGACTAAACAGGCTGCATAGCTAGGTACTGGGGTGGGCTCCTCTGCTGAGTAGCAGACAGTGGTAGTAGGAGCAAAGTATTAACTGGTCTAAATGGAAGCCAGGGCCCTTGTGTATTTTAACTATCATCTATCATTTCAACAGGGAGAGGTATGTATTGCAAGTGGTAGAGCACTGTTCGAGCTGGGGGGAACACTCTCTCGTGGGCGGCGGTACTGGCACAGGGCCCCTCATATTACGACAGTGTGTCTGACATTGGTTGTGCACCACCACTGTCAGAGACACTTCATTGTACTATGAGGGACCCTGTGCCTGTGCCGTCACCCAAGAGTGGGCGCAAACACCTGTCCAGGCAAGCTGCACTCGCACGGGTGCTTGCACCAGGTGGTGACCACGGCCCTGAGGGAGGAAGTCAGCCCATTTAGGGAGGTATAAAAATGGCCTATGGTGGACATTCAGCAGCTGCAAATGGCGGAATTGGAGAAGTCAGTAACAGGAGGCCAAAAGCAAGACATTTTTCAGGCAAGCTACGTGTCAGCAGGAGAAGGTGGGCAAAATAATTTGAAATCCATGATTAGTTCATTTTAATGAAGGTTAGATCATCAACATTCTGGGTAGCCAGATGTGCCCTTTTTTCGGTCAGTATTGAACCAGCAGCACTGAAGACTCTTTCTGATAGCACACTAGAAGCAGGGCAAGCGAGCTCCTGTAATGCATATTCTGCCAATTAAGGCCAGGTGTCTATTTTAGATGCCCAGTAATCAAAGGGGAATGACCTGTGAGGGAGAACATCGATAAGGGAGGAAAAGTAGCTCGTAACCATACTGGACAAATGCTGTCTCCTGTGACTTTGAACCGATGCAGGGGCAGAAAGTGGCTGGAAGATATATGAAAAAATTCAAGGACTGTAGTACAATTTCAATCTCCCTACAATGATCTCAGTAAAAGTATGGCAGCAATAAAAAGGACTGCTGCACACAAAAGTGCGGACAAATAAACAAGATAACTGTGCAGAAAGGAGCAACAGGATTTTTGCTTTTAAAAAAGCAGTTGGTTTGCACAGCGGCGTGCAAACAGCAATGCAGCTATCAAGGAGCCTTATAACGCAGCCTAATAAGCTACAGAGCTGATTCACAAAAATATAGCCTCCACTGTCCCTGCAAACAAATGGTGGTTTTGGACAGTGGAAATCGCTACAGCACAAGCAGTTTCGGGGCTTAATCTTCCCTCCCTAACTATATCCCTTCTTCTGATGAAGCTGCGGCAACCTCTCCCTATGCTACGATCGGCAGAAGTAAGATGGCGGTCGGCGTGTACGCCCCTTTATAGCCCCTGTGATGCTGCAGAAAGCAAGCCAATCACTGTCATGCCCTTCTCTAAGATGGTGGTGACCGAGACCTATGTCATCACGCTGCCCACACTCTGCGTCCTCCTTCATTGGCTGAAAAATGGCGCTGAAAGCGTCATACAAAATGCGACCTTGGCGCGAAGATCGCCGACCTCATGGCCGCTCCCACACTAGGATCGGGTCGGGTTTCATGAAACCTGACTTTGCCGAAAGTCGGCAATTTTTGAATTTGTTCAATCCATTTAGCTCAACCTTAGTTATTACTTCAACAAATATAAAACTGCACATGTATTGTCAAACAAATTTTATTAGATGTATTCACAGGAAACTCAAGTGTATTTAAATATACTATATAATTAATTAATTCACATGTCTAAGCACTTCGAACAATTTCAATTTTAACTATAAATATACGGTACATTATTGCACAGTAAAAAACATGTCCTTAGTCACTGGATACTCTGCTCCTTTTTACTTGTCTCTTGCATTCAAACATTGGATTATCTCTGGTGATTGTCCAACAGTAGTCTGCAAGCACCGAAGGGTTCCAATTACCCTGATATCTTTTTTCCATAGTTGTAATTTCCTGGTGAAATCGCTCACCATGCTCGTCACTCACTGCTCCGCAGTTTGGTACAAAGAAGTCTAGATGCAAATGCAAGAGATGAATCTTTAATGACATGTTGCAGCCAAGATTATGATACACCTGAAGAAGATTTTCCACCAGCTCTTTATAGTTGTCTGACTTTGTGCTTCCAAGGAAATTTGTGACCACTAACTTGAATGCTACCCATGCAGCCTTTTCCTTGCCACACAGTAAACAGTGAAACTCCTCATATGGCAGAAGCACGCAAATCTGAGGACCAATTAAGACTCCTTCCTTTATCTTTGCTTCACTCAACCTTGTAAATTTACAAATGAGACTCAAAAGTCACCTCACCACAGATATAGCAGAAATTATCTGCTTTATTAATGCAAGTCTGAGGCATCACTGAATAGCTGAACGATGATATCAGTCGACCGCTGAAATTGCTGTGTGACTGATAGAGGGAGTACATGCGCCTTATATAGAGTTGTTTGATGCAAGTTTAATTAGGATTGCATCATCTTTCTTTCTTTGGCATCTATCATTGGTCATTGAGAGATGATGAAATACTGATGACTCAATTCATTAGTCATTTAGAGATGATGCAATATTGATGAAGCAATCCATTAGTCAGTTGGATGGTGCAAAACTGATGACGCAAGGCTGATGATGTATTTCTTGCATAGCGTTGTATCAAAGGCTGTTAGAAATGTCAACACACCCCTGTATCATAAAAACTAGAGCCAATAACAAAATTTAAGCAACATTTTAATTTTAAGCACCCCAAAATTAGTTAAGTTGAACTGTTTTCATGTCTGAACCAATTTTTATTAGGATTCAGAATAAGAACCCGAGAGTGGACCCTTTGGGTTGTGGCTCTAGAGCCCCCGATGGCGAGCCGGCAAGATTGAACCACCCCCTATACAGGTAGCGTTAGGAGCAGGCCCAAGGGGGATGGAGACACAACTGCTAGAGCTAAAGCGGTGACTACAGGCTGAAGAAGAAAAGATACAGAGGACTGAAAGTAACAGACCGATGCAGGGAAAACTGGCAATATGGACGCTGATGGAAACCCGAGAACCGGACAAGGATCAATACGATGCTGCAAAAAAGGAGACAAAATATAATGGAGACAAGACTAGATGCCTGACAGGCACGGTTGAGACACCGGGCAAGCACGACAGAGACACAGGGCAGGCACGGCAGAGACACACAGCAGGCACAGCAGAGACACAGGGCAGGCATGGCAGAGACACAGAGCTGGCACGGCAGAGACACAGGGCAGGCACGGCAGAGACACAGGGCAGGCACGGCAGAGACACAGGGGGCCTGAGGACCAAAGAGGGCGCTGGCAGGAAATGCAGTATATCACCATAGAAGCACAGGCGTCTTACCTAGGAAAACGCCAGGAAAATACCTGATGGGTGCCGCCATGATGGGGCAGAGCCATTGGGATGCGACCTCCCAGGGAACCAAGCAGCAAAGGAGGCGTGACCACGTATGTGCGAAGTGATGACGCGCCGAGATCCGGAGAAGACAGAGGAGGAGCAATGAGGGACCGAGTCGGAGGAGCAATGAGGGACCGAGTCGGAGGCGCGCTGAGGAATAGGAGAAGGAAGGTAAGTATCCGAGGATGTGACAGTACCCCCTCTTACTCCCCCTCTTTTTAGTGCTAGAAAGGAATCTCCTCATGATAAGAGGAGCATTGATGTTCTCTCGGGGCTCCCACGATCTCTCCTCAGGACCGAATCCATCCCAATCAATAAGAAAAAAGGTTCTCCCCCTAATAGTTTTTTTGGCAAGAATATTTTTAACATTAAAAACACCATCAGAAGTGCTGGGTTGAGGAGAATGAGATGGAAAATAGTGAAAACAATTAAACACTGCAGGTTTGAGAACACATGGAAGGCATTAGGGATTCTTAGCGAGGCAGGTAATCTCAACTTGTAGGATACATCATTGATGCGACTTAAGATCTGAAAGGGACCAATGTAACGAGGGCCTAATTTGTGAGAGGGAATCTTAAGTTTGATATAAAGTGAAGAGAGCCAAACCTTATCACCTGGATAATATGGAGGAGCGTCCAGGCGCTTTTTATCGGCATACCTCTTCATTCTGCAACTAGCCCTTTCAAGAGCCTCTTTAGTCTCCCTCCAGACTTTAGAGAATTCCAAGAACAAGAAATCCACTGCCAGTACATCCGAGGTAAGAGAAATAGGAAGAGGAACACTAGGATGTTGCCCAAAAACTACAAAGAAGGGAGACTTGGAAGAAGATTCACTGGGGTGATTGTTATAAGCGAATTCGGCCCATGGGAGAAGAGAGTCCCAATCATCCTGGTGAGCATTGGAGAAATGTAGGAAGTTAGAACTTGATTGACTTGTTCCACTTTGCCGTTGGATTGTGGATAATGAGCGGAAGAGAAATCCAGGTTGATCTTCATTAACCCGCAAAGAGCTCTCCAAAAACGGGAGGTGAATTGGACCCCTCGGTCGAACACAATATGTTGTGGGAAGCCATGAAGTCGGAAGACATGGTGTAAAAAGATTCTTACCAATTCAGGAGCGGAAGGTAGTCCTGGGAAAGAAACAAAGTGGTCCATTTTGGAGAACCAATCCACTATTACCAAGATGACAGTAAAATTCGAAGAACGAGGCAAATCAGTAATGAAATCCATAGCAATATGGCTCCAAGGGACAGAAGGCACAGGCAGTGGATGCAGAAGTCCAGATGGTAGTTGTCTGGGGACCTTGTTTTTGGCACAGGATGGACAAGAAGCAATGAACTCCGAGATGTCTAGACGGAGGGACAGCCACCAATAATGGCTAGAGATAAGAGAGAGTGTCTTCTTGACTCCAACATGTCCTGCAATCTTGGAGGAATGTCCCAACGCAAAACTCTCTCTCTCTGTCATGATCCAAAACTAAGGTCTTGTCAGGTGGTGGAGAGGTCACCCTCAGGGGAGCTAGAGTGATGATCTAGCTGGATCAATGATATGTGCTGGACTCTCTCCTCAACGTCCTTTGGCAGAAGAGATCTGGAAAGAGCATCCGCCTGGACGTTCTTATTACCAGGTCAAAAATGAAGTTCAAAGTCAAACCGTCCGAAGAACAAAGACACCTAGCTTGCCATGGATTAAGCCTTTGAGCAGACTGAAGATAAGCTAAATTCTTGTGATCCGTGTATATGATGAAAGGAAGAACGGCTCCTTCATGAAGATAACGCCACTCCTCTAAAGCTAACTTAATAGCTAGTAATTCCTTATTCTCCAATGGAATAATTTAGTTCAGGAGAGGTGAAGGCTTTGGAGAAGAAGCCACAAGTAACTAAATGTGGAGAAATGGGGTCAGTGGGTGCTCTCGTCCGCAGGACTGGTTGTCTTTAGCAAGACTGCATGGACCAGGGCTCATACCACTGAACGCCCGCTCTATCTCCCGGTGGGCAATACACTACACAGACAATACAGGGTTAAGGTAAAACAATGTGGCAATACTTTGTTGAACTATAACACACAATAGCAAACAGAATAATCTCAGCAATTACCCCATCATAGTGCACATGACAGGGTCTTACTCTTCTGTTATCTCGCTGGGATAATGGTAGATATTATATCAGAGCTCCCAGGGTCGCTATTCCACCAGTGATAGATATACACACAGAGAAGAGCTATCGACAAGCATAGGAAGATGACAGAACAGTCCATAGCGTCCGTACAAGGTCAAAAGCCAGATGACATGATGTCAGAGCTCCCAGGGTCGCTATTCCACCTGTGATACACACACAGAGAAGAGGTAACGACAAGCATAGGGAGATGACCAAGAGCTGTCCATAGAGTCCATACAAAAGTCCAAAGCCAGTTGACACGAGAGTCACCACCTGGCTTATCTGACCATCTCTATGGAACCAGGCGAGCAGCGGGTCCCAAACCTGGCTTTCTCCAAACATATCCATGGTTCAGAGATGGTCACTGGATCACATCTGAGTCCTTCCAACCGGAGCTGAAAACCCCTAGGTTGTTTCCTATAGAATCATAGATCAGTGTCCCTTGTGATGGAGCCATGATGAATTGGCTGCAGTCCTTTCTCTTGTCTGTTGGGTGGTTTGCAGAATGTCCAGCTGGTAGATCTGTGTTATTTCAGCTCCAATGATGTGATCTCTGAGTCTTTTTATACCCAGGGCATGTAAGCTATTTTTAGAATTACCCAGTGTCCTTCAGTCCAACATCAAGATAAGGTAAGCAATGGTGATGTGATCATGTAGCACTACTTAATGATTCAATCTATTTGCACAGTCTTTCCCACTCTGCTTTAGAAGTCACCAAGCTGGTTCCAGATTTCAATGTACAATTAGCATATCAGCACACATCAATAAACAAAGATAAATACACACTATGTACAAGTCAGTATTACAGACTTACACAGTATGTTAAATTGTATATCAGTTTGCAAGTCTGTCTTCTTGACCCACCAGACATAAACACTTAAATCCACAAGCCAATATACAGATGAAAAGTCAGTCCTTATTGTTTTGTAAAAGCATAGCTGTCTGGGTAATTAAGATATACTCTGGTTTCTTCACACTAAATGTACCTTCACACTGAGCAACTTTACAATGAGAACGACAATGATCTGTGACATTGCAGCATCCTGGATAGCGATCTCGTTGTGTTTGACACGCAGCAGCGATCAGGATCCCGCTGTGACATCGCTGGTTGTAGCTAGAAGTCCAGAACTTTATTTGGTCGTCAGGTCGGCGTGATTCATCATGTTTGACAGCAAAAGCAATGATGCCAGCAATGTTTTTACATGGCGCTAACAACCAGCGAGAACGATAAGTACGTCACTGGATCGCTCCTGCATCGTTCTGGTGTTGCCGTGTTTGACGTCTCTACAGCGACCTAAACAGCGACGCTGCAGTGATCGGCTCGTTGTCTATATCGCTGCAGCGTCACTGAGTGTGACGATACCTTAAGTGACTAGAGGAAGATATTTGCAAAAGGACGTGACCAGCTCCAACGGATGATGCGTCGACCTCGAGGATAAATGGCCTATTAGCATCTGGGCGATGAAGCACAGGAGCCGCAGCGAACTTTTGCTTCAGAGTCTGGAAAGCGTCTTCAGCTTCAGAGGACCAAGGATTGGAGTTGACTCCAAGAGCAGAAATTGGCTTGGCAATTGAAAAAAAATGAGGGATGAACAGTCTATAGTAATTGGCAAAGCCAAGAAAACGTTGGATTGCTTTTATCCCAAGAGGATGAGGCCAGTTAAGAACAGCAGATACCTTCTTGGGATCCATCTCCAGACCGGACTTCGAGACAATGAAACCTAGGAAGGGCAGAGAGGACTGCCCGAAGATGCACTTCTCTATCTTAGCAAAAAGATGATTCTCCCTTAGTCATTGCAACACTTGACGAACGTCTCGTCTATGGGTGGAAAGATTTGGAGAAAAGATGACAATGTCGTCTAGATAAACCACGACACTGGAGTATAGGAGATCCCGGAATATGTAATTTATGAACTCTTGAAATACAGCAGGAGCATTGCAGAGGCCACACGGCATAACTAAATACTCATAGTGACCGTCACGAGTGTTGAATGCAGTCTTCCACTCATCCCCAGCACCAATTCGAACTAGATTATATGCTCCACGCAGATCAAGCTTGGTAAATATCTGTGCTCCTCTCAAGCGATCAAAGAGCTCAGGATTATGTGGCAGCGGGTATTTGTTCTTCACCGTAATGTTGTTTAGGAATCTGTAATCAATACAAGGACGAAGAGAGCCATCCTTTTTCTTTACAAAGAAAAAGCCTGCTTCGGCAGGAGAAGAGGACTTCCGAATGAAACCCTTGCCAAGATTCTCTTGAACATATTCCAACATGGCTTGCGTCTCTGTAGGCGAGAAGGGGTAGATCCTTCCTCTAGGAGGAGTAGCTCCAGGAACAAGATCAATGGGGCAGTCGTAGAGTCGGTGCTGAGGAAGACTCTCAGCCTCCCTTTTGTCGAAAACATCTGAGAAAGAACTGTAGATGCAGGGCAATTCGGAAGAGAAAGAAGAAAGAGAAGGAGCACCTACTGGATGCACCGGCAGCAGACAACTCCCCCGGCAGAACTCTCCCCAGCGCAAAGTATTACCAGTATGCCAATATAAAGAGGGCTCGTGGACCCGCAACCAAGAAAGACCAAGAAGTACTGGATGAGAAAGACCGGCTAAAACATAAAATGTAATTTTCTCCCTATGCAATGCCCCTACTTGAAGCTCCACCTCATGTGTAACTTGAGTAATGGTCTCCTGCAAAGGTGTACCATCTGCGGATGCAAGGATTCAAGGATTTTCCAAGGACCTCACAGGAACAGAAAATTTAATGACCTCCTCGAGCCTAATAAAATTCCCCACAGATAAAGAGGCTGAGAGGTATCTTATACACCTAGGGATGCCTCTCTTACCTGACCTAGGTGGAGAAGTTTTCCGGACGTTCAGGACAAGCTTGCAGCAGATGGGAGGCACTCCCGCAATAGAAGCAAAGCCATTGAGTGCGTCTTTCCTTACACAGGACACCCTGAGATGGTCGACATGCATTGGTTCAGGAGCAGATGCCATGGAAGATGTTCCGGGTCTAGGACTGGACGGTCTACGAGTGGAAGGTGGAGGGCGAAGAAGTCTCCTTTCCCGGGCACGTTCCTGGAAACGAAGATCAATACAGGTAGCCAGAGAAATCAAATCCTCCAAGACAGTTGGGGTGTCATGACCTGCAAGTTCGTCCTTTATACGCCTGGAGAGACCCCGCCAGAAGACACCCACCAAAGCCTCATTATTCCAGCCTAAATCGGATGATAGAGTACAAAACTGGATAGCGTACTGGCCTACAGTTAAGGACCCTTGGTGGAGGTTAAAGGAAGCCTCAGTAGTAGAGGTCAGATTCCCGGTTCATCGAAAACACGACGAAAAGTCTCCAAAAATACAGACAACTGGGAGACCACGCTCCCAGAGAGGATTAACCCATGCCAAGGCATCTCCCCCAGATGGGAAATCAAAAAGGCTACTTTTGCCCGATCAGTAGGTTATTGATGGGGCAAGAGTTCAACATGGAGGCGAAATTGATTTAGAAAACCCCGACACAGTTTGGGATCACCATTGTACTGAGGTGGTTTCGCCAAACAGGGAGGAGGGTGGGGAGCAGAAACTGATGCAGATGTAGAAGCGCCCAACGGCAAAGAGAGCAACCGGTTGTCCACCAATGACATATAAGTAAGAATATGAGCCTGGGTGTCAACATTGCTGAGCCTACTCCTGCTGTCGGCCAGTTAGCTGAGAAGCATTCCCAGGATCTGAAGACTGAAGTGAGGAGAGTTGGGTGTCCATTGTTTTCATGAAGGACACGATGCGGGTCTGATTTTCTCTCTGATTCAGCTCTTTCTGGGTGGCTGAACTCCAGCTGAGTCCATGGCCTGTGCTTACTATTAGGATTCAGAATAAGAACTGGAGAGTGGACCCTCTGGGTCGTGGCTCTAGAGCCTCCGAGGGCGAGCGGGCCAGATGGAACCACCACTTATGCAGGGAGCATTAGGAGCAGGCCCAAGGGGGATGGAGACACAACTGCTAGAGCCAAAGGGGCAACGACAGGCTGGAGAAGAAAAGAGACAGAGGACTGAAAGGAATGGACCGATGCAGGGAAAACTGGGAATATGGACGCTGATGGAAACCTGAGAACTAGACAAGGATCAATATGATGCTGCAAAAAAGGAGACAAAAAAATAGAGACAAGACTAGATGCCTGACAGGTACGGTTAAGACACCAGGCAAGCATGACAGAGACACAGGGCAGGCATGGCAGAGACACAGGGCAGGCACAGCAGAGACACAGGGCAGGCACGGCAGATACATAGGGCAGGCACGGCAGAGACACAGGGCAGGCACGGCAGAGACACAGGGGGCCTGAGGACCAAAGAGAGCGCAGGCAGGGAAATGTATCACCATAGAAGCACAGGCGTCTTACCTAGGAAGACGCTGGGAAGAAATACCTGATGGGCGCCGCCATGTTGGGGCGGAGCTATCTGGTTGCAACCTTCCAGGGAACCCAGAGATGGAGGAGGCGCGACTACGCATGCGCGAAGTGATGATGCCCCTAGATCTGGAGAAGACAGATGAGGAGCGGCCAGGGGCCGAGTCGGAAGTGCGCTGAGGGATGGGATAAGGAAGGTAAGTATCCGAGGACATGACAATTTTGCTGTTGACTAGTGTAATCTTTATTTTTATATAGCGCTAACATATTCCGCAGCTCTTTACAATTTGCACACATTATCACCTGAGTTATTACCTCATATAATTACACTGGTTAGATTTAAAAAATGAGACCCAGTCATTAACTCCCCCCAAAAAAGGAAAAAATGAGGCCTGGTCCTTATGGGGCTAATTTAACCTTGAAAGCCATGCTTAAGAAGGTTGTAGAGAAGGAAGGCCGAGACTGGAACTGTCTACAGCTGTACCTAATATTCTCCATCAGAGAAATCCCGCCGACCTTTACAGGGTTTTCTCCATTTGCACTTTTGAATGGCTGACACCCCTGTCGATTTCTAGATATAGTAAAGGATACCTGGGAAGAAGAGGCTACACCCTATAGGAATGTGATCAAGCATGTTATCCAAATGCAAGAAAGGATTGAAGGATTGCAAGAAGTGATGCCCATTATGGGAGCATTACGAGTGTACAACTGGCTGGCAAAGGTGAGACAGTGAGACAGTTCATCCCTGGAGATCACGTACTAGTACTGGTACCCACGGTAGAAAGCAAATTTCTGGTCAAATGGCAGAGTCCCTATGAAGTACTCAAAAAGATTGGTGAGATTAATTATAAAGTCCACCAACTGAGAAGGAAGCCCTACCAGGTGTACCACATCAATCTAATCAAGCCATGGCGAGATACAGACCCCGTGGATGCTCCATGTTTGCTGGCTTAAACTGAACATGACGTGAAAGATGTCAAGGTAGCAGAGATGCCCAGAAGCAGCAATGCTCAGAATTGCTTCACCCGAACAGAGACCTGTTTTTAGAGTTGCCAGGCTGTACTCAGGTCATAGAACACGAAGTCCTCATGGAGCCTAATGTAGGGATGAATTTGAAGCCATATCATATTTCCAATGCCCGCCAAAAGGTAATCTCAAAGGAGGTGAAACCGTTTTTGAACCTAGGTGCCATTGAAGAGTCCAAGAGTGGCTCATCTTGGTGCTGAAACTAGATGGAGAATGGCATTTCTGCAATGACTACAGGAAGATGAGTGATTTTTCTAATTTTGACACTTATCCAATGCCCCGTGTTAACAAGCTCTTAAGAAGGCTAGAGCCAGCCAAGTATATTACCACCCTGGACCTCACAAAATGGTATTGCCAAGATCCACTCTACAAGGATGCCAAGGAAAAGATGGTATTTTCAATGCCAGATGGTTTTTCCAGTATGAGAGGATAGCATTTAGGTTGAAATGAGCTCCAGCCCCCTTCCAGAGAGCCATTGACCGAATCCTAGCTCCCTTCCAGATGTACACAGCAGCCTATCTGGATGACATTGTGATCTTCAGCCAGGATGGAGGAAGCCATCTATGCATAGTCATAGCGATATTTGATGCTTTAAGGGAGGCAAAGTTTTCCATCAACCTGAAGAAATGTGCCATTTGGTTGGAAGAAGCCAAGTGCTTGGAATTTGTCATAAGCAGGTGCAATATCAAGCTCTAAGTTAGTAAAGTTGACAGAATCCAGAATTGGCCATAACCAGTCTCAAAGAAGCAGATCAGAGCATTTTTGGGCTTTGTGGGTTGTTACTGTTAGCTGGTCCCTAACTTCGCCATGATATTGTAGTTAGGTACGCACCAACAGACCACCTTAAGGTTATGATATCAGCTAAGGCTAAGTGGTCTTCTGAAACTGAGACACTGAAGCTAGCCTTATGTAAACAGCCAGTCATGGTCATTCAGGACTTCTGTTAGGAGTTTGTGGTCCAGACTGATGCATCAGATGTTGGATTAGGTGCCGTCTTATCTCAGGAAGTGAAAAATGAAGAACATCCGATAATATACCTGAGTTGGGAACTGACAATACCCAAATAACCAGGTGCTCTTGCACTTCAGGATTTTAGCTTCCATGCACAGGATGGAGCAGGAAACTACATGGAAATGTAAATGCTCTATCTAGAGCAAACTGATTGCAGAAGGTGCCAAGCCCCCAGCTTTAGGCAGATAGAGGTTATGTAAGGTGGCCACCAGACTGGTCCTTGAGAAAAGATATGTATCATCGAGGCTGGTAGCCTTGGTGATGTAAGCTCTGAAAAGCAGGTCTAACATGTATAGTGCTGAGAGAGTTAAGAGGGCGTGTCAAGGGCTGGGTTTACAAGCAATCAGGGAGATGGGTGGGATTGGCTGCTCACATATCTGCACCCGGGGCTTGGTATGGCATATATAAGGATGTCCAACTGTATCATTAGGATACAGTGAGTGCAAGGTGAAAAGACCTTTCTTTGTGACTTAGTCTTCCATAGAAAAGGCAGCACTCTGTAGCGCCATAGCATGCAAGCATAAAATTTGAAAATTGAATTGCAATACTGCACTAGAAATATGAAAAATTGAGAATGCTTAGCGCATAAATTGGCCAATTCATGTGTACCTGGCATTTACGTTAAGGTGATTCTCATATTGTTATAGAGGTTAAGTCAAGACACTTGCAAGCATGAGGGCATAGAAATATTCTTATCTATATATAGAATTAAAGAACTAAAGAAAGCAGCACTCACCCCAATTCTTCAGATGTGAACAAGTCCTTTAATAGGCATGGCACAATGTTCCAAACTTGGTACAGTACAGGCTACGGCATGAGAGGGAGGCGCTGCGGGAGGGTGCAGTGACGAGACAGACGACGGCCGTTTCGCGCGGAGGCGCTTCTACGGGTCCATGTGAGTTGTGCTGGTGATGTCAGTTCCTTTTATAGGAGTGGACATCACACATGTGCTACATATAAACATAATTATTTAAAAACAACATCACTTGCTCTTCTAACACTGTAATTCAAACGGATTAAATAAATACTGCCATGTCCAATTTATCATTTAGACCCCATGTACCTTGTGCATTCGTTCTAAGAATCCATCTGGCTTCGCACTGCAATAATAATTTATTATGATTGCCACCCTGCTGGGGAAATTTAACTACCTCCAAGCCGGCAAAACTCAGGGAACAGGGGTCGCCACCATGCGCATCTTGTATATGCTTCACTAGACATACTCGCCCCTTCCCTGTCAGAATAGAATTGTAGTGCTCCCGAAACCTAACCATTAGGGGTCTAATAGTTTTGCCGATGTAAAATCGGTTACATGGACAGAAGATCACATGCACTAAAAATTTACTTTTACAAGTCACGAAGTCTCTCACGGTGTGATATAGAGTACCCCTGTGAGCTGGCTATATATAGAATTGTCTAAGGGGCACTTCCGTCTGTCTGTCACGGAAATCCCGCTTCGCTGATTCAATCAGTGAAGGGCACAGTCCGGCCTTGAACTCGCCCCTTCCTACTCTGTCAGTGCCCCCTCCAGTCAGCGCACACACAGGTTTAATGGCTGCGTTACACCGCGTTATGCCGTGGTGTAATGCAGTCCATTAATGCTGCTATTAACCCTGTGTGACCAACTTTTTACTATTGATGCTGCCTATGCAGCATCAATAGTAAAAAGATCTAATGTTAAAATTAATAAACAAAATAAAAAATCATTATATTCTCACCTTCTGTGGCCTTTCCCGCTGCTCCTCGCGACGCTCCAGTCCATGCATTGCGGTCTCGCGAGATGATGGGCTGGATCCGGGGGCCGATGGAAGGTGAGTATATAACTATTTTTCATTTTAATTCTTTTTTTTAACAGTGATATGGTGCCCACATTGCTATATATTACGTGGGCTGTGTTAGATACTGCATGGGCTGTGTTATATACTACGTCTCTGTGCTATATACTACGTGGCCTGTGTTATATACTGCATGGGCTCTGTTATATACTACGTGGCTTTGCAATATATTACGTGGCTGTGCAATATATTATGCGGCTGGGCAATATACTACGTGTCTGTGCTATATACTACGGGAGCTGTGCTATATACTATGTGGCTGGGCAATATACTATGTGGGCTGTGCTATATACTATGTGGGCTGTGCTATATACTACGTGGGCTGTGCTATATACTACGTGGGCTGTGTTATATACTACATGGGCTGTATGCTACTTGGCTGTGCTATATTTCTCTGCTGTGTCTGTGCATCATGAATCGTGGTATGTGTTAAAGAGGGGGGCCCACTGAGACTCTTTCGCCCGGGGCCCTCAAAAGCCTAGAGCAGGCCCTGGCTTCACTGATTGGTCATGCCCGGCCGCGAACAGTCAACGACAGGCGCAGTCCGGCCACGAATTGGTGCGGAATTTGAACCTTGCTTCGTTAATTGGTCGCGCCCGGCCGGCCGAATCCTGTGTATAAATTGCATTTCTCTGAAAACTTCATAAATAAACTACATACATATTCTAGAATACCCAAAGCATTAAAATTGGCCCACCATCTAGTAGTTTTGTATAATTCCTAATGTCACAGTTTTTTTGGATTTTGGAGACAGACAATGAAAAGAGACCCTCTGTCTCATTTGACTAATCCTTTTCAGCTGAAATGTATTTGTATTCTTATAAGCAATTTTATTACCAGAGTTTCGAAAGAGTTGGGATACTGTGTAAAATGAAAAAAAATGCAATGATTTGCAAATCTTTTCTTTTATATCATATGCGCAACAGAATACAGAACACATATGAGAAGCTGAAAGAAGTTGAAAAATTAACTAATTTATAGCAGCAACATATCTCAGGAAAAGTCTACCATTGAATAACATCCCCAGTATGTAAATGTCTGGGAAGTGAACAGACCATTTGTCAGCAATTTTGGAGAGGAATGTTATCTGATTCCTGTCTTATGTTGGATTCTAGCTGCTCAAAAGTCCTGGGTTGGCAGATTTTTTCGTTTACTAATGCACTATATGTTTTCTATTGGTGAAAGTTCTGGACTGTAGGCAGCTAGAACATCACCCAAACTCTTCTTCTGCAAAGCCTTCCGTGAAATACACTTTTTTTTTGGATAAGAGCATATGTTGTTTTAAAATCTCTATATGATGCTCAACATTGATAGTGCCTTTCCAAATGTGAAAGCTGCCCATACCATAGGCACTAATGAAATCCCATACCATCATACATGCAAGCTTTTGAAATGGGTGCTGATACCAATGGCCCTCCTCCTCTTGAGTACAAATGATATGGCGTCCGACATTTCTATAAAGAATTTAGATTCATCTGACCACAGGACAGTTTGCTATTTTGCCTCAGTCCATTTTAAATGAGATTTGGCACAAAAGAAAACTGCCGCGTGTTTGGATTGTGTTGATCTATGATTTCTTATTTTTATGATAGAGCTTTAGCTTTCATTTGTTTATTAAATGGCAAACTGTATTCAGACAACAACCTTTGAAAGTTTTGTTGAGCCCATCAAAAATTCCAGAAACTTGCATGATTGAATCTTGCCTGCTCTTAAAGTTGATGTCCAGTGCTTTATATTGCTAGCTTATGCTAGCTGTGACACCCGACACATCTACCGATTAGCATTTCCTGGTTTTCCTGGTTTCGGCAGTGGTCGGTTGTGATCAGCACAGTGCCGTTAACTGTAATGTTGCCACTGCCAGGTGCTGCACTTCTGCACTTATTCAAGTGGACCACTGCAGCACATGTTAGATGATGACAAAACTCAGTTGCCAGCTGCAACGTCATTCTGCAGTGTGCAGTCCTACCCGGAGGGTAGGATTGAAGAGTTGGTGGAAGATGATGTGGGCGATGTTGAGTCCTACAACTCACATGGAGTGGAGACCATCCTAGTGACATGCGCAGTTCGGAGGAAGAGGAGGTTGCCACTCTGCCCTGGTAGTACATCAATAGGGGGATCAGGGTGCAAAGCTACAGTAGGCGGCCACTAGCCAGTAAGATACTGCCCACCTCGCGAATGAATTCAGCACACCAAAGACAGCACAAAAAGTGCTCCCTGGTGTGGCATTTCTTCAAGGAATGTGCTGACGATGAGCAATGGCTGGTTTGTGCCTTCAGACCTTGAAGCGATGCATAAATCTTCTGAACCTGAGAACCTTTATGACAAGGCATCTGAATTCCAAGCACAAGGTGCAGTGGAGTACACATCTTAAAAAGCATGACAGAACTGAGCCTCCTCCTGCTCCGTTTTGTGCTGCAGTGTCGGCCTCTTCTTCCCACTCACGATCAATGGGGGCACCTGCCTCCCCACAAAGAGAATATGTGACACCATCACCGACACACAGCATCTCCACATTGTCCCATGGAAGTGTTCAGCTTTCCATCCTCCAAACCCAAGAGAGAAAGAAGAAATCCCCCTAGCCATCCACGAGCCATGTTCCTTAATGAGAGCATTTCCAAATTACTGACCTTTCAAATGCTGCCATTATTGTTGGTGGAGATGCATACCTTACAAAAACTGAGGTTGGTGGCTGTCTCACAGTACGTCGTTCCCAGACACCACTACATTTTCAAGGTATGCTATACCTGCCCTGCACACACATGTTGCTGACAAAATAAGGTGCGCACTAAGCAACCCCATCCATGGCAAGGTCCACATAACCACTATTTTGTGGACCAGAAAGCACAGCCAGGGATGTTATGTCTTCCTAACTGCCCACTGGGTAAATGTAGTGGCGGCTGGGACAGAGGCGGAAGGCATTCTAGCTTATGTTCAACCACCATCTAGGATAGCAGGATGTTTATTTATTCAGGTTGCCACCTCCTCCTCTTAGTCCACTTCCTCTAATGCCTCCTGCACCATCAGCTTCATCACAGCCAGGGGAAAACAACAACAGGCTGCTCTTCTCCTCTGTATGGGGAACAAATCCCACTACATGCAGGATCTGTGTACACGGGATCAAACAACAGACAGATGAGTGGTTGGTGCCGGTGAACCTCAAGCCCAGCCTGGTGGTGTGTGATAATGGGTGGAATCTTATAGCAGCTCTAGGCATGGCCGGTTTCATGCACATCCCTTGTCTTGCGCATGTGCTAAACTTGGTGGTACAGAGCTTCCTGAAAAAGTAGCCACACATGTCGGTGCTACAGCTGGAAATGTGCATGCACACATTCTGTGTTCTCACCCTGCTGCTACTTACCTGTCTGCGCTGCAGCATCACTTCTGCATTCCTGCTCACCGGCTTATATGTGACATATCAACAAGGTGGAACTCCAGCAGGCAATAGTGGAATTTCAGCTGCAGCATGAATGGCTGAGTTGGTCTACAGAACACATCACTTCACCACTAATGAGTGGTCTCCATGTGGGATGTGTGTGTCATGTTGCGCTGATTTGAATATTCCACCAATATGGCCAGCACTGATGATGCCATCATCAGTGTTATTATACCATTTAGATGACTACTGAAAAAACAATTCAAGCCATTATTAATGAGGTGGTGGCACAGGAGGAAGAGGAGCAGGGCCAATTCACACCATCAGGCCTGTCCTCCACATATGGCTCGGAAGGTGGGTTACTGTCCCAACAGTGGCCAAGAACCCAACTGTGCAGCCAGGGGACAAGTTGGCAGGATGATGATGAGGAACTACTGTGTTAACAGCAGGGTGTCACTCAGATAAGCTCATGAGCGTCAGTAGAGTATGGCTTGAGGAATACCGAGTATCCAGACGATACACCTCTACCAAGGACAGCATGTCATTGCCTTTAGGCAGCCTGGCATACATGAGCCAATACATGTTGCAGTGCCTGCTCAGCGACTGCCAAGTTGCACATAGTGTTACCAGTGCTGAATACGTCGTGGCCACCCTACTGGATCCCTGCTACAAGGACAAGGTACCATCATTACTGCCGTCACTGGAAAGGGATGGCAAAATATGTTAATACATGCACACGCTTGTAGAGAGGGCTACAGTGAGGGCTCAGTAGAATAACAAGGCGGAGAAAGAAGTCGCCAACGAAGCTGGGAAATCGTCAGCTCCTCTGAGGGTTAGCATGGTCGAAATGTGGCAAAACTTTATGAACACACCACAATATCCAGCAACACCATGTCATAAGGTCCAAATTAGCGGGGACCAGTGTTACAACAACATGGTGGAAGAGTACCAGTCCACACATCTCTATGTACTAACTGAGAAGTCTGCCACATTTAACTTCTTAGTCTCAAAACTGGACACATTGCCCTTTAGGCTTCGGAGGTGTTGGCCCGCCCTGCAGAAAATGTCATGTCAGAACATGTATTTAGCACGGCAGAGGATGTGATCACAGAAAGGAGCATCTGCTTGGCCACATCCGATGTAGAGAAGCTAACATTCTTTAAAATCAACCAGTGTTACTCTTCCCCTGTGTCTTCCACCTACCTCACCACATCCACCTCCTCCTCCACTTGGACCTGTTCCTCCTTGCTCAAGATTATTATTATTTTTTTTTTGCACTGCTTAGCGTATGGACAGTATGCAGCTATAGTGAGGGACAGTATTAGGTTTTCAGAAAACAATCTCTATGTGTACTCTGTGCCCATGTCTGTGATAGCGCAGCGTGATGTAAACGTTTCTAATTTGCAACCATATCTGTGGGAGTCATGTGCATTTAAACCAATTTTTCTACTCTTAGCACCCATGTCTCTAATAGCACTGTGCGTAAAAACACTTTTTTATAATCTGCAACCATGTTTGTGTGAGTACTTTGCTTAGAAATCACTTAAATGAGGATGGCATCAAATAAGGGACGTGGACATGACCGTCAAGTTTTGATTTTTGCCATCTTTTTGCCTTTCTTGTTGTTTCATATTGGTATCAGTTGCTGGAAATAAGCGTTCATTCTGGTCACATACATCTCCTCCACAGTCAATTTTTCCATGCATTAATTGACAGAGGTATGTTTTTTAATGTGATATGTAGTTAGAAATTAATTTAAACAGGCAAAATTAACTAATTTAAAGATCATTCGCACTTTCCTTATACTATTCCTGTGTGCGTGGTAATGGTGGGAGACTTTATTGTGTGCTCCCGGAGGTGTAATTACCATGGCTGCTGGCACCAGATTTGCCCTCCAATAGATGCTCATTAAGTGACTTAAGTACTCATTCCAAATACAAATTCTCTGCATTGTCATGCATGGCTATTTTGTCACTCTACATCAATTACCGCTTCAGTTGAGAAGTGGTTAATGTGACTGCTGCCTTTCTTGGATTTGGTACCCATTTATCGGGCTGCCCCTCCAGAATAAAACCATGACTCTCCATTATCCGTGTGTACTCTGCACCCCTGCCTGTGGGAGTTCTGAGCCCAAAAGCCAATGTGTACTCTGCAGCCAAGTATGTACGAGTACAGAGCATGTAGAATAATTCTACCATTGTGGCCTGGCTTAATGCTCATTAAAGGATTTAACTACTCATTCCAATTAAAGAGCCTATATATTGTCATGAATGGCTATTCTGTCTTGATACATCAATTGCTGACTCTTGCCTTTCTTGGATGTGTTATCAGTTTCTCAGGCTGCTTCTCAGGAAAAGAAATCTGATTCTCTATTACTCGGGTGTACTCTGCAGGCCTGCCTGAGGGTTTAATGTGCAAAAAGCCGCTGTATATACTCTGCAACCCCACCTGGGGAGGTACTGTGCTCCATGCTATGTGGGTGAAATTTTTGGACTGCTGGTAGCAAGCCTCAGTGAGGGCACTATTAAAATTTTTATGTTGTTAATTTGTTTCCTATTTTACCATGATTGCTATGGTGACAGAACCCATTTAAGCCATTTCCCATTTGTTTGCCAGGCAATCGCCCTGCTCTTACCCCCATTCAGCTTCCTTTTGCTGCCCCTAGCCTGTACTACGACCATTTTATAGCCATTTTACAGCACTGAAGGTCAAGTCCCCATTGGTTTACATGGGGTATGGTGTCCGGGCTCAAGTTTGTGTCCTAAACCGGACTTTTTAAAAAAGTCCGGTCGAACCCGAGCATCCACAGGTTCGCACATCACTAGTCTGGGCTCGAAGGGAATTGCGCATTATACAGCCAATTTTGGTGACTTTACTTGTCTTGTGAATTGCCACCACAGGTTGTATAATAGACAATGTATCAGATAGTAACTTTTATCTGGCGAATATAACAAATTGATTTTCAAAAGTACATTTTCTAATTCTGGTTCTGATGGGTGCAGTAATCATGTGTTTACTCTTTAACCCCCGGAACACTGCGATCAAACATGATTGCAGTGTTCAGGTGACATAAGGAAGCATCGCGCAGGGAGGGGGCTCCGTGCGTGCTTCCCTGAGTCCCTCGGAGCAGCGCGATGTGATTGCGTTGCTCCGAGGGTCTCCTTACTCCTTCTCCCTGCAGGCCCCGGATTCAAAATGGCCGCGGGTCTGCTTCCGGGTCCTGCAGGGAGGTGGCTTACCAACGCCTATGCCTGGTCAGAGCAAGTGCTGGTAACCCTGCAGCCCTGCCTGTCAGATCGCTGATCTGACACAGTGCTCTGCAAATTGTCAGATCAGCGATCTGACCCTATAACATGATGCTCCTGCTGGGGGAATGTTACAAAGTAAAAAAATAAATATTCACACGTGTAAAAAAAAAAACCTAAATAAAGAAAAAAAAAATATTGTTCCCATAAATACATTTCTTTATCTAAATAATAAAAAACAATAAAAGTATACATATTTAGTATCGCTGCGTCCTTAATGACCTGACCTATAAAACTGTCCCACTATTTAACCCCTTCAGTGAACACCGTAAAAAAACGAGGCAAAAAAACAACGCTTCATTACCATACCGCCGAACAAAATGTGGAATAACACGCAATCAAAAATACTAATATAACTAACCATGGTACCGCTGAAAACGACATCTTGTCCCGCAAAAAACGACCTGTACAGCATCATCAGCAAAAAAATAAGAAAGTTATAGTCCTCAGAATAAAGCGATGCAAAAATAATAATTTTTTCTATAAAATAGTTTTTATCGTATAAAAGCACCAAAACATAAAAAAAAATTATAAATGAGGTATAGCTGTAATCGTACTGACCCGAAGAATAAAACTGCTTTATCAATTTAACCAAATGTGGAACGGTATAAAGGCCCCCCAAAAGAAATTCATGAATAGCTGGTTTTTGGTCATTCTGCCTCACAAAAATCGGAATAAAAAGCGATCAAAAAATGTCACATGCCCGAAAATAGTACCAATAAAAACATAAACTCATCCCACAAAAAAAACAAGACCTCACATGACTCTGTGGACCAAAATATGGAAAAATTATAGCACTCACAATGTAGAGATGCAAAAACTATATTTTGCAATAAAAAGCATCTTTTAGTGTGTCACACACTAAAAGACGCTTTTTATTGCAAAATATAGTTTTTGCATCTCTACATTGTGAGTGCTATAATTTTTCCATATTCCAAGTCAAATGGCGCTCCTTCCCTTCCAAGCTCTGCCATGGGCCCAAACAGTGGTTTACACCCACACATAGGGTATCGGCGTACTCAGGACAAATTGTTCAACAATTTTGGCAGTCCATTTTCTCCTGTTACCCTTGGTAAAATAAAACAAATTGGAGCTGAAGTAAATTGTTTGTGAAAAAAAGTTAAATGGTCATTTTTTTTAAACATTCCAAAAATTCCTGTGAAACACCTGAAGGGTTAATAAACTTCTTGAATGTGGTTTTGAGCACCTTGAGGAGTGCAATTTTTAGAATGGTGTCACACTTGGTTATTTTCTATCATATAGACCCCTCAAATGTGATGTGGTCCCTAAAAGAAATGGTGTTGTAAAAATGAGAAATTGCTGGTCAACTTTTAACCCTTATAACTCCCTAACAAAAAAAAATTTGGTTCCAAAATTGTGCTGATAGACATGTGGGAAATGTTACTTATTAAGTATTTTGTGTGATATTTCACTGTGATGTAAGGGCATAAAAATTCAAATTTGGAAAATTGCGAAATTTTCAAAATTTTTGCCAAATTTTAGTTTTTTACACAAACGCAGGTAATATCAAAGAAATTTTGCCAACAACATGAAGTACAATATGTCACTAGAAAGCAATGTCAGAATCATCAGGATCCATGGAAGCGTTCCAGAGTTATAACTTCATAAAGGGACAGTGGTCAAAATTGGAAAAATTGGTCCGTCATTAACGTGCAAACCACCCTTGGGGCTTAAGGGGTTAAAATCCTGCTGTGATGATTCTTGGCAATGATTTTTTCTTTTTTATGTAAGTCTGTTCTATATTGATGCTTGAGGACCAACAATTGTCAATGGTAGTGATGATAAAATATGCTAAAAGTCAGGCAAAACTTAAATGTGCTGCTCTTAAGCCATTACCTAAAGAATCTTGCCAATGTAAAGTTGCTTAGTAAATGCTCTCATTGGTAATCCATACTCTTGTCCTTTGCAGCCAACCACACAGACGGACATACTGTACATTAGAAGGTATCTTCACTCGCCTCTGCTCCCTGTCTAATCTCACAGCCTCACCTCTACCCTACTCTATACTTTAACCCCTTTCTGACCTCGGACGGGATAATACGTCCAAGGTCAGAAGCCCCGCTTTGATGCGGGCTCCGGCGGTGAGCCCGCATCAAAGCCGTCAGCTGTTTTGATCGCGATTCTGCCCGCGCCTATTAACTAGTTAAATGCCGCTGTCAAATGCAGACAGCTGCATTTAACTATCGCTTCCGGCTGGGCGCCGGAAATGATCGCATCGCCGACCCCCGTCACATGATCCGAGGTCGGCGATGCTTCTGAATAGTAACCATAGAGGTCCTTGAGACCTCTATGGTTACTGATCGCCGGTAGCTGTGAGCGCCACCCTGCGGTCGGCGCTCACAGCACACCTGCATTTCTAATACATAGCAGCGAACATCAGATCGCTGCTATGTAGCAAAGGCGATCGCGTTGCGCCTGCTTCTAGCCTCCCATGGAGGCTATCGAAGCATGGCAAAAGTAAAAAAAAAGTTAAAAAAAATGTGAAAAAAATAAAAAAAAATATAAAAGTTTAAATCACCCCCCTTTCGCCCCATTCAAAATAAATCAATAAAAAAAAGCGAACTTACACATATTTGGTATCGCCGCGTTCAGAATCGCCCGATCTATCAATAAAAAAAAGCATTAACCTGATCGCTAAATGGCGTAGCGAGAAAAAAATTAGAAACGCCAGAATTACGTTTTTTGGTCACGTGACATTGAATTAAAATGCAATAACGGGCGATCAAAAGAACGTATCTGCACCAAAATGCTATCATTAAAAATGCCAGCTCGGCACGCAAAAAATAAGCTCTCACCCGACCCCAGATCCCGAAAAATGGAGACGCTACGAGTATCGGAAAATGGCGCAATTTTTTTTTTAGCAAAGTTTGGAATTTTTTTTCACCACTTAGATAAAAAATAACCTAGTCATATTAGGTGTCTATGAACTCATAATGACCTGTAGAATCATAATGGCAGGTCAATTTTAGCATTTAGTGAACCTAGCAAAAAAGCCAAGCAAAAAACAAGTGTGGGATTGCACTGTTTTTGCAATTTCACTGCACTTGGAATTTTTTTCCCGTTTTCTAGTACACAACATGGTAAAACCAATGATGTTGTTCAAAAGTACAACTCGTCACGCAAAAAATAAGCCCTCACATGGCCAAATTGACAGAAAAATAAAAAAGTTATGGCTCTGGGAAGAAGGGGAGCGAAAAACGAACACGGAAAAACGGATAATCCCAAGGTCATGAAGGGGTTAAGGTCCCATGGCTTCCAGTACCATCTATACCTTTATGATACTCAGATCTTCCTCTCTGGCCCAGACATCACTTCTCTCCTGTTAAAAAACCCTGAGTGTCTATCAGCTATATCCTCCTTCTTCTCATCATGCTTCCTAAAGCTCAACTTGGACAAAGCTGAACTCATCATCTTTCCTCCATCTCACTTAACTCCCCTACATGATCTATCACAATAACTGATATCTTACTTTACCTGTACCCCAAGTCCACTGCCTCAAAGAAACCCTTGACTCTGTTCTGCCCTTCAAACCACTCATCCAAGCTCTTGCCTTCTCCTGCCCGCTCCAACTAAAAAATACTTCCAGAATCCATCATTCCCTCATAAATAAACCATAAATCTACTAAAGTGTTAGTGAGAGGAAAGGGGTTGTTTTTGTAGCTCACTGTGTTGTGCTTTAGATCAAATGAAGTTGTAGATGCACTAGTGGGTGCAGTCAATATGTAAAAAAGGAGGATTCTGTCCGACACATTCATCCAGATTATGAAAAAATACATTTTATTAAGTGAAAATTTAAATTTAATAAAACTGTCACCTGATTAGTTTCTGGTGCACTCAGGCGCCCTTAGTCATATAAAATATTAGTGAATGCCCTCATCATCACCCACTTTGATTACTCAAAGATCCTCCTCTTTGTCCTTTCTGCTAAAACTCTCTTACCTCTCCGGTCTGTTCTTAACTCTGCTGCACGACTAATCCATATCTGGACTCCCTATTCCTCCGCTTCTTCCCTCTGCAAATCCCTTCATTGGCTTTCAACTCCCCAGCGTATCCAGACATTACTACAAAGTTGTCCATAATCTGTCTCCTCAATGTATCTCCAAACTAACTCCCATAATCTTCCAACATGTAATCACTTATCCTCTCAAGACCTCCTTTTCTTCTCCATGCTTATACTGTAAGTTCCTCACCAAATCGCCTCCAAGATTTCTCCCAAGCATCCTCCATACTCTGGAATTCTGTGACCCAATACATCCAATTATCCCCAGTATCAGAACTTTCAGATGGAGCTTGAAAACGCATCTCTTCAAGCAGGCTTAAGGTACCTTCACACTCAGCGATGCTGCAGCGATACCGACAACGATGTCGATCGCTGCAGCGTCGCTGTTTGGTCGCTGGAGAGCTGTCACACAGACAGCTCTCCAGCGACCAACGATGCCGTAACCAGGGTAAACATCGGGTTACTAAGCGCAGGGCCGCGCTTAGTAACCCGATGTTTACCCTGGCTACCATCGTAAAAGTAAAAAAAACAAACACTACATACTTACCTTCCGCTGTCTGTCCCCGGCGCTGTGCTTTCCTGCACTGACTGTGAGCACAGCGGCCGGAAAGCAGAGCGGTGACGTCACCTCTGTGCTTTCCGGCTGGCCGGTGCTCACAGCCAGTGCAGAGAAGCACAGCGCCGGGGACAGACACCGGAATGTAAGTATGTAGTGTTTGTTTTTTTTAACTTTTACGCTGGTAACCAGGGTAAACATCGGGTTAATAAGCGCGGCCCTGCGCTTAGTAACCCGATGTTTACCCTGGTTACCAGTGAAGACATCGCTGAATCGGCATCACACACGGCGATTTAGCGATGTCTGCAGGGAGTCCAGCGACGAAATAAAGTTCTGGACTTTCTGCAGCGACCAACGACATCACAGCAGGATCCTGATCGCTGCTGCATGTCAAACTGAACGATATCGCTAGCCAGGACGCTGCAACGTCACGGATCGCTAGCGATATCGTTCAGTGTGACGGTACCTTTACAGCCTGCAATAACACCGATGCCATCTCACCACCACCAGAGCTGTCGCAACCCTCCTATTCTACTGTCTCTTTCCCCATTATCTAGTAGACTGTAAGATCACAAGGGCAGGGCCTTCTTCCCTCTGTACCAGTCTGTCCTTGTTAGTTTGTTCATTGTAATTTATATTTGTACTTTGTATATAACCCTCTCTCATGTACAGCACCATGTAATCAACGGTGCTCTAAAAAGAATAATAATAATAATAATAATAATAATGTCCCAACAGCCCTCTTTTATCAACACTGTGCCTGCACATTTTGTGAAAGAAGTTAAATAGTCCAAAATTATGAAAGAGAAAAAATAATAATTTAGCAAAATGTTTTGCTTTTTTTAGGCTTTTTAGGTCTAATGTAAAGATTTGTACTAATAGATATGTAATTTATAGCTATCTTACTGCAGGACAACAGACTTCCATATGAAGAGATCAGATTTGCCTGAGTCAGTGTCGTATTGCTATTATTTGCCTCTTTCACCACAGAATATTGCCTTTACAGTCATGGCCAAAATTTTTGAGAATGACACCAAAATTATATTTTCACATGATCTGCTGCCCTCGGGTTTTTATTAGTGTTTGTCTGATGTTTATATCACATACAGAAATATAATTGCAATCATATTATGAGTACCAATAGGTTATATTGACAGTTAGAATGAGTTAATGCAGCAAGTCAATATTTGCAGTGTTGACCCTTCTTCTTCAAGACCTCTGCAATTCTCCCTGGCATGCTCTCAATCAACTTCTGGACCAAATCCTGACTGATAGCAGTCCATTCTTGCGTAATCAATGCTTGCATTTTGCCAGAATTTGTTGGTTTTTGATTGTCCACCCGTCTCTTGATGATTGACCACAAGTTCTCAATGGGATTAAGATCTGGGGAGTTTCCAGGCCATGGACCCAAAATCTCTATGTTTTGTTCCATGAGCCATTTAGTTATCACCTTTGCTTTATGGCAAGGTGCTCCATCATGCTGGAAAAGCCATTGTTGGGCGCCAAACTGCTCTTGGACGGTTGGGAGGAGTTGCTTTTGGAGGACATTCTGGTACCATTCTTTATTCATGGCTGTGTTTTTAGGCAAGACTGTGAGTGAGCCGATTCCATTGGCTGAGAAGCAGCCCCACACATGAATGGTTTCAGGATGCTTTACAGGTGGCATGAGACAAGACTGGTGGTAGCGCTCACCTCTTCTTCTCCGAATAAGCTGTTTTCCAGATGTGCCAAACAATCGAAAAGGGGATTCAGAGAAAATGACTGCCCCAGTCCTCAGCAGTCCACTCCCTGTACCTTTTGCAGAATATCAGTCGGTCCCTGATGTAACAGCAGTGACGTCACCGCTGTGCTCTGCTTTACGGCCGGCACTGACAGTCAGTGCAGGGAAGCCCTCGGCCGGAGCGCGTGCATTAGCAGCGCTCCTGCCAAAAGCAGTTTTAACCCTGTGGACGCCGGGGGACGTGACAGACATCAGAATGTGAGTATGTACTGTTTTTTTTTACTTTTACAATGGTAACCAGGGTAAATATCGGGTTACTAAGCGCGGCCCTGCACTTAGTAACCCGATGTTTACCCTGGTTACCCGGGTGCTGCAGGGGGACTTTGGCATCGTTGAAGACAGTTTCAACAATGCTGAAGTCTTTCCCCTGATCGTTGGTCGCTGGAGAGAGCTGTCTTTGTGACAGCTCCCCAGCGACCATACGACTTACCAACGATCACGGCCAGGTCGTATCGCTGGTCATGATCGTTGGTAAATCGTTTAGTGTAACAGTACCTTATATGGATCAATCACTAAAACGATGTTAGCTGCTCCTTTTAAGGCAGTACTGCAATGATGTTGAAATGTGTTTTGGGGGTTAAAGTTCATTTTCTGGGCAAATATTGACTTTGCAAGTACAGTAATTGCTGTTAAGCTGATCACTCTGAAATTCAGGAGTATATGCAAATTGCCATTAGAAAAAATGAAGCAGTAGACTTTGGAAAAATTAATATTTCTCTCATTCTCAAAATTTTTGTCCATAACTGTAGATAATTGTGTTCACAGCACGCCATGAATAACTATTTTCAGGCCGTTATAGACTAAAGATTTGTTTGTGTAAGGGTAATTATAGTAAAATATGGAGCATTTTATTTATGGCACAATAAAACAACTTCCTCCGGTCATGCACATGATATAAAATCATGTCATTATTCTCTATATAAGAAGATCTACATCAGTTGGCACAGGGAATGGAGGTGTTTATGTCGGCTTCTCAGAAATAGAAATTAAAATGTCAAAGTTGTATATAACAGTTGTTAACCAATCCAGACATTCAGCTTAAAAAAAAGCAAAACAAGAGAACATAAATGGTTCCTGTACCTTTCAGATCAATCTTTGTACAAATGATCAGGGACTGAACATATTACTAATCACGTAAATACTTTATATATATTTGCTGGGAAAGCTTTGCCAAGAATGAATGATTAAATCAATAAAAAAAATTAGTCATCATAACTAGTGTGGAGCGATACCGTCCGATACTTGAAAGTATCGGTATCGGATAGTATCGGCCGATACCCGAAAAATATCGGATATCGCCGATACCGATATCCGATACCAATACAAGTCAATGGGACATCAAGTATCGGAAGGTATTCTCATGGTTCCCAGGGTCTGAAGGAGAGGAAACTCTCCTTCAGGCCCTGGGATCCATAGGGATGTGTAAAATAAAGACTTAAAATAAAAAATATTGATATATTTACCTCTCCGGCGGCCCCTGAACTCAGCGCGGGTAACCGGCAGGCTTCTTTGTTCAAAATCAGCGCTTTTAGGACCTGAGAATCACGTCCCGGCTTCTGATTGGTCGCGGGCCGCCCATGTGACCGCCACGCGACCAATCACAAGCCGCGACGTCACCGCAAGCTATTAACGCGCTCATTTTTAAAAATGAGCGCGGTAATGACTTTCAAAGACGTAGCGGCTTGTGATTGGTCGCGGCCACGCGACCAATCACAAGCCGCGACGTCACCGCAAGCTATTAACGCGCTCATTTTTAAAAATGAGCGCGTTAATGGCTTTCAAAGACGTAGCGGCTTGTGATTGGTCGCGTGGCCACGACCAATCACAAGCCGCGACGTCACCGCAAGCTATTAACGCGCTCATTTTTAAAAATGAGCGCGGTAATGACTTTCAAAGACGTAGCGGCTTGTGATTGGTCGCGGCCACGCGACCAATCACAAGCCGCGACGTCACCGCAAGCTATTAACGCGCTCATTTTTAAAAATGAGCGCGGTAATGACTTTCAAAGACGTAGCGGCTTGTGATTGGTCGCGGCCACGCGACCAATCACAAGCCGCGATGTCACCGCAAGCTATTAACGCACTCATTTTTAAAAATGAGCGCGTTAATGGCTTTCAAAGACGTAGCGGCTTGTGATTGGTCGCGTGGCCGCGACCAATCACAAGCCGCGACGTCACCGCAAGCTATTAACGCGCTCATTTCTAAAAATGAGCGCGTTAATGACTTTCAAAGACGTAGCAGCTTGTGATTGGTCGCGTGGCCGCGACCAATCACAAGCCGGTACGTCTTTGACAGTCATTAACGTGCTCATTTTTAAAAATGAGCGCGTTAATAGCTTGCGGTGACGTCGCGGCTTGTGATTGGTCACGTGGCCGCGACCAATCACAAGCCGCTACGTCTTTGAAAGTCATTACCGCGCTCATTTTTAAAAATGAGCGCGTTAATAGCTTGCGGTGACGTCGCGGCTTGTGATTGGTTGCGTGGCCGCGACCAATCACAAGCCGCTACGTCTTTGAAAGTCATTACCGCGCTCATTTTTAAAAATGAGCGCGTTAATAGCTTGCGGTGACGTCGCGGCTTGTGATTGGTCGCGTGGCGGTCACATGGGCGGTCCGCGACCAATCAGAAGCCGGGACGTGATTCTCAGGTCCTAAAAGCGCTGATTTTGAACAAAGAAGCCTGCCGGTTACCCGCGCTGAGTTCAGGGGCCGCCGGAGAGGTAAATATATCAATATTTTTTATTTTAATTCTTTATTTTACACATCTCTATGTATCCGATACCGATACCTGATACCACAAAAGTATCGGATCTCGGTATCGGAATTCCGATACCGCAAGTATCGGCCGATACCCGATACTTGCGGTATCGGAATGCTCAACACTAATCATAACAGATATTTATCAGTAAGTAAAATAGTATTTTAAAACACTATTATTCTTAAAAACATCTTTTGTGCACCATTTGTGCCTAATAGTCTCTTTAATAGGTCAATTGGGGTGTACAGTAGTCAGACTTGAATCCATCAGTTAATCACTAGGGTGAGTTAATCCACAAATTGATTAATATTAATGTAATATTATCTAGGCCATATGTTATTTTGTTAAAGGGAATCAGTCAGCAGAGTTCCAACATGGGATAGGAGTTAAAACACTGAACTCTGAACTCAGCGATGTATCAGTTATTAGGCTGTGTGCTGTTGTTACATACAGTAGGATATTATCTTTGCTGGGACTAGATGCATAGTGCCAAGTAGTCAGACCACGCCCTTCCTTTGATAAGCAGCTCACTGTTGATAGACAATGTACATAAAAGCTGTGGTGTTAACTTTCTCAGCGCTGCTACATGCTACAGCTAAGAAATCTGATTGTGTCACAACTGCTGCAAAAAAGATCCTTAAACATATTTATAAATCAAAGGATACAAATCATAGATATTAACACCTTCCCATACACACCCCAGCCTTCACAAAACAAAGAAGACAATTTCCCCCTAATGTTTCCCAAATAGTGATGAGAGAATATACTCGTTACTCGAGATTTCCCAAGCACGCTCGGGTGTCCTCCGAGTATTTTTTAGTGCTCGGAGATTTAGTTTTCATCGCCGCAGCTGAATGATTTACATCTATTAGCCAGCATAAGTACATGTGGGGGTTGCCTTGTTGCTAGGGAATCCCCACATGTACTTATGCTGGCTAATAGATGTAAATCATTCAGCTGAGGTGAGGAAAACAAAATCTCCGAGCACTAAAAAATACTCGTAGGACCCTCGAGCATGCTCGAGAAATCTCAAGTAACGAATATATTTGCTCATCACTATTCCCAAACACTAATCATGGAAAGTCATGTTCTCAATTCTTACTTAGACTGGGATCCCAAAGACTATTTTCCATCAGGGTTTCTTTTGGGAATCGTGGGAGGAACAGCAGACAGATTCATGCTTATAACCGGAACTTTTACTTTAACAACCTCAGCAGGAACATAAAGAGCAGACTTGTAATTTATCTACACAGTAGGGTACACTAGTTAAATGTTAGCACTTGGCACATTTTGACTTCAGAATTCAGGAAAACTCCTTTCATAGGCTAAGTTGCTTTTTTTGTAAATGAGTTCATTGGTTGGTGAGCAAAGGTGACATTCAGTATCCCAATGGAATGCTACATCTAGCCCGAGGCTCCACTTCACAACCACGCAATGACATTACAGAGTCTCAATTCGTGTAGAAACAGACATCTTCAGCACCTCTTTAGTTGTTCAAAACAAAACGTCTCCTAATGTGGCAACATAACTTTTCATGGATTGATAATAAAACATTTGCTTTTAAAACGACTGAATAAGTGCATAAGGTATCATTTTAATTCTTGATTTCACCTGATTGTAGTATGGGAATAGACATAGTGAAATAATGAACGTGCTTCTAGAATATGGAGCAAAATGAGATCCGTAAATTTATTAATTTTTTCCATTATTAACTGTATCACTAACGCTTCCCTGTATACTCTGTGCAGCTAATGATTAGCCCAAGAAATGATTGAAAAAATGTCACGCAAATATAAGAGTTGGTAATAAGCATCATGCAAAGCAACAGCTTTATCCCATAATGTTTGCTGAGCAAGGACATATTTTCCAGCTGCACTAAAGTAATAGATTTCAACTGATACAAGGTAACCAGTAGAGATGAGCAGATCTTTTGAAAGCCAAATTTTCCCCCAAAATTTGATTCACAGTAAATAAATTTGTGTTAATCTCAATACTGGTAAGAGATAAAAAATGACTGTAGTAAAAAATGTGCTTCACTAAGAACCACTAATCTGTGATGGCCCAGGTAATGCCCACCATTGTATAATGTAGGATAATCTGCTACAAGACATAGCTGCAGGTCATTATGGGGAAGCCTGGCCACGCTAAAAGACATGAGTCAACAATTTAATCCTTCAGCACAAGGGTTCAAAGTTGCGTGAAGTCACAAATTTAAGGCTTTTCACTCAAACTATTTCCTGTGCATATCTATCTACTGATCTCTATTAACAAATAATAAAACATTTCCAAAATTAATCAAAAATTTTAATATGGACATTCTTTCATCAGGATAATGCAATGAGGTGCTGAAATCACGTAGCAGGCACAAAATGTAACCTTGTTAAATATTAAAGGGGTTGTCCAGGGCGTGGCCTAGCACTCGATGTGAGCGGATGGCTCCTGTGACCTCACCGCTGCATAGCTTCATTTATCCTGTTCAAAGTCCCTCTGGAGTGCTGATAACGATCTGTGCTGGTAGTGGTGGGGAGTGGAGGCAGACCCCGACACGCTGTGCTGTGGTGACCCAAGGTCATGGTGAGGAGATGCCAGCAGGACGCGAGGACAGGAGCTGGGAGCAGAGCTGAAGATGGCGCCGAGAGCATGGAGGCAGCTGAGATGGCAGATGCTGCAAATGCCTCCTACGCACGGAGACTGGAGATAGCAGCCAAATTGGAGAAGTTTGTAAGGCTGGAAGGAGCAGCAAAGGTGATAACTAAAGGGGGAGAGGGGGAGACCGAGGAGAAGGAAGACTCAGAGGCTGATTCGGTACAGGAGGGGTTAACGGGTGAGGATGAAAGGCGGGAAAAGGAGTGTGTGGAGCAGGAAGACACTGAGAAGCCTGCTATAGGGGAGCCCACATTGAAGGATGTATATGACTTGGTTAAATTCTGTAAGACTGCACTAACAGCCCTTACGAAGAGAGTGGATGGAGCTAAAGAGGAAAGGTCCAGCATGAAAGCAGCCATAAATAAAACTGACACCAGAGTGGGGGCAGTGGAGGAGAGTTGAGTGTGCTGGAAGACCAACTCTCTATAATGCAGAAGTCTCACACTCGATGTTTGCAGAGATGTGCTGCCCTGGCTGATAAGAATAATGACTTGGAAAACCACTCAAGGTGGAATAATGTGAGATTAGTGGGCATCCCCGAGAAGGTGGAAGGGACTGATCCTACAGCGTTTATTGAGGATTGGCTCCGCACTGAAATTGGCACCGATAACTTGACCAAACTTTATGTGGTGGAGAGAGCACACCGTGTTCCCATGAGACCCCTCCAGCCGGGATCCCCCCGTACTATCCTTGCTAGGATCCTTAAATATAGAGACAGCGACATTATATTAAGGAAAGCAAGAACGGCCAATGATCTGTGCTTTAATGGCCAAAAGACTTCCATTTATCCTGATTACTCGGCCGATGTGCAAAAGCAGAGGATGCAATATGGCACAGTAAAGAAAAGACTGAGAGAACTTGGCTTTGGCTTATGGCTTATTCTACCTTATATCCGGCAAAGCTTAGGGTTGTGGCCCTGGGAACAGTGCATTTTTTCCAAACACCGGAGGAGGCCGCAAAATGGCTTGACTTAAATAACAAGCGGCTCCAGGCGAATAAGGGCAGAGTGAGGTGCCCGGAGTGAAATGCCTCGCTGTGTCGTGTTGCTCTTTGACACCGAGAAATTAAAAGATGGTGCTGTTATATGAAGGTTCTGGTTCCTGCATATTAATCGATATGGACTATGGAGGGACTGATTGCAATAATAAGGTCTATTTGCATATGCGGAGGAGGTATGGAGGAGTTTTAGATAGATAGTGGTTCAGAGGTAACGTTTATAGGGTAGCTAGACGTTGGAGTACCCACTCTCTGGTAAGAGAGAAAAAAATACAACGGGAGAACTGTTATGGTTTGTTGGGTTACTGTATATGGGGGGAGGAGGGGAGGGGTTAATTGTTTAGGGAAGAGTTTTATTGCATACGGAGAGCTGCAAGATATTTTCAAGAGTCGGGAACTTGCATGTATAGAATTGTATGATGGGTGATAGAATTAAAATCCTTAGTTGGAATGTAAGAGGACTGTCAGAGGGAACATGAAGAACGGCGATAATTGAATATGCTAGCAAGAGGAGGCCGGATGTTCTATGCCTCCATGAGACTCATTTACTGCCGGAAAAGGTGGAGGTGTTGAAGAGGAGGTGGATTGGGAGAGCATATCATTCCACGTATTCTTCATATGCTAGAGGGGTGTCTTTATTCATAGGAGCATCTACGCCATGTGAAGAAATTGAAAGCCATGTTGATAGTGAAAGACAGTATATTTTTGTTGTTTGTAAAATTTATGGGCAATCACTATGTATAGTAGCTATGTACATAGCACCGCCATACAGCGGGAAAAAGTTATGTGAGATTATGGAATTATTTAAGCAAGCTACAGGATTACCATTACTGATCATTGGTGATTTCAATAATGTTATAGATGAGGGGTGGGATAGACATAAACAGAGTGCAGGTAAAGTATTAGGAAATTGATGGCATTTGGGAATTATATTAAAGAGATTGGAATGAAGGACCTGTGGAGAGTGAGAAATGAGAATGCGGTGTGCTACTCTTGCTATTCTGCGACGCATGGGTCTCTCACCAATAGATATGGCACTGGGAAATGAGCTAATGACACAACTGGTCTGTGGAGTGGAATAAATCCCAAGGGTGATTTTGGATCATAAGTCCATAGAATTGTCTATTAGACAGATAGGGGGGAAGATTGGGAATGGAGTTGGGTGGAAGTTGAACCCGGTATGGCTGGAATATATCAATATGAATACTATAAAGGAAGAATTGGAGGAGTATTGGCAGATTAATGAAGGGAGTGCAGATAATCGGGTGGTCAGGGACGCTATAAGAGCGGTCCTAAGGGGTCTCTTGTTTCGAGAGATTTCCAGGTGTAGGTCGGAATCTAAGCTAGAAGATAGGGAAATAATAGAAACCTTGGAAAGGTGGAAAGGGATATGGTACTAGACCCATCAGCAGAAAATCAGAGTAGACTATGGGGTGCACAGGAAGAGGTAAATAATGTGTATTTGAGGAAAGCAGAGAGGAGGAGGGCCTTCCAGAAAACACAATTTTATGATGAAGGTGAAAAAGTGGGGCATCTGCTGTCGGTGGTGGTGGCGGCACAGAGGGAATCGTCTTATGTATGTAAATTGAAGACTGATGAGGGAAGGGAGGTGGGAGACACAGAGAGTACTTTGGGGGAATGTAGACGATTCTATAATCAGTTACATTCTTCGGGATTGGGGGACTCATTGGGAGACATAGAGGGTTTTCTTCAGGAAGCAGGGCTCCCGACTATTAAAGACAGCGATAGGGGCAGACTGGAGGTGCCCATAACAAAAGAAGAGATTGAAATGGCTATTATATCTATGGCTAATTTTAGGGCCCCGGGGGCAGATGGTATCCTGAGTGAAATTTACCAAATATTAATTGAGATGGTAAAACCCAGATTGCAGAAGGTTTTTGAAGAGGCTCTTCAGGAGGGTGAATTACCGGCGTCCATGAAGGAGGCGGTGGTGGTCATTCCGAAAGAGGGAAGAGATCCCGAGTTGGTGGAATCTTATAGGCCCATCTCATTGCTGACGGTAGATGTAAAGATTTTGGCTAAAATTTTGGCTAGCCGTTTGGCGAGTGTGGTTCAGGAGCTTGTTCATCCTTACCAATCCGGATTTATGCCAAATAAGTCTACGGCGATTAACTTATGTAGACTTTTTCTTAATTTGCAGCTGCTGTCGGACAATAGGGGCAGTAGGGTTGTGGTAACATTGGACGCGCGTAAAGCGTTTGATAGTGTTGAGTGGTAGTATCTTTGGAGGGTGTTGGAATGCTTTGGTTTTGGGCCGACCTTTATTTCATGGATACGGTTGCTATATACTTCCCCAACCGCTAGAGTCAGAGTTAACGGGCAAATGTCTGGGAGTTTTTCGCTTCATAGGGGGACTGAATAAGTAAAAAACAGGCGCACTCAAGATTTAGATTTTCAAATGCAAAAATTAAGTGACATTTTATTGTATTCACCACGGTAGCATAACGATGTTGAGGTCGTAGTGGGCCTTCATCAAACCTCACTTGTTGTAGAATCAATTAAAGGGAGGAGATATCACAGTGGAAGAGCGGAGAAACACCGCAGTAGGAAAAAACTAATTGGAGAAAGGCTCCTGGGTAGAGCTAATGGCGCTGTATGCAGAAATATGGTAGGGTTAGAAGAAGGGATGCGGTCCCAATCCGAGCTGCGGGTCCGGGCGCAAAGGTTCCTGTGGTGATGTGCCATGTGTCATAGGGGGACTAGGCAGAGGTGTCCACTGTCCCTGCTGCTTTTTGCTTTGGCAGTGGAGCCTCTGGTACAGACAATTTAGAAGGGTGGCTTCAGTTAAAGGGTTCAGATATGGCTTGGTAGAAGAAAAAGTATCCCTGTATGTAGATGATTTGTTGCTTTATTTGGAGGATTCCGGAGAGTCATTGTTGAGAGCAATGGATATTATTAAAACCAAGCAGCAGAAGAAAAAAAACAGGATGCACTCACCAATCTTCAAAATAGCAAATTTTATTGAGTCTTCACAAATAAAACTTCATGGCCGGGAGAGGAGGAAAGGAGCTCGTGCGAGCAGGGGAGACGACGGCCGTTTTGCGCGATCCTTGCGCTTCAACGGGTCTGCACAAGTGAGGGCCGCTCCCGGCCATGAAGTTTTATTTGTGAAGACTCAATAAAATTTGCTATTTTGAAGATTGGTGAGTGCATCCTGTTTTTTTTCTTCTGCTGCTTGGAACACATATGCTATTTTATGGTTTTGCACCCGATATCTTTTTTGGTATGCTATTGCTGATTAGATATAGCTTTTTCATACCGGTCTTCCTGAAGATTATGGATTTGTTTGGGGCAGTGCCACCCATACGCCATTTTTTCTCTTCTAGTCGATATTATTAAAACATTTGGGTCTATATCAGGATTAAAATTTAACTGGGAAAAATCCACTGTCATTGCTGTAGATGATTGTGTTGTTGATTTTCCAGTATCAGGGGAGGTAGTAGGCTGGCAGTGGTGCGACAATTTAAATACCTGGGTATTCAGGTGTCACTCCCAATTTTGAGCTATGCAGATTTGAATGATTCCACTGCTGAGTAAGTTTAGTTGTAAACTAGAGGCATGGTGTAAACTGTATCTTTCAGTAGTGGGAAGAATTACCTTAATGACAGCCAATACGTCTTTTAACTGACCCGAGATATAAGAGACTAGCATCCCCATACAGGTGACAATCCAGCAGCTGTCGGCTGTTCACTATGCTGACAACTTGCTGTATCTGCCACGATTAGTGTTTGCACCGTCCATATCTGTTTAACCCCTTAGATGCTGCTGTCAATAGTGACTACATCATTATAAATGGTTAACAGATTGTGGGGGCTTCCTCTTTATCCCAATTGGTGCCCTCAGATCATGATTGTGTGATCCTGATGTTTGCGATGGCAATTCATGACCAAATAGTGGCCTTAGAGTCTGACGGCTGTTGTAACCTGTTCAGAAGTTACCGACATTTAGGTGGTAAAAATACACATTTTCATTTCTGTCATGCCACTTTGCATTAATTCCTGTAAAGCACCTGAGGGGTTTATAATCTATCTGACAGCAGTTTTCAATATGTCTGGGGGTGCTGTTTTTAAAATGGTATCACGTTTGGGGGTTTCCCAATATACGAGACCCCTAAAGTCACTTCAAACGTGGATAAGTCCCTAAAAAAATAAATGTTTTAAATTTCCTTGAAAAAATGAAAAATTGCTGCTACATTTTTAAACTTCCTAAAATGCTAACAAAATAAAATAACGTTTTACAAATGGTGCTGATGTAAAGCAGACATGAGGGAAATGTTATTTATTAATGTATTTCTGTGGTATGACTATCTGGATTAAAGGGATAATCATTCAAATTTTGAAAATTGCTAATTTTTTAACATTTTTTTTAAGTTTTTCATATTTTTTATAAATAAACACAAAACATATTGTCCTAAATTTACCATTATCATAAAGTATAATGTGTCACAAAAAACCAATCTCAAAATCACTGGGATTTGTTGAAGTGTTGCAGCGTTATTACCACAGAAAGTGACACTGGTCAGATTTAAAAAATTTGGCTCCATCACTAAGGGGTTAAGATGATTTTGATTCCCCAACTGTTGTACGTCTTTCACAATGCCCCTATCTGGTTCCCTAGGCGGTGGTTTCGTACTATTGACTCTATATTTAGTGATCTTGTGTGGGGGAAAATGCAGCCAAGGGTCAGACTTCAGATATTGCAGAGGCCTAAGTATGGAGGGGGACTGGTGCTTCCGAAGCCATGGATTTATTACTTAGCTGCCCAGGGCCAACAGATGAGGTGGAGGGATGTGTCTGGAGCTGGTTCAATACAACGGGTCTTGGTCCAGGTGCTGGGAAGGGATCCCTTGGTTCAGGGGTTGGAGGCAGAAAGTTTCAGGAAGATGGATTTGGTGTATCTTACTTTAGCGCTGATACATAAAGTCTGGGAGGCAATTAAAAAGATTAGGTGTTTGGAGCATTTTTCTCCGATATGGCAAAATGAGACTCTATCAGAATTTGATAAAATGGGAGAATTTAAAAATTGGATGAGACTGGGAATACAGTACATGGTTCAGGTGCAGGATGCGCAGGGATTGGTGCCCTTTGGTAAGTAGCAGGGGGATTATTGGCTACTGTAGGTCTGCAGATTTCAATATGGAAAACCAGAACACATGAGCTGCGTGCACAGTGAACAAGCCAGTAGACATGTTCACACCACCAAGAGACTTGAAAACACAAAAAAGAGTAACAACAGAGTGTTTTTGGTTTTACTGTGCTTTTTTGTGTTTTCAGATTTCAATATGGGCAGTTTCGGCATGCCTATGTTATGCAGAGCAAGGCGATGAATATGGAGACTCACAAGGATATATTGATTGATTATGTCTGCACAGAGGGGTGAACAAAAGGGGTAGTGTCGGGCATTTATAAGGATCTAATGCATACTTTTATAAATAATTATTCTATTAGAGCACAGGGGAAATGGGAGGAGGAATTAGGTAGGATAAAGAAAGATAAATGGGAAGTGATTATGGAATATACAGTTAGGGCCAGAAATATTTGGACAGTGACACAATTTTCGCGAGTTGGGCTCTGCATGCCACCACATTGGATTTGAAATGAAACCTCTACAACAGAATTCAAGTGCAGATTGTAACGTTTAATTTGAAGGGTTGAACAAAAATATCTGATAGAAAATGTAGGAATTGTACACATTTCTTTACAAACACTCCACATTTTAGGAGGTCAAAAGTAATTGGACAAATAAACATAACCCAAACAAAATATTTTTATTTTCAATATTTTGTTGCAAATCCTTTGGAGGCAATCACTGCCTTAAGTCTGGAACCCATGGACATCACCAAACGCTGGGTTTCCTACTTCTTAATGCTTTGCCAGGCCTTTACAGCCGCAGCCTTCAGGTCTTGCTTGTTTGTGGGTCTTTCCGTCTTAAGTCTGGATTTGAGCAAGTGAAATGCATGCTCAATTGGGTTTAGATCTGGAGATTGACTTGGCCATTGCAGAATGTTCCACTTTTTGGCACTCATGAACTCCTGGGTAGCTTTGGATGTATGCTTGGGGTCATTGTCCATCTGTACTATGAAGCGCCGTCCAATCAACTTTGCAGCATTTGGCTGAATCTGGGCTGAATGTATATCCCGGTACACTTCAGAATTCATCCGGCTACTCTTGTCTGCTCTTATGTCATCAATAAACACAAGTGACCCAGTGCCATTGAAAGCCATGCATGCCCATGCCATCACGTTGCCTCCACCATGTTTTACAGAGGATGTGGTGTGCCTTGGATCATGTGCCGTTCCCTTTCTTCTCCAAACTTTTTTCTTCCCATCATTCTGGTACAGGTTGATCTTTGTCTCATCTGTCCATAGAATACATTTCCAGAACTGAGCTGGCTTCTTGAGGTGTTTTTCTGCAAATTTAACTCTGGCCTGTCTATTTTTGGTATTGATGAATGGTTTGCATCTAGATGTGAACCCTTTGTATTTACTGTCATGGAGTCTTCTCTTTACTGTTGACTTAGAGACAGATACACCTACTTCACTGAGAGTGTTCTGGACTTCAGTTGATGTTGTGAACGGGTTCTTCTTCACCAAATTAAGTATGCGGCGATCATCCACCACTGTTGTCATCCGTGGACGCCCAGGCCTTTTTGAGTTCCCAAGCTCACCAGTCAATTCCTTTTTTCTCAGAATGTACCCAACTGTTGATTTTGCTACTCCAAGCATGTCTGCTATCTCTCTGATGGATTTTTTCTTTTTTTTCAGCCTCAGGATGTTCTGCTTCACCTCAATTGAGAGTTCCTTTGACCGCATGTTGTCTGCTCACAGCAACAGCTTCCAAATGCAAAACCACACACCTGGAATCCACCCCTGACCTTTTAACTACTTCATTGATTACAGGTTAACGAGGGAGACGCCATCAGAGTTAATTGCAGCCCTTAGAGTCCATTGTCCAATTACTTTTGGTCCCTTGAAAAAGAGGACGCTATGCATTACAGAGCTATGATTCCTAAACCCTTTCTCCGATTTGGATGTGGAAACTATCATATTGCAGCTGGGAGTGTGCACTTTCAGCCCATATTATATATATAATTGTATTTCTGAACATGTTTTTGTAAACAGCTAAAATAACAAAACTTGTGTCACTGTCCAAATATTTCTGGCCCTAACTGTATACCCTAATTATCGCTGAGTGAACCGGGCACACTCTCGCAGATATATGTATTCCATAGAGTATATAGGACTCCTGAACGGCTCTATAGAGCGGGCCTGAGACAGACTTCTGAGTTTCCTCGGTGCCGGGTGAAGGGGGCTGGAATTCCCCATATGTTATGGCAGTGTCCAAATCTGAACCCATATTGGACAACAGTGCTTAATGCCATAGGAAGAGCATATGGTTGTAGAATTGAGAGGGATCCTGTGGTGTGTATACTGGGATATGTGGAGGAGGTCCGGGTACATAATGAATATAAGGTGGCAATAGGTAAATTATTATACAGTATATTGCGAGGAAACTAATCACCAGATACTGGATAAATGACGATCCGCCGACGTTGAGGAAATTTTTCAGACAGTCTCACTCTACTGTGAATATGGAAAAAAACATTTATGTTACGAGAAATGGTATAAGAACATTTGAGACAGTATGGACACCTTGGGTGGAGAGAAGATGACCCTGAACTTAGGTTATACCATGCATTATGCGCTGCTTGTGTATGTAATGGGGGAGGGGGAGGGAGAGAATTTCTGAAACTAATGACCATTGTTAATGTTGTTTTACTGCTTTGTACCTTAAATTTGGTTAAATAAAAATGTATCTGATTTTAAAAAAAAGGGGTTGTCCATTACTAGGACAACCCCTTCTTAAACTAAATGTTCATGTCACGAGTGTGTCACATCCTCCTGAAAGATCTGGGGGTAGAAGATCACTTTATATTGTGAATTGCAGATCTTTCTTTTAGCCTGTGTGTTTGTGTCTCATATTAAATGGATTTGGTTTCCTTTGGTGCTGAAAAGTTAATGATCATTTATATGCTGGTTAGAAACTTGCAGCTCCATTTTCAGTTACTTCTGATCTGGTCATTACCTCTCCCTATAAAAACCCGGCCAAACCCTCTCTGCCTTGCCAGTGAAAGCTTTGCTGTGTAGGAATTTGTTGTTACTACTGGATATTCATCTTCCTGTGGTGAGTGCTAAAACTAAGTGTCTGGAGTTATTTTAGTAGTGATCTTTAATTTGCTGTATTACGTGTGCGTTTATCTCCTGGTCGCTATTCCCATTTGGTTGGTACATTAATATCCTTCCTATATACCTCTTTACCTTTGGTGAGTATTTGTATGTTTGCTGCTTTCTGTTATCCCTGTTTTGTCTTTGTGTCTTGTTTGCCTTATATTTCTGTCCCAGGCCACATGGGTGGGGGATGGAACAGATCAGGGGATAATAGGAGCACAGTAATGTCAGAGACTCGGGCATCTCTACCTTCAAGAGTACCCCTGGGACAGGGATAGTCAGAGTCCCAATTTCAGGAACAGTTTGAGGCCCCCCTTCCTTACTGAAGACTGTCATAGCGTGACAGTTCAGTCCCAATAAAAAAATAAAGCCTAGACTCATCTCCCGTGCCGGTTCCGTTCCAGAGGTGTCGTCACTTGTCCCAGGGCTGTGATGCTGTGAAATGACACAAAATGCCCAGCACCAAATCGTCACTGGTGTCACTGTCTCCACCTTCGGACAAAAATTGAACATGAAGAGGAAGTCAAAGCTGCAGATGATCATGGACATCCTCTTCATGTTTGTTTTACCCAATTGATTTACCCCATCACAGCCCCGAGGAGACCAAGTCCGACACTGCTGGAATGGCGACGGCACTTGAGGTGAGGGTAGGCTTTGTTATTTTATCAAGGCCAAACATTTAGCTTAAGAAAAGGTTGTCCTACTAGTGGACATCCCCTTTAAATGTCTAAGTGTGAACTGAAGTGACTAAAACTTCTGCTAAATAATAAAATATATTGGAGATACCTCGGTTAATGTTGAAAGGAAGAAGAATGGAGCACTTCTTTTTGCTGAAAGGGCACTCAGTGCAGGTTTTGTGACAGGAACTTGGTGTCTCGAGGATCTGCATGGCATTATTGAAGATGCAGGGGGAGAGGGTGTGATCAGCTTGGGGTATTGGCAAGGCTGGACAGTCGTGAACTCCTGTGGTGGAGAGACTTAAGGTACCGTTACACTAAACGATTTACCAACGATCACGACCAGCGATACCACCTGGCCGTGATCGTTGATAAGTCGTTGTGTGGTCGCTGGAGAGCTGTCACACAGACAGCTCTCCAGCGACCAACGATGCCGAAGTCCCCGGGTAACCAGGGTAAACATCGGGTTACTAAGCGCAGGGCCGCACTTAGTAACCCGATATTTACCCTGGTTACCATTGTAAATGTAAAAAAACCAAACACTACATACTCACATTCCGGTGTCTGTCACGTCCCTCGCCGTCAGCTTCCCGCACTGACTGTGAGGGCCGGCCGTAAAGCAGAGCACAGCGGTGACGTCACCGCTGTGCTTTATGGCCGGCACTCACAGTCAGTGCGGGAAGCTGACGGCGAGGGATGTGACAGACACCGGAATGTGAGCATGTAGTGTTTTTTTTTTTTTTTTTACATTTACAATGGTAACCAGGGTAAATATCGGGTTACTAAGCGCGGACCTGCGCTTAGTAACCCGATTTTTACCCTGGTTACAAGTGAACACATCTCTGGATCACACACGCCGATCCAGCGATGACAGCGGGTGATCCAGCGACGAAATAAAGTTCTGGCCTTCTAGCTCCGACCAGCGATGTCACAGCAGGATCCTGATCGCTCCTGCGTGTCAAACACAACAAGATTGCTATCCAGGACGCTGCAACGTCACGGATCGCTATCATTTTCGTAAAGTTGCTCAGTGTGAAGATACCTATAGTGCACCTGTAAAACATAGTAGGTCAGCTGGTTGCTGCAGAGCATGTATTCTCCCTTAGGGTCTCACATGTAGGCGAAATTGAAACCCCCAAGAATGTTGGAGGCCTTGTTGCCTCAAATGCTCAAACAAGGGTTGTATCACCAGCCATTTTTAGAGTTTAAGACAGGATAGGTCTAGCAACAACTATGGAATGTTATTCTGATATCTCACGGGTTCTGCATCCTACACTTTGTTGCCCAATAGCATCTTATCTTTGAAGTTGTGAACCCTGGAACCAAAGACATGTGCTGAAGACATGGGCCTCAAGGCTCTATGTACTCTGGCCTGTTCCAATGATGTATCAGTTACATTCCTGAGGACAGAGTTAAAGAGGATACTGAGCTTACATTCAAGAGGTCCTTCACTCTCTTGTTATTTTTTCTCTTGCTGTTTCCTACCTCATCAGGCATGTGGCAGCTGATAATAGTTTGAAGTCATCACCACATCTTTTGCATTTACTCTAGCTATATTTGTTTCTTGTGTAACAGTTCTTGTATCAAGTTGTTAAATCTCTGTGCAAAGTGAGGCAAGTTAAGTCTTGTAAGGCTTCTTTTACACATATTGTATTTTTTGCGGCCCGTTATTGCGGGTCTTTTTTTTGCGGGCCATATTGACACAATTTTCAAGGTCTGCTGCAATAATGGGCCACAAAAAACTTGCGGATCACGGTTTTCCAGTTTCCCAATACTATAGCAAAAGTATTGGGAAAAAAAACAACTGTCCGCAAAACCGTAAGTGTCGGCGCACAGCAAAAACAACCTTCCATTGCTTTTGTGGCCCCATTGATTACAATGGGGGCCATGTCCATAAGCCGCAAAAAATATTGAGAAAGCTCGATATTTTTTTACGACCGTAAATATGGCCCTCATGGCCATATGGCGCATGGCGCGCCGTGGAATTATTGCGACCCCAGAGAAATCTATTGGGGCCACAAAATTGTGCCGCAAAATCACGGCAAGTGTAAAAGCAGCCATCTAGAGTTATCTAGTCTTCAAAGGATTTCATATTTTCACTGGTCGGATCAGCACTCAAAATAGAGCAAAGTACTCACAAGTCAAAGAGGGTTCCCTCTGGTCAGCATTGTCATTTTGAAGGATAAGGACAAAGATAACATCTGTAGCAGGGGGTAAATGAGCTCTCCCTGGACATGTAAAACATTTCCAGAGTGTGTGGCCTTGAGGCTCTGGAGGGGATTCAGGAGGTGGAAGAGATGTTGTCTGTATTTGCGCCCCATCATATAGATCTGAAGCGCCTTCTCATGGAAATTGTTACATCATGCCCAAATCACAGGAGATGAGGACCTCCACATTTGGCAAGTCAATCACTGGCACTATTTTGGAAGTGACCTGCAGGATCTTCAGGGACGGAGGTGAAATAAGGAACCATTTTTTTTTTTTATATGGACAGGGCAGTATAGGGATGTAGCATAGTCTAGAGAGGAGCAGTATACAGAGACAGCAGAGAGATATACTATTGACATGTGGTATCTCTGGTATGGGCTCAAGACAACCCATCTGCCTTAGGAGTAATTATATGCACCTTTTGATGAAGCATCAATTTACTAATGAGGAAGTACACAGTAAAAATTTAGTCAGCTACTCACTAATTGACTTATCTATAAACAGGAGATATTGCCAAGTGTCTAGTGATATCAAATTTTTCTAATCCATAACACAACATAACAGACCTGAAGGACCTATCTAATCTAATCTAATAACCATGTATAAGTATATAAGGGGACAATACAAATATCTCGCTGAGGATCTGTTTATACCAAGGAAGGTGACGGGCACAAGGGGGCATTCTTTGCGTCTGGAGGAGAGAAGGTTTTTCCACCAACATAGAAGAGGATTCTTTACTGTTAGGGCAGTGAGAATCTGGAATTGCTTGCCTGAGGAGGTGGTGATGGCGAACTCAGTCGAGGGGTTCAAGAGAGGCCTGGATGTCTTCCTGGAGCAGAACAATATTGTATCATACAATTATTAGGTTCTGTAGAAGGACGTAGATCTGGATATTTATTATGATGGAATATAGGCTGAACTGGATGGACAAATGTCTTTTTTCGGCCTTACTAACTATGTTACTATGTGACCTGATTGTTAAAGACCAATTTTTGCACATTTGCACAATGGAAGTGCAACAGTATGTTATTCAATTGGAACCTGAAGAAGCAGATCAGGCTGCATGGATTGCAGATGCCTATGTAGTCAACTGTACACTTGAGGTGTGGAAGCCTGCAGCTGCCAGTTTATCAATTTTCAAGGAGTCATGAGTCTAATGAAACTAGGCCTGAGTCCAATGAGGAACCCATGCAATTGGGTGGGGCAACTCATTGCACCTGTCATTCAGCGGTTTAACAAAAAAGGAGAGTGTGTTTTTTGCGACAGGAAGGGTAATTTTGTTGGTACCTGCACATTCATACATAACAGCAAACAGCTGTCGGAAAACTAAGAAGCCCAGGTTGTATAGAGGTTAGCAACCTTCGTGTTTATATTTCCTCCATTGTTAGGTTGCAGTTCTTTTCACCCGTCAAAATCATTTAGGGAGGTAGAAAGGTCACTATTTTTGCCTTTTTGAACAGTGAGGCGGGGTTTAATCTTGTTGATGCCTGGTTCGCCCAGACCCATGGCCTTATTCTTCATGACTCATGAGTTGTCAAGGCCTATTCCAATAATCACTATAGAATCTGCACCCCTGAGTCAGGGACATTGCACTCAGGTCATTAAGGATATATGTCTTCAGGTAGGAGCAATGCACCCTAATTCCATCAAATGATATGTGTTAGAGGGCTTTCCCTCCCCAGTGGTTCTTGGCTTAATTTGGCTGGCGGTACACAATCCTGTAGTAGACAGGCAGGCAGTTGAGGTAGTGAAGTGCAGCAAGTACTGTCAAAATAACAGCATGAGCTCTCCTTTATCCATGGGAACTACAAGGTCGCTACAGGAGTATGTGTCTGATTAAGAGGATGTGTTTTTGGAACAAGGTTGTCAAGAGCCACCACCTCACTGCTCTTGCTCAGTCAATCCGATTCTTGGGGCTAAGTTGCCTAAGATCGGGTTGTATAATATTTCAGGTCCTGAGAGGCAGGCCATGAAAGATTATATTATAGAGAACCTGGCCAAGGGACATATCAAACCCTACTCATCTCCTGTGGTGGCTGGATTTTTTTCTTCTTAAGAAATAAGATGGAGGGCTGTGCCCTTGTCTGCATTGCCTGGAACTAAATCAGATAACTGTTTGGGATCAATATCCTCTCCCTCTCATTCCAGATTTCATTAATCAGATCATTGGGCTAAGTGGTTTTTCAAACTGGACCTCAGAGGGGCCTATAATTTCATTTGAATTAAGGAGGGGATGAGTGGAAGACTGCTTTTAATACACCACAGGGACTCTACGAAAACCTTGCTATGTCATTTGGGTTGACCAATGCTCCTGCCGTATTTCAGAACTTTGTAAGCCACATTTTCCATCATCTGTCAGTCATTTTGTGGTAGTCTATCTGGATGACATATTGATTTATTTGCCTGACCTTGAGTCATACCAGGTACATGTCAGGCAGGACTTACAAACTCTCAGGGAAAATAAACTCTATATCAACTCAGAAAAATGTATGTTTATTGTTCAGGAGATTCCTTTTCTGGGATATCTATTATCTTCATTGCTGCTTTATGTTATGATCTGGAGATGCCCCTGCTGCCTGTGCTTCAGGATAATTGTTTGTCCCTGTAAACCTTCATCTTAGAATCTTGAGTGAATATCATGATTTGGTCCTGGCTGGAGATCCTGGTTGCAAACTCACCACAGATCATCTTACTTTTTGATTTTCATGATCTAGGATGCTCAAGGATGTTTGGGATTACCGTATATACTCGCGTATAAGCTGACCCGAGTATAAGTCTAGGCACCTAATTTTGCCACAAAAAACTGAGTAAGCTTATTGACTCGAGTATAAGCTGGGTATGCATTGTCCCATGCTCACCAGGTCCCACATGGCTTGGCTCCCCCGGTGTCACATGGCTCTGTTCCCCCGGTCCCACATAGCTCAGCTCCTCTGGTCCCACATGTCTTGGCTCCCCCAGTCCTACATGGCTTGGCTCCCCCAGTCCCACATGGCTCAGCTCCCCCGTTCCTGCATGGCTCACACGCCCCCGTCCTACTCACCCTTCTTGTGCTGTCGCTGCATCTCCATAGTCCTGGCACGGCAGCTCTTCCTGTGCTCAGCGGTCACGTGATACCACTCATTAAGGTAATGAATATGCGCTCTACGCCTATGGGAGTGGAGACGTGTAGTGCATATTCATTACCTTAATGAGCGGTGCCACGTGACCGCTGAGCCATGAAGAGGTGCCGGCGCTGGGACTGAGATGCAGCAATGGAGATGCAGCAACGATGCGTGGAGGGTGAGTATGATGTCTTCTATTAGCCGGTGGCTGCAGCTGTCACTTTGCCACAGCCGCCGGCTCCTGCTGCTTCTTCACCATTCCCTCTCCCCTGCCGCTTTCTGGACAATGACTCCTGTATAAGCCAAGGGGGGTGTCTTCAGCACAAAAAAAAAATGTGCTGAAAATCTCGGCTTATACATGAGTATATACAGTATGTAGCTGCCTGTAGTATTTGTGCGCTTTCTAAGACCCCACATACTCCTCTGTCCAGAGCTCGTCAACCTTTGGTGATTCCTTGTTGCCCATGGACTCATTTATCTGTAGATTTCATAACTGATCTATCCTTTTCAGCAGGTAGCACAGTAATACTGGTAATGGTTAATAGATTCAGCAAGATTGCACAAATTTTTAGGGAGATCTTGAAAGTGCATTGGATTCCCTCTGATATTGTTTCCGACCTGGGGTTTCAATTTATATCTATATTTTGAAAAGCATTTTATGCTCGTTTAGGGATTCATCTTTCTTTTTCATCCGCCTTTTATTCATAATCTAATGGGCAAACTGAGTGATTGAACCAAAATCTTGAGACATTTCTTAGGTGCTTTGTGTCAAAGAATATGGAGTGAGGTTTGGATTTGCTCTTTGCGGAGTTTGCTGTAAATAATCATAGTAGTGAATCAACTGGTAAATCAATGTTTTTTTCGGGCATTTGGGTTTCATCCTCTGTTTTGTGCTTTCAATAGTAATCGTTCTTCGGGGGTACCTGAGGAGAACGGTTTTCCTAATTTAGTACATCGGTATAGCGTGGTATTCTTTATAACTTAAGGAGGATGGGGTCCAGATACAAAACTATAGATGATTGGAGATGCTTGCTGGGCCCAGACCTGTGTGTGGATGATTTTTTGTGGTTATTAAATTAAAGGTTTCTTATTGAAAACTAGGACCCAGGTTAACTGTTCCCTATAAGAATTGTGTTTCCCTACCATCTGCTTTTAGGAACCATAATGTATTTCACTGTTCTCTTCTCAAAAAATATGTGGCCTCATCTGTACCATCCCAACGACCACCTTCTCCTGTCATTGGTAACAGAAGTCTGGAATTCCAGCTAAAATTGTTTTTTCTCACTTTGTTAACAGGTCTCTTCAGTATTTGGTACATTGGAAAGGTTACAGTCCAGAGGAAAAAATGTGGATACCAGCATCTGATGTTCATGCTACCAGGTTGATTCGGGCCTTACACACCTCTTATCCTGAATAACCGGGTTTTGAGACTCTGGAGTCACCTCTTAGGAGTAAGGTACTGCCACAAAGATAAAGTGACAGAGTGAAGTCAGACGATCGCAGCATCTGGTGAAGCATACGCCTGCAGTAGTTAGAACGGCTTCGCCATCCTATTAGCAGTTGTGGCTTTCTTTGCTCTGTCACTGCATGGGTTAAACTGCTTGGCTGGACTCCTGGAGTTCTCTGTCTTGGGCGGTACTAGATGTGTGTTGTGCTGGAAGCCAGCGGCTGCAGCTGTAACTGCACGCTTTAAGAGAAATGAATATTCACTGCCAGCACAGTGAATATTCATTTCTCTTTAGTAGCGGGCACAGTTACAGGAGCTGCCTCTGGCGCCTGCATCTTTGACCAGCTGCTCCTCCGCTCCCCTTACCCCGCCATCTTTCTTGGACAATGACTCATGTATAAGCCGAGGGGGGCATTTTCAGCACAAAAAAATGTGCTGAAAACTCAGCTTATACACAAGTATATACGGTAATCCACAGCATTCTCTATGTTTTTGATCAAATATTTGGGCATTATTTACAGTGCTTTGCGAAAGTATTCGCCCCCTGGTACTTTTCAACCTTTTCCCACATATCATGCTTCAAACATAAAGATGCCAAATGTAAATTTTTGGTGAAGAATCAACAATAAGTGGAACACAATTGTGAAGTTGAACGAAATTTATTGGTTATTTTAAATATTTGTGGTAATTCAAAAACTGAAAAGTGGGGCATGCAATATTATTCGGCCCCTTTACTTTCAGTGCAGCAAACTTACTCCAGAAGTTCATTGTGGATCTCTGAATGTTGTCCTAAATGCCTAATGATGATAAATATAATCCACCTGTGTGTAATCAAGTCTCGTATAAATGCACCTGCTCTGATCAGTCTCAGGGTTGTTTGAAGCACAGAGAGCATCATGAAGACCAAGGAACACAACCGGCAGGTCCGTGATACTGTTGTGGAGAAGTTTAAAGCTTAATTTGGATACAAAATGATTTCCAAAACTTTAAACATCTCAAGGAGCACTGTGCAAGCGATCATATTGAAATGGAAGGAGAATCATACCACTGCAAATCTAACAAGACCCGGCCGTCCCTCGAAACTTTCATCTCAAACAAGGAGAAGACTGATCAGAGATGCAGCCAAGTGGCCCATGATCACTGGATGAACTGCAGAGATCTACAGCTGAGGTGGGACAGTCTGTCCATAGGACAACAATCAGTCGTACACTGCACAAATCTGGCCTTTATGGAAGAGTGGCAAGAAGAAAGCCATTTCTCAAAGATATCCATAAAAATGTAATTTAAAGTTTGCAACAAGCCACCTGGGAGACACACCAAACATGTGGAAAATGGTTGTCATCAGGCGCGGGCTGGGCCGGGTGGCAGAAATGCATATGCCCCCCGGGCCGGTGTCTAAGCAGCTGCACAGGGCCGCTGGAGGACTGGCAGTGACTAATACATAGCGCACCTGTAGTGCGCGGTGGTGTCATCCCGCCAGCAGCCCTGACATGCAGGCTACAGGGGTATGCGATGAGCAGGCTCCTAAGCGTCACTGCCACTCTGAGGGAGAGAGCCAGCAGCCAAGATGAAAGGTCAGCATACCGGCATACCGGAGCTCCGGCTTCTCCTGCTCTTATCTGCTATCCCGGCAGAGAAGGAGAGATGGGGAGGTGCCGGGACAGTGCAGAGCTCTGAGCAGGAGAAACTGAAGAGCTGCACATGGACATCAGCCGCCCCTGCACCACAGAAGAGAGTGTGATGTGTGTATGAGGAGAGTGTGTGTGTGTGTGTGTGTGTATATATGAGGAGAGTGTGTGTATGAGGAGAGTGTGTGTGTGTGTATGAGGAGAGTGTGTGTGTGTGTGTGTGTGTGTGAAGAGAGTGTGTGTGTGTGTGTGTGTATGAGGAGAGTGTGTGTGTGTGTGTGTATGAGGGAAGTGTGTGTGTGTGTATGAGGGGAGTGTGTGTGTGAGCTGCGTGCGTGTGTGTGTGAGCTGCGTGCGTGTGTGTGTAAGCTGCGTGCGTGCGTGTGTGAGCTGCGTGCATGTGTGTGTGAGCTGCGTGTGTTTGTGAGCTGCGTGTGTGTGAGCTGCGTCTGTGTGTGAGCTGTGTGTGCGTGTGAGCTGCGTGTGCGTGTGAGCTGCGTGTGCGTGTGAGCTGCGTGTGCGTGTGAGCTGCATGTGCCTATCATTATACAGTGGGGCCGTGCGTGTGCGTGTCATTATACAGTGGGGTTGTGCGTGTGCGTGTCATTATACAGTGGGGTTGTGCGTGTGCCTGTCATTATACAGTGGGGCTGTGCGTGTGCCTGTCATTATACAGTGGGGCTGTATGCGTGTCATTATACAGTGGGGCTGTGCATGTGTGTGTCATTATACAGTGGGGCCGTGCGTGTGTGTGTCATTATACAGTGGGGCTGTGCGTGTGTGTCATTATACAGTGGGGCTGTGCGTGTGTGTGTCATACAGTGGGGCTGTACATGTGCGTCATACAGTGGGGCTTTATTGGTATGTCATTATACAGTGGGGCTGTGCGTGTGTGTGAGCTGTGTGTGTGTGTGAGCTGCGTGTGTGTGTGAGCTGCGTGTGTGTGTGAGCTGCGTGTGTGTGTGAGCTGCGTGCGTGTGTGAGCTGCGTGCGTGTGTGAGCTGCGTGCGTATGTGAGCTGCGTGTGTGTATCATTATACAATGGGGCCGTGCGTGTGCCTGTCATTATACAGTGGGGCCGTGCGTGTGCCTGTCATTATACAGTGGGGCTGTGCGTGTGCGTGTCATTATACAGTGGGGCTGTGTGTGTGTCATACAGTGGGGCTGTATGGGTGTCATTATACAGTGGGGCTGTGTGTGTCATTATACAGTGGGGCTGTGCGTGTGTGTGTCATTATACAGTGGGGCTGTGTGTGTGTCACACAGTGGGGCTGTGTGTGTGCCTGTCATTATACAGTGGGGCTGTGTGTGTGGGTCATTATACAGTGGGGATGTGCGTGTGTGTGTGTCATTATACAGTGGGGCTGTGCGTGTGCCTGTCATTATACAGTGGGGCTGTGCATGTGCCTGTCATTATACAGTGGGGCTGTGTGTGTGTCATTATACAGTGGGGCTGTGCGTGTGTGTGTCATTATACAGTGGGGCTGTGTGTGTGTCATACAGTGGGGCTGTGTGGGTGTCATACAGTGGGGCTGTGTGTGTCATTATACAGTGGAGCTGTGCGTGTGTGTGTCATACAGTGGGGCTGTGCGTGTGTGTGTCATACAGTGGGGCTATGTGTGTGTGTCATACAGTGGGGCTGTGTGTGTCATTATACAGTGGGGCTGTGTGTGTGTCATTATACAGTGTGGCTGTGTGTGTGTGTGTGTGTCATTATACAGTGGGGCTGTGCGTGTGTCTGTCATTATACAGTGGGGCTGTGCGTGTGTGTGTGTGTGTCATTGGTGCATTCACTCTGTCATTCTTTGGACTGCAGACTTGTGCTTCTGACATTGCTGGCAGTGTTGTGGTCATTTGGCGGGTGTGTGGCTGTAAGTTTGTGATTTGCATACATGCGGTCACATGCCGACTAGACTTGCATGGCCTAATGCAACTGTATTGAACAAGGCCCAAAACAGTCTAGTCGAAATGTGGCTGGGAATATATATATCGCATGCTTGCAGTCACAAGACCACCTGTTGCCGGCACCAGAGAATCTTCATAGCGCATGATATGAGGATTCACACATAGTGTCTGTAGACATGTAGCATAAGATTCGACAACCCCTTTAAGGATGAGCCGCTACTCATGGGCCACTGCTGTGTGCTTGCCCCCCAGGCCAAAATTTGCCAGTCAGCCCCTGGTTGTCATGGTTTGCCTAGCTTGTGGGTAAAGGTAGGTTTAGGGTTAATCTGGACTGCCTCACTTCGGGATTCTGGGAGGCTTCTTATAGCCTCATTGTGGGTCCACCTCCACACCTGTAATGGGTTCATCCAGTGTCTTCAGCAGCTTGAGCAGAGCGTGTCAATATGATCCTGTAAAAGTAAAGTCAGCACTCCACTCCATCTTTATTGGGAAATTGTGTTTATTGTAACTTTATTCCATATATTTGGTTCGGAAGTAAACTTCCGCATTCATAGTTGATGTCTGTCAGGAGCTTCCATCTGAATCCCAGAAAAATGGCGTTCAGACTGAATTTCGACTGGGCCATTGAGTATGATGAGGCAAATGGAGTCCATAGTCTGCAACTTTAGACTCTCGATGACCTTTTTTTCTGATGGTGTCCATGTTTTATACTGAATAGCATAATCAGAAAAGGTGACTCAAAAATTTTATGAAAAAGGCCATTGTTCTATTAAAATTGGCGCTAGTCTCTGTTTGCCTGCGCACGCAATAAAGGACATTTTTGTGACGCGCTGTGATCAGGAACTATTTGCCTTGTGATCTAGAATTATGTTATTATTATCAATATTATTCTGTTTATTAAAGCTTAAGGGCAGGTACATTTCATCCCAATATCAATTTCCATCTATAATTTTCACTAAAATGAAAATAATTTAAGCTTTATAATAATACTCTGCACCACGTCAGATATCTTGTACCCCATGTTTTATGCAGTGAGTGATAAATCCTTGCTTTTAACAGTCAGCAGTTTCAGAGGTCACCATATGAAAAAGTGGATGTGGCACTGTAGAACTGATCAAGACATTGCAAGGTCTCTGTTTAAATGATGACCTTAGCTGAACTTCAAAAGGGTATTGTGATGGCGGTTTTGGACTTCTTTTTCCCTGTGGCTTGGAATTTGTGTACAATTTATGTATGGGATGAAGGACCTGATACTGAGATTTAGTTTCTTTTCCAAGAATCGTATTACACCGACTCTAAAGGGAAAAAGAGATGGTTTTCTAATGAAAAAGACATTTTAATGAAATGGACGCCTAAGCTGCAAGCGCTGCCAAGGCTTTACTGTGATCTTGTAAGCTTAATTCAGCTTCAGGTATTTTCAATTGAACAGAACTGATTTAAAAATTGAAACTGTCTTGAACATTAGAGTGTATGATACAATGATACCATGGACTACTGCACATATAAAAATACATGAAGACACATGATGATATGTTCTCAAATGCAGGTTTTATAATAAGCTTTTGGTTATATTCAGTCCCTAAGAAAAAATTATGTCAGGTTGAAAAAAAATCCACTAATCTTAACTCTTTAATATCAAAATGTTATCATTATAAATCTTGTCATGTACATCATTCCTTCTCACCAGAAAACTGTCTAATAGCTTCATAGTTTGGATTTACATGATATTAAGAACATATAGTTTTTGAAACCATCCTAAAAATAAATTATTTGGTTGATAAAGTCATTAGAAGCCTGATAGACTACTGTCTTAAAAGTACGTCGTGATCAACAATAGAAGTGAATATAAGAAGATTAGTAATATATCTTATCAAAGAAATATGTTTCTTTATCCACTTATGAGCCTCTTTTTTCTTTCTTCTTGCCTCCTGAACTCATCATTCTTTCAGAAATACAGCTAAAATTAAGACTGCAAACTCACTGAAGTATCAAACCACAGCTCCTTTTGAGGTCAATGAAAGGAGTAAAAGAGTGAGAAAGAGAGACAGAAAGACACACATAGACAATCCTGTTGCTTTCTAGTAAGTTTTTTATCTAATCTCAGTGCTGGATTCTTAGCTACAATGCTCAGTTCTGCTTTATAATGTAATGCTACACCGAGACAGGAGAGCAGGAATCCTTCATGTTTCTGCATACTGTGTATATACCAAATATCCTTCAAAGCAAAGGTTTAATAGAGATAGAGCCTGTAGATGTAATACTAGAGAAAAATGAAGGCTACACAACATAATGGTTAGTGTAAAAGTGGTGTTTGAATGTACCACTGGTAGATGTGGATCCGCTGCACCACAGGCCAGCTTACCTTGGAGGGGCATGACTAAGCGCTACCTGGTTTTTGCTAGAGCCTCTGGTGGTGAGGATAGGCTGGCTGCAGGTACTCACCAGGTACCACTCCAGGGCAGTCTCCAACTGCAGCAGCTGAGGGTAGAAGCAGAGGAACCCAGTACAGGAGGGAAAAGACAAAACCATGGTAAGACAGTCTGAGGTTGCTGCAGACAGCACAGGTTCAAGATACGTAGCCAAAGTTAGAAGTCTAGCTGAACAAATAGGCTGGGAACCAACATTCAGGCAAGGAGTGGTGGAGGAGCTGCCAGATATACAGCCTCCTGACACGGGATAGGCCTGGAAACCTAATCGCTGCAGGACACAGCAGGGTTAAATTCCTGCAGAGAACAGCCATGCCCACATAAGGGAAAATGGAATACATCAGTGCTGCAAAAGGCAATACTCAGAGAGCCGCCATGTGATTACCATGGTGATTAGTGTGGCGCTGAAGAGGCATACGGGTTATCGCCATGATAATTAGAAAGAGTGCTATTTCTCATTTACTCATTACTGCTTATTTGGAAAATGTACATGGAACTACAGGTAGAAGTTGATGACCTATCCTGGGTGCACTGTCCAAGAAAGTCTGAAAGCACGTAATACGGCTTCCACAGACAGGCTTTGGAAAAGCCACTATATTTAGCAGGTCCCATAACAAATTTAGACTTCACTGTTTTGCCACTGTACAGGAATCTAGACTAAAGCAGCTTACAATTGAGGTGTGGCTGTTGGTCGGTGGAACCAACTGGCAAAAAAAGATCAATAAGCTGTGTTGCACCAAGGAGGCTAAAGACAAGGATTAAATCAGAAGACGGGGATGGGGTCAAGAGGATGTTGAGATAAATAACAGGAATCAAACAGGAATCTAACAATCTCAATGGCAGCTTAGTAACAGGAGAATGAACCAGGATAAGTATAACTGGCAACTAGAGGTTAGCTGCTAAGGCTTTAAATAAAAAGTAACTCCACCCAAGGCTCACAACAAATTATCAGCACCCTGTATCAAGACAGAAACACCTTGCATGAATGAACCTTGCATGAAAGTCCCAACCCGACTAATGCAAACCAGGGCCCACCTGCATCCCTCAGCATCATCGACCATGCAAGCATGACATAAGAGAGGGTTGAAACACAGACGTTACAAGCTTGTACCTTTTGTAGCCATAGCTTTTTGTCCACAACTACCTATATTAGGTGGCGGATGTGAAGTAACCGTCTCAGGCCATTATACACTAGACAGGGCTGTACTGTGCAGCACCAGCTGCCGCTGACACCAGGAACAGCTGATCAACGGTGGTATCGGGTGTCGCAATCCAACCAATCAGACATTGATGATTTATCCCGAGGATAGGTCATCAATGTTAAAATTTGTGAACAACCTCTTTAATGATATTGTAGGTGATATGTCATAGAAAATTTTAAATCCATAAGACATCCCTGGATGTCACCCCCATATAGAACATCTCCAGAAGTAATAGAGCTTTCACTTTGAACTCTGTGAAGCAGGACCTCACAATAGAACATAGAGTGAAGGGGAAAAGCGAAAGAAATAGGAGTGTGGATAAAATTAAACTTTATCATAAATCATAAATTAAAATATAGTGTTTATTTTAAAATACAAATTCATACATAAAGGTGTGTATAGAATTACAGTGTGTGATTAAATTATTGTGTTCACCACTGTAATCCACTAGAACCGAGGCGATTAGACCCCAGAATAAATTATATAGGATGGAATCCCAGCCATTGACTCTAAAAATTGAAAGCTGGAGTCCAATCCTACTAAAAAACTCTATTTGTTGTTGTGTTGAAAAAATGATGGCGCTATGCACCTTGTTAATGACCAAACATGCCATATTTGTCCCTTCAGTTATGGAAGACCTATATTTTTGAAACAATCCTTATGAAAGAAAGGAGCCCAAATGACAGTGCATCCACCTTTTTGTTATTAAATTAGGGCTGTTTATATAGTAATGAGGTTGGTGCTTGCTTACACCCAGCAGTGATACGGTTAATTTCATATCGCAAGTGTCGGCAATCCCCCGTCCAGACCATGCCAGTAGTAGCTAGGGGGATTGTCAGCATAATGCTCTGCAGATAGAATTACTGCTAGGAGCTGCAGTGGCTGAGCAGTGAATTAATGCCGCATGCTTGACACAAGCTCCGGTGGGAGAGAGCATGCTGATCAGGCACGCTGTTCCCCCCGAGTAACTGATTGCATCCCTAAGTTTCTCTCTGCAGTCTGCATTGTCTCTAGGTATGACATGAATTGTGTCTATCTAAATCCGAGGTCATATCAACTAGGGATATCGTCCCTGATGAGCGTTTCGCCAGGTTTACTGGCTTTTTTGGAGATGTATATACCATACCACTGCGATTTCCCCAATAGCCAACCAAGTATTGGAAACAGCTAAGGTCTCTTATATCACTCATCAGTCAACTGCGTAATTGTCTTGATGATTAAAGATACTGGAGTTGCGTTCCTTGAGAAAAAAGTAAGTGTGTGGGGTCTGCGCAACCTCCCTCAGCTGCATAATCCTTGACAATAAGTGGCAAGGGTATTGTAGGCAATACTGTGGCTGTTTTGATCAGTATAAAAAGCACAAATAGTTCCATACCAATATTTCTCCATTGTGTGACTTATTACTTTCAGTAAATATTGTGTACTTTTTTTTCTGAAACCATTTTTGTATTGAATAATGGTTGATAAAATTGTATTTACTAGTTGCGTTATTGAATTATTGTTTAAGATTTGAAAAAGTGAATTTATAATGGTATGGGGGAATGCAGAATAAGAACTTGATTTTACTAAAACACACTCTAAGGGCAAACATATGAAAGATGTTCCGAAGTGCAAACATGGAGGTTATTGATAGACGTAAAAATACCCCTACCAATTTTTGAGCTCTCCCTGTGAGGTACATCCAATAAGCAAAAGGACGTGGTGGGCACACGGGCCCTGGACGTTGGTGCAGCAGGCAGAAAGGAACATGGGGGCAAAGACTTGTCACATCCAGAACACTCAGGGCCAGAAGAACAGGTGCAGTAGAATGAAGCCAGAATGAATGCAGTGTTGGCAGAATGAGGGTTAACCTGCTGAGCTGTGGGTATGCAGGATTAGGAGTTTGAATACAAATGATGAAGCACACCAAGCACTTGACTCTGAAGCAGGGTCTGTCTGGCCTGGCGAGGTGGCGGGGATTTTCCCATTGTGCCCTTGGCTGTGGCAAGGAGAGGAGGAGGAGACGAAGAAGAAGAAAGAAAAAAAAAGTCTGGGGTTTTTAAGGGCACAAGCCCTTTAAAAGCACAGGCCGCATATGTGCAGGGGCGTGCACGCAGCGTTTATTATCTGAACCGCAGTGACCCACGTCCCAATCAATACTGAAGAGCGTGCCCCCGTCGTCACCGGCGTATGAAGTCAGTGTCATGTACTGCATCATTTATTTTTTATCTTTAATTTTTATTTTTAATTTTTATTTTTACCATTTATCATATATTTTTCAAGTTTTATTTTTATTTTATTTTATGTCCATTTTCATTCATTCTTCTCACCTATTATTTTTCCTATATTTTACCTTTCCTGACTCCTCTTCCCTCCCCCTCCTTTGCCTTTATTTCATCATTGCTACATGCTTAATTTGCCCTTAGTATTGCGTCTTTTCTCCATCCCTCGGTTTTCTTCATCCCTCTGTTTTTTCTCCTTCTCTCTTTTTCTTCCCCTTCCATCATCATCATTGCCTATTCGCATTCTCTCCGCTTTACCCTCTCCTCATGCCCCTTTTCTCCATTTCATTCTCCCTGTACTTTTTTCTCCTCCCTGTCCACGCCATGCGTCTATACTCCTCCCCCCTGCGCGCGTCCTTCCTTTCACTGACGCCGCCAGTACTCTGTACTAGTGGCGCCTTCTCTGGGCCCACAGCGCACGCGCTGGCCACTCCTCTCATTGCACATGCACCCACTCTATTCAGCGCTCCAAACCTCTCTTCCACACCACAGATTGTGCATGCACCCGCCCCCTTCTGCGTGCCCAGCCTCGTCCTCTATACTGTGTGTGCGCGTGCGCTCCACCCTCCCCTTTGTATATATTTTGGCATGTATTCCAGTTGTCTACATTATCTTGTGTATACTTGTTATAGACACACATGCTCATTCCTTTTTGTTACTGTGATATGTTTAATAGTCACCGAATGTATAGCAGTTATATCTACTATCTATATCTATATCTATAGCACTCCATTGTCTCTAATTTATTGTATGTCTATTTTTTCAGTGAGGTTTGATAAAGACCTATTACGGGGTCGAAACGTTAGCTTGACAAAATGGTTTTTTTTTCTATTTCTGTGGTGAGTCAAATAAATACCTGATTTATGTTATGCATTTGAAAACCTACACCCTGAGTGTAGCTGTTTTTCTATTTTATGCGTCGCATGCGACGGGCGCACACATTCACCGCCGGCCTCTGCTATGTCGACGACAATGTTAGTATGTGCACGCCGACCTGCAGAGGAGGAGGACGCCGCCGGCAGGAGCGCAGGAAGGTAAGAGGAAATTTTTTTTCTTCTCTCTCTCTGGGGGGCAGGGTGGATACACATACGGGGGGCAGGGGCAGGGGCAGGATAAGGGGCTGGGATGGATACACATACGGGGGGCAGGATATATACACATTCGGGGGCCATGGGCAAGACAAGGGGCAAGGATGGATACCCATATGGGGGAATGAATGCACATACAGGGGGGTAGTGTCAGGACAAGGGGCTGGGATGGACACACATACAGGGGGCAGGATGGATACACATGAGGAGCCAGGATGGATACATATGGGGGTGTAGGACAAGGGGCTGGATGGATACATATGGGGCCAGGATGGAGATATGGGGGGCAGGACAAGGGGCCGGATGGATACATATGGGGAGGTAGGATGGATATATGGGGAGGGGCCAGGATAATGGGGGGGCCAGGTTGCATATATATAGTACAGGCAGGATGCATATATATATGGGGGGCCAAGATGGATTTATGGGGAGGGGGAAGGACAAGGGACCAGGATGCATATGTATTGGGGGGCAGGATGGATATATAGAGATGGGCCAGGATGGATATATATGGGGGGCCAGCTTGTATATATGTGGGGCTAGGATGGATATATGGGCGGCAGGACAAGAGACCAGGAAGCATATATATGAGAGGGCCAAAATGGATATATGGGAAGCCAGGACAAGGGACCAGGAAGAATATATGGGGGTCCAGGAAAAATATATGGTGGGGCAGGACATGGGAAAGTGAGGGCTAATATGTATAGCTGGGGAAGTGGGATGGATATCTGGGGGCCAGGGTGGACAAGGGACATAGGGGGCCAGGCTGGAGCATATTGTAAAATAAAGGGGGCCAGGCAGGGCAAGATTATTAAATAAAGGGGGCCAGGATGAAGGACTTAATTACTGTTCGATAGCCAGAATGAGGAACATGTTATATTAGTTTATGGTGACAAGTGGTGAACATAATTTATTTAGGGTTCAATTAGGGACATTAGTACTACTGTAATATAATTTACTTTTTAGGAAACTGTTTTCTATGGAGGAAACAAAAGGGAGGTCCTGTTACTGTGCAGGGCGGCACTAAGTCGCTTTTCTTCTTCATCTGACGTAGTATAGAAGTCAGGGAAAAAGCCTGCCATCTCTCTCACAAATAGTGGGCCATAGAAAGCCTATTTATTTTATTTTTTTTGGTTTTATAAATTCTCCCTGAAAAAAAAAGGAGATTAATATTGGCCTTTGGGCTTGTGTGCCACTCCTGACTCCTGTGTGCGTCATCTCTCACTCAGTGGGCCATAGAAAGCCTTTTTTTATTTTATTTGGTTTCTAAATTCTTCCTGAAAAAATCATTTTATTCTATTATTTTTTTTCCTAAAGTCTCCCTGAAAAAAACCAAAAACAAATCAGTGGGAGATTAATATTGCCCTTTCTGCTTGTGTGCCAGTCTTGACTCCTGGGTGTGCCATCTCTCTCTCTCTCTCCAATTGTGGGCCATAGAAAGCCTATTATTTTTTTAGCTTGATTTGGGTTCCAAAATCTACCTGAAAAAATCCCTACATCAATCAGTGGGAGATAAATATTGGCCTCTGGGCTTGTGTGCCACTCCTGACTCCTGTGTGCGTCATCTCTCACTCAGTGGGCCATAGAAAGCCTTTTTTTGATTTATTTGTTTTCTAAATTCTCCCTGAAAAAATCATTTTATTTTATTTGGTTTCTAAATTCTTCCTGAAAAAATCATTTTATTCTATTATTTTTTTTTCCTAAAGTCTCCCTGAAAAAAAAAAAAAACAAATCAGTGGGAGATTAATATTTCCCTTTCTGCTTGTGTGCCAGTCTTGACTCCTGAGTGTGCCATCTCTCTCTCTTTCTCCAATTGTGGGCCATAGAAAGCCTATTATTTTTTTAGCTTGATTTGGGTTCCAAAATCTACCTGAAAAAATCCCTACATCAATCAGTGGGAGATAAATATTGGCCTCTGGGCTTGTGTGCCACTCCTGACTCCTGTGTGCGTCATCTCTCACTCAGTGGGCCATAGAAAGCCTTTTTTTGTTTTATTTGTTTTCTAAATTCTCCCTGAAACAATCATTTTATTCTATTATTTTTTTTTCCTAAAGTCTCCCTGAAAAAAAAAAAAAAACAAATCAGTGGGAGATTAATATTTACATTTGTGCTTCAGTGACAGTCCTGCGTGTGTGGCATCTCTCTCATTTGTTGCCACCAACAACAGAGTGTGTAACATTGTGCCTGATTTTCGTTGTGGTCTCACTCACCTGTAAAGGGGTAGCTAAATCATACTGAAGTTATAGCTCACCGTGTAAGTTGTGTGACAGCAACAAATACCGTTAGTTTGTTTACGTTTTTAAAACAATGAGGAAGTCTGGTGGAAGAGGTCGTGGCCGGGGGCGTTCATTGTCAGCTGGTAATGAGGGTAGTGGTAGTGGTGGAGCATCAGCTGGTCGTGGGAAAAAAAATATTGCACCTAAGTCTGGAGCTGTGGAGCCAGGTTCGTCGTCTGGCTACACAAGGCCTCGAACGCTCCCTTTTCTGGGAGTAGGAAAACCGCTTTTAAAGCCGGAGCAGCAAGAGCAAGTTTTGGCTTATCTTGCTGACTCAGCCTCTAGCTCTTTTGCCTCCTCTCGTGAAACTGGTAAATGTCAAAGCAGCGCGTCGTTAGTGGATGTTCACGGTCAGGGACAAGTCGCTTCCTTGTCCTCTTCAGCAAAAACAACAACAGAGAAGAATGCAGCAGGCGACACAACAGGTTACTCCATGGAGCTCTTTACACATACCGTCCCTGGCTTAGAAAGTGAAGCAGTTAACAGTCCATGCCCATTACAAGTTGAATCTGACATGGAGTGCACTGATGCACAGCCACAGCCAGACTACTATGCTGGTCCTTTGACTCAGACCACAACATTGCCCTCGCAGGGTAATGATCAAGAATCAGACCCTGATGAGACTATGTTGCCCCATCACGAACGCTATACCACCGACCGACACGGTGACACAGACGAAGTTGCACACGAGCTACAAGAAGAGGTAATAGATGACCCAGTTCTTGACCCCGATTGGCAGCCATTGGGGGAACAGGGTGCAGGCGGCAGCAATTCTGAAGCGGAGGAGGAGGGGCCGCAGCAGGCATCAACATCGCAACAGGTTCCATCTGCCGGGCCCGTATCTTGCCCAAAGCGCGTGGCAAAGCCAAAACCTGTTGGAGGACAGCGTGGCCATCCGGTTAAAGCTCAGTCTGCAATGCCTGAAAAGGTATCCGATGCTAGAAAGAGTGCAGTCTGGCATTTTTTTAAACAACATCCAATTGATCAGCGCAAAGTCATCTGTCAAAAATGTTCAACTACCTTAAGCAGAGGACAGAATCTGAAAAGTCTCAATACAAGTTGCATGCATAGACATTTAACCACCATGCATTTGCAAGCCTGGACTAACTACCAAACATCCCTTAAGGTTGTAGCACCCTCGGCCAATGAAGCTAGTCAGCAACGCAACATCCCTTCCGGCAGTGTAGGGCCACCATTTTCCGCACCACCTGCAGTATCTGTGCAGGTTTCTTTGCCAGGCCAAAGCAGTCAGGGTCAGGGAATCACCAGTTTCGTAGTAGGAAACACTGCATCTAGGGCACTGGCGGCAACAATACCATCTCCCACCGTGTCTCAGTCTGCCATGTCCACCGGCACCCCCGCTAGTTCCACAATCTCCAGCTCTCCAGTCCAGCTCACCCTACATGAGACTATGGTTAGAAAAAGGAAATACTTAGCCTCGCATCCGCGTACACAGGGTTTGAAAGCCCACATAGCTAGACTAATCTCGTTAGAGATGATGCCCTACTGGTTAGTTGAAAGCGAAGCTTTCAAAGCCCTGATGGACTACGCTGTACCACGCTACGAGCTACCCAGTCGACACTTTTTTTCCAGAAAAGCCATCCCAGCCCTCCACCAGCATGTTAAAGAGCGCATCGTCCATGCACTCAGGCAATCTGTGAGCACAAAGGTGCACCTGACAACAGATGCATGGACCAGTAGGCATGGCCAGGGACGTTACGTGTCCATCACGGCACACTGGGTGAATGTTGTGGATGCAGGGTCCACAGGGGACAGCAAGTTTGGGACAGTTCTGCCTAGCCCACGGTCTAGGCAACAGTTGGCTGTAGCCGTTCGCACCCCCTCCTCCTCTTCGTCCTCCTGCAGAAGCGAGAGCTCTTCCACAGACCGCAGTCGCACAACCACTCCATCCGCAGCTGCCACTGTTGCACACCAGGTCTCCCATTATGGGGCAGCTACTGGCAAACGTCAGCAGGCTGTATTGGCTATGAAGTGTTTGGGCGACAACAGACACACCGCGGAAGTTCTGTCCGAGTTCTTGCAGAAAGAAACGCAGTCGTGGCTGGGCACTGTAGATCTTGAGGCAGGCAAGGTAGTGAGTGATAACGGAAGGAATTTCATGGCTGCCATCTCCCTTTCCCAACTGAAACACATTCCTTGCCTGGCTCACACCTTAAACCTGGTGGTGCAGTGCTTCCTGAAAAGTTATCCGGGGTTATCCGACCTGCTCCTCAAAGTGCGTGGACTTTGCTCACATATCCGCCGTTCGCCCGTACACTCCAGCCGTATGCAGACCTATCAGCGTTCTTTGAACCTTCCCCAGCATCGCCTAATCATAGACGTTGCAACAAGGTGGAACTCAACACTGCACATGCTTCAGAGACTGTGCGAACAGAGGCGGGCTGTTATGTTTTTGTGGGAGGATACACATACACGGGCAGGCAGTAGGATGGCAGACATGGAGTTGTCAGGTGTGCAGTGGTCGAAGATTCAAGACATGTGTCAAGTTCTTCAGTGTTTTGAGGAATGCACACGGCTGGTTAGTGCAGACAACGCCATAATAAGCATGAGCATCCCCCTAATGCGTCTGCTGATGCAAAGTTTGACGCACATAAAGGATCAGGCGTCTGCAGCTGAGGAAGAGGAAAGCCTTGATGACAATCAGCCATTGTCTGGCCAGGGCAGTGTACAGGACGAGTTAGCGGGCGAAGAGGAGGAGGAGGACGAGGAGGATGATGGGGATGATTATATTTTTAATGAGGAAGCTTTTCCGGGGCCACTGGAAATTGGTGGCGCGGCAAGGCCGGGTTCTGGTTTTTGGAGGGACACAAGTGACGTGGATTTGCCTGAAACTGCCCCTCAACCAAGCACAACCGCAGATTTGAGAACTGGAACTTTGGCCCACATGGCGGATTATGCCTTACGTATCCTCAAAAGGGACACACGCATAACTAAAATGATGAACGATGACGATTACTGGTTGGCCTGCCTCCTTGATCCTCGCTATAAAGGCAAATTGCAAAATATAATGCCACATGAGAACTTGGAACTAATATTAGCAACCAAACAATCAACTCTTGTTGACCATTTGCTTCTGGCATTCCCTGCACACAGCGCCCGTGATCGTTCTCACACGAGCTGCAGGGGCCAGCAGACCAGAGGAGTTAGAGGGGCAGAAATCAGAAGTGGCGTTGGCCAGAGGGGTTTTCTGACCAGGTTGTGGAGTGATTTTGCTATGACCGCAGACAGGACAGGTACTGCAGCATCAATTCAAAGTGACAGGAGACAGCATTTGTCCAGTATGGTTACAAACTATTTTTCATCCCTTATCGATGTTCTCCCTCAACCGTCATTCCCATTTGATTACTGGGCATCAAAATTAGACACCTGGCCAGAATTGGCAGAATATGCATTGCAGGAGCTTGCTTGCTCGGCAGCTAGTGTCCTATCAGAAAGAGTATTCAGTGCTGCAGGTTCAATACTAACAGAAAAAAGGACTCGTCTGGCTACCCAAAATGTAGATGATCTAACCTTCATTAAAATGAACCACAACTGGATTTCGAAATCTTTTGCCCCACCTTGCCCGGCCGACACCTAGCTTTCCTATGAAAAGGTCTTGCCTGTGGACTATTCTGAATGCCTTTTCCAATCTCGTAATTTTCTGCACCTGATTGTCCAGCATACGACATGTTTACACCTCACTAAATGGCCAAACTCCCCACACGGGGCCGTGGTATCGACACTTGGCGACAGCACCCGTGAGAGTGCTGTTTGTCTGAAGAGGTGGGTGTGCCCGCTTTTGGTCGACGGCACTGCCACTGGGTCCCTCCTAGTACAATAAAGTGTCTCTGGCGGTGGTGGTGCGCACCCAACGTCAGACACACCGTTGTAATATGAGGGGCCCTGGGCCTGTACCGCCGGCCACAAGACAGTTCCCCCCCCCAGCTCAAACTGTGCTCTACCACTTGCAAAATTATCTCACAGCTCCACCAATGTTTAGTCTATGCGCTGACATCCTTCAATGCCTGCCACTGACAATACCATTGTATTGACATTTTTGTTATGTTAGGCCTTTGAAGCCTGTCTGCGGTCACTCCTTCCACTAGGCCTCCACTGACCACACCACTGCTGCCCGTGTACCCCTGGAACCAATTTAAAATTGCCTACAGCCATGTGTTATTATTTTAGGCCTTCGATGCCTGTCTGCGGTCACTCCTTCCACTAGGCCTCCACTGACCACACCACTGCTGCCCGTGTACCCCTGGAACCAATTTAAAATTGCCTACAGCCATGTGTTATTATTTTAGGCCTTCGATGCCTGTCTGCGGTCACTCCTTCCACTAGGCCTCCACTGACCACACCACTGCTGCCCGTGTACCCCTGGAACCAATTTAAAATTGCCTACAGCCATGTGTTATTATTTTAGGCCTTCGATGCCTGTCTGCGGTCACTCCTTCCACTAGGCCTCCACTGACCACACCACTGCTGCCCGTGGACCCCTGGAACCAATTTAAAATTGCCTACAGCCATGTGTTATTATTTTAGGCCTTCGATGCCTGTCTGCGGTCACTCCTTACAATATGCCTCCACTGACCACACCACTGCTGCCCGTGTACCCGTGGAACCAATTTAAAATTGCCTACAGCCTGCCCAATTTTTTTATTTTAGGCCTTCGATGCCTGTCTTTGGTCACTCCTTCCACTAGGCCTCCACTGACCACACCACTGCTGCCCGTGTACCCCTGGAACCAATTTAAAATTGCCTACAGCCATGTGTTATTATTTTAGGCCTTCGATGCCTGTCTGCGGTCACTCCTTCCACTAGGCCTCCACTGACCACACCACTGCTGCCAGTGTACCCCTGGAACCAATTTAAAATTGCCTACAGCCATGTGTTATTATTTTAGGCCTTCGATGCCTGTCTGCGGTCACTCCTTCCACTAGGCCTCCACTGACCACACCACTGCTGCCCGTGTACCCCTGGAACCAATTTAAAATTGCCTACAGCCAGCCCAATTTTTTTATTTTAGGCCTTCGATGCCTGTCTGCGGTCCGTTCTTTCTACTACTACTACACTGACCAGGCCACTGCTGCCCGTGTACCCCTGGAACCAATTTAAAATTGCCTACAGCCATGTGTTATTATTTTAGGCCTTCGATGCCTGTCTGCGGTCACTCCTTCCACTAGGCCTCCACTGACCACACCACTGCTGCCCGTGGACCCCTGGAACCTATTTTTAATTGCATAGAGCATCCTTTTTTTAATAGTAGGCGTACAAAGTCTGTCTGCGGTCCACTATTGAAATTGTCCTCCACTGCCCAGAGCACTGCTGCTTGTGTACCCCTGTAACTTTTTTAAGCTGCAGTGAGCCACATTTTTGGGTTAAGTCCTACTACCTGTGTCTGTCTGCGCCACTCAATTCAGCTGTGTTCCTTTGAAAAAAGCTGAGCGTCAATAGTCTTGTTTTCAGCCTCTAGGAATTTTAAAACTGCATTGGGGGTACAACTTTGGTAGGGCCTACTAACGGTGTCTGCCTCCCCAAGGTGTGCCCCAGGTTTCCTCGCCATTGCTTCGATCTTAATGCTCTTGTTTAGTAGTTGTTGGAAACTACACTGCATTAGGCCTACAAATTGGGTATGGGGTGTAGAGAGATGGTGTGTTCCACTCCAAGGTGTGCCCCAGGTTTCCTCGCCATTGCTTCGATCTTAATGCTCTCGTTTAGTAGTTGTTGGAAACTACACTGCATTAGGCCTACAAATTGGGTATGGGGTGTAGAGAGATGGTGTGTTCCACTCCAAGGTGTTCTCCAGGTTGCCTTTCCTGAGCTTCGATCTTCCGGCTCTCGTTTAGTAGTTCTTGGAAAATACACTGCATTAGGCCTACAAATTGGGTATGGGGTGTAGAGAGATGGTGTGTTCCACTCCAAGGTGTACTCCAGGTTGCCTTTCCTGAGCTTTGATCTTCCGGCTGTCGTTTAGTAGTTGTTGGAAACTACGCTGCATTAGGCCTACAAATTGGGTATGGGGTGTAGAGAGATGGTGTGTTCCACTCCAAGGTGTTCCCCAGGTTTCCTCGCCAATGCTTCGATCTTCATGCTCTCGTTTAGTAGTTGTTGGAAACTACACTGCATTAAGCCTACAAATTGGGTATGGGGTGTAGAGAGATGGTGTGTTCCACTCCAAGGTGTTCTCCAGGTTGCCTTTCCTGAGCTTCGATCTTCCGGCTCTCGTTTAGTAGTTGTTGGAAACTACGCTGCATTAGGCCTACAAATTGGGTATGGGGTGTAGAGAGATGGTGTGTTCCACTCCAAGGTGTTCTCCAGGTTGCCTTTCCTGAGCTTCGATCTTCCGGCTCTCGTTTAGTAGTTCTTGGAAACTACACTGCATTAGGCCTACAAATTGGGTATGGGGTGTAGAGAGATGGTGTGTTCCACTGCAAGGTGTTCTCCAGGTTGCCTTTCCTGAGCTTTGATCTTCCGGCTCTCGTTTAGTAGTTGTTGGAAACTACGCTGCATTAGGCCTACAAATTGGGTATGGGGTGTAGAGAGATGGTGTGTTACACTCCAAGGTGTTCTCCAGGTTGCCTTTCCTGAACTTCTATCTTCAGGCTCTCATTAAATTGTGGTTAAATGGAACAACTGCATTTGGCGTACTAGTTCGTTTGGGGCCTACTATCGGTGTCTGCCACTCCTTGCTGTTCTCCTGGTTTCCTATCCTGAAATTCCATTTTCAGGCTCTCGTTAAGTAGTTGTTAATGTTAGACTGCATTTGGCCTACTAGTTGGGTTGGGGCCTACTATCGGTGTCTGCCACTCCTTGCTGTTCTCCTCAACTGAACAAAGCTGGGCCGCCTGTTTACTACGGTTGCCAATTTTGAACTGCATGTCGACTACTTACTGATTTGGGCCTACTCTCTGTGTCAGCCTCTCATTCCAGTTGTCCTCCACTGCAATGCCCCCTGGTTAGTCCTGTGTTACCAATTTTGAACTGCATTTAGCCCACTTTATTCTTTGGGCCTATATCTGTGTTTCCTCCTCATCCTGCCCATTGCCCAGCCAGTGATAGATGAGTCTGCTGGTACATTGACCCATAACGCAAAATTCCCCGTGCACGCTACACAGCAAGATTGTGACCCTGCTGAAAGTCAGGTTCCTCTTCCCGCATACCATACCACCTTACACGGGGACAAAGAGGAAGGTGCAGATGAAAGTGCAGGTTCCTTCATCAGGTAGGGGGAGGAATACTAGTTGGCGACGTCACTGGCACAGGGCCTCTCATAGTACGCAAAAGTGTTGCTGCCGGTGGGAGGCGCCCCCGCCATGCAAACACACCGCTGTACTTTGAGGGGCCCTGTGCCAGTGCCAATGCCAACGAGTGGGCCCCCCCTGCTTGCTCAGGATCACAGCACTTGCAAAGTTGAAATACTTACCTCTCCCTGCTCCACTGCCGTGACGTGGTCCAGATTTACTGGGCCCACTAATCACTTGAACCAGCCCTACCCCCCACAACTTTAGCCAAATGACCCCCAATTTCAAATGCCTTCCAATTATTATAAGGTAAATTACGATTGACAAGCTTCTTTAACAAGAATGGATGTTTTTGCCATTAAAATGGGCAGTGTAGGTGTTTTCCTGGCCTCCACTCACTGCCGACTATGCTCCCCCATTGACTTGCATTGGGTTTCGTGTTTCGGGCGATACCCGACTTTTCGCGATAATCGGCTGATTCCACTCGACTCGACTTCTAAGATAGTCGGGTTTCGCGAAACACGGCTCGACTCTAAAAAGGTCAAGGTCGCTCAACCCTAAGTCACTGGTGATCCCTGTATTACCTGTACATTGACACTCTATATAGATGTCCTGTGTATACTGTCACTGGTGATCCCTGTATTACCTGTACATTGACACTATATACCGATCTCCTGTGTATAATGTCACTGGTGATCAGTGTATTACCTGTACACTGACACTATTTACAGATCTCCTGTGTGTAATGTCACTGTAATCACTGTATTCACTGTATTATCTGTACACTGTGTTAAGTGTCAAGTTCCCGCTTCTGCACAGGAGGAATCTCAAACCATCTCCACTACGGTCTCCCATTCTTCTCCAGCCGCAGTGGAGCCTAAGATGTCGGTCCCAGTGTCTAGCTCAGGCTGATACTGGGCGACTGGTTACTACTGCTCTTTCAGGCTCTGCCTTTGTAGCCAGCACTGATCAGCAGCGAGCAGGTCTTTCTGGGACTAAGTCCTGCTTTTTCCATACTGAGCATGCCCACGGGACGACCTCCAACTGGAGGTCGGGGGTCACATGCTCAGGTCCTGTTGTGGCTCCTATTGGACCATCTGGAAGGTCTTATAGCACTACTGCTATAAAAGGTTTGCATGGCTGCTCGGCCATGCACTAGTTTACACCTGTAAACGTGTGTGTGTTGATGTGTGAAAGTCGCTCTTTAAACATCCCCTCCCTTGCGTGGATGATTGCTATCTAGCGCCCGACTTAGTTATTTGCACTTGAACACACAAAACACAGTCTAATTGCTGTGACCGCCAGTGCGGCGCCGTGTGCTATCACAGCGCTTTCCTGACCCAAGTCTGGGTGGTTAGTGGCGTCCACCAGAGCGGCACCGCACGCACTTTCGTGCATTTAAATTATTATTTCAGTCACTCTGACACCCCAGTTGCGGTGTTGAGCGCAAGAGGTCTAGATGAACTCTAATTCCGAGTCTTGGGATAGAGTTCTGTGACTCCTTGCTTGCACTCTTTGTGCAGTACCGCGGCCCTGTGACGCAACAGGGTTCGCTTTCTTCATACTGGGGGAAGTTAACCCATGTATGAATCCATATTGTACCACCATATAGTCCATCATTACACAGCAGCAGGTTCCATCTCTGCACGGTGGACCTCAGGCTGCGAACACACCTTATACTATCTTTCTCTTTCCCCCATGACGGCACCACGGAGAGAGGGATCCACCCTCAGGGACAGGAAACCTACAGGTGAAAAAAGCGGTACCTCTCTCCCACATCAGTTGGTTTCCTGTCCCTGATGGGGAACTTACAGCATACTCACCTTTCACTCAAATTCTTGATGATAGAGTAATTCTTAGGACGGACCCAGCTTACCTCCCCATAGTTTCGTCGCAGTTTCATAGGACTCAGGAGATCTCCTTGCCCTCTTTCTGTCCCAGTCCCAAGAATAAAAGGGAAGAAGTACTGCATACTTTAGATGTAAAAAGATGCCTTGTCCAATATCTGACATCCACAAGAGAGTGTAGGAAGGATAGGGCTCTGTTTGTCTGCTTCCAGGGTCCACGGAAGGGACAAAAAGTGTTGAAGGCCACACTGGCGAGATGGATAAAAGATGCCATCACCCTATCCTATTCCTCTGGTGGGGCGGCTATCCTGGAGGACATAAGAGCCCATTCAACCAGAGCAGTGGCTTCATCCTGGGCGGAGAGAGCGGGCGCTTCAATACATCAGATATGTAGAGCTGCCACATGGTCTTCCCCCTCTACATTTTTCAAACACTACCGCCTAGACTTGACCTATTCTTCAGATCTCACCTTTGGGAAAAGTGTCCTGGAGGCAGTGATCCCTCCTAGTATACAATCTTTGTAATTCTCTCCGTGGTGCCGTCATGGGGAAAAGAGAAAATCATAGTTACAGTACTTACCGATAACGGTATTTCTCTGATCCCATGATGGCACCCGTACATTCCCTCTCTTTCACACACAGGTGTGCACACTAGAGTGAGTTAGTCATTATTATTTAGTCATATGGTGCCTCTATTTAGCTTAAATTGAATAAATTTTGTTTTGTATAACCATTTGAGTTGCAGCTGAAAGATCTGTATACCAACTGATGTGGGAGAGAGGTATCGCCTTTTTCACCTGTAGGTTTCCTGTCCCTGAGGGCGGATCACTCTCTCCATGGTGCCGTCATTGGATCAGAGAAATACCGTTATTGGTAAGTAACTACGATTTTCTAATTATTTGGTGCGTTCCGCTAGCCCTAACATTACACTAGCACCAGGGTCTGGCTAGTAATGATGGATGAACAGCAACCCTTGCAGTACATTCAGCAGCTGGAGGGCAGGTAGGCGGCTATCGAGCACACAACCTCAGCTGTGGATGTTACCGCAGTAGCTGTTCAGGCTGCTAGCATGGCTGCAGCAACTTTGTCCACTGCCACCCCTGTTACGACCCTATCTCGCCTCCCGCTGCCAGATAAATATTCTGGAGATAGCAAATCTTGTAGGGGTTTTGTGAGTCAGTGCTCTATATACCTAGAGCTCCTGGCTGCACGTATCCCCACAGACCGGGCTAAGGTGGGATTCATTTTGTATCTCCTCTTGGACAGGGCATTGGAATGGACTACGCCGCTGTGGGAGCGTGGCGATCCTGTAGTGCAGAGTGCTCCACTGTTCCTGAGCACTCTGAAACAGGTCTTTTTAGGACCTTGAGTCACCATTATACGGCGCTCCACTCGTTGGCATTGGCACTGGCACAGGGCCCCTCAAAGTACGGCGGTGTGTTTGCACGGCAGGGGCGCCTCCCACCGGCAGCGACCCTTTTGCGTACTATGAGGGGCCCTGTGCCAGTGACGTCACCAACCAGTATTCCTCCCCCTACCTGATGAAGGAACCTGCACTTTCATCTGCACCTTCCTCTTTGTCCCCGTGTAAGGTGGTATGGTATGCGGGAAGAGGAACCTGACTTTCAACAGGGTCACAATCTTGCTGTGTAGCGTGCACGGGGAATGTTGCGTTATGGGTCTATGTACCAGCAGACTCATCTATCACTGGCTGGGCAATGGGCAGGATGAGGAGGAAACACAGATATAGGCCCAAAGAATAAAGTGGGCTAAATGCAGTTCAAAATTGGTAACAGGACAGGACTGTAATGAGAGGCTGACACAGAGAGTAGGCCCAAATCAGTAAGTAGTCTAAATGCAGTTCAAAATTGGAAACAGTAGTAAACAGGCGGCACAGCTTTGTTCAGTGGAGGAGAACAGCAAGGAGCGGCAGACACCGATAGTAGGCCCCAACCCAACTAGTAGGCCAAATGCAGTCTAACATTAACAACTACTTAACGAGAGCCTGAAAATGGAATTTCAGGACAGGAAACCAGGAGAACAGAAAGAAGCGGCAGACACTGTTAGTAGGCCCCAACCCAACTAGTAGGCCAAATGCAGTTGTTCCATTTAACAACTATTTAACAAGAGCCTGAAGATAGAAGCTCAGGAAAGGCAACCTGGAGAACACCTTGGAGCAGAAGATACCATCTCTACAACCCAGACCCAACTTGTAGGCCTAATGCAGTGTTGTTTCAACAACTACTTAACGAGAGCTAGAAGATCGAAGCTATGGAGAGGCAACCTGGAGAACACCTTGGAGCGGCAGACACCGTCTCTACAACCCAGACCCAACTTGTAGGCCTAATGCAGTGTTGTTTCAACAACTACTTAACGAGAGCTAGAAGATCGAAGCTATGGAGAGGCAACCTGGAGAACACCTTGGAGCGGCAGACACCGTCTCTACAACCCAGACCCAACTTGTAGGCCTAATGCAGTGTTGTTTCAACAACTACTTAACGAGAGCTAGAAGATAGAAGCTATGGAGAGGCAACCTGGAGAACACCTTGGAGCGGCAGACACCGTCTCTACAACCCAGACCCAACTTGTAGGCCTAATGCAGTGTTGTTTCAACAACTACTTAATGAGAGCTAGAAGATAGAAGCTATGGAGAGGCAACCTGGAGAACACCTTGAAGCGGCAGACACCGTCTCTACAACCCAGACCCAACTTGTAGGCCTAATGCAGTGTTGTTTCAACAACTACTTAACGAGAGCTAGAAGATAGAAGCTATGGAGAGGCAACCTGGAGAACACCTTGCAGCGGCAGACACTGTCTCTACAACCCAGACCCAACTTGTAGGCCTAATGCAGTGTTGTTTCAACAACTACTTAACGAGAGCTAGAAGATCGACGCTAAGGAGAGGCAACCTGGAGAACACCTTGGAGCGGCAGACACCGTCTCTACAACCCAGACCCAACTTGTAGGCCTAATGCAGTGTTGTTTCAACAGCTACTTAACGAGAGCTAGAAGATAGAAGCTATGGAGAGGCAACCTGGAGAACACCTTGGAGAGGAAGACATCGTCTCTACAACTCAGACCCAACTTGTAGGCCTAATGCAGTGTTGTTTCAACAACTACTTAACGAGAGCTAGAAGATAGAAGCTATGGAGAGGCAACCTGGAGAACACCTTGGAGCGGCAGACACCGTCTCTACAACCCAGACCCAACTTGTAGGCCTAATGCAGTGTTGTTTCAACAGCTACTTAACGAGAGCTAGAAGATAGAAGCTATGGAGAGGCAACCTGGAGAACACCTTGGAGCGTCAACACCGTTAGTAGGCCCTTCCGAAGTATTAGCCCCAATGCAGTTTTCAAATTCCTATAGGCTGAAAACCAGACTATTGACGCTCAGCTTTTTTCAGAGGAGGACAGCTGTATTGAGTGGCGCAGACAGACACAGGTAGTAGGCCTTAAACAAAAAATTTGTCTCAATGCAGTTTACAAAAGGTTACAGGGGTACACAGGCAGCATTGCTCTGGTCAGTGGAGGACAATTTCAATTATGGACCGCAGACAGACTTAGTACGCCTACAATTAAAAAAAGGATGCTCTATGCAATTTAAAATAGGTTTCAGGGGTACACGGACAGCATTGGTCTGGTCAGTGGAAGACTATTGGAAGGAGGGACCGCAGACAGGCTTTGTAGGCCTAACATAACAAAAGTAGGCTGTAGGCACTTTAAAATAGGTTCCAGGGGTACACGGGCAGCAGTGGTGTGGTCAGTGGAGTGTTATGAAAGGTAATTCAGTACCACAATGGACATAGAGGTCAGCGCACATACAGTGACCTGGCAATAACCCAAAAAACAAGAACGAGCTCTGAGACGTGGGAACCCTGTTGACCGCAATCCCTAATCCTCTCCAACAACACTAAAGGCAGCCGTGGATTGCGCCTAACGCTCCCTATGCAACTCGGCACGGCCTGAGAAACTATCTAGCCTGAAGATAGAAAATAAGCCTACCTTGCCTCAGAGAAATACCCCAAAGGAAAAGGCAGCCCCCACATATAATGACTGTGAGTTAAGATGAAAAGACAAACGTAGAGATGAAATAGATTTAGCAAAGTGAGGCCCAACTTTCTGAACAGAGCGAGGATAGGAAAGGTAACCTTGCGGACAACACAAAACCCTACAAAAACCACGCAAAGGGGGCAAAAAGACCCTCCGTACCGAACTAACGGCACGGAGGTACACCCTCTGCGTCCCAGAGCTACCAGCAAGCAGGAAAAAACAAATAGACAAGCTGGACAGAAAAAACAGCAAACAAAATAGCAAAAGTGGAACTTAGCTATGCAGAGCAGCAGGCCACAGGAAAGATCCAGGAGGAAACAGGTCCAATACTAGAACATTGACTGGAGGCCAGGATCAAAGCACTAGGTGGAGTTAAATAGAGCAGCACCTAACGACTTCCCCACATCACCTGAGGAAGGAAACTCAGAAGCCGCAGTACCACTTTCCTCTACCAACGGAAGCTCACAGAGAGAATCAGCCGAAGTACCACTTGTGACCACAGGAGGGAGCTCTGCCACAGAATTCACAACAGTGGAGGACTATTGGAAGAAGTGACCGCAGACAGGCTTTGTAGGCCTAACATAACAAAAGTAGGCTGTAGGCACTTTAAAATAGGTTCCAGGGGTACACGGGCAGCAGTGGTGTGGTCAGTGGAGGACTATTGGAAGGAGGGACCGCAGACAGGCTTAGTAGGCCTAACATAACAAAAGTAGGCTGTAGGCACTTTAAAATAGGTTCCAGGGGAACACAGGCAGCATTGGTCTGGTCAGTGGAGTGTTGTGAATTCTGTGGCCAAGCTCCCTCCTGTGGTCGTGAGTGGTACTTCGACTGGTTCTGTCTATGAGCTTCCTTTGGTGGATGAGAGTGGTACTGCGGCTTCTGAGTTTCCTTCCTCAGGTGATGAGGTTAAGTCGTTAGGTGCTGCTCTATTTAACTCCACCTAGTGCTTTGATCCTGGCCTCCAGGCAATGTTCTAGTATTGGTCTTGCTTTCTCCTGGATCGTTCCTGTGGCCTGTCTTCCTGCATAAGCTAAGTTTTGCTTGTGTTATTTTTGTTTGCTATTTTTTCTGTCCAGCTTGCTATATTGGTTTTTCTTGCTTGCTGGAAGCTCTGGGACGCAGAGGGAGCACCTCCGTACCGTTAGTCGGTGTGGAGGGTCTTTTTGCCCCCTCTGCGTGGTTGTTTGTAGGGTTTTGTGTTGACCACAAAGCAATCTTTCCTATCTTCGGTCTGTTCAGTAAGTTGGGCCTCACTTTGCTAAATCTATTTCATCTCTGCGTTTGTATTTTCATCTCAACTCACAGTCATTATATGTGGGGGGCTGCCTTTTCCTTTGGGGTATTTCTCTGAGGCAAGCTAGGCTTATTTTTCTTTCTTAGGGCTAGCTAGTTTCTCAGGCTGTGCTCGAGGCGCATAGGACTGGTCAGGAGCGCTCCACGGCTACCTCTAGTGTGGTTGGATAGGATTAGGGATTGCGGTCAGCAGAGTTCCCATGTCTCAGAGCTCGTCCTATGTTTTTGGTAATTGTCAGGTCACTTTGTGTGCTCTGAACTTCAAGGTCCATTGTAGTTCTGAATTACCTGTTCATAACAGTACTGGAGGCCCAAAATACTAATGCTTCTCAATAGAGGGAAAAGAGAAGTTCTGAGACCATTTTTTTTTCTTTGCACTGTGTTCTGTCTTTCTTTTCCCCTTTACATCAGGGTGGTTCAGAACACAGGTGTGGACATGGACATTCAGGGTCTGTTCTCTTTGATGGATAATCTCGCTATAAATGTACAAAATATTCAAGATTTAGTGGTTCAGAATCCTATGTTAGAACCTAAAATTCCTATTCCTGAGTAATTTTCTGGAGATAGAGCTAAGTTTTTGAATTTTAAAAATAATTGTAAACTATTTCTGGCTTTGAAACCCCGCTCCTCTGGTGACCCAGTTCAACAAGTTAAGATCATTATTTCTTTATTACGTGGCGACCCTCAAGACTGGGCATTTTCCCTTGCGCCAGGAGATCCTGCATTATGTAATATTGATGCGTTTTTTCTGGCGCTCGGATTGCTGTACCATGAACCTAATTCAGTGGATCAGGCAGAGAAAAATTTGCTGGCTCTGTGTCAGGGTCAGGATGAGATTGAGATTTATTGTCAGAAGTTTAGAAAGTGGTCCGTGCTCACTCAATGGAATGAATGTGCGCTGGCAGCTAATTTCAGAAAGGGTCTCTCTGAAGCCCTTAAGGATGTCATGGTGGGATTTCCTATGCCTGCTGGTCTGAATGAGTCTATGTCTTTGGCCATTCAGATCGGTCGACGCTTGCATGAGCGTAAATCTGTGCACCATTTGGCGGTATTATCTGAGCATAAACCTGAGCCTATGCGGTGCGATAGCACTTTGACCAGAGCTGAAAGGCAAGAACACAGACGTCAGAATGGGCTGTGTTTCTACTGTGGTGATTCCACTCATGCTATCTCCGATTGTCCTAAGCGCACTAAGCGGTTCGCTAGGTCTGCCACCATTGGTACGGTACAGTCGAAATTTCTTTTGTCCGTTACTTTGATCTGCTCTTTGTCTTCCTATTCTGTCATGGCATTTGTGGATTCAGGCGCTGCCCTGAATTTGATGGACTTGGAGTTTGCTAGGCGCTGTGGGTTTGTCTTGGAGCCCTTGCAGTGTCCTATTCCATTGAGAGGAATTGATGCTACGCCTTTGGCCAAGAATAAGCCTCAGTATTGGACCCAGCTGACCATGTGCATGGCTCCTGCGCACCAGGAGGATATTCGCTTTCTGGTGTTGCATAATCTGCATGATGTGGTCGTGTTCGGGTTGCCATGGCTACAAGTCCATAACCCAGTATTGGATTGGAAATCTATGTCTGTGTCCAGCTGGGGTTGTCAGGGGGTACATGGTGATGTTCCATTTCTGTCTATCTCATCATCCACCCCTTCTGAGGTCCCAGAGTTCTTGTCTGATTACCGGGATGTATTCGATGAGCCCAAGTCCAATGCCCTACCTCCGCATAGGGATTGTGATTGTGCTATCGATTTGATTCCTGGTAGTAAGTTTCCTAAGGGTTGACTGTTTAATTTATCTGTACCTGAGCACGCCGCTATGCGGAGTTACGTGAAGGAGTCTTTGGAGAAGGGTCATATTCGCCCGTCATCGTCGCCATTGGGAGCGGGGTTCTTTTTTGTGGCCAAGAAGGATGGTTCGCTGAGACCTTGTATTGATTACCGCCTTCTAAATAAAATTACGGTCAAATTTCAGTACCCCTTGCCACTGCTGTCTGATTTGTTTGCTCGGATTAAGGGGGCTAGTTGGTTCACCAAGATAGATCTTCGTGGTGCATATAATCTTGTGCGTATTAAACGGGGCGATGAATGGAAAACAGCATTTAATACGCCCGAAGGCCATTTTGAGTACCTGGTTATGCCATTCGGGCTTTCTAATGCTCCATCAGTGTTTCAGTCCTTTATGCATGACATCTTCCGAGAGTACCTGGATAATTTCCTGATTGTATACTTGGATGATATTTTGGTCTTCTCGGATGATTGGGAGTCTCATGTGAAGCAGGTCAGAATGGTGTTCCAGGTCCTGCGTGCTAATTCTTTGTTTGTGAAGGGGTCAAAGTGTCTCTTTGGTGTTCAGAAGGTTTCATTTTTGGGGTTCATTTTTTCTCCTTCTACTATCGAGATGGACCCTGTTAAAGTTCAGGCCATTTATGATTGGACTCAGCCAACATCTCTGAAGAGTCTGCAGAAGTTCCTGGGCTTTGCTAATTTTTATCGTCGCTTCATCAATAATTTTTCTAGTATTGCTAAACCGTTGACTGATTTAACCAAGAAGGGTGCTGATGTGGTCAATTGGTCTTCTGCTGCTGTGGAAGCTTTTCAGGAGTTGAAGCGTCGTTTTTCTTCTGCCCCTGTGTTGTGCCAACCAGATGTTTCGCTTCCGTTCCAGGTCGAGGTTGATGCTTCTGAAATTGGAGCAGGGGCTGTTTTGTCGCAGAGAAGTTCTGATTGCTCGGTGATGAAACCATGCGCCTTCTTTTCCAGGAAATTTTCGCCTGCTGAGCGAAATTATGATGTTGGCAATCGAGAGTTGCTAGCCATGAAGTGGGCATTCGAGGAGTGGCGTCATTGGCTTGAAGGAGCTAAGCATCGCGTGGTGGTCTTGACTGATCACAAGAACTTGACTTATCTCGAGTCTGCCAAACGGTTGAATCCTAGACAGGCTCGTTGGTCGCTGTTTTTCTACCGTTTTGACTTTGTGGTTTCGTACCTTCCGGGCTCTAAAAATGTGAAGGCGGATGCCCTGTCTAGGAGTTTTGTGCCCGATTCTCCGGGTTTGCCTGAGCCGGCGGGTATTCTCAAAGAGGGGGTAATTTTGTCTGCCATCTCCCCTGATTTGCGGCGGGTGCTGCAAAAATTTCAGGCTAATAAACCTGACCGTTGCCCAGCGGAGAAACTGTTTGTCCCTGATAGGTGGACGAATAAAGTTATCTCTGAGGTTCATTGTTCGGTGTTGGCTGGTCATCCTGGAATCTTTGGTACCAGAGATTTGGTGGCTAGATCCTTTTGGTGGCCGTCTCTGTCGCGGGATGTGCGTTCTTTCGTGCAGTCCTGTGGGATTTGTGCTCGGGCTAAGCCCTGCTGTTCTCGTGCCAGTGGGTTGCTTTTGCCCTTGCCGGTCCCGAAGAGGCCTTGGACACATATCTCTATGGATTTTATTTCGGATCTCCCCGTCTCTCAAAGAATGTCGGTCATTTGGGTGGTTTGTGATCGCTTCTCTAAGATGGTCCATTTGGTGCCCTTGTCTAAATTGCCTTCCTCCTCTGATTTGGTGCCATTGTTTTTCCAGCATGTGGTTCGTTTACATGGCATTCCAGAGAACATCGTTTCTGACAGAGGTTCCCAGTTTGTTTCGAGGTTTTGGCGAGCCTTTTGTGCTAGGATGGGCATTGATTTGTCTTTTTCCTCGGCTTTCCATCCTCAAACAAATGGCCAGACTGAACGAACCAATCAGACCTTGGAAACATATCTGAGATGTTTTGTTTCTGCTGATCAGGATGATTGGGTGTCCTTTTTGCCTTTGGCTGAGTTCGCCCTTAATAATCGGGCCAGCTCGGCTACTTTGGTTTCGCCGTTTTTCTGCAATTCTGGGTTCCACCCTCGTTTCTCTTCAGGGCAGGTTGAGTCTTCGG